>NC_092497.1:73765462-74995716 GCF_047495875.1 Pithys albifrons albifrons | reverse complement strand
TGTGAAAAGGCATGCTAGTTATGACATATGGAAGGAAGGCAGCAAAAATACATCCAAGAAAAGAGAATACTAATTTCCAGCAAAAGTCTAGACAGATTTGTCCTACTTGTGACGTTGCCTCATCATCTTTCAGCAATGGATGGCTTAAGTGGCATGTGTGTGTGTGTGTGTACATATATTAGTATGTGCTCTCTAGTATGTAATTATATACCTACTCTACCATGTGCTGTATTTGTTTAAGTGGTATATATAACAGTAAGTATTTATGGCCATGGATGCATGCCTGATTGAAGCTACAGCAGGCTTTAGGAGGAATCAGATTTTTGATGTCACTAATTGTATAACTAATGATCTAGATGTGAAATTCTTCTCATCTCCTCTTTTTGGATGAAAAAGAAATCTCGTCTTGCTCTGAAAAGGTTTAGAAGACTTAATAAAGTATTTCTAGTTTGTGAAATACAGAATGTGCAATGCAAGTGGGGTAATACAGCAATGTAAAAAATTGCTTGTTATTAAATTATTAAAAAAATACAGTTCAGTAATCAGTTGCATAAATGTATAATACTAATTTTTTTGTTTAGTTCAAGGAAGAAATCTCTAAACGTTTCAAATCCCACACTGATCAGCTTGTGTTGATATTTGCTGGAAAAATCTTAAAAGATCAAGATACTTTGACTCAACATGGAATTCATGATGGACTCACTGTTCACCTGGTTATCAAAACACAAAACAGGTAACCTTAACGATGAGTGGTCGTTTTACCTCTGAGAAGTAAAAATATTCTGAATTTAATTGCTTTGTTGGGCAAAACTAGGTTTGATACAATCACTTTAATCAGCTCCTTAGTTACAGCTGGGGCAGAATAACTGTGAAATTACAGTGCTCTTCTTTTTTTTAGTTTATCTTGTATTTTTTTGTTATTTAACTTTCTGGTTTTCATGCTGGCTGTGTTTTGCCTCCATAGTTCTTGGATATTAGCTCTACTATGCATTGATAGATGTTGTGCAGGTTTTCTTTTCACACATGAAATCTTGCCAAAGAGCCTCAGAGGTCTCCCTTCCCTGTCCTGTGCCTCCTCTGCCTGGAATTCAGGCTGACACAAGCCACCATCCCAGTTTGTATGCAGTGCCTTGTGCATCTGCACTAGTGTTCTACTGCTGCCATTTCTTCGTTGCTTTTTCCGAGCGTGGCAGAGGCTCCGTGAGCAGCGTTAGCAGGATGCAAAGGATTGCACAGTCCTCGGTGGGTTGTGGGTTGGAGCTGCAACAGCTGTGCATTCTGCAATACCAGTATGCAGGATGGTATATATGCAATACCAGTGCCAGTCTCTTGTACCCTCTTGCACTCTATCTCTGGGCAAAGGAGCACCCACGAACAATGACACATTTGTGGATTTGGGGGAATTTTTGGTGTCCCCGGGTCTGTTCTATCAGCATTGCAATCTAACTCAGCACTCTCTCCCAGTTTTATTGTATAATTTTAGAAGAGCTTATTACAATTATCTGCAAAATGTTTGATCATCTCTGACAAGGAAGTACAAGCAAAAATCTACAGACCCTTTCCATGTACTTTTGCAGTCTTCAAATGAGGCATTAGTATTTTCACCCACTAGCTTTGCATGAATAAACTGAAAATACACTCCTAAAACCTGCTAGAGAGAAATGTCAGCACAATGAAAATCCCTTTAGCCATAGTATAATGTTGTCCTGAAACATCTCAATATTCTTCTTGCTGAAATACCTGGATTTTATGCTTGTCCTGAAAGACAAGATTTAGACCTTGCCAGTGTGGCCTGGCAAGTGGTGACTTTTGGCCATGAGTATCAAAATTCATTTGTTCCCAACCACTTTACACTGTGCATTTTACTTTTCTGTTGACTCTTGCTGTTACTGTTGCTGCCATGTATCTGAATAGACCAAGGTTCTTTTCCAAAACTGGATCTTGAAGATGATCTTTTCCCTTCTGAACAGTTATTACATGTGTAACTTTTAAACAGGAGCTTCATACATTCCAACTAATCCTTGTTGAAAAAAAAATTCTTTAGTTGTGCTACATTTTCCAGAATGATACAATCTTTAGGAGTAATCTTGTAGTCTGGTTTATATAGTGTCAGAGTAGCAGTTAGTGATTAGCAATGGGCAGTGAGGATGCACTGAATTTCTGAAAAGAGTTTCAGGTGAACACCTGTCAGGAGGAATCATAATGGCAAAATGGGTATTAAAGATGATGTGCATGTCACAGGAATTTCACTCAGAGACTTGAGGCTGATAGACTGGACACTCACTCAAACCATTATCTTCAGAGTGTATATCCCAGTTCCTTGGAAGAAGTATGAACTGCAAGTTTCAGTCTCATCTACTTTTCTGTCATGCTTTTGAGAACCTTTTGTGTCTGTTATATGAAGAGGTATAGTTGGTACTCAAAACAGTTTTGCAGTTGAAAATACAGATAGGATTTTACTTTTACTATTTTTCTTTTGCTTATGGAGGAGAGATTTATGTGTTTTCTAGACTGAAGAAAACCAAGTATCTCTAGCAGGAGATTTGCAGTCAGTACACAGTCTATAATCTTCCTCATTCAAATTACAGCTGCTTAGCCAGTGGTAGTCACCTAGTGTTCAAAGGTTGCAGTTGCTGTTAATGGAGTTAGAGAATCTTAGAAACCTCAGTACAGCCTCTACATCTGGGACATCTCTCAAGTGTGGGGTTTTTTTGTATGCTTGGGGTTTCTTTTCCTGATCTGTCTTTGAGTGGAGCGAGCACAGAATTTTGTTACAGCAGAAAGATGAACTGAAGTATGAAGCCTAGTGTATTACCAAATTCTCAGATCTGTGTGAGGTTATGTTATGCTGTAGTACTGCAAATACAGGCAAATACAGGCATTTATGAGATGCATTGTTGAACCAGCCTGGAGAACTGATTTGGACTTCAAACTAGCCTCTTTCCTTTTTGAACAGAGAGGTCAGGCTAGCTTTATTGAAGCTCAATTCCTTCATTTCTTTTACTACACGGCAACACCTGTGTTCATGCCTGCAGTAGAAAGGTGTGGTGAGTGTGTAACATGAACAGCCTTTAGTGCCTGCCCTGTATTGTGGTGGCTTTAGCTTCTTATTACTACATTTTTAGCCTGTTCTTGATGTCCTAAAGGTTATTGAGTCTGATATCTAATGAAATGCAACATTAACTGAATTTCACATTCAGTAAAGCATCCTGTTTAAATGAAACAAATGGATGAAATAAATGCCATGTTAAATTTGTTAGGCTTTATTTCTTCGAGGTGCAGGTGTTTAATCAGTAGTGTTTGAGTACAGTGGAATAAGGCATGGATTCTTCAAGCAAGGTAAGGACAGAGGAAGCAATTATTTGTCAGGCACCCCAGGGTAGGATGAGAAAATTGGTAATGGCTTCAGTGGTGCCCATCTGTTTTTTTTAAATACTTGAAACTTCTGTTCTGCAAAATTGATGGCATTCCAGGTGTCTGAGAAAGATTTGTTACAGGAAGCCATCTGGAGATAACTGCTTTTTGGGAAAGACTCAAAATGTAATTTAAGATTCTCAAGTATTCCTACATTTAATGGCATTACCTAAAATAACTTTTTAAACTCTCAAATTTTAAAATTGCTTTTTTAGATCACAAGACCACCCAGCTCAACAAGCAAGCACCACTGGGAGTACTGCTACCACATCAACATCAAGCAATAGTACTTCAACACCAGCTTCAACAAATAGTAACCCTTTTGGTTTGGGTAAGAATTTTTGTTAGGTACCATTGTGGTTACCTTCTCTTGGATTCAGGTAATATGTAGAGAGGACCTTAAAAAAATCCCAAACATGCCAGCCAAAAAAACTGACTACAAATATGATTCGAATTGGTGATAGACAGTTTCTGATCCCTAAGTTACCACAGGAAAGTTGTTTCTTTAATTTTATATAGAATCACAGAATAATTTGGAATGGAAGGGACCTTTAAAGGTGATGTAGTCCAGTCTCTTTAGTTAGATCAGCATGTTGCTTAGAGCCCCATTCACCCTCAGCTTGAATGTTTCCATGGATGGGGCTTGCACCAACTCTGGGCAAATTGTGTCTGTTTCACCGCAAACTTCGGGTTTGTACCTTTCACCTTCAGTAGTGAGGTACTACTGGTGTTATATTTTGGCACTGTGGGCAGTTAACTCTTTCCAGTGTCCCTGTGCTCCTTCAAAGTGCATCTGAATTCCTGTTATCTGAGTACTGATGAAAACAGAAGTTGGACTTGTAACACAAACCAAAGATGTGCAATAGAAAAAACAAGATTTATGCTAATCTTGCAATTAAGTATTTTTCAGGTTCCAAGTCTGATTGTCTTTGCTTTTATGAATAAAGAGGCTGCAGTCTATTGACTGAATAATATCTTTCCATAATTGCAGTGGGGTTTTTGTTTCATTCTTTTTCACCTTTCTTGCATTTGTGGAGTGGGAAGAGGTAGAATTGGAAAAATCAGCCATAGTAAGGAATTGATGTTTTAGCTTTAAATCGTTCTTCAGTCTGACTAGCACCTTCTAAAATTTTTTATTTGGACTCAGCAAAGGACAGCAGTTCAAAACATAATTAGTTCTTGGTGCATTATTACCAGGAGAAACTCTTCTTTTAATTTGAGTAGGGACTGTGACTCATATTGGGAGTTCTCTCTTGGTTTTAGTTAAATAATTTAGATAAGTGATTACTACAAATGCAATTGTTAAGTATTATTGCTGGAGGGGTTGGGACATGGACCTGGAGCCCTGAACTCAAACATCTCTTGCATCTTGGTGGTGGAAAATGAGAAGAAAAGCTATTACTATTGTAGCAAGTTATATTTAAGATACAGTTGATTGGATTTTTATTATTTAAAGAAGCAAACTCTTAGTGAGTAACAGCCATGCAAAGATGGAACTTTCCATTTGTTTTCATTATTTTGAAGTGTGGGATATGTTCAAGTTTTGTGTTTAAAAAGAACCTGGATGTGTTTGGAAATATACTAGAAATTGAAAGTTCAGTTAGTTTTTTTTTCATCCTCTTAAAGGTGGCCTTGGAGGTTTGGCAGGTCTGAGTAGCCTGGGCTTAAGTACTTCAAACTTTTCAGAGCTGCAAAGTCAGATGCAACGGCAACTTATGTCCAACCCAGAAATGATGGTGCAGATAATGGAAAATCCATTTGTTCAGAGCATGCTTTCAAATCCTGACCTGATGAGGCAGTTAATTATGGCTAACCCTCAAATGCAGCAACTGATACAGAGAAATCCAGAAATCAGTCACATGCTGAATAATCCAGATATAATGAGACAGGTATGTAGAAAGATCCGTTAAAGACCTTTGATTGTACTGTAACTGTAAACAACACAGCAGGAATTGGACACGTTTCATGGAGTGTGTGAACGTTCTTGAAGTATTTAAGCTGAAAATGCATAAAAAGTTCCCACAGACAACTAATGTTTTTATTTCCAGTTGATAATGTTCAATATAGACTTAATAATTCAGAAAACCTGCAGCATAGTTTTGAAAGACATTGAAAGCTGTGTAGTCATGTCTTCTGAGGCTGGGATTGGATGTGCCTGTCTGCACTTAAAACCTGTTGTCCAGCCAACAAATTTAGTAAACATAATTCTCAAAAATCCTACATAGTTTCATTTTATCTCACTGTGGGTACTTCTAAATGCTTTTAAAATTAGATGATGCATAAGGTATGTTGTGTGGCAGAATGTATGAAAACCAAACAGATAAATAGATGCTTTTTAAATTGTGTGTATTTATTTTAAATTTAATAGGCTGCCTGCTGTAATGGTGCTAGAAATGGTAAGGGTATATTGTGTGGAAAAGGTGAAGAAAGAAAAGAACAGTTAATTCAGGGGATTTCTTGTGTTTAGCCAGTCTTCCTGACCCAATCAGCTGTGGTAGAATGCTGGCTAAATACGGAATTGTGTTGGCTCGCACTTTAGCTGACAGCTTGATTCAGCTTTGATCATAACTTCAAACTGTGTTAGACAGGGATAACTGAGATATTGCCAAATGCTGACGTTTTCACTTTAGAATGGATTTCTTATTAATACAGATTAAACGTTCCACTTCTCTAGACACTAGAACTTGCTAGAAACCCTGCAATGATGCAGGAAATGATGCGAAACCAGGACCGGGCCTTGAGCAACCTTGAGAGTATCCCAGGTGGATACAATGCCTTGCGACGTATGTACACAGATATTGAGCCAATATTGAATGCAGCACAGGAACAGGTGAGAAAAGATTACACGTGACACCAAAAGTAAATATTTTTTTTTTAAATAAAAGCATGGAAGTAGTGTAAATTTCCCAATGTGTACTTGCCAAAACATTTCTTGAAACTCAGAATTTGTTACATACTCTTGAGAGGAACTTTAAAATCCTATGTTCTTCTAAGCCTGAAGAAATACAGATATTAGTTTGTGTGATTGAGAAGCTGTTTTAAAGTTAACAAATTTCTGTATTACTTAGTTTTTAAAGTCTTTAATTTTTTGCCTTAAAATTTGGAGGTGGGGTAAAATCATATTAAGAGTATATTTAGTAACTTCAAACTGAACGTGGGAAGAATAAAAGGGTTGGAAACCAGTGTACAAGATAAAATTGCACTGTCATAAAAATGCAGTGTAGGAGCAATACTACTTACTAAAAGAAATATGATTTAAGTTTCTTGGAGGTCCTAAGTATCTCTCGATGTTAGTGTCACAGAATCACAGAATATTCTGAGTTGGAAGGGACCCACAAGGATCATTGAGTCCAACTCTTAAGTGAATGGCCCACATAGGGGATTGAACCCATGACCTTGGCATTATTATAACCAAGTTTTAACCAACTGAGCGTCTTTTCACAATATGTAATTACTGTAGAATCCTGAATCTAACTGGTTAAGAACCATAAATGATTATCTTCATGATTCATCTGGAGGGGCAATTTGTAGATGATACCTTTGTTTTCCTTTCTCTGTAGTTTGGAGGTAACCCATTTGCTTCTTTAGTAAGCAATCCATCAGCAGGAGGGGACAGTCAGCCATCCCGTACAGAAAATAGAGATCCTCTGCCAAATCCCTGGGCTTCTCAGTCCAGCTCACAGACTTCTACGACAAATACCAGCACTAGTGGTGAGAGCAGTAACAGTGGTAATGCTGAAAATGGCACTTCTGGCACTATGGGACAGAGCTCAACCGGACCGAATGTGGGACTTGGACTTGGAGGTCTGTTTGTTACTGGAATTTTATGTATTTGCATGTACTTGGAAGCTTGCTGAAGTGATTCTTTCATTAGAAAGAGAGTTTTTGTTTTAAAGTTTTTATTTACTTTTGTAGAACATTTTACTACTATCAAAGTTCTCTGTAGAAAAAAATTACAAAAAATTAAATTTGGGGCGATAACAGTACTTGTATATTGTCTTAAAATAACAAAGGTAGAGATTCTCCAGATTAATTGCAGTATTTTTTTCTGTTTGGAGACAAATGTGAAAACAGCTAATAGTGTGGATACTTAATGGGACTGCTTGCTGGATACAGCATCTGTCTTAGCTTCTAGGGTAGATGTGTCTGTGTAAGCAGAACCACAGTAAGGTATATTTCAGGGTCTAAAACTCAGGTGGTTATATCCTGGTTTTAGATAGTCTAGTGGTGGTCAGAATGTTTACTAAAGTGGCCTTTTCCTTTTTTTAAGCTGCTATGTTCAACACACCAGGAATGCAGAGCTTATTACAGCAGATAACAGAAAACCCACAGCTTATGCAGAATATGTTGTCTGCACCCTACATGAGAAGCATGATGCAATCATTAAGCCAGAATCCTGATCTTGCAGTACAGGTAAATTGCATTTGGTGTAGTAATGTATTGTGTGTATTAAAGTAAAAAAACCCCAAAACACAAAACCTAAATGGCTCTACAGTTGTCTGTAGCGAGTGGCCCAGTTTTTAATGTTAATCCCTAACTCACTGAAATTATTACCTACTTATATTTAGCAATTTGTCACAGTGAGTTTCTTCAATTTACAACTGAACATCATGCCTAACATGCTTCAAAAATAATTTGTAAGGTTATGATTGTTTTGTATAGCCCTAAACTTGTGACCCAGCATAAAAAAAAGACAGAACAAATGCTTTGGTCCTAAATCATGGTGGATCTATCAGTGAATAAATACCCTCACTAGGTTGGGAGGAATGAAGGGTGGGGACCTGGTTCTATATCTACACATTTCTCTATTTTTGACTTCTCTTTTGTGAGCTGTATTCCCTCTAAAAATGGAGATGCTATTTTATGAATGGTATTGTAGAAGTGCTTTCAAATTTTGCTTAAAGCAGTAATGTCAAAATCCTGAACTGCGATTGAAAAAACATTATCTTTTCTTTATTAAATACTCACTTGGAAATATCCATGACTTCCAGTGGTATTTACAGGGAAGCTCTTACTTAGATCTGTAGTAGAGGCTGAGCAGAAAAGGATTTTCTTGTAGTAATTGGCAAGCCTGCTGTATTTGCATCTGGAAATTCACTGTAAAGATAAAAACCCCCACCAAAGCAAAACCAAAATAAACCAAAACATCCCCAAAAAGTTTTGGCCAAAGCATGATGATTATTCTGTGAGATTATTTTCATAGATTATTACCATGTCAGTAGTTGTTGTAAAACCTTCTGTGGATTTTACTGCTTGATCTTTGAAGTTAAATATTTTTGTCCTGTAGATGATGCTGAATAATCCTTTATTTGTTGGAAATCCTCAGCTTCAGGAACAAATGAGACAACAACTTCCAACTTTCCTTCAGCAAGTAAGATGAGATACTAGCTGAGTAACCTTTGCCATCTGTACAGTTAGTTATTCTTTGACTTTTAGCTGTCAGGAAAATAAAAATCCAAGAGATGAATGGAGCATATTAACTTGCTGTGTTGAAGTCTCCTAGGGCACCTATACTTGAGTTCTTCATGTCCTGTTCTGCAATTCTGATCTGCACCAGAGGAAGCTTAATCTGTGATTTCTGTATGAATCAAAAGTGTTTTTCCAGGAAAAGTAATTTGGTCTAGTTGCCAGGGGAAGGGTGTTAAGATTAATAAGCCTGTCAGCTATTTGAAGTGGGTCTGGCTACCAAAACTGTCATTTTCACTGAAACTGATTTTTACATATCTGTTGCATCTCTAAGCAGAGGTAAACTTCAGCTACGAGTTTTGGATTTTTATCTAGAGTAGTCAGGTTTTTGGGTGCTTCAGTTCAGAAATGAAAAGGATTTGCCTTTTAAATCATTTGTGGATGTGAAAGCAAATTTTTAATTGAAGTCACAGTGGAATGAGGATCCTTGAATATTATTCATTTACTTGCTTGTATGTTTCGTAGTGTATTTGTTTACATTTCAGACTGTGAGGGCACCACATATGAGAAGATGTGTACAAATAGTCATGACCAAACTGCTGTAATCTGAAATTACCTAGGGAGAAGACATGGGTTTTTTTTAGATATCTGTTGGACAAGTTTCATCTCATTGAGTGTTGTTGCTTACTAGTAGTATGATATACAAGACTAATACTAGAATAATGTTAGTACTAATACAGTCTATGGCTTTGAAAGGTTGAGGTCTGTAATCAAAAATACTTCTCTTTGTGTACTTCTCATTTGAAAGGCTTTGTCCACATCTAGGGAGTTCACTGATTCACTTCTATGAACAGTTTCTCACAGGAGAAAAGATGACTAAAGGATTTCCTGTAAATAAACGACAAAATTGAAAAACAAGTTCTGAAGTTATGTCAGATTCTATAAGACATCTAACAATAAAAATTAATGCAGAACATCTGCATACAATTGAGAGTTTCTCTCCTTTTCTTAGATGCAGAATCCTGACACTTTATCAGCTATGTCAAACCCTAGAGCAATGCAGGCTCTGCTACAGATTCAGCAGGGGTTGCAGACATTAGCGACAGAAGCACCGGGGCTTATACCAGGGTAAGAACTGATTCAGACAGGAGCTTCTCTCTTGTATTGTTCATTCTTCTTACATTTAGAGATTTATTAAGTTTTTATTAAAGATTCCTCTCCCTGCCATTTTTTAGCTTAACTAAATGTGTTTTAGAATCTCTCCTCACATTTTTGCCTGCAGTTTACTTCTAAACAGTGGCAACTTTGGTCTTTGTCTTAGTACTTTACTTAAATTGTCATCCTCTCTGACAGAATTTATACCTAGTAATACAGTAAATGAGAAGAGGCAAGGCAGTATTTTTTTATTCAAATTGTGTATTTCTTTTTTCTGTAATTTATACAGATTTAATCCTGGTTTAGATGGATTGGGAAGCAGTGGAGCTCCTACAGGGTCCACTGTACCTAGTTCTGCTTCAACCGAAAATCAAAGTCCAGCTTCAGGAACTGCTGAGCCTGGTCACCAGCAGTTTGTCCACCAGATGTTGCAGGCACTTGCTGGTGCAAATGCTCAGGTAAACTACATCACTATATTCTTGGTGTTTTGACTATTTACTTTATTTTTTTGTTGTAAACCACTGGAAATGTTGCTGATAGTTGAGGGAAGAGCCTCTGGATACTTCGGGTCAAAGGGCAGGAGAGGAGAGTTAAAAGTGGTGTTGCAGCTGTGCCAGTAAATGCTGAAAAAGCCATCAAATTTGAGTAAAGTGTGCTCTGAATGGTTGATTTTTATACACTTATCTTCATGCCCTGGAGTTTCTGAAATCCAGGAGCTTGTACAGATTGAGGTAGTAGATTGAGGTGGTAAGATTCACTGACAGTTGTAGTGTGGGTTCAGGCAAGAGTAAAAGCTTAAGTGTATTGAACATTGTTACCTCTGTGCTCTTCACTGTATTGCTTTTACTCTTTAGCTGTAACTAAACCTCTGTCCCCCTCTTTGAAATAGCCCACTCCTTGTGTACACTAATATCCTGCAGGTCCAGACTACAGTGCATTTTGTTAACATACTGAGTGGGATTAAAGGCTTCCAGAGAGCTCCAGAAGTCAAGCAGAGGTAGCCACTTTACTAGTAGTGGTGGGCAAGACTGGCTTGAAAGGAGTCATGCTGTTAACTTTCAGGAGTGCTATGTGACATAGCAGACTGCTGGTGGAAAGGGCAGTCCAGCTTTTCCCTCCTTATTTGCCATAGGGTGAGTTAATTCAGCGTTGCTGATCTGACAGGTTTTTTTCTCTTATCTGGCCCCTTGAAAGCATCGGTGGGTGTTACTGTAGCAAACCATATTCCTACACATTTTCACTTACACTGTCAGATCTTACCTACTGGGTCAACATTCTGTTTATTTTTATTTGAGGGAATCAGGTTGCAGGGAAGTTCTTAAATTTCAGGTTATATCTTAGTTTTATTCGTTTTGAACAATATGCCGATTTTAAATAGGGGTGGTAATTTCTTAAAGCATGAATCTGCTGAACTAGAACAAAAGGATAATTGGCAGTAGCTGCACAGGTTTTGTGTACCAATCTAAACTGAGTCATTCATTTAAAAAAGTGGCTTCCCAGCACATTATTTTCTCATAATTGTTCAGACTTAAAAAATGTCTCTGAAAGTCATACCATTGAAATAATGCAGAATTTTGCCAGGATTTTTCTATAAAGCACACCTGTTAGTTTGCTCTAACAGTTAAGATTTTGGTAATTTTAGTGAAGAAATACTTGGAGCATTACAAGAGGTGATTTTTATGTCAAGGAAAAATAAGGCCTGTGATGTTCAATACTGTTGACAGCAACATCTTACTCTTTGCTGTCCACATTACAAGGTTGAACTCTGTTTCATTTTAATAAAATACATATATGTATGTCTTTAAGAAACTGATCATGGGACATATATTTACCCAATTTGATTTTAATCCTCTTTTATCAAACAATCAGTTTTTCCTGGAATTCAGGAATGTCATGTAAGTGTAGATACTCCTAAAATTTGAAGGTGCTGACTTGTTAAAAAATTTTTCAATTGTTAACTGAATTTGTCAGAATATAGTTTTTGGAACTTGAAAAAGGTATAGTCAAAACTTAGGAAAGACAGAGTGGTGCTGAACCAAACTATGTTTAAATTCTGTGTTTTGCTAAATGCTTATTATGCTTTTATAGCTCTAAATTTTGTTCTTAGCAGTTGCAAAACCCAGAAGTTCGATTTCAACAACAACTGGAACAGCTGAGTGCAATGGGCTTTCTGAACCGTGAAGCAAATTTACAAGCACTGATAGCAACAGGAGGAGACATCAATGCAGCTATTGAAAGGCTGCTTGGCTCTCAACCTTCATAGCAGTGTTTCTTTTAACTTGAAAAAATGTAATTTATTTTTGATAACAGCTCTTAAATCTTTCAAATTGCTTTATTTCATTCTGACTCTTGGGATTGTCCTGTTATAACTAAAACCAATCTGATGCATTTGAAGGTGGAGGTGCAGTAGTTTTCTTCAAACAGTGGGAATCAATGCATTTTCACTTTCTTGAATGCATCAGTTCTTTTGTTCTGCATTATTTGTAATTTTTTTGGAAACAATATCAGCTTTCACAGTTGGATGAACAATTTTTGTCTGATCTACAAATGGCCAATGTATTTACTACTTAAACAGTATGCTTCAGTAGTAATTTATGTAGATTACAAATTGAAAAGGAAACAAATTAATTCAAGCTGTGGTACCAATACTGCTTATTGTGATTTTGGCATGGGGTTTTTTTTTTTTTGACTAGCAAAATGCTGGAATATTTATACCACTTGAGTAATCTACCATCTTTTGCTTTAATTTGTATAAAGTATAAACACAATATATACAGTGGAGACAGACAGCTCATTTCTAGAGATTTACCCATTGCGATAGGATGAGATTGTAAGTAATAGAAAAAAACCAAACCCAAACAACAAAATTCCCCAAAACCACCAACAAAAAAAGAACCCAGGGAAAAAAGTCCTAAGACTTGGATTTGGTGTAGAATCTTTCAGGATCTTTGTAACCGTTTCAGAACAAAATGCTTAAGCAATTTCAGTTAAAATATACTCAAGTTACTGTTCTGGTTGTCTCTTTACATTTAACTGCACAAAAACTTGCATTATAACATTTTCTCAATATTCAGAAAGATTAACTGTAAATTACTTTTGTCATTGTGCAAAATAAAGGGGGCACAGCCTTGTACTCTGGAAATTGCTTTTAAGGCTTTTTAGCTTGTTCCATTGAGATTCTAATATACTATGATCTGTAATTGGAGGCATTACTTTTATTCATGGTCATGTGATACTCAATTACTTCTAACCACCAAGTGAAAAATACTGTATAGCTTTTGAGTTTCTATTGGTAGTTACTTCTCTTGTGCACAGGCAATAAATGAATTAAAAAAATCTTTAAGTATCTTGTCTCACTATGTTTGCAGTTGATCATTGCCTAGACTTCGACTGTCCATCTTATGAGCATGGGATTGCTTTGGAATATTTGTCAGCTCTAGGCCAAGATGAGTAAACAACTGCTGGAGTGTGAGGTGGAGCAAGAGAGTAAGAGGTGTATGATGTTGAAGACTTCTGGCATTCAAAAAGTGGAGATAGAAGAATACAAGCTTAAATTAGTAGCAACTGCTTTTTATTTGTCTTCTGTGTCAGTGTAGTTGTGAACATGGTCACTGAATTGTATTGCTTTTAAACACATGATTTGAGCACTCTTTACAAGTATAAATCCAGTTTGCTCTAAAGCAGTGTTTGCAAATGGTTTAAAGTTACCCACTTTGAGTTAAAACTGTTAATCAGTGTGATGAAGCAAAACTACAATGCAATGTAGTGGGAGAAGTTGAGCACTTCCAGCATATCGTGAAATTTTAAAAACTTTTGGCAAAGCCATGCATGCAGTTTGTCATTAAGTGCATTGTATTATGACAGATGTTTTACTCACTGTCCAGTAATCCTGTCTCTTGCTTTGCCATTAAGGAAATTGATCAAATACTGCTGTTGGATGGCACTGGGAAAAGTTCAAGAAAATCTCCTGGTTGGCAGCCTCTGCCTTTGGATCAAAGATTCACAGAGAACAGCAGCACAGTGTGTTAAACAGAGAATTTCACAAATAAATTTTATTTTAATTAATTTAATCAAAAACTTACAAAAACTTACAGTTTGGAGTTAAAATAGTTATTACTTTTATTTCCTATTGAGTGATCAAATCCATCGTCATAGCTCTATAGTGACTTCCATTGAAATGGGAGGCTTCTTCATTTCCCTGAGTGCAAGGCTATGATATAATCATACAATTGCTTAGTTTGGAAGGGACCTTAAGGGTCATTAGTTTCAACCCTGCTGCCAGGGGCAGGGATGCTGCCCAGTAGACCAGCCTAGTCCAGCCTGGCCCTGAATGCTTCCAGGGAGGGAGCATTCACAGCTTCTCTGTAACTGTTCCAGTGCCTCACCACCCTCACAGTAAATTTCTTCCTAACATTTAATGTAAACCTGCCCTCCTTCAGCTAAAAGTTGTTCCCCCTTGGACCATAACCCTATGCCCTTGTAAAAAAGTCCCTCCTCAGTTTTCTTGTAGGCTTCCTGTAGCACCTGGAAGGTGCTGTAAGGTCTGCTTAGAGGCTCCTCTTCTCCAGGATGAAAAATCCCACTGCTCTTAGCCTGTCTTCACAGGAGAGGTGCTTCAGCCCTCTGATCAATTTAGTGGCCCTTCTCAGGACTTGCTCCAACACATCAGTGTCTTTCTCATGTTTTGGGGACACCAGAGCTGGATGCAACACTCCAGGTGGGGTCTTACCAGAGCAGAGTAGGGGGGAGAATCACCTCCCTCGACCTGCTGGTCATGCTGCTTTTGAAACAGCACCAGAGACAATTGAAAGTAGTGGGTAAGGTCCCCTGGAAAAATGATTTTGCAGGTGCTAGGGTCCATCAGTGCTGGCAGTGCTGGTCACTTTTTAAAAATCACCTCCTAGGGCATAGGAACAGGCAATTCCAAAATGGTGGAAGTCAGGCAGGAAACTGCAGTTGGAAATAAAGCAAAAAAGGAAGGTGTATGCCCAGTGGAAGCAAGTTCAAGTGACATGGAAAGAATTCAGAGATGATGATGCTGCTGTAAAGAGAAAATTCATGCAGCCAAAGCTCAAGTGGAGTTGCAGCTGGACAGAAATGTGAGGAACAATAAAAGAGTTTTTCAAATACATTAATGGCAAGAGGCAGTACAGAAGTATCATTGACCTGTTACAGGATGAGGAGGGTAACCTCATAAACAAGGACAGAGAGAAGTCAGAGGTATTTAATGCTTTCTTTGCCGCTGTCTTCAACATGGATTACAGACCAAGGGGGTCTCAGTATCCTGAACTGGAGGACCATGACTCTGAGAATGACCAACTAACTCCCAGTCAACCCTGAAATTGTGTGGGATCTGCTTCTCCGGATGGCTATCTACAAATCTGTGGGGCCTGATGGGATTCAGCCCAGAACTCTCAAAGAGAAAGCTGATGTCATTGCAAAACCTCTCTTGCTGATTTTTAAGTGGTCTTGGGAATTTGGAGAGGTCCAGCTGACTGGAAGCTGGTGAATATGATGCCTTAAGATCCATAGATACCAATTTTTTAATACAGCTTTTAACACTTTATAATAGTGATAACTAATCAACCTTTGTGCCAAATTCTTGAAATATTGTTTAATGTTCTTTGTCAAGGATTTCTTCAAAGGATAAAGATTTTAGCAGGAACATCTAGTTTGTATGGAAGGTACCTAGAAAACTAACAGGCACATCATTTGATATGATTCTAGTAAAAACTATTCTGAAGGCCCAGAAACCTTGAAATTATTCCAAGCAGGATAGAAGATGCTGATGAAAATGAAGGTGGGAGGAAGGAGGGGTCTTTACGACCTTTGAGGGAGGTGTGCCAGAGGGCATGTACAAGTTTGGGAAGTAGGGGTAATAAGATCATGTAGTGTTAAATATTATAGTATAAAACTATAGCACCTTTGTAACATGGTGTGTGTACTTTGGAAATGATTCCAACGCACCCGGCATGCTGTTGCAAATAAAGAATGCTTTACTTCCAATACTGAAAGGGGAGTGTTAGAGCGTTCTTTCTGGCCCTTTTAGGCATCAAACATTGTCCCAATTTGCAAGAAGGAGGACCCCAGAAACTGATGGCTTGAGAGACCGCAAAAAAACAGGACTCCGAGCCAAGTTAGTGTGGGATAAGATAAAAAGCAAAGGTTCTTTAATGTCCAGGCCTAAGGCCCACAGGAAAACATATCGACACATGTGCACAAACCCTGATTTCCATGGTTTTTATAATACTGTCCACCCAATTCTCTGTTCACACATCTCTGGGTCCTGCCGTGTCCCACCTTCAGCACAACTCATCAGGAATTGAGTCTGGTGGAGAGTGGGACCCTCTCTTTATCCTTCTTCATCTTCCTCATAGCACGCAGGGATACTTGGAGGCCTTCCAGTGTTCTGGCTTCAGGGTCAGTGTGCCCATGTTTATGTCTCATAGCACAGGCTTTGAGATATTATTCGGCCTTCTACCTTGAAAAGAAGACTAAATAGCTAATGGAATTTGAGGCACTGATATGGGGTAGGAATTAGAATACATAAACATTGAACTTAAGCTGCTAGAAATACTGGTAACTAAAATCTGCATTTTCACTACAATTACAATTACTTCTAAAATCTATAAAATTAAAAATCAAGAAATCAAAAGCCCCTTAGGCATCAAAACTACAGGTCTGTCAGGACCGTCTGCAAAACTGCCTTGCCTGATCATCAACCTACTACTAGAGAAAGTAACTGCTGCAAAAAAAAAAAATCTAAAAGTCATGGTACATGTGTACATTCAAATAAAACACTATTGGGAATGTAACAGAAAGATAGCTAGTTTTGTAAAGGATGTGATCTGCCTAATTCTTGTCTTGGTTCAATGACTGCATACTACAGTAAATATTATTATTTCAAAAAAAGTAATAAAATAACCATCTCAATTTAGAGCTAAGGTGGCAGGCAGTTGGGCTGTTCCTCTGCCTGTATAGATAACTTATGCAGTTTAGTAAGACTCTACCCTTCCTGTGTTTAATCTATGTGTACTAATTCATACTGCCATTGGGATAGGTAGCATTTCATTTCTATTTCCTCATTTATCATTCAAATTGTCTATGCTGGTGTAGGTACAGTGTTTATACAGCATGTTACACACTGTGCTGAGTACAAATCCTTCAGGACATATAGTACATGTACCTTCCATAGATACTTAGTGGTCAGAGACAAAAAAACCCAATTTCTAACTCCAGGTGTTTTGTCCCCAGTTTTTGCTGCATTTGCTAAATATATTTCAAAATACTGGCAAAACTAAGCTGTGGTAAATATAATAACCTGCCCAACTAACCTGAATACAATATCCCTAATGTAGTGTTAATTTAAAACAAACAAACAAAACTACCAAGAAAAAAATTTCTCCAACAACAAAAAAACCCAAATGAAACCAAACAAATACATTGTGCTGGTTTAAAGGTAAACTGGCAGGAGAAACGAACCCAGCTCAAGAGAGATGGTAAGTCGGAGTTAAAATTTAATAAAAATACTACAATGAATGCAATGACAAAAAGAGAAATTGGTTTTAACCCGCAAAACTCAGAAGTATGACCCAGCACCCTGGGGCACAAACACAATGGTGTCCGTTGGCCCCTGTGATAAGCCCCATGTGGTTTCTCTGAGTCCAAAATAAAAGCAAGGGAAAAATCTGTTGGTGTAGATGATGGTCGCAGTCTGGTCGAGAGAGGTAGTCGCAGTCCTGTCGAGGTTCTGGTCCTCCTCTGGATCTGATGATTATGTTATCCCAAGATTATATACCCTCAAATTCAGGTGGGAAGGCCCAGTACCTCCCCCAGACCAGGGGGTTCCACAATGGGAGATCTGACACTGTGAGTCATGGGGTATTTTTGGAATTGTTGATGGCTCATTAGCAGACAGGACCCCTCAGGCTGGATGTGGAGGTGCTACGACTTCCTGGAGGGGAGTTATCACAGCTCTTATCTCACAGGCTTCTTTAACACCCAGCTCACGCCCTGAGGGTTTGGGTGTGCCCTGGGCAGCTGCTGCAAATGGTCCATTGTTAACAGTTCATGAGAAATGACATAGAGGATTTAGAATACACAGCTTTGGTCACACCCACACAGTGATGAACTGGTCCCACCTGCTGAACTAGGACATATATGAAATGGTGTAGGGCTGTGTTTGGGCAGGGATTGTTCTGCTATTTTTTCCTTCCACTGTCCACATGCACAGCATCATTAACATCTGAGAGTAGTTTTCTGTGATTATCATGGGGATAATTCACATCTTAGTCTTTTAATTTGGGATGCAGAGGATATAAGTGAACAGAAGTAATGCTTTGTTGTCTTTCAGAACAGAAGGTTACAGGCTACTTAAGTGATTAACAACCTTCTATGCAATATCTTTAAGTAAAGGCAAAATGCAAATATATTAAAAGGTTAAGGGAA
Source organism: Pithys albifrons albifrons (assembly GCF_047495875.1). Lineage (NCBI taxonomy): Eukaryota > Metazoa > Chordata > Aves > Passeriformes > Thamnophilidae > Pithys > Pithys albifrons. The sequence goes on along the minus strand of NC_092497.1, from coordinate 74,977,293 downwards.
GGAAATACTTCTGGCATAGAAGAAAAGACTGAGAAATATCCGGACCTAATTTGAAGAAGCATTAAATGCCTGTAAGTATGAACATCTAGTTTGTTTAGAAAACTAAACAAAACTCAAGATGCTTACATAAAATTCACCTAAAGAAAATGGTTTTTAATGGTTGACTACAATTTTCTGTTGGTGACAGCCACTTTGTAAGCATTCTATAAATGCTGACAAGTAGATTTGAAAATTAGTCTTGCCTTCTTAGAACTCACACTTGAAAATGTTGCCCATTTTAAAAAAATATTTAAAGTTCTGATTGTATTTGGGTGTGACAGGATGTAGTTGCTTTCCTATCACTGTAGGATCCTGATTGCTATCCTGATCTGGTTTTATTGTGTATGAAAAAAGCATAAATTTGTATTTAATAATGGGTACCTTAGGAAAGCTATTTGCTTGCAAAATGGTGTATTGGGAGAAGATGAAGATCTCACTGAAAGCAGAGGTGCCACAAGAGGGTGCACTTTCTGTGATTTTCATATCTATTAAATTTGTACAGTTCTGGTAAGTTAATTGGTCTGAAAGGGTCTCTGAAATTTGAGGGTGTTAAGAAGCAGACAGACATGCCTATCTCTTGCACTTGTCTCTGTGTCATGAACTCATACCCAGGCCCTCAGAACAAACAGGCTTTGAATTGAGAGCAAGCTGTAGTGCATAACAGCAAACTAAAACTGGTAACTGCCTGGTATTCTCTCTTCAGGTCACAAACAAACAGGAAAAGACCACTTCTGTGTGGGTGTGTTAATGCCTACAATCCCAATTTTGTGTCTAAAAATGCCCACTTTCAGTCAGATAATGCCCATTTATTGTACTGATCTAAGCATCGTAGTTTGTCTAGTAAACCACAAAGCCCTTATTATTTTTATAGTAAGAACCAAGACAAACATTTTTTAACTAATTATCCAGGTAAAAATGATGCTAAGGATGCTTTGAAACATGACTTTGCTTCTCGAGTTCATCCATCATCCTAGGAATAAAAAAACTTGCACGACACACTAAAAGTAATCCATGTCTGACAGCAAATGGGGATATCTTCATTCAGACAAGACTCAAATCTTTTTCTCAGAAACTATCTGAAATTTCATGAAGTTAAGCTAAAAGGGCTCCTCTTGTGTAACATGACAGAAATTACTTTTTAAAAACCACTTTGACAATAAAAAAGGATTTTAACCTTAAATTCTGTGAGCTAGGTGACAGATTGGAAATTTGGAATTTTCTGATCACAAAAAAGATTTGAAAAATCTATGTTAGGAATAGTTTGATCTAAAACTTTAAAGCAGTTGTAGGGACGTGTGCTGAGGTGGAATACTAAACCTCACCAGCAAAAGAAAGTGAAGGAGAAGGTCCGACTGTGAAAGAGAAAGTTTTCTAAAAGAAGGAAATGTCTATCAATCTTGCATTCAGTACCTTAGATCACTGGTTGATTCACACTCAAATTCAATGCATACGGTTTGCACATGAACAATGCAAGTTTGCAGCCAGAATGATGCCACTTATACTTTATTTTTAAGGCTTTCCATGCAATTGTATTTTGTATATTGCATCACCTCCACCACCTTTTCTTTTCTCAGATTTTTCAGCTTGGTGCTCAGTGCAAAAGAGATCACGAAAGTTCTTATGAAGTCATCAGTGCGCTGGTGGGGTCAGCAAGGACACAAACACAGAAGCTACAACTTGTTGAAAATATGGCAGTGAGACAGTGGTAGTGTCAGGTACAGAACTTCATCATGCATATTTCTGCCTCTTCTAGAAAAATATATTATTTCTAACAGAGCTGTAAATTACTTAATCTCATAATATCAGATGTGCCCATCTCCATGTCTGACAGAGTAAATATTAAAACTAAGAAAATAAATTTTATTGTGTGACCCTTGGCAGGATTTCCAAAAACAGGCTCTTACTAAAATAGGAGCCTTAACTTTATACAGTGAAGGGTTTAAAAAGTTGGAAGTTCTTGAAAATTACATCTTCTATGTCTTTTACAGAGTCATGATAAAAAAACCCCAAGAGTAGTAAAACAACTCTTAGTATTGCAATCCATTTAAGTATAATGAAAAATAAGTTGGTTTGATTTTAATAATCAATTTAATAATTAAAATCCTCTTTCATAACCTTGATATATCCTCAAGGGAATTTCTACATGTCATTCAGAAAATTACTCCACCAAAGAAGCCTCATGCTGAAGAATGGCGCTCTCGATCTCAAGCACTATTTCAGGGAGACATTTCTCTAGACTGACAGTAATGAAGTTCTCTGGTGGACTAGGAGGCTCCAAAGCATCAAACTGAGACTTGAGAAGTTCAGGTGGCATAAAATGACCTCTCCGCTTCTCCAGGCGGGCAGCAATGATGTCCATGGGCCCATCCAAATGAACAAAGAGGATCTTTAGTGCTGGGTTTTCTCCTGATTGATCTGGCTGATTGCTTTCAATTGCAGATGCTCCATTAGCTAATACACACCTGTACATCTTCTTCAGAGCAGAACAGGCCAGAATCACATCATGGCTAGATGAGTCTTCTCTATCAAAAAGAAAAATGTGAAAACCTTTATATGTTCTCATATAGGGTATGGCATAACACAACGGCTTGTTAGTTCTGCTGAACAAGGTAGACAAGTCTTGGCTCCTCAAAGAGGACAGGCATGGGAATAGTGGCATTTTGACCATGGTATTTGAGTAATTTTGACAGGATTTTGAAAGCAAATGTCCAATCTGGGTAAAGATGTGATTTGAAAATGAGGTCAGGCTAGCCAGCCTCCTGGTAAAATCTCAGTCTTAGGGACCTTGTTTATTAGCCACCATTCTTTCCTAAATTAAATTCCATTCTAGCGCAAAGCAGTGTCAGGATAATTTCCTTAATTGCTGAGAACAGGAACTGACTATCCATACAAACCCCTATCCATAATCCATAAAATTACTGTACTAATCTGTCTTGAGGTACACTGTAGGGATTGAAATTCAGCAACCAGCAGAAAAAGAATTGACAAACTTAAACAGTAAGCCTTTGTCAACAGAAGTTCAGAGAAATCCCATCACTAAGGACCAGACAAGGCCTGTTGATGTTCTACTATGAGATTAACCTGTCTCCTGCTGCAGGATAAGAAGAGATTATTGAGATGAATGTTAATCAGACCATGTTGAAACCCTTTATTTTCTTCCCCCATGTAAGTCTCTGTTATAGAAATTATTAACCAATTGTGCAACCTAGCAGAAACCTGTGGAATTTCCTATTTAACATATGTTACCATAACCTGTCGCCCTTGTTAGCATGTCCTGCCTGCAAGACCCTTAAATTGTATGTCGTGTGTTCACTAAAGTATTCCAGTTCTTACTCCCCTGAGATCGTTAGTTTTTAGACTCTTTAACACTAAGTGGCTGAGCAACAGTACAGAGCACTGTTCTTTACATATGCAGGTATATTTTCAACACCTCTTTTCACTGTCTCAGATATAACTGTAATATGTTATTTTATGTTTCCTGTAACCATCCTCATTGTCAGCACTAAATGTATGCCCATTTCAGGTTAAACAAGAGATTGGATGCAAGCCAATGAAAGCTTTGCACACATATTTTTTACTGGCAACTGTGCGTGTGTCTGTTACACCAAAAAGCAAATCCAAAATAAGTTGTCTCTGTGCAGACTGAGTAAAATGCCTGCCTAAGAAAATGCATTCTGTAATCAAATTAAATATAGTTATAAACTTATTTAAAAGTCATTGTATGGTCATCAGATTATGGTTCAAAGGGAAGTAAGACCATTTAATACCTACTGTTATCTCCAAGGTAAGCCAATGCCACCCTTAGACAGTTAGAAGTAACAGTAATTAAACACTGGCATTAAGCTCTTTATATTTGATTTTCCACTGGCTTGCATGTAACATAAAGCAATGGATCCAGTGAGTTAACCTCTACTCCAATGAGGTATTCTCACTTAATGTGTACAAGCAACAGCCACAGTATAAAGCCTGGCTAAACAGTTCCTGCTCTCCTAGCCTTTCCTCATTTGGGAGATGCTCCAGTCCCTTCATCATGATTGGATGCTCGCCAGTATATCCATCTCTCTCTCACAATGAGGAGATCAGAACTAACAGGTACCAGGACAAGTGTAGCCTCACCAGTGCAAGGGAGTGGGAAGGATCACCTCCCTTGACTTGCTGGCAATACTTTGGCTAGTATGGCCCAGAATATCATTGGCCTGCCTTGCCAGAAGAGCAAATTGTTGGCATATGTTCGACTTGGGTGTCCGCTACAGCTCCCTCAGGCCCTTTTCTGCTGCTTTCCAGCCAAGTGCCCTATAGTGTCTGTTCCAGTGCCTGGGCTTGTTCCTCCTCAGGGGCAGGACTTGCACTACTTAAAATGCAAGAGGTTCCTGCCAGCCCATTTCACAGCTTTTCACAGTTCCTCTGCATCAGTTACTCCTCCCATTTTGGTGTCATCTGCAAACTTGCAGAGAGTACACTCCAGCAAACTCAAGCAGTGTCAAAAAAACCTCAATACAGCATCCTGGTCAAAATAGCAATATTTTATCTGACCGTTATTATTGGTATATTTTGTGGTTATGTCCTTTTTAAGTACCTCATGTCAGGCTTATTAATGAACTGGATCCTTGAAATTATTTTTACACAGAGAGCAGAAAAAACAAATATAATTGGCAACAATTTCCCATACTGTTACTCAGGGATTAGTTCACCCTCAGCAATTATTATGACAACATAGTTTAGTCAAAATAAAATTACTTTACTACTTGCAGAATGTCTGTACACTATTGCATATATTTCTGCTTTGGAATGCAATGGGGGAAAAGCACTTTGGGTACTTTTCCTGTCTTTAGCTAAAACTTTTTAAAGCTAGATGTTATCTTACCTCCTTAGTAAATCATGCAACATACAAAGCCAAGGAATCCTGTCCTAGAAAGGAAACAAGTTAGTTCAAAATTCTTTATGAAATTAATTTGAAACAATTGCTTACAACATCTCGAACATTTGACTAGAGATGAAAATTAGCATAAAACTGTATAGCAAGTTCAGTTTTTCTTTCTGTGTAAATTTGCTACTACTGCCTCAACACTAATAAGAAGTGCTAGGCATATTATAAATAAGATGCTTTTATTTAATAATACTTTTTATGTTACAAGTACCCAGGTACCTACAAGTATGCGATAGAAGCTAATATGTATTCAAGCGTAGCATGCACCTAAAGGACAGTCACCTTCTCTCTTGCTTCTGTACAAACCAAATGTACAGCATGAATTGTTATTTCTTTTCCCTTGTATAGTGACATACACACACAAACATACTGTTTTGGATCAAAGTTGAAGTTTTCAGGAACAGACGGATCTAAATTTAGTTATCTGCAATGATTTAGTTATGTTGGTAGCAAATACAATAAATGTCACAGCCACAATTTTTCAACACTTTTGCAAAGTAGTTAGGCAAACACAATGTGAGTGATTGATCAGCTGCTCCTTTAATCCAAAATTTTTATCTGCCGCAAACTTTTGTCATGCCTGCAGAGCATAAAATAACTGCACCCATTTAATCTTTCAATGTTGTTACTGCTGAGTGAGCACAAAAAAGATAACAGGGACAAATAAATGCAAGAATATTTTGTTCCTAACACTGCAGAATAACTTCCCTCTGGCATTCAAGAAGGCCTTCACAATTGGGCACCTGTTACTCAGAAGAGATGCTTCCCTCTGGCTGAGCAGCACACACCAGTGGTTTAGTCATTCAAGTGTGTAATGCTGCTTCAGATGACATAGAGGCTTCCAAACACTAGTGAAAGATCAAAGTTTTAAAAAAGAATTGGGAGTACTTTTTTAGTCTAAACTGGCTAAGGATTTCTGAAATATTTGAGGGACTAAAAAATAAAAAGTGGAAGCCTTGCAAAATTTTTTCCATTACAGCTAAATCCTTACAGTCTTTTTCAAAAGGCTGCATAGCTGCGTCTTGCCCTGTTTCTAAACTCAGTATGTTTTTAGATTGATTTAATGTGTTCATCTGCATTATTTGGTTTATATTCTTAACTTAAAAGTCTTTATCTACACTCATAAGTGTAAGTAGTGGACATGAACTTTTAAAATTCTTGCTGATTCTGCACAGGAAAAGCAGCCCTAACTGTAAAACCACTGTCCTAAGTTGGTGGCAAATGGAAAAATCCTTTTTTTCAAGCTGTAGCATTAAGCTATTTGTATTTCAAGCAGCCAGATGGAGAAGGTGATTGTTCAGCTCTACTCTGCACTGGTGTGGTGTCACCTTGAGTGCTTTGTGCACTTTTGAGTGTCACAATATAAGGATATAAAGCTATCAGAGAGCATCCAAAAGAGGGAAACAAAGGTAGTGAATGGCCTTGAGGGGAAGCCACATGAGGAGCAACTGAGGGTACTTGGTCTGTTCAGCCTGGAGAAGAGGAGACTGAGATGAGACCTCATTGCAGTCTCAAACTTCCTTGTGAGGCAAAGAGGAGGGGCAGGCACTGATCTCTTCTCTGTAGTGAGCAGTGATAGAATCCAAGGGAATGGCCTGAAGTTGTGTCAGAGAAGGTTTAGGTTGGATATTAGAAAAAGGTTTTTCACCCAGAGGGTGTTTGGGCACTGGAAGAGGCTCCCCAGGGAAGTGGTCACAGCACCAAGTCTGACAGAGTTCAAGGATCATTTGGGCAGCAGCCTCAGGCACATGGTGCAATTTAGAATCATAGAATCATTAAGGTTGTACAAGACCTGCAAAATCACCAAGTCCAACTTTTGACTGACTACCACCATGCCAACAAAACCATAGCACTAAGTGCCATCTCTACTCAGTTTTCATAACACTTCCAGGGATGGTGACTCCACCACTTTCCTGAGCAGCCTGTTCCAGTGCTTCACTCTTTCACTGAAAAGTTTTTCCTAATATTCAGCCTGAATTTCCCCTGGCACAACTTGAGGCAATTTTACTTTTCCTACCACTTGTTACCTGGGAGAAGAGGCCAACTTGCATCTCACCACAACCTCCTTTCTGGTAACTGTAGAATGCAACAATGTCATCTCTGAGCCTCCTGTTCTCCAGGCTAAACAACTCCAGTACCCTCAGCTGCTCCTTGTAAGACTTGTGCTCCAGATCCTTAACCAGCTCCGTTGCCCTCCTCTAGATTTGCTCCAGCACCTCAATGCCTTTCTTGGTGTGAGGGGCTCAGAACAGAACACAGGATTCGAGGTGCAGCCTCACCAGTGCCAACCACAGGGGAACAATCCCTTCCCTGGTCCAGCTGGCCACAGTATTTCTAACACAAGCCAGAATGCCACTGGCCTTCCTGGACACCTGGGCACACTGCTGGCTCATGTTCAGCCACTGTCAACCAGCACTGCCAGGTCCTTTTCTGCCAGGCAACTTTCCAGTCTCTCTGGCCCAAGCCTGTAGTGTTGTAGAGGGTTGCTGTGATCCAAGGACAGGACTTGGCACTTGGCCATGTTGAACCTCATACAGCTGGGCTCAGCCCATTGATCCAGCTTGTCCAGATTCTTCTGCACAGCCTTCCTACAGGCCAATAAATCAACACTTCCACCCAACCTGGTGTCACCTGCAGACTTAGTGAATGCACTCAATCCCCTTCTCTAGATCATTGATAAAGATGTTAAACTGCACTGGCCCCAACACTGGGCCTTGGGAAACACCAGTGGTGAGTGACCACCAGCTGTAGCTCTAATCATTATAGCCATCCAGGCAGTTTTCTTCCCAGGTAAATGCTTTGGGAAATGATGCCAAAGGCTTTACTAAAATCTAGATGGACAATATCCACAGCCTTTCCCTCATCCAGTAGGCAGGTCCTGGACTCAGAAGGAAATCAGGCTGCACAAGTAGAACCTGCCTTTCGTATACTCATGCTGGGTGGACTTGAACCCCTGATTGCCCTGCACATGCCTTGTGATTGCACAAGGCTTGAAATCTGTTCCACAAACTTACCCAGCGCTGAGGCCAGGCTTACAGGCCTGCAAATACCTGGATCCTCCTTCCAACTCCTTGGGCATCATACTGGCTCACCTCCAACCTCCCAAGTTAGTCACAAGTGGTGATAAATGATGGAAAGTGACTTGAGAGAAGGGTAACAAATTTATGGAATTGTCTTGTGCAGGGCCAGGAACCCTATGGTTCTTATGGGTTCCTTCCAACTCAGGATATTCTAAGATTCTATGATGCTAATCCAAAGATGTAACTCTGTGTACGGATGTAGAGGGAGAGATTTTTGAAAAATTCTGACAGTAGCCTACCCCTTGTGAGCTGCCAAGCACACTTTGATAAACCACTTTTTTAGCCAGAATCCTTTGTAACACAAGAAGCCTCCCTCCACTGCCTTACCAAAAGCAGACCTGTGCTTATAGTCAGACCAGTCTACATACTAAAATCACAATCTACTTTAACAGGACATGCACGAGGTTACAAAGATAAATATACAGAGGACAGTTCTCAAAAGGTTTATATAAGGTACCTTATCATTCAGTGGTATCCCTTCTGCCATTTTCTTTTTATTCTCAGGAGGATGATAATCATCAGCATCATAGAATTTCCATCCCATCTAGAGAAAACCAATAAATTATGGGTCGTTCAGTCACACAAGGTGAGGCAATAAGGTTCACAGAATTAACAAAGAGGACACCTAAGAAATTGCAGGCTTCTAACTCCGCACTGTGAAATTCCGATTATGCCATAATGATTAACAAAACAACACAAACTCAGGTTGGTAGCAGCAACAGGTGTTGCATCACAGCACTGAAGGCGGTGCAGGAGACACCCGGTGACTGCCAGCCAAGCCCAGCCAAGCCCGGCCCCGCGGCCCCCCCGTCCCCGGCGCGGCCCTACCTTTGCTGCCAGCCGCGACCCCACCGTGGTCCTGCGGGAAGCACAAAGGGAGGGTTACTTACTGCCGCCCTGAGCTGCGCCCGCCTCGCACCCGCGCCCGCAGGCCGCGCTCCGGCAGCGCCAGCTCCGCTCGGGGCAGCCACCGCAGTGCCGTCCCGCACCGCCGCCTGCCCAGCACCTACTTCCCCGAGCCGCTCACGCCCATCACCACCACCAGCACCATGGTGGCCCCGGCCCGCTCCGCCGCTGCTGCTCCGCCGCTGCTGCTCCGCGCTCCTGCGGCACCGCCCCGGCCCGCCCTCAGCCCTGGCGCGGAGGCGGGTGCGGGCCCGGCGCGGTTCCGGGCGCGGGGCGGCTCCGGGGCGGCCGTGGGGACGCCGCAGAAGGACCTGCTCCTGTCCCGGCACCCCTGGGGCTGTCTGAGACCATCATCCCGCACCCCTTCTCTGGGAACCCCCGTGCTCGGCTCTCAGCCCCCGCAGTCAACCCTTACGCTGAAATTGCCTAATCTTCTCACGGAGCCTCTTGCTCTGAGGCTTCCCTCTCTGGTCGGGCGTTTCTCTCCCAGCGGTACCCAGCACGGTATTCACCATCTGCAGCCTCAGCAACACACGCAAATTTAATACAAACTGCAAATTCTGCCGTGTGGGTTAAAGCGTGCATTAATGCTTGTTGGATGCTGCTTCTCCTTTTGCTTATAAAGGTCTGCCAACCTAAAGCATCAGCTATGCTGTGGCTAACTATGTTTTAGTATTAAGAATTGATCCAGTCATACTTTTGAATTACCGGATGGGAATGCTGGAAGGGACCACTGGTGGAGTCACCCACTCCAACCCCATGGCTCAAGCAGGGTCCCCTAGAGCACATTAGCATTCTGTCCAGGCAGCTTTTGAGTATCTCCAGTGACAGAAACTCCACAGCTTCTCAGGGCAGCCTGTAGCAGTGCTTGGTCCCCTTCATAATAAGGAATTTCTTCCTCATGTTCAGTTGGAACTTCCTGTGTTTCGGTTTCTGCCAGCTGACTCTCATCCTATTGCTTGGCACCACCGAGCAGAGCCTAGCTCTGTCCTCTTGGCACCTGCCCTTAGATGCTTGTGTATGTTGATAAGGTTCCTCTCTCAGTCACCTCTTCTTGAGGCTGAACAGGCCCAGCTCCCTCAGCCTTTCGTCATAAGAAAGGTGGTCCAGTCCCTTGTATTGTATTGTATGGCCAGATGTCCCGAATGAAGATTTGGGCAGGGCTCTCCCCTCGAGCCTGCGCAGTGGATTTTTTAGGTGAGGCTCAGCGTGTGGAGAACTGGCCCCACCGTTTCAGTCCTCAGGTCCATCTGCCATGGCCGAGCGAGCTTGGACGGTGACAGTGAAGTCCTCGGGACTGTCACAGCACCCGGTACTAACCGGGGCTGACCCTGCTCAGCATCCGAGATCTGACGGGATGGGATGGCAGGGAGGCATTTACTGCCAGGGGACGGTCCTGCTGAGACTCGAACACAGGTCCTTGGGATTCAAAGTCCAGAGTGCTCTCCTTTACACCACGGGACCGCCCCTTCAGTCTCTTCATCACCTTCCTAACCCTCTGCTGGATTCTGTCCAGAGCTCCATGCAGCTCTTGCACTGAGGAGCTCAAAACCGTACATTGCACTCCAGGTGATGCTTCATCCAGGCTGAGTTAGAGGAGCAGGATTGTGGAAATTGTGAAAAATACTCATAGATACCAAGTATTCATGCTATTATCATGTACATATATCTGACTCAGCAACGTTTTAAAAGTTCTTCAAAGATCCAATGCAGGTGCTGCCGACCAGCGCTGAAGGTTTCCTGCGAAATGGAGCAGCGTTTGCAGGGCCCGTGAGAGCTGCTCCACCTAGTGGCTTCAGGAGAGCATGATGCTTGCCTCCTTAATTTTTTATAGGAAACAAACCTCGGAAGAAACTGGGAAGTATGCTCAGTCTCCCATTCTCCATGAAATTTTATTTCCCTTGCATGGCACTTCAAATAACGTTATGAATTATGGATGCCTTGCCTCTTTTCTTCTTTTTTTCCTTTTTCCTTTTTCCTCTTTCCTTTCCTTTCCTTTCCTTTCCTTTCCTTTCCTTTCCTTTCCTTTCCTTTCCTTTCCTTTCCTTTCCTTTCCTTTCCTTTCCTTTCCTTTCCTTTCCTTTCCTTTCCTTTCCTTTCCTTTCCTTTCCTTTCCTTTCCTTTCCTTTCCTTTCCTTTCCTTTCCTTTCCTTTCTTTATTTTTTTATTTTTTTTCCTTTTATTTTTCTTTTCTTTTCTTTTTTCTTTTCTTTTCTTTCTTTTTTGTTTTTTCTTCTTTTCTTTTCTTTTCTTTTCTTTTCTTTTCTTTTCTTTTCTTTTCTTTTCTTTTCTTTTTTCTTTTCTTTTCTTTTCTTTTTTCTTTTCTTTTCTTTTCTTTTCTCTTCTTTTCTTTTCTCTTTTTTTTCTTTTCTTTTCTTCTTTTCTTTCTTTTCTTTTTTCTTTTTCTCTTCTTTCATATTTTCTTTCATATTTTCTTTTTTTTCTTTTTTTAACTGTTATCTGTCTCTGACCATTTAATTGAAAGTTGGAACTGCCTGTATTTCACATATCTATTAGAAAGTTTTTAACAAAGACCAGAACCTTTAAAGTTATTAAGTTATTACTGAAACAGGCCAGTCTTCAAATTACTAACAGACCACAATGATTCCTGTAAGGTGGCCTGTGACTGAATACATATTTTGCTGTAATAGCAGTAGGATTCTGTTAAAGTAATTGAATTTGCATGATTCTTCTCCATTTTTTTGCTGTTTAATTGTGAGGCAGGGAAAAATGCTTAATTCAAATGAGAGTTCTTAGGAGACCTAAATGAACAAACCCAAAACGACTCTGGAAACAGTATCACAATTGCTCCTCCCATTCCCAGAATTGAACCTTTAACTGCTCAGTAATAACAACCCTTGAGATTTTGCTAACAAGAGCAGAGGACTACCCCACCTGCAGTGCACACCTGACCACTTTTGTAACCAGATTATCACAATTTTATCCAGCTTGATTACTACAAAGCAGAGAAAACAGGGTTCTTTATTTGACAGGGTTTGTTGGTAATACATATCTTTGCATTCTGGAAAAAGAAGTATCTTTAACTGGTGTGATGTCATCTAATAGCTATTTTCTATCTGTGTATTTGCAGGAGGTCTTGCCAGGAGTTCTCTTCTACTCAATCTCAGGCTAAAAAGCTGTGAGCATGCACTGACAGAGCTGTACAGGCAGCAGTGCACTCTGCAGATGCTGCTGCAGGAAGAAAAAGATCTGCAGAAAACTAATTAAATTGAACAGACATGGGAGCCTGTTGGCAATGTGAAGAAGGCAGTTACATTCAGACTTACTGCTGGTGTGGTTCATGTGATTTGTGCAGATGTAATTCATGTTAGTAGTCAACTGAAGAGATGAGTGGATAAAACTCAACCAAACAATTGACTTAACAGCATCATATTGTGTATGCTTTAGTATCCACTTCAGATGTGTTTAATTAAGTTGTAGATCCAGTTAAACACGTGGATACTTTATGTGTGAGTTGAATGCAGATTTCCCTTTCAATCTGTCCAACCACAGACAAAAGTAAATATTTTTCTACTTATTATTTCTTTAATAACATGGAGGTGTTTCATGTTAGTCTTCGTAATATAATGATATATGTACATCTCAGGAAATTTATTCTGATGCTTCTGTTTCTTTGAAGATCATTTGCTGTAGGTGGCATGGGTGCTTTCCCCTAGCATCTAAAATTATTTTTATTTCTAATGTTAGAATATATAATTTGATTCTAAAGCTCTGATGTAGTTATATAAAAAATCCTGTATGATGTAATGAATTCCAGAATACATTCATATAGCTGAGATAGGATACAATAGAATGTAAATGTCTTCTGGTATTTTATTTATTGTATTTAATGATAGATGAAATTAAAATACAATGATGAAGGATGAACATTCAAGAATTAAAAGGGGAAAAACTTCAAGAATACCTACCAGAAAACCCATTAAATACTTCTAAATCCCTAAAGCATTTTCCAGATCCTGTACTTTAAATACTTTTAAAAATGGAATTTGGAATATTTTATAGCTTTTGGGGAGTATTTTCAGTGTCTTTCTGAGACTCTCTGGGTTGACTAATTGACTGATACAGAATTTATGGTATTCAGTAAGACTTCATCATCCACTTAAATTAGCTGCTTAATTTTAGAGAAGGACAACATGAAATATGAATGGAAGAATTCTACTTTCCTGGAGTTATTTCTGTTTGCCTTTACTGCATCTACCTCCTTCCCAAGGATACTAGGAAATGCCTATTGTGTTCAGAATATTGCCAAATTCAAAGTAGAAAACCCCACATTTTCACAGTAATTCATAATGGGGATTTATCACAGTATAATTATGAACTACTATAAAAGTGTACAGGCCTGTTAAAGCTTGCCAGGAACATCTATAATCATGGACATCTGCTTTGTATAAAAATGAGGGCTTAGATACACTGGGCAATCTGAACTTCCTGACTCCTAAGGGGAGAAAGACTGTTCTTCAAGCAGCTAAAGCCCAAATTTATGTAGATGTGTAGGGGTTCAAATTAAATTCTGAATATGTATTGACAGTGAATATGAGGTAGAGAGTGTTAATTACATGTGTTCAACTGTGGGGAGAGTAGCTGAAATAACCTATACTGCAGTATTCTGTTGGCCACAGTTAAGTCCTCATTGAAGTAAATAGTCATCATTACGGCTGTGTTGATCAAAACTGTACCCAAAATTTTCAAAATTGTTCCATGCAATGCAAAGTCAGTCAATACATTGTCTGAAGTCCTTTTCTTTGGACTGTACAGTAGGTATTTGGTGTTTGAGGAAAATTTAGTTCATATTGGTCCTCAGCACGCAACAGGATTTGCCAGTACTGAGAAAAACAATCTTCAGCTGATAGATCTGTTTAGTGTTTAGACACTGGGGATCAGTAAATCAAACTAAAGGTTTTACAGGTTTTAAACATCACATTAAATATTTCCACATAGTATCTCACCTTTTCATATTGAAGTGCAGAACCTTAGGGTATAATATTCATGCATTAAAAACATGAGCATTGTAAATAATTCTTATCTCTCCAGTTTGTGATACAAAAATCTCAGGCAAGAGGGAGTGGGAGTGACTTTACTTTGTTGCTTCTAAATTATGTGTGTATATTCTCAGCTTGATTGTGAAGCTGAAGGAATGACAAAATTATCTGAGTCTAGCTTTAGGTAAAAGAAGAAGGCAATACTTTATACCAAACTATAACCTGAACATGTCCCAGCTCACTAATTTCTGTACAGGAAATATTTATCTAAAGGTTAAATACACATAACTCTGAACACAGAAGTAACTGTTAAATGACATAAATTTTTCTAGCAACAATAAAGGAAATACCACAGTTGTTTATCCAGTGGCTGGTGACTCACTTTAAAAAAAATAATGTAGATAAGAAGTGGAAGATTAGCTGGTTTTTTTGATATGGTTGTTCCTTACGTTTTGAAAACACCTTCATTTAAAAAAATTTATCAGTGTAATCCAAAGTAAAACTTTCAATACCAACTCCAGGTTTGCACAGAGTCTTACCAAACTTAATGGTGTATAAGAAATCAAAATATGTTTTACCAGATAAAAATTTCTCCATGTGATGTGACCAAAACCAGTGAATTAACTCCACAGAAGTGCTCAAAAATCAAAATCTGTCTGAAACATTGAGTTTATAAAATAACATTTTACTTCTCTGGCATGTTGAGAGTGTAAAAAAATGTGAAGATTATGGAGGCTTCAGCCCAGTATAACAAAAGTGACTCAAAAGTGATAGTGAGAGGTGAAGGCTTATGTCTGACTCTCAGAGCAGTCGGGAAAATACTTGGACCTTCTGCCTGGGTGTGAAAGGCTGATGGCATAGGTAGGTCTCATGGGGAATGAACAGCTACTGCTTGTAGGCCACAGTCATGTGTAGTCTGGAGTAACTGCAGTGATACTGCACGGGCAGACTGGAAATAAAGAAGACCACAAAATTAGAGAAAGACTATTGTCCTTTTTTCCAGTCCCTTCAAAAAGAAATCCAGCATCGGTAAAGAGGACAATCCGGAGAGAGCTATACTGCTTTTATTCCAGTCTATGTGAGAATAAAAGTTGATTCTCCAGGATTACTTTGTTACTTAGAAAGAGTCTGGCCTCCACTGGAAGTACTGGTTTTGCAAAGATTTACTATTTTGTCATCTTATCTTGTATTTGTCTCTTAAGACCCAGGATGTAAAAGTTATGTACCTATATTTCAACATTACTGACAGTAGCAACAATATGCATTGATGTAGAACCATTACTTTTGAAAGCACTCAAACCATTAGTAAGATGTAGCCACCCACTGACTTTGGAAAGTGGCAGGGGGAATATATTTCTTAAAATACTGCTTCTACAAGGAAGTAATAAGATTACTATTTCTGAGCAGCTACTAATGAAGGCTTTTGAAGTATTGTTTTCTCTGCATCTGATGTTTCCTTCCATTTAGTTAGTCCAAAGCTATTCCCTGGGTAGTCAAGCCTTCATTCTGCAATCACTTACAAGTATACTTAGCTCTTACACCACAGAACATCTAATGTGCAAAGAAGTTCAACAACAAAGATAATTGCAACTTCAAATCCTGTCTGTATTAGCTTTTACATAATTAAAAGAGCTGGATCAATGAAAAACAACTGTCCTTACAGTAACTTGGAAAGGAATTAATGACAAAAACCAAAAGCTATAAAGAGAGCTGTATCCGAAGCTGAATATTGTTGCATATTATTTTTAAAAATCATGGTGTTAATTACTTTAATAACAGACTCTGGGTGGAGATTAGATACTGGCAAGATTAGCAAACTTGAAATACATGTTGTCTATGATATGCGTTTTTACTGTACTACGTAATTTGCTCACAAAATGTACTAGGAACCTGACATAATATGCACAAGGCAAAAGTTTTATTTACTGTACTTTACTTAATTTATGCAAATCAGATATGGTGTAAAATCTGATTTCTCATGCAGATCCCAACATTGAGGATCTGTCCTGATTGGAAAAGTACTTCAGATACATATGAAGTTAGACAACTACCTCTGCAGACCAAGGATGTAAAATTCAAATTGTATGATGGGAATATTAAAATCAGAATAACCCTAGAGGAAGAAAAGGAATTCTAAAAACAGCCAAAACTGGTCTAAGCACTTTGAGCTGCTTCAAAGTGCCTGTGCAGCAGCCATAGAAGCAGGATGTTAGTGCAAGAGAATTCTGGCCATGAGCATCCAAATTCCACTCAGTAACAAGAATGGTAAAAAAAGAACACACAAAAAAGGTTAATGGTGGGAACTATTTCTCTGCACTCATTTAGTAAGGCTTTTGGGATGCTGAGAGCTCTTCAAAGCCTGGCTCTGAATATTTTTCTGGACTGGCCACACAGCAACTGATGCTAATGTAGTTGTTGTATATTTTATGATGACTGTTAGTGTCACAGTAATGATCAAATTTACTCCTTCCTGCAATAATGAAGTTGAAAAAATGTGATTGTTTAGTGTAGCATTAGACTGTATTTTGATTTGGAGTCTTA
Organism: Pithys albifrons albifrons; assembly: GCF_047495875.1. Taxonomy (NCBI): domain Eukaryota; kingdom Metazoa; phylum Chordata; class Aves; order Passeriformes; family Thamnophilidae; genus Pithys; species Pithys albifrons. The sequence continues at coordinate 74,960,800 of NC_092497.1, read as the reverse complement.
CTAAACATTCACTTAGATAAAATCTATAAAAAGAGGAATTGTTCAAGCTATAGGTAGGCAATCTATCTTTTCTACAATTATCAACACTGTAGCAAACATACCTCTGCCTACTTAAAAAATGAACTGTTTATTAGTCAGATGTGCATAGCTGTATTCAGACTCTATGCACAAATACAGTCAGGAGAACAGAGTTCTGCTATTCAGCTTGATCAGGAGATACAGAGTACCTTTCTTTGGATTACTAAGTCACTGGTGTGGGAATTTCTTAAATTTCATCCTTGACTGAGGAAATATAAGAATGTGGCAGCCACTATGCATTCAGCATGAGACAATCAGGTTCTGGTAGGTACTGAATTAACTGTAGACATCTGAAACAACCATCTGGTTGTGACACATGCAAAACCTGTAAATCATTCAGTGGTGGTAGCTGCAGGGTTTCTCTGGGGCTGTTAACAAGCAGGAACTGTGTGAAAGCAGCTAGAGACAACCAGTAGTGAAAGAAGCTTTTGGAAACAAACTTGGTTCTCAGAGGAGAAAGACTCCTTGGAAATGCAGCATGGGAAACTGAGAGAAGACACTGCTTCCTGTAGTTTTCCTGAAAATAGTATTAGAACAATGGGACTGGCTATATATTCTCTGAAAACAGAAGAGTGTACAAAAGAAAGTTTTTGATTCCTACTGATAAGAAAATCTTGATAAGTAATAGGATGCATTGAACCATGATAATCATCTCACTGGCTTTGTATGCTCCAAACCAAAGGCTAGGGGCTGACATTTGCCTTCATGGTAATTGTCTTAGTGGAGTAAAATGAATGTAAAATTGACTCCAGTAAGCAAATTTCAAGTGTGGTATTGTGCAATCCATTTTAACTCAGACAAATGCTGATAGGTGTTTGAGCTTCCAGATGGCATCTGCAGGAAATCTGCTGAGAAATTTGTACAGTAAATTCAACCCATCATTCTTGCTGACAGGGAGTACTGTAATGCTCTTTCCATACTTTGTTCTGAGTCTTTGTAGAGATTGTTAAACTTCATCAGTGGAAGAAAATACCTACTTCTGACTCACCACTTCTCCCTGTATGAGCCATGGCTGTGGCTCACAACTACCTCCGAGGAATGTGGATGCCACAGCACTGTCAGTGCCATGCAAGCTGTGATACAGCCGTACAAATTCCAGTAGGACTTTAAGTATTTTTTACTGGGGTCATTATGGCCAAATATATCACTGACAGCCATGAAATTTTTAGAGGATTTGGAGTGACAGTTTCTTTAGCGTCCTTTGGAGTACAAACATGAAAATCCCAAGTCTTTGGTACTGCTGTCAAATAATGTAGTATTTCACATATCTTGTTGCCTCCTCATTCACGCAACAAATATATGACAGTTTTGTACTATTTTTATAATGTGAAATAGAAACCCTATCTGAATTCAAGTTTCAGCTTCTGACTCAGCTCTGCCATCAATGAGCAGTACAATTTTTGCTATTTAAATATTTTTCTTTGTAATTTATGCATATTTTAATAATCTTAGGGTTTGTTAGATATATGTGTTAATATTTTATATAGACTTTCCAAGTTACTGGTGTAATATTTAGATGCTGGAGATTATTTCAAGATGCAACCCTCTGCTTTTTTTTTTTGCCTTTTTTATATAAAATTATTTTTTAAAAAATGATTACTTAAGATTGAAGCAAAAGCATCCCATAGATTTGGGATTCGTTGTTTGTCTGGTTCCATATTTTGAATGTTGTCCAGTATGCCCAGCTCTTCAATTAGCTCATTGCTAGATTCACCTTGGTGCTAGATATATTTTACCACAATAGAATGTGTATCTCAAAGGCAATTCCATTGAAGATAACAAAATATAATAAAAACCTGGGGCCCTGTTAAAAACAAGTTATTTGCCTTGTGAACTGGATCCTTCAGAAGTCATCCAAATTTTCTGCTGTGTAACAGCATCTCTAGGATACTTAGGAAGATAACTTTCCTATGGACTTTGTGAGCTTGACAGTGAAACTTAGACTTTCCTGAATATAGGAAACTACTCTCTGAACTATTGGTTCATTGCTAGCTCAATACCTATCTAACTCACCTTCCGATCTGCAGGACATGTTCTGGAGAAGCATATCCAGATCATATGTCTTCAGCTGAAATATTTTAGAGCTGGAGGTCCTAATCCTATTATATAAGGGAACCAAGTCAAATCTAAACTGTCCTTGACTTCATAAATTTTTTATGAAGTCACTGTTTACTTATGGCATCATGATCTCTGAGCAACAGCTAATTGCTGTGCGTGCTGTGTTAGTTGGCTGTGAGACCCTTGCAAGGGGCCCCAGTCCAAGGTGATGGGTAGGTGTGTGCCTTGGGGAAGGTTAGTGTGCCATATGCAGGGCACCCCTGTGGGGACAGTGAGTTGTGTCTCTGATCTACTTAAGGTCTGCTTACAACCGCAGCAGTTGTATTTATGGATTAGACTTTCTGAGTATTTGGGAAAAAAACCTAAACAGCAACAAATGACCCCCCCTGCCATGTCTATATATTATAAACTTTATATATTATATATATATGTGTTAGAAGTATTAATTGAAAGAGCTAAAGGTCACTGAAGACAAAATCCATGAGTATTGTATTCTGTAATTTGCTTGCATACAGAGACATCCAGAAGTCAAAGTACTACTCAAGCTCATGAGTGCTCCCTGCTGTCCCTAAATATAACTTTGAATTTGGCAGCAATTCCTAGGTAAATTGGAAGTATAGGCCACTGGCCCTTAGGCCAGCCACATGTACTCATTCCATAGCAAATTCATTCAGTGACCAATTTGATGAACAAGGAATGAGTGTGGCTACTGACTTGAGTGGTGACAATTCTCAGATTGATGAACATAAAATGCATTTCAAGCACTGCCTATCTACCACCCAACCAGTTCTTGCAGCCTTGATTACCTGGTATTGAGATATTCCATCAGATCTTCCAAGCTCTGCAGTACTTGGATAGACTGCTCTACAACATGCTGTGGTGTTGGCAGCAATAGCAATAGCTGTTAACCTTTCACTGAGTCAGAACTGGGTAGGTGTTCAGTTGGTGTATTCTACATATACTCCATCAGCTCAGCATTCTCTGACACCTGAATTAAATTTATCTATGTGTTGCTTTCTGTTTTCTAATATTTGCCAGACTATTTAATGCCAGTTCCTGAAGTTCCTGACCTTTAAGGTGATCTTTCCAAATGCTAGCTGCATAAAGACTGTTTGGCCTCCAAGATATGGCAAAAAAGGGTTCACTCAGTCAAGCACGGATATTGAAGTAAGCTTGTGGGTTTCTTTTTCTGTATAATTTGCAATGGTAGCAGGCATTTAAGAGCCTTCTATTTGTAAGGCTCTTAGAAAAAAAAAGCCTAGAATGCTTTTTTAATAAGGAGGGGATGGGAGTCCTAATATTTGATGCAAGATCCATCTGATGGATTTACATCCTGAAGTTCCATCTGGGCAGAGTGTTTGCTTTCATTGCTTGTTCATTTGGTGCTTGCTTTTTTTTTTCTTCTCCCTGTGGGGTGGAGTATTTGGTTTTGAGTGTTTCATTTATCTGGTGACATCCTGTTAGACTGCTGCCACATTCTGTGCTAGTAGTGACTATTGTTGCAGTAATTGAAGCATAGAAATCTGTTAACAATGAAGGCACTGGACGCTGTATTTTCTTTCCCACTTAAACCGTAAATGGGGTGAGACTGCTGTTCCCTAATGGGCCATTTTTTCCCCTGAGGGAACAAGTTTCCAAGGCTTGTACTCTTACATTAAGTTGCATTATATTTTCCTTTTTACCATTACAGTGCACTTACCTTTATTGAGGATTTTTGTTTTGTATACCTATACCCATGTATTTCACAGGGTTCTCCTTCTGCCTCAGGCTGTGTTGGGATACCCTGGAGACTCACACTAAGGGCGGGCAGGCAGCATGGGGACTCCACTCCTCACCGGCAGCCTGGGGGCTGTCCTCCTTTTGGGGGGCACTGGGCATTCCCATGGGAGTACCAGTCGCTTTGGTGCACTCAAAACCAGGCGCAGGACGCCCGTGGCAGGGAAAGCAAACAATCGCGCTGAGCGTTTCCCTCCCGGCGCTGCCAACCCCACGGTGCGGAGCCTCTCAGGGTGCCCACCCGGGCCCGGTGGGGCGGAGAAGCGGGAGGAGCAGGTGAGGGCGGAGAGGTGCCCCTGCGGGCCGTGCCGTGCCGTGCCATGCCGTGCCATGCCATGTCGGAGGCGGGCGCAGGAGGAGGCTGAGGCCGGCCAGCCGAGCGCATCCTGACGCAGCGGCGGCCCGAGCCGCGGCGGGCGGGCGGATGGCGGGCGGCGGCGGAGAGCCGCGGGGCTGAGGGGCGGCGCTGCCGCCGCGCCGCTTCGTGCCGTGCCGTGTCGCGCCGAGCCGTGCCGTGGTCGGTCGGGCGCCGCTGCAGGCTGGCCCCCTGCGGCTGCCTGCGGGGTGGCGGCAGGCGGGCTGCCGCGATGATCCGGTTCCGGAGCTCAAGCATCAGGTCGCTGAGCGCGGAGATGAAATGCACCGTGCGGCTGCTGGACGACTCCGAGATCTCCTGCCACATCCAGGTGCTGGCGCGGAAAGGGGCGGCGGCGGGGCGGCTCGGCAGGCGGCGGCTTCCCGGTCGCAGGGCCCGGGCGGCGGCTCGGCTCGGCTCGGCTCGCCTCGGTGCGGCCGCGGCGAGAGCTCCGCTCTCCCACGCCCCGTTCTGGGCGCGGGCAACCGCGGCTGCTCCGCCGCCTCCCGGTGCTGCGCCACGGCTGGCACTTCAAGGCGGGGAGCCCTCCCGGGGAGCCGCGGGATACGTCGGGCTCCGGGCAGCCTCGCACGGCGTCCCCGCGGGCGGGAGGAGCAGTCTGGGCTTCGGTGGCCCGGGCGAGGACGGAGACGCCGGCGGTGCCTTCCCTGTCCTGCGGGGCGGTAACGGAGCTTTCAGCGGAGACGGTGTGAGGGAGGATCCGCTCTCTGATGTCGGGAAAGCCCTGGCTTGGGAGCCAGGCCCGCGGCTTGCGGTGTGAGGAACTGCAGTTACCGAGATAGCGGGCAGAGTTGAAAATTAAGCGCTTGCCCCCCTTCATTTGAGGCAAAAGATAACTTACGGAAGGATTTTCAGTGATAGTAGTTTTGCGGCTGGGAAAGAAAAGCAACTTCGGTGTAGTCCCTCTTTCTAATTATTTAGTCTCTTTTTTATTCCTTCAAGTAATGAGGATAAGGGTGCAAAGAGGAGTCTTTGAGTTTCTGGTGGAATAGTAATGTTTGTAGCATGAAAGCAGGGGTGTTTCACGTGTCCTCACAAGAACCATAACTCTGGTACATTGTGGAAGTCTTACAGATTCTTAAACTGGAAGTGTTTAAGTTACCCTTTGAAATGCTCATGACATTTGTAGAATCACAGATATTAGTATCCAAATAAGATATGACTAGTCTTTTAGGAAGTAGTTTGCCATTCACAGTTGGTCTTTCTGTCTCTCTGGCAGTATGAAATATCTTTAAATCAAGTTGGTGATCTTGTACAAAGACCATGATGGCTGAAATAAAATTAAATGCCATGAGATGCAAGCTACATTTTTGTGTGGACCAAATAATGATTTTTTTTTTTACTTTCAGTAAAGCTATTTAATACTAGAATAGAGTAGAAGGGTTCCAGTTAAAAGGGACCTGCAATAATCACCTGGTCCAGCTGCCTGATGTTTCAGGGCTGACCAAAAGTTAAAGCCTCTTACTGAAGGGCATTGTCCAAATGTCCCTTTTTGAGGCACTGGCAGGTTTGGGGCATTGACTCTGTGAAGCATGTTCCAGTGCTTGACCACTCTCTTTGTAAAGAAATGTTCCCTAATATCCAGTCTGAACCTCCCCTGATGCAGTTCTGAACCATTCCCACATCTCCTGTCACTGTATCTGAGAGAGAAGAGATCAGCACCTCTCTCTCCACATCCCTCCTCAGGAAGCTGTACAGAGCAATCAGGTCACCCCTCAGCCCTCCCTCCAAACTAGACAGACGCAGGATCCTCAGCTGCTCCTCACAGGACATGCCTTCCAGCCCTTCCACCAGTGGTGTTGCCCTCCTGTGGACCATTCAAGGACCTTCACATCCTTCTCAAACTGTGGGGCCCAGCTCTGCACACATGACTCAGGGTGAGGCTGCACCACGGCTGAGTGCAGCGGGATGATCCCCTCTTTTGGCAGCTGGTGATGCCGTGTCTGATGTTCTTCAGGATGGGGTTTTCCCTCCTGGCTGCCTGGGCACTCTGCTGCCTCACACTGAGCTGCTGCCGACCAGCACCCCCAGATCCCTCTGTAGGGCTGCTCTCCAGACACTCCTCTCTCAGTCTGTAGTTGCATACTAAGTACTATGAAAGAGCACATAGCCTGGAAGTACCAGGAAATTATGGAAAACGTCTTGTACCTATATCATTCTAGTGCTCTTCTTAATGAATAGCATGATTATGAGATTATAGCTTTAATAGGTAGGAAACCTCATGGCCTTCAGTCTTTTCTTGGAGCTTAATGCAAGCTTTGCATAACTTATCTGGCATCTTTAAAAGTTAGTCTCTTTAAACAAGGATGGATTTAAAGTCAGAATCTGAGATGGCATCATTACAGCTCTTTAGGTTTGTAGCATTTGGCAGATTTACATGTGCTAAGAGTATGCCCTTCAGTACCCACAGGGTATTAAAAAAAGCGTTATTACTTTAGGTGTTATGTTGTGCAAACTGAGGTAATGAGCTCAGAACCAGTTGTATCATATTGCATTTTTGTGGCTCATTCTGTATGTAATACATGCAGGGAACAGTCACAATTGAATATGTTTTAACTGCTACAGCTCTAAGGGTGATTCTGAAGACTGAATTCTGTTACAGTTTTGTTTAGAACTTGTTTTCCTGAGTTTGCACACTGACAAAATTATTTAAAAGGTGAGAGTGACTCTGGTTGTAAAATCCTGTAGGATTTAGGTACTGAAATTCTAAATACGTAAATGAAGAACCTGGTATGAAGGAGGGACTGCTTTTAATCATTTCATCCGAAATGTGCAATTAATGGTATTTCATAATTCTGACTTACTTGTGACTATATACTATTCCACATGCTTCAAACTGCTTAATCCTGGTTGTGAGATGTCTACCCCTTACCAATCACTATGTATACAGAGGAGATGTAATCTAGCTGTATAATTTATTTATCCTCCTGTATGTGCATAGCCTTTAAGACACTAATGAATCCCAAACCTCTCAACTTTTTGTCTTTAGCCTCTCTATCAGCTCTGTATTTGAACTTTATAATGTGGGCAAAACTTTGTAAGAGCTTTAGTGATCCTACTTTTTTTTAAATGAAACCAAAACTAGTTGTGAGTTACTTCTATATATGCATATCAATGCATATTCAGTGCAATAGCCCAAATGATGTGCTTCTGGGCTAACAGCAGAGATGCTAGGGTTGTGCCAGCTGGAACATGTTGGACAGCTGTGTTTTGGTCATTAAGAGGATAAGAAAGCCTAATTCTCCAACACTGAGAAATGACAGCAGAGTCTCTTAGGGACACAGGATGCAGTAAGGAACGGTGATGACTGAAATTCTAGCTGTGCATTTTCAGGGGAAAGGGAGGGGAAATATACAGCTAGTATGGATGGTGAGGTGCATAGCTGATAATTTAGCACACTAAGTTTTACTGAGTCCTACTTTTTCAAGTGTATCTTTCCAGCAGCTGTCTTGCATGTATGGACTAGTACCAGAGGACCCTGGTACCACTTCAGTGCAGAGATGTATGCTAATTTTCAGATGCACTGTATATCTTTGGCCCTACAAAATATGCAACCAGCATTGTATGCTATTCAGCTAAAACACTAGGAGGTAGTTTTAGGAAAAGTAAGAGGGAACAAATATATTTAGATACTGAACATATATAATATATGTGTATATTTTTTTTCTTCTTGTGTAAACTTCATAGTGTTTAGATAGGAAAAGAAAATAATTTTTTTTTTTACTGTCGAAGTTCTTTCAAGCAGTGTTTCATCAACCCAACATGCTAATAAAGCCTGCTTTTGGAAATTCAATGTTTTAGCAAACAGTCTAGTGACAGCATATGGGGTGTTATGGGGAGAATCAGAAATAAATCATGCATTTGCAGACTCCAGCCAACTAGTTATTGAATTGTGCAGCTGCCATGTAGGTCACCAAGTTGCTCAAGGCTATGTTTGCAGCTCAAAGGTCAAGATTCAGTGTGTTGTCCTCCCCGTGTGAGAGATTTTGTGACTGCAAAATTAGCTGAATTGGTGACAGACAGAAAGGGCTAGGGCCCGAGGGACACTTTACTAAGTCTTGTGATGAGGTTTATTTTTCCATGTTTTTTGTTTGTGAAGACTCTCTGAGACCTGTATGTCAGGCAGTCTTACAGCAGCAGTAGGGTGAAGCAGTAGTGGAAGAACTCAAATTGAGAGGTTATGAAAAACAGTCTGAAGGGCCAGTGACCACTGTCTGTTTTCATTTGCAAGAGAAAGAGGTGACCCGCTTGTGCAGCCTGCCTGATAAATCACAGCACTGAGGCTGAAAGAGGGCAGTGGGGGAAACAGGTCTTCAAAACCACTGGAAATGTGTCTGGAGAATCAGGAAGACCTCCATTCTAGAGTTATTAGCATGGTGCTTCTGAGTCGCCGATGAAATGGGCACTGCCGTTTTTGAAGGCTTCAAGCAATACCTTAATGCACCCATTTGACTTTTTGTAACAATAGCCTAAACCAAGTTTTGGGTTAACCACAGCCACTTGCTCACTCCTTTACTCATTGAGCTGTTCAGGTCCAGCTGCGCAAGACTGGAGATAAGGTTGGCATGAATGAGGCTTTTCTCTCAGATGGAATTTGGTACTGACAGTGTTAGTGAGCTTTGCTCTCTGTGTTTTTACTTGCAGAAATAATCTGTGACTGCATCTTCTTGTGCCTCAGAACATATGTAAAATTGTGTAGCAATGGGGCCTTTATAGTGATTTTGCTTTGTATGAGCTTTCCCACACAAAATTCCATATTGATTTACCCAAAATTATCAATTGGCTATAATGCTGATTTTTTAAAAATGTATCTTAATAGTTAATTGATTGTTGTTTAAAAGAATACATTTGAGCATCTTTGCTTTGAACAAAGAAAATACATGGTTTTTAAAAACTAGTTTAGAAATCAGGAAGAAAATAAGCAGACAAAGCTCTGATTTACTCACAGTCTGCTCTTAGACCTTTTACCACTTTTTGCATAAGTTAAAATGAAGGTGATAAAATCTGAGAAGGCTCATTTCTTTCCACCACTGATGGTTCAATAGTGTTAAATGGTCTTGTGCTTTTCTAATCTTAATTTGAGATCAGCTTCTGTGCAGTTTGAATACTGCTGCCTTTGGTTTGGCTAATAATTTGTAATTTTTTTTCCCTAATTTTCTGTTAAATGTGCCATACATTATTGTGTCTGGTTCTTTTTGTAGCACATTGATGACTGGAAAGTTGCCTTCTTGCTTGATTTTTTCCTTGGTCTGTGTCTTGCAGGCAGGTGCTAAATTTAATAGAAATCTGCTAACCAGAGAACTCTAATGAAAATTCCTATCTCTCAATAAAATGTAAAAACCAAAACAACATGCTGAAGCAGGCTGTGAAGTAAAAGAGTAGTGATCATGAATCTCACTGTGAAGGACGACTGACTGTTGATGATCTGAGAAAAGAAATGGGAAAGGGAAGGCAGGATGAGAATGAAAAGAGCAGAGAGGCCAGAGATGAGAAGGCAGCAGAGGACGATAGCTGCAGAAAGGGAGAGGTTAAGGGATTATGTAGACAGCAGGCAGGAGATTTAGTGAATTTATATTTATCCTGTAAGCAATGTCAGAACTGTAACCAGCAAGGGCCTTGAGCTGCTGGATTGATACTCTAAGTTAAAAATAGTAAGTCAAGATAAGGAAGGGGATGAATTCTTTGCCATGTTCTGTTGAGATGCTTTAGAAACTGCACACTAGGGCTTGTATTCCTGACTTCATGCTGGAGTCTCTAATTGTAGTTACAGCAGGTACTCTTGGCGAGAGTTACCTCTGTTGTAATTGGGTGTTTTTGCTTAAAGTTGCTGTAATGTGTGTTTTTATGTTTGGGGTTTTGTTTGTTTGGGATTTTTGTTTAGTTGTTTTTTTTAAATTAGTAAAACTTATGGATGGGGCCTTAGCTCCTTTCAGGGCTGAACGGGAAACAAGAACTAGAGAGTACTGCCAGAAAGTTACTAAGGTGTTGGGAATTCTCATTACGAATTAAGAACTTAATTGCCTTGATGGATTTTGAGAAATGGTTCTGAAGCTTGGTATTTGCTTAACATTGATTTCTCTATCTCTGGTAAAGGAAAGGCATGTACCTGTATTTAATACTGCCATATTGCTACCAATCTGCAAACTCAGCTGTTGTTTCATGCTCTTTTTAAATGAAAATACAAAGTTGGTTTCTGCAGGATTTTATTCCATATTTACTAAACTGCAGCTGAACTGCTTTACTGTTGGCTAAGGCTTAATAATGATGTTGAATTAGGGTTTCTCACAATCTCTTGCTACCTGATTAAGGAACAAAATCTGAAAATTGTCTCCCCTAAAGACCATGATCTTGCCTTTCATTTTAACTGTCTGATTACTGTATATTGTGACTGACATAGTTATTCATGCTTTGATTGCTAGTAAATGAAGGCAGGGCATCTTAGACCTGTGCTTAGGGACTTGTGCAGTCTGTGGCTGAAGATGAATGTATTTCAGTAAATAGAAACAATGTAAATGATAAGTAATATAATGTATTGGTGAGACCTGGTCCTGAAGTGTGAAAAAAAGGTTATGGAAAATGTAGGTATCCTTAGCAAAGTTATCCAGTTAAAAGGAAAAGCTAAAAGAATAGTCACTGGTTTAAAATGTAAATAAATTCCTTTCGTTTTTACCCTCCTTTCATTTTTCTTTCAGCTTTGCATAAAAGTTTTTACATTCTTTATTGTCATACATGTTTGGACAGTAGCTGAATGGTAGGGGTGGAGCTGTAGTAGTAATAGAAGGTAACTGGAAAATCAATAGCACAATGCACCAACACTTGTATCTCCAAATTGCGAATCATCATTTTTATCCTGTGAGGTAGAAAAGCAGCTCCCATGAGACACAGAGTGCTTTGTGGGAATTTCATACATTATTTTGTCTTGAAAGGGCTTTTAGCACCTCATGAGGCTTAGTCTTCTTGTACCTTGAGATGCCCTCATCTATCTAAGCATCTTCAGTGCAATGATACCAATATATAGAAGGCAGCAAAGAAGTGATCATTTTGTGGGATTAACTGGCCAAAATGAATCATTGGTGAGGAAGTACTGTATTTTCACTTTTAGGTTGTATTTGCCTAGATTGAATTCCTTGTAGAGGTCAGGAATTATTCTATCAGTGCTCCTGAAGTTACCTTTTAAAAAAAGGAGAGATTAGTGCCTTTTCTATGGGAAGATGAAATAAGGAGTCTATGTGGGTGTTGCTGGTCCCCTGGAACAGATACTGTATTAGAAAACTAAAGGTTTAAACACTTAGGTTAAAGAATGGGAGAAATGACAGCTGATTTTTTCTGGTTTTCCTCAAAAAAAAAAAGGTGGGTTGGGAGGATTGGAAAGTAATTCTTTCCATAATAAAATGCTTGTTTTCTGTAGCACAGGTCTCTGGTCTTCTGGGTATTTTTGCTTATTAAATCAAAACCACTGAAATGGCTCTCTTCCTCTTCTTGTTCTTTCTCTCTTCATCCACTCTCCCTCCATTCCCCAGCATGGCTAGTATCAACTTGTTGGCAAAATTGGTGACATCCAGATAATCCTTCTCTTCCTTTCCAGTTAAAGTCAAGCTGTCAGTAAATGACTTTGGCTGTGTCTTTCCCTGCTGCATGTGGAATATATCTCCTCATAGGTCTTCCTTCAGCTAGGCCTTCATTTTTAATTGCTTTAATACAGCCTCATTTTTCTCCCTAGTCTTGTTTTCTCAGAGACCTATTCTAAATTTTACAAATTACATTTTTGTTCCTATTGGATTACCTTCTTCTCACTCTATTTTAGTTCCTTTTCTAATACTGAAAACATAATTGTAATTATTCAGCAGTAAATAAACTAGTGCTAAATCTTTTTCTTTCTGGCATGAAACAGTAATGATAACAACAACAACAACAATAATAATAATAATAGCAACAACACGCTATTCTTTCTTCACTCTTCCACTGTCAGTTTATTTTATCCTTTCCAGCTGCAGGCAGTCAGCTTCTGAAAGTGTTCCTCTTTTCCTCTTCTCGGGGTTTAACATGTTTGATGTAAGTGTACAGATAATCAATTCTTGCCATTTCAAAGTGCTGTCAAGATAGATGCTGTTCTATGGCAGTAGTAGGCTAAATGCCAGCAGTAATCATCTCATTCATGTTCATCGTAGTTACTGGAGAATCAGCATTGATGATCTAGTACTGTTATATTTAGAGGAAAAGTTTCCCCTGACTGAAGGCTTCTGCTGGCTGTAAACTTGAGAGAAAACATAACAATCTGTGTAAGGTGAAGTAAATGTATAAAATTTCTCAAAGTTGCTTACAACCAGAAATGAGAAGCTGGGGCAACATACCTGTAATGGGTTGATCTCGGGTGGACACTGGGTACCCACTAAAGCTGCTCTCTCACACCCCTCTGCAACTGGACAGAGGAGAGGAAAGATAGCAAAGGGTTCATGAGTTGAGATAAGGTCCGGGAGAGATCACTCACTTATCACTATCCAAGGGGAAACAGATTCATAGTGGGAATATTGATTAAATTTATTACTTAAATTTATTACAAAGAGAATCAGAGCAGGAGAATGAGAAGTAAAATAAATCTTAGCATCACCTTCATCCCACCCCTCCCTCCTTCCAAGTTCTATGTCCTTCCCTCCACCAGTGCAGGGAAACAGACATGGGGGTTTGGGTCAGTTGTTTCTGCTGCTGTCAGGTTGAGGAGTCCTTCTGCTGCTCCCACGGGGTTTGTCACACGGGAGACAGTCCTTTACAAACTGCTCTAATGTGAGTCCATCCTGTGGGCAACATTTCTTCACAAACTGCTGCCACTTGGGTCACTTTTCCATGAGATGCAGTCTTTCAGGCACAGGCTGTTCCACTGTGGATGCCACACAGGGCCACAAGTCCCACTAGGAAAACCTGCTCCAGCTTGGGCTCCTCTCCCAATGGGTCAGCAGGTCCCTGCCAGGAGCCTGCTCCAACACAGGCCTCCCACAGAGTCACAGCCTTCTTCAGGTGTTCACCTGCTCTGGTGTGGGTCTCCTCCATGGGCTGCAGGGACACAGCTGCTTCACCGTGGTCTGCACCATGGGGGGCAGGGGAGCCCCAGCTATGGTACCTGGAGCACATCCTCCCCTTCCTTCTCCACTGACCTTGGTGTCTGCATTGTTGTTTACATGTTCTCACTCTGCTCTTCTGTGGCTGTAATTTTCTACTGTCCAATAACATTTCCCTCCCTCCCCCACTCCCTCCCTTCTTAAATATGTTATCACAGAGATATTAGTATCATTCTGGTTGACACGTGTTGGCCAGCAGTGGGGCTGTCTGGGAGCCAACTGGCATTGGCTTTACCAGACATGGGGGAAGCTTCTGGCAGCTTCTCACAGCCCTCCTGTAGCCCTACTGCTACCAAAACCTGGTCACAGAGACCCAATACAATATCTTAAGTTCTTTTTCAGCAGAAGCATTTGCAGATGGAAATAACTCCTGCAGTAGTTGGAAATATGGTCATTCAAAATAATTGCAGTAAGAAACATAAGTATTAAGTACTAAGTGGCTGCAAAATGATTGCTCTTTAAGTGTTTCCTTTGAAAAATATGTCAAATGAGTCAACATCTTCACTAAAAATACTTGGTATTTTTCTCCAGTTTCCTTAAGCCCCAGGAAGAAGTAAACAAATCTGGATTGAAGACATGTTTTGCTCCTTGCAAACGTATTATCTCACAATGATATTTTCCCCATAGCAACTCTCTTTGGAATAGAATTGTACTTAAAAAATCCTGAAACCAAAATGATTTGCATCTCGCCATTTTTTGTCCTGGTGTAATACATAAGCTTACTATAAAAGGGCACACATTGCAAAGATGGCTTTGTGTATTTCTGGCAACATGGTATGAAATGTTTTTCATGCTGTCCATATATATGACCACTTTTCCTGGTCTTTCACTTAACTGTAACAGAAGCAGAAAAAAAATGGGCTTACAAAATGGAAACAAAAACACAATCCCCTTACCCTGCAAACCAAACAGTAGCAGAAGAATTTAGAACAGGAATTAATAATTTATTAAATAGAAATAAGGTCAAATCATGTGGAAATCAACGCACAAAGTTCAGACTGTAATAGTATCTTTGTGTTGTTACCAAGCACATAGTCAAACATTTTTGTCTCTAAAACAGGGTGTCTACATGTAAATTACCTTTTGGGAATTTTTCCTGGACCTTCCCATCTGCCAGGTGATACCTGGGAACTAGTCAGCTAGAATGGTAATTGTCAGAGACTGTACTTTTGTCAGGCAATGCCCTAGGAGATTGCTAGCGTGAGTGGTGGATTTAAACACCCCAAAATGCTGGGAGGGTTTTAGTAGTTTTACTATAGATGCCATCTTTGTTTTCAGAAAGAAAAAGGAAGAAAAAACCGTTTTGTGAATGACTAAAGAGGTATTTTATAGTTTTATACTAAAACATGTGAAATGGTAGCTCTCTTCATGGTACTGTCCTTTTAACTGGAAAATCTAAAGTGTTGGGAAGAGGATATTAAACGATGATAGTTAAACCAGCGGTAACACTGGTTTTAGTAGGTGCTTACAAAACAACTGTGTTTAGAATCTGTAGCTGTAATCTTGGATTTGTACCTGTGATCTGTTCTGGGATGACAGATTGTTGATTTTTCTTCCTTTGTTTGTGTGTTTGTTTGTTTGAATGCTCTTAGCAACAGAGTCTAATACAAAAACATTCTGCACAACTTCAGTTAGCAGTGTTCTTTTGTTTTTGTATTTATGGACCCAAACTTCAAGCCCTATAGTGGAGTGAGAAATGAGATGTGGTGATCTATTCCTTTGAACAGGAATTGCAGAAATGCAGATGAGATTCTCTATGGGGTGCTATGCAGGCCACTGAGATGCTACAGAACATACTTCTAATCCTCCTATTTCTTAGGCTTTTCAGAATAAAGGACAGCTGATCCTTCCAATTGACTCTATTAATTTAAAATTGAGTAACAAATAATGCAGTTAGTGATGGTTGCCCTTGTGTTAGCTGGGGGTACAAGTTAAACTCTGAAGCTGTACAGTGCCAGCCTGAACTTAGAGACTTTAAAGGTTTTGTCTTGAGACATTCAATATGCCAGTCAGTGGAGTGTACCACACACATTAACCCTGGTTGCTCCTGCTCTGTGGGTTTTCTTTAGCTCCATCCTGGGAAAGGGAAGGAAATAGCAGAGGCTCTTACAGACGGTACAATGAGTGATTCAGTGTGCAGATTCAGCTGTTCACATAAAATGACTCCATCAGCTCACTATGCTCCTGCTATTTGCTAGGTGTGGATCTGGGAGGCTTGCTGTTTTGACTGGAGAATCCATTCACATTGCCAGGATTTCCTGATCAGTTTTCTCATATGGTCTGGCAATTGGTATGTAACAACCACCAAAATGGTGAAGACCTGAGCAGGGGTTGTCAGTCCCCAAACCAAACTGTGCTGCTGGATTGTGGGCATTAAAGCTAGAAGAGTGGCACATCTAAGTGGTAAATGAATAATCAGTTTCAGAACAGTGTGTTCAGGACAGTTCTGGTTATTTTTTCTGTGTGGATTACATGCACCAAATAAGTAGCAATTTTGATCCCCTAGGTTTCTGAGAATCAGGGTCTGCTTTGTATCTTGCCCACAAGAGTTTAAGTTGTAATTTGAGTGAAAACACAATAAGGGAATCCTTAATTCATAGTGTGGTGATGAGACCTCACAATGTAATTAATGCAGTTGGTCTGAGTTTTAACTTAAGGGGGAAAAGTGCTGCTGTAGGAAAGAAATTCCAGAAATGGGATGCTGATAGATGTGGGAAAGAGAACAAGACTCTAGTTCTGTAGAGAGTTCAGTGGTTATGTCATGCAGTGCAAAGACAGCAGTACTGACTACAACTTTCCAGCATTTGTATATGTTGTTTTGGTTTGTTCTGTTTTGCAGAAACTCCTTCCAGTAAAAGAACACATAGTTCTTAAATGTACATTCACAACCACTGAGGTAACTTTTACTACTCTAATATGTTCCTCTCCTTGTTTTATATTTCACATTTTGTGTAAGGTGTCAAGGGATGAGCTGTTTCAATTAGGTTTGTGTAAATAACTTGATGTCTTCCTGCTCTGTTAGAGGCTGGTGCAGCTTGTGAATGTAGCAAGAGCTACGGAGGATTGGGCTTGATTGGCGCAGAAGGGGAAGTAGGAATTGTCATTCTTCTCTGCAGCCCCAGTGGTTTTGACTGCTACTCCTACTTTTCAGCAACTCTTGGTTTACTGCCTGCTCCCTCATGGATTCAAATATCAATACCATGCCTAAAACCAGGCTCCCTTTGGATAACTTGTCCTTTGCATCTCTTTTTCATTACCCTTTTCTTCAGTTCACCAGACAGTTTTCAGTCCTTTTTACAGAGGTTCTTTTCATGGTACTTGTAAGTTATGATTTCTACTTTTTCTTTTGAAGTGGAGCAATACACTGTCTTGGAAACAGACACCTGGATTGGTTTATAAACATAATTCCCTGTTTTCTTGGCTCCTGTCATTATTTCACAGAGACTGTTGTGCAATTGTCATAGATTCTACAAATCATTACTTACTTTTGTCCCATTGATGTTTTTCCTCCCCAAGGTACTTTTTTTGCTCATCATTTTGATAGTAATGATCTGAAGCTAGTCCTTGAATACCGATTACTAGAAGTTTCATGCCATATTTTGGAAGGGGTTTGTTTTTTCTGCTTTTGTTGTTTGCTTGGTTTATTTTAGTAATTTTGTGGAATTTACTGGCTCTGTGAATTATCTTGACTCAGCTGTTATATATTGTTCTTCTAATAATACTCTCTGCACAGGCTAATGTGTATATTTATATGTTTGTTTACATTCTTTTACTTATTTGTAATGGTCCATATAGTTGTAAGGATTTTACAATATCCTAATCAGTTGTATGTCTTTTGTTGCAATTTGTAAGAGTCAGATTTTGTAACAACCAGGTTGTACCTTAAAATCTACAGTTTCTACAACTTTCTGGTCATTAGCTACATTATTCTTACCAGTTTGATTTGTCTGAATTTCTTTAATTGATTTTAAAATCAGAAAAATCTTTATTTTCATGGTCTGCTAGGCTTACCCCTCTTAACTTAAATTACTTTTTTTCTGTCTTTTCCAAGGTCTTAATGATATTTATTTATTTTTAAATTGAAATCCAACACTCAGTTTTTATAGTAAGAATTTTTGCCATTTTTTATATGGCAGTATTATGTGAAATCTTGGATAATATTGGGGTGGTTCAGGTATAGTGGAAATGTTTCTGTGTTCTGCAGGTACTTTCATGTAGCATGAGGAAACAAATAATTTTTGAAAACTGAACCTGCCTTTCTCCCTCAATGAATTTCTTGTTAAAATTGAGCACCACTAATATATTCCTCAGTATGAATATTCATATATTTTATTTTTTTTGTGAGTGTGTGTGCTAGAATTTATTTACATATTCTATCTAAACAGGATGTTTAAACTAGGTACAAGAAATGGTACATAGATTTGTGTTATTAGGTTGTAAGTAATTCAGTGGGTATCTATTTTCCTGAACAAATAGACACAAACTGAACATTTTTTATTCATCTGTCTTTTCACAGTTCTTTTTTATTCTGTGAATGCACTTCTTGCTTTGTGATCAGAACTATCATTGTAATCCAAAAACTAAGGAAGTTGTATTATCTTTTGAGTTTTCCCATATGCTGTCTGCATTCTGAGGATAGAAGAACTTGTATTGCATTTGATTTGTTTCCATTAACTACCTTTTAAAAGCTTTGTATTTTTTTGTAATTAAAGGGAAGATGCAGATGATGATTTAGTTGCCTTCCACTTCTTTCTTCTTCCCCCTACCCTTAACAGGAGGAGCTTTTGATTATTTTGAGGGCACTGATTTCTAATAATGATTTTGATGCCTTCCTTCTGCTTAGCCAAATGTCACTGTGGTGGTACTCCCAGAAGGATGAATGTATACCAGATGTTGGCAGGTATGGCCCAAAAAGTAATACATTCTTCCTGATGTCCAAGCAGGTTGCCAGTTATGCTGATGCTGTCCTTGCTCCTCCCCTGCTTCAGACTTCTGTAGCTGTCTTGCTGCCTGTCTTAGTACTACTAGTATAATTTTTACCAACCTTTTTCTCTATGAAGCAAGTCTCTTTGTTTTCACATTTGGCCACACAGGTATCTATTGAGCAAATGAATTTCTTTGATCTGTTCACTACATCCAAGTGGTTTTTTTCACCCCTTCTAGTTTCTGCTTTTTAAGGAACAAGCAGGTAGGCCCTGTGACATGTAAATTTGTTTTGAAATTTCTAATTTGCTGACTTTGCAGTACTCAGAGAAGAAGAGCTGTGATCGTGGTGAACCTGCAGAGCTGGTTTGAGCCCTACATATGTTTGGCACTTCTCTGAGAGATGGAGAAGAAATTGCATTTTCTAACCCTCCTCTGCCTTCTCTGTCTCCAGAGGATTCAGTGCTTATGCAGTAACCAAAACATTTGCTGCAGGAGGATTCTAAGTGTTTTATTCTGCAGACTGAATGATGAAGGAAGATTATGAATCTGTGGGGAAGCCAATTTAATGAATTTGTTTTCCTATTGTGTCCATACAAATCTGATACTGCTTTGTAATTAAAATTGAATCTGCTTCTACAGAATATTTTTTTTCTCATTTTGAGCTGTTTAGCCTTTACCAAGCATTCCTGAAATAAATGAGCTAAATGTATGCTTAGGAAAGGAGGAAAATAAAAGGGAAAGTACTGTCCTCCCAAAGGTGCAGTGGGATTCCTGTAGCAGTATTTCTTTGTGGAAATACCATGAGTTGAGTTGTCTTGCTGAGAGAGAGGTTTCTGACTTATGAATGAGATAATTGTATATTTCTGTTCAAACTAAACATAATTTTGACCCAAATTCATGAATGCAAGATATTTTATGCACTCACTGGAATAAACAAAACACGGTGCTGTTTTGGGCACTTAGTCAATGGTTAATGTTATGCCTGCTTTTGCACATCTTTCAGTTAAATCAGAGATCAAAATGAACTCCAGCACTTGAGGGGATGTGGGGAGGATTTTAGACACTGGAGAAAAGCAAGTCTGTAAAGCCTTAATGATTGCTCCTTCATCTGTGCAGATTTGCTTTAACTGATGCCGTATCTGCTGTAATATTGATGACATCCTTCATCTTATTAGTGGCCCAAACATAACAGAGCATATGCTGGTTGTCAAATTTTGTTCTTTATGTAGGAAGACAAATAGTAAAGACTGCATATAATGGTATGAACTGTGGCTATAGATTTGGCCTGTAAAATGCTCTCTGTTCAGTCAATGAGAAGTGTTTAAAACTCTGATTTTGTGCACTTGGCACTTCCCACAGCTTAGCTGGCATGATGAATTTTAGTAAGCAAATTCTGGAACAGTTCACTGACAGTGAGGCAATTAATAAAATGTTGCAAGATTTAATGGCAAAATTATATGTTAAGTGACTGCCTTTATCCCCAAACAAGGATGTGAGTGCGTAGAGGTACAGTCTTCCTTGACCAAAGGAAAGTCTTTCTTCCTCCAGACTTTGTTCGTGATCTCCTGGGTCAGGGATTCCCGAGGGCTAGTGAAACAAGGAAGGCATTCAGTGTCTCTGCTTTCTCTGTAGGGTCTCTTGCAATGGTGCCTGTTCATACTGAAGCAGGATCATACTTTCCTTTTTGTTGTTGATGTATTCAATAAAACCCTTCCTGTTATCCTTGACATCCTTGTTCAGATTCATTCCCAATGGGCTTAGGCTTTCCTTTTGCATTTCTGCATGCTCTGATAAGATCTCTATATTCATCCCAGGTGGCCTGTGTCTGCTTTTACGTTCTGCATATCTCCTGCTTATCTCTGAATTTTGACAAGAATTCCTTGCTCCTTCATGCAACTCTCCTGCTCTGTTGCTTTATTTCTTGCTCATCAGGATGTGCTGGTCCTGAATGAAGTAATCCTTGAATATTGGCTCTCTACGACTCCCCCTTCCCTGTAGGGCATGTTCCCGTGAGATTCTTCCCAGAAAGTACCTGAAGAGACTGAAGTTATCTGTCCTGAAGTCCAGGCTTGTGATCTTTCTCATTGCCCTATTTTATCCTCACATAATACAGAGCTCCATGATGTTACCATCATTGTAAGCAAGGCTGCCCCCAACTCTCACATCTGCAACCAGACTTTCCATTTCAGTTATTATGAGGTCCAGCAGCACACCTTCTCTTGTTTATTCCTCCATCTTGGGCTCGATGTAGCAGAAATTGTCAATGTTTTCCAAGCACCTCTTGAATTGTTAGTGCTTTGCTGTGTTTTTCCTCCAACAGGTGTTAGGGTGGCTGAACCCCTGCTATGGGAACCAGGGACTGTGACTGCAGGAAGGGATATGCTGAAGCAGCAAACCAGGGAAAAGCCCCTCCTGCCATCAGGCAGACAGAACAGACCATAGGGATGGGGACGAATGAAACAGGTGCCTGGTCATAGAGGCAAAAACACCCCCTCTCGACCCCTTTCACCTGCCAGGGTGCCCTTAAGAAGCAGGTATATGGCCCTGGACTCGGACAGTCTGTTGGAGGACAGTCAGGAGGAGGATCTGTCTACAAGGTCTTCTGGTTACCCCCAGTCTACCGGACGGGTTACAACTACAGCTAAGAGGAAAAAGAGAAGGGTTGTTGTAACTGGTGACTCCCTTCTGAGGGGAACTGAGGGCCCTCTATGTCAGCCAGACCTGTCCCACAGGGAAGTTTGCTGCCTTCCCGGGGCCAGGGTGAGGGATTGTGCTGGTTTAAGGTGAACCAGCAGGGGAAATGAACTCACCACGAGAGAGATTATAAGTCAGACCTAAAATTTAATAATAATATTGCAATAACAACACTGACACACAAGGGAGATTGCTTTCAACTCACAAAACCCCAGCAGTATAACCCAGTGTCCTGGGGCACAAACCCAAGGGGGTTTGTTTGCCCTTGTGCTGAGACCCCTGTGGTTCCCCCAAGTCCAGAGCAAAAGGAAAAGAAAAACCTGTTGGTGCAGGCGAGGGCTGTGGTCTGGGCGAGAGCGGTGATCTCCTCCTGTCAAGGTCCTGCTGCTGCTCTGGATCCGACGAGAGGTTCCCGAGGTCTTCTTACCCACCCCTTATGTACCCTCAGGGAGCTCTCAGTCCCTCCCCCTGGGCGGGGACTCACACAATGGGTGATTAACTCTGGGAGCCAGGGGGTGTTGAGCTGCTGATGGCCCATTAGCAGCTCCGCCCCCCTCAGGCTGGGTGTGAAGTGATAATGGCTCCCTGGCCAGCTGCTGCTAATGGCCCATTGACCTTGGGGAATGAATAGAGGGGGTAGAATACACAGCTTTGATCACCCCCACACAGGGTTAGCTGGTCCCTCCTGCTGAACTAGGACAGGGATATTACCAAAAGACTTCCTAAGCTTATCCAACCCTCAGACTATTACCCGCTGTTGGTTGTCCAGGTTGGAAGTGATGACATTAATAAAAGGAGTACCAGAGTAATTAAAAAAGATTTCAAGGCTCTGACCCGACCACTTCATGGAACAGGAGCACAGGTAGTAATTGCCTCAGTTCCTGTGCTAGCTGGGATGAATGAGGAGAGGTTTAGGAAAGCCCAGCTTGCCAATAGGTGGCTTAGGGGATGGTGCTATCATCAAAATTTTGGGGTTTTTGATCATGGGGAAACTCCGTGTTTCCCAGTCTCCTCAAACCAGATGGGCTTCATCTGTCTAGGAAGGGCAAAAGAACTGTAGCCCATAAGTTGGCAGGGTTGGTTAGGAGGGCTATCAACTAGGTTTGAAGGGGGAAGGGACAGCAACTGGGCTCTCCAGAGATAGGCCTAAGGGGGTAGAGCCTGAGTTGAGAATGAAATCAATGGCCCAGCTGAAGTGCATGTACACCAATGCAGGCAGTATGGGAAACAAACAAGAGGAGCTGGAAGCCACAGTGCAGCAGGAAAACTGACATAGTTCCTGTCACAGAAACGTGGTGGGATGACTCACATGACTGGAGTGCTGCTATGGGGGGCTACAAGCTCTTCAGAAAGGACAGGCAGGGAAGGAGAGGTGGAGGGGTGGCTTTATATGTTAGAGAGTCTCTTGACTCTGTTGAAGTTGAGGTCAGCAGTGACAAGGTTGAGTGCCTGTGGGCCAGAATCAGGGGCAAGGCCAACAAGGCTGCCATCCTTGTGGGAGTCTGTTACAGACCACCCAACCAGGATGATGAAGGGGATGAATTATTCTACAAGCAGCTGGCGGATGTCTCAAAATGTCCAGCCCTTGTTCTTGTGGGTGACTTTAACCTGCCAGATATCTGTTGGGAGCTTCATACTGCAGAGAAGAGGCAGTCAAGGAGGTTCCTGGAGTGTATAGAGGACAATTTCCTTCATCAACTGGAAATGAGCCTACCAGGGGCAAGGCCCCGCTAGACCTACTGTTTACAAACAGAGAGGGGCTGGTAGATGATGTAGTGGTTGGAGGTTGCCTGGGGCATAGTGACCATGAAATAATAGAATTTTCAGTCCTCAGGGATGTAAGGAGAGCCACCATTAAAACCTCTACTTTGGACTTTCAGAGGGCAGATTTTGGCCTATTCAAAAAACTGATTCAGAGCATACCCTGGGAAACAACCTTTAAAGGTAAGGGGGTCCATGAGGGATGGACATGTTTCAAGCACGAAATTTTGAATGCACAGCAACAGGCTGTCCCAGTGTGCCGAAAGGGCAGCCGGAGGGGAAGACAACGAGCTTGGTTAAATAGGGAGATTCTGAAACAAATCAGCGATAAAAAGAAAGTTTACAGACTATGGAAAAAAGGGCTGGCTAGTTATGAAGAATTTACAGATAGAGCTAGGTCATGCAGGAAAAAATTAGGGAAAGAAATTAGGCTAATTCAGTTAGGGATAACAAAAAGCCTTTTTATAAATACATTAATAACAAAAGGAGGGGCAAGGAAAACCCCCATTCTCTGTTGGACTTGAAAGGAAATATAGTTAAGGAAGATGAGGAGAAGGCTGAGGTACTTAACACCTACTTTGCCTCAGTTTTCACCAGTAAGACAGGTGGCTCTCAAGACAACTGGCCTCTGGAGCTGGTAGACAGGGAGAGGGAGCTGAATAGCCCTCCTGTATTCCAGGAGGATATAGTTACTGACTTACTGAGCCAGCTGGATCCTAACAAGTCTATGGGACCAGACAGGATCCATCCCAGGGTGATGAGGGAGCTGGCAGAAGAGCTTGCCAAACCGCTCTCCATCATCTTCCAACAGTCCTGGCTCTCTGGGGAGGTCCCAGATGATTGGAGGTTGGCGAATGTCACCCCAATCCACAAAAAGGGCTGCAAGCAGGACCCTGGCAACTCCAGGCCTGTCAGCCTGACCTCCGTGCCTGGCAGGGTTATGGAGCAGATCATCCTGAGTGCAATCACACAGAACCTTCAGAGTGGACAAGGGATTAGACCCAGCCAGCATGGGTTTAGGAGGGGCAGGTCCTGTCTCACCAACCTGATCTCTTTTTACGATCAGGTGACCCACCTGGTGGATAAGGGTAAGGCTGTGGATGTGTCTATCTAGACTTCAGCAAGGCCTTTGACACTGTCTCCCATAATATACTCCTGGAAAAGCTGGTAGCCCATGGCCTGGACAAGTGTACCCTCTCCTGGATTAAGAGCTGGCTGGAGGGTTGGGCCCAGAGAGTGCTGTTGAACGGAGCTGCATCCAGCTGGCGGCCGGTCACCAGTGGTGTTCCCCAGGGGACTGTGTTGGGTCCAGTCCTGTTTAACATCTTCATTGATGATTTTGATGAGGGGATTGAGTCCATCATCAGCAAATTTGCTGATGACACCAAGTTGGGAGGGAGTGTCGACCTGCTGGAAGGCAGGAGGGCTCTGCAGAGGGATCTGGATAGACTTGAGAGATGGGCTGATTCCAATGGGATGAAGTTCAGTAAGGCCAAGTGCTGGGTCCTGCACTTTGGCCACAACAACCCCCTGCAGCGCTACAGGCTGGGCAGAGTGGCTGGAGAGCAGCCAGGCAGAAAGGGACCTTGGAGTACTAATTGACAGGAAGCTCAGCATGAGCCAACAGTGTGCCCAGGTGGCCAAGAAGGCCAATGGGATCGTGTCCTGTATCAAAAATAGCATGGTCAGCAGGACCAGGAAAGTGATCCTTCCCCTGTACTCTGTGTTGGTGAGGCCACACCTTGAGTACTGTGTTCAGTTCTGGGCCCCTCAGTTCAGAAAGGATATCGAGGTGCTTAAGTGTGTCCAGAGAAGAGCAACAAGGCTGGTGAAGGGACTGGAGCACAAGTCCTATGGGGAGAGGCTGAAGGAGCTGGGGTTGTTTAGCCTGGAGAAGAGGAGGCTCAGAGGTGACCTCATCACTGTCTAGAACTACCTGAAGGGAAGTTCTAGCCAGGTGGGGATTGGTCTCTTCTCCCAGGCACTCAGCAATAGGACAAGGGGGCACGGGCTTAAGCTCTGCCAGGGGAAATTTAAGTTGGATATCAGAAAAAAATTCTTTCCAGAGAGAGTAATCAGGCATTGGAATGGGCTGCCCAGAGAGGTGGTGGATTCGCCATCCCTAGAGATTTTTAAATGCAGATTGGACGTGGCGCTGAGTGCCATTATCTAGTAAATGAACTAGAGTTGGACCAAGGGTTGGACTCGATGATCTTGGAGGTCTTTTCCAACCCAATCGATTCTATGATTCTATGATTCTATTATTTGTAAAGATACCAGTGGAGCAGAGTGGTATTTGGCAGGCTAAAGGATATGATATTGGGATAAAATAGTCACAAAATGATGGTAGAGACATAATGTCTTGTTTTATTGTATCCTTGTCTACTTAGGGGTCAGGGTGATTATTGATGATTTGTGATAAGAACATGATTTTAGGAAAAACGTAGATGTGTGTTATGAGAGCATGAGCTTTTTCACACTTTAACTGAGCAAGCAAGATGTTTTTAAAAGCTTTCCTTGACAGGCCAAGGATGCATTGGCTGTGAAGCTAGTTTTGTATTGGGTGTGCTTCCAAGAAGGTCATAAATCTCTGGACACTTAGCAGTGGAACCCCATTTTTAATTAACAAATTATATTTTATTACTTTTTTGTTTTGAATTTGTCATGGAAAATCCTGAAAAATTGCTAGTGTCCCGTTGTGTACTGGAGGGGTCACAGTCTTCTGGATGATACCATCTAGATTTACACTTGCCCTGTTTTGTCATTGTCCATAATGTTATCTACAGATTTGAAAGGTGAGTCTCAACTCTACTGAGCACTTCAATTTCTACAAAATTGCTGTGCTTTTATATGACAAATTATATGTACTCTGACCTTGAGAGGTACGATTTTCAATATGATAAGCAGCTTTGAATACTTAAAAGATGATTACACTTTTAAACAATAAAAAATGGCTGGCATCTCTAACTTCAAAGTTTTAATGTGGAAAATTCTGAGGTTTTAACTAATTGTTGGGCAACATTGCATAGGGTGAAAGTGCTGGTGAGCTGCTTATTGACTTCCAGTGTAGCTTGCTGCTTTGGAGAAAAAAGTTGAGGTACTAGGGAAAATGAAAATCCATTTAGGAAAAGAAAAGTAAATGTTTCTGTTGATTTGTATCAGGTATTTGACTAGCTGAAGTTGAATTAGACTAGATTAGTTTACTAAACTAGAATAGTTAAAATTAAACTCGATAACAGGCTTTCAGCATGAGGAAATCAGCTTACATGTTAGTGCTGAAAGACAGCAATATAGGGAATATCTGTCAGAAAATTACTAAGTTTAAAAACTTAAATAATGAACATTTCACAGCATTTAAAGGATTGTTTAATGTGATTAAAGATTGTGTGATGAAGAATGCCACATCACTGTGACAGTTCTCAGTTCCTGACCAAAAATGTGAAGGAGAACTGGTTGTGTGCTTACTTCATTATTTATGAACTAGTGAGAGATTTTATGTGTAAGGTTTAAATTTAATCAATCAATAAATTAATTAATTAACCCCCCAGTTATGAAAGTGTTTTTCTTATTTGCAACAAATTTTCCTTCAACTTCATTGGCTAATCAGAAGTGAATGCAAGTGTACATAGTGCTCTTCTTACTGCTGATACCAGAGATGCAGGAGTGGCATAATCAATTCATGTACCTTTCATTCCATATGTATGTTATGGTATTTAAAATGGTTGTTTTATCAGTTATCACTGGGCTGTATGACAGATGACGTATTCATTAATAGCATGTAATTAATTGGATGGATCTATGCTTGTCCGACTCCTGGCAGAGTGGATTTAGAGGCAAGTCAGAAGTTACATGTGCTTCTTCACTGCTAATCTATGTTACTGTGGGAATAGGGTTTATAATGTGCATCAGCATTGGGCAAAATTGTACCATGAATAATAGACAAAGCTGACACAATTTTTTAAATTTTAGATTAAGGTGAGTACTTCTCTTTGTGTAACCAGTTAGTGACATCAGTTAGAAGCAAATTTTCAACGCATGACATTCAGGAAATGGATCATTTTCAGGTGCAAAGCACTTCAAAAGCTCAGGCTGGGAAACAGAAGTTTGTATCTTACAGTTGTACTATGGCAAAATATTTAGCTCTGTTTCAAAAAGTCTTCTGGTTTGCATTATGGTGAGTGAAACCAACTGTGTGATCTGAATGCAGTGAGTGGAAACATGGTTGATATATGGAGGGTACATGGGTTATACACGAGTCACTTAAAAAGTTAATTTTAGGCAACAATTTTGAACTCCTGTCAGGCCAAATAAATAATTTGCGTAAGGCTACGTAGTTCTCACAAAGACAGCCTTTTTCAAGTACTCAGAATGCTGAGGTCGTTGGCTTTATGTACTAGAATAATTCTAATTTTATGCCTGATACAAACAAATAATGAACTGGACTTTCCAGTAGTGATTTTGTTAGGCCAGTCTGTGATTCTAAGTTGCAGCCAAGGAAAAAGGGAAAGTTACAAACTATTCCATTGTCATAACAAACCACTAAGGGATGTTTTACTTCATTTTGCCTGTACAATATTAAGGATTAAATAATTAAATACCTAATGGAATCTGAAATTTGAATCGTTTAATGGTACACTTTCCAAAATTACAAACCTTATAAAAGTTGACTACATTGTAGTAGTATTTCTTTATCCTGTATTTACAGCAATAGCTTTTCCTTGAATAATTACAGAGATTGCTTACCTCAGTGTCCTATACAATCTTCGGAAACTGATGAGAACTGAGGAAAGAAGGCTTTTTTTTCCCTCTTTAGCACTGTGAATTAAATTCTAAGAAAAAGATACAAGCCCAGAAACATACATGAAAGTGGAACTGTACACAGTCCATATCTTCAACTCCCTTGCAAGCTATAGTTTGGTGTTAATTAGTAAACATTTATTTTGTTTACTTTTTAGTTGAATTCTAGTATCCATCCCACTGGAATGGATCACAAATGGAAATGTATTAACTCAGGCTTGATAATACTAAATTGCTTAAATAATTAGGTATGTGTACTCCATACAATGACATGATTATATTGGCTAACATTTTCAAGAATTATCAACTACAAACAACTAACCTAAAATAATTAAATGCAAATATTATAATAGAATTGTTTATTTTGTGTGTCAGTAGTTTCCTGTTTGCTATTTTAAATCCAGTGGACTTGTGCAGTGGTTTTTAATGTACATAATGGCTGCAGTGCCAATTTGGCTTCAGGTTTTACTGCCAAAAATAAGCTAGCAAAAGTCCTGACTAGTTTGGAGCTGAATGTATCTGATGAGGGCTTTTTGTAAACATTTCCACTTTTGCAGTGCATCTTTGGGCTGAATTCTGCCTTTAAAACAGTACTATCTGCCTGTTACTGATTGCATAGTGCAGGCTCAGGGCCGAGAAGGGCAAGGCTTGCGTACTGACTATGCTGCTGTACTGCTGTACTGCGTTCTGTTCCTGGGCACTCCTGCCTGTGGCCTGTAAAACAGAGTGAATTATTATTTTAATGAGAATTTGCAGGGCTGTGTGATGTCTTTTAAAGATTGTTGTGCCTAGGAGGAATCAAATATAAAGGTCTCAAGTATTCTCATTTACTGAAATAGATTTTTTCAGTCTAGGTAATTTTCTTTAGAGAAAGGTCACAAAAATGTGTCAGTCCTATGTTTGTATTATTTTCTTTTTATCACAACAAACTGATGTTTGAAAGCACTTTAAAGGAAGGAGATGGTATCAGATTGGAAATTCCTTTTAACAGTAAATAATATTCTGAGAATAGCACATCAGTGTGAAGCTACAAGTCTTACTCTGCCTATGAGCTAGAAAGAATCAAGACCACTAAGAATACAGATTTTTTAAATTATTTTAAGAGCAGATACTTAGCTTCTTCCATTTTCAGTTGCATAAGCCTAGTGTAGCTTGTATGAAACAGCTCATAAAGTGTATTTAAGTGGGAGTCTATAAATACATACATTTCAGTTAAAGAGAGAGAAATTTTAGGCCATGCAATCTCTCATGAAATATAATTTATAGAAAGTATTATTATGAAGGTTTTCCTGATTCCTGCTGGGTGCTTCAATGCTATATAATAATACTAAAAGTTGAATTACTGATCACAAAAGATGTCTTTGTATTAGCAAGGGGTTTTAAGGAAATGGGATTCAGTGCAATTTATTACTTGGCTGTAAAAGCATTTATCTATTTATTTGTGCATTTCCATTTATTTATTTGTTTATTTTAAAGAAGCCATATGGGTCTGAAGGGAGAAAAGCAGCACCAGTATATGTCAGGGGTCGTGATGGCCAAGAAAGCAAAAGCAGGTCCAAGACACAGCAGTATTTACAGCCAGCAGCAAGCCTTTATTCTGGGAGAGAGCCCTCTTTCTGCATCACAGCTTTCTCTTTATATCTTTAATACAACATTAAGTCTATTCACAATTGTTTGTTCAGTCCCTTCAAGTACAGATACAAACATATCATGAGGTAACAAGGTCTGCACATGCTGCTAGTGCTACACATCCTGTTCTACTGTGGATATATCTTCTAACTTGCTTACTGTTACTTCACCTGCATGTCTTTCTCTGTCTCAAGGGTACACTTTAACATACTCAAGATTGATTGTTTCAGGAATCAGGAGGTCAGCAAACACGCTGTCAACCCCAGCGGCTCCACATTGCTTGTGGAGAATTTTTGATTTTTAGTGGAACTCAACATACTCTAGGGAAGAAATACTTCAGCAAGCAGCGTTACACAGTATTACCCACATTGTAGTGTATGTAGTTCTAGACTGAGATGTGTCTCAGCCATATGTGTGATATAATGTATTCCTCTTTTTTGTTTTTTAGTGTGCTGCTTTTTTTTTTAAAGACCATGCATTTAGATTTTTTTAATTTAGGGGCAGTGTATTTTGATTGTCCTGAAAATCCCTGAAGGCTGGATGCTGGTATCATCATCATCTGAAATTTTCAGCTCCATAATTTGACTCCAGAACCAGCTGGTAGTTTAAAAGATAAACCGTCCCTGCCCATTTTGTTATATGAATAAAGTCCCAAATATTTAACATCTCTGGTTTTAAATCAGTTCTGTCTATCTGTCATACTGTTGGGCAGAGAGTATTTTCATTTCTTCATACACCTCCACATATGATCTCTGGTCTCTTGCAATGAGAGGCTGGACCCACGTTCTGTCCTTACTGAAGTTTTTACCAGTGTAGTATTAAGAATAGGAACCATGGCATTGCTACAAGTGCTTCACATGACCTTTTATGCCCAAGACTGTGGGAGGAATGACAGTTGTGGCCTGTGGCTGTGCCACTTGGAGTGCTGGCCACACCTTGGTGGCCTCTGCTGTGTCTGCTTTCTTGCCTTGAGACAGGGGAGAGTGCTTCATTGGTAGCTTGGAGAAGGATGGAATTGATTAGGAGTGGTGCTGAAGGGCTACATGGGGTAGGGATGATTTGCTGCACACTTGTAGTGGGCAATGGGGATGTCCATGGGGCAAAGTTTGTGTGTAACTCCTGCCTATTTCTGGATTTATGGTGTGGGCAGCTGGGACCCCAAGGACTGGCTCTGTTGCTAATGCAACAAAGGCAAGATGATATTTGGGTATAAACATCTGAGTTTCTATGACTCCATCCTCTTCATGCATTTCCTTATCAGTGTCATTGGATGTATATTCTCTCTCTGGGATTACAGAATGCTTTGCAAAAAGGTTTTAGTCCTATTTGTGCCATTTCAGACATCTCAATCTGGCAACATCCCAGCTACAAAGGATTGGATGTATTTCTATTCTAATCACTGCAGGATATCTCAAGGTATAGTTGTAGCTTCTTTTTTTCTAGGGGCGCAAGAGAGGAGCCCTGAAGAAGAGATACAAGGACTCCCTGAAACAACACCTCAGCCTTGGCCATATTGACTGCCACCAATGGCCCACTCTGGCCTCCAATCGGGATTCATGGAGACACACTATTCACGACGCTGCTGCTTCCTTTGAGAATGCACGGAGAGTCAGTCTTGAGGAGAAAAGAACCGTTCCTTGCCAATGTCACCTAGGGAGACGTTCCGCTGTGCCTTTTGTGACCGGACCTGCCTATCCGTATCGGCCTTTTTAGCCACCAGCACGCTTGCAGCAAGCGTGGGTAGTGCCCTTCTCAAATCTATATTTGCGAAGCCTGGCCATGATGATGATTAAGATGTGCTTACATATTTATTGTAGTGAGCAAGTTCCATCAAAAAAATTGTCCATGCAAAATTTCTTTTTCAGTCTGAGATTCACATTACTTATTTCAGTGTATCTTGGAAGCTTTCCATTGCAGTATCTGTACTAGGTCTGGGGATATATTTAGAATACAAATGGTTCCTTAGGAATGGGTCAGACCAATTCACTTAAGCCATACCAAATGCTTGAGAGTTGAGGAACATGGTACTGGTGAAATTCCACATATTTGAATTGGGTCTTTACCTCTTTGCTTTATGGATAATTCCTACACCAGGCTTTGTTTTGTGGCTGTTCAGGGTTTGATCTGTTTGTTGCTTGTTAACTGAGAGGGTCTCATGAGTGAGGTGATGATTGCTGCTGCCTTGGCCACAGTAACCATAAAGCAATCAAGTTTAAAATATCTGTGGCCAGGAGCAAAACTGCCAGCAGAACTTCAACCATGGACATGAGGAGAGCAGACCTCAGGCTGCTCAGAGAACTAGTTCATGAGGTCCCCTAGGAAAATGCTTTTGGAGGTGCTGTGGTGCATCAGTGCTGGACACTCTTTAAGCACCGCCTCTGAAGAGCACAGGAGCAGGCAATTCCAAAGTGTCCAAAGTCAAGCAGGCACTAAGGATTATAGTAAATAGGGTAACATTAGATTGGTGACCTGGAACTAGAGGGGTTTCACAGGGCTCCATCATAGGCCCGGTGCTCTTTGACATCTTCATCAATAACTTCGACACAGGACTCAAAGGTATGCTAAGTAAGTTTGGTGATGATACAGAATTGGGAGGACCTGTTGACTCCCTTGAAGGTAAAGAGGCCCTGCAAAGAGGCCTTGACAAATCAGGGGGCTGGACAGTTACCAACCATATGGAGTTGCACAGGTGACTTAATATGTGCTTTAGTGACAGAAACTTATGACTTGTATGGCTTAGTTTTAGAGCCCAAACTTGTTCTAGCCTTGCTTTTTGCAATTCCAAATATGTCTTTTCCATTGCTGCTGCCTCATTCAGCACATTATTGTGACTTTTCAACTTGAAGCCAGTATTGTACAATCTGTCACTATTCCACCTTTTTTAACCTGTCACTCTCTTGCTCTTCCTTGAACCCATCTCTTCTCCTCCCTGCACATGAACTCATTTTGAAGCTGAGATGACTTCCCTAAAAAACTGAAGACAGATTATTTATTTTCATGCAAGTTCTTTTAAAAGGCAGTTTGTAGAGAGATTGCAAAGATTTCTTTCTTGAGGGCTGGATGTAGCACCAGAGTTGCCTGCAAGGACCAACTTCCTAAACAATCTCCACTCACAGGCTTTGGGTGAAAATTTTGTGCCTTTCTAAAGATCTGCAATTATTTTATGAATTACACTGACTTGGTCATTGAGATATTTACTCTGTGAACATCATATTTAACAAGGAGCAGAGTAATTAATCTGAGTCTACTGAAAGTAGACCTTGATGAATTCATTGTTGACAATGTCAGGCATCAGAGAGTAGTTGCTGTGTGCTGACTCTAGCTCTTCAATGCCAAAAGGCACTGCATGTTTTCTAAGCAACTGGGAACTAGAGCAGCATGTTGCAGCTACTTCCCAAAGCCCTGGGAGAGAGGGGGAAGAATTTCCTGCCAGAATGTAAGAGGCATTGCATATCTGGGCCATTGGTGGAGCCTTGACAAAGTACAAGCTGGCTGTGGACCAGAATCTGCCATTTAAAATAATTTTATGCCTGGTTTAACATGTTGGAAATGCATAAGCAGTAGCAACTAGGAAGCAAATAAAATTGTTCAACATCAGCCACTGCTTTCACAACATGGAAGAATTAATTTAAAAAAAATCTCAAATATATGTCAGATTTTGTGCGTGTAGCAGGTTTAGATTTGTGTTTGCACTGTTTGGCAGATACTGCTGTCATTTTAAAACATTCTATTACAACATTGTATTACAGCATTATGGTTAAAAAATAAATTACAGGCTACCGTTACTGCCATTCACCTTCACTTTTTGTTTTCTTCCTTCTATATTTTTTGTGCTTTCTTTATAATGTCCCTTTCTAGTAATTTGTAACTATTTTTACTGATAAATCTTATTTGGAGAAAGTGGAAAGAAGGAGAGAGGAAGATAACTGAGAGAGACCAAGAAAAGTAAGAAATAAAGGAGAATGTGGAATATAATGGTGTGTTCAGAGACTGGACTCAAAAAGGAAAACACCTACTTTGAAAGCAGCATAGGAAGTGGTAGGTTGCAACTTTTTATTGTTTCATTTCTGTCAGTTTATTCATCATCTTTTCCAGGAGTTGTAGTATTTTTTTAAATAGCTGGACAGTTGAGTCAAGGTTTTTTATTCCCCTGTTGGATAGTAAGTGATTTATACACTGTCATATGGACAGTTATGAGAAAACTGCGTTAGTGGCATTTTCTGCACTTTATCATAGAGTCATTTATGTTGAAAAGGTGTCTAAGATCATTGAGTCCTAACACTGCCAAGTCCACCACTAAACCATGTCCCTAAGTGCCATGTCTATGTCTTTTAAATATCTCAAGGAATGATATTCTCAACCATATCCCTAGGCAGTCTGTTTCATGATAAAGAATGCTTTCCTAATTATGCAATCTGAACTCACTGTTTAGTTTTGATTAGATGATTTGTAAAAAAGTTTCTTATTTCCTGTTCTCAGTAAGAAAACAAATCACCTCCTACTGCTCACTTAAATTAGTTCTCTATTTGCAGTGTTTCTCCCTCTGCCACCTCAAACCACTGAGTGTGGGATTCCAGAGGGATGCAGAGATGCTCATTTGCTAATTTGTAAGAGCTGCATTCTCCTTGAGAAGGATTTTGCTTCTTCACCCGTTCACTGTCAATTAGCTGTTAGCATAGGTGTCAGGGTGTGCTACAGTGTGGCTAGTTGGCTCTGAAGTATTTTGTTAATGTTCTTCAAAGGCTTTGGGATCTATACAAGTTTTATGAAAATGTATACCTTCCTGAGATGATACACAAATGGGAAAATACTATTATCTTGGTACTTCCTGCATAGAGGTAGAAAATATTACAATTATTAATTTTTTGAATGGCTGGTGGCCTTACAGACAAATCATCCATCTGAACAAGGAGGGGCTTGTGATTG
Organism: Pithys albifrons albifrons; assembly: GCF_047495875.1. Lineage (NCBI taxonomy): Eukaryota > Metazoa > Chordata > Aves > Passeriformes > Thamnophilidae > Pithys > Pithys albifrons. The sequence goes on along the minus strand of NC_092497.1, from coordinate 74,926,666 downwards.
AGACAACCAGCTCACCCTGATGTACTTGGTACACGCAATTGGTACCACATTTTAGGATGAGTTATTACAACATGGTGTGTTATCTATCACTTGTTTTCTGTAAGTGGTTTCATGGAAAACTGGGAAGAAATTGTTGCAGTTCATTGCACTGTTTTCTTCTGTGGTCTCTTGAGTTTAATATATGTTAGGAACATGGGGAGGAAGGTCAAAGGTTTTGTGATATGTTAGTCCTTAGCTTTTTCTTTTTTAAGATTTAATTCTCTTAGTTTCATGCATACTGGTTGCTCTTCTGGTGATCCAATCTACTACAACAGTACATAAGTAAAAGTTGCACCTGCAAGTGGGGCAAGCTGTGAAAATGCCTGGCTAAAATGCAATTGCTACCCTCAGTGTAACTATCAGGGACCTCTCTTTGTTGCAGAGGGATGATGGAAGGAGCTGTTGGAGGGCTCAGATGTGCTGCTGTGTGGGTCAAGTCTCTGTATTAGTCAGCCTCTCTCCTTAACAGAACCATGATATAAAATACAGCTTATGGGAAACCACAGACAGGACCAGCTGAAATGTGGCCAAGTTACATGGTAGTAAAAGACAGCATCTGCTGTGTAATTCTGGGTCAAAACAATACTAATCTCATTGAATCAGTATTTCACATAAGCTAATTTTCTCCTTTTTTTGGACTGAATAGGCATGGTTAAAATACTGTTTGCTAGGCAAGACATGCACAGAAAGGCCTTCTGTTAAACCCCAAGCTCACTCAGCTAGTTTAAGGAGGAAAGGTGCTTAAATTCACTCCATGGGAGAAACAACAAGGTTCTGAGGAGATTGAATAACTAACTTCTACTTGCAAACTTTAGAATATTAAGGTAGAATAAGGTACTTGGCAAATCTTAAAACAACATCCAGTCAAAGCAAGGCACATCACAAAGCACTGACTTAGCAAACTCTAACCTATCCAACTTTAAGTTATCCAGATTTGGAGAAAAGCAAGTTAGAAGAAGAAAGAGAGAAAGAAAAAGGAAAAGGAGAGAGACAAATACATATGGTCACCACTCCAGCATGGTCTCAGCTGCTTGAAAATCCAATGTTTCACTTTGTTTCAATTATGAAACTGTTCTTATATCAACCCACAAGTTCTCCTTTGGTTCTCTTTCCCATTCTGCTGTGGTAGGGGTGTGGTGGGAGAGTGAACAAGAGGCTGTGTAGTGCTTAGTTGCCAGCTGGACTAAAACCAACGCAGTCAGTTAAACCAGCATTATAAAGATACAGAAATTTGATAAAAATTAAAATTGCTAAAACCCTAAAAGGATAAAGTAATAAAAAATGATAAAATGGTAAGTGATAAAAGGTAAAGTGTGTTTGGCTTTTCCAGTGGCAAATCACCTCACACTTTAAGTCTGTATACTGCTAAAATAGCATCTTGTTTAGTTCAGTATTTGCTGTTACTTCTGTTCTCTTAGATAGATGTGCAATAGAGCCAATTTTAAGCCAGTAGTAGAAACTTGGATTCCATCCAGGGAATCCTTTGGTTTCTGCCAGAAGAGTCCTGTTCAATGTATCTTTACTTGGCACTGCATACTGCTACTTTAGTGTATGCCAAATGTTGAATCCCTTGCTACTACTGCTAACATAGCATTTGCTTCTAGGGGAAAGAGAAGGTGCAGCTGCTAACAGGAGATGTTAGCAAAAACCAATTTCATTACCTTCTTCTTAGCTCCATTATTTTTCCATTATACCTTCCTCTTGACTAGAAAGTCAGGAAATGTTGATGCTAAACTATCATGGTGTCACATGGCCATTGCATGTTTTCAGAGAAATGGCATTGCATGTGTGACTTCCAGTATTCCTGAGAAGGTCTGTGAGAAGAGTTCAATATTCAAAACATCAGAAAGTCACTTGAAAATGCACTGGAAAATGCTCTCATTTCAAAATTGGTCAGTATGACTGCTTCTTCATGTTTTCGCCTTTGTAATTTCAACATCTAGCTGATATTAGCATCTGAATCTACAGTGAGTGGAGATTAACACAGCATGTAATTTGAAAGCTGTGATTTTAAATTTCCAGCTGGAATGCACATTTCTTTTCATTCCATTTATTCTGCAAGAACAGACATATGAAATAATGTGAAGATAGGAGGAAAAGCAAATAGACATGAAAATAAGAAATCTTATGCTGCAAAGGCTATTGCCTAGTGGATATTGCTAAGACAAATGGTCAACCTAAGATTCCAGGAACATATTAATTTTTTTTGGAATTATAGGGATTTCAGCTTGGTTTCTGTACTCAGAATACTAAAATTCATGCTGAAGATAAAAATACTGACACCAAACAGTCCAGCACCTTTTAAAACAGTCCTAGGTATGAAGCCTTACATTCTTAGTTTGGATTTTGTTTAGTCAGTTTACAGACGACATTCTCAGCAACTTCAGGTAGAGCTTTACCTCTAATCCTTTCCTTAGAAGTGGTCACTGCACTGCACCATGGCTCCAACCATATGAGCATTCTTTCAAGATTATCAGAGAGGTACTGAGGAGGGTGGGATTGCCAGGTAATATCAGCTATAATGACTGCTAGGTATTTATGACAAAATAAGAGCAAAGAGGTTTTATTTTCCAGATGATCATGCTTGAACCACGAGAGCAAGAATTGCAGGAGGACAAATAAGGTTTGTAAATGCCCTATGTCAAGGCTTCCTGCTCTATGGGTCATCCCAAGGATGGTCAGTTTGCTGCTTTTCTGTGGTGGAAGAAACACATGTAAAGATGAATTTGGCTGCTAAGGAGGATGATTGTCCTGAAAGTATTTTATAAAATGATAATTTACTCTAAAATGTTGTTGGAGTCTGCTAGCGAGTTTTTCTTTTTGTAACTCTGAGTATTCCACTCAAATATATATGCTGCTATTAATCTCATATTTCAGATTATTTTCCATTTTTTGATTGCTTTGTTGCATTTAGTAACATGCCAAAGCGGACTCAAGATAAAGGGGAGACTGAAAGCAAGAGAGTGTGTGTGTGTTTTTGTGTGTGTGTATATGTAGGGAGAAGGAGCAGATACAGTTTTAAGGCTGGAAATTATTTCCAGACAGAGGCACATCTGTTGACATCAAAGAAAGCTATTTGAGGAAGCAGTACTAAGAACTGAAGCTTGTGAGAAGACTTATTCTCTACTGAAGTAAGATTTATACTATAGCATCTGGATTGAGCTTCTGGTCCATCTGATTTTCTTTGAAATTCTGATGGTTCAGTTCTATGAGAATCTGGCCTAAGGCAAAAGGATGTCAGACCAGCTTGTTTGAAGCCCTCCAAGGAATCCTGTGCAAGAGCATTCTGTGTGTGCACTGGCAGTATTGGTGGTGTAGTGAAAGCCTGCCTGCCAAGGAGCTGCTTCTGTAAGCAGGCAGAGTTTCCATCACTGGGGGCAAGTACGATTCTTGTGCAACCAGGTGACAAGCTGACATGCAGATCATGCACAAGTAGGAAATTCTGCATGAACCTGCAGTGTTCTTATGGCTGTTGTAGGCCATCAGAGCTTGAGGGATCCCTTAAAGGTCATCTACCAGCGGGTCTAACTGGGAACAAGACTTTTACCTATTCTTGGACCACTATAAAAAGCATTCTGTAGCAAGAATTAACATCTCATTTAAAAAACTTGCAAAAAGCTTTTTTTTGTAGTGCACAGTGCTAGGATGGGGTAAAAAGAGAAGGGACAAGTAATGACAATCTGGGCCAAGTGATAATATTTTATGATATCAGCATGTTCCTAGATCTAATTACAGGTATTTAAAGTGACTCTAAAGGTGAATTTCTGATCCAAGTCTACACAGGATATTAAATTTCAAATAATAAGTATTAGCTGTTGGGATGTGATCTGTAAAATTTAGATGCTCACAATCTGCCTTGTGTTGCCTTTGTCCTTCTGGAACTCCAGTGGACTGTTGAGCTTTGTAGTACCACCCTTTACACCTAATAACCATAGAGAAATATCTCTTACAATGACTTGTGGAAACTTAAATGGGCAGACACCTTTTGTGGATGTCTCTGAGACACATTTTGTGAAGCCTATGGACTCTACATTGGTTTTAATCCTGAAAGGTCATATGAGGGAGATGTGTGGAGCCATCCAACCTCTGGGCTTTGATCTGGTTGCAGGTTCAGCAGGTATGGAGCTAAGGTCCTGTTCTGAAAAAAAGTGCTTAACAAAGCACTTTTTATAAAGTGCGTTGTGAATTTTTTCTACAAATGTCAACTCTGCACCAGAGGCAGCCAGTAATGAACTGCACATTCTGCTTGTAGCACATCCTGTATCTCTTATAAGCATTCTCAGAGGAGGTAACTGCATTCCTGTGGTAGGTGGCTTTGCAAATAATTGGAGTGTTAGAGTGAACAAGAATCTTCAATTTCCAAACAGTATCTTTTTAGAGACAGTAAGAACATGTATGGATAAATGAAACTTTGCAAATGAAAAGGAAATACCAGCTATTTTGTTATGTTCAGACATCATCATTACTGTCTCATAGTTCATTTTAGTGTTCTCTACTTGTTACTTGTCTGTCTGCAACTCTTCTAAAAGTTTGTTGAGAATGATGTCCTGCTTAATATTCTTTGCGGAAGCAATGTAGTGGGTCTCTGTTATTGATAAAGAGAAAATCAACCCTCTTTTGAGCTTTTCCAGTCGTGCTACAAATAAAATGTTCCCTCGATACAAACTCTGCAGCAAAGACCCAACTACTTTAAGCTGCTAAAAGGTTATAGAGCACTAAAAGCAAAGCTCTCTCCATGTTACTCTTTTATTAAAACAGTAATATTTAATGATTTGCGGATACTGATACTATGGTGATTATAAAGGGAGCTGATGTGGTTTTTCCTTTGCTTTGTTATCTATCCTCTAACTGCTGTTTTTGGGAAAGCATGTGAAATATTTAACTCCCAGTTGCTTCCATTAGAAAGCAAAAGGTTGGGGAAAAGAGGAAAAAATCAGAATTGAAGTTGATTGTGAAAATCATTGTAGTGGTATCATCATTACTGCTTGCCCTTGGAAGTGCAGTACAAGCGGAATATTTAATGTACTACTAATCTTTTTTTTCTATTATCACGTAGTGGTAATTAATAAAAGTTGATGAAGATGGTGTATACAAAACTCTTTTAATATGGTAGATATAATTTTTCCTATAATCAAAATTAGCATGTGTCTTGGATGTTTCTTGTATTAACCAATAACTGCCTAAAAATTTAAGATGTTCTGCTTCATGCTAATTTTGTTCCAGAAGTCACCATTGACAGAAACAAAGTTCTTCTGTCTCAAAAATAGATACTCATTTTCCCTTTTTCTTGGCTAGATCTCATCCAGTATTTTGAAAACTATTTTTAGTGTTCGTAGGAAGAGTGTTCTACAATCATTCATCCTCTTGCTTCTGTCAGTTCTTAAATGTGCAACGTCAGGGGAACTCTGATGAGACCATGCTTCTCAGATGATTCATTTATGCCTTAGGGTTTGTATACATGTGGACTTCACCACGTGTTTGCAAGGGATAAATATTTCCTGCATCCATACTTACAAGTCATTTATTATAGCTCCTGAGACTGTATGTGTGCGTGTGTGTTTGTGTGTGTGTGTGTGTGTGTGTGTGTGTGGATGCTCTTGCCTCTTCAGCCTAATTATATTCAGAGTTTCTGTTTTGATGTATTTTTAATCCTGTCACTGGTTGATGCAGATTAGTAGTTTTGTTGCAATATATGTCTTCAAAGATACTTCACAGATTGACTTAGAAGTTGAGCTGCTGTTTGCAGTGAGCTGCTGCTGGTGCACAGGTTCAGGAATCCTAAACTTCTGAGTTAGAATAAGGTGTACTAATCAATAAAGACAAAGGTAAGAAACTAAACATGAAACACTCTGTACAATTGTGCCCTAAAGTGAAACTCAGGATTTAGAAGCTTGTTTAAGAATTTGTATTTGCCAAGTAATAGTAGATTGAAAATGAGCTATAAACTTGTCTCTATAGAGCCAAAAAGCTGTTGAAAGAATATAGTAAAAACTGAAAATTAAATTGAAGGCAACATCTGGAGTCTTACTATTTTATTGGTAGTCAGCTTCAGACTAATTAACAGGAGTGTTAACTTAATGTGGAAAATTTTCTGGCAGCAAAATTTTAATTGCATTCTGCAAAGAATGAATCCTTTTTATTTAAACATAAAGTTTAGGTTATATTTAGTTTTTAAGGAAATAAATAAAACTTTTATTAAAATGTTAGTTTTACCTTTGGGCTGCAGCCCCACTCTCAGTCTTACTCACTCATGTAATGAATACGATTGTATTGAGACAATGTCTGACCACAGGACTTTCCAACTAAAGGTTATCCAGCTAGTTACGGAGTTTTGACCTGGATTGATGGATTACACAGCAAAGGAGCGAGCTCACTTTGATTTTGAAAATTTGAACGATTTGAAGACAGTGAGCAGTACACCATTGTCAACCAAATCTATAAAATACAAAAGAATTTGAAGCAAGAAGTAAATGAGCTAATACGTAGAGATATTTCTGCAGTTATGTAGCTTTTACCTGTGTAGCAAAGGTAGATGCCATAGATAGTTCTGTTGCAGCTGGAGGTACATATTTAGTTATTTTTTTCAATTACAGCACTTCACAGTAGTACCTGTCCTCTGCAAGGGCTGATTCTGTTTCCATACTTCCTTTTTAACTGAAGGTGTATCTGAAACTGAATGCTACTATGTACAGTACTAATTATATGCCTGCATTTATTAACTGATTATGTGATTGGATTCACTGTCCTCCATTTCACCATTGTTCCCTGTGTTTTCTTTTGCTTTTCTGTAGGTGATGCTACCTACATAACATTTGAAATATGAAATGTGCTAGAATTAGTGCACACCGTTCTCTTAGTCTCTGATGGCTGGGATGGGGAGGTCTACTTTCCTTGCAGATTTAAAATGGCAAATATTGCAGCCTTTTTCCTCTTTTTCAGAAAAAGAACCTCAACCAACATTAAGAAGTTACCTGATTACAAGGAATCATCAAAATGTAAAGCTGGTACTTCCCAGCTTCTTTGTTGCTTATGCCATTATACGTAGTTTATCTCAAAAAAATACTATGTTGTGTTTTCAAGCAGGGAAAGGAAAACTTTTTAATAGTAAGATTTGCAGAACTGTAGTCCTGTGAGCCTAATCTCTGTGCCTGGGAAGATCCTCCTTGGAGCAGATCCTCCTTGAAGATTTGCTAAGGCACATAAGAGACGAGGAGATGATCCAAAGCAGCCATATGGCTTTGCTAAGGACAAACTGTGCTTTACCAATATGATGACCTTCTATGATGGAGTGGTGGCAATGGTTGACACAGGAAGACCAAAGGATGTCATCTACCTAGATTTCTATAGGGCCTTTGATATGGTCCCACATGACACCCTTATCGTCAAACCAGTGAGACAGATTTGATGGATGGACAATTCAGTAAATTGACTAGATGGAAACAGCCAGAGAGTTATGGTCAATTTTTCTATGTCCAGATTAAGGCCAGTAATGAGTGGTGTCTGTCAGGGCCTCTGTCTTGGGAGCAGTGCTCTTCTATCAATGACATAGACAGTGAGATTGAGTGAAGCTAGGGTTTGCCCAGCTTTCTCTTTGCCAGACCTGGCCTGCCCGGACTGGGATAAAAAAACCCTGAAAAGATGGCAAGAACTCAAACGAAACCAGACTGAATTAATGCATATATATATATTCTAACATTTATCACTACACATGTAATTGTACCCACCCAGGGGTCCCCAGGGAAGAGGAAAAAGGGGAAAGGGGGATGGCAATGAGAAGGGACAAAAAACCCAAATACACAACAAACGGAATACAATCAAACCTTTGAAAACAAACTGGCAAGGATACAATCTCATCACCCTAAGGGACAGAACTGAGCGAAACGAAAGATCTCTGTCCAGGCTGTCCTCTGCTTCCCCGTGCCACCCTTGGAAGCAACACACCAAGAACTGAACTCCTCCCTCCCGTTATATGGAAAACACGTGTAGTATAAGTATGTGATGGCCACTTCCCTAGTTACAACTGGTTACTAAGGAAACCTAGATCAAATCTGTCACAAACAAATGCTTGCAGATGACACCAAGCTGACTAGTGCTGTTGACACACATGAAGGACAGGATGCCATCCAGTGGGACCTGGACCAGAGAATTGTGCTCATGGGAATTTCACAAGGTTTAACAAGACCAAGTACAAGGTGCTGCATCTGGGCCTGGGCAACCCCCAGTATCAGTACAGGTTGGGGGATGAACAGATTGAGAACAGCCCTTCTGAGAAGGACTTGGTGGTGCTGATGGATGAGAGGCTGGATGTGACTGGGCAATGTGCACTTTCAGACCAGAAAGCCAATTGCATTCTGGGCTGCATCAAAAACAACGTGGCCAACAGGTCAAGAGAGGGGACTCCGCCCCTCTACTCTACTCTGGTGAGATCCCACCTGGAGTGCTGCATCCAGCTCTGGAGTCCCCAGCACAGAAACTACACAGACCTGTTGGGAGTTTGTCCAGACCGCCATGAAGATGATCAGGAGGCTGGAGAATGTCTTCTATGAAGACATGCTGAAAGAGCTGTGGTAGTTCAGCCTGTACAAGAGAAGGCTTCAGGAAGGCCTTGTTGCTACCTGCCCATACATTAAGAAGGCTTTTAAAAAGAGAGAGGGACATTTTATGTGGGCAGCGAGACAGGAAAAGGGGCAGTAAGTTTGAACTGAAAGAGTGCAGGTTTAGACTGGATGTTAGAGAGAAATTCTTTACTCAGAGGGTGATGAAGCACAGGAATCAACTGCCCTGAGAAACTAAAAAGTGTTCAGGGTCATATTGGATGGGGACCTGAGCACCCTGATCTAATGAATATCATCCCTGCTGATGACAGGTAGGTTGAAGCTTCATGATGTTTAAGGTCCCTTCCAAACCAAACCATTCAATCATTCTTCGATTCTATCTACCGTGCATTTTTGAATTTGTGGTTTCCTTCCTCTAGAAGTCTGCATGTAACAACTGACCTTCTCTAGAACATACAGACTCTGGTTTAGGAGGATCAAGAGGTATTGTACCTTTTTAATAGATAGTCGTGTGCTTTTCTGTCCCTTCTTATTTTTCTGTGTTACAAATAGAAGTACTTTCAAGTGGTGTTAAAGGCAGAAAAATAAGTATGAGGAAGCAGAGAACATCGGGTCTACAGCTAAAGAAACTACCTGAGAGGTGTTTCTAATCAGGTGTGTTAGGTTGAGTTGGCAAAATTCCAACTGCCCAATACAGAGTCACAGCCTCCCCCAACAACTCTGAGGGAAAGGGAGGGGAAAAATTAGAACTAACACTTAAAATAGCAAGCTTTTTATATTTACACAGAAGAGAGAAAGTTAAAAACAGAATATGATATAACACATAAATATACAAATGTGGGAAAACAACAACAACCCCACTGAGTCATCCACCCCAGCCAAGAAAACACCCAGCAAGACAGGAGGGGAAAAAATGGAAAACCAATGACAAAGAAATGTTTTTTTCCTGAACCAAACTGCTGTGAAGTGCTGGAAGGCCTAACACTTCCAACATGGTGATAGAAGGTCTGCTCAGCAGCTGGCCATGAAGGGGAAGGAGAGCTAGGCACCTCCTATACCTCCTTTTACACTTGCTGTGACATCAGAATATGGTATGAAATACCATTGGCCAGCAGAGTCCGTGTCAGTAGGGCTGACCCAGTTCCAGTCAGCTGATACTCTGATCTGCTCTGCAAATCAAAGCCTCAATTTAGGCCTAGCTAAACCCATAACATCAGCCTTTAAGCAGTTGATTGATTTTAAGATGTTTCAATGCCCTGCTTAGAATTTAGCTATGCGTAGGTGAAATCTTTGCCCCTCCAATTTTGCATGAAAGCATAAATAGTGTTCATTTTCTTCAGCAGTTGACTGAAAGGAAAACATGCAAGTACCAAAAGCCCAAGTTGTGGTTGTGCCACCTTGTCTTTGCTTCTATTTTACTCTTATCACAAAACTTGGTGTGGCCGCTCCTCTGTAGTAACTATCTTACAGATTTGAAAATACTAAGCTATTTATCTCCCTTCAAAAATTTATGCTTCCTGATGTGAGATCGCACACCCCTATTCTACCCTCTGCTTCACATTTATGCTCTCTGGGGTAATTTACATGTGTGCAGTTTTGAAAAATGTACAGTAATCCTACTTTTGAAAGTATTCTTTAAATTCCATACTAGTGTTCTTTGAAAAAGTCTACTTGTGTGGAGTGAAAGGTGCTAAATATTTTGAAACATGTATTCTCCAAGTTCTGATATAGTGAAGTTGTAACTGCATCAGTGAATTTACCCTTATTAAGCACTAATATTTGTTTACTGAAAGTTTATTTAAGTAAATTCTAGGAATGCAATTAGTTGCCTTTTCATATGAACTTTTATACAAGGTTTCTTTGTATTAAGATCCTATGTTAGAGTATGTAAAATATTTAGTTATAGGCAGTAACCTTTTAAGAAAAACTCTAAAACATGAAGCAGTTGTAAAGTTTGCATTTATTTCTGTAAACTGAATGGCATTACTGTAGTACAGGGTCTTGTGCTTACAGTTGAAAATTGGTATGCAAGTGGGAAGCTGAATGAGTGGTGGGAGGTTTTTCTCCCTTCTCCCCAAAAGTGTTTGGCAGAGCTTCTTTGAGAGCAATAGGACACATGCCACTATTGTCTTTTTTAAAGAACAGTGGGCTTCTGTTGTATTCCTGTTTAGTGCAGCCTCTGTGGTATTTTTAACAGGCAGTAGATTCCTTGTTCATGCATGTTTCTGAAGAAAAATGACATGAAGATAAATAAAACTCGTGGGCTGATGCTAATCATGTTTCTGCTAGGACACTGGTGCAGAAAAATGCAGGATTGTTAGCTGAGGACACAAACTGTCATTTCTTCAGAATGTTAGTCTGTTGGAGGTTGTTTTAAATATCATTAAAAGCCCTGAGACACTGAGCTGGTTGGGTACAAAATTGGTATGGGGAAGGATGAGACTGAGGAAGTGACCAGCAAATACAAACCTACACTACCCAGCAACAGGTCTCTCTTGGCATTCTGTTGGAAATGTTCATGTAGTTCCCTGGAAACTACTTTGTAGTGCAGATCGAAGAGGTCAAGGAAGGATTTATGTGTACAAAGAGTATCTAAAAATTCACATACATTAAGTTTAGGAAAGCCCCTCAGAGGGAAAACCCTCCAAACTCCAAAGTACTGTGGCTGTGATTTTCAAAACTGGGGATTCACAAATTCTCAGGATATTTATTTAACTAGATGAGTTGTACTCAGCCAAAGTACTGAATTTACCTTCACCAGGAGCCAGTGAGATTTTTAATCTCAGGTTCCCAAACTCAGTTTCTTAAACTGCCTCAAAGTATGTTGGTTTTCTGGCTGAAAGAGGAAGCATTGTGCTCATTTCTGTCACAAAGATGCTACAAGAGAAATGCATCTATTAATATTTATTTGAAGTGTTATGTGACAATGGTGGGGTCTTATATTAGGCTCCAAACTGAAGGACCACAGAAGTTTATCATACAGTTTTGCAATGTTGTGCTATATATGGCCAATTTGGTAACGAAGTGTGGAGACCCTGGTTTACCTGACTTCTTCATAAAGATGCATACAGATACTGTGAAGCTGTGCTGTTGTACAGATTGGTTTTACCTAGGAAGTTCATGGTTCTCAGTCTACTGAAGCTGAAGGCACATGCTGGTAAATATTCAGTGGTGTGTATAAAGACTCTCTCAACTGTTTACTCTTCCCATGTTCTATTTTTTAGTAGTTGCCCACTCATTTTAAATCTCCATGTATGAAGCAGTAATTTTAAAAAAGAGGCAAAGGTTTTTTTAACAATGTTTTATTTATATTTATGGTTTTACTAAAGACGTTTTCTATCAGCAGCAATAACTTTGCATCCTTATTGTACATCTGTAAGCTGTAGGGCAGATTGATAGGAATCTAGTGCATGACCCATAAATAGAAATATTACAAACCACCTTTTTTTTTCCCCAGGAAATCCTAAACAATTTCTCTGTACAGAAAAGCTTAGAGTAGTGAATATACAAGTAGTGAGGAGGAGGAAATGTGGAGAGAGAGAAATACTCTTGCCCAGACAACCTTTGAGTTTCTCTGATGAACCGTAAGGGTGTTTAAGTCACTTTTTTTCCCTCACTTGTTCATCTTACTTCTCTGAGGGAGCAGACACTGGAAATTATTATCCCTTTCATTTTCTGTTGCTTTAGGCTTTCACTCCATTCTCACAGTGACCGCAAATTTTTGAGAACTGGCCCAGGACACAGTAAGCCATGATGGAAAGCTGCATCATGTTCTGCACTGCAGTATTGTCATTGGTCCAGTGTTTTTCACAGGCCTAAAAAGCCTGATGTAGAGACAAACTAACTAGAGAAAAATTACATGTGTACTTATGAGGAAGTCCTTTCATGGCTAGGTTAGGCAAACAAATCCACTTGATAATATGTAGTTCTCTCTTGTGAGTAATATTTGCTTACATGCCCATAGTGTTGCACAAGTGTGACTTTCTAGAAGACTGTAGCCATTTTCTAGGCAGCAAAAGAAACTTCCTTCAGATGAAGTAATGAAGATTTAGTTTGCGATTCAAGCCTTTCTGACTGTTTAGATGTTTAATGGTCTGAATGTTTTACACTGCTGGCTGTGAGCCTAATCTTTGTGGCTATTTTCAGAACATAATATTTTACTTTACCAAAATTTGGAAGATAATATGAGGATTATCAGCTGTTGTGTAGACTTCTTGTAGCCATTGTGTCTTAGCCAGAAACAAAGGGAAGAGAGTGGTAAGAAACTTGGTAGTGTATATAGTTGTAGCACTAAAAATAAGTCAAGGCTAAGCAGAGTGTGAGCATGTGTATGCACATCTGTGCAAGTGATGATTTATGGTTTGTAATGGTATATGTCTTGCTTTCAGGTGGAGATAGCTTTGTTAGCTCTTGAGGCAGACACCTGCATTTTTGTAACAGAAGATCCCAGGTGATTATTATCCCTACTGTGCCTGCCATTCTGAATGGCCATGGAGTGCAGCATAGGTGACTGCTTGAAGTCCTAGGCAGAAGGTGACCCAGTTATTTATTTTATCAATTTATTTTTCACCACAGAAATATGTTTTTGATGTTCATTCTAGTCAGCTGCCCCTGCCTAAATCTCAGTTTGGGGCTTATCTGCTGCTAATCCATTGGTGTGGTGGAGGGACAAAGGCTGTGGTGTAGCTCTTGGCTTGCCCAAGGGAGCTAAGGCTCATCCTGCACCTGGGTTAGGCTTCACTAATCCCTGGGAAGACAGCTGGAAGCACAGTAGCATGTTGTCATAGAACTCCCTTAGGTCAAGCTTTATCAGGCCTGTGCCCGTTAAACGAGAAACACAGAGTAGGAGGGAGAATGTTTAAACTTTCTCCTTCTTTCCTTCAATTTTTTCCATGTTGTTGCTTTTATAGGTGTTAGAGCCTATTTTTTATTTAGCTTTACACAAGCACTGATCAAAGGGAAGCATCAGGATTCAAGCATCACTATACGAAGTGCAAAAGCAGTGAGAATTAAAAGTTAGGAGAGGATTTATTTAGGTAAATATAAAACAAAAATACAGAGAGTAGCAGGAGGCGTGAAATGTCATCATACATGTTGTCAGTACTTTTCAGTGCTCTAATCTATTTCTAATTGAAACAATTTCCAATGGACTTCAAATGCAGTTGGACTGAGCACCTTGATAAACTATTCTAAACCTCTCCTATACTTCTAGTGTATTATGTAGAAAAGGTCAGATTTTTACTTTGAAACTGATGTTCGCCTATTGACTGTGGGATTCCCAAGCAGGTTTTTCAGGAATCTGTATTTTGTAGAACTCTTTTTGCTTCACCATTACTCCTCAAGGTAAGTTTGGAAATTCAAGACCTAGTGGTGTGTACTGGATTGAATGCTAGGTTTACTTTAACCCTTTTCTGGATTTGGAAGGAAAAGGTAAGTGTTCAGTCAGGAAGTATTTCCTGTTTTCAGAAGAAAATTGCTCATTTCTTCAAGAAAGAAAATGGACCTTTCTTGGGGAAGGTAAGCAAGAGGCCTGCACTGAGAAGATAGGTAACTGGGACAACTGAATGATTCATAGAATGGGTCATGATGAACTTACTTTCTAGAATCCTCAATAAGGCATTTTGCTTTTTAATCTTCACTTGCAATATGTATTCAATATATGTCTTCAGAATTTGAAAAATATCTATGATTGATTTTGCTTGTATATTTAAAAATCATATTTAGACTTCATTCACAAAATTTTCATTGTTGGTTTCCCCTCAAGACTGATGTGATCTGTAAAAATGGTCAGAACTGTCAGTACCTATGAAAGGAACAAGTATTTCTGATGTGTTCTTGTAAATATGTATTGTAATTAGATTTCCTTATGTTTTTGTAAGTCTAAGTGCTGTCAAGTCATCTCTGGTCAGTGCCAGTGCTCCATAATGTGTGTGGCTCGGCTTCCCAAACGAAGATTTGGGAAGGGCTGTCCCCACGTGGGTGTGCCCTGCCAGCCTGCGCAGTGGATTTTAGGTGAGGCTCAGCGTGCGCAGAACTGGCCCCACTGTTTAAGTCCTGAGGTTCATCTGCCACGGCCGAGCGAGCTTGGACAGTGCCAGTGAAGTCCTCAGGACTAGAACCTACAGCCCCCGGCATTTCCCAGGAGGTCTCCCATCCAAGTACTAATCCGGGGCTGACCCTGCTTAGCTTCCGAGATCTGACAGGATCGGTTGTCAGGGAGGCATTTAACTGCCACCGTAATAATAGAGCATGAAAATGTGGAAAGCAGCCGTGCTGGTAGCAGGGCTGTCCTTTACAAATTCTACTTAAAACAGCAGAGAAGAGAATCTTACTGGTGCAGTGCAGTCAACATGGCCTGGATGTGCTTCATGTAAGTTGCAGGCACAATTCTTTTGCCTGTCCAAAATGGTCACTTTTGCTGTAAAAAGAGATATTTAAAGTAGATCAAGATCATAGCATGATAGAGTCGTAGAATAGTTTGCATTGGAAGGGACCTTTCAAGGCTTGTAATCCAACCCCCTTCAATGAGCAGGGACAAGTAATGAGCCAGGAAAAGCATGATCCAGGTAGGTTTTTAGAATCCACTATGCACTTGTGTGGGTTTTTAGTTGATGATTTTTTTGAGTTGTTAGTTTCCTGGCACTTTTTTTCATATCAAATTCAGTTTTTGGTGGATTTTGTTGTTGTAGAGTTTTCTTTTTTGTTGTTTTTGTGTGGTTTTGGGTTTGTTCTTTTGTCTTTTTTTTAAGGTATTTGCAAGCAGCAAGTGAAAGGGAGATTTGCTCTTGAGATCAGAGCAAGGCATCTAATTGCCATGAGCTGTGGAGCGTACGCTATTCCAAGTTAGCTCTTTGCACAATGACTTTCAGAGGAGAACTGAGGAAAAAACAGTTGTAAGCGGATCACTGAACTGTGTGATGCCGTAGTGCAATGCCCAAGAGCAGCAGTGCACTGGAGGCACAGCTGCAGTAGTGGCCAGAGTGTTACTTTGAACTGGGAAATATTTAATTTACTGTTTTTACTGCATAAATCATATATGCAAAACCCATCATGTTTTCTTACTAGAGGAGAAGATGATTCTAAATGTTGGATTTTCATTTTTATGATTCAAAACATTGGATTTTCTGTTTCTGTTATTTCATTTAAATTACTTTGTATTTTACATTTAAGCAATGATCATACAATAAATATTCAGTAATGTATTAGCTAAGTTTATTAAAGTGCTAAATACAAAGACTTCTTTTTGCCTTTTTTTTTATTAAAATAAATCAATATCGAGTTCCTGTAGGTTGAGTTTTTTAGAATGTGTGCTTTCTCATTTAAAGTGTCTTTGGTAGTGTTAGGTGTGCTAAAACATAAAGAGGAAAGACTGGCATTTCCTGGAAAGGAAGATCAAAGAGCATAAGGATTGTACAAAATAGAGTTTGGTTGTGTTACTCAGTTTTGTAGAGAATTCCAAAGAAAGTTTCAAGCCCTGCTACTTTAAAAATGTTTAAGATTTATGCAACTAACTGGTCAGCTTACTTTTGAACTAGTGAACATAAATTCAGCAGTAATTCACTAACTTTTTCGTATCTAGAAAACTTTAAAATTAAACATAATAATAATGAAATTAACATAGAGATGTCTTTGGTATGCATGAAAGAAGAATGGAGAACTAAGACTAAAACTCAGTTTAATTGCATAATTTACTCAATCCTTTTGCTTTGAAGGTGTCATTCCTCTTGTTCTACTGGTTTAAGTTCATACTTTTCACTGAGCGATGATCTGATGTAATTTCACATGACTGAACCCATTGATACTAGGAACAAACCTACTTTTTCTGCCTTTCCTTTGGGAGTAGAGTAAACTTTTCAAAGCCTCCTGCTGCTGCAAGTAGATTGAAGGGATCCAGTAATCGAGAGTCAATAGCTGTTCCATCTGTTGTGGTTCCATGTGTGTCTTGGAGTGCTGTGAGTGCTGAACCTTTATGCTCTTACCCTCTGTTTAGGTGCTGATAAAAAACTATATGCATTTGCCCTGTCTCTTTCAAGTATACACCTCTGTGCTGCTACTGAGTTTTGTGACTGCTGACAGTATTTCTGTTTTTTCCTGCACAGAGGATATGCAAGTAGACAGGGTAATCTGGTCACACATCTTCCCCTCTGCAAATCTAGCCCTCTTTATACCTTTTCCTGAGACCATATGGTGTATGTGTGTGATATTACCGTGATATATATAGGTAGGTATTTCAGATCTGTCTGTGTGATGAGTAGTGCGGCCATTTTGCAATGTTAACTCATTGAAACAAGAAAAAAAAATGTAAATAGAGGTTAAAAATCCTGCGTAAGTGTATTAGTGCAAAGGGAAACATATGAAAGAATGACCCTGGCTTACTCATGTTACATAGACATTGAATTTTATTGAGATCAAGAGAGAAGAATTAATGCACCAAACTAATTTTTTTGACCTTAGGAGTTGTGTACAAATTTGAGCTCCACAGATTAGCAGGAAGAGCCTTTTTGTGATGTGTGAATAGCAGCTTGCATTGTAGGCTGACTTGCTAGCCTGAGACTGCAAAATGCTGTGTGGTACCTGCTTCTTTGCTTTTCTCCTCCTCTGAGCTGTTAATTTATTCATCCCCCATCACACATGAAGTTACTGCAGCATTTGACCCTCGCAGAATTAAGCACTGATTTTTTTTTTTTAAGAAGTTAGTGAGATTTTCAGACTGGGGGGCAAGAGTTCTAAGAAATAATTTAAAAAATTATATTTTGCAAGTGAAACGCCCTAAAAAGATCTTTTCAGCTAGTATTTTAAAAATGCAGTTTGAAAATATATTGACCTATATAATTTACTTGTCAACATTTTTCTCATACGTGCATTTTTGAAAAGAATGAGAAATTTGTCATGGTAGCCTGAATGTCTGTATTGGTAGCCCAGGGGAGGTGGTGTTCCTGAGGTGGTAGCAGTATGTTGTTTCATGCTGATTCTGCTATCTGACTGCTATAGGCTTTAGGCCTGGAACACCCTAAAGTGAGTAAGTATCAAATGTTTGTAGGTTGTTCTTGCATTCCACCATCTCATCAGTAAAGCTGCTGTAGAGCCAGCATCAATAAACTCTTACCAATTCAGAGGTGATCAGTTGCTGCATGCATTCTATAATGCCCCTGTTGTCTGAGTTGATTTTGCTTTCTTCTGCCTTGTATAATAGTGTCTCAGCAGTGGAGTCATCTGCATGTCCTGGGCTGTAACAAAATGACTTGCAAGGGGATAAAAATGTTCATATCCCCTTTACCTTATCTTCAGCATATGTTGCGTGGTTGCATGGTAGCTTATGGTCTGATTAAGACCTTGAACTTCTCTGAGAAACCAATGTAGGCATGAATGTTTCAAGTTTCTCTTTTCAATTGTCCTGTGGTGCAAATAAAACACTTTGGCTGGTGTGGGATTAGGGTTTTTATTAATTTAGGATGTCTGTAGGAAAGAGCTAATGTATTTCCATAGGCATGTTTCTGAGGGCAGACATGCTCTGGTGCTCTCTTATGCTGCTCTTTGCCTTTTTATCAGTGTAAATAAGCTTGCTCTTAAAGAGAAATCTTTATTGCTTAGAATATTCTAAGAATATTCCAAGAATATTCTAGGCAACTGTGAGATGCTGTTGTTATCAGGCAAATTTCCTGCTACATTCTAAATGCAGCTCCTTTCTGGAAAAGTTAGGGTATATAATATCTATGGGGTTTTTTACGTTGTCAGGATACAATCATACTTCCCTTATTATGATGAAGAGTTAATAAGAATTTACCCTCTGCAGAGGGACTGATTCATTGTTCAGGGTAGTCTGATGTAACACTGTTTTCCTGACTGAAAGACTGGTGTTAATTGAATGGAATGGATAGATGATTAGATTGTCAAGCTGAGTAATACAGATGCTTTTCTTGCTGTATTTTACAGTGTTTAGTGCTACAAGAATACAAAAGAATAGTTTGGAATTACATTGTTCTTCACTGCAGCAAAACAGGCATCAAAATGGGAGGAAGTGGAATAAAGCTATTTTTGCCCATGAAGAAAGAAAGAGGAAAGCAAGTGGCAAGGGAGAAAACTGTCAAAATATAATTAATTAAATCTAGACAATTTGTGATTAAACTTTGTATTACCAAGCATTAAAATTTCTTAAGTGGAAAGGATTATCAGACACTTTTCATAGGCTATCAGAATAAAGACTATTTATACACTTGGTGTATCACTGTGACAGGAGACAGTTTTCTATGTTGTCTTGCAGTTGCAGTTGAAAGCAATGCTGGTCTTCATAGCTAAAGTTTTTGTGAGTTTATATTTTATTTTTTGCAATCATTAAGCCATCTCAATAGAATGTGATGTACGGATTCCTAGATCAGATATAATGCTGTAATAAACATACTCATTTTTTCATTTAAAATTTGAAATCTGTGATGCAAATGACCTTTAGATACTGGCTTTTTCATAGTGTGGGCAGAAGAATATTGCATTAGAAAAGCTGGAACTTTATCCTTGACATAGATTAATATCTCTGTGTTCAAGAGAAAAGCTGAATTGAATCTAATTTATGTAGTCCTGGCAGGATGCTGTTGAAGGTTAATAGTTTATTGATACTGCTTTGTTGCAGTAGCGCATTTGCTGCATGTCACTCAGCATATTTGCTATTCTTTTCCAGTATTGCCCATAACAAGCATATACAAGTTACTGCCAAAATGGGAAGATTGGCTTTTAAGAAAAGCAAACTGTATTTACACACTGTGTCTGCCTCTTTTTGCACTTTCTGGGCTTTTGAGGGGATGTGTGGGTTTCCCTCAGTTTAAGGCTCAAGTTTTCCATGTTAATTTTTTTTTTTTTTGACATTCAACCAGAGATTCCTGGCCAGTTTTATGGGAACTCTTTCAGGAGTAGATCAGATAGCACAATTTCAATGCAGTAATGGGAGCTGTCATCATCAGTTCCCTGGTGTTACCTCTAACAGAGGGTGACGGGAAAGAAGAGAGTACAATGGCCACTACCTGATTGTGCATTTCAGAGGTTGAGGCTTGCTCCTGTTATACCACTTGTTTTGGTATATTGTAATTTTTATTTTGGTGATTTGAGAAGGAAACTGAAGTATGCGAATTTCTAAGTTAATCTGTCAGAGGTGTTTTTGTTTTTTTTTTTTTCATTTTGTTTTGTTTTTCTTAGGTACAATATAGTTATCTCACAATATTTTTGCAGTAGAAGAATTTTTGTGTTTTAGCCTTCTGGTAATTTCGAAGCTCTCTGGCAGAACCTGTAGTTTGGAATGGCAGATAAGAGGGTGAAGTAAACTTGGAAATACTCTAATGAAAACAGAGGAGAGTCTGAAATGGCCACAAAGAGTCTACAGTGGGTGGAATCGTCACTCGCTGTAGGCAGGATCTGTTTCTGTGTTTCCTTAGCTGAGATTTTTTTTAGGGAGCTTGGCAAATATCAAATCAGTGTAAGGATTCAGTGCATGTTTGTGAGCATTTCCCTTGATTCTGTCAGGACGAAGCAGCCATGCTTACTTTTTCCTCTCTGATGTAGGGTCACATTAAAAAGTTATGCCACAGTGAGACAGGAACCATGGCGATCACAGAGCCAAGGCAGACATCTGGTTTCATGCGCTTTCACGAGAGGGAGTGCATAATTCTGTCCCAGGGCAAGCTGCCTGTCTGCCTTCTGTTTCACTAATCCGTTGTGAATTTACTGGAAATGTGCCAATACAAAATGGATATTTCTACCCCTTACTCTTTCCTCGGTGCTACCTCTGCATTAGCTATTGGAGGGCAGGGCAGTAGGCAGCAGTGCAGAAAAACTGATGGGCTTTGGGAACTTCAGTGCAACTATGTGTATTGTGGCTTGAAGGCCATGGCATGTGTACAGTCTGCACAAATCTGTGCAGAGGTGTTTTTGGGGGTAGGGAAAGTGCACAAAATGCATGGGTTTAAGATCTATACTTGAGTAAAGGGCTGAAAACTCACTGGACTTGGGAAAGCTGTTCTTGCATCAAATAATGGCTTTGCCCCATGGTTATAAGTAACTGCAAGCCTGTAACTCTCATCTAAAATTATGTGTAGAGCAAGATAAGCTGCTTTCAGTATCAATTAGGCAGCTGAACTGACTATTGTATGAGATGTTCTTAGTTTTCCAATGCTTTGTTGTTCCTTTCATACTTTTTTTGTGAAAGCATGACTACAAATTTTGCAGCTGTTCCATGTATCAGGAGCTGTTTGGGTGGTGAAGTTTTACATAATTTGGAAGGTTGATATTGAAGATCTAGGCAGATATTTGACATAAACTATGTGTATGTATACTTTCAGACTGTAGTTTGGTTGATCTGTAAAAAATTTCACCCAATATAATACTTCAAGTTGGCTGCTCACAGCTGTTTTAGGAACTCAGAAAAATAGGGAAGAAAGTATATTTTAAACCTTTTTGAGAAAAGCTGTGCTTAAAACTTTGTGATGTGTTCTGGTTTTGTGATAAAGTGAATATTATTAAATATGACAGTATATGCACATTCTAAAATAACAGTTTTTGAATGCTGTCAAGTAGATCATAGTCCTTCATTAAATCCATTTGATCAAAAGAGATTGTTCTAGATGGGCAGCTCTTTTCTTTTTTTTTTTAATATCTTTATTTAAGTAAAATTGTTTGTGGGAAATCATGGTGCTCTGTGGTGCAATGCTACCAGTTCAGCTAAAGCATGGAGTGTTTCCAAGTTTGTTTTGTAAAGCTGATAATACTGTAGAATAAACCCGCAACAGAACCTGCATATTTTCAACCTCTTTCCTTTTAAAGCTTTAAATCAAGATTGACTGCCTTGGCTGAAGAGAAGCTGTACTAAAAAGTAGTTACTGAGTTTGAGAAAAGGTAAGGCTAGCAAGTATGAGAGGTTAATTGAATAAAATTGTATGTTCCAAATGATGCAGATAGCCAGAGGATCTGATGGCCTTCTCTAATTTTAGAATCCTATAGTCCTTTTTCTTGACATTGTTTATGTATAGTCTGTACATGTATGTGTGTACATAGACATACATGCATTAAAAATGTGTGTGTATGTGTGAGATGTAGAAAGATGCAGTATAAACTAGAGAAGGAAGTACCTTTAATAAGCTAAATAGATAATGATGGTCAGCATTTTTTTGTCTATCAGCCATTGCTATGAGAGATTCTTAATTAAATATTTCAAGACTAAGTGCTGCTGCTCTCCAAGACCACTGTGTATGACTGTGTACTGCAGGGGTTCGGTGGGGTCACTGCTTGAATAGATAGTCATATACAGAATTATTGAAACACCTTCCAGCCACATTGTGAAGCTGTGTCCTTCAGTAGTTTGGTGCTTTCTGGCAACTGTGCATCGCTGACCACTTGTGCCTGCTCGCCTGCCATGCCTATAACTCAGGCTTGTTCTCATGCTTTGAGATCAAGTGCTCAAAGCATGGAAGCTGATGTTCAGTTACTTTTGAGTTTATATTTTGTGTTGAGAGAAGGTGACAAAGACAAAACCTCGGAGCACTGACTGCTGGTACCTTGATGTACGCTACTTACCTGTGTAAACTGAGTTTGGCCACCCACTATTGCATGGTGAAAAGGAAGATGGGGAGGACTTGGAGGGCTAGAGAAGACCAGGTGGTGAGACAGGACAGCATAACAGCAGGGTGTGACTCTTACACTAAGGTTTAAATGCCTTGGAAAAAAAGAATCTTCCATCTTATCTAAGAAGAATATATTCTGACTTACTGGGTCTCACACGTCTTTAGTATGTTTATGCTTGACTCTGCTACTTTCTCACTCAGTTTGTGAGTCCAGTCCTTTCCTTAAGGCTTTTCAGAGAACATGTGAAGATGGATGGGTTTGGGATTATTGACAGCAGTTCACTTGGTGGTGTGGTAGTTTTGGCTTTAGGCCTCAGGCCTAAATTTAGCGGGATGTGACATAGATCAGAAGGGACAAGCATCACCTGACCTAAGCAACCAAAGAGGTATTTGATATCATCTGACATCATCAAAAAGTGTCAAGAGGTATAAAAAGAGAGAGAGGAGGAGCTTCTTTGGGTTTTGCCTCAGGCTGGTGAGGATGCACTGCTCCGCCTCTGCCGAGATTAGGCCTTGCCGCCCTCCATGCTGTTGGTATCTAGAGAGGTGAACATTTTCTTGATGATTTCTCTCCTCTCTTGCTAAGAGGTTTCTCTGGAAGAGTTTTTGGGAGGTTTTGTGGGGTTTAGGTAGTTGGAATCTATATTATTTGGTTGGGTGACTCGGTAGTTATTGTTGTTATTCCGGTTTTCTTTTTCTCACATTTGTATATATATGTATTATATAATATTCTGTTTTTAATTGTATTTCTTTTGTATAATATAAGAAGCTTGTTACTTTAAGTTTTGGGTTTTTTTCTCTCCCTCCTTTTCAGTCGGGGGGTGGGAGTGGGGGAGGGACACACACCCTTTCTCTTTGTGTTGGGCAGTTGACATTTTGCCAGCTCAACTTAAGACACAGGGGAGGGGTGCAAGGGCACTGACATGTCTGCTTTGCTCTCTTACCAATTCCCATGCTGGCTTGTTTGTTGTTTTATTTTCCCAAAGTCCTTTTTGTATCAGTTTGTCAGGCAGAAAGAGAAATCCAAAAAGTTGCCCTGTGCTGTAAGACCAGGTACCTTTCCTTCTTTGGTGTCATCTGCTTATTTATGTAACTTCTCCAGTTTTGAAAAAGAGATTCATTATTGAACAACTACATTCTGAAGTTTTGCAGTCAGTTTTGGCAGAGCAGGTATGAAGCTGTCAGAGCTTTGCTTATTAGAATCTCCATGTCAGCCTTGTGCTGACTCTAGCTCTTTCCTAACTGACTTTGTAAGAGGTTTTTTTTTCCACATAAGACTGTAGTACCCATGGAAGACCTGGATAAGAATATAGCTTTAGTTTGATCCTAAATTACAAGTAAAGCACAGATTTTTCAACAGTCAGAGGAGCAAAAGAAACTTCACATATTTTTTTTATTTTGAAATAATATTGAAAGTTGTTCACTCCTTTTTCAAGCTGCCTAGTTTTCATCCTGACGTTTGCCATGGCTCTGCTCCTATTCTAAATGTGAGAGGAATATAAGGAGAGGCCCTTCTGGTGCAACTGATCACCTAGGAACCAGGTGTACTATTAATTTATGAAAGTTACTCTATGCTGTAATTTTTGGCAGGTCTCTCCCTGTCCCCTTACCCACCGGTGTGAGAACAGAATTTTATTTCCAAAAATTTGTTTTGATGCTTAAAAATCTTTCAATAAAGCATATTTACCTTTGTTATTGTTGTTTGGTTCGTTTTTGAATTTTCATTGTTAGAATTTGACTTTTCTAAAGAGATTTGCTTAGAACTGTGCTCAATTGCATACAGAATGTGGTTTCCACTATATAGCTTTCTTGCCCACCACTACACATAATAAAATGAATATGAATACAAGTTATCCTTGTTCAGCATCTTCCTCTATTTTTTCCTTGTTTCAATGAATTTTGTATTCAGTTGTAAGAGGCAATGTGGATAGCTTAGGGTAACTGGTCAGTGTGCATAGACATCCTCCACATCATGTGCAATAAACTGACTTTTCAATGCTTTCCTCAAATGTCAGCCACTGTGGAACATGTCTGAAAACTCCCAACGTTTAAAAATGTATTATGGAATATTTTTGCCCTTCTTTTTTTGTTCAGTTTTGGCAGAGAGCTAAAATTTTTTTAAATACCAAAGATAGTAAATTGTGTCCTGAATAGACATATGTGATGTTTCTGTAAGGTCAGAAGCTGCAGTGGGAAAAGGGAATTGTCCTTTGGTGTGTAATTCAAGGCTTCGCTTTCCAGTTACTAGGTGTAAAGAAATGGTTGGAACATCCTAGGATTTATTTTGGGGGTGGGGATCTTAAAAGAGATACAAGAGTCACTAGTGCTGAGAAGAAAAAGTGTGATGAGTTCTCAACTTAGTCAAAAAGGAGGCATTTTAATAGTGTGTAAATATGTTCCATGACTGAAAGATGTGAAAACCAGACCAGTTACTGAAACATTAAAAGGCAAGGTCAGCTTGCCTTTGATCTCTGCTGAGTGCGTGGGAACAGGAAGTCTGGGCACAGGACAGAAACATGAAGATGAATCTGACACAGTAAGGGAAGAAAAGTGGAACCTAGTAAGGGTGAAAAGGTTATGGGATCTGTAAAATGTATTGCTTTATTATCTTCTTTATTTGCAGCTGTGGCTAATGGAACAAGTCTGTAAAGCTCTCCATTTGGATTTTTTAAAATGTATTGTGCATTTTGCAGTGATGTATAACAGAAATTTAAAAAGATTTCTTGTTTTAAATCTGGATTCTTATAATAGTTGTTAAAAGAGTGAAAAAAAAGTTTTACCGTATTTGTAATTTTGTGAAGTGATGATTAAAAATGCAAAGGTTGCTTTGGCTATTCTGTCAAATGGTGGTCTTATTATAGGTAGTGCTAATGAGACAGTTCATGTGTTCTTCAAGGACTGAACAACCTCCAGAAAGAGAGAAAGAAAGTGAAAAATCAATCCAGGTTTCCTAGTCCAAAAAAAAAAGAGTTTGTGAACTGGGTACTTTGGCAGAGGGACAGAGGCTTGTATTGCACAGAGAATGAGTTCCCTTCCTGGTTTCAGTAGCTGACTTTTATTAAATAGCATCGGGGTGCATTGGTGGGGGTGCTACATCCAAGGAAAGCTTCTTTCTCCAGTGTTTTCAATCTACCATAAGTTTGCTTTTCCGATGATTGTATGTCTAATCTCACAAATTTAATGATACTTGTTTTCCTTCAAAACAAGCACTTAACTGAGGCTGTAGTCATATATTCTTTTTGTTATGTAATCTCTTAGCCTTGCACCTCAGTCTCATAGTCTTTCAAATGGGCATTAATTCAGCAGTTAGGAAATTTTTCCTGCTAAGGATTATGTTCCATGATCTTCCTTTTCTTCCTCTATTCCTCCCACCCAGAGCATGCTCACCCCATGTCATGCTTGTGGGCATTCATTTTGTATTTTCTCATGCAAGGAAAGGAACATGGGGATAACCCCAAGCTGGGGAGAACAGGCATTCCGCTGCTCTACTTGTCACTTCTTTCAACTTGCTCTTCTCTGCTGGGGTCATGTTTTCCCAGTTTGTGTGAAACAAAAATGTCGATGTTCCTGCATGACCCTTACCAAGGCTGGGGTTCAACACATTCAGCTGAGTCCTGAAATGTACTTGTCAAGGGACATTCTTGCAACAACTCTAGTTGCTTGTTCTTCTGTGAGCAGATTAACTAATCTGTGTCACACCAAGCTGATTATCCTTTCTGCCTGTGCTGAAGGAAGTGTCTTATTTGGCTAGAAGTATTTTTGGTTGTGTTTCTTTTTTAAAGTACTTTTGGGAAATAAGAGCACACTGCTATGTATTGGTTAGAAGAGGCATAGTTAAAGAGTGGTACATGGATTTGATTTTGAATATGTACTAATTTTTCTGGGACTGCTGAACCCACTGAGAAGATTTGGTATTGCCTGGAGAGGATTGTTGACTATCACCTGTACTAGGACACATTAGATAATTTTGTCAAAATCTTGACTTGGCTTTTAGGTTGCTTTGTAGGTGGGGGCTGAGAAGTCATTTTTGAAATCTCTCATCCAGTTTCCTAGATGTGGTATGATGTCAGGGATGCAAGAGAACAGGCAGAACGATGCTGGGTGTTGAATGAAGTGATAGATTTGTTGATAGAAAGAGTCAATTCTTTTTAAGAAATCAATAGTGCCTCAGATGGCATCACTAATGGAATCTGTTAGGGGAAGTGAGCAGTTAGTGCTGCAAACCTTTTGTCAAGCTGCCACTTCAGGGACACAAAACCTAAATGCCTAAGTATTGCAAATGTGTGGTGAGACAGAAAATGATGATGAGTCTTGTCAATGAAAGTTGTGTTTGTGCTTTCTTCAGTGGTTGCCTACCAGTATGGTGGAGACTTGAGAACTGCAGTAGGTGAACTATAAATATTTATTTTTATCATTTATAATTTACTCATGGATCTGAGTAATTTACTTGCAGAATAGCACTGAGGTCAATAACTTACTGTGTGAAAGCTATAATATGTCTTCACTTCTGCTATCTAAGTTTTACTGTATAGTAGAATATAATTCCCATTTTCCATAGTATTTTAGGATAGTTTCCATTGCATGCAACTGACCTTGTATGATTTTTAATGTGGTGTAATTATCTGTTTTCCCCCTTCATCTTTTATTATTGGACTACTATGCTTATAAAATAGCATCTAATTCAAGAGAGGGTAAAATTATGCTTTTATGGACAAATCTGGCCATCTGTTGCAAATCAATAGTGCAAAACTAAAGAAAAATAAGTAACTTCAAATGGTCCATTTCCCAACTGAGTTTGCACGTAAGAGGGACTTGACAAGCACGTTTCTGACCTCATTGCAGCAGATATTTCTGGGTAAATTTTCAATGCTGTGAACATTGAGCCGTGCAGTTTCATGTAAGATTAATAGAGCTTCCACAGCTGCATTCACACATACAACCTTGAAATTGCTTGCCCCTTATTTCTTTTCTTACCAGAATAGACTTTCTTCACATTCTTCTTTTTTTATTTTCTTTCTCCTTTATCTTTGAGATGCATTTGCATATTTGTTGGCCAAAGGAACAGTAGACAGAGGCTGATTTGTGGCTTTTTTAGTTTAATATTTTAGTTTAAATTTCTGTATTAAATGTAGCAATTGAGGTTCAACTGATAATTCAGGGCTTAGAAATTTGGGTTTAAAGACAGATACATTTGTGAAAAGATCCATCATCAAGACCCATTCCACGTTACCAAATGAGTTCTAAAACCAGGGAGCATTTTTGTGGGCAAAGGTTATCACTGCTGACTGCTAAATTGCCTATGAAATAAAATGGGCATTGATTCTCTAGGGCTATCTTGCATGTGTTCACATTCTTTTATACATAACAAAATATATAAAATGTATTAACAGACAAATTTAAAAATCCACCCTTCCCTACATTCTAGGGTTAGACAATGTTGTTGTAAATTATGGCTCAGTAATTTAGTTCTATGAACTAGTATATTGAATGAAATATATACTTAAGAGATAACTAATACAAAATAATGGGTGGAAGATAACACGTATAATTAAGTAAATGCCAGCTACTTTATTGCAATGTCATGTTTTATGCTTTTCGTTAAAAATCATTGGTACTGCTTTTCCCCCCTTTTTTTCTGGTTTGTAGAAATGCAATTAATTCCTCACTGTGAACAAAAGGAAAAAATCTGGGATAAATACTTTGCTTCTACAGTACAATCTGCCAGTTCCAATTTGTTTGTGTGCTTTTTTTTTCAGCAAAAGTGCGTTAGATTTTTGTTCTGTAACTTTAGCAACAATAAAAGAAATAAATTAAAACTGGCTTTTCTAACAATTGAGAAAACTTTCCAGTTAAATGTTGTATTACAGACTTCCAGTATATAATCAAATACTTCAAAATATAGTGCTGATTATGGCAGGAATTCCTTTAAAGAAGTTGTAACATTTTAGTTGAGCAATGAAACAGGCATGTTTTAATTGTTCTTTGAAGTAAGTATGTAATGTCCAGTTCTTGTGCAACTTCTTCAGATATTCCTGTTGCTGTTTCCAAAGATGAAACAAAAATGGCTAAAATCTTGTCTGTGTATCTGTTTTGTGAGTATTTGCTGTCATTTGTAGTTTCAGTGAGTCCATAATTCCAAAGAGCCATAAGAAATTTGCACAGCGTGTTGAAGGTTGTCAGGGTTAGGGATGGCCAAATGTTGCCAGCTTGGAGCTGAGGCTGTTTCACCTCGCTGGTTTTGGTTGCTGCAGAGTGAGGATTCTGTTTTTGATGTTGCTCTTCAGGCAGGACTTAAAAATTCATCTAGAAGACACTGTGAAATTTGGGCATGCCTTGTTGCCTACCTTCTCTGTGTCCTTTGCCCTTCTGCCTATTCAGCTCCAGAGGGTTGATATTAAAGGAGTCCCACTTCCATGGCACATCCCCACTTCCAAAGTGATGCTTGGTAAACTCTTTTGTTATGCCACTGGAAACAAATGAAAACATGGTGACAGCTGTCTCAAAAGTGACGTGAGCAGTGAAGTGCTCCCAGATGTCCTTTTATAGCCACACTTCTGTGCATGAGAACTGACTCCCATACTGAACTATGGAATAATTGCTGGTGAAATGGAGGATGTGTTCCTATTGGGATTCAAGTGATTTCTGTCATGAAAAGCCTAGAAGACATATGATCTCATTGCTGGAAGAGGATATCCGAAGGCAATTCAGAAATATGAGATGTGGCAGCAGAAGACACAGTTTAGCTCTGTTGCTTTTTATAATTTTTGTTAGGTATTGTCAACAGAACTATGTGTTTCTGTTTTCAGTGGGTGCCTTAGAGGCACTTCTTGGTTTTCTCCATTTTTCTGATTGGATTAGTTTTCATTCTGTGGTGTTATGATCATTCTCAAATACATATATTTAAGTCTTTTACAACCACAGGACTTCAAATATTTTACACACTAAAGAAAATAAGCATAAAAAATCAGGCATTATGCTTGCCTTGCTTGACAGCCTGAATTTCCATTTAATTAAACAGAAATGCTGGATTAGTTGTGGTTTTAATATATATATATATTTGGGGGGTTTTGGTGCGTTTGGTTTTGATTTGGGTGGGGTTTTGGTTTTGGTTTTGGTTTGTTTGTTTGTTTTTTAATATTTCCTTTGGGTTTTTTTTAAGTGGCTTTACATGTAAGCAAGCTCTTCAGTATATGACCAGTTTTACACAGAGAGTCACTCTTGGGAACTGTTTGCACAACTTAAGACACTTACGGGATGAGGATTAAAATTCCCAGTACAAACAAATACTATGCTTAGAACTCTGCACGGCTGCTTAGTAATGTCAGTGGCTTCCTGACGGAGATAAGGACAGCTGGCAGAACTTCAGTGGTTAGATAACAGAGCAGAAGCCTTGTGTTTAATCTGCTTGTGGCTCTTACTCTTCCTTGTGATGATATTCAGATAAGTAGACACAGAACTCCACAGCAAAGCAAATGCAAATGGGGAAGACATTTCACTGAATGCAAGATCTTAAACTGCTATAAATAGTTCTTTCATTTTCAGTCTTGTGAAACAGTCATAAATGTTTTGTGATCTCATTTTCCGTCATCAGAGAATGATTAAATTGGAAGAAAAAAATACACTCTCCCTTGCTTTTTAAGCTGCATAAAGATGCTAGGAGTAAAAAAAGAAATCCTTACCACAAGGATGAGATGATGATAATGTGTTAGACTTAAACTGCCCAAGAGCAACAAATGTTGTTTGGGTTAGTTTCTGTATAACAGAAAAATTATCAAGAGATTGGGTTACTCAGTCATAAATGTGTAGAGTTGCAGAAATGGAAGCTACAATAAGAATGTCTGGTAGGGAAAATGAAACTATGGAGTGTCTTACTTCCTAGAGCTAAGGAGCAAACTCAGTTTGTCCCATGGGTCCACCAAAAGAAAACTCTGTATGAGCATGTTTTCTTGTCGTATTGGAGTGAAGAATGTCCCTTGTTTTACTTATTTCTTTTGCAGCAGCTGGTAATTTAATTTGATCCATATTTGTTTCAATAGAAAACTTTTGATCCAGCTTAAAAAGCAGAGTTTAACAGTTATTTGCAAGTTGACCTTCTGTGTTCAGGGATTTTGTCATTTACATGGCATTATATCCTTTGCATGTGTTTTGGGATTTGGTGCGGGATTTTAGTGGTTTTAAGGTCAGATAGTCAAATGCAGCCTTAGGAAAAACATGCTTGTCTGTGCCAATTTATCTAAACAAATCAGGGAGTCATTCCTCAAATTATTTATAGGAATCTCCAAAAGCCTAATTTTGTGTTGAGTGTATGAAATGTCTACATTACAGGGCTTTAAGACATCATATAGATTACGAGATAGCTTTGAGATAACTTTGAATTAATGGATGTAGAAAAAAGTGACTTGTTTAACACGGTATTTTTTCATTGAATGTAATGTATTTATTAGAATCTAGGATATTTTGTATCACTTGCTTACACACTTTTGTGACTTGTTTCTGCCTGCCTATGTCTTCTATACTGGAGAACTGCTGATGAATTCTGGGTAAACAATGGTATAATTATCAAAGGGTTGAATTGTGAAAATTTTATAAGTATGACTTGATTTTTGCACCTAGATTCCTGTTGTTTGTGGCTGACATTCTTCAGTAGTGTTTGAAGTAACAGCTTTTTTTAGTGATGTAACTTTTTGTGTTCTGACAAACATCCTGAAAAGTAATGTTAAGAATATTTTTCTGAATTACTTAAAAGTGCTTTTTTTGGTGGAAGGGTTTGGGGATTGTTTTTGTTTGTTTGTGTGTGGGTTATTTGTTTGTTTGTTTGTTTTTAAGGGTTGCTTAATGGGAA
This sequence comes from Pithys albifrons albifrons, assembly GCF_047495875.1. Lineage (NCBI taxonomy): Eukaryota > Metazoa > Chordata > Aves > Passeriformes > Thamnophilidae > Pithys > Pithys albifrons. Next base: position 74,895,629 of record NC_092497.1, on the reverse strand, counting down.
AGCTACATGGCAACTGTCTGAAATTTCAGGCAATGCTTTATATTCATTATTCTGTGACCCAAATCCATTCCTCTGCTCTGTTGTGGATGACTGGCAGTTCCTAATTTAATTTATCCAGACTTTTTCACAAATGAGAATAAACTTTGAATGTAATGTATTCTTTTGTAGTATGAGAATATGTAATAATATGTAATAAGTGTATCAAAGAACATGGGAGATGAGAAAGAACATCAGATTCTAAAGCTCAGGAAAATTTGAAGCATTGTTAGGGAAGTGTAGAAAGTGTCTTTGTATGCTGTTTGCAGGAAACGAATTTAACAGCCATTGCCCATCCTTCTTGGCACACAATGTATTATGAATTTGAACTTGATGTGCTAAGTATTTTCCCCTGTGTATCAATTAAGATGAGTTTTTTTCAAATTTCAGGTATTTAGAAAGCATTAACAGTGACCATTTATGAGAGAATGTCTTATGGAAACATTATTTACACCATATATGTGCCAATATAGCCACTTTTATACATCTTGAATATTTTTTAATGTTTAGTAATGGACTGAAGTGTATACTAACTAAGGGTGAGGTTATTAAATAATCTCTTTTATTTATCCATGACAGGCTTAAAGATTCCTAGAGCATGAATTTAGCTTGGAGGCTTTTGTTCATTTGCTCTTTTTTGTTAGGTTTGTTTCCATCGTCTGTCTTCCAAGCAAGAAAACTAGGGCATCAATTCCTTTTAGAAAGAGGATGTTATTACTGAATTAAAAGCCACTATGCTCTCCATAGCCTTCTATCAGTTTCTTCAGGAACTCAAAACCTTGTGATTATTTAGCAAAGCAAAGAGCTTTTAAAGTGAAAAAAATTAGAATAGAACCTGTAGAAATGAGAAGATTGTACTACTGACTGTTTTCCAGTAACATCCCTGTCGCAGGTTTGGCCTAGCTTCTCACCAAACCTGGACTGCCCTCTCTCTCCCCCTTGAGTCCCCGTAGCAAAGGAAAAAAAAACTGAAAAAAACTGAAAAGAGAAGAACTCAAAAGAAATTGAACTGAATTAAAAAGGAATTATATTTTTCTGACATTTGCAAACACATATATACAATGTGTACACACCACGTGGGACCCTACCCTTAGGGAAAAGGGAGAAGGGAAAAAGGGGGAAAAAACAAACTAAACAACTTGTTAACCAGAAAAGAGGAAGAAACAAAACCAAACTTAAATAAATGAAACAGACAAATGCAATTAAAGGAGAAGAAGCATGAAATGATCTCACTCACGTCCCAGGCCAGGAACACCACAAGAACAGAACAGACCATCCAGGCTTCTTCCACACCCAGCTCCCTGGAAGAAGGAAAACTAAACTCTTCCTCTGTTACGTGGAAAACACGTGTGGAATACTTGTGATGTCTGCTTCCTTAGTTACACTCAGTTACTGAAGAAGCCATGGGTCAAAACCATTACATTCCTCTAATGCTGACACAGGAAAATATGACTAGTCTGGTTTCATCATTTCCAGTGTTTTAAAAATTGAATTTCTCTCTTACGCTCTTGTCATTAAAATCCATTTCTGTGTTTGGTTGTACCTTAGTCACCTAATAGCAGTTCTATTTAGTTTGCTGTAGAATAATCTTAAAAGTGTGTCCAACTTAGTTGTCACATGTGTAATGGAATGTCACTGTGCAATTTTGTCTTAATATTTTGGTGGTCTCGCGTAGTCACAAAACTTTGCATATGCTTATAAGATTTTAAGTTAGAAAACAGTTCGTGGAGATGTGACTTTATAGGCTCTTTTTATCAGTCACAGAGTGAGTTTTCTTTTTGCACTTTTCAGTCTTTGATAGAACTTTGCCCTTTGAGGAACTTTTCTTTATATTGTCACTAGGAAGTCCATACTAGTAACTGGGTACTGAACAAAAAAATGTCAGTGTATGTGCTAACCACTCTTAACAGTAAACAAGTTAATTTTTATATGTCTCAAGGCTGGAAGGAAACAATTGCAGAAGGAAGCCTGTTGCAGCTACGTAACATGGAAAAAGGTAGCAGTGCAGGGTGCAAAGCATGAGGTGTCATGACCATGTACAGAGTAGACAGATTGGGTTAACATCATTTGACAATGGCTGTTTAAAAATAGGAAACAGATTATGTAAATACCATCATGCAGACAGGGCAAAAGATATCCTGCAGGTAAGTAGCAGTGTATGGAAGAGTATAGGACACATAGTGAGGGGTAAATACACAGAAGCTACAAGATGGAAAAAGATAGGAGTAGTGGAAGTGGATGGCTTACACAGTAGGAATTAAAGCTGAGGACCTCATATCTAGGAAAAAGAAATCTGTTGATAAAGTAGTAATTCCATTGTGGCTGGAAGTGGATTTGAGAGGAGAAAAAGTCCATATGGCAGGGAAGGGAACATCTGCAGAAGCCTTGGAACACTGGAAGGGCAGTGCAGCTCTCTGTCAATGCCTTAACTGAGGGTGCTTTTTGTTTGTTCATTGGTGGAAACGAAAAGAATAGCAACTGTATCTACATCAGATTTCCTTATTGTAAAGATACAAAAGCTAGCAGTAGTTCAAGTATTGTTATGATTTTCTAGCTCTCCAGTCTTGAAGAATGTCTCATTTTTCCTGGGAGAAGCAGTAAGTCTCACCAGACAGTGGTGGACCTGAGGCCATTGTTCTTCTGCCCTGCCGAGCATGACTTCAGACAGGTCATGGTGCTTGTTTTGCCTCAGCTGCTCCTACATGAAATGAAGATGATTACAGTATCAATTTTGTGAAGTACCTCAGGAAATACAAGAGCTATTTCTTCAGTTTTGCTTGTCATGCTGTTTATGGCTTAAATTGCCTGTTTTTATAAAAAGGTTGATCAAGGCATAGCATTAAAGCTTTCAGGAGTAGTTTGGAGAAACAACTAAGTAATATTTTCATATAATGTGATTACATGCCCTGTGTAGTTTCTATTCAGTAGACATTAGAGAGCTAAGTTCAATTTGTTTCATGTCAGCAAAGGATAGAACTCACTATCTGGTCCACGGCAGAGTGTTTCACTGTAGGACCAAGGCAGACAGATAGAGGGGAAAAAATGCAGAAACTTGACACCATTATGTGGTAAAGTACCTTTGTCTGCTTAGAGCAGGGTGTTTCAGCAATCAGGTTTAGCCCTGTGTTAATATTAACACAAATCACAATTCAGAAAATGCTAGAAGAAGAAATGTGAAAACTCATGTAGGATCTCCATATTTGGCAGAGGATAAAGGAGAAATGAAACACAGTATTGAGATTGAAGAAAGCAGAAATAAAGAATGAGACTGTTTACCCAGTAATAGTGCAAAGATGAAAACACCTCTTTCAGTCATTTGAGCATTTTCCCCTTGTACTGTGGCACTGACTGGGAATTAAGGATCAGATCTTTTTTGTGTGGGCACTGCATAAAGATCCAGTAAGGTACTCACAGCCAAAACTGCAAGCAAACTTGGTGGATACAAAAAAGCCACACACTGGTTTGAAATTCTATATGTAAATGAGTATCTGTTATGCCATTATAGCATCTGATGGAAATATGATTACTAATAATATATTAAGTATTAGAAATTTTACAGCTATTACAGCAGCATGAGTTTTCCTGAAGTAGGCGTAGTAATGGTGTTTTCTTAACAATCCATTTGTGAATGTGCAGTAAGTGTATTGATCATTAATCTCCTGCATATTTTAGAGAAGATAAATGGTTAAATCCTTGTCCTTATCTGAATAACAACAAATTTCATGTGCCATTTGCCTTGACACTGTGATTAGATTTTGTAGACAGCAAGTTCAGAATACTGAACATAATGTATCAATTATTTCTCTTTTTACAGAGGGAAACCAAAGGTCAGTTTCTTATAGATCACATCTGCAACTATTACAGCTTACTGGAAAAAGACTATTTTGGCATTCGATATGTTGACCCTGAGAAGCAGAGGGTATGTATATGATCTCTGATTACATTTGCTTTTAAGTAATGCTAAATTAATTTTTTTGCAATAAGCATGTAAGTTCCAATGCAAAGGTATATATCTCAAAGGATTTGTACTTTGGCCATAACCTGTAGATATTCCTAAAGTGGCATTATTAATTTAATTTCCCCCTCAGTTCATCTGTTTAGTTTCAGGTAAATCAATGTATTCTCATTTGTGTAGTCCTCCTGGGAACTTGTGCTACAAGTGATCTATAGGAATGACTCAGAGTTAGCACACAGTAGCTCTAGGCTCTGGCAGTGCAGTGAAATTTGGGATTTTTAGTTTTCTATAGAGTATGCTTCTTTGGATATGTAGGCAGAAATCCTATTAACAGCTACAAGCAGAAATTCTGTTCCACTCATCACAGAGTGCAAGGACTTAAAATCTGTGATACATGAAACAGATGTGATTTGTCAGGTTGTGGGGGATTCTTCAGGTTGCTTCTCCCTAAGAGCATCTTTGCATCTGTGCAATAAAATTTACAGTCCTGTGCTCTAGGCTTTTGTGTGGACAGTGATTAGTCATTTTTCCTAGGTGTAAAGTGGTTCTGCAGCTTCTAATTTCTAGGGGATTTGCTACTGCTACCCCCTGCTTGGCTTCAGCTGATTTTTACAGTTTGAGAATACGAAAGAATGGTCAACACAGGAAGCAGAAATCTTCAGACAGTGAAATTCAGAACTGCTTCTTCACTGTGTCATCCTTCTGGTCTCAGGATTAAGACTTAGATATGACTTTAAATATCTTGGGGACATATACTGGCATTTAATATCTGTAAACAATAACCAGTTTGAAACTGCCATGACTAAACAGGAAAAAAACATTTTGCTGGATATCCCTAATCAGTTTTATCAAAAATCACTGGAATTGAGGAATCACCATCAGTTCAACCTTATAGAATTGCAACAGATTTGCATGGCTGAAGCAAATAGTTTCCATTGCAACCCCCTTTTAAAATGAAAATAATTAGCAGTTAGTCTGACCAGTGTTCTTAATTCTTCACGATCCTAAAATTTATAGAGCTGTTCACCTGGTTGGAATTCATGGGAAGATTAGGTGGAGTGCTAGATTAGACTACAACTAGGTAGGACTTAATGAATACTTGCTTCTATTGGGCCTTTCCGTCATCACTCAAAAACAGCTACAGAAAAGTTATTTTACTTAACAGGAGTCAGAAAGTTTTTTCTAGTAAAAACCTTGATTATTATTTTTTTTCCATCAGAATACTTTAAAAAACTTAGGGTCAGGAAAAAACACTTAAGAACTGAAACCCATTGTGATTCCTATTATATCATACCAAATATGGTTCCTATGTTTCTAAGAGTTGTTAGCTGATTGATAAATTTACGGCAGTGTCTTATCCATGTTGGCTATACAGTTTTATGTTTTTTGTTAAGTTTATGAAAGATTATACTGGAGCTGAAATTTTCTCTTGTTTAGCAGCACAAGACCATTTGAGAAACAAATTATGTTTTTACCTAAAAAATCTTGCACCTTCATTTTCCTTTCTATCCAACAACTGAGAATACTGTAGCCATCCTCTGTGGTAGGATGCCTTGTATCAACAGTTGCTAAATAAATTTAAACTTATATTTTCCATACATGCATTTTTTCTCATACTTTTAAGCAGACAGATAGCTTCTTCAGTTGAGTACTATATCTGTCACAGGTTTGGCCTAGCTGTTACCAACCCTGGACTGGCCCCCCTTCCCCCTCCCAGAACTCTCCCAGCAAAGGAAAGAAAAAAACTGAAAAGAAACGGACTCAAAAGACACTGAACTGAATGAAAAGAAGAAATTATATTTTCTAGCATTCACAACCACACTGTATGCACAGTACATAGGATCCCATCCTCAGGGGAAAGGGAAAAGGGAAAAGGGGACTGGTTAACCAGAAATTGGGAAGAAACAAAACCAAACCCCCAAAATAACAAATGAAAGAAACAAACACAGTTAAAAACCTCGAGGAAGGGGAACAAGCATGAAACAATCTCACCCAGGACAGGAGAACCACCAACAACCAGAGGGATCAGACTCCAGCCCTTCCCACCCGCTCCCCGGCCAAGGACAGGAAAAGATAAAACCACTCCTCCCCTGCTATGTGGAAAACACGTCTGGAATACTTGTAACTTCCTTAGATACAATGGTTACTGAGGAAGGGGTCAAACCATTACAATATCTTTATTTTAAACTCTCTTATGTCAGGCTTTATAAGGGACATTTCTTTGTACAGACTGAAAAGCTCTGATAATGAGTTTAAATCAACATATGTTACAATTCATCAAAATAAGCTATTTTTACATACACTATCTTCTATTGCCCCGTTGTCCTCTTTTGTTTGTTTGACTGTTTTAAGATTGGACTTTGAAATATTTAAACATAGAATGCTTTCCCTCAGAGTGGTTATTTCCTCTACACCAAACTTAATCCTTAGTTTTAAAACTGCAGTCAAGTCAAACGTTATAATAAAGGAATATTTTTTATGTCCTCTGGCTCCTCTGAATTTCTGATCTTGTAGAGCTTCACTTACATGAATCTTACTTCTGTATCAGATACAGATTCATAAATACCTCTTAGTGAGATGCAGAATTACTTTGAAACTTCTTCATCAGAAGACTGTTCTGATCTTTTCCTGATCTCAAAGAAACATGCTAACAAACAATCTCCTAGTAGTATAACAAGCATGAGGCTTTATGAATAATTATTTTAGAGCTTAAGCATTGTAGCTAGATAGAAGTTAATTTTTAAATGGCTCATGTCATGCTTTAGGAACAGCATTCCCCTATTTAGTGTTCCCGCTAAAAAGAAAACCATGAGCCCTTTTCTACCTCCACCCCTCCTCTGGTGGGAAACAAAAGGCAGAGACTACAAGTTGACATAAGAACAATTTACTATAAACAGCAATGAGACAAAAAATGAACAGTAAGAGCAACAATGGTAATAAAAATAAATTGTACAAAGAGTGATTTACAAGCAAAAATGCTCACCAAGCCCGGGAAAATGAAAAACAATGTCAGATGGACCCTACAGCCACCACACCTTTTTATTGACCACAAGCCACACCCACCCTCTTTCCAGAAATGAGAAACCCTTACTTCCAACCCCCCAGCAATGACATGAAGTGATTCAGAATAGCATGCCCACATGACTCCAGGCTCTGCCCCTCACAGCTACCATGAAAAATTAATTTTGTCCTGGCCAAAAGCCAGGACAACTCAGTAGAAAACTAGAGAAAATCATGGTGATGATCAAAATTATGCGATAGGTGATATCTCTTCTCACTCTTGTGTTTTAGTGGTTGTGAGCTTAAACACCTGAAATTCATGTTACTATAACCCCCCTGTGACTACAGAGGAGTAGTTGCTTAGGTATGTGGTTATAAACTGTAGCAAGTGTAAGGTATGATGGGGTCACTGGAGAAATGTGGTATGATTTTGGCCACTCTACAGAAGAGAGTACTTGTAGTTCTGTGGATGAAATTTCCAAAGCTCCATGGAATTCTTGCAGATCCCATCAAGGAAAAAGGGAGACACATTTTCTGCCATATATTGTTAGGGGTTGGTTAGTTGTGTTACAAAATAGAAATGGTAGTTCAATAGAGATCAGTAGGTGGAATTCACTGAGAGTTTCTCTCTGAAATTAAACGTGGATGTTTGACTGAGCACAATTGCTTTGAAGGAAAATGATAATTCATCCCCTACCAGTTAACAATGTGTGTGACACTGAACTTCAGTGCCCCATAGACAAATAAAGAGATATGGGATAATGTATAAAGTGAATATTGACTACTTTATGAATATTGGCTGACATGCACTCCTTTTAGTGTATGACATGGCTGTGAGAAATGGCAACACGTTATTTGTCTTTTCTTGGAATTGCATTTGCAGGAAAGTTGTTGTCATTACACCCTAATGAGACCTCAGCTATTCTGATCTAGATATCTGCATTTAAGAAATACCAGTTTCACTGAAGAGGGGAAGAGGAAAGAAAGAGAAGGAGTACTAAAAATATAAAGAGAATAGAGAGCTGGTTTATGAGATGATATTAATGATGCCTTGAGAGACTGCAAAAAACAGGATTCCAGCCAAGTTAGTGTGGGATGAGATAAAATGGTAGATTCTTTAATGTTCAGGCCTAGGGTCTTCAGGAACACATGATGCCATGCCCTTCAAACCCTGATTTCTATGTTTTTAAAATATTGTCCACCTCATCCCCAGTTCACACATCCCTCAGTCCAGCCCCATCCCACCCGCAACACACCCCATCCGGAACTGAGTCTGAGGGAGAGTGGGACCCTCTCTTCCTTGTCTTTCTCTTCCTCAGAACACACAGGGGTACTCGGAGGTCTTCCAGTGTTCTGGCTTCGAGGTTTTTGGCCCATGTTTCTTTCTCCTGGAGCAGGCTTTAAGATATTATTCAGCCTCCTACCTTGAAAAGAAGTCTAAATAACTAATAGAATTTTAGGTATTGATATGGGATAGGGGTCAGAATACATAAACATTGAACGTAAGCTGTTAGAAATATTAACACACTAAAATTTGCATTTTACTTCTTACAAGTACTTCTAAAATCTAAAAAATTAAAAATCGAAATTTAAAACCCCCTGAGGCGTGATTAAGAAGTGTATAACCTATTTAATACAGGAAAACAAAGACTAAGAAGGTATGGTTATGCATAAGAGTGTAAAATAGGAAGGAAAAGAAAGTTCATGCAGAGGTGGTGGTTTCTTAAGCTACTGAGAGCTGCACTGTCTGGAACAGCCAGTGGGTCAATTGGGCAAAAATTTTCACTAGGTTTGTGAATAATTTTAAGGGAATTCTCTGTAATTTTCTCAATGGAGTTTATATTAAACACTGACAAGGATAGAGACTATGCACCATCTTCTGAAGTTTCTTTCAAGCAACATGTAATAGGAGCTGAAACAAGAAAGCATAACTGTTTTTTTTAGGGACATTATTATAGACTCTGATGTAGGTAGCATACAACCCATGTTGCTTTGCCCAGTTTCTTGGAAGTGGTGAATGTCTCTGTTGTAGTTTATATTCGACTGCATAGTCTCTGTGTTTGCACAGAAAGGGCTGTGTCAATGGCTCCAAATGAAACTGCCAAAATCATGTATTTAATTCTGGCTTTCAGTGAATTATTCTTAATTGGCTCTTTGAATAGTTAAACTATGTGGCATAATAGTATATTATTATCTAGTGTACGCACACACACTCATGCACACACATACATATATATGAAATATTATGCACATTTACTCCTGCATTTAGTCTGCTAATGATGCTTGCCTCCCGTTTATTCTTATGTGATTTTTTTTGTGCAAAGATTTCAGAGTTGTTCTGAAAGCTAATTTGCAGTCCTTTTGCTTTGTAATGTATTGAGGGAGCTCAAGCAGGCAGAACTACCAGCTTTAATTCACCATAGATGTCTTCTTTCAGAGAATGCTACCAAAATGTAGCATTTTGACTTAGAAGTGTTGAAACATTTGACTGAGTTTGAGAATTTAGAAAATGAACTGTTTCAAATTTTTGGCTGCTCCTGATGCAATGTGTCAAAGTTTCTGTTTAGAATATTCAGAATTTCTGACTATGTGAAAAAAGTAGATAATTAGCTAATTGTCTTATGTTGCAACAAAGTTTTGAAATGTGGGAAAACAGCTTTTTTTCAAGTAAGTTATAATGTATATTCCTTTTCCCGTCCCCCACACCCTAGGCCAACTTTCATAGTAATCCTTTCCTATTATATAAGTAAACATGTGTGTATCTTGTGGGCATGCCTGAACATAAAAAAATTTCTGTAGTTTTCCATTTTCTATTCCAAACTGAAAAAGAACTCTGAAAGACACAAAAGAAGGCTGCAGGGTAGTATCTTTTATATTTTTGGATATGTGGAAGAGTAACAATGACAATGACATCAAATTATCTAGCTATTAAAGACTGTGTTCTACATCATATCTGCTGTCTTATCTTTCAGCATCACATTTGGATGTTCCTTTAGGGAAACTATGACTTAGGATAGATTAAAAAATGTCAGGACTGTACTAGTAGAATACAGTAAATTGCAGTATGTCCTTTTATGTCTAATGATAGTCCATTGGGAACAAATGAGTTCCTAAAGTTCATATTTTAATTTTTCACATGGACTCCTGAGAAAACTGAATGTATGGGATCACATTGCCTTTCTCCCTGACCCTCAGCTGTAGTAACTTTTTAAGCCAGATTTGGTCAGATTTGACTAACGAAGTGATAATCCCCCTGTATGTGGCATTGGTGAAGCCACATCTCTACTGCTCCGTTGAGTTTTGTGTCCCTCACTTTAAAAAGGACCTTGAGGTGCTGGAGTGTGTTCAGAGAAGGGCAACAAGGCTCAGGAAAGGGCTAGAAACCATGTCTTGTGAGGAGTAGCTGACAGAGCTGGATTTGTTTAGTCTCAAGAAGAGGAGGCTCCTAGGGACTTCATCGCTCTCTACAACTCCCTGAAAGAAGGTTGTAGTGAGGTGGAGGCTGGTCTCTTCTACTGTGTCTGCACTGAGAGGACAAGAGGAAATGGCCTTAAGCTGAGACAGGGGAGATTCAGATTAGATGTTATCAAAATTTTTTCACTTACGGTGGTCAGGCATTGGAATGGATTGCCCAGGGAGGTGGTGGAGTCACCATCCCTGGAGGTATTCAGGATACATCTGCATCTGGCGCTGGGTGATTTGTGGTTACAGTGACAGTGCAGGGTGGATGATTGGACTGGATTATCCTAAAGTTCTCTTCCAGCTTGATGATTCTGTGAGTCTCTATAGTTTTCAAATAACTTTCTGTATGGTTTCATGAAGGTAAGCTTCAACATTAGTGGATACAACCGTTTTATTTTGCTCATTGAGGGAAATGTTGTACAGCAAACTCACTCCAGGAAATCTAGAGATAGTTGCAATGGAGACATTGTAAGAACCCAGAAACCATCATTTGGAGCTTGTGCATCTTCATAGTTTCAAACAAGAAACACACCTGAAGGAGCTGTTACTGATTTTCCTATTCAAGGAACTGCTTACTGGTATATTTTCATGTATTAGATTATATACTGGGGGTAACGATCACACGTTTTCCTTGAGGAAATGCAGCATCACTAATTCTGCGCTAGATACTCTGTCTTGACTGAGCACCTTTTTTCATTTTTGGCCTGATATGAGACGTGAATAGCTTGAAACAATGTGGTTGTTCAGCATTTGTCACTTGAGCAGATTCCTTGTTGAAGGAGGTCATTGCTATTGAGGGCAATGGAAAATTGGACTGAAGGAAGATGTCAGTGTGGGGAAATTGACTTTCTGGAATGGTGCTTTTACCCTTGCATGGTGTCCTTTCTCACTGTGAGCTTTTGCTCTGAAAGCTGATAGCACATTAGCTGCTCAGCATTTGTGGGTAAGGAAGAACACACCTGGCCTTGCTAATGACTACTCAGTGCCACTTAAAGGCTGATCAGAGGTGAAGGCTCTATTTAAAAACTAAAGATAGCACCAGTCTGAAACACAGCATGCAATTGCAATGAAATCTTAGATGGCAATTCTCAGCATATTTTAGATATTCCAGCACTGTAAGTGATACCCATAATAGTTTGCTTACTCACCACTGGCACTTGAAGCACCAAGACTTGGTAGCTATTGCATGACTGACCTTCAATATCTCTGAGTATCTTTCTCTCTCTTTTCTCCTTCTGTGAGGATGTCTGTTTGACTGTTGATATACCCAGCTGCCACCCAAACCTCCTCTGGCAAAGAGATTAGAAATTAGTAGTGCTGAACTTGAATCTTCTCTCAAGATTCTTGATAATATGTGTTAACGGGATTAGAATCAAAGTCTTTTCTTCCCCTTCAAACAACAACCATGTTGCTAACATGCTCTCAATGAAACACAAGGCTCAGCCCCTGCAGAAATGATTTCTAATGATCATTAAGTACTATCACATATAAAGCGAAGCTGGTTTGAGGGTGTAAGCCATCATCCAATTAAAGCAGCCTTTAAGGACTACAGTGTCAAACATATGAGACAAAAATGAAACTGTATAAAATTGGATTTTTCTGCCCCTAGTTTGCACATTTTACTGCTAGTAGAGGAATAAGAGATTCTTGTTTCTAGCTCCAATGTTATACCTGACTGTCTTTGTTTGTGTGTTTTATTTGTCTTACAAAGTGTTAGCCTTACAATAAAGAGTGGAAAACACCTATGGACTGTTCCCACAAGGCAGTATGGCACACTGTATTTATGACATTTCTTTCCTGTTGAACATATAAAAGGCTTATAAAATTTGTCCTGACAAACTAACTCATTATGTTATGTTTTCCTTTCATCTGATTTTTTTTTTTTAGTTTTTCAGGAAAATTATTAAAAAAATATTGCTAATTGGAAAAAAGCATTTTGGAAAACCATACTTTTCAATTTAAAGTTTCTGCAGAAACCCTTTGACTGATTTATAGGAACCTAAATCTGGTCCTAGCTGTAACAGCTAATTAATCTTGGAATAAATATAGCTCGGATACTCTATGCAGTAGAGATAAGGCACAGGTATTAATTATTAATAGTCAATGCTGTAAGGCTGGAAGATAAGTTAGTACTCAGGGGAAAATCTTTCCTAAAACTCAAATTGAAATATTCAAGCAAATATAGGTGTGGCTATTTTCAGAAGTATTAGCAAAGACTAAGGCGTTTATCTTCCCCTGACAGTCAGAGTGCATTAAGCACCTTATTGCTGTGTCTCTGAAAATATCCACAAATTATAAAGTAACTGCACAGTTTTCTGGAAGATTCATCTTAATTGTGTACACGTTTGCAATCTTTTACCAACAGAAGGTCACCACAGTATTCTGAGTTTCTAAAAAGTGCCTGTCAGTACCATGACCTCCACGTGCAAGTGTAGACTGCTTATTTGTTCGGTGTTTTTTCAATCTGTTTTTAACCTGTGAAATTCAAGTCTTAGTGAAACATGTTTGCTTTTGGACATGTTAGGTAAATCTGTGTTTTGTGCACTGCATGAGTTTCATCCATGTTTCCCCTTTTTCTTTGTTACTGTGAATTATGAGAATTTCATATCTGCAAATTGGCTTTTTTTACCTCTGTCTTTGTAGAATCGATAACTGACTTTTTCAGCTCTAAATGCTGACCTGGTCTCTACTGATATTTCAGCTTGGTCTTTCAAAAGGAAATAGCAAAAAATTGTGTTGTGCTGCTGCTAGGTGAAAATACTGAATACTTTTAAACTCTCAGTTCCCTGGGAGCAGTACAGCATGGCTTACTGTCTTAGTTCCTCTTTGCTGCCTAAAGCTTTGACTAGGATTGTCAAGAACCTGGTGGGGTGGGTGTGTGAAGAGGTTAAGGAAAGAACATTTTCATATCTGTGTGTGTTGGCTGGTTTGTTTTCTGTGTATTCATTCCGGATTATGTATGTGTAAAGCAGTGCAGACTGTACAGGATTTCTTAAATGAGAATGCCTTTACCTTTTTATGATGTCTCCTCACTACCCATGATTCAGAATGTAAAATATTAATAATATATAGGTAAGATCTAAAAAAGGAATGAAATGAGCTAGATATTTCTGGTAAGTCAGTGAAACAGTCATTGCTGCCTCAGTTCTGTTTCTTTCATCTTTCCCCCCAAAAAGAGATACTGGGAAAAGTAAAGAGGTAAAGGATGATACAGGGCTGTTGTTTTGTTGTGGCTGTTGTTTGAAGTTTGGAGTTGTTATTTTTTTTGTTGTATTTGTCTTCTGAGGAGCAGAGTTCCATATCAGTCTCTCAGTGATAAGTGAGCTTCAAAAAGAAATATGTTGTGTTTATCTCCAATAGTGCTGTAAACTCTAGGCAGGAGTTTCTAAGCAACCATGGCATATAAACTGCAGAGATTTGAAAACATTCTTTCCGAGGTATGTGTTTTGTCAGAAGTTCTGTTTCAGAAAACTAATTGATAGTTATTCTGAATTCTTGAGATGTCACAATTTAAAAAATAATTATTTTCTGGTTGCTATCAACAACTCCTACAAATTATGTACACTTGGCCTTTCTTTGTAGAACTACTGTAAGTTATGAGGAAAAAATTGTAGAATATTTTAAGTATTCCATATGGTTTTATAAATGCTAGGTTTTCTTTTTGCAGTCATAGTGCTTTAAAGCTAGAATGAAAGGGTTAAAAATGAAATCCCTTAGTGCAAGGCCTTCCAGTGTTGATTATGCTTATTAAAAGTGAATACTATGCTTTTTGACCAGCTGCTTCTACAGCACAAATCTCATTTTAGTGTGGAGATTTTTTTGCTTACAGGAAAAATCCTAGTACAAAAGCTGTTGACTATGGTCAGAAGTGCACTTGAACATCAGCATGTTCTTTTGTTTACCAAAACATCCTCTTGAATGTTCAGCTACTGTTAGCAGGGGGTGTGCTAAGGCTCTGAGCTAAAATGTAAGCCTAGTTTTTTGTTACAGAAGCATCTGAGTTTATTTTCCAGGAGAATAAAAAAAAAAAGTCCTGCAATTACAGTCATTTCCTGGAAAGTTATGCACCTACTGGTAATCATACATATGTCTCTGTTGAGCATCAGCTGTCAGTATCATGAACATTTCCTGAAAAAATGCACTCTTTTTCCCTTCAGATTTATAGTTACTGGTAGTAGAAAACAGTAGGTTGTGTCCTGAGGATTTTGAATGAGAATACAGCACTTACACACCGTTTAATTATAAGAACTGTAGAAGACAGCATTAATGAACAGACCGTGTTAAGGTTTCTAAACAGCCTGTCCTACTATCCAATATGATGGTTCTTCCTGATAAAAAATGGCTTAAAGTGTAAAATTTAAATGTCTGCTGCAAACTGAGCACTAGAGCCTGTCACCTTTAAACGTGTCTTTGAAATATTTGTTTTATTTCTACATCAGCTACATCCATCTCATAGGGAGTGGTGACATCAAGTATGCTTATACATGCAATTCTTGTCTGGAGATACTTTTCCATTTTGTGTGTCTCAATGTGTCTCAGTGAAACAAAAATCTTACTTTCCATTTTTGGTACTAAACAGGGATGTTTTTGTCTACTGTGATTTGTATTAACCTCTGCTCTCTGCTTTGCCTTTTCAGCACTGGCTTGAGCCCAACAAGTCCATCTTCAAGCAAATGAAATGTAAGTGTCGGGAGCTCAGGTTTTTAAACTGATTTTGAAATGTCCAAAGGGTTTCTTGTGCTTCCATGCAGTAATTTAGAATATGTTTAATTTGTTTCTTGGTGCAAATAGGCCCTTCTTATCCTAAAAACTCCATGCTACTCTCATTTCACCATCTCACAAAGGGCTGCGTACCAAAAGCTTTTCCTTGCTCCTCAAGGCTAGGGCTGGAGGCCAGCAGGCATATGTGGTGTGGGAGATCTAGTGAGAAGACCTTAATGTTCAGGCTTTTATTTTCAATCAGACACAATTAGCCACTGAGAGGTGGTAATAAAAAATGGACTGTGGCAATTTTCTTCTTAGTCTTTTCTGGTTTTCTTTCTTCCTTGCCCTTGCTTCCTGACAATGCAGAGCATTGGCTTGAGATCATTGTTATAGTCCAGCAAACTCAGGTACTGCGGGCTAAGTGATGAGCTGCCACATGCAGAGGAAAACTTATGATCATTCTTTTTAAAAAGTGTCCTCAAAATAGGAATTTATTATTTTAATTATCTTTTTGAAAGGTTACAGTCTGGTTTATTACTTCCACTAAGTAGTCCAACTATGAAGACCTCTTGAGGAAACAGAACTACTTTGGTACTCAGAAGTTTATATCCAGTAGTGGAATACAGTTCTATTGAGCAATTCTGGAGACTTGACTTAGCTAATTGGAAGTGCTTTCTTAGTTGTTATCTATCTATCTATCTATCTATCTATCTATCTATCTATCTATCTATCTATCTATCTATTTTATGAAATGAGGGAAAATTTATTGTTACATTTTTTGTACATGGTTGTTCTCTGTTTTAATCATAAGTACAAGGTGCCTTTTTGTGGCAGATGGTGCATTTGCTTTAAAATGTGGTGAGGCTTAAAAGATTTTGT
The DNA here is from genome assembly GCF_047495875.1 of Pithys albifrons albifrons. Classification (NCBI taxonomy): domain Eukaryota; kingdom Metazoa; phylum Chordata; class Aves; order Passeriformes; family Thamnophilidae; genus Pithys; species Pithys albifrons. The sequence continues at coordinate 74,879,593 of NC_092497.1, read as the reverse complement.
AATATGCAAAACCAGTTAATGCTGGATGTTGACTGGAATACTTCAAAAATTCTTCCATTAATGCAGCAGCAATAGTAAATATTGCAGCACGTGCATATATATGCATATATGCATACACGCATATACCTAGCATATTCAAGTGTGAACTGTTATATCTAATGTTTAGCTGGCTGGAGTGTTATCCAGTAAAAATTAAGTTCAAGAATGTCAAACTAAAACTAGGTTGTCCTCTTCAGCAATGCTAGTGAAGGAAGAAAAGAGTAACTGTAATAACTATGAATTATATTAATCTCTTTATTCCTTTCAATGCATTATTAAAAGTAGAATGTTTCTGGAATATATCCTCTAACCTGAATTTCTATCACCGCTTCCAACCAACGAAGCATGAGGGCTTATTCCTTTTGTTGCACTTTGCATAGCAACATATGCAGGAGCTCTGTCAACAGATGCAGTGCGAGTGTTTTGATTTATTCAAGACAACTCTACCTGCAGGTAGATGTTGTCTAGATGTGATAGATAGTAGTCCATGAATTCCATAGGTGAATTCCATGAATTCCATGGCGTGATGGTTTCATCAGAGGACTTGTGTGGCTTTTGTGATAGAATCCTAATCAAAACTCTAAAAACTGAAAAATGAATGCTTAGCGGAAAAAAAGCAAACTAAAAAGCAGCTAGCATAAGGTTATTTATCATGGTGAAAAGGTCTTAAAAAACAGAAGAAGGGAATGAGATCCTAACAGAGGAGTTGTGTTATCAGCCTAAGATTTAGGACACAGTATTAACTATGTGATTGGCAACTTCAGTGTAATATTATTGTAACTTCACTTTATCATTTGTCACAGATAAAGAAATTTAGTTGCTACAATAACCATTTAAGGAAACAAAATAAAGATATATCTATAGATATAGATATGTAATATATATGTATAGAATCCATGTAGATCATGTATAAGTGTATATTTTGCTCCCACTGAATGTTTTTGTAACCATTTGGCATCAGGAACGTTTTGATTCATTTCTCTAAGAATAAGCTATATTAATGTACAGCACTAAAATTTTTTAAGGGCATAAGATTACATTTTATTTTATCTTAAAATAGTCAGTTTATTGTGAAAAGGTTTAGACTCAGGAAAGGAAATTATTGATATTTATTTGCAAAGTACCCCAGATTCAGGTGACCCAAGTGAGGACACTGAAATTAGTAGTAAGTGGAAAGTGTAAGAAGTGAAGCAATTAAGTGACTGGTTAATTAATAGAACATACATTATGTGTATATGACTTCTGGAAAAAATGGCAATGTAAAGCTACTTGGTGACTGGGTTAAATGGTTGTTTCCTTTTCTTTCTTTGCCATCAAGGATTTCAGGAAATAATGAAAAGATCTGTGTTGTAAGAATAGACTTTCATTTCCTCTGATTCAAGATTAGGATGTACTAATACTAATGATTCTAAAAGTTGTAAATTCAGTTGAATGTTTAGATTTACATAGAATTAGGAAGCACTTGATACGTGCAGAAAAAAATCAAAAATGCTCTGTGTTTGAGGTCAGCTATTTGTGGGAAACTTAATTTTCCCTCAGCACAGTACCAAGTTCTTCAGTATTTTTATTCATGCAGCTCAGCATTGCCAAGTATTCAGAGCAGAAAGGGACTGACTGGTAGTAGTCTTTTAATGCAAATTTTAGTAGGTACTAGATTTCATGGGCCACAGTATCATTCAGGCATAATCTCTCTATATAGTCAGGTTGTACGGAAATCACAATGTGGCAGCTAAACATTTCTTTACTGGGATGGAATGTTGTATGATTGAAGCTCCTGATAGGGTTTGGCTGCTGCTTCTCCAACAGTTATCAGGTGTCTCAGAGGCAAGGCTTGCTCGTTAGCAGGGGGTTGAGAAGGCTTGATAAGGGAGGGAAAGGAGGTGGTCTGGGTTTGTTGTTTTTTTTTTTGTTTGTTTTGGTTCTTTTTTCTTCTCTTGTTTTTTGTTTTTTTTTTTTTATTTCCTCCAAAACGCAAGGCAGTCATGAGTTCCAAAAAAATGAAAGCCATTGCTGCTGTTACCAGTAGAGGTGTGTCAACACAGATAGAATCCTCTGAAAAGGATGCAGCCACTCAGGGCTCTGGCTGCACAGACTGTTTGAGCCTGGAACTGCTACCAGAGGACAGTGTGAGAAGCACCTGCATACGATGTGAGCAGGTGGATGATTTGCTGTGTCTGGTGGCAGAGCTAAAGGAAGAGGTAGATAGGCTCAGAAACATAAGGGAGAGTGAAAGGGAAATTGACTGGTGGAGTCACACCCTTTTGACCCCTAAAGAAGCCCAGCAGGAGGTGGTGAAGCCCAACCCCTCCTGCCATCAGGCAGGCAGAATGGACCATATGGATGGGGAGGAATGGAAAAAGGTGCCTGGTCATAGAGGCAAAACCACCCCCTCTCGACCCCTTTCACCTACCAGGGAGCCCTTAAAAAACAGGTTTATGGCCCTGGACTCAGAAAGTCTGAGAGAGGACAGTCAGGAGGAAGATCTGTCTACAAGGTCTTCTGGTTACCCCCTGTCTGTCAGGCAGATTAAAACTACAGATAAGAGGAAAAAGAGAAGGGTTGTTGTAATCAGAGACTCCCTTTTGAGGGGAACTGAGGGCCCTATATGTCGGCCAGACCCGTCCCACAGGGAAGTTTGCTGCCTTTCTGGGGCCAGGGTGAGGGATATTACCAAAAGACTTCCTAAGCTTATCCAACCCTCAGACAATTACCCGCTGTTGGTTGTCCAGGTTGGAAGTGATGACATTAATAAAAGGAGTACCAGAGTAATTAAAAAAGATTTCAAGGCTCTGACCTGACCACTTCATGGTACAGGAGCACAGGTAGTAATTGCCTCAGTTCCTGTGCTAGCTGGGATGAATGAGGAGATAAATGAGGAGAGGTTTAGGAAAGTCCAGCTTACCAATAGGTGGCTTAGGGACTGGTGCTACCATCAAAAGTTTGGGTTTTTTGATCATGGCGCAAACTCTGTGTTGCCCAGTCTCCTCAAACCAGATGGGCTTCATCTGTCTAGGAAGGGCAAAAGAACTGTAGCCCATAAGTTGGCAGGGTTGGTTAGGAGGGCTTTACACTAGGTTTGAAAGGGGAAGGGACAGCAACTGAGCTCTCCAGAGATAGGCCTAAGGGCATAGAGCCCGAGTTGAGAGTAAAATCAATGGCCCAGCTGAAGTGCATGTACACTAATGCACACAGTGTGGGAAACAAACAAGAGGAGCTGGAAGCCATAGTGCAGCAGGAAGACTATGACATAGTTGCTGTCACAGAAACATGGTGGGATGACTCACATGACTGGAGTGCTGCTATGCAGGGCTACAAGCTCTTCAGAAAGGACAGGCAGGGAAGGAGAGGTGGAGGGGTGGCTTTATATGTTAGAGAGTCTCTTGACTCTGTTGAAGTTGAGGTCAGCAGTGACAAGGTTGAGTGCCTGTGGGCCAGAATCAGGGTCAAGGCCAACAAGGCTGCCACCCTTGTGGGTGTCTGTTACAGACCACCCAACCAGGATGATGAAGGAGATGAATTATTCTACAAGCAGCTGGCGGATGTCTCAAAATCTCCAGCCCTTGTTCTTGTGGGTGACTTTAACCTGCCAGATATCTGCTGGGAGCTTCATACTGCAGAGAAGAGGCAGTCAAGGAGGTTCCTGGAGTGTATAGAGGACAATTTCCTTCATCAACTGGTAAATGAGCCTACCAGGGGTAAGGCCCCGCTAGACCTACTGTTTACAAACAGAGAGGGGCTGGTAGATGATGTAGTGGTTGGAGGCCACCTGGGACATAGTGACCATGAAATAATAGAATTTTCAGTCCTCAGGCATGTAAGGAGAGCCATCATTAAAACCTCTACTCTGGACTTCCGGAGGGCAGATTTTGGCCTATTCAAAAAACTGATTCAGAGCATACCCTGGGAAACAACCTTTAAAGGCAAGGGGGTTCAGGAGGGATGGACATGTTTCAAGCAGGAAGTTTTGAGTGCACAACAACAGTCTATACCAGTGTGCCGAAAGGCCAGCTGGAGGGGAAGACAACCGGCTTGGCTAAATAGGGAGATTCTGAAAGAAATCAGGGAAAAAAATAAAGTTTACAGACTGTGGAAAAAAGGGCTGACTACTTAGGAAGAACTTAGGAAGATAGCTAGATCACGCAGAAAAAAATTCAGGGAAAGAAAAGTGCAATTTAAGTTAATTTGGCTAATTCAGTTAGGGAAAACAAAAAGTCCTTCTATAAATACATTAATAACAAAAGGAGTGGCAAGGAAAACCTCCATTCTCTGTTAGACTTGGAGGGAAATATAGTTAACAAACATGAGGAGAAGGCTGAGGTACTTAACACCTACTTTTCCTCAGTTTTTAGCAGTAAGAGAGGTGGCCCTCAAGACAACTGGCCTCTGGAACTGGTAGACAGAGAGAGGGAGCTGAATAGCCCTCCTGTATTCCAGGAGGAAATAGTGACTTACTGAGCCATCTGGATCCTCACAAGTCTATTGGACCAGACAGGATCCATCCCAGGGTGATGAGGGAGCTGGCAGAAGAGCTTGCCAAACCTCTCTCCATCATCTTCTAACAGTCCTGGCTCTCTGGGGAGGTCCCAGATGATTGGAAGTTGGCGAATGTCACCCCAATCCACAAAAAGGGCTGCAAGCAGGACCCTGGCAACTCCAGGCCTGTCAGCCTGACCTCGGTGCCTGACAGGGTTATGGAGCAGATCATCCTGAGTGCAATCACACAGCACCTTCAGGATGGACAAGGGATTAGACCCAGCCAGCATGGGTTTAGGAGGGGCAGGTCCTGTCTGACCAACTTGATCTCTTTTTACGATCAGGTGACCCACCTGGTGGTTGAGGGGAAGGCCGTGGATGTGTCTATCTAGACTTCAGCAAGACCTTTGACACTGTCTCCCATAATATACTCCTGGAAAAGCTGGTAGCCCATGGCTTGGACAAGTGTACCCTCTCCTGGATTAGGAGCTGGCTGGAGGGTCGGGCCCAGAGAGTGCTGGTGAATGGAGCTGCATCCAGCTGGCGGCCGGTCACCAGTGGTGTTCCCCAGGGGTCTGTGTTGGGTCCAGTCCTGTTTAACATCTTCATTGATGATTTTGATGAGGGGATTGAGTCCATCATCAGCAAATTTGCTGATGACACCAAGTTGGGAGGGAGTGTCGACCTGCTGGAAGGCAGGAGGGCTCTGCAGAGGGATCTGGATAGACTTGAGAGATGTGCTGATTCCAATGGGATGAAGTTCAATAAGGCCAAGTGCCGGGTCCTGCACTTTGGCCACAACAAGCCCCTGCAGTGCTACAGGCTGGGCACAGAGTGGCTGGAGAGCAGCCAGGCAGAAAAGAAACCTGGGGGTACTAATTGACAGGAAGCTCAAGATGAGCCAAGAAGGCCAATGGGATTCTGTCCTGTGTCAAAAATAGCTTGGCCAGCAGGACCAGGGAAGTGATCCTTCCCCTGTACTCTGCGTTGGTAAGGCCACACCTTGAGTATTGTGTTTAGTTCTGGGCTCCTCAGTTCAGGAAAGAGATTGAGATGCTGGAGCGGATCCAGAGAAGAGCAACAAGGCTGGTGAAGGGCCTGGAGCACAAGTCCTATGGGGAGAGGCTGAGGGAGCTGGGCTTGTTTAGCTTGGAGAAGAGGAGGCTCAGAGGTGACCTCATCACTGTCTAGAACTACCTGAAGGGAAGTTCTGGCCAGGTGGGGGTTGGTCTCTTCTCCCAGGCACTCAGCAATAGGACAAGGGGCCACGGGCTTAAGCTCTGCCAGGGGAAATTTAAGTTGGGTATCGGAAAGAAATTCTTTCCAGAGAGAGTAATCGGGCTTTGGAATGGGCTGCCCAGAGAGGTGGTGGATTCACCATCCTTGAAGGTTTTTAAAGTGAGATTGGATGTGGCACTGAGTGCCATGTTCTAGTAAATGGACTGGAGTTGGACCAAGGGTTGGACTTGATGATCTCGGACGTCTTTTCCAACCCAAGTGATTCTATGATTCTATGGTTCTCTAAAGTCTCCATTGGTTCTTTAGGGATGTGCTAACCTTTTAATTTCTTTAGCTTTTGCAAAAATTGCTTTAAGTTCATATTTAGTAACTCTGGGCTATGAGAGGAGGAATTTTCCAAAGTATTTTATACTTTGTCTTATCACATATGAAACTATATTTGAATGTGCCCTGGCACAACATACAGAAGAATGAATGCATGATAACTTTTTTGTCTCCCAATCTACCTTTGCATTTTCCATTGTCGCTGTAGTGATGTGCTATAACACGATGTGTAAAGTCTAGGTCTGTACCTCAGCCATTTTGTGCCACGAATTTTTTCCTGAGATGGGAAAATTTAGTTTCTGAGAAACACTGCCAGTCTTGTTGATGCTGGTTGAAGCCAGTTGTTGATCTTCAGTCAGCAGCTGCAAGTACTGTGCTTCCAATAGTGTGTCAGAAAACATTCTGGAAGGTTGCCTAAGGTAGCTGCATCTTTGTGGTTCTAGGTAAAGAATTTTAAAATGAATTGTTCTGTTCTTTTGCATGTTTTTGTGTATACTGTTATTCTCTCCCAGATGCTGACAGTAAGGTTCTCTATTTGGGCTTTTTACATTTTTTATTACTTGTTTTCTGTCTAGGAATGTTATGGTGTGTGCTAGTTCAGCAAGCCAGGACCAGTTTATCATTGTGTAGGTGTGACCAAAACTGTGTATGCTAAACTCTTTATATAATTTCTGATGAAATGTTAACAATGGACCATTTGCAGCAGCTGCCCAGAGCACACCTGACCTGTCAGGATGCAAGCTGGATGTTAAAGGAGCCTATGAGATAAGAGCTGTAATAATTCCCCTCTGGGAAGTCATTAGGACCTTCACACCAAGTCTGAGGGGGCGTGTCTGCTATGGGCCATCAGCAATTCCAAAAATCCCCCATGACTCACAGAGTCAGATCACCCATTGTGGAAGTCCCAACCCTGGGGGAAGTACTGGACATTCTCACCTGAACCTGAGGGTATATAATCTTGGTGTTTGGGGACTTCTGGGACCACCACTGGGATCTAGAAGAGGGCCAGAACCTCAAAAGGAATGTGACCACTACTCTCAACCAGACTGTGACCATCATCTGCACCAACAGATTTTTCACTTCCTTTTACTTTGAACTCAGAGGAACCATGGGGACAGTCTCAGCAAAGGGGCTAATGAACACCATTGTGTTTGTGCCCCAGGGTGCTGGGTTATGCTTCTGGGTTTTGTAGTGCAAAACCAATTTCTTTTTGTATCATTGCATTCATCATTGTAGTATTTTTATTAAATTGTGACTCTGACTTACAATCTCTTTTGTGTTGTGTTTATTTCTCCTGCTAGTTTACCGTTAAACCAGGACATTGCATAAAACCTGAGACACATCAGCACTAATCTTTAAGTAAAGAACAGAGTTTTACCATGAACTTTCCCTCTTGCTGTTTTTTGATTAATTTTAAAGGTTATTCTGTGTAGTAAGTATGCAGCTATCCTGTAACCTGCTTTGTGGGAAAGATCCAACTATATATCCAACTATGGGTTTTGTCCCTGATGACAGGGAAACAGAATAATTTCTGTTGCTTTTCTGTGCAGGAGTTCAAAATTTCAGTAGATTTTTTGCTTCTGTACATAACTGAAAGTGGGCAGGTTTAGATTATATATTAGGAAGAAATTCTTTACTGTGAGGATGGTGAGGTATGGGAGCAGGTTGCCCAGAGAGGTGAAGGGTGCCCAGTCCTGGGAGGTGTTCAAAGCGAGGTTGAAACCTGCTGTAGTGAAAGTTGTCGCTGCCCAAGGCATGAGTGTTGGAGCTAGATATCTTTAAGGTCCCTTCCAACCCAAACCATTCTATTATTCTATGACTCTAAAGGCTAATGCAAAGTGGGTGTTCTTCTGTGTTAAGTAATTGGAATTTTTCAAGTTAATTTCCTTAATCTCTTTTGCTGTCCTAAAATATGAAAGGAGGTGGAATGAACCAGGGCATCTCAGTACAAATTAAAAAATTGTTTAATCAATATGAGATTCATAAATACGTGCACAAAAAGAATAGGAAGTTTTGTGTGATTCTTCATGCACTACTCTGAATGCTGTGTATTCTTTACCCTATGATCCCCATGAAGATTTAATAACACATTTAAAGCATTATTATAAATGGCTGACAAAAATCCACCTTACCCTGTGTTGCCCTGTAACTAACTGAGTGCAGTGAGGAGTCCCCATAATTTGAGATTTATGGTAGATCTGGTATCTCATGTGCATGAAAACACAAATAATATTTTGTCTGTCTTAAACATGCTCAGGAAGTGGTATGAATAAACATTTGGTGAGGGAAGAGGTATATGAAAACAATAGCCTATGTCTTAGGGTTCCTGAGAGGTCCTTCTACAGTATTAGTGAATGTGAATACTGTGAGTAATTTTTGCTTTCTTTTTTGCTTTTTAAATTTCATTAACCTTTGGTAGGATAGTCTAGAGAATATGTAACATCAAGGAAAGGTGTGAAAAGTTTTCTGCAATGTTGCATTCCCAGGGCTATGAAGATAATTTTAACATCTGCTGTTGGCTTTCATTATCCATTTGTACTCCATGTTGAATAAACGCCCCCTCCAACACTGCCAGTATGGTTTCTTACAGGTGGTAATATTTGACCTAGGTGAAAAGCAGATTGTGAAAACAAATAGGAGACCTTCCAAAAAGTGTCAGGTAAGACTCTTCCATCTTTCTCCCTCTTTGGTTGACACTTGAAAAATTTCAATCAAGTTTTTCATCAACTTTTAAAAGTAATTTTCATCTTTCATAATGTTGTGGTTTAACCACAGCCAGCAACCAAGCCCCAGGCAGCCACTCGCTCACACCTACCAGGGGAATCAGGGGAAGAATCAGGGGAATAAGCCAGAGAACACATGTGTTGGAATAAAGACAGTTTAATAAGGAAAGCAAAAGTCCTGCACACAAACAAAGGAAAATGAGGAAATAAGTCTCCAATTCCCATGAACAAGGAGGTGTTCAACTACCTACAGAAGAGCAGGACCCCATCATGTATAATGGTGATTTTGGAAGACCAATGACACACTCCAAATATTCTCCCTTTCCCCTTCTTCCTCCCACTTTGTATACTGAGCATGATATCATATTGAATATCCCTTTGGTCAGTTGGGACCAGCTGTCCCAGCTGTGTCTCCTCCCAACATGCCATGTGTCCCCAGCCCTCTCACTGATATGGCAATATGAAAGGCAGAAAAGGCCTTGGCTCTGTGTAAGTCCTGCTCAGCAATAACAAAAGCACCTCTATGTTATCAACCCTGTGTTCAGCACAAATCCAAAAGACAGCCTCATACTTGCCACCATGAAAATTAACTCTAGTACAGCCAAAACCAGCCTACATAAATATATTTTACTTTTTTCAGATTCTCCTTCTGTGGAAAAAAAGGTAATATGAATATGTAGTTTTTCTTGTGGGCTTTGTTAAAGATGAGAGCCCATGAGGCTCAGTCCCTTACTGGTATCTGTACCAAGGAAGGCAGCTCTTTGTTCTGTTCACAGTGTCGTAGGTTTGGGTTTACTTCAGGGAGTTCCTACTGTTTCATGTACATTGAATACTTTATCTTAGTTAAATACAACTGAAATAGATTTTAAAAACATACAATCAGTTGTCTGGAAATCTTCTATGCTATGTATGTGGTTCCTTCATGTCTAGATTAGGACCAGTTTCAGCATTTAATTTAAATGATTTTATTTGTTCTTTTGCCTTCATCTCTTATGTTCTATTAGCACATAAACTGGCAAACTAATAGCTCTACTGCAATGAAGTTTGCCATCAGCACTATTCTCCACGCTAAAGTCCTTTGAAATTATTCTAACTGTGAATCTGTTTTAGTAAGAAAGGAAACTGTGATGGTAAGAAATTCTGGCAAAGCTTTGGGCATTTCACTATGCTAGCTGCTCCTTATCTGATAGATAAAGGATCCCTCTGAAGGAAAAGGCTTATAAGAAATAGCTATTATTAAACTGATTTTATGCACACTAGTTTCGTGTTGATGAAATGTGCTTCTGTTAATTGAGTTGTGTTTTGGAAGGTTTGTTGTTACTGTTTCCACTTCAATGTGTAGGTGGTAGAAAGTAATTTTTCTTTCAAGGAATTGTAAATTGTCTGGCTTGACAATATTATCTCTTGAGCTAATAAAATTCAATGCTTATCTTGGTTTCCACTATGAGAATATAGTAAATGAGAGAACATGAAGTTCTCACATGTGTTTCCCCAGTGTGGTAATATCTGTAAAGCAAAGGTTTGCTAAACATTTACATATCATTAAGTGATTCTTTGGAAAAACCTTAGGCTTGTGATCTGTTTTAAAATTAAGATGGAAAGTGGAAAGCTTTGAGGGTTCTTTCCTTCCTCATTGAAGTCTTCATTATCACTGATTTGTTAACGGGGAAAAGGGAACAGAAAAAAAGGATCCTGTTCCCTCGTATAATTGCAGGAAACCTTATCTCCAGAGATGGACTAGGTGGAGGAGATCATACTCTTTTTACCTTTCAAATTACAGACTGGTTTTGTTACATTCTTGCAGATTCTGAGAAAGGATCTCTGTTTAGTGGGCTGCTGCAGCAGCCTTATATTGCTTGCTTCACTACTGAGGAGGAAAGTTGTTAGAGAAGCTTGATTGTAGGGAAAGATCTGCAAAATAGGCTTCAAACTGCCTTGACAAATCTACTGCATATTCAGTGCATTCGTGCATGTTTCTGTATACGGTTCTTCTGCTACAAGTAAAACATTTCCTACTTTAACCTTTCCCATGAATGTTGACTACTTTTATAGTGTAGTGTGTGCTATCCTCTCGTCACTATGATACTCTTTTTATATGGGGAAGCTGTTATTTTTATGTGGTTACCTGTAGTGGTTTTAGCTAGGCCTCAAATAAGCAGGCACAGAGAATCCATGTGGATTGGGAGACAGCTGTCACCTGACTGGGTATGTATGTATGGCCAAACTTCGCGAATGAAGATTTGGGAAGGGCTGTCCCCACGTGGGTGTGCCCTTCGAGCCTGCGCAGTGGATTGTTTAGGTGAGGCTCAGCGTGCGCAGAACTGGCCCCACCGTTTAAGTCCCAAGGTCCATCTGCCATGGCCGAGCGAGCTTGGACAGTGACAGTGAAGTCCTCAGGACTGTCACAGCACCCGGTACTAACTGGGGCTGACCCTGCTGAGCAGCCGAGATCTGACGGGATGGGATGGCAGGGAGGCTTGAACTGCCTGGTACAGTCTCCACTGAGACTGGAACTCACGACCTTGTGATCAGAGTCCGGAGTGCTCACCATTACACCATGGGACCGCCCATACCTGACTGGGTAACCAAGGAAGTATTTCATACCAGATGATGCAAACTTAAGATATGGGGCAACAGTGGCATAAAGCCAGAGTGTGGGTCTTTTAATGTAATTCTTTTTTTCTTTTTACCATAGTAAACTTTTTAATTATTTCCTTGACATGTAAAAATCTGGGTTGAGTTCAGTATGTTTTAGGGTCTTGCAGTAGCCTTGTATTTCCTAGGGCTCTGCAGAGTCATACCTTAGCTGTTCAACCAAGCAGAAATAATTTCAAGCAGAAACAAATTCTAAATCTGCCAGGGTGTTTTGAAGTCTCTTTTTTGCTGAGGAGGAACTCTGGCTTATTTAATGTCTCTTCTATCATGTTTCATAAGTGGAAGAGTATCCTGAAAGTGCAGATTTTTCTCCCTTGTTTGGTTTTAGGAAGGTTATTGAGAAGAAACAGAACCATTTAATATTCTTTCAGTGACTCTTGAGTGAGTTTCTGAGTGGCTGTGTTTCTTTTTGGGACATTGAGTTCTCTTTACCTTCTAGTTTGCCATTACATAGCAGGGAAGATACAATAGTGTACTTTTTTTTTTCGGTCTGTTTCCAGTCACTGTAAGACAATGCCACAGTCACATCTAAGGTGGGAAAATTTACAGAAGGCAGTTGAGCGTTTCTCCTTCAGTGGCTTGTCCAGATTTGGTTAGTGTGAAAGTTCTATTTCTAAATAGCAACTGGGGATTGTTTTACTTTCTTCATTTAATCTTTATTTCTATGTGTTGTTTTCCTTGCTTTTTTTTCCCCCAAGTATTTTTCACCTTTTCATCCCAATCCCTTCTCACATTCCTACTTATGTCTTAAATGAATAGTGATTTAAACAAGGAAAAAATGTGAAATCAGCAGTTTTGGTTGAGGCTGATCATACTTAAAATAGTGCAACATAAGGTCTTGTAAGAAGAAGACATTCCTTTTTCCTCAGAAAACTATTCTTATTTTCTGTTGCTGTTGTACATCACATGGAACTGTGTGATACCCAGAGGTGTGTTTCTGGAACACTCCAGCATACAGGTAAATACTGCACTCAGAGCAGCTTGACAAACATCTTGATCGTTGAACTAATTTCCATCTGCAATTCTTACCAGTCAGTGAACTAGTAAGCTTAAGGAGATGGTATAGTAAAGTGTTCTGGTAGCTTAGTGTTTATCGTTATACAATGAACAAAAAATGGTTCTGTCTTTGACCTGGTGTCGCCCTCCATTTTCTCTGTGATTTTGTTTGCCCTTTTCTTCTGTCTTCCCTTTCTTTTTGCTGTAAAAGCTCCAAAAGGTCCATCTCTTCAAGGTCTTAAAATTGATTGGATATGTGGAGTATATATTGAGACTAAGAGACTTTTAAAATGTCTGCACTTTGCTGTGAGTCAAAGGGCTTGAGAGGCCCATTCCCATTCCATTTCCCTTTCCCCTTTTTCTGTGACAGTGTTGTACTTGGGGCCTGGTATTGATCCTGTTGCTCAGGGTTAGGTACTGTAGCCTTAATAAATAATGGAAACAGAAATAATTCTGTTGTGTTTAGCTTCATTAACTGAATGGTTTCTTCAATTTTGTAGTATTATCATTGCTTACTATTTATCATTTGCAAAAAAACCCACCTGAAAATAGAGAACATATAATATTTACTGCTTTTGTTTGAATCTCTGCCTGAGCTAACCTTTACACTGGCTATTTTGTAAGACTTTTGGAGGTCACTCCTTCATAGTATCAGAGGCAGTGTTTGTTTGTGTCTTGGTTTGATGGGAAAAACCAAAATGTTTACCCACAAGCGGGGGAGGGGGCCTTCTCCACAATAATCACACCACTCTTTATCAAATTTAAGCAATTTTAATACAAGAAGGATAACTGTCCCTAACTGATATATATATGTAGGTATAGGTATAACTATAAACAGACCAGAGCAAACCACTTCCCCAACACCACAGAGGAAAAACAAACAAAACAACAACTCCTACAACAACAAGTTTCCTTCGGGAGAAGAGTTATACTTATGGCAGCATCAGTGTCACAGCCCGGCTGGCAGCAGGGTGAGTTCCCAGATGAACTCTGTGTCTTTTGTCCCAAATGAAGAAAGGAAGCTGAAAGTGGGGAACCACCGCGTGTCCTGGAAAGCAGCTGCAAACTTCTCTCTCCCACAAGTCCCTGCCCCAGCCAGGGCAGGCAGGCTGTGACGGTGCAGGCGGCGGTGAGACTGGAGCAGAGGCCAGGACCCCAGATGCAGGAAACCAGGAGAAACAGCCATGGCGAGGAGAAAAAGCAACGGCTCAGCAAGAAGCCCCAGCAGTAGCCAGGAGCAGGAGCAGGAGAAAAAAGAGAACAGCTTCCCTCCTCGGCAGCACACACACCACTCCTGCGTTCTGCCGAGCTAAGAATGGAAAAATGTCCCCAAAAACAAAAGAGACAACCTGCCCCCACCCAAGCGATCAGCAGTTAACTACTTCTTTTTGTTAACTGCTGGCATGGGCAGTTAGTGGCAGGGGAGAGAATTTACATAATAATTCCAAACTACAACAGTTTGCTACTGTTCTCATGCTTTTTCTTTATAATGTTTCAGGTCATCCACCATATACAATGTGCTTTAGAGTGAAGTTCTACCCACACGAGCCCTTGAAGATTAAAGAAGAGCTCACCAGGTATTTTTTGTTTATTTGTCTGTGCATTTAATTCCCATTGTCAACAAGTTCAAAGAAAGGCAGTTTATTGTGTAGGGTAGGATTCTCACTATTTTGGCTAAAATTAGAATAGGGCGAGATTTGCACTATTGATCACTCTTGCATTTACTGTGATACTTACAGATTTTTTGAAGCAGTTTAAGGGTACTTTTCTATAACATACAGAGAATTAGGGATGTTGTAGAAGAACTTTCAGAAAGAGAAGTTTCTCTTTCAGAAAATGAATCAATGGTCAAATTATTGGGCAAAGTTAAAAGTTTATCCTGGCTTTTTCCATGGCAACAATTGTGGTTGTGAGGAAGTTACTTTTGTTTCTTAGTGTTGTGTGGTTAGTTGATTGGTTAGTTGTTTTATGGGGTTTTTCAAAATAGTTAATTTTCTTTGGGGTTTGTGCGTTTGTTTTGTTTTGTTGCGTTTTTTTGTTTTGTTTTGTTTTTTGTATGTGTGTATCTGTGTGAAGCAATCTATGAGGTTTAATTCAGTAGAGCCACTATTTCAATAGTTATATGTATAGTGTCACTGAATTTCCTTGCGTGTGTCTTTAGGATAGCACCACAAACAACATAGTCATTTTGAAATACCGATAGACCTTAGGAAACTGATGTAGAGGTGCTGCATATGTATATTTTTAATGTACAGCTGCTGTGGAGGGTAAAAATTCTTGTTGCTTACTTTGAAATTTTTCCAATTTATGCTGTGAAAACAGAGCTGTACCACAGCTCAGTCATACTTAATGAATGGAAACTTTGCCCTTCCTACTAGCCATTGTGGATATTTTGTTGCTTGGAGCATTTTTTGAGAAATGTATGTGGGGGAAAATGTAGGAAAGCAACAGCACTTTTGACCTCTGCACCAACTGTGCAGGAATATGTGTGTGGTTTGCCATAGTGTTAGTCAGAAGGCTGCACCACTGTTAGCTACCTGCTGCAGGAGAACAGAGTATTTCCAGCACTTGTTGCCTAGAGTTCTTCACTGATGCTGTCCCCAAACACTGAAAATTCTTATGACCACAACTCACTGGTCTCATACTGGAAGTTTCAGGAACAGCTTGCATTCAGCTGAATGGCGTGTTTATAGTTTGTATAGAACAGCTGAAGCATGCCATTCGTATTATAGCTGTTTATCTTGGATGAAGTACTGAAACTGTTCAGCTGAGCGAACAAGCTGTAAACCAGGAAGTCAACGGATTTGCATTATATGTTTCTGTTTGTCCTTGGATGAATGTTTTACTTTTTATGAGCCAGAGTATAAATTTGTATAGACCCTTCTTATTCAAGAGCCTTAATTGATTTTTTAAAAACTGCTTGGATATCCTCCCAGGAGAAGCTTTATCAAAATGCAGAGCACTTAGAACTGGCTCACTGAAGTGTATCTGCTGTCAGTATGGTTTAGTCTTTGCTGGAACATTTCAAATGAATTTTTAAAATCAAGTTGTTGTATGAAAAATGGGCAACAGTCTGTGGTTTAAGCTAGGCCTAAATTTAGGCTTTAGTTGTCAGAGTAGGTGTGAGATAATCAGCTGATTCGAGCTGGGTCCAGCCAGCTGACAGCTGACTGCTACTGGCCAATGTAAGGCCTCTCCCTGGAGTGGCTACATTCACAGCAGATACAAAAAAGCTAACACAAGCATCCAGCAGTAAGAAAACATTATGTTTTTTGTTCTAGGTGTACCAAAACAATGCAGATAGCAAGGTGTGTTTACATAACAATTCTCCTGGGAAGCCTGCCAAGCTCCTGGGACACCTGCCAGTGTCCTTGATCATTCTCCACCAGTTATCTGTCTGTGGTTGAGCTGGCAAAATGCAAACTGCCCAATACAGATGTCAGCCTCCCTCCCCCGCCCGCTGAGAAAAAGGGAGAAAGGGAAATAAGAACCAATCTGGAAACTCAGAACAGGTTTAAACCCAAACTAATTATATATATTTATACAGAAAAGAGAAAATTAAAAGAAAACTACAATATAACACACACTTACACAAGTTAGAAATAGCAAAAAACAACTCCCCCATTGAACACAAATCCTATCATTCTAACTACAAATCACTCTAGAGAACTCAATTCCCCAGAGGCAGACCCAAGCAGAGAGAAAGACTAAGAATAAACATTTTACTTCCCTAAGATAACATGGTGGTAAGCCAGTGCTGGGCCTGGTTCTCCTGCCCCTCCTGGGATGGCACAGTGTGTCTTCCTGGGACCACAGCTTGAAGGAACTGACCAAGCCACTCTCGCACTGGCTTTTATATTTTGAGATGATGTCGGAATATGGTATGGAATACAATTGGCCAGTAGTAGTCAGCTGTCAGCTGGCCCAGCCCAGCTCAAGTCAGCTGGTAGTCTCAGGCCTACTCTGAAATCTAAAGCCTAAATTTAGGCCTACACCTAGCTAAACCCATAACAATATTTCATACCATATTCTGACATCATCTTGAATATAAAAGCAAGTGTAGGAGGGCCTTAGTTCAGTTCCTGATGGCTACTTGTTTGAGAAAGACATGTCATGTTGTTTTCCTGGCCAGGCCCAACCACCTCACTGCTATGGTATCTTAGGAGAGTAAAATGTTTCTTCTTAGTCTTTCTCTCTACTTGGGTCTGTTCCTCAGAGGGTTGAGTTCTCCTGAGTGATTTGTAGCTACAATGGTGGAATTTGTGTTCGATGGGGAGTGGGGAGTTATTTTTTGTTATTTCTAACTTGTGTAGTTGTGTGTTATATTGTAGTCTTCTTTTATTTTTCTCTTTTCTGTATAAATATAACTAGTTTAAATTTAAATCTTGGAGGGTTTTTTTTCCCTTTTCCTTTTCTCAGTGGAGGGGGAGGGAGACTGACTCTGTATTGGGCAGTTGGCATTTTGCCAACTCAACCCAAGACACAGTCTTTTGTTAAAACTACTATTACTAAGACCTTAAAAAGGAGAAATCATTTGACTCATCATTAATATGACACATTTTTATATCTGATCAGTTTGATAGTTTCCCAGGGTTGCTATTTGGGAAGATTTGTTTTGTCTCTGCATGTGTCTCTTTCACAAAGTTTAGGATATGCTCCTGAAGTGAATAAATGAAGCATAATCATGTAACTCACCTCTAAGAATTCTCTTCATCACATAAAGCAGAGGGCCAGAAGAGAAAGATTCATTAGCATGTGATGGAGGATACTCATGAAACCTTGATAGCTAGTTGGCTTTTTTGACAGATTTTTGTTTGGCTTTTTTTTTCTCTCTGATCTGTTGACTTGACAACCACATTTTTTGTGGTGTGTGTTTAAGATAATTTGAAAATGTATTAATAATATTGTCACCCTTTGACTTAAAAGACGTCTGTGCTTCACAGCTGTATACACAGTCAGCTGAGTCCCAGAAATAGTGTTTTGCATTTCTGTTTCTGTCTGTGCCTATGCATGTCAGAGCTGCTCTCTTGCTTCTTCAACTGGGTATAAATCTGATGGGTATTTGTGATGTCATTTAAATAATGAAATTAAGATACAGTAAGACATTCTGTCACATTGCTGTACCACTCTTTGGTTCAGAATATTAATTACCCTGTGGTTAATCCCTCATGTGGATTATTGTCGATGCAGTCTTTGTAAAAGCTTTATAGGAATAAATCTTTCCTGAAACACCTTAGAAACATCAGAGAGACTTACAGATGTTAAAAAGAACTGGTTTTACTGCTCTTCAATTGAAATATCTGGTGTAAAAAATATCATCTATTCAGTACATGAAGCTCCGTGTTTATGGGGTAAATGGTTTGATTTCTGTGAAACTGGTACAACTTGGATGGAGATACTATTCAGGATTTAGACATAACATGCAGGAAGAAAACTGAATAGTTGTCACCTCACATTACTGATTCTTCATTTCTCTCCTGCCTTTGGTAGGTTATGCTGGACTGCAATCTTTGAGTTACTCTGTGGTTTAACAGGTGGAATTTTCAGAAAATGAAAATGGAGAATGAACTGGCTGAAGTTATCCCTTTGTCTGTGATATTATAGAAAAAACCCTGTAGGAGTCTGAAGATGTGTGCACACCGCGTGTTCAAAGGCCAGGCATGCCTTTGGCAATGGATGATGGCATGTGCTTGCCTGTCACTGCGTTGCATTACACTGCTAAGGACACCTGTGAATCTTTGTCAGTCACATTGTACCTTTCCAGCTATTTACTATCATCTTCTCTTGTTTTAATTAACAACTGCTTCCAGAGCTATGCTTTTGAAATATATTCAGTGCCTGCCTCTGTATGTTAAGGCACTTTGAGATACTATTGCTAAAGAGGAAATTCTGAGGGAAAAATTTCTGCCTCTCACTGTGGAAGGAGGTTCTGTGTAGTCCTTGGTCACTGTTTTCCCTAGAGTCAGCTGGTGTTAGAATGCTAATTCACAATTTGACTTCAGTGGCCATGGGGATTGTTGTCTTGAACAGACTACCTGAAACCCAACTTGTGAACAAGGTCCAAATCATAATGCACTTCAGTGCTTCTCTGCTGATCTGCTTAACTGGTGTCAGCATAGTTTTAGATCTGTCTTATTTTTGGAAATACTCTTTCCACTGTGGGCACTGAAGCTGCACAGATTGGAAAATATTTGAGAAAGACTAAAGACAAACTTTTTAATAGATAAACTAATTAGGCAATTTTCCCGATGCCATTTAAAAAAATGTGATGGGAAAATGGCTAGGATTTAACTTATTTTTCTGATACGTTTTGGCCTCTGTGCATTGGAGACTCAGCAGATTGCAACATAAACAGTGATACGGATTTTCGAACGGTCCGTATAATCTTTTTAATGGAAATAAGTGCTCAGCCTTAGTGGTGCTCCTCCATGCTGTGGCTGTCTCTGAGGGTTTGACTACTTCTTCGTGCGTAGTCTGTGGAGGATATCAGGTTTTCCTGAATGGCACATCTGTGGGTTTCTAGATCTGATTCTCTAGCATTTACAGGTAATGTGAAGTCAGAACAAATTTCAGAAAACAGCATTCAACTGGATTCAGTGAATGTATCTAATGAGAGTAATAAGCACTAGTTTTTAATTAAAAAATAGCAACATGACATTAGGTCTTCACATCTCCATTGTTCCTTGTCACACTTTCCTGTAAAATGTGATTTCAGTTTCTTTTCTTGTTAAATCAGCATCTGCATTGCAGCTTGTTTCCTGACTGACAGGATTAGGGTAGAGGCCTTGAACACATAAATTTTGGTATTACTGTTAGTATCCTTTTATCATAATTTTCTTTTTTTCAAATATTTTTTGTTAATTCCCATTGCTTTTCCAGAAAGCATGATATCTTAATGGTGAGAGAAGGTTTTCTTTTGCTATGTGCCTGGAACCATGTGCAGAAAAAGGGATATTCTAGAGTTCCCTATGATGGTCAAGATTATTCTGCTGGCATTGCATGCAAAGATTCAAAATTGCTATGAAGGACGTTTTAACTGCAGAAGTCATTCAGTCTACAGCATATACAGATAGACTGTCCCACTTCACTCTGGAAAGCACAGGTACTTATGTTCTGTGCCTCTCTTCGCTGTTCTTCAGAGGTCAGAGTCCTGCAAGGGCCAACAGCTGGGAAAGCCTGAGGTGCTGTGTGCAAAAAGGATGTGAGCAGTCAAGAGAGTGTGAACAGATCCAAGGACTAGCCATATCTGGCAAAAGATTTTTACTATGTTATTTCTTTTCAATATTCTTGTTTAGGTAATAAATAAATCAATGTTTGTTATTTCTTATGTAATAAATCGTCCCAAGGCCTCATGTTTTCTTATCTCCAAATCCCTATGTTATATTGTGTATGCATAATTAAAATGAGAGAATATAAAGTCATTTGAGGTCCCAGGGTAAATATCTAAAATGCTAGAGATAATACTTTATCAGCAGTAATCCATGATTATTGTAAAAAAACATTTCTAGAAGAGGGCATGGGTGAGCAACTGAAGGAATTAATGAAATATGGACTATTTCAACTAGCTTTCATCATGCCCTTTTTTCCTAATCCATATTTCCTAACCCAAGAAGTTCTTCAATCATTAGTCTGTCAAAAACTCTGTAACGGGTACTTTGATACAGGAAAAGCAGATAAAAAAGTGTTTAAATGGAAGTCATGTAAAATGTCAAAGACTTGGTGGATGTAAACATGGTAAACTCAAGAGCCCTGAATGGGCTAACTTGTGTAAGAGAGAACAGTATATCTGCAGGCTTGCAGTGTTTGACTTGTCCAATCCCAAACAGCTCTACTTGATATTGTTGTCTGCTGGAAGAGCCTGGTGTTTTTGCCTTCAGAAGCGGGAGGCTAGTTGAAGCTCATTTTAAAACCTGTTGGTTTTAATGCCTCAACATCAAACCATTTATTTTCAAGTTGGAAAATCTTGCAATATGTTAATCATTCCAAGGGTGGGATGTTCTTGGGCTTGTGCTGATGAACCCCACTCCGGGCCTTATTTAAGAATATCTTTGCCTCTTGTTACTCTGTTCTGCTTTCCTTGAGATGTGCAATATCAATTTTTTTCCTCTATGTTTCTCTATATAATTCTTTACATTTTGATGCCTCTGAAAGTTCGCTTGTCTGTTTAGCTTTCTCAAAGCCATGTTGTCAGTTGTCACATTAGTTTATAGTTTTAATAGTATTGGAGTCACAATCAGTTTGAATAGCATAGGTCTTAAAAATTAACAGTTGCTAGTCAGAACACTTAGCACTGACAGGCTGGCAGAGAGCATTCAGGGTGAGGAATAACATTACCTGGAGGGTCATAGGTTTTTTGATGTAGCTTGTGCCTGAGAGAGAAGAGACCTTTTACACATTCAGAAATTCTCTTGTGGTCCTCTGAGGGGAAGGCAGAGCAACTGAGAAGATGCAGTCCAGTTGTGGAATCTCACAGAGACTATTGTGCTGTGTTGGGGCTTTTATGTACACAGTGTCCACAGTGCTTGTGCCTAACCACTCCTTTGTTGTTTTTACTTATGGGTGAAATTAATTCTTACGTAGCAATAAAGCTTTTTCTGCTCTGTAGCCAGAAACTGTCTGGGATAGTAATTTAACACACTTTTCCCAGGGAAAGACTGTGCATGCATTGCAATGCAGGCACTGGCCAGCTCTGAAGCCAGGAGAACAAACCCATGTATTGCTACGTGCAAATGACAGTCATAAACTGACCAGAGAAGTGAGAGATGTAAGATTACTGGAAAGCTGTTATTCGTCACCTTCCAACCTCCACCCTGGGGCATAAAATGGACTATTTCTTTTTGAGGGAATAGTTTTGGTGTATTTTTTATATTGGTTGGCGTTTTTTTTAATACTAGATATCTATGATTTTGACAATCTAGGTGGGGCATAACTTCAGAATGGAGATATGGATGCTGGTACTTTCATTGTGTTTTGAGTCCTTAGCGTTAGTATTTCTCTCCAGAAGGCATATAACAAGGAAGGTGGTCTCTCTACAGGTGTCTTTTAACACAGAAGACAGTCATGCAGTTTCCAAAAGAAGTTAACAAGGTAGTTCCTACTACTTTTGCTGTTAGCAAATAGAATTTTTTTTCTTGTGTTTGAATGAAGATTATGCTTTGGATGTGCTGCTAGTTCTTAAGTTCTGTGCTAGAATTTGGCTTATGACTGATCAGATAGGTTGAAAGGCCAACTTTAGTACTGATATCACTGTGACATGCTTATTGCCACATGTGTCAGTTTTACAAATGGTAAGATGTGTTTAAGCTATGCTGACCTGAACAAAATTTTCATGTTCTTTCAGAAAAAACAAGAAAACTTATAGATGATCTCCTTCTTACCCAAATTCACTAGAAGGTTTCTAGAATTACTGTATTAGGATTTTACTGCTTACATTCGTACCTACTCATTTTAGTATTATTTTCTAGACATGTTGCTCATCATTTTGTCTAATAATTCTTTTTTTGGACTTGGTAATACTTTTTCTTCACAACTTCCTGAGACAGTGAGTTTGCTACCTGCTATGTCACATACTTACTTTCATCTGACTTCTGCAATTTCCTGATTTCATGGATTTCCCCCTAGCTCTGATACTACAAGATTCATTGAATAGCCATGTTTCCCCTTCCCACTACTCCCAAAATTTTATAAGGCTCACTCTTAATTCCCCCTTAGTCACCATCTCTCTTTGAAAGGAAGTCTCTATCAATCTCCTTCATTTTGGTTCTTCTTTTCTGTTAATCAGTGTGTCCTACTAAAGATGCGGAGACTGGAGCTTGGTAAAGCATTTAAGATGTGATTACTCCAAGGCTTTAAATAGTGGAAAAATGTCCCTCAGTCTTTTTCACAATATCTTTCCTGATGATGTCCCACATTTTCTTGGCTTTGTTTTTTGCTGCTGCTGCAACCTTCGTTGATGATTTTAGAGACTGCCTATGGTGATTCCAAGATCTATCTGTCACCTCTCTGTTTATCAGTAGCTAATAGAGTGATAGCTTTTCTTTAATTCACAAGATGTCAAAACACTTCTCAATTATTAGTAAGTAGGAAACAAATATATATTAGAGACAGTAATTATTTTTTCTATCACAGAATCACAGAATCAATTAATTTGGAATAAATGTTTGAGATTATCGAGTCCAACCTGTGACTGAACACCACCTTGTCAACTAGAACATGGCATAAAGTGCTGTGGGTACAGAAAAATCACAGGTGAGCAATTTAGATATATATTAGACCCTGTGAGACTGAAAGCAGCTAAGAAAAAACAGAGCCGCAGCTGCTGCAGATGGTTGGAGGAGAAATCTCTTCCCGGGAGTTCTTAGCGACTCCCTGGAGGTTTCTCATGAGAACTCCTCAGGCTTCTCACAGCACACAGGAGATGTAAATGAAAACAGTTAGGATAAGTTCACCAAAACATTGGACTTGTGAGATATGCTTTATAACCGATGGGGATTTGCAGTTCAGTGGTGTGAGCCAGTTAGGGTTAGCCAGTTGAACCCAGCTTTAACCCTATATAAACCGTGTGCAGTGTGTAATAAAGTGGGCATTCACTTTTTCACATTGGTCTGTGTGTGGTGTCTGTTTTCCTCAGCTGGTGTTTATTGTTTACTTTAAAGTGCCATGTCCAATCCCTCCTTAGATACCTCCACCACTCCCTGGGCAGCTCATACCAATGTCTAATCACATTTTTTGTGAAGAAATTCTTCCTTATGTCCAACCTAACCCCCCCTGGGGCACCTTAAGACTATGTCTTGTCCTATCACTGGGAGAAGAGACTGAATCCCACCTGGCTACTCCCTCCTTTCAAGTAGTTGTAAGAATGATAAGGTCACTTCTGAGCCTCATTTTGTCCAGTCTAAACAACCCCAGCTCCCTCAGCCACTCCTTATAAGACTCCAAACCCTTCATTAGTTTTATTGCCCTTCTCTGGACATGTCCCAGCACCTCTATGTCCTTCTTGAAGTGGGTATATCACAATCTTAGTTGTGATATTACATAATCGTATGTAGCTGTTAATGTTTAGTTTAACCTGCAGTGATATCTTCTGTAGAAGACAGAATGCAAAGCTATTATTTAGAGTAGTATACATGAAGAACTCATAAATTCTTTTGGAGGAGAAGGGCACTGAATCAAGGAATATTGGAAACACATTCATTTGCCCTCTGCCACTCCTACCTGTGTGTACACAGTAGCCTGGGAAAGAGCAGTGAGTCAAAGTAAGACACCATGCTGAGATAATTTTTGAAGCATTGCTGGATCTCTGGAGGTGACCATATCTGTCAGCTGGAAAGGCCGTGACAGCTCTGGAGAAATATTTGTTATGGGAATAAACTCAATGGAGTGAATTGGACACAAGAAAAAACACTACATAGCCAAACACAAAGTTTGGCTGTGGGAGAGCTTTCTTGCTTCACTCAATATCTTAAAATCGATAAATGAATTGTGTCTTAAGCAGTTACCATCGTGGTCTGTGGAGGTCATGAAGCCTGCTTAAAAACAAGAATAGATATTGCTGACCCTTCATCTGCCGTTGCAGGAAAGGCTTGGCTGACCTGGAGTTGAGTCATCTGTATTGCAAACAGATAATAGACGTAAATGATGTAATTCCAATGATAGACTGTAAATGTGTAAGCACTGAAGCATACAATTACTTGCTTGCTGGTAAGCTTGAGTACTTAGGGCTGTAAATCCTGCCATAAAGTTGTTCCAGGGCTTGAAAAAACCCAGCCATAGTGGAAGAACACCAGAAGCACCAAAATCAGATCTGATTTTGCAAATTATTTCTGTTGTGTATGCAAGTTTAAGTACATGCATAAACCTTATTGAATTCAGGAGCCAGGTATGCATTCATACGTCTTTGCTGACCTGGGACATAAATTGCTATATGAGGATTACTGGAAATGTCTGAAGTTGAGCCAGCCTTTGGTAAAGCTTGCAACAATGGCTTTCAGTCAAAACCCCATATATTTTCTTCATTTGAAAGAACTCCATAATGTCTTAGTCTTGTTCCAGGCTGCCCTTTTTGCTTTGGGGATCTCAGCCTGTCTTCACAGGAGAAGTGCTCCAGCTGTCTGATCAACTTCGTGGCTCTTCTTTGGACTAATTCCAACAGGTCCACATCTTCCTTGTGTCAGAAACTCCAGAGATGGATGCAGTACTCTAGGCAAGGTCTCACCAGAGTAGAGTAGAGGTAAAGAGTCACTCCCTCAATCTACTGGCCAGGGTCCTTTGGATACAGCTTAGGATACAGTTGGCCTTCTGGTGTGCATATGCACACTGTCGGGTCGTGTTGAGCTTTTCATCCACCAACAGCCCTAAGTCTTTCTCCTCAGGGCTGCTCTCAGTCCATCTCTACTCAGCCTGCATTTGTGCTTGGGATTGCCCTGGCCCAGGTGCAGGATCTTGCACTTGGCCATATTGGCCTTCATGAGGTTTGCACAAGCCCATATCTAAGCCTGTCAAGGTCCCTCTGGGTGGGATCTCTTTCCTCAGCATTGTCGACTGCACCACACAGTTTGGAATCATCTGCAACTTGTCGGGGATGCACTTACTCCCACTGTCCATGGAGCTGACTGAGATATTAAAAAGTGCCCTTCCTAAGAGCAATTTTGTGGCAGAGGAAATCTGCAGTTTTTTAGTTCTGATTTTTAAATTCTGTTGAAGACAGACTTAAGCAAGAAACTTATATAAATCCTGTATTTATTCCTTGTAACTGAGACTGTTAAAGATGCAGAAATGTTATAATGACACTGAGGACCTTAGATCCTCATCAGCAACAAACTGTTTGCTTAGAAATGCCACAAGTAGATCTGTTGACCTCACAACTTGGCTAGCAAGCCATGCTCTGAAATCTTGGGATGCCTTTCATGGTTGGCTTTTCTTTGGCACTGCTTAAAGGCCAAACTCAGTTTGGCGTCAAGCTAATGGTCACTCTGGAGAATCACATCCCAATTTTTCACCCTGAAAAGACTTACCGAAAAGTTCTTGGACAGGGACTCCTCCATTGGCCAAATTATATATGGTGTCTGCATCTATATACTGAGCCTTATCCAGTACGCTGTCTTGCAGATTAAGAATTTTTGCAGCATACCACTGAGGCCTTGGATTCACCCTGATGCAGGTATTTGCTCTGAGATCTATCTGTAGTGTAGCAGTACCAAATTGTGGAATTGAATTAGTGAGCTCTAACTGGACACTGATTGATTACAGGGGAAAAATGGTGTTGCAACATTAAAAAAAAGGCTTTGAAGTCCAAGATTCCTGTAGAACTTGTGACACAGTATTCACAATGAGAGCCAATTGCTTTTCTCAGTGATAACTGTATTGCATTTATTGCATTTAATTATAATCCAAGGCAAGGAGGAAAATTTCTCTTACCCTTCAGATAATACTTTGAGGCTTGCCCTTGGTGTAGGAGCCCATGATATAAATGAAACAGGCAACTTGGGAAAAAATATGTCTGACGTCAGTGTTATTCATAAAACACATTTTTATTGGCTATACTGTATGTAGCTCAATGTTGGAGAGGGTTGACAGTATCAAGGAATGTCATGAAGGTTGGCAGAAGCCACTGGGTTGGATAGCTTCCTGTAGATGATTGACTTTGTGTAGTTAAAGCAATGCTTAATTAATTTTCCCAGAGGGGTGAAACTGCTGAGTGGTGTGGATGTAACCAGCTAGGTGTCTGGGAAAGAAGCTGTGAGTGGGTTGCTGGGCTGTGAGTTGGTCCATCTCTGGAAAGGTGCTCTCCAGGAGAGAAAACAGAAGAGAAAGTTGTGACTTCACAGCTGTGCCACTCTACTTGCTATTAGAAATAAAGCTGCTCTGTGGTAGGAGGCAGAGGTAGGAGGTAGAAGGAGCCCTTTTTTCCTTCTTTTCCCCAGTTCTTCCTAGAAGGAGAGGAATGGAAAAGTGACCTCAGGCAAGACACTCCATGCCTACTGCTCTGCAGGCCTCAAGGAGTTGCTTCTGTCTCAAAACTTCATCTGGGAATCTTTGCAGTAAAAAAAAAAATCTTTTCCAGTGTGCTGGAGACATATTTCCATGCAAATTTGTATATGATGAGAATGGGGGTGCTTATACAAGCTCACATACCCATAATTTTTTTCACATTACTAATGAGCATCATAACAGCTATACATTTTATTTAAATATCTCTCCATGATATCTCTTATCTGTGTTTTTGTTACTTTTGTTCTCATTATTTCATTGTTATTGCAAAAAATCTAATTACATCTGATTTTATCTTGTAGTTGGGCTTTGCCTCTTTTTCCTGCCATTTAAAATAGAAAGAGGGAGGTCCAGAATAGTTGCAGAGCTGTTTTCACGCTATGTTTCACAGATATGTTAAATCTGTTCCAAAAGATGCCACATTGTCTCCTATTTTTTTAATTGTATTTCAGATACCTCTTATATCTACAAATGAAAAGAGACATTTTCCATGGCCGTTTGTTGTGTTCCTTTTCTGATGCTGCCTACTTGGGTGCCTGTATTGTCCAAGGTAAGTACAAGCAGCAGCCTTTTTTAAATACTTCACTCACATGTGTGTTCACTACAAAGAGCAATGCAAAACTGTTGTGTGAATATAGCTAGCAGTAACTTTTGTTTTTGTGTTCTTGTCTTTTTTTTAGTTGTACTGTTTCCTTGCAATGACAGTCACTGTAAAACATAAATAATTCAGCCACTTAGCCAATGAAAACTAAACTGGAACTTAAAATAAACCAGTAAATTATCATAGCATTTAAGTGAAGAAGTATAATATCAATATTAGATTCCACATATCAAAAAAGCAAAATTCTGTTCTGAACCCTGAATGTAAATGTAGCCTGCTCCATTTGAACTGAGCAGGAGAAAGTGTTGTTCAGTGAGTCTAGACCTTAATAAAATAGTCTCAGTTGGAAAATTAAAATGCCATTTTTGGCTACCTAAGTGACACATAATTTAGAAGACATATCAAATTCTGTGGGGTACCTTACATGACATTGTGGCCTGTGATTCTCTGCCAGAAAAGAATTGGGTTGGTCCATACCAGTGATGATAAATCCTGTGAAATAGAGGAGAATGAGGAGAGCTTTGTTTTAGTTCTGCCTGCTACCAGAGTGATAAATACTCAAAGGGGGAACCTTGTCTATTCATTTGTTTTACAGAGCATGTTTCTGCCACAGAAAATATTTTAGCATTTCTAACTTTGCAGTAGTTAATAAAGCATGAACTTCACATGAAACTCATTGATTGAAGTGGCAGTTAAAAGGATTTTGTTTTTTTCAGTTAACTATCAACTCTTTAAAGCAGCATTTCATGAGAGATGCTGGAAGCTTACTGAGCATGGAAGTATCTTGAATTACACTGCATTTAGTGACTTCTTTCTATATTAACTAACATTGCAATTGGATTTTTCTGTTTTGTTTTGTATTTTGGATGTATTTAGCTGAGCTTGGTGACTATGATCCTGATGAGCACCCAGAGAATTACATCAGCGACTTTAAGATTTTTCCCAAGCAGTCACAAAAGCTTGAGAAGAAAATAGCTGAAATGCATAAAAATGAATTCAGGTAATTTAGAATGCTGTTTAGTAAAGAGACAACTAAGAAATACTTGCATCTGTTTCTAAATAGTGTATAATAACTTGGGAGGCTTTGTTCCATGGATTATAATGGAAGGTCTATCTATATGCTGTCTAATATGCTGTATTTGTAAATGTGGTTTAAGATTGGGGTGTTTGATTTTCCTCTTAACCTTTATTAATGATAGTGGAGTGCTGGTAATTTAGACTTTATTTGCTTGAAATGTAGGTCTGGTTAGTGGGAGCATCTTACAACATGAGGGCTGCTCTGGATTAGTGTAATAATATCTTTCATTTAGGAATCACATGTCTTTTGATGTGAAATTTCTGTTCGTAGTGCAATTATAAAATTCTTGATAGATATTGACCTGATTGAAACTGTAATTAAGCTATTTTATCTGTAGGTTGTTAAAATAGTGGTGAATTGCACAGAAATGTATATAAGTAAGTTCCTTGGAAGGCTAAGGAGGTGAGATCCAGAACTCTCTGTATGCTTTTTTTCTTTTTTGTTCTAAACTTTCAATACTGTAACAAAGTGGGAAAGGAGAAAGATAGGTTAGTCTATTGTTTGGTTTCAAAGTTAAATGTGTTTCAGGAGAGAAGTGGCAGTAAGTTGTGCAACTGTACCCTCTTCAGGGTTGTCAGTGAATAACAGGCAGAGTAATTCTAAGGGTAGATTGCCTGATGCCCTCAGCATTTCACTTAGTTGATAGCCTTCAGAAAACTGGGGGAGGAATAGGATGTGCAGAAAATCAAATGAAAGCAAACAATTGATTACATAAAGTAAAAGGATAGTTTTTATTGAAATATTACAACACCCGTTGCACTTGCTTAAAACCCTTGTGAAAAATTCCTTTTCAGAGGAGTTAGAACTTAAAATACTTTTTTTTCCAGGATCCTATCAAATATATTTTTCAAGTGAAGTACAAGATTCATGACAATAAGCTTGCCAGTAGTAATGTGTTTTCTCTCTTTTCTTTTCTGAAACTTATATATTTTCTTTGTATTTCTTTCAGTGAAACAATATTTTAAATGTATCTAACATTTTTTGTGTCCAGCCTGCACTGTATACAGACCCATAGAAACAGCCTTTTAGAAAAGGAGACAGACTTTCTTTTACTATTGTTCCATGTAGTGTCTTCAGATTTCCAAAGGATAAATTCAACATTTATAAAACAAGATCTTTCATCAGTTAAGCCAAGGTGCAATTGAAAAGACTTTGATAAATATAGTCTTTAAAGAACAGGCTAGTCCTTTATTTCAAGTTAGGAGAAGGAAAGGAAGGATGGTAGGCAAGTGATCTTTATATTCCATAGTGCTTGGAGTGATGTAGTTTTCTGTGTTATTTGTTTGTTGTTTTGTTTTGATTTTGGTTGGTTTGGTTTAGTGGGTTTTTTGTTTGTTTTTTTTTTGTTTGTTTGTGTGTAATTCTGCCCATCCATTATGAATTTAATTAGCTAGTTCCTTTGTTAGGAATGACCATATTTTAGCTAATTTTTGTAATCTACCTGATCCCATGACAGTAAATGTTACAAGCTTTTGCACAGGTCCCTCTAGGATTCTCCTGAATTCCTCCCAGCAGTAGTTTCTCAGCATGTGAGGATGTCCTCTGAATTTCTTCAGTGGTCTTGGGGAGGTACACTGTTAATTATTGCCTTTTGGAAATCAGATTGTATCAGGCTGACTTCTTGTGCTTGGGGATCTGCTGATTCTTACGAAGAATACCAGGAAGTATTTGAGGCGTAACTATAATTCAGAGCAGAACTCTCCTCATATATCCCAATTGTATAAATATGTTGCTTAATTCTCTTTCTATTGTATATTTTACCAATTTGTATGTTATGAATTTTAGGCTCAGTGGCTTGTAGCTCTTTGCAGCTCTTAGGAACTGTCATCTCTTTTTTTTTCTATTTTATTTGATTATGTCAGCATCTGGTATTCCTTATCTATTTGTCAGATTTCAGAAAACAAGGGACAGTTTCAGAGCTGTCTGGATAGCTACTATTTGGCAATTTCCCACTGTAACTCTGTCTTCCCAAAACTGATCATCCTCTTAGGCTTTTTGCATCAGACACTTACTAGTTGCATAGAAGCTTTCTCTTTTTCTGTATATTTAATTCCACGGATTTCTATTCTAGGAGTACAAATTAATAAAACATGTCTACCACATAATGAACTATATATAGAGAAGTCCACTGTAGTATTATCAGATTTACATACCTAGCTGAAAAAAATTATTAGAAAAAACACTGGGTTTAGAGTCTTCTATGTGCCATTGATTAGCACATCTTTTTCACGGGATCTAGAAGTTCAGTTTTCTGATAAACATTAATATTGTGCTGCTCAGTATTTTTAAATGTGCTTCAAGAGGTTCCCCTGGCCTTTTTTTTTACAAGATACTCGAGTGATGTGTTAGCTGACAGCTAACATGTGAGGAGAACTGATGAAACTAAGAGTCCTTCTATTCCAGCTACTATTTGGTTACCTTCCAAATAGTTACTGAAAGTGAGTCTGACTCTTTGTTTTCTTCACATGTGTAAACAAAAAAGATCATGACAAACCCTTCTCTGCAGCAGGTTCCCATATAACCAAAGCCCTGTGGCTTGGAAGAGGCTAATTCTTCACTGAATCCTATCTCAGCTTACTTAAGGCCTGTTCACTGCTCACATCTTTTCTTCCGCCCTACAGCATGATGGAATAATTTTCCCTCAGAAAGGAACATGAATATCATGAGGGGAGTGTCTGGGAAGCAGCAATAGGACACTGTGGCAGCTTCCAGTGACCTACTAACTCATTGGGTGTCATTTAGTGGCCTTTTTTTTTAGTTGTCTAAGTGACCCTGTCGTTTGTGGCTGTGAGAATATCACTTGGATTTTAGCAAACTGTGGCAGAGAAATTGTTACTCTAATAAAATTCCCTGGCTTTTGAAAGACAGTTTTCAGCCAGAGCTCCCAGAGGCCAGACGCCTAAAAATACAGAGATTTCTGAAGGAAAGATGGACATAAGTCCATATCAATGGAGTTTATATTTGTATGAATAATAGTTTTGTGTGACTTGATTTGGGTTTGTTCCCTGTATGGATGTTTTTTGTTTGTTGTTTGTTGGGATTTTTTTCATTGACTTTTTTTGTTTGTTTGTTTGATGGTTGGTTTGTTGGTTTTGTTTGGTTTTGTGTTTTTTTTTTCCTTCTTTTTTGAAAGAACTCAGTGGTGGAAAATCAAGCCTTTTTTATCCTATCTGAAAACTAACACTTCATTTTTACTTATTTTTGATATGAAATATCACATTATATAATTTATATGGCAGTGTTATGTGGAAAGCCTTTAATTTATCTGAAGGTCCCATGTAAACATTAACTTTGTCAGGTGAATTATAGAGGCACATGACCTGCTCAACTTCCTGTTTCCCATGCTGACCTCATATAGGTAAATACAACTTATTTATTATTCCCAGGGATGGCCAGTATGGGCAGTCTCAAGATGTCTGAGTTCTACTCAGTTGTCTCAGTTGTCTCCACTGTGTATCAAATGCTCTGACTTCTGCAAAAGCCATGGATGAGAGAGTATCTTTTGGGAGAAGAAAAGATTTCCTCCGAGGCTGTGAAATCACTGCCATATTCTGATAATAACTATCTCAAAACCAATTTAAAATCTTAAGACGGAGTATTTTCTTGAAAACCAGAGTGGGAAAATTAACGCTTCACTTTGATCCAGGCTAAATGAGAAGTGTTGTTCAAATTTGATTTGAAAGGCATGTAGCAATTTTATCCTTTGCTGCATCATCTACATTTTAACGTCTTAGTGAGGATATAAGCACTTTTAACTTTTCTCTGCTGCTTTGACTCTTACTGTATTCCCTTCACCATACCATCAGCTACCACGTGTGCTCTGATTCTGGTGCCAGCAGGAGTACAGGATATCCTGGTCTCCACTGGCTTGGCTGTCGTGCAGGCATGGAGCTGTCAGTGGAGCCACTGGCAGGCATAATTCCAAATGTTACTATCAAGTGCAATCTGGGAGGCCGTCCTAGAAGACTTGACAACAATTGCTAGAACATGCTTCTCTGTGTGAGTGTTAATATCATTTCAGTCAACATTAAAGCAACTTCTTGCATGCTGTTGAATACATTAAAAAGTGCTAAAACTAAATTCACATTTGGCAAGTTCAGAATAACGTGAATTTTGTATTCCATTTAGGTGTTTCCTGTACTTAAAACTACATACTACCTAGTTTTATGCATTTAATGCTGGCAGCACACTTCCCTATGCTTTATATTTAGCTTCCTGTGCTACGCTAATTACAATGATATTTAACAGCCTCATAAGATATATATATATGAAGGGACTCGAATTGGAAGGACATACACTGTGCTCCGAAACTTGCAAGTCATTTTACAGGAAACAGAACCCATTTTGCTGGGGATTGAGAATCTGTTGAGGTTTACATGGAGGTGAGTGGGACATCTGGAAAGGAGCAAGACTGGGGCTACTGCAGGGATTTCTGAGTTCCAGGTCTAAGGAACCAAACTCTTTGTAGTTCCTAGGTATACAAAGTATGCTGAGGGCCTTGGAGATCTGAAGGGGCCAATGGCACGTAGTAGGAGTTTTCAGGCAGGCAGTGATGACACAGCTGCTCAGGATCTCACTTTACAGCCCCATCTGCACTGAAAGCCCTCTTCATTTCAGATTTGATAGCCCATACTGCCTCACTTACAGTCTCCCAGTGTAGGCGTTTAGATTTATCTGTCAGGCTATACACTGGCACATGTCACTGCAACTTCTCTCTGAATTAGCAATCTGATATTAAAATGCCATTGTATATGCTGTAATAGGTGAATAAGTTATTTGTGTCTATTCTGCTATGTTTTCCTGGTGTCTTCTTTCTTTCACTCCATAGTTTGTATCAGTTGTAATTTAGACAAATTAGAGATGTTTGGAATGTAGTCACCTAGTCCCTTTCCTGAAGAATTCTGTGTGCTGCTTTCCTCAAGGCTTTGTTCTTCTGAACTATACTTTTTCTGACAGAAGTGTGCTTAAAACTAATTCAAATCAAGGACTGAGTCTTGTAATTCTGGATGCACTAAGTATAAAATAGTAAGTAAGGTGTCATTTTGTTGTATTGGCGTTTGCGTGGCAGAGAGAATATTTCCAGAAGCTTTATGGTGAGAAACAGCTTTACCTGAGCAAGAATTCAATGGAAGATGCAGTTGTAGTGGTAATCTAGAGAAGACAACTTCACAGGCCAAAGAGATGTCTTTATCATCTTCCTTTGAAAAATTGAAAAGATACATTGATACATGGGATTTTTCTTTTAATAGAATTCCAAGAATTGTTCAGTAGAAAGGATAATCTATTAGAATTGAGAAAGGCAGCAATATTTTTAGTAATGCTGATAACTTTTTAGCTTTAGAAAATATTTATTTTCTGTGTGTGTGAATGTGCAGTTTTGTTTTTTTTTTTTTTAAAGAAGCCCTTTTTTATCCCTAGAAGAATGGTCATAATCATGATCTACAAATGTGGTTGTTTTTACCATGCTAGTTGTTGCCTGTCTCATGATGCGGTTTGGATTCAGGTTCTGCACACTTGGCATGCTGTTGTCTTTAGATGTCCTTTATCACCTGAAAGGACTTATTTCCTCTGCCCTCTCTCGCTTCCTTCCCTCTTCTTTATTTAAGCAAGGCTTTACAGGCTAGATGTGTCTGGACCAGAAATATTAATCTGTTATGATAAAAACAAAAACCTTACTACATTTCTCTGGATTATGGGAATAGATTCTAAATTAATAATAGGTAAATTAAAACTGCATCTGTTGTGTAAATGTATTCTGTCTTTGAATAGGCTTAAAGCTGTCTGTGTCACTGCAACAGTTTATAAAGTAAATTGGATACAAATATCTGAAAATAGACTTCAGAGATACCATCTCAGTTTGATCTCTGAAAGCACACAAGTAATTTGAAATGTTCTGGTAGAAGGAGTAATGCAAGAGGGATGTATCATTACAGCATGCATGGTGTAAAATTAAACCCATAAGCATGTAATAAACTCAGTGAAAGAGTTTGGTTATTGTTTTAGAGTGATTATTTGTGTTTTACTTGGATTCTACCTGCCTGAGAGAAAAAACAATTTTGCAGTAAAAGTTCTATTTGATATGTAAGCATTCTGCAGCTTTCTAAGTTTAGTATGTTCCAGCAACATTTTAGCAATTCATTTACTTGCTAGATGAAAAAGTTTCTTTCCATATGCAGACCCATTTAAAGGCTTTCCTTCCCTTGGTGCCAGGCCAGGCAGTTCTTGGGGAGATGCACTGCTGCCTGGGCAATGTGCTGAGCCTGGCCTTGCTATTCTGATGAACTGTGTCAGACCCTACAATCCAATTTCATTTATCAGTGTCTTCATTTAATACTTCTCTTTGAAATTATCACCACTGTTGTGCTATTGTTTCCACTACAACTATTAATCATAGCACTTTTGTTTCAATACTGTATAGTCTTCCTTAGCACCATTATCATGTATAAAATCATTAGCAAACATGCTTAATTTAAAAACATCTCCAAAATCTGCCAAAAGCTTCTGAGCTTAAAGTAGAAGCTGCCCAAGACCTCTAGCGCTATAATTATATAGTAATTGGAGTCTCAACCACATGTAAAAAAGTTAAAATTAAAAAAACGGCAAAATCTCATTCATGTGAATGGACAGCAAAAACTCATTTAAGCATATCTGTGACCAGTGTACAGTATAGCTACATGCACTGGTTCTTTATGCAGAGTTCTGAATTTATTTTAGTTTAAAAGTACAGCCAGGCCAACCCTGTTCTGCTCAGGGATGTCCTGTACAAGATCCGGGATATAACAAAGAGAATATATAATGGATGAACATCCAACCTGAAATTGTCACTGTGGTATCTCCTCCCACTGCACTGAAATACATTCACAGTTGGAGGGCAGGGCAAAGAGTCGTTGATGGAAATTGAATCTATGTTATTTAAAGCATTATGGTTGGTTTCCCTGTTTTCATAGGGGTGAATATGTAATGTTTCTAGAGGCTAGATCATTATGTACGTATTTACTTATTCTTTCAATGAATTACATTGAAACCCCTTACAAACTATAAATGCCCAGAAATTAAACATACATGGGATGTACTCTACTAGTATTGCTGTTGTATTCTGCAGCAAGTACCTTTGCTTGACATAGAGATGAGGCAAATGGGTGGACAATAATTATTATTATTAATATGTTAAAAGTAGTACCTCACAGCACTTTATGAATCAGTAAGAGAATCAGAGAAGACAAATGAAGTGACTTCAATGATGT
Source organism: Pithys albifrons albifrons (assembly GCF_047495875.1). Lineage (NCBI taxonomy): Eukaryota > Metazoa > Chordata > Aves > Passeriformes > Thamnophilidae > Pithys > Pithys albifrons. Next base: position 74,844,232 of record NC_092497.1, on the reverse strand, counting down.
CATTCAGGAAGCAGGAAACTTGAGAATAGCATTGAAAATGCTTTTTCTTTGCTGTTATTGCTACATGGTCTTCCTTGTTAAAAGGATTTAACACTCAATCCTTTGTTATCTGATCCTTAACTTTCACTGAGTTTCAAGACTTCAGTATCCAACAGATACATACTTCAAAATAAAGGTATGAAGGGGAAAAAATTCTGGAGTGAATTAGTATTGGCAGTGAATAAAACAAGTAGACCATTTCTGTGACACACCCTGTAAGTATTCCCTGTTGAGCTTCTTCACCTTTGAAATGCTTCAGAGTTGGGGACCCTCTGAGGAATAAACAGAGCTTTTACATCCTCTAATTCATACTTCTCATGGGGCTAAATTTAAAAGCAGAATATGTTGCAGACTTCTCACAGTTCTATTTGTTTCATTCAGTTTTATTAGGAACTTTCAGATTGATTGATTCCTGGATTGAATCATTATTTTTTATACAATAACTGTGGCGCTCTAATTTCACAAGTAATCCACTTTTTAATGTTTGTATGGTATACAGAAACTTTTCTCAGTAATGGTTTCTTCTACTGGTCTTTTTAAAAACCTTTGCCATGCTGCAGCCAGGTACTGTAGTAGCTGCATCATATAGAAAGGTAATATACATTCCACTTAATCCTGACTATATACTGAAAAATAAGGTCAAGAGGAGTAAATCCATGAACAGAGAGACATGACTTTCCTGAAAGTTGAGTCACAAAACAGCAAAGATGCATTGTCTAAATATTTCCTGGTTTTCCACTGTAAGAGGCAATAGTTGGATCACATAAATGAGAAAACTCTGTAAGTTCTTCTGTAAGGGTGTTTGTTGCATGTACAAAGCTTAAAGGCTTTTTATCAAAGCAAATCAAAGGTATATCTAATGCTAGGTCAATGTTTGATTAAAAATGTTGACTTTGCTGATACAATTTGCTACAGTTATATTTTTATTTAGTAAGAAAAATTTAATTACTAAGTTACAGATGAAAAGCACATTATCAAGGCTTAAATATTAATCCTTTGATAAGAGATGAATGAGGATTTTTTCATTTGATTTTGTCCTTGACTCTTGTGCTTTGTGATGTTCTTTTAAGGCTTTGCAATGAAGCCATTTGATTAGCCTGTAATCTGATGAGATCAAATTTGCCCATGTCTTCTACTTTTTTTTTTTTGGTTTGATAAGTGCCATAGCTTGTTCCACTTGATGTGCACAAAAACCAGAATAGTTTCAGAAGCTATAGATGAGGAGAGCCCACTAATTTTTATTTCTAGTGTCTCTTTTTGATGGTAACAGCAGGTTAATATTTTTCCCTCTTTTGAACATGCCAAACCCCCAAATCACATTGTTTCTAATTACTTGTCACTTTTAGTGCCTTCAAACCAGAAGACTGACTACTTTGTTTTATACTAGCAGAGGTCAGTGAATTAAAAGATGCATTTTATATTCTTCTATTTTTATAAGGCCCAGTATCCAGAAAGCAATCAAACCATGTATTTGTTTGGCTTTTCACTATGCAGCACAAGTTATTTAGGTCTAACTAGTTAATTACTTCTCTCATGTGCAGTTGCCTGGTACAGGAAACAAACTTGTGGCATTTTTAAGGGTAATCTATGGTCTTAGAATTGTGATGAAACATAAATTTGTTATTTATTAATATTTAAAATGGAGAAAAATTTTAGTAGAGCCACCAGCAAGTTGAGTGGAAAAAATAGGCATTTTCATTTTGCTTGCTCCTTTCATGCTGCTTTTCCATTAAGTATTTAGCTATGTAAATACCCATTTGTGATTTTTTATGTTTCATTTGATACATATTTTTCTCCACTGGAAAGAGGTCAGAAAGAGACCAAAAAAGAAAGCAGAAAGAAGGCCACTTCTCTAATATCTCGGATAGGGGTGAGGGAGTGGTTGGTTTGTTTTTTGTTTAAATGCAAAATATCCACAGAAATGGTCTGAAATAAAATGAAGGTTGTGTAATATTGAGAGAGGTCCAAAATAAATCTAGAAGAAGCCCAAGCAGTCATGGCATTAACTGGGAGATGATGAATGGTTAAAATGAGCAATAGTTAAAACTTTGTATCAGGAAAGGTTATTGATAATTACATTGCCACAGCGCATCATCTTCCTAGGTTCAAAAGAAGGTTTGATATCCACAAGGATGCTAGATGTTGCCTTAATTGTCAAACTGAATTTTGGGCCAGATACTAAATATCATGTGTCAATGCTTATTGGTTTCTAGCTACTGGGGGATAACAGACTTACAGGGAAATTATGCTATAACAGTACACAGTGCAGTTTTAAAGGTCAATACCCATGTGCCATTGATCACAATGTGAGGCTGGACTCCAAAATGCAGGTGTTAAATGAAGTATGACTATTGCTATGTTCCTTGAAAATGTGTTTATGACTTTTTTTTTCTTTTTTTATACTTTGCATGAGATTTATGAGGCTTGGCTTTCTAAAGGCTTTTTGGCAGTGTTCATTGTCATAAAACCATTTTATGTCTCAGAATCATGTAGTCTAGTCATGCAGATACACAAATGAAATAATACTTGAAACAGTTCACTTTCAAACAGGCATTGTAAGTCTGTGGTAGAGCTTCCTGTAAAGGCAGGAGTTAGCAAAAATCAAATAATAAAACTTACTCTAGTTCTCAAGTCTTGTGTGTCGTGTTACAGGCTTTAGTGTATATTCATTGTTGATTATAGCCCCCTAAAAATAGGGGTGTATAAATGGAAATGCTGACAGATTCTGAACTATAATGTTGGTAACAGGCACTGCTATAGTTAGGCACATATCTGAGTAGACAGTGTAATATGATCGCTGTGTGATTTGTGCTGGAAGGGATGTTCATTAATCTGCACAATCCTTTTAAATTAATTGGGGAGCAAGAGAAAAAAGATCACATTCAGGATGATGTGTGTGTATATCAAAAGACAAGAAATTCTTGCAGGATATTGGATAATTCTGGTAATTGTTGTTATCTCAGGATTGAGAAGAAACATCAGGATTTACCTGAAAACATCAGGCTCTGTACAGTTCAGCAGAAGAAATCATGTGAAAAGTTTTATATCTTTTTATTATAAACAAAACTTGGTTGAGATAGTTTGAACATCAGTAAGAATTTTCCTCTGATTTTAGGAATTTAAACTCTGCAGTCAAAAAGTCTTTTTCTCTTATTTTTTGCTGTCAAAATGCTGTTTCTATTGTAATTTCAGAGGTCAAAGCCCAGCAATTGCTGAATTTAACTTGCTCCTGAAAGCATATTCTTTGGAAACTTACGGTGTTGATCCTCATCCATGCAAGGTAAAAGTCTTTTTATTAACATTCAGTAAGATGATATTTTTACTAACATTTAGTTAAAAACCATTAATGGAGTTGATTTTGCTCTGGTTTTTATCCAGGCACAAATAGTGAGTAATTTATAAGAGAATCTGCCCTGGAACTATATATTGTACTTAAGCCTTGGAAGAACACTGACTGCTTGACATTGCTGCATCAATCAAAGGAAAGGTCCCTCCAGAGGAAGTAGAACATCATGGGAGAATCTAGTGGAGTGTCCTGACATAGGCTTTGATTACACTTTGTCATTTCTTTGCATTTAATGCAAAGATTTCTCTTAAGCACTTCAGGTGTGAAATTCTTTTTTGTTTGCCAAGATTTTCAGGATCCAGCCTTATTCTGTCCAGAAGATGCAACAAATTGATAGTCCTTGGCAGATCAGTTTTTCAAACACCATCAAAATATGAAAATCTTAAGAAGAACAACAAAGCAAATGTACAGAGGGGAGAATGTACTTCCTGTTCCCACTCCCCACTTTGCTCTTTTGTGATCCTCTATAAGAAGGTGATTTTAATTAGCAGTTATGATTATCACTTATATCTGCATTTTTAATTGAGTGTATCTGCATAATCTGCAGTGTTTATTTTTCGTATTACTTGCTTTGTGTTTCAACTGCTGCTTTTGCTTTGACTTCTATCTCATCTGCTGGAAGAGCAGTATTATTCAGTTAGCTGTTCTAGTGGTGAGCACCCTTCAGCAGTCATCTCTAATGTAAAGCTGCATAAGATTTCATATATGCCTTGTCAGGAATGGTGCTTCTGTGTGAAAGACAGGGGCTGGTTCAGAGCTCAGTGAAGTCAGTGTCATAGTAAACTTTAGTTTTGAAACTATACTGGATGTTTTCAAAGGGCATTGTGGGGATCGCCCTTTCTTAAAGTAAGGTAATTTAGCAGTGGTCGAGGAGGCAGAGATGACTCAGGCAACAGATCAGAAAGCTTCCACCGAGGATAAAAGGATTTTATTCTTAGTTACAACTTTACTTTTATCTACTTTCTCCCACACCATTTCATCCCACAATTGGTCAGTCAGCTGAGCCAAACATACATGGAAGAATTCTACTGGTTGAAAGGTCTCCTGCATTCTGCAGGTGGTTTCTTCCCCTTTAGGGGGAGCACTGCAAACTGCCTTCATTCAAGAATACACTCTGACCTGCTCCACAGAAGTGTATTTTTGGCAAAATTAGTAACTATACCTAAGGAGTTGCTTTTGTCATCAGCTGCAAGTAAATGGAAACAAAATACAAGATGCTGTTTCTCACTTGAATGCCTAGAAATAAATGAGGTCTGTATTGCCAAGAGCAGTCCTTTTTCTTTAGAAATGCACATTTTGAAAGCAAAATTTATTTTGAAAAGGAAAACAAAACAGAGGCATTCTCAAGTGGAATAACAATTTATGTTATTAATAAGAAATACCTCACTAGATGAAGAGAAAATTCTGTTTCTTTTTCTCTTTCAAGGACTCATTTGGTAAAACTACATTTCTAGGATTCACAGGTGCAGGATTTGTCGTTTTCCAGGGGAATAAAAGAATTCATTTATTAAAATGGTAAGCATATGAAGTAAGTGTATCTAAGTGTGTCTTCTCTTATTCCTACTATGTTCACCCTCATTTGTTGTCTTCAAGGTCAACCATGTGAATATTCCTTCTTTTGTCTCATCATTTTTGTGTTTTAAAGGATTTTAGATAATAATAATTATAATAACAACAACAACTTTGGCCTCGTTCATCCTCCAGTGAAAATTATTCCACAGGGTGCATTAGTCAAAATAATGCATGAATGCTAAAATTGAGTAGGTTCGTTTTTTGGCTGTGCTGTCAATCACCGGTGAGGCTTGTTGAAAGAGATGTCTGGAATAGTTTACAAGAGGTCACCTTAATCTTTATTTGACTCTTCTAAAAATATTGCTATTTCCTCTTTTACTTAACCTCAATTTCAAAACTATAAAAGAACTTTTGTGCTCCTATAAAACATTTGACTTAATTGATTAGGATCAGCCAGCCACATTTCAGGGAGAGGTAAAACTGAGCTCCTACAGGTGATATGAACAGTCATGCTTAGATGCTGATAAATCTCTTTTTAGCCTTGCTGCTACACAGATGCCAACAGCAGTTGCTTAGGTATGGCTGTTCCATCTCAGAGCTTTCATCCTGTCATCTGGTACCAAGATGAGCAGAAGGTGAAAACATGGTGAGGTGGTTTTTAAGGTACAGCTGGGCTCTTTGCTGCATACCTGTAGAAACCTCCCTGATAGTTGAATAATCTGAAATCGTAAGAAATATAAAGTCAGTGTAGTTCTGTGTATATAATTCAGTGTCCTGTGGAGCTCTGGATAGGTACCTGTCAAATGCCATTCATTTGTGATCCTGGATTTATGGTGTAGTTTCCCTAAGGTTAATTACAGGTAGCCCTGGACACAGTACTTCAGTGGTTTGTGCTTTTGGAATAAGGATGATATAACTGTAATGCCAGTCTGTGGTGCACAGGGGAGAAAATAGCACTTACCAAGCATTTGTCCACCACACTGTGGGAAATTTATTTCACAGCACTTAGTTTTTCAGGTTAGTTAAGGATGACATGTCCTTTTGGTGATCTAGATGTATCTCTTCAATTCACTGACATGTGAACCAGATACAAATTGAAATAGTGATAGAGGAAAAGCCTCAGTGTTAAACTAGTTTGGAAGGCTGATTTGGTGAGATTTATCTGAACATCATGTACTGCTCCTTTTGTTTCAGAGGCCTAGAAGTGAGGGCTAGTAGCTTTAACTAGTGTTTGCTTAAGTTTGCATCACACTGTAAAAATTCAAATTCATATTGAGATTTTCTTTTCAATGCAAATGGTTTATCAGCTGGCATGATTTTTGTTATTGTTTGTGTTAAAGCAAAACACTTGCTATAATGTTTCACGGATAGCATTGTCCTTGCCTACAGAATTATTCCCATTTCAAACATCTGACATCCAAAACCTTTAGAGAAGTTTATGAAAAAAATCCTAGTCTCTCCCATTTTAGCTCTGGTAATGATGAAATTTCAAGCACAATTTAAGCACAGTCATTGCATTGCCTTTTTATGGTGCACTGCTCTTCCATATGTAGATTGTGCCTTCAACGTAGGTTAAATTAAATTTTGATGTAGGTTTGCAACCCATAAGGCCCCTGTAATAAGTTCTGTCAAACATTTTCTTTTTCTTCCTGTTGTGTTCTGTAGGGAGTAGTCAGTTACTAAGATGTGTGATATGAAACTTCAGATAATTAAGGATAGAGAAAAGAGTATTATTTTTCCCTCAATTTAGTTACAATGAAGAGTTTAAGATTTTAAGAGGACTTTCAAACTGTGTCATAAATAAAGTATAAACACAAGTTTCTGCTTACCTTTAATTTCCTCTTCACTTTCTAGGAGCCAAATTTAATTCTTTGGAGGTGCATAGGGAGGTAAAAGAAATACTTTGGGCTTATGTTGTCTAAAGAAAATTAGAATATTAAATACTTTTATGCTAAAGGTTGTAAGACTCCTGTGGAGGCCCTTTGTCATTTGACAACCTGCTTGACTTTGGCAATCAGGGAAACTTACATGCAAGTTGTGTTTGTTATTTGTAGATCTATTTTCCTTGCTCTTAATTTTTTTTTCTCTTTCTAGGTGTGATGTCTATAAACTGAAATTTGAAGGGAAGATTTTTTATGTGTTTGGAGCTCAGAAAGAGGTTAGGTTTAATATTTTTAGAGAACTTCTGTGTTTAAGATCCACTAAGACATAACAAAAAAATTTAACTAACCAGCTTCTGAAAAATCAGTAATTGTACTTCATGTTGTAACTAAAATATAGAATATGAGTGAATGTGAACATTGCTGTTGTTGAAGAAGTATCTAATTTGCAGAGTTGAGACATTTCTTACTTAACATTCATGCTGTGCTGTGTTGATTGTTCATGGTTTTGGTCATCTTAGGAGCCAAGTTTTAATTGTTTTTAAAGTGCTAAATCTGTACTCAGCCACTTTGAAGTGTAGAAGATGTTTCCATATGATGCAAATTCAAGTGAACATTGATATGTGAATCAGTGTGAGGTATTTTTGGAGAACCACAATCATGTCCTCAAATCTTGGTCAGCTGAGTACATTATAGTCTGCCCCAGGTAGTTAGGAGTCCTGTCATTGGACTCTTGTTGTTGAAAGCACAGAGATTTTTGCCTACAGCATGCTGTAATCTGTTCTTTCCCTACATCAGAGGTAAAGATTAAGTTTAAGATTAAGGTTTTGAATGCAGGTAAGGAAAGAAAATGAAGGAAAGAAATAATGTCAGAGGTATCAGGGACTGTTTGTGTGCTTACAAGGAGATTTTCATGGTAGGACATCAAGTGGTAGGGAATAGGGAGAGGTGGATAGTAAGTAGTGCAACAACTCTGCAATGTAGATTATTGAACACAGAGACTTTCCTCCTTTGATTTTGACCTGAGTACAGTTATTCTGCAAGCCACTTGTATGTATGATCTTCCATACCCCCTTCAAGCATCTTTTATTTCTCAAAAAATTGCCTGGGCTGTTTCAGAGCTGTACATCTCAGGGTGAACCAGTTTGAACTATGCAGGAAAACCTGGTCTTCAGTGTGTGTGGTTAATGGTAATGCTGTCAGGTACAGCTACTTCAATCTTTAAGAATTCAGCATTTTCACTACTTTCATTTGCTGTCTTTTCCTTGCACTTAGAAAAAAGCTATGCTGTCATTCCATACCTCTACACCAGCAGCTTGCAAACATCTGTGGAAATGTGGGGTGGAAAACCAGGCTTTTTACAAGTATGTAAACCTGAAGTCATTATCTATACTAAAAGTAAAAAAGTGCATCTGAGTAGAAGATTGTTCAATGTGAAATGTTCCATTTCATGAAGGGAATGTAAAATGTGAACAGAAAATGTGCAAGTTAATGAGGAATGTTATTTCATTTCAAGTCATTATTCAAAATGTTTTAACATCTAAATGAGTCAGGAGGATTTGGGTGGTAAGTATACTTTCTCCAGCACACCTTGGATGGACTCAGTACTGCACGTTGTTGCACCTTTGTTGATTATCTTGAGAATGGAGAAAGCAACCGGTTATGCTTCATTCTCTGAGGTCTACTACCAATAATTGTTCTTACATTTGAAATCCAATGTTTAGTAAGAGTTGCTTGAAAAATAAACAATTCTCTGCTATGATTTTAAAAAGACCCCATGTGTTTAGATACGTTTTGAAAGATACCAGCAATCTTCTTAAACAAAAAAAAGTGTGTAAATTGACAAGAAAAAGAGAATATCTACCTCCCTATTCCTTAAAAGAAAACCTGATAAAAATTCCTCATTAAAAAGCTCTTATACATTCTTTCTCCCCTCCATTGACTTTGTTAAATCTGTTTATTGCTGCTTCTCTTTAGGCATGTATCTTTTTTTCTTGCTGGTTAGTTTCTCCTTACAGACTCCTGCATATTTTATAAAAAATACTCTTTCTGTGTTGGCACATAGCAACACCAGGGGCTCTTGTAAGGGTAAATAATAACTAAATAGGAGGAGTGTGTCTTCCTATCTGGATGATAGTGCGTTAAGTTGGAGAAGATTCTGTCCATCTTTTGTTTCAACAAGAAGTATGAGCTGCCACAACACACTTGTTAATTCTCTATGTTAATATCTGCTGTGTTTGAGACTAAATCAAGTCTAAATAGAGTCTATATGGAAGACTAATATAAAGTTTATCAGGAACTGTTTTCCATTGCAAATAGACAAGTAGGAAAATAGTGATTGGTCTTCGAGTGGTTTTATTTTACTTTATTACAAATAAATAGGGAAGAAAAAACAATTCCCACCCCAAGGAGAGAAATTAGTGCTCAAGGTAAAGATTTCTGAGGGAGACTCATAGGAATATCATCTATCTGCTCCTGTTGTTAAATGCTCATAATATTAACTGTTTGGATTTTGGTCACAAATACATGGCTGTAGGAAGTTTGATCTTGACTAGGTGCCAGATGCCTACCCAGCTGCTCTCTCACTCCTCCTCCTCAACAGATTAAGGGGAGAAAATAAGATAAAATAAACTCATAGGTTAGGATAAAGACAGAAAGATTGCTTACCATTTACTGTCACAGCCTTGACTCGGGTAAGTTTAATTTATTTGTTTCTTGCCTTCTCACTCTATTTCAAATTGTCAGTGAAGACAAAACAAAAAACACTCCTTGCCTGTTTCTTTCCAAGCTCAACTTTACTCCTTCATTTCTGACTCCTCTATGTCCTCCATGCCATGAGCAGCTTAGGGAGATGGGAATGGGAGTTGCAGTTTCTCTCTGCTGTTCCTTCCTTCTCACACTTTTCCCCAGCTCCAGTCTCCTTCCTGAACTGCTCAAGCATGGGTCCTTCCCATGGGCTTGCAGTCTTTCAGAACAAACCTGCGGCATCATGTGCTCCTCTTCATGGGCCACAACTCCTGTCAGGAGCCAGCGCTGTGTGGGTTCTCCACAAGCTGCAGCTTTTCCTCAGAGCATGTGAACCTGCTGTAATACAGGGTCCTCCACAGTCGGCAGTGTGGATATCTGCTCTGTAATGGACTGCATTGGACAGCCTACTTTGCCATGGTTTTCTACATTGGCTTCAGGGTAGACACTACTTCAACACCTGGAGCACCTTCTCCCTCTCATTCTTCTCTGACGTTGGTGTGTGCAGGACTGCTTCTCTCATCTGTTTTTCTACTTTCCAAATGTTTTTAGGGAGTGGAGTTATTTCTTTAGCACCATTGCTTAAAATTATGCTCACCTGTTTATATTTTGGTGGGTCTTTCAAAAGGACATCTTTAATAAAATGAGGATCGGTAATAATATTAAATGGAGAGGAACCTGGAGTACAAACTGGAAAATAATAACTGGAGTAATAGTGAATGGAGTACAGAAAAATACCAGCAATCCTCCAAACATGAAACTGAAGCTAAAACAGTCTATAAATAAAGGCTCAATGTAGTGGTTTTGAAATTACAAGAGTTTTCACACATTTCAGAGAAATACAGTCGTGCATTATGGACTATTAGTTATGTAACAGCATTAGATAAATCCAATTTTTTATGTTCTGTATGACACTAACAAGGTGTTCTGATAAGATTAGAGCAGACATAGTGAGAATTATAATGACACTTGGTCCTAATTAAATTTGGTCCTCTCACCAGCTTAGAAGAGTTTGAAACTTGGAATTTAAGATAAGGTCATGATTGCATGACATATTTTGAAAAACAGAGCTTTTGTCCATCTTGATCCAGGTCCAAGGTTCACTGCTGTGAATATGTTCCAATAGATATAAATCATAGAAGATTGTTTACTAGGATCTGGGAATGAGACACTCAGTACAAAATCAGTTTGCCATTTTTCAGGCAGAGAATATCAAGGAAATGGCCTTCTTGAGGTATTCTTCCATGATCTTTGTAATGAAAGGTTATTGTGTACTTAGTGATTGGAGAGAAGCAGAAGGATATGATCTAGGCTACTAAGAAGCTGGCTGAACAGAGACATTGGTAATGCAAGTACTTTGGGAGAAGAGTAGTTGTCACTAATATTTCTTTGTTTTCCTAGCAGGAGAGCAGAAGTAGTCATATTTTCCCACAAACAAGGCAGTGTTACAACACATGACTTAGGGTTTTTTGGTGTGCCACAGTCTTTCTTCCTGGGAATAAAAATCCAGAGAGATGCAGAAAGTGTCTGCATTTAATTTTCTTATTTTCCTGGCCAGGTAATGCCTGTTTTGGTGTTCAGTCATTCTGTGCCATCTGAATTCCTTTGTGTGTGCTTCAATATTCTGGTTTTCATTAAGGCCTTAAAAAAAGGTTGGAAAGGTCAATTTTTGAATATTACTTTATGGTATAAAAATAACAAAGCTTGTAGTTTGCCTTGTTCATTATTACGTATCATGCCCATGAAAATCTGATAACCTCTGCTCTTTTTCTTCAAGGTATGCAAAATCGAGTCAGATCAAGACGATGTCCAGCAGCAAGATGTTTTTTAAAGGCAGTAGATTTCGATATAGGTGAGTGTTTGCTGTTTCTTGTTTATGGTAAATCACTTCAGAAAGTAAGAAAATATCAGTAATTGCTAATGGCAACTTAAGGGATTTTTCTGCTGGAAAGTCTGTTCCAACCTAGTTGAGGTTAGAGTTTGAGATTTTCTGTTGTCTCTTTAATGTCACTTATAAAATCAATAGGAGCCTTCACATGGACATCTAGACAAGAGTTTCACCAGCAGACAACTCCACTTTAGGTACAGCTTCTGTAATAACAAGGATGGCCAGTGCAGAGATTGTATGCCCACTGCAATTGAGCAGCTGTGAAACAGGGGTGCATTAAAGAGATGGTATGCAGTCTCACTCTTAGTGTTCCACTATAAAAGGTTGCTTTTTCTTCAGTAGCTCTGGAGCACAGTTTTATTCTGAGACCTTATATATCCACTTTTTAAGAATTTTTTTTGCCCTTTCTCTTTAATTTTTGGAATGTAACGTCATTGTTTGTATATTAGTAGTTCTTGGCATATATCTTAGTATTTTATTTATGGGAATATTTATATCATGTTTTAATGCAGTGGAAAAGTAGCCAAAGAAGTTGTGGAGGCAAGCTCTAAAATCCAAAGGGAACCTCCTGAAGTTCACAGGTATGTTGGACTAAAGAGGATTTTTCTCTACAGAGAAATTCTCTTTCCTTTGTGTATGTATGGCTCGGCTTCATGAGCGACGATTTGGGCAGAGCTCTCCCCATGTGGGTGTGCCCTTTGAGCCTGCGCAGTGGATTTTAGGTGAGGCACAGTGTGCGCAGAACTGGTCCCACCCTTTAACTCCTAAGATTCATCTGCCACGGCCAAGCAAGCTTGGACAGTGACAGTGAAGTCCTCAGGACTAGAACCTGCAACCCCCGGTATTCCCGGGAGGTCTACCATCCAAGTACTAGCTGGGGCTGACCCTGCTGAGCTTCTGAGATCTGACAGGACTGGACATCAGGGTGGCATTTAACTGCCTTCTTTCCTTTGTTGTCAGGTATAATGGTCATCATTCTGAGCTTCCACAATGGTGCATGCAAGCCTTGGGAAATATGTGTTGCCAGCATTACACAATTCTGACAATAGTGTATTGTCTCTTACACAAGCTGGGTTTGGTCAATGAGTCAGATAGGTGGCTTAAATTATTTTTTGTGTTATGCCATAAACTGTTATTACATGATCCTGGCAGAAAAGTATATTTTCATCTCATTCCTAGTTCTTGTTTGGTTTTGAAAGGTTCTGTTTTGTATGTGTTTACAAGTATACTTGTTAATTTTTCCATAATGCAGTCAGATTACAAAGCATGAAGTTCATTCAGGAGAGAGAAAGAAATATCAGAGAATCCTTTTCTTCAGAGAAAAATTTGGCTTATAAGAAATAAGTAGCTAGACTTTGCAAGCAAACTAATGCTTTCAGGTCATTATCACGCATTGTAGTGGTGGTGAAAATTGCTAAAAACTTGATTAAAGTACTTCAGAAAAGAAAGGGACAGCTACTTAAAATACTTTTTAAAAAAGATTACTTAACTTTCTGAACATTCTATGGGCATATCCCTATTTTTATTGGGATTTTTTTTCAGGGGTGTGTGTGTGTGTGTGTGTGTGTTTGGTTTATTTTCAATTGAAGATCACTATTCTGTCTATATTTGAGATAAAATTCTCTTTACAAAAGGGTAGGAATATATTTGTAGTAAATGTTTAAAATGTGTTGTCCAGCTCTAGCATGTAATTGATAGTAAAGCCATGCAGGGATGCTTTTGAGTATGCTTTTCCAGATTACATTTTAAAATGGGCTAAGTGAAGGTCTATAATGTGTTAAATGAGCAGAGAGAAGGCAGAATATAGATGTATAATTGAGGCAGAATAAAATACTTGGGCACACAAATGTGTGTTGAATGAGAATAGTTCACATAAGGAAATGTTGCCTACTTTCAGTGGGGTTTCTTTTTTCTAAGGTAAGAAAAGATTTTCACATAAAATTATTTTTATCTTGTACTTTACTTTTTCTTTCTTTCAGTATTTAAAGTTATTTTAAATACTTGTTTAAAACTTAGTGTACCGAAAGAAATTAATTAGAAGAAAAATAAGATTATGATGCGACATCATATGGATTTAATAGCAAAGTATATTTTTTATGATTAACCTTAAAATGCTTGCATTTAAAATATTATGGAAGATTCAAATTGAGTTTCTTAAGAGGACTAAGGAAAAGTGTAATGATTTCAGATGTTTTTATGGTTGAAGTTGTAAGATCGGATACAGAGGTATGTGGTCCTTCTAATAGCACAAGTAGATAAAAAGTATAGAAAATTTTTGGCTGAAGAAAAAGGGAGATTTTAGAAACAAGTTACTCTGTGAAAGAGGATTTGAGTATCGGAAATGGTAGCTTTACAGATACAAAACATTTAGGGAAAATTATTTTACTGAAGGTAAATACATATATAAATATATGTGAAGTTTTCTCTTCTTGTGCTCCCACCCTCCAAGTCAATTCAGTTGTACCATGTCTGCATTGAGAAAGAAACATGCAGTTGAAAGGAGGGTACTGTTCAGTATCTTTGTGTTTGTATATTACACTTAAGGCACTGCAGACTGAAAATCTGTTGGAGTGTTTAGTCATGCAGGATTAATACCCTGGCAAGGTCTTCTGGCAAATATGCGCTGAATGATTTGATATTTTGCTTCCAGGGTATGCCTGAAGGAGGCATCTTTGTAAAGAAGTACGGAGTAGAGGCATTATGTGTGCTTCCAGGCAAAAATCCTATTGTAGGAGTTGCTTGAGAGCTCTTTACAGCAAGTACAAAAATACAGGGATTGCATAGCCAGCCTATGGATGTTGGATTGAAGTAACTGTAATGACAATAATCTGAGTGAAAAATTTTTTTGAATAGTGAAAATTTGTCCTGGGTTACAGAGAAGCTCTGGTATCTACCTTTCCTTTTCTCTTTATTTTATTCTATGTGTTTTGGGCTTTTTGGTGTTTTGCCTTTTTAAAAGACTGTTCACAGAATGCAAATGAGGATATAAGTGTCTTTGGACAGATGTTAAAGAGAAAGATGACAATTGATCAGGAAACCTTGATTAATATCACAGAGCATTTAATTACATTTAATGTACCTTAGAGGTGAGCATCTGTGTCCCAACTTTACCTAAACTATCAGCAACATACAGTTTCATCTTCTGACTTGCAATAGTTGCTTTGTTCAGTTTGCTTATGTGGAACTGTAAGTTGAGTTTTTCTGCAAATTTGAAATGCATTTTGTGAAAATTCAGCACTGTAGCTATGTACCACTTGAAGTCAAGTAGAATTCTCTTCCATTTCATCTTTAGTTTTGTCAAAAATAAATATTTTATAACATAATGGCTCAGATTTTTTGCAGGACTCTTTCTTCAGGCCTGTATCATGTGAATCCTAAATAAGTTATTCAAAAGAACCATTTTATATTCTCAGTAATATATTTTTAGGGTAATGAGCCCCATGACTGAAGCAGATCAACAGTATTCCTCAGACTTTCCTGAGAATGTTCAACACCTGCTACCAGGAAAGCCTGTTAGTGCCAGCTAAGACAAGAAAGAAAACCAGCCTGGGCAGCTGGAGGCATGGTGTAGAGGCAGCATGTTGGATATGTGGGAATGAGCAGGAGCATTCTGCATCTGTAAACTGAAGGAATACAGTTGTTCCTGCTTTAGTCTTTGGTCTGCAGTGCTCAGCCATAACAAATCCTGTACCCAGTTCTGAAGGCAATGGAAAAACATCAGGAAAATTATTTGTATCCTCTCTGCTTTCCCTTTCTGTGAAGCCAAATACTAATGTGTGCTGTGCACTGTGGAGAGAAGCAACACAGTGAGATCCTGCCTAACATGAAAGTAGTCAGGCTATATAAAGGAAGAAAACCAGCACAAAACCTCTCTTACTGTTTGGATGTTTAAAGGTTTCTATCTGCTGGAGGTGTAACATAACATGGCTGAAAGCAGTGTTCAGTGTGCAGAGCTCAAGGCCTAGTGTAATTTAGGCAGATAAGACCTATTGGACTGCAATTGTTTCCCTGTGAGTAAACTGACCCTGTTTTCCCTGTTCTTTTAGAACCAGCATTACCCAGAGTCGCAGCTCTCCCTCACTGAACAAGCAACTCATAATCAACATGGAACCTCTACAGCCTCTCCTTCCTTCTCCCTGTGAGGAGGAAGAGGTTCCATTAGATGAAGGTGAGTCATTTATCCAATTCCTGCCAGTATTTATTATAAAACATATGGAAAAAGGTGTGTTGCTGACTCAGTGATATAGAAAAAAAATTAGTAATTTCCTTTAGGAGTATACCATTAAGCCTCCACATGTCATACTCAGAAATGATTGCTATCTCAAGAAATTGTGCGCAAGCCTTATGTGAAATTCACTGTCAGGAAAGTTACTGCTGTTATAATTCCTGTTTCAAAAAGCTTCATTTAGATTCTCAGGCAAAAAGTATCTTAGGAAATAAATAGTCTCAACATAGCACCATTTTACTCAGTAGTGACTGAAGCAAAAACTGGTACTTTACTGCTGGGTATGTTGTTTTCCTTGCATCCCTTGACTTTTATATTTCATTCTTTCTGTTTTAATGTGTTGCCTAAAGAGACTGCAGAAAACAGGACTCCAGCCAACTTAGTGTGTGAGTTAAGATATAAAGGGTAGTCCTTTAATTCCAGACTTAAGGCCTACAGGAATACAAATTCATGCACACTCCTGAATGTTGGTTCCATGGTTTTCGTAATAATGTCCATCCGATCCCCATTCACCAATCCCCCAGTTCTGCTCCCTCCAGTCCTTGGCACACCCCGTCAGGAATTAAGTCTAGGGGAGTCTGGGATTCCCTCTTCATCATCTTCATCTTCCTGGGAGCACACAGGGCACGTGGAACCTTTCCAGTGTTCTGGGCTTGGAGGCCACTCTGCTGATGTTCATATCTCTGGGTGCAGACCTTGAGGTGTTTTTTTACCTTGAAAAGGAGACTAAACAGCTAATGGAATGTTGAGGGGTTGATGTAAGCTGGGGTTAGTGTGTATAAACATTGAACTTAAGCTACTAGAAATACTGGGACACTAAAATCTACATTCATTACAGTTACTTCTAAAATCTTATAAAAATCAAAACTAAAAAAACCCTTAGGCATTAGTGTTATGAAAAACTCTCTGCTAAATTATTTTTATAGACAAAAAGGGATGTTCTTTGAAGGTCAGCTAGGAAAGATTTTCTGCTAATTTAATGCCATTGACAAAAAGGGATGTTATTGGAAGCTCAGTTTGAGTGCCTTCTGTAGAACAATGTTTTCCATGTATTTCTTTCTTTCTCAATATTTTAAAAATAATTTTCAACCTCTTTCTTTTTGAGATCCAGTCATTACAAAGAATGATGTGACTATCTTAGCCAGCTTAAAGGAGGATAATTGGCTTTTTCCTGATAAAAATGGAAGCCAACCAAACAAAACCTGACAGTAGTTCTTCCTTGTAATGTAATGAGGTCATTGTTTCAGAAGTTGAGAAATGTGACCTTTGCTGTTGGTTTGTTATGGGCATTTAATGGGAAACAGAACATAGCTGAGCAAGTATCTTAATTTTCATGGGAGTATATCCTAATTTCACTTTATAGGAGTCATGTGAACATGTTTTGTTAATTCTTCGGAGTTTTGACATTGACTATAGTAAGAACAGTGTGAATTAGATTGTCTGTGTCCATAGCTTATCATAATTAGCAGTAGTAGCTGTTAATTTTAACAATTACTTGTTTACCTCTGCTGTGAAATACTTATATATGAGAATTCACTTTCTTGCAGCCAAATACCACCACTGTGTTTCTGCTAGGCAGTTCCCACCACTGCAGAGTAACAACAGCTTGCTGCTTGTAAGACTGCTGTACTCCACTGACAGCTGTGAGCAAGGAAATCCATTTTTGGAAACTGGTGACTTACTGCTCTACGCTCAACAGACAGTGCTTGTTTTCAGTGTTAGTATTACTTAGTTGAAGATCTTATTTCCTTTTAGTCAGACAGATTGTTGTTACTACTACAAATTAATAGAAATATTTGCTGGTGGGTTTCCTGTAGAATGTTTTATGTGTAGTTAAATGCCACCAGCTGCTAAGTTAACAGTATTTAGCCTTTTGCAGTCTTTTCCTGCAGCAAACTTGGCTATATTATCAAATTGCAGCTTGAACTGATCTCACAGCTTTCTGACACTGATGCTGGCTCTCTTGTTGACATGTACTTAATCCACTTCTGTGGAGTCCAGTCTTCTCCCTTGCACCAGCACTAACCACCCCAGTGTGAACTGGGAGGAGTTTTTTAAAAAAAAACCAAACAAACCAACAAATTTAAAACAACAAAACCAAACAAACCCCCAACAAAACAAAAATCCCAAAACAAAGAACAACTTCCTCACTTTATAGTATCTTACTAGTGCCTGACTTAACCTTTCAGTGGCTCATCAGAGAGGGTCAGTCAAGGTCCTGTATGAGGGTAAGGGTATGAGCAGGAGGTGGGGAGGGGTGAGGCATCTATCCCTGAGAGTGACACAACGGCACTGGGAGACTGCTTTTAGTCTGCTACACATATGAAACAGCCTTGGTATCTCTCTACATGTCTAGGTTTACTCAACTATACTTTCACTTTTGTTATTCCATAGGCAAAAGTCAGTGTTATTAGCCAAATAACTCATGCATGAAATCTGAACACAAAAAACCCAAATGACTTAAAAGAAGTTTTCATAACTTTGTCAACGCCCCATTAATATCCTGCAACTCAAGAGGTATGGTTTTGCCTTTTTTTTAAAACAAGGCAGTCTACTCAAATATGTGAAGCCCTGATACCACCTGGTGCTAGAAAATCCAGATACAATGAACTACCAGCTGCAAAATAATTGCCAGCTGATCAGGACAGGCAGTAATCTCTCTCACCAAAATCAGATGGTAAAAGAAGGCAGTCACAGAATCCCTATGGCACTACTAAAAGAAACATAATGTATTTAACCACACATAGAGAAAGGACCATGGAAAGGACCCTGTGCACTTGGCCCTGGTGAGGGCCTCACTGAAAGAAAGAGATTGAGGTGCTGGAGTATGTTCAAAGAAGGGCAATGTAGCCGGTGAAGGGTCTGGAGGACAAGTCCTGTGAGGAATGGCTGAGGGAGCTGGGGTCATTTGCTGGGAGAAAATGAGTTTGAAAGGAGGCTGTAGGCAAGTGAGGTTGTCTCTTCTCCCAGGTAGCAAATAATGGGCCAAGAGGAAGTGGCCTCATGTTGCACGAGGGGAGGTTTAGTTTGGATATAAGAAAAATTTCTTCCCCCAAAAGGTGGTCAGGCATACGAACAGACTGTCCAAGGACCTGGTTGAATCGACAGCCTTGGAAGTGTTCAAAAGACATGTGGATGTGGTATTCTGGGACATGGTTTGGTTAACACAGCAATGCTGGGCAAATGTTTAGACTTGATTATCTTAGACACCTTTTCCAACCTTAATGACTCTGTGTATGGGAATGAGCACACAATTGCTACCATCAGTCTAGTTTTCTGTCTGGGTATGTGAGTGCTCAGCAGTTTAAGCTTTGATTTTAGAGGAGAGGCATGTGGAGCTTTTGTAGGTACAACTATTTTTTTTATTTTTTGTAGGTACTCTCTTGCTGAGAGTTAGTAGAAACAGGGAGTTGCTGATTCAGTTATAAGATTTCAACAGAAGTTGGCCTTAGTTATGTTTCCATGGTTTATGGGGAGTGACTTGAAATCACACAGTCTTTTGCACGAGCATGGTCACATGAAACATAAATGTTACGTATTTATTCATCAGCACATTTTGGCTTTTTTCTTTTTTAATGCACAAATTTTTGAGGCCTTGGATGTTTTTATGCTTCTGTGTAGTTCAACTGTTATTTTAGCAACTCTTAGATGAGATGAGTGCTATGCAAGTTTTTAATGTACATTATGAAGCATTTGAAAATGTTTCAGGTATTGGAAATCTTTCACAGACTTGCCCGGGTGACACTGTGTCTTTGTTTAGGCTTTCCTGTGGCTAATGAATAGTTAGACTTGTGTAAGAATTGATGCTTTCCTGCATTTGTAGTTGTGTAGGCAATGAAGACTCAACCATTTTTAGTGAGATTTTAATGATCCTGTTTCAGTTGCTACAACAGTTATGGGAATAAAGATAAGAAAAGCAGACAGAATCTTACTTTTGAAGTGGTGACAAAATGGACATAGTGAAGGGGCACTTGATGTTTGCTCACACGCACAAGAAAGTGTATGCAGAGAAGGAAGGGAAGAGAGAAATGTGTGGTCTGCAGGAGTAAACAGGACCACTGCTGCACATTTGTACTATACAGGCTGGGTGAGGAAAGGAGACACCGTAAGGATGTTTTATAGAAGCTCCATTGAAGATGTTGTCTTTCATGGGAGAAATTGCTTGGTATAAAATATGTATTTTCAGGACTCCCTCTCCTACCCCTTTCTTTTCCACATGTTTGCATGCATGTCACTGATTTTTGGTACAGAGGGAGCAAGGACATCAGGTAAAGAAGACTCAGATAAATAGCATAACAGGTTGTAAACATTACAGTTGAGTATTCTGGGAAGTGAGAAACTACCTTCCTGCCAGAACACTCCTTTGTCTCCTCTCTGTGGTTCCAGTATGCCCAGAAGAGCTTCTTTCTCACTAGGACAGTGTAATGTTGAGCATGTGGTTGCCTTCCAGCTTCCAGCTGGAGCAAGTTAGCAGCAGACAGCATATGTGCGTCATGACATTTTTAGGAACCTGCCTGTCTTTACTGGATGGAAAAAGAAAAGTGCCCAGCCTTCTAAAGCAACATTTCTTTCTGCTGTATATGAATATGTCCAGTAGTTGTCCACAAGTGGGAACTGGAGCACATGTGTAAAGAGAAATTTTTCCCAGACTTAGGAATTTTCTCTTCTTGTTTATACACGGGCAGGTCAGCTTTCATTCTCGGTTTGATACAAAAATGTTTTCATCTCATTGGTTTGCCTTGTGGCTATGGTTTGTAAGCATAGCATAGGATTTTTCTTTCTATCTAGGTTTGTTCCAAAACAATTCCCAGGAAGTGATGGGAAACCGGTATCACCGGCCAAATTGAAGCTTTTTAGAAAAACAATGGGAACAGTGTCATTTATTCTGTGAAAAACAGACTGTAAATGCTGGCATCTTTTTTCATTGCACTATGTTTTAATGCCCTAGATATTTTTATGCTTGTGTGTGTGGTTCAGCTGTTACACTAGCAACTGCTGACTGAGATGGATGCTGTGAAAGTTTGTATTGTATGTTATGAGGTATTTGGAAATGTTTAAAAATAACCTCTGGTTCTATTCCCTGCTGGCCATATTAGAAGCTTGTCATTTGATTCATTGAAAGTGACTCTCAAAACTCAGTGGGAACCTAATATAAAAGGTCAAAGCTAGTACAGATAGAGCCTTTGCAGGACTTGGAGAAGAGGAAATAATAGTAAAAATGGTGAAATGCCTTGTAAAAATCCAAACCAAGAGAAGCATTCATTTGCGGATGGTTAACCACTGCAACAAGGAAGTGTGTATTCGATTACTGCGACATGGCTCCAAGATCACAGCCAGAAGGGCTGGTAAATTTACATTTATTTTACTCAAACCCCTTTTTTAAAAAACTCCTCCCCCTAGTTTGTTTTGTTAACAGTGGTGTCTTGCAAAGGAATTGTACTGTGAATGGACTGTGTTGCACCAAGTACAGCAGAGAATAAGGACAAATTACTGACAGAAAGTTGTAACTGGAGAGTGAATGAGAAGAAGCTTAAATTTGACATTTGTTGTATTATCTTACACAAAATTGTGGTTTTATTTATTAGTTGGTAACAAATGAAGGACTAGAATTTTGCTCTTGTATTTTTCTTGGACTGTGACAGGAACAAATATCTTGGAGCTCTGATAATTTCTGAAAAAACTGAATAGTTGTTAAACTAGCAGATAGGTTGGTAGTAGATTTTGAATATGAGCTGAATAGAGTAGTGGAGACAGCTCAGCATTTTACTGCCACCACGTCTGCCAGATTGTAACTTTATTTGGTTTATTTTTCTGTATACTGAATAATTTCATAAACTGAGTACTGACGGTGGTGAAGGAAGGTAGCCCATGGACAAAGTCTAATTCAGCTCTTTTTCGTTACACATAGGAGGAGTGCAACCCAAGGAACAAAAAGTATTTCAGTGTTGCTTCAGACAGCAACCAAACCAAAGTGGTGGGTTTTTTAGGAAATCCTTTTGCTAAAGATCAGTTGACCCTTTAGTCAATGCATATGTCTGTTTCCTTAATGTCATAAGCCATTTTGAAATTGTTTTTCCATGCTTTCTGTGGTACTGTTTACTTTTGATACTTTTTCATATATAAGTTGAATGCTTTCAGTTTTCATGTACCTGTATGCCTTTGTATTGAATCTTCATTTCAGAAATGAGTTTTTAATCAAAAAATTAACTGAGAATGTCCTTGCAAAGACAAGAATATTCTCACTCTTTTGGCGTCTGATAATCAGAAAGGAGTAAGTGCAGTAGATATAGGAGAACCTGCTTCTTGCAGTGATTTGTCCCTGAGAGCCAGTGGGGGAAAAAGAAGTGTCTCAGAAGCAAACAGAAGCAACTCAATTAAAACCGAAGCACCTCTGAGAATGCACCTAATTGCCTTGATTCAAAAATAGTAGCAAAATTGAAAAGCATTAATAGTGATTTGTTTTTTATGTTACATACCAGAGATTAAATGCTGGCTCCAAATAAAAACAAGCCATCTTGTTAGTTTACTATGACACCAATCATAACAGATGTGCATTGGCACTACAGTGTTTCTTAAAACCCTTGATTCTGTAGTATTGTTTATAGTATGTGATTCTTTTTGAGGTATACATGCATAAATTACATATATCAGCATATAAAATGTATATAACAGCACCTGTGGATGGGAGTTAGGTTGTGCAAAACTCATGGCATGAGGCCTAACTGCCTGGGAGAACCCCCTTGCAATTGTGACCATTTCAGAATAAGGCTGGCTTCTGCCAGGAGGGCTCACCCAACCTGAGCCAGGATGCTGAAATGTCTAGCCTGCCCTTTTTTCTTGGTTGCTAAGCTTTCACATTTGAGCCCATCTCTTTTTAGCCTTGCTGTCCTTGGCCTGGTGCTAGATCCTGAGTTGCTGCAGTCCCTTCACCAGGTCCTGTTCTTTCTCTCAAGTGCTGACAGATCTATCTTGCCTTCCCATTCCTTCTCCCGTGATACTCAGTTCTCTCTGCCTGCTACTCTGCTTAGTCCTTTGACTCCTCAATCCTGGTTCTAGAAGGGACTCAACAAGGTTGGCTTAAGCTCCTTCCAGGCCAGAGGGAGGCTGGAGACAGAAATCCCAGAATGCCTGCTGGCCTGCATGGTCTGTTCTGCTCCTGTCTCTGTGCTTTGGGTGCCCTTTGTGGGGTGTGAAAGGCAGAGCAGTTGTCTCCAGTGGCTGCACTAGCTGTGACATTATTTGAACACTATGACGCACAACACAGTTTGGAGGTGATTTGTAACACCACAGAGTCACAGGACATGCAACTGATGTAAATTGGCAACTGGGACAGGGCTTTTCTTCCTTCTAGAAGTTCCTGTAAAACTAAAACAAACAGTAATGGCCAGCAGGAAAGCCAAGTCACTGCCTAAAAAGGAACTACTGTAAACGGTCATTGATTATTTTTCCCTACGAAGCTGGAATAGGTGTCTTCTATGGGCATGGGATGTAGGTACAGATCTATGACTTCTTATTTCTGAGAGCAGGAGGTTTAGCTGTGAAGCAGATCCTGCTTTGAGATAGATCCTGTGTAGAGAAATATTTGGGTTTAGTGCAATTCTAGACTTTGTTTTCATTCTCCTATATTTTCTTTGTGACATTCACACACTTTGCTCATGTGAGAAAGTCACCTTCTCCTTCCCTCTAAAAGGTCATTCTTTTCATGCTACAAATGAATTTTGTCCACATTGAAAATAAGCAGAGGAATACACAATATTTCTAGAGGAAGTAGAAAAAAGGATAGGAACATCTGTCCTAATTGCCACCTGGCTGGCCTTACTTGTTTATATGTATGTTTCTAGAATTGTTCTTTCTGTTCTGTATCTAATTTTCCATTTATCTATTTATAACAATGATATATTCACACTTGTTCCTTTCTCTGCTATAGAAAGCTGTTACAGATACGTAATTGTGTTTGCATGTCTGGTAAGTAAAGCTGTGTGAAGGCCACCAGACAATGTGTGAACTGAATTTTTTAATAAGCAAAGAACACATTTTTCTGGAGTGCTGTGTTTACAGCAACTGCAGCTTCTTAAGAATGGTGGAGCTGGAGCTGCCCTTCATCCTGCTAATCCTCAGCTGCTCGTTTTGGTCCCTTTCAAAATACTAGCAGCTGACAACTTTTATGTCAGTCTTCTTGCATGTTCCCAGCAGATGACCATAGTAATATCATGTCTTATTCAGCTGTTCGTGTTCCTGTCTGCTTTAGCAATTTAAAGGTTTGGAGCAATCCCAGTATTTGGTAGAAGGGAAATACTGAGTTTTGGCAAACACAGTGAGATCTCTGGCTCTGTAAAATTTGTCCAGTTGCCAGAAAAGTGTAGTACATTTTTGCTGTAGAAATATAAGATCAGAAATAAAATTGAGTTAACTTACTTGATATTCCAGTAATCTATGTTAAATGTTTCTGATTTTTGGAATTTAAATTGCCAGTAAGAATATAAAATGAAGAATGAAAGGAAGAAGTTCTTCTCAAATGTAATTTAATACTGAAGTCATGGTCCTTTAAATCTAAATACAATGGAAATTTTAATTATTATTAAAGAAATAATAGACTTTTCAAAATCTTGCCAACAAATGTGTCAAAATTATAGCCTTATAAGGGAAGTGGCAAAATAATTGTTCTGTATGGACAGGAGTAAAGGATTTGCTCCAGTGTTGTAGAATAAATAAAGGGTATTTGGCTTTGAGCTTGCTTTAGCTTTTGTATTCTCTTTTTTCTTTGGAACAATTTGAGATTTTTTTTTCTTTCAACTTGTTTTTATTACTTTATTGCTTTATTTACTTTTATTACTTGTACTGTTGAATGATTTTGAATTTTGGTACTTTAGTATGATTTTCTTATGCCCATGTAAGCATTGTAAATGTTATGTGCCATAAAGATGCTACAGTTATGTCTTTTGACACAGTCAAAATATGAATTTCCCAGCATACTTATCTGTATATTATAATAGGGCTGGAAATTTTCTGTGAAATCACATTGCCGTTGCAGTGCCCATGCCCCAATTCTTTCCTCAGTCCCTAACTTAAGAAATACTGTGGTGTTAACAGCAAATATGAAGGAACAGAAAGAGCAGCTTTATATATTTATTTTTTTAAATATCAAAAAAGTTTTTAGCAGATGTTAATGCCCATTCAGAATTTTCCAATGTTTATATATAATTTATTTGCACATGTATTTGCTGATGTAAAATGATGTTACTTTGATTATTATGTTTTAGCAACACACAAGAGTTGAAAATTCTTGTTATCAGTTGAAATTAAACAGCGGAATGTAACTGATACCTGCTTCAGTATTGCCACACATTCCAATTTTAATGCAACCTCTGCAGAAAATACTGATCTGGAAAGGTTCCTGCCTTCTATCAATACGTTAATCCTGAAGTCAGAATTTTGCCAGTTATTTGAGAAAAAAATAATTTTAAGGAAAGTTAGTATGATCTTTTTTGTTCATGTTCACTGTGTATTTTATACAAGCTGGAATTTACTCTGGGAAAGATGAGAAGGCTCAAGAATCAAACACTGGGGTGATGTTTCTTTGCAGTAGCTGCAGCTGTCCTCTCTTTGATGAGAAACATGATGAAGATATATTACTGATCTTGCACCTAAGCAGGAATAGAGAAGCCTATGGCCAGTATTGTCAAATTTGAGAGAGTAAAAGTAGATTCTTTAAACTGTTTTGCAGTGTCTAAGTAAGGGGCTCAACTTAAATTTTACTCCTATAAGGGAAAAGGACATTTGAAAATCAAATGGTAGTATTTATGTATGTAAAGACATGTGTAGATGCTTAATTTTGGACTCCAGAGTTTAAAAATTTTTGCCTTTGTATTTTAAGGTATCATAAGTGCACTTTCAAACAACTCAGTATGGTTTGATGATCCAGCATTACCTGCTGTTACAGTATGCTTAGGAGAAAGATCCCACAAAACTGTTCTCACTTCTTAGGGTTCGTGCACTGTCATGTCTAGTTTCAGTCAGTTTGTATCTACCTCATGATGACTGTGGCAAGTGTGTTTGTTAATGTAAAGACTGGTGTACACCATTAAGTTCAGCACGAAACATGTTTCATGCTGAAATGTGATGAATTTCTAGATTGACTGTGATAGAAGAGGATAGAGTAGTTGAGGCAAGAAACAGCTAAGCAGTCAAACTAAACTACTGAGGAGAAGACTGGATTTTCTTTATTGAGGACAAGATTTCATTTCAGCTCTACACATCTGTGGGAAAGGACCTCTCCTGCTCTCTCTCTCTCTCTCCAGTGCTGGTAATAATCCCTGGCTCCATGAGAACATAGGAGAAGCCAATTCAGGAATTAAAAACATCAGATAGCTAACCCAAAAAGAAAAACTCTTATTTTCCTAAATTAGCTGTACAATCTACTTTGCTCAGGAATGAAATTAGAGGAAGAAGAAATGGTAAGGCCAGTGAGATCTAGAGAACAGGAAAAGATAACAATTTAGAGGGGAAGAGATCTGTCTGGTCCATTTTGAAGACTTAAAAGGGAAATTACAATGAGAAAGTGTCTTAACATCACTCTGTAAGGGAGATCTGTAGTCAACTCTTCTCCCTTCTGGTCCTGCAACTGACAATAAACAACAAGTCACTGCAGTGTTGATGTAGCTGTAAACAGTCCTCTTTTCAGACTCACTGCTGTTAGTAGTAGACTGGAAAAATGAGAGTAAGTTTTGAGAGGAGGGTGCTTGGGCAGAGAGTGGGGTCATGAAAAAGACTACTTTGTAAAAGGGAAGAACAAAATTTAAAGAGGAGAGAGAAAAGAGACTGTTGAGTATGAAGAACTAGCTAACCAGAAAAAACCTGAGACATGAGAAGGAGCTATTTAACAGGTGAGGCATTTTCACACTGTTTCAATGATACTGCATCCTCATATCCTGTGTTGACCTTCCTTCCTTTTGTTCTCTCTGTGGTTAAAATCAATGATAATATTTTGTCTCTTTTTAATGTCATTAAAAGCTTTCAACCTCACCTATTTATCACACTCATTCATCTCAAAGAAATAAAGTGAGTGGTGGTTGTTGTTGTTGTTATTATTATTATTATACATCAAATAGCACCAATTCACACATGTAGTAGGCATTCATTCATAGCAAAAGTCAGATTGCCAGTAGAAAATAAGCTGTTCTCTTTTCTGTTTTGCCCTACACCATTAGTGGTGGTAGTTGCATCAGACAATATTAAGCAGATCTCTTGTACTTTAGTGTTGTAAAGATGTTGCCCTCTTCAGAAAGGTTTAACAGTTTTTGGTAATTGTGTATGTTCTGGTTTCAATATGCAAGATTATTGCAGAATTTTCTTTCCAAACCTCTGGTAGATATTATTGGAAATTTTGCCACCAGGGCACCAGAAATTTAGGGTCATTGTTTTAATTTCATTTTTTTCAGATATCCAACTGCCAAAGGAAGATGAGATTTCAGTACCTGTGACTTCAAGCTCCCCAGTTAAGGATACTGTGGAGAATGTTGATTTTGACACTGAACAGGAAGAGAGGATGAAAGAGGAACCATTGACCATCTCAGAACTGGTATACAGTCCTAGTGCCAGCTTGCTGCCCACCCCTGTTGATGATGAGATTGACATGCTTTTTGATACCTGTCCACGAGCAGAGAATGAGAAAGATGATACAGATTCATTTGAGGAACTTGAAGTGGATGAAAATGCATTTTTAATTGCAGAGGAGGAAGAACTGAAAGCAGCTCGGAGAGCACTCAGGTGGAGCTATGACTTTCTAATGGGCAACATAGAGGTGAATGCTTTTGTGAAGAGTTTCTCCAGACTTTTCCTTGTAGGCCTTGGACTGTTGTTGTTTGTGTTCCCTCTTTTTCTTGTTCTCTTGGAGTCGGACCTTCAAATTTCTTTCCTCCACGAAATCCGTCAGACGCCGGAGTTTCAGCAGTTTCATATTGAATACTACTGCCCCCTTAGGCAATGGGTGGCTTGCAAACTAAATTTCATGCGTGATATGCTGGGCAGCTTTTAAATTTTACATAAATATGATACAACTAAGGGCTATATTCAGAATTTCAGTTAGTGCCCGCTGTCCATATTGCTCCTGGGCCCATCAGTTGGTAGCTGCCTTCATATACAGGTCATTACAGACTCTTCAGGTTCTTAAATTCTCTTGACATACTTAAATTGCTGTTTTAGTTACAGGCTTATACAGTCACCTTTCAATAAGAAAAAAGAAGCTTTATTTTAATTACATTTCAGAATTCATGCTCATCTATTACATTATGTAAGATAGGGTCACAATAAGTTTCAGTGTCCTTAAGCTTTCAATCCATAACACTAAACTGGATGATACTGAAAGAAAATTTTTGAATATACTCCTTAGTGCAACAATCTCTTCTAACCAATGCCTATACAAGCAGTGTTTATGCTGGGTTTTTGGTTTTTGTTTGTTTTTCTGTTTGTTTCTTTTTTACATTTCTATATGTTTAAAACACTTTCGTAAGTTTTTAGCAAAAGACAACCTATGATGTTATTTAAATGTACACATTGGTAAGAATAATGCACAAGGGCATGTAGGGTGTTTTTAGTGTTTCAGCAATTATTCGTTTTTAAACTATTGTTTGGAGAATGATTGAATTTAGTGTAGCTCTGTACAGAGGGACTGTGTTTGGGAAACAGAAAGTTCACTCAAGTTCAGTAGGGGCTGCCTGGGGGAGGTGAAAGGACAGCAAATATGCAGAAGAATTTCTGAAAGGCACAGCTGTAAAGCTTGGGGAAGTGAGCAGAACTGAGATGATCCTTCCTCTTGTCTGTTAGGTTGTATTCAATGTATTCCACTTTATCAGTGCTGTAGAAAGTCTTTACAAGATAGTCCAAGTATGTTTGGAAGGCAGAGTCCTCAGTTTAAATGTAGATTATTGTACATAACATGGAAGACAATAATAGTAAGTAGGAAAAAAAAAAGAAAAAAAAAGAAAAAAAGGTTAAAAAGAGCCAAAACTGAATCAATAGGTGAACAACTTATTTTTGAAAACTATGAAGAACAGGAAAAGGAGAAAAAGGAATAAATTTTTCATATTCCTTTTTAAAAGCAAAGCATTAGGCTATAAAGTTGACATAAAAATACTCTACTGGCTCATAGTTAAAGGCTTAAAAACTTGAGATGCATCTTCATCCTTGATGCCCATTATTACTAATCTGTAAGACAATATATTTTCTGTGCATACTAATATGCTTCCTTTCACATATAGCAGCATACTTACCCTTGTTATTATTAGCCCAGTTGCAAGATCTTATGCTGTTTGTGTAACATGGATTTGTATATCTAAAGGTATTCCAATATAACTTAGAGAATATGCTTAAGTAAAATCTTGTCAATACTGAGAACATTTGAAGGCCCTCAAATATACCACAGAGGTTGTATTTAAGACTAGAAAGTTTTTATTCCTTCTGCCTCCCGTCTTAGTGCAGACTTGTTTCATGTTTAAACTAGGGAGCTCTGAGTTTGTCTTCAGAGTCTTTCTCCTGCTTAGACATTTATGAATTGGAGACATATTTGAGGCTATTAGATGTACATTTGAGACATATTAGATGTACATTTAATGCATTATAACCACATATCTGAATAAATTCCTTTAGTTTCCACATCAGAGAATCTGGTTTGCTTGGTTTTCTCATGTAAGCCTTTGCAAGTTCTAGTTTGAAAATGACATTTTTCTTAGTGGATTTCCCTTCTAACCTTCTCCAGTTTTTAAACAACGGAACAGTTATAGAGTTTGGGAGTTCCTTTTCTCAGTTGAAAACTTTTGAATTGCTGTTCATTTTCCCACCACAAAGACTAAATTGAACAATTGCCTTTTTTTTCTCTTGTCTTTGTCCTTGCCAAAAGATTCTTCCCCAGAAGAATCACTATTGATTAGTTATTTGATGTGTATCTCTACCTGTGCTACTTGCAGCTAAATGACCCTTTCCCATGATGTAATAATTGATTTGCCTAATAGAAATGGAGAATGAACTAACTAGTCATTTGATCTTAACAGGAGATTATTCACTCGCATTGTTTCTAAACAAAAGTGTCAGAAAAGTTGTTTTGAGTGGTGAAGGCTGTGAGAGCTGACATCCTGCTGGACTGTGGAGACATGGTTCTGTACAGACTCCTATGAAGTCTGGTAAATATTTAAAGAAAAAAAAAGTTTGATCTTACAGATTTGTCCCTTGAATTACAGCACTCCAGAAGTAGGAGTATTGCAATGCTCGATTTAATTCTATCAGAAAATAGCTTAGTTGCCTGAAAACATAGTCTGCAGTGCAGTGAAGTGTTCATGTAGGATTAAATGCCAGTATGAGTGCACATTTGCCTATGCTTACTAACCATGTGCATACATTCAGACCTAATGTTTAAATATTCTCCCCTTCCTTCCTGGTATTCTCTCATCTATCCATGTAATTTAACTGCAAGTCATGAGGGTCTTATAAATTAGAC
The DNA here is from genome assembly GCF_047495875.1 of Pithys albifrons albifrons. Taxonomy (NCBI): domain Eukaryota; kingdom Metazoa; phylum Chordata; class Aves; order Passeriformes; family Thamnophilidae; genus Pithys; species Pithys albifrons. The sequence continues at coordinate 74,814,109 of NC_092497.1, read as the reverse complement.
ACCAGGACCATGTCATACACACAGAAGGATATGGTTGGGCATATTCAGAAAAAGCAGAAGTATCGTATTTTAATAATGAGGAAGACAGACTTGGATTATGGAGCATCTATAGGTACAGTATTGTGTATTTCTGTTTGTGCTTGGATTATATTGTAAAATGTTATGTACTTCAAATCTATTTTGTGATTTGTCTAACATTTATAAACACAACTCTGGGAAGAATTAAAAATGGTTTTATTTCATGGAGTGTAAGGGGAAAATATACCTGTAACTTGAGCCTTATCTTTGTATAGTGAATTTCACATTTCTATATGTCAACATCCTGATTGTTTTGTATGTTGATATGATGGCAGGAACCCCTAATAAAATTACACTGGAGAAAAGGTTTCTGCAGTTATGATAGTTCTTATGATGAAAGATGATTATAAATAATTGATATTGTCAAGAAATAATTGCTGCATGGTATAATACAGATTTCTTAGGACTCCTGCAATGTTTATATGTACTTTTTTTATTCATCAGCTGGAGAGATACTGAAAGTGCTTTAGGATAAGATGTTATTAACATTTCTTCAGGTGCATTAACTGAGAGCCTATTGGTTTGCCTGGTTACCGCGTAAGAGTTAGTCAGAGTCTTGAATTTGCCTCAAAATACAATTGTTACACGCAGAATACAAACTGAGAAGCTGATTTTACAGTCAGGCCCTGGCAGAGGACATATGGCTGCAACCTTTAGTGGCAGGTCTGGCTAGACTGTTACATAAGCAAAGCTGTGCAGGTTTTCGAGGGAGCTTGCTTACATTGAGTTGGTTTGGAGCTCAGACAGTGCAAAAGTATTCAGTAAGAAATGTATAGTCTTCAATGAGGCAGTTGAATATCACTTTGGGGAGCTAAGAGAAATAGAAGGTATTGCTTGAGCACGTAAAACATTTAGATGCAGATATGACTGTACCATATAGAAAGAAAATCTAAATAGACTGGCAATTTGAAATGTAAAGGAATGAGAATATAAAGTACATGTAGACTTATTTATGTTAAAATGATATAGGTTATAACACAAACTTCAAAAGAGGTTGTGCTCCTGCTTTGATGTAAGAACACAGTGTAATCTCCTCAATATTGTTTGCATTCTGAAGTACTTACCACAATTTATGAAACTAGTATTTATGAAACAAAGTATTTCTAGTTTGGGTAGAAATTCAGCATTTGTCATAAATTATTTTTGAATAATGACATGCAAATTTCTCTAAAATGATGACTCACTAAAATGTCACGCCAGATGTGAATTTGAAGAAATCAGACTACATTAATCAGTGCTAATGGTTGCTATAGGTACCTGACAAGAACTGTGTTAACTAAACTGGAGATCACCAGCACTGGATGGTAAGAAGCTTCATCTGGAAGTCCAGGTATGTTTCTCACTTTTTTGTTTCATTTTGTTGGATTCTGTTTGTGTTTAAATCCCAAAGGAAATAATTATCTCTTCTGTTTGCATGCATTTGCTGTAGATTTTCTTAAAGCTATTGCTCTATATGGAAAAAGATCTGAGACACCTCATGATCTCTGCTGATAGAACTGTTAGATGCCATCTTACAAAACTTTGGTCCCATAGTCTTACCTCTTTCATTCTGCCCCTTTACAGAGGTGAATTCTTCATCAGCCTTATCCTCAGAAATACAAAGCAGCTGTTCTGATATTTAGAAACTGTACTGCTTGCAGTTGCTTTCTTTTAAGGCAGAGTATTGACTGTTCATCCTAGCCAGATGAACTCCCTGTAGTTCTATTTTATATTGCTACAAAAATTCACAGCTTGCCTTTTACAGGACTTGTCGCTACTTCCTAGAAATCAGTGGCACTATCTGTTCCTGTGAAGCAATGCTTAAGGATGTAAGCTGTGGCATAACACATCACAGAAGTATTCCTGCTGTAACCAACCACAGCTCAGTGCTTGTGCATTACATTGAAGGACAATAATGCATTAATTTCTACTTCAGGATCATACAGTTTTGGAGTGCAAAAATAGTTATAAAAATAGAAATTTATTATATACTTGAAAAATTGTCTGTTCTGTTTATTTAATTCTGACCTTTCCCATCTCAGCTGACTTTTATTTTCAATGAAGATATGTTTATTGAGCTCAGGAAATGGCAGGTACTCTAGAGAAGCAATGTGGCTCCCTAGAATCTTCATCAGTATCAAGATGAAAAAATATCACCTACTAACTGCCAGTTACAAAAGATGAAGGGAACATAATTGGTTTAAATAGACTAAAAATCAAGGTGAAATAGGTTACATTTCTTTGAATAAAGAATAATTATTCTTTGAATTTACTTATATGTATAAAAAATATATAATTATATAAGAAGTATTTATTTGATTGAAGAATAATTAAATGTATTTATTTAAGAGAACGTGTATTTCTGGGAAGAATTGTAGACAGAAGAACAAAGAAAACCTCTCAATTGTAATACTATATATCCTATTTAAAATCTGCAATAAAAAAGTCTACTGCCTGCAGTGTCTCCTGAAAAGTCTGGGTTTAAAACCACTTTAAAGCATTTTCTGATTCTGAAACAAGAACTGTTTCAGAATTAACTGGAATAATGTTTTGGCATCAATTTTCAGTGTTATGCACATGACTAGTTGCCTAAAGAGAAGTTTGAGAGGACTTGCTGGTATTTTTGAATTAACATGTAGTGCAATGAACCAGACACTAAAAAAATTCAGTGTCACCTAATGCATCCCCCTTTTACTCAAATCTTCAGATTCTCAAAAATTCAGGTTCTTCTGACAGACCGAGCTAGATGGACATAATGATATACACTTTAGGTATGGGAAAAAAAGACTTCTGCGAAGCCAAATCCAAAATAAGGCTTCTGAGCACAAAGTTTGCTTAATCTTGTTCTTCGGATCTAAGTCAACAGATGTAATCATCACTCAGGTTTACAACAACTGGAAATGCCCAACTCAGTAACAGCCTTATGGTCCTCTCATGACCATCACCTGGTTTTGCCTAGCTGATGGCATGTGCCATTTCTGTCTGAGATCCTGGTATGCCCAGGGGGAATTGTAACAACAAAGGTGTTGTAAGGAGATATCTGTGCTGTGCTCACAGGCATAAAACCAAAATAAACATCAGCTGCTGGTGAAAAATAGATTTGAGTCAACTTTTCTTCATAGCTGCCTATGTGTTCTTGCAAATTCAACCTGCTGTTGAGCCACAATAGCTGACTTTAATTTTCTTTGGACAGCTCACAAAAATATTATGTAGTATGTATTTGAGACAATTGTTCTATCCCCAGCATTTTCTCTGTCTCAGATAGACAGGGAATCCTCTTGCCTTCTCCTCTTTTGCCCTCTCTGACAAACATCACTTTCCCCAAAAGTTATTTTGGAACCTCAGAAATAAAATTAAACATCACGTCTCTAAAGAGCATGAAGGTTGTAGGGGTGGCTCAGAGAAAGGGTTGATCTCTTCTTCTAATGTGTGAGCAGTGCCCTTGTCCTAGTGCCCTACAGCTATGCTATTTTAAGTGCCCTTACAATAGCATAGCTGGCATGTTTTGGGTGGGAAGGGAGTTCAGAAGCTGAAAACAGACCTTCTGTTGCCTGCCATATACTCAATGACTTCCTCCTTCGTGTATATTTTCCTTTTGATCAAAGTTTCCTTTACTGTTCTGATTCAGGAAAATTACCCTCTACAAAGCACAAAGCTCCTGCCAATAATTTCTGAAGCTTCTCTTTCTTTTCCACCCCTCATGTGCAAATTTAATACACACCCTGAACATCCAAACCATTGCACTGAACTTCAGTATAGCCCACAGCTCTGTCCACCATTTCTGTCCCAAGTAAACTCTCCATATCCAGCTGCTTGCTGCTTCCTTTGCCCCTGCGCAGACTCGTGCAGCGCCTGAACACCCAATACAAACAACTGGAGATCAGGTGGGACCTCATCTGCCTCTGCAGTAGAGACTGTGTTTCCTGCACTGCACATGCAAACCCTTCCTGCTGCCACTCCTGGGGGCTGCAGAGCACTGACAGGGCCCAACCAGGACCAGGGGCTTTTCCGGCACAGATGTCCCTGGATGTAGCATCACTCCACAGCCCCACACATCGGTTGCAGGTACCCCACCTTCAAGCTGTTTGTGAACTGCAGTTTGGCCATCCTGGCTTAAGGCAAAGTACAGCTGTAGCAGTGTCTGTCAGTAACAGGGCAGGTAAACTATTTGGTGATGTGTTAAAATGACTAATCTCATTCTTGTTATTTACAAAAAGAACTCCTAATGACATTAAAATTAGAGACAGTTGTCAATTTCTTTCCCACCCGTTTAAATTCAGTAGTACTTTGACTAATAATTTACCTGAGCTGTAAATTATGTACAACTTGTTCCTGAATATTGTGTGCTAAACAGTGTGTGCAATTTTTTACACTGTGTAATGTGTGCAAATTTTTATGACTTGCATTGCAGCACTCACTTTCCTGATATATTTTTTAAAAATCTACAATTACAGAAAATTGTACTCTGACCCAGCACTCTCAGGACCTTTATAAAGAAAAATAATATCTGTATCAAAGATTTTGTGTCTGTGGGTGTCTCTGTGGATGTCTCTGCTACCTGTGAGTAACAGCTCTGGCTTTATGGTTGCACTTTATATGTATCGATTTCTGGCACTTTCAGGACTCCCTTGGCAGGGCACCGGGAAGAGCATTTAGCAAAAAGTGATTAGCAGAACTTGGAAAACACAAGATGTTCCCCCCAAGAGGCTGGAGTCATTCATCACAAAATAACAATTTAGAAAAAGGAATATGGCAAACCAAAAATCATGTGACCGTTAGTGAGTGTTAGTACAGCAGACCTCACATCTAACTAAAACACTTTACAGCTGTGAATGTACACCAGAAAGCCTTCATAATTATGGTATTTATTCTCTTTCCAAAAATACACAAAGTGAGGAGCATAGCCCTCTTTGCAGCTGCAATTATCCAAGTGTTCAGCTCTTATATACACTGCAAGATGAAAAGAAGTAAAGAGAAAAAAACACAGTGGTTATCAGCTATAAACTGGGTGTAAGGAAAACTGGTCATGTTAACTACAAATTTCTTCATGTTTTCTTTTCAGGCCACAGGACTTACTGCAGGTATATGATAAGCAAAATGGAGGTAGATTCTACATGTTTGTTGTAAACACTTGTTCCACCAGAGTTGACTATGAAGCTATTTTATTAATTTGTGTTTCTTTTGTCCCAAACTGATTATTGGGCTATATCAACTCAGATGTTTTTAATGCATAATTCATGTATTCTAATAACTTGCTTAGTTCTATCTAGAAATATTGAACCCAATGTCTCTAATAGAATTATAAGGCTGTGTTATAGTAGTTATTTCATTACTCTTAATAAAACTACTAAATTTAAGAACATAATTTTATATTTTTCAAAGTGTAATTCCTAAGTAGCATTTTTAAAAAGTATAGATACCTAGTTGGTTCTAGCAATTAAAGACAAGGTGCATGAATACTGGTACCATACCTTTACATATATGAAAACAGAAAGTTTCCAACAGTATTGTAACTTAAGTGGATAATATGTTGCATACTTTCAGAGAAAGCATAGGAGCAGAATATAAGAAAAAGCTGTAAGGACCAAAGCTGGTGCAACTTATATAAAGGGTTACAGGTGTCAGTTACCTAAAACTTTCAAAGCAGATATATTAACAATATTTACTAATTATTTACTACCTGAAATCTGAATTTAAGGAAGATTGGATGAATATGAAGAATTGTCTTTATCTTCTGGGTTGCTGGGGATCAACATCTGTATTTACCACTGAATACAAAATTACTTGTAAAGGATTCATCCTCATTTGAAACAACCACAACAACAACAACAACAAAACCCCACAAAACAAAATCCCCACAAACTGTTCAAGAGTGTCCTCTTGTGGCACTACAGAATAATTCATATGAAGTTATCCTGTGAAGAAACACTTTTTTTAGAAATTGGATTCTGGTGTTGGTTGGCATTTTTTGGTAGGTCTTTTTGTTTGTTTCTTTGTGTGTTTGGGGAAGGGTGTTGGTTTTTTGATTGGTTGGTTGTTTTTTAAATGGTACTAAAGAAATATTTGAAAATTAGTTTCATTTAAGTATTTATAGTTTTAGGAATAAGTTTTCAAGTTTTGTTAATCTGGGAATAAGCTTTTACAGCAGTTCAGGGAAACACAATGCTAGAGGTCTTCAGTGGCATCTTTTCTCGCCGTTCATAGGGGATGGGACTGGATGGATTTGCTGGTGCACAGCCATCCTGCTCAGAGCTCTGCCACTGGCACCCTGAGGGTATATCAACACATGTATCTCCTTATGTTTGTATTATATAGTAGACATATAGTATTGTGCCTGTGAGGTATAGTGAGAGCAAGCTCCATTTAAGTCCTGGGCTGGGCTCCTGTGGTTCTAATGACCCTCTCACTGGCACTATGCCTTACTCTGTGTGTCAAGCTTGCCTTTGTCCATACCTCTCAATCCTGCTTGGAAAAAGTGTTTATTATAAAATCATATTTGGCTGATGGCATTATGGATAGATGTGGCTAAGTATAGCTTAGGTATTTCCAGTTTAGTCAAATGGGAGAGCTATAGTTCCATTTTTTCTTGCCCCTCCTGTTCTTTTGAACTTTTGTTGTGCACCAAACACAAAGTTATGACAGGTGATTTTTAATTTACTACAGGACTGCTGTAGGCCAGGTGTCCCAGAAGTTAATGGGGACATTGGTGATGTGCAGCATCACAGAAAGGAAATCATTCAGCGTTGGTGCGGCCTCTTGTGCATTCAAATCCTTGATGGCTCTAAAAGGTCTTAACGACTGCAGCTGCATTTCTCTGTAGGGAGCTGCTGCTGAGCAGTGTGGAGTAGGAAGGGAGACCTCAAGCATTTTATACCAAGTTGGAAAATAGGTTAAAATTATGTCAGAGAGTAGATATGGAGAAAAAGGGAACTGAAATGAAGGCAATACACTTGTGTAGTTTATAAGGCATGAAATGCCAAAATGAAATATTTTCTTTATAAGGGATTGTATTTTTTTTCTTGAGCAATCAATTACTTAAAAAAAGAACAACATCTTGCAGTACTTTGATAGAGCAGTGTTTTTCACTGACACACTTGGTATGAAAAGTTCCTGTCAGCACTGTTCACGTTTGCATGGATAGTGCAAGGATCTTGGCTGCATTTCACCAAATGGTGGAAAATTAAAATCATCACCTGCATCAATTTCCGTGGCTGCTTTCTTGAAGTTTATGGAAAAACTATAATAGAAAAATTAGTTTTGTGTCCTGTTAGTGGTTGAAAAAGTCTTGAGGTGATACAAAAGTAACTTAGTTTCTAATACTAACTTAAAACAGGAGATACTCATAAAAACTAAGTGACTTTGATCTGAATCTTTGGTTTTAGACTCCATTTTATGAAGAAAAAAAGTCAAAGAATATTTGACAATATTCAAGCAAAATGATGTGGGAGAGGCTTGTTTTAAAAGTTATTGTGGGATGAAAACCTAAAAAATTAGTTTCTAAGAAGAGTTATTATAATTAAGCTTAGTATAATTTTTGTAACTGTTCAGATAGTGATTACAAGATGAAGTTAGCTTCCCTGTTTTCTGGTGCTGTTTCTGTGCCCACATTATCCAGAAATTATTTGTGAATATTATTTTTGATATTACTTTTCAACAAATCTATGTGAGTCAGTGTTACATTTTTGCTGTGCCAGTTAAGATTTGGACTCAACTGCCTATTAATTATTTTTCTTACCTCTAGCAACTGGGAAAATGCCTATCAGGCCCAAAGGTAAAAAATGCACAAAGACTCTTCTTGTCTAAATGAGAAGTGGAGAATAGAGAGCCGTTGAACAACGTGAAAATAGTTAGGAAAAAAGCCTTAGTATCTACAGAGAATCTTAAATCTTTGGGTCTTAAATAACTACAGAGGAAGAAAATTTAGTCTGTGAAATACTGAGTGAATGCTGTCTTGTATGGAGATCCAAGAAAGTTTTTGAACAAGGAGACTGGTTTTTCTGTGCTGTCTCCTCTGTAATCCATCTTTTATTTCCTGATATATCTTACTTACATAGCTTAATTATAGTTGTAAGTATCAGTTGTCAAATCTGTTGTATTTTACAAAAACATAACATTTAGGCAGTTAAAAGTCACCCTGACATCCAATCCTGTCAGATCTCGGAAGCTCAGCAGGGTCAGCCCCGGTTAGTACTTGGATGGGAGACCCCCTGGCAAAACCGGGTGCTGTAGGTTCTAGTCCTGAGGACTTCACAGTCACCATCCAAGCTCTCTTGGCCCTGCCAGATGAATCTGAGGAGTTAAAGGGTGGGGTCAGTTCTGCACATGCTGTGCCTCACCTAAAAAATCCACTGCGCAGGCTGGAAGGGCACACCCATGTGGGGAGAGCCCTTTCCAAATCTTCGCTCATGAAGCCGAGCCATGATTATAACATTTAATTTATGAAAGGTTTTGTTTGGGCCCTATTTGGTTATATATGTCTTTCCTTTCTATAAATATTAGTGGAATTCCCGCCACACACACACCCCCCCCAATTAACTGTTGGCTGTCATTTTTGCTCAGCTGTCCTTTTGTCAGTCTTGTAGTGCTTCTTGACTGCTCTGCTGGAATCTGATGGGTTGTGCAAACTGCTTGGATTCATTACAGTGGCTTTGTTAGTGTGGATGTTGTTCCTGAGGCCAGCAGATATACAAGAACCCTTTGTTAGAGCAGAGACTTAATGGAATAATAAATTTTTTTGATACTTGCACCAGTATGTCCCCTCCTCCTTGAGCAGAGTGGCCAAAGGGAGGATAAGTGTAAGATCTGTGTCAATAGTAAAGTGGGTCTAACCTTTCTTAAACCTGAAAAATGGTATCATGCACCTTTTGAGTTCTGACTTACTTGTTATTTATTTGTTTAATATGGGTCAGCCTGCTTGGGTGAGTAACCTGGGAAAAGGATTTAACATCAGAGTGAGAACAGAAGTCCAAGAATATGCAGTGTTTCAGCTATAATTCTTGATAATCTGTATCCATTTCCCTTCATGGCTTCAAACCCAGTGGAAGCTTGAGATTTTAAGGAATCTACCTTGTTTCGAAAGTGTCTACTATCAATTCTGTCTTGGGACAATTTATCCTAAGAGCAGCTTCTGATAGAATTTATTTTATTGACTATATTAACTTCCAGAATTGAACTTTGGAAACACAAAGGCAGTCTTGGATGTGCTGTCTGTTCAATTGTTTCCTTCCCCTTCCCCCCCCACCCCAACCCCTCCACCTCCAGACCTTTTTCTTATTAAAATTGTGATTGATTAACTTGTAGCATATTTTATTGCCTTGTTTCCTAAAGTCTAAAAGTAGCAATACGATGCTGAGGGTTCAAATACTCAAGGAAAATACTTAAAAACAGCATCTACTTGAAAACATCTATTTTCAAATGAGCACTTCAGCCTGAATGAGACATTGCTACTGTTTCTTCATCTTAAGAGGAATTCATGATTACAGAGGTGACCACTGGAAAAATGCTTTTGTGATTAACCCTAAGCAGATCTAATTAATATACTCAGTCTTATGCAGGAGAATGATAGCAACATTTCCTTGGTTGACTGCATGGAAACTCTGGAAGACAAACACTGGCTTTATTAAGTCGTAAGAGACAGAAGAGGGCACCTTTCCATTTAACCTAGGGTACCTACATGTTTCGAGTTGAAAATGGAAGTGAAAAATGGATGGACTACATTTCCTGCTACTTACCTTCTTTTCTGCCAGCAAAATCCATACAGATCTACATTTACAGCAAAATATACAAGTAATGTCAACCTTATTGTGGTTTTTAAGTTTAAAAGCAGACGTCAAATTCATATATATTATAGTCCTTTTTGAATGACATCTTGATTGTCAAATTTCATCTGAAATGAAACTCTGTGTTTCATGGGAATTAAGAATATCTTGCAGCACTGCAGTGTTTACTTTGGGGAGTTTGCTTGTGTTCCCCAGATCTGAGCCAGTTTAGTTTTTCTGAGCCTTCAGGACTCAGGTGGACCTCAGAAACAAGCTGTGAACTTTGGATTAATATTACTGGAAATATTTTCACTGATCTCAATGAAGTCAGGATTTCACCGTCAAAGTTGTTGGGGTTTCATGTTGCTTTAGCAGTTCACACGTCAAAAAGAGGTTTGCAGATGCATATATGTGTATATCGAGGAGTTTATTGAACATTTAACAGTTTGAAAAACTTCCAATTTTTTTCTTCACAGAGAACTTTTAGACCCTTAGAATAGTGAGCTGTGATTAAGAGTTTTATTTTAAAATTAGGTTTTATGGGTTTTTATTAAGCTCCATAGTAGATTTGGTGACAAAATATCAATTTTATTGAATGCCCTCTATTAAGTTTCTGGTCCAGAATGTTATTTATGGAAACAGGGTATTTCATAGTTTTGTTTTGGTTGTACTCTTTGAATTTTTGATTTGGTTTTCCAATCAGGCAGTCTAGTGCTATTTGACCAATGCAAAGCATATAGATTTGATAGCAAGCTGGAGTGTTGCATTTTGCTGTATCTCACGTAACATAATTGTGAATATAATTGTTACGTGATTTGTAACATATTAAAGTAGCAATAGAATAGTGCGTAAAAGGTTTGTTGCTTTCTAATGTATCAAATATCACCTAGTTTTTAATTTTCATCCATTCATACAACCAGTGCCTATTTTTCTGGAAAAGTAAATAAACAAAACTTTTTCCAGATGTTTAAGACTATAAAGGAACACTTGACAAAGATGTCTTACTTGCTATTAATACTTCAAACTCTGGGAATTTTTGAAAAGGCAGTGGAAATAATCCAAGTTGTTCATATGCCAAATTCTAATCACATGAAAGTTGTAATTGAAAAAACTTTAATATTTTAATTTATTTCATGTAGGTGGATAGTATAACTGCAATAAAGGAATACTGTTCTTAGCCTTCACTTGGTTTCCACTGAACTCTCCATCTTGAGGGGCTTCTTTGTTGCCAGTAAAGAATTTCCTTCATGGGGTGCAGGATCAAATCTATAATCATTGTTATTACTGAAGAGCAAAATACCACGGACTACACCCCTTGAAGATGAGTACTCTTAGACAGAATCTGGTGCTGAATGTGGGGTTTTTTTCAAAGTCTTTAGATAGTCCTGAGTCAAGTAATAAAATAAACCAGAACAAATGTCAGCATCAGATAGAAAAAGTATTTCTTAGCTACTGATTTCAATTGTGTAATTAATGATTGCTAATGATTCTGTCAAATACACAAAATGGATTTTGAGATGACTATGACCATTGACATGACTATGTTATAAATACACTTTGTTATTGTCTTTAATCTAGTAGTAGAAATAATTGCATTACGCCAAAAAGGTAATACTTAAAAACCCCTAAAACACAACTTAGTAGATTGATCTATTCCTAGCATGGTCAATTTTTGCATCAGAAAATGTTATCAAACAACACATAATATTTAACTAATATCTATTAGTTATATATATATATACACATTTATATATATATACACACATTTTATTAAGTCTAATGTTAGCACTTTTAAAACATTCCAAACAAAGCTGTTCCTGAGAGTTCTTCACAAGGGATGGCTTAAAAAACTGGCACCACAAGGTATTGGAGAACTATGACACTTCTTGAATAATGCAGTTGTCTTAGAGGAGAGGAGAAGTTTTGCTCCTTGCTTACTTAAAGCAATACTTATCATGTTTTGCATTAAATAAATGTGTTTGGTAACATTTTGTGTTGTCACATAGTTTAGACAGGAAACATTCTTGAAGAGATAAACCCTAGAAGAAAAGTGAATATTCCAATGCACTCAGAAAAGTCCAGACTTGCATGGTCATCTTACCTAAATGGACAGCTGAAATCAAGGTTTCCTTACATTTTTTTAGTTTATTTTTATTACATTTCTTGTCTTTAAAGAATATTCTACTGAGTGCTTTAATTCTGATTTTTAAAACTGCAGTTTCCTTAATCCTTATCTTCAACTTTAGTATTTTTCTCAATTTTTAGTGTCTCACCTTAAGAAGTGTCCTGATACTGATTGAATTTAACTCAAATCAAATTATAGTTGTCAGAGCTTTGTTTTATTACACTCTTCAGTGAGATGGTAGACTACAATGAATACATTCTTTTAATCAATGTTTCTTTCTGTTTGAAGCACATCCATAAATAAGACAAGGGAAGTCCTGTATTGTTAATATCCTTTAAGACGTCCATAATGTCTGTGGTAATTTTTTGTTCAAAGTCCACAGAACCTCAATGCTTTTATTTTTTTTAATTATTGTTATTTTGGTTTTCTTTTGTGTATGTGTGTGTGTGTATGGGTGGATGTGGGGTTTGTTTGTTTTTTAGTAGAGAGACAAATATTTAAGGCAGGGAATAGAAAAATAATAGCTTAGAAACAGAAAGCTTGTTTAGTATGGATCAGATTAGCATGTACACAGAAGAAAATCTAGTCGTAGAATTGTCATGGTTGGAGGAGACCTTTACCACCCAGCACCAGATCCAGACACCTCTTGGACACCTCAGGGATGGTGACTCCACCACCTCCTTGGGCAACCCATTCCAATGCCTGGACAACCTAACAGTGAAAAATTTTTCCTGATATCTAATCTGAATTTCCCATCCCAGATCAAGGCCATTTCCTCTTGTCTTCTCACTGCAGACACAGTACAAGAGACCAGCCCCCACCTCACTACAACCTCCATTCAGGTAGATGTAGAGACAAATGAGGTCAGTCATGAACCTCCTCTTGAGACTAAGCAAACCCAGCTCCCTCAGCTGTTCCTCACAAGACATGTTCTCTAGTTCTTTCATGAGGCTTGTTGCCCTTCTCTGGACATGCTCCAGAACCTCAATGTCCTTTTTTAAGTGAAGTGCCCAAAACTGAACACAGTAGAGATGTGGCCTCACGGGAATGATCACCTCGTCAGTGCTGCTGGCTACATTATTCTTGACACAGGCCAAGATGCCATTGGCCTTCTTGGCCACCTGGGCACACTGCTGGCTCACACTGAGCTGACTGTCAACTCCAACTCCCTTTCTACTGAACAGCTCTCCTGCCACTCTTCCCTCAACCTGCAGCACTACATGGGGTTGCTGTGGCTCAAGTGCAGGACTCAGCACTTCATCTCATGCAGGGATGAAATCAGATTTCAAATATTTTCTTATATTCTATCAGCGGATTGAAAATAACCGCCGATACAGTGGAGAGGTTTCTGCTTCCAGGAGCAAGGCTAGGAAAGCGGCCAGCGGAGCTCCCTAGGAACAAGCACCTTAGAAGCGAGGTAGTTTCTTCCCGCCCTCGGCCCGGCGGCCACCCCTGAACGGAGTAAGTCCACAGCAGCCGGAGGTCCAGGAGGAAAAGCCAAGTTTAATGCCGCACGCTAGATTTTAAGGAGAGCATGGGAATTCCCCGGATGTAGGCGGGGAAGAGGGGCAGAGACTGGGCGGAGACGGGGCGGAGTAACGCACTTCATTGGGTGCATGCAAACGAAGGGAAGGAGGGAGGGGAGGAGCGGCAAAAGGACCAATAGGAGAATGAGATAGGTGGGGAAATTCTACCTTAGGGCTTCCGGCACTCCGAGGCAGGGACAGCCCCCGCCCGGGCTCCAGCGGCACCTCGTGGGCGGCCCCCCAGGCAACCGCCCTCATGGCCGGGTCGGGCCAGGACGGGGGCTGCGACCCGGAGGATTTTGTGGGAAGAGGAAACTTGGATAAGGAACGACTAAGGGAAAAATAACCAGGGTAGCCACATTAAGGGTACAACATTCAAACTAGGGAAACATCAATATAGGGTATGAACTTATTAGAGTCCTTATAAATCTGTCGCAGAGCTTCCATATTCGGGGAGCCGGGTTCCTGGACTTCGGCGTCCTCGTCTATCCATCTCTTGTAGTATTTTTGCCACTGTATAAACCCCAGGTCTACTCCAACAATATTGTAATTAAAAACAGAAATAAACCATAACTTTACAATGAAAGAAAAGTGACACATTGGAATTGCTCAATATTCTTCACTTTATTTCTTCCTATTTGACTTCTCTGAATCAGTGTCATTAAATAAGAGATTCTAGTAGCTTCCATCCCACTTCTGAATGAACAAATATGAAGTAGGGAAAATGAAGCATAGAATTGTCTTCTTAGCAGTGGAACTGGACTTTACATATGCCTAGGAATATAAAACTAGTACAAAACTAGATCAGTGTATCATCCCATAGTTCAGTAGTAATCACACTGCATTTCCTTCTTGCCACACAGTGGACCCTGTAGGTCTGTGTTGAGTATTGCCCTTCCCTTATTTCTGATTACTTCTGCTGCCTAGTAGACAAAGTTACTGATAGCTTGACCTAACAACCAAATGCATGATGCTCACCTTTAAAATATAATCCAGAGGTTGTTAATTCAAATGGACATGATTTCTACATGTTACCTATGAGCTCGATTTCTTCATTCTCTTGCACATGTTCTGTTTGTATTCTCCATCCTTTTGGAGAGGCATACTTCTACTGTCTACATATCTCTGCTGAAGAGCATTCACAAAGTGTTGTGCTTTGTGCTTTGCTTGTAGGTTTAAACATACAAACTAATGTCATTCCATTTGTCACGTGATTATTTTAACTAAGAATTTTGTTGTTCACATTGATGAGATAAGCCTTAATAAAGAGTAAAAATCAGAGCAATTTCTGAAAAACTGAGAGACTAAGTAGGCCCCTGGCTGAATGTAGACTCACACAGAGTCACTGAAGTAGGGGAAACATATGGAGACTGCCTCACGTAGTGTCCCTGCTCAAACAAGGGCCAACTAGAACTGATTGCTAAGGGCCATGTCCAGCTGGCTGTTGAGTTTTCCCCAGGGCTGAGAGTTTACAGAGTGTCCTTTGTAGCTGTTTGCTAGAGTCAGTCCAGTATGAACATATGTCTCTTGTACTGGGGAGCTTGAAACTGGACTGTTATGCAGGTGTGTCTCACCAGTGTTAAGAAGGGAGAAAGGAGCACCTCTCTCAGCCTGCTTCTACTAATGCAGCCCCAGTAGTTATTTGCTTTCTTTGCAGTAAGGGCATAGTGATGGCTCATGTTCAGTGTGTTGTCCAGAGGATCACTAAGTCTTTTTCTGTCAATTTTTTCCCAGCTGGTTGGCTCCCAGCCTGTTCTGATGCATGTGGTTATTATTTCTCTTTTCTGAACTCAGTGAGATTTTCATTTACCCATTTCTCCAGCCTTCTTAGTCCACACAACCAACTGGAGTACCAACCAGATAGATCAGGATTATTTGCATAGCACTGAGATAAATAATTTAATTATGTCTGTTGTGTAAAATGCAAGGTAATATTATCCCTGCAAAAGTTTTGTTGATATTTCCTATAGGAGGAGTACCTGATTTTTACTGAGCCTGTCCGGAATTTTTTCACTAAGCAAGCAGCTATTACTCACCCAAACGTGGGCATGAGTGTATACCAAGAATGAAAAAAAAATTGCTTTTATTGTTACAAAAGAAATATATACCATCCCGTTAGATCGAATCCATATGCTACATATGACAGAGGTTACTTGAAAAAGTTTTCTGTAATGAAAATGTCTTCCTACTCTCCTCCTTCAGCAGAGATTTTCACCACCTGGACTCACATGCATATGTAGGTAGGGGAATTGTAGGTTTGTGATGAGGGACACCTGGATTCAGATCTTTGCTACAAATTTTTGTTTATGGCTAGGGTTAGTCAGTGAACCCGTCTCTTCAGTTTGTACAGTTTTCCAGAATCTTTCACCCATGGAAAATTTAACTTACTGCAGGAAACAAAAACATAAAAGAAAATCAAAGATTTTCCACTGCAAAAGAATATTTCTGTTTCACCACTCTTTAGAATTTAAGTCAAAACATAATCAAACAAAACACCAGCAAACTTTTATCCAAAGGCCAAAGAGTAGCAGTTCAGAAACAAAGCAAAAGAAAACCAACAGGCACTGAATGACCTGAATGGTTAATATGGGAGGTGGCTTCTACAAAAAGAAGAAACTCAAGGCTGTGACTAAAAAAGCAAACAAAACTGTAGGTCACCTGCTGCAGGTAGCTCTGTCATTGCTTATGTCACATTCTTACAGTGAATTCCTGGACAAATACTTACACCTTGCACAAACAAATGCCGGGTGTTGCATTTCAGCAGTGCTGAACAAATGTTCTTGCAACTAAGCATGCTGTTCCTTCCAAGAGGTGGTGGCAGCAGCAGCAGCAGCAGGAGACTTAATCCCTGTGGGCGGGAATGCAAGTCCTGCCTCACCCCAGGTGTATCATTCAAGGAGCTTGTGGCAGAGAAAGCCAACAGGCCTCTGTGCTGGCTCTTTGCCCTGTGTCACAGACTATTAACTACAGGTAAATGTATATGGAGGTAAACCAAACTTCCCAGGCAGGCATGGAAAAACCCAAGAGAGTGGAATTCTTGTTTTAGTGCTTGTGATTTAATTCACTTTGGTTGTTGTGCGTGTCACAAAGAACCAAAACTCCAAAACTCTGTGAGGTTTTTTCAATTGTACTTGATCAGCTACATAAGACAGGCTGTCAACTTCTGCATAGTGAGAATGCTTCCAAAGGCAGGATATGTATTCAATTTCCAAGTCTGCTTAAGGCACACTATTATGATTGATAGTAGATACTTATGCACGTACATTTTCATGGTCTCAGTACTCTAGTACTAATAATACACAAAGTTTGCAAATATGAAGGTAATACTTACCTTTTCCAGCCTCTTAGGAAGCCTCTAACAACTGAAACTAATATTTTTTTCTGAAAGAATTTTAAGGGCTAGCCTGCCTTTTTCTTACCCTAACATTTCATATTAACATATAATCATGTTCATCCTGTGATGTTCATACAATTATGTACTTTATATCTGTATTTTAAAAATGTTCATAAATTTCTATATTCATATGTTTAATGACTGTACTTTCCACTTTAATCACCCCAGTATCTTGAGTGGCATAATTAAGAGTAGGGAAATACAAGGGTGAGGCCAATCCGAAGAGAACTATTTAAAAATCTTCCTGCTAATACTTGGGCGGTATTAACAGAAAGATTCACCATAGTAAAAACAGGGATCATGAAAAAAGCTGCTCCAATTGCTGAAGCAGGAAGTACAGCAGGATGGCAGAACTATTATTCCGAATACACTAAAGTGTGAAGACACCTGGTTGCTCCTATAATCTGTAGGTTATTCCAGCCACTAGTGTTATTAGCATGTATTTTATATTTAGTAGTACCTTATTTTAAGGAAAACTAGAGATGTGTATGATTTATCATGGGTATTTTATAAAAAGAAAAATATACTATCTCATCAGGCTGAACTAAAAGTAATTGAACCATCTAGCTACACAGTAGTTGCAAGTGCAGACAGCTGCTCTGAGCTCACTGATAGCCTCTCAGCTGGCTCTGAGATACGACATCATTCAGCAAGAGTGGAGTGGAAGACATCTCTCTCCCTATTTCCTGTTCTTCAGTGTTTAGACTTTCTGTCCTTGAAAATCAAGCCTTTTTCTGCTTCTACTGCTTTGCTCATACTCTTAATTTCTGTCTTCAACCTGTTATTTAGATATAATTATTATTAGTCTGTAGTAATGAAAAATGTCATATTCTAGAGTGATTGTCAGGCAAGGATTTGAAGACTGAGCATGGGGAAATATCATGTATCACACAGTTCTATTTAGGAAATGGTGTTGCCTGAGGGACTAAATTGTATTTAACTGTTTAAAACAGCCGGCTCATTTAGCCCATCTGTATTGTTCCCTATTTGTTGTTCAGGAAATGGCTGAAAATGGGCCCTAACAAACGTTAGGGATTTTTGCTTACGTTTTACATGAAGGTCTCCTAAATACAACCCATGAATTGATGTGTGTGTGTAAATCAATCAATCAATCAATCAATCAATCAATAAATAAATAAATAAGTAAGTAAGTAAGTAAGTAAGTAAGTATATATATATGTATATGTATTTATTTGTAACTGCCATAAAGGCAGTGATTGTAGAACAAGTAAATCTTTGAGTTCCAAGCTCTAGAAAGCAAATGCTTTTCTTCATATGTGCACATTATTTAGATAACATGCGCTGTGTGCTTCCTGAGTTTATTAAGTAATAGTTAATTAAGTCTTTTTAAACCTATTAGCATCCTAGGATCTAGCTACTGGTTCAGCACAAGACAACCCCAGGAATCACACCGTATGCCTGAGATCATTGTCCAAATGCTTCTTGAACTCTGGCAGCAAATAATATACACCAAAAACCTTGGAACAATACATATTTTTCTGTATCTAAAGCTATATTTAATATTTAGTATTATATTTTAAAAATATTTAATTATTATTCCTTTACCTTCTCTCATTTTGAGGTGCTCTGGCCCAGTCTTGGAGTACCAGCAGTTTCTGTAGACAAGAATGCAGCCTGGGGAATTTTACCATGATTTCCAAAGTCCTCATTTGTCAATATACTACATGTAACTTGGCCATTTATATATGCAGCTTGAACTGATATTCATCACAGAATAAGAAGAAATAGATCAAATTGGGGAATTGAAGTAGCTAAGGTTTTTCAAGTCACTGAACATAAAATCTGTTTTGTACTGTCTTTTTGGAACTGCAATTTAAGTTAATGGAGGTAACTAGTTTTAAATGCTTTAAGTTTTGCTGTCAAATTCTACAGTGACTCTTGGCACAAAGAAAAAGACACTGAAAGTAACATAATACATGTAGTGACAAATAGCACACTCTAGATCTTTTGTGAATGAAGTTGATTATTGTTGTGCTATTTATACACAACCTGAAATGCATATGGCATGCTTTGGATTAGTAAGCAAAGTATTTTAGCTCTGTTCTAGATTAACTTAGTGATAATTAAAGCAAAGGACACTATATAAATGAGAATAGTTAATAATTGGATTTTAATACTGTTCTGTGACCTTATGAAATGCTAAGCTGTAGTGCTTTAAACAGGGAAAATGGGCAACTCATAAATAGCTGCAACTAGCTGTTTAGACAGTGTCCTCAAATATTTCCCATTAGTAGTAAAGACTGTAGAACACTTTCAAATAAGAGTGTGAACTCAGGCTGCTCTAAAATGAAGATTATGCAATAATGAGAATATGAAAAGCCTTATGAAATTCTCCTGTATTGCTTTAGTTGGGATGCAGCATTTAGATTGGTGTACATATACAGAGCAGTCCTAACAGCTGAACCCACTGCATGTTGAAAATTTAAGTAACTTCTTTAAAATAATTTTGACAAGTCTTAGGAAATTTTTAGGGTACCCCAAGGAGAATTAAACACACGTTTCTCCTGAAAGTATGAAAGAAAAATTTAATGAACATTGAGTTGGGCAGAGTCCCACTGCCATATATGATTCCACTTTGAGTCTGCAAGGATGCTTCACAAGCACAAGCAGACTCCTCATAGACGCTTGCACTGGCACCAATCCCTTCAGCATTTGCATGAGGTATCTGAGCTTGACTGTGGGTCCTTCCCCTATCTGTTGCCCAAAGGCTTGCAGTTCCAGGATGGAACAGTTCCAGGACTATCTAGAAGATAATGCTGGGGCTTGTTTCTTATTCCATCACCAAGGGAAACTATTCTGCAAGATAATGCTGGGACTTGTTTACCCTTGCAGGGAGTTCTGTCCTTGGCATTCCTCCTTCCAGACACTTTAACCCCTTGTTGCAGCTGGTCTCTTTGCCCTCCGTGTCAGATCACTGTCACAAATTAGCACTGCTGAGCAGTTTCACTTAAAATTTCACTTTTCACAACTAAAATATGACCAGATCTGGTTTCCTCTGTATCCTCTTGTGCACTAAGGTTAGCAAAGTGCAATCATTTAATCCTACCTTTGTTGGTCTGGAAGATTTGCTTTCCTTTTCTTGCTGTACACTGTATAGCACTCTTGATATTAAGCACCTAATTCAAAGCTTATTGCAGATATTTATATAGAGTACTTTCTGCTGTGGGATCATCAGCCAAACAATATTTCAAACAGAGAAGAAGGCAAGGTTAGTGGGGTGGCATTTATTAGTGCCTTGCCTCACCCACTGCTTTGGGCAGACAGCCCTGTGTAAAGGTTTACCCTGGAGCAGTAGTTCTTTATGAGTTTGCTACAGTCGCTGGTATAGAATGTGCTGCAAACACAGATAAGAACTGAACTTTCCAGAGGGCCCTTTTTTTACCCCTAAGTTTCAGTTACTTGGAAAATGTTGAACCTTTAAGGTTAATTTTTTCAGCAGTAACGGTCAAATTAACGTATGTTATAACAAATCCTTAGCTTTTGACCATGTATTGCAAGTATTTTGGTTACTTTATTTTGATACATGCCAGAAGTAACTCAAGGTCCTCTCTGCTCAGATTTTGCCTTGGTGATGTCCTCTGTGTTTAGGTCAGCTAGCTTCAGAATCAAACAGGCTAAAGCACTTTCACAAAGGAGCAGCTCAAAGTAAAGTGTCACAGCTGGAAAGAAATAAAGTAAAATCTTGGGAGTTAAGATCCTTTCAAGACCAATATTAAGTAAAGGTTTTGCAAGTCTAGAAAGGCCCTGCCAAGATGGAAACCTTTGGCAGATCAAGATCATGTAGAGGAGGTAATTCAAATTACAGATTTGGAATATGGAATCCATTCTCAAGTATGACCTGAGAAGTGTACTTTAGATCATGAGTTTTTCTTGAAAGCTTTTGCTGTACTTCCTGGGTTAGCTCGGATATACAGACTGTGTTGAACAGACTCCAGCAGTGCAGAACTAATTAGCTGACATCAAAGGCATTACTTATTTGGAAGTGGATGAAGTCAAAATGAGCCACCTGATCAACATGATTGTTTTCTCTGAAGTAAGCAGACCATGACCAAGGCTGAGCTGTTCCTAATGCAAGCCTGACATATATGCTAGAGGAAATTGCTAATGTACCTTCACTTTTTGAGCTAGCACAAGGTATCCTAAACTTTTATCAGAAATTTTTGAAATAAATACATACTTTTACCAAACACCAGAAACTATTGGTTTTTTCTCATGCAGATAAAAATTAAGAGTAACACATTAAAGAAAATGATAATATGAAACCAGAAAAATGACTGAGGCTTTTATGCCAGTGATGTTAAAGGAAACAGAGCATTGTGAACATCCTATGTTAAGACACAAAATTTCATCTATGAAACCTATGCCTTTCCATAGATTCACCTTCTAAGAGAAAGAAGAATCTGAGATGTTAACATCTGCTGTAGCACCTAATCATCTTGCAGAGTAATCAGTATTCAGTAAAGCACGTTTTTTAAATCCTTCAATTATTTTTTGCAATAGTGTGCCTTGTACTAAAAATGTCTCTTTTGAAAAAAAAATGTTTTTCTAAAAATTTTACACAAACTTACAAAATGGACAGAATTTTAGAAATTTGTATTGCTGAATATTGTCAAATAATACCTTTTGTTTGGTGTACTTTGTGTAGTAGTGCTGTGATTAGTGGTTCAGGAGCTAGAATCAGCATAGCCATTAAGTATGGCTCTGCTCTGTGCTGATTAGGCTGATTGGCAGAGCTAATTTGCCTGGATGCATCATTGTGCTGATGCAATTATACAACTTTTTGGTAAACAAGCTAATATTGTTGCATGGCTATGTACTGTTCCAATTCACTAATAGGTAGATCAGGTGTTCCCCTAGTATGGTATTGCATTCCTTCCTGTAGATGTTCTCAATAGGACTTTGCACAAGAGACAATTCTGAAAATTTACCATAAGCATTAACATGATGCTGGAAACCTTGGAGATTTAAAGTTAACCAGGTTGCTATTTTTGCAGCTGATCTTTAGTTCTGCATTTGCATGACATCCAGTAAATAGGTAGACTTTGAGTCATATTCATTGAGAGTGGGCTGGTACAGCCTCACCTTGAATATTGTGTGCAGTTTTGGGCACTGCAATATAGCAAAGATATTCAGCTCTTAGAGAGTGTCCAAAGGAGAACAGCGAAAATGGTGAAGGGCCTTGAGGGGAAGCTGTATGAGGAGAAGCTGAGGTCACTTGGTCTGTTCAGTCTGAAGAAAAGGAGAGACCTCCTTGCAGTCTACAACTTCCTTGGGAGGGGAAGCGGAGGAGTAGGCACTGCTCTCTTCTCTGAGGTGACCAGTGACAGGACCTGAGGAACTGGCCTGAAGTTGTGTCAGTGGAGGTTTGGGTTGGATGTTAGAGAAAAGTTCTTCACTCAGAGGATGGTTGGACACTGGCACAGTCTTCCCAGGGAAGTAGTCACCACAATCTTTGAAATTAGAAGACTTTAATTGGAAAATGTAGAGGAAAAGGATTACAGTTCTTTACTACAAATATATATATCTATATCTATATATATATATATATATATATATGTGTGTGTGTGTGTGTGTGTAACCAAAAAAACCCCAACCAACTAAAACCCAAAACACAACAAAACCCCAACCAACCAACCAACCAACCAACCAACCAAAAAAATACAACCAGAACAGAACAAACAGCAACACCATAACCAAAACTTTCAAACAAATCAAGTCCTGTCTCTGCCCTTTTGGTGCAGTTGTATTCACAGACAGCAGGGGGTGATGCCATGTGCTGGGGGGCAGCAGCTGTGATGACTCACAGGCTCCAGTGAGGCAAAGACAGGTAGGGAGAGGTGCTGCTTCCAAAGTTCATGTGGGAATGGCTGCCACAGGGATGGGCTGAAACCTTTTCTGTAGACAATGTAGAGACCCTTTCACTGTCCTTTGTCTGAAAGCATTGCAGGGTCAGTTAGCAACTCCTCTGCAGGTGGTGTTGGCCCGCTTGATGATCCTGTAGTGAATCCAGGCAGTGGTGACTGTTCTCTCAGAAGAATGGCACAATGCACATGGAGTCAGGGACAAGCCAGGAACCACATCCCAATGCTTCCACCAGTCCAGCAAGTGGCAGCTGGCACCCAAGATAGAGGACAAAAGTGTGGTAAGCACCAGGAAACATCTCTCTCCCCCCACCTCCCCCAGTCCTCTCCTCAGCCATCACGTTGGAAAGCAAAGCTATCAGCCATTCTCTTGTTTAGGCTTTAGACAGTTAGCTGGTTCTGAAAGCAGGTAGTGGGGGGCTGAGCTTCAACAAGCCATGGTGTCCTGGCCTCCAAAACCACTGTGTTGGTAAGGGACAGAAAAATAAAATCAAGAAAGATTTTGAAACTATAGCACCCATAATAATCAGCTTTTTTTTTTTTTGCTTTAATCCAAATTTTTAATATATTTCAAAAATACATGCATAGCATGTGATGACAATTGTCTTCTCACTTCCTTGTGCTCCTCCATTTGTTGTATTTCCTCAGTACTTCATTTTATGATGTTTATGTTCTTTGATATTTTGCATATTTTCTGAAAAAATCGTGGTTAAATCTAGGAATTTTTGATAGACATTGCAGTACACTAAACTGCTTGATAATACTTATAAACACGACTCAGATGACAGTAAGATGTATTTTATTTTAGTTTTATTATAGAGTGATAATGAATAATGGTATAGAGGTTTCCCATTGCAAAGCATTGTCCTAGTGTCAATCCATTACCGCTACACCTGTTTTACAGACAATGATAAAACTGAAGAAGCTCTAGCTTTCAGGCATATGTGAGTAAAAGTGAAGACTTAAATTAAACATTTATTCTATTAATCTCTTATACTTCACATCTAAATATTTTGCCAAGATATGGTAATTTTAACAAATAGTGCATACATGTCGGGGTTATTTGCATGTTATATATGTTATGGCTTCATTGTATAACATGTATTCATGATTGATTACACTCACAAAGTGAAAGACAGGATTAATGTTTCTTTTAAATTTATACTCTTGGTTTTACAAACTTGATTAAGAAATATTGTTTCTATTGCTTTCCAACTGTCTGCTTGGGCATGTGGAAGACACCCATCTCTACTGAAATTGCAATACTGTGAGTTTGCAGTATAATTAGAAAAATCCTGCAGCTATAGTGGGTAAGAGAAATACTAAGCAAAGTCCTACTTTACACTGTGTGATTATATTTCACAGTGAGATAGAGCTTGCTGAACTTCTATTTGCTTTTTTTGGTCACTGGTTACTTATATTAGAACTTCCTTTTTTTTTCTTTTCCTCTCTGCAAAATGAAGTGTACTGATTTTTATTTAATTTCCATTACCTTTCTAAACAAATATGAACAATTCTGACAGTCTTCTCCTTGCTTTTGTTTCACAGACATTCAGGATTACAAATCTAGTCTGCTTTAAGGAAAGCAGTGCTAAAATGTGGCTATCTATATATAGATTGCACTATGGAAGAAATCCTTAAGTGTGAACCAGGTGATGTTCTTCAGAGTAACTAATGCATGCTGTTAGGGGCAGGACAATGCACACACATGCCAAAGCCCAGTTTATCCCCAGGAAAGATTTGTGAGTGCAGCTACATTGTCAACTTGTACAGTGCAACAAGAAAAGGACTGGGCATTGATTTGACAGGAGTTGTTATGCTTCTATCATTACAACTCTCTGTCACACATTTACCAGCAATAAAGTTCATATAATTTATCATTCCTGGGGAAGCACCGTATGTCTGTACCTAAGAGATGATGCAAGACAGATTTCTGTGCAGAGGATGTTGCTATTATTAACAGAGTACTGGAAATGAGAGCAGACTGCAGGAGACCTTATATCCACATTGCAATTTTGGTGCCTTAACTGATGCCTGTGCTCATGATTTCAGCCTGGTTGTACCACTTGAACACACTTCTTGAGTGCATCCTGTGTATGGGTATAAAGTCAAGGAAATTTGCACCTGCAATGAACCTTTCTAACTGCACTAAATTGCTAAAGTACATATGTTCATGTGAGTCACTCAATAGTGTGATACTGTGACTGTAGACTGTTAATTCTAACCTTTATTATCCCTCCATCTCTTGTGCAAAATGGGAATAATAACAACTGGTGCCTGTCTTGCAGGTTGAGAGGAATTTCTGTTTGTGAGATCTTATGTTGCTGTAGTGAAGATCTCATCGTAGACCTGGCTCTGAGTAGTGGTTGTAGGTAGTACATGGAACTAGGCATTAAACAGAGAAGAAGAAATAAAATGTCCTGCCATTGCCTGAGAGGAAAACACTGCTGTGGCAAGCAAAGCAATTTCTGTTGAAAAAGCTAGAATGTGATGATATGTTTACAAATTAAGGCACTTGAATTAGATTTGCACAAACACATATTTCTGATGTCTTATTAGAAACTCCCCTACCATAACAGGAGTAAAGTTATGCCTATTTTTTTCAAAGCTGTTTTCAACTTTTATTTAGTGTGCACAAATTATATTAGTATAAAATTCCTGTAAGTTATAAAATGTAGAGATGTAATGACTTGATTTTGGTTCTTTTTGATGACTGTTAAATGATGAAACAAGAACTCTTTGATTCTGATTTTTAAAGATGACTTGGAAAAATGTTTTTGCATGGAACATATTTTAATTCAAAACATTCCCTTGCCTGTCTGTTATTAGTCTGAGTAAATTTAAAGGGTTTATGTGGAAAATTAAAATATTTCATAACAAAGGAGGCCATGTTGCCATGATTTGCTTTGTTTTTGGTTTGTTGGTTTTTTGTTTTGTTTTTGTGGGTTTTTTTGTGTTTGTTTGTTGTTGTTTTTTTTTTTTTTAAATTATACTCAGCAGGTGATCCTGTGTGGTTTAAAGAGCTAAGCATGCACATTTTTCTTCAGTAGTTAAAGGTCTTCGGCCTTCTGTTCAAAAGACCCAGTGAAAAGTTATCTGATATATATTTTTGAATGTTACCTTAGTACTGGGGAAGGATTAAACAAGTAAGGTTCTTATTTTGTATAAAAACAGAAAAAAAGAAGGTACTGAAACTCATTTGAATCTTTTGGTCTCTACTGAGTTCAAAATTTTTCTTATCAAATTTAATTTAGATTTGGGTTGCTTTATGTGCTGCAACACAGAAGAAGAAAGTGTTCACAGGCAATAATTATAGATACACTTTTACATTATCATAAAATCATAAAATAACTTGAGTTGGAAAGGACCTTAAAGATCATCTTCTTTCAAACCACCTGCAGTGGTCAAGAATGCCATCCACTAGATCGGATTGGTCAGAATGCCATCCAACCTGGCCTTGAACATTTCCAGGGATGAGGCATCCACAACTTCAAAAGAAAAATACAAAAAAGCATAGGAAATTCATTGTCACAGACTCATGTTATGAAGAAAATATATTTCAGTGGTTGCTTTATTGAAATCAATTAGGTAAATGTGAGCGTAAGGTAAAATTGGGGTGCTTAGATCTCAAATGGCTTCCCAGAGAACTATCTCAGAACTCTAAGATGACATGAAGGATTCGATGTTTTGAAACATATATTACTAGAAGCTGCTTTGTGCAATTTGAGTATATTTATTAACAAGGTAGCCACATATTTCCAGATGAGATGTAGCCTGATAATTTTATCCCTAGTTACAAGAAGTAGTTCTACAAAAGCAGTAATAAGAGGAAGATTAAAAAATATTATATTATGTGGACCAGGAAAGTGATTGACAAACAATGTGGAAGAAGTTTTTATATCAAATTTTGCATAAGGTAACTACATCAATTAAATTAAATCCTTGATAGCAGAGATAAATGGATAAATGCTCAAGACTCTGGAAGGAAGAAACCAGTAAGGTTACACCTGGATAATTTAGATGTTTGCAACTGATTGGACCTTCTGTGCTTCCTCCCGGACTACTCTTTTGAAAGAGTAGGCAGATAAAACCTCAGCCATAAGTGTAAACAGTTATAATTATGGTACAAAAGGTACTGGAAGACTCTAAAAGCACTTAAGTAGTGCTTACCTTTGAAAGGAGAAAAAGGAAGCTAGAAACTTTAGTATGCTAATAAGAACTTCCTTTCCTTGAGAAATTTTCACAGAAATAACAAAATTTCACTATTAATGGTGAAGGTGGAAAAAAAAAAGGGAAAAATAGAAAATTAAAAAAACACTCATGAAATAAGGCTTTGGCGCTCTTCTCCATGTTGTTCTCACAAGTAATCAAGGGAAACATGCTATGTCTAAATATTTGCAAATAAATGAAAAAGTGTTTGGAATCTGTTTCAAGACGAGATGACAGTGATTTGTTTTCAGTACGGGAAGAATATATTGAGGTCTTTACGGTCTTTTTTCCTGGTCCTCTAGAGTCTAGAGTTTTCAGTGGTCATCATTATGATGCTTTTGGCTGTTTGCTCCTTAAATTTGTTGTTGAAACCAAACTGAGGGAGTGTGTCTGAGCTTTGCCAGTCAGGGTTAGATAACAAATCTAAGTATGCATCAGTAATATCATGCTGATGCACAAAATGCAAGAAGTGAAGAAACAAGATAGCTTTTGACAACATGACTGCTGAAATCATAGAGCTGCTACTGCTTGTCATTGTTGTGGAAGGTATATAAGGAACAGGACAAGAAGTAGTGTTACAGACTGATAGTTGCACATACACAGGTATAGACAAACGATTTAACATGTTTCATATGCGTATTATACCCTTAATCAGTAGTCTGTCCTAGGTGCCAGCCAAAAGTAAAGTGAATGAATCCTCTAGCAGCAAACCCAATGTTTCTGGTAAAAGCAAACCTCTTGTGAATAGATTGGAGTTACATAAATTTACTAGTTTTCTTCAGAACATTAACTGTGGCTGAATGCTCCTCACTGAGAGCCTTGGGTTGTATATTAAAATTGTTTTAGACATAGAGAATTAATAGGAATAATTCAATTGATTTCTGCAGCAGTTCATCTTTTGTGCAATAACCATTTCATTATATGTTCTTTTCTGTAAGTTTCAAATGAGTGAATTTAAAAAATGTCTGTTTGAATACAGCGTTATGGGATATATTTGCCAGTAGGTTTTGATTTGATAGCAATATTAACTGTTCAGTTTGGTGCTGAA
This sequence comes from Pithys albifrons albifrons, assembly GCF_047495875.1. Classification (NCBI taxonomy): domain Eukaryota; kingdom Metazoa; phylum Chordata; class Aves; order Passeriformes; family Thamnophilidae; genus Pithys; species Pithys albifrons. The sequence goes on along the minus strand of NC_092497.1, from coordinate 74,786,110 downwards.
AAATTTGGACCACATACTCCTTCAAGTTTTCCACTCATAGCTCATTTGGTCATTTCTGACCAAATACAACTTCCATTACTGGAAATAGAAAGGATCCTAGTGGTTTCTGTGGGAGACAAGTTCAGTCCATTGTAGAGGACTTTGTCCTATTTTCAGTGGCAAAAGCTACCAGTGGAAGAGAGGACCTGCACTGAAAACTAACCAGGAGGTGCCAGGAAATGGGTAAGGCAGAAATTTCCAGCTAAAGCACTCAAACTGTGGTATGGGGGAAATGGAGTCTGTCTCAGACTTTTTGTGGACTCTTCATAAAACTTCTCAAGGACAAGTGAAGACTCAGGAATTCCCATATTCATCCCTGATTCAGATTTTTATTCATTGATAGTTGGGCTGATAATGACACTTTTGCTCTTAGAGGTCACGGGAAAGGTATGTTCTTTACATATCAAGTGTGCTAATAACACAATCCTAGAAAATATAAAATTATCATGGTTGATGGGTAGAGGAACAATAGCAGATAAAAATTATATTTCACTTTAGATTTTAATATATCTATCATGTCAAATGTGAAAGCAAAAGAAGGAACTTTGCTACAATATTTAACTGGAGTCCAATGAACCAATCCAACAAAAAAAAATTACTTGTAGTACCTAGTGATTTGAAGATTGCATAGGTGAACCATTAATTGGTAATTGATTTTTAAATTATATAAAATGCAAAAGAAATGTGTTTCAGTGCTTTATTCCATAAGATAATAACAATGAATCCTTTATTGATTAGCACAAGTTCTCTTGTTTTCATTGGAAATTTCTGTACTTATCCTGTCTACCAGAGGAATAATTTGTGGCACCACAGTACAGTTCCTGGCATTTATGATTGCATTCATGCTACTGGAGTGAATAGGTTTCAGAGTAGGAGTAGAGAGAATTGAGTTGCCAAGGGACAATGTCAAGCAGAGAAAAACCCCAGGGGTTATCTTGGGGGTGGGGTGGGGGGGCAGCCTGTAACACTTGGCTTCAGTTCACAGATGCTGGCATTCTGTGGACTGTAACCAAGTGAAAAAGAAAGAAAGAAAGAAAGAAAGAAAGAAAGAAAGAAAGAAAGAAAGAAAGAAAGAAAGAAAGAAAGAAAGAAAGAAAGAAAGAAAGAAAGAAAGAAAGAAAGAAAGAAAGAAAGAAAGAAAGAAAGAAAGAAAGAAAGAAAGAAAGAAAGAAAAAGAAAGAAAAAGAAAGAAAGAAAGAAAGAAAGAAAAAGAAAGAAAGAAAGAAAGAAAAAGAAAGAAAGAAAAAGAAAGAAAGAAAGAAAAAGAAAGAAAGAAAGAAAAAGAAAGAAAGAAAAAGAAAGAAAGAAAGAAAGAAAGAAAGAAAGAAAGAAAGAAAGAAAGAAAGAAAGAAAGAAAGAAAGAAAGAAAAAGAAAGAAAGAAAGAAAGAAAGAAAAAGAAAGAAAGAAAAAGAAAGAAAGAAAGAAAAAGAAAGAAAGAAAGAAAGAAAAAGAAAGAAAGAGAAAGAAAGAAAGAAAGAGAAAGAAAGAAAGAAAGAGAAAGAGAGAAAGAAAGAAAGAAAAAGAAAGAAAGAAAGAAAAAGAAAGAAAGAAAGAAAGAAAAAGAAAGAAAGAAAGAAAGAGAAAGAAAGAAAGAAAGAGAAAGAAAGAAAGAAAGAGAAAGAAAGAAAGAAAGAAAAAGAAAGAAAGAAAGAAAGAAAAAGAAAGAAAGAAAGAAAAAGAAAGAAAGAAAGAAAAAGAAAGAAAGAAAGAAAAAGAAAGAAAGAAAGAAAGAAAAAGAAAGAAAGAAAGAAAGAAAGAGAAAGAAAGAAAGAAAGAAAAAGAAAGAAAGAAAGAAAGAAAGAAAAAGAAAGAAAGAAAGAAAGAAAAAGAAAGAAAGAAAGAAAAAGAAAGAAAGAAAGAAAGAAAGAAAAAGAAAGAAAGAAAGAAAGAAAGAGAAAGAAAGAAAGAAAGAAAAAGAAAGAAAGAAAGAGAAAGAAAGAAAGAAAGAAAAAGAAAGAAAGAAAGAAAAAGAAAGAAAGAAAGAAAAAGAAAGAAAGAAAGAAAGAAAAAGAAAGAAAGAAAGAAAGAAAAAGAAAGAAAGAAAGAGAAAGAAAGAAAGAAAGAGAAAGAAAGAAAGAAAGAAAAAGAAAGAAAGAAAGAGAAAGAAAGAAAGAAAGAAAAAGAAAGAAAGAAAGAAAAAGAAAGAAAGAAAGAAAAAGAAAGAAAGAAAGAAAAAGAAAGAAAGAAAGAAAGAAAAAGAAAGAAAGAAAGAAAGAAAGAGAAAGAAAGAAAGAAAGAAAGAGAAAGAAAGAAAGAAAGAAAAAGAAAGAAAGAAAGAAAGAAAGAAAGAGAAAGAAAGAAAGAAAAAGAAAGAAAGAAAGAAAGAAAAAGAAAGAAAGAAAGAGAAAGAAAGAAAGAAAGAAAAAGAAAGAAAGAAAGAAAAAGAAAGAAAGAAAGAAAAAGAAAGAAAGAAAGAAAAAGAAAGAAAGAAAGAGAAAGAAAGAAAGAAAGAAAAAGAAAGAAAGAAAGAAAAAGAAAGAAAGAAAGAGAAAGAAAGAAAGAAAGAAAGAAAAAGAAAGAAAGAAAGAAAAAGAAAGAAAGAAAGAGAAAGAAAGAAAGAAAGAAAAAGAAAGAAAGAAAGAAAAGAAAGAAAGAAAGAAAGAAAGAAAGAAAGAAAGAAAGAAAGAAAGAAAGAAAGAAAGAAAGAAAGAAAGAAAGAAAGAAAGAAAGAAAGAAAGAAAGAACTTACAAGGACTCTAAATTGCTTTGTGAGGAGTGATTAAGGGCAGCCTTGTAATATGATTATCAGCTGTGATTCTGCCTTCTGTTGAGAGGACACAAAGGAGCTTGGGTACCAAAGGCTTCACTGCACCAAAGGTAGCTGATTAGGATGGGGGATTTAACTGTCTGGATAGGAGAGAAAGGAGGACACAAACCCAGGCTGTCTTCACACACACTATAAATACACACTGAGTGTCCATAAGAGTGAGTGAGTGCTGTCACAGTGAGAAGTAAAGATGAACTGCCAGTGGACTGGGACAGTAATTGTTTGTGTTTGGTAGGCCACTGCTCATGCCTGATCCCTTCTGAGTGTCAGGAGATATCAGTGTGGGAGCTACACCTTTCAATTTATAGTCTAGCTACCTACCCCTCACTCCTGAGAAGAGCATTTCTGCAGAGCAGGGAGAGGTAAATAAAAGGAATATAGAATTTATTACAATTAATTTCTTTTAAGCTGAATAAAACTGTTTTAAACTTATATCTGGGGTTTTGAACTTTCAAAATTGATAGCAACAAATATGAACCCATCAGCTTCTTCCAGCTTATAATCTCATTTGTAAGAGTAGATCAAAGAAACAAAAAATATCCTTGCTGCTTTATTTTCTTGTCAACATTTATGATTTTAATTAATGAACAAGTTATTCTAGCCTAGAATATAGAGTACAAGGGCATTGCGATAATATTGCACCGATCCATAACGACTTCAACTCATACTGAAGTCAAACTCAGATGCAGTTAACCACTTCAATAAACAGCTAGAGTTTTGCTAAGGTGCACCCTATTCATACTTACAGAAATACTTCTTTAGTTTTGCAATATATAGAAACATGTACCTAAACACACATAAGGTAGTGTAAACACAGATATTGTTTCACCTCTAAGTGTATGCTTTGTATATGGACAACATGTTGTACACAAAGTATGTAGGTATTTAAATATATACACCTATATATTTTTTTAAAATGTGCTACTGGAATTCTATTAAAAATATACAGAGTCATAAAATATTTTTTTAACTGTATGGATATTAAAATGAGAACAAAGAGTTGTACTTAAAGAACAGCAGGAGGATAAAAATTATAATTTGAGAATTCTTCCAAGTTCATGTTTAGTGACATAAACTTTGTCAAAGTCTTCCTCTAATATTATTCAGAACTCTTCAGTAATAAAGTTGTTTGTTCTTTGTATATCTAGATATTGAATGTAAGAATTTGTAGGGATTCTGTGCTGAGAGGGGTCGGAATCCTCCTTCATGCAAACATCTTTTCTGAACAGCTTACCTCTGTGGATAAGTAGCTGGAGATGAACTAACTATTTAGGAATTATTTCTCTAGCAGGAGAAATGTTTAAGAAAAAGTGAAAATCAAGTCATGTTATCCCACACCATTAAAGTTCTTGTGTGCATCTTATTTTGTTCAGTAATGTAAGTTTTCAAAATCTCATGTATTCACTTGGTTTTGGTTTTCAACTATACCATTGTGTACAAAAGAAGAGTTTGGTGAGAGAGAATAAATCTTCACTCCTAATTTTCCAGTTTTAAAATCCATGTATACCCTTGGGAATAGGATCTTTCTGTGTCCACCTCTCACTTCAGTGTTGCTTCTTCTGTACATCCTTTTTGTATAGGGTCATTAGAGCCTTCCTGCTTAAAGGACTGGAAATGAGGGGCACAAATATTCAAATTCCCTTGAAGTTGAAGACTTTTCTGTTTGCTTGGGTCCAGTTCCCATGTCCTATATGCCTCCTAAGTAATGGGAAGGAGTTAGAGTAAATTTGTCTTGTCTTCTGAAGCCAGCGAAATTGTAAGCTGTGGGTTTGTTTAATAGACGTGACTTTTTGCATTTCAGTTTTCAGGGCACTTCTGCTAATGGATTCCAGATCATTGATTATACTTTAAATATCTTGATGAAAAGTAAAAGGTAACTTCCATTCAAATGACACTGTGCAGTATAATTATCATTTTATGTTGACAGTGTAGGTTTTTTTGGCTTAATGTGTTGAACTGTGTCAGTAGACGTGCACAAGTATGTTTACATTGAAAGGTGAATATATATAACTTCCAAGGAAAAGTTTTCATAGCTATTCCTGAAATGGGGATGTAGCTTCTGCAAAACTGTGGTTGTGGCACCAACTAAAGCTGTATCTCATGCAGAATAACCTGCTCATATGGTTATGGTGATAACCCAGTGGTTTTGACAGGAGGGGTGTGTCTACCTGAGGGCATTAATCATTGCAGCTGGTTGGAGGTGTGTTTTTCACACTTCAGAAACACAAAACTCAGCCAGAACTTTGAATACCTGACCTGACCACAGGTTTGAGATAAGTCAAGAGACAAAGCGAAAAACCATTAATTTACCTACTTTCTGGTGTTTCTGGTAGTCCATTTCCCCTTTACTTAAATCCAGTTGTGTGAGACCAGGTTTCATTCCAGATGAGTTATACATTTAAACTACAGATAAGAGCCATAATGTGAATCAATTCTTCTTAAGTACATCACCACCTGACTATTGAACTTAAGACTGCACAGATTTTTAATAAGAGGATTCCATACTGTAACAGAGCTAATAAAACTTGGAAGAGTAGAAATGAATGCAGGAGCAGCTTATTTCTCATCTTTATACAATTTCAATGGGTTGATTGAAATTGGCATGTGACAACCTCACTGTCCAACTATCCAAATTTTATATTTGGTAGTATCTAACAGACATTATATTCCAATGATATGATAGGAAAAAAGCAAACCCTGTGAAGCAGAGTCTGTTAACAGTGCAGGGTCTATTAACATGATATTTGGAGAAATAAAGCAACAAGATGCATGAGAATGAAAGAAAGAAAGCTAATGTTTGCAACAGGTAGATGATTATATATTTTTTATAATACATAAATTTAAGAGGTGGAAGAAGTATACTGTGCATCTGTGCATTACCTATATATTGCTAGTTAAAAAAAAACAAAACAAAATTTTTTACATAAAGTATTTTGGTAGTAGGGTACAAGGTATGTCACCCTGTGATAAAAAGAAGTCTGGGCTGTGTGGTAACAACAATAAATAGAAAAAAATTAGGGCATGAATTGCGATGTTTTTAACTACCCAGACAAAAAAGTACTCTGCAGCAACCTTGCTAGCTTGTCATTGAAGTTCCTTTTAGTACATGGAGTCAGAAAACATTTAAATTTGTTGAGGTTTGTGTGAGTTTCTGACATTCCATTCATTATTACTAATAAGTGTGACACAGAGGACAGGGAAGCTCAGCCTGATGAAATATATTTGTCTTTTGTTTATAGCTGGTGGCTAGTGCTTTTCCTCAGATGTTTGCTTAGGGTGGAGGGCAGCAAATAAAAATACTAGTGAATAAAATAAAGGGTTGTGTAGATATTGAAGTAGGCTTCTTCTGAAATGTAATGGAGCTAAATTTCAGGTAAAAACCTTATTTGGCTGAAGAGGAGGCAGATGATATATTTTGTCAGAGAGTCAACATATTTTATTCAGCAGCAAATTTCTTACTGTGATTTGTTGAGAGGAATGCTAGGAAGAAATGGCTTTCTTCTTAATAAGGGGTTTGTTCGGAATGTCCTCAGTGTACCATAAGGATGACTGAATTAAAATTCAGTCATGAAATCCAGTCTTGCCTCCAGCGCATGCCCAACTTCAAGGGACAAGAAAGCTCTGTGCTGATGTTGGGCAGTGGGTGAAAACACTACTTAAGGTCAATCTCATGAGTTGCCTGAATGCAGTTTTTGAAGTGAGCACTGTCTAAACTGATGATTTCTGCTTGTTTTGCACACTTGGGATCTGTACAGGAGCATGGGGCATATCAATCCTTCTTCTTTGGACTAATTCTTCCAGCTGAAGGGGAAAGTCAGCTGGTAAGTGATGATAGCTATCCATTTTTAAACTCACGTATTAGCCAGCCAGCTGTCCCCTCTGGATTCATATAGTATAGATCCACAGAATCAGTTTGGTTGGAAAAGACCTCTGAGATCATCAAGTCCGGCCTTTTATAAGACATCACCATGTCAACTAGAGCATGGCACTAAGTGCCATGTCCAGTCTTTCCTTAAACACCACCAGAGATGGTAACTCCACAACTCCTGCCCCCTATGACTTACTAGCCATGTAAGTCTTTTTTGTTCCTATTTTCTTTGCAGGATTTTAAGAAATTTTTTGCTCTCCAGTGTTGTGGGAATTGCTTTTTTTTGCTTTTCCTTTTTTTTTTTTTGGTGTCTTTGTGGATACACTAAATATAGAGTGGCTCCATACTTATTAACTACTCAAAAGATGGGTAGTACTCAAAGGGTCCTATTAATATGCATATTTTTAAGCAAAGTCCTGTAAAGAAATTTCTCTCTTATAACCAGTTGAATGGTTCCACTTTTGTCAAGCTTAGATGTAAAATTGTAATTTTATACATCAATATATACAAACATGTATGCACATAGACACACATATAAATGAATACACATTAAAAGACCTGCATTACCCTAAGTCCAGCAGGTAACATATCATAAAAAATATTATTTTTAACTAATACATATAACCAGTATATTTTACTCACTCAGGTATGTTAATTGATAGGGTGAGACTGTAAGTTACCTGTAGTTCAGTAGGGAAATACTAGATCCATGTGCACAGACAGTCCATAATGGTCAGCTCATGAGTAGTAAGTGCAGAAAGATTTAAACCTACTGTGTTAGTTGTACTGACTGAGTACAACATATACAAGGGGTCCAGTGCATGGAAGATGTGCAGGTTCAATGCATGTGCCACCTCAATATTTGCAGAAACCTGAGATGTCAAAATGTGTGGTAGCAATACAGAGCAGTATTTGATCAGGCTGCCAGGAATGTCGCAATCCTGTGCGAATGGCAAAATTCTTTTTCAGTTTGTATGAAGTTCCTTAGAAGAAAAAACCTATAGGGGAAAGATGGTCTATATAGATTACCTGTGGTAGTATCCTACTAAACATCATCTCCTTCTTTTTGAGACGTGGTGCTTTGAAACATGCAGTTAGGTGTTGTCTTATAAATTTGAAAAGCAGTTATCTGTGTGAAAAGAGGGGTAGGTAATTCACAGTTCCTGAAGGCCTCCTTTTGCAAAAGTTTTTGGAAATTGTCATTATTATGTCCACTGTCTTCAGTTAAACTAATTGCTAGAAGTTGAGCCCTATGAATCAATTTTCATCTGTATGAAGCGCCTTGTTAATACTTGAGAAACTAGCTTATGCATTATTTATTGGTAAGGATGACATACTTCAGATATTGTAGTAATATCATTCAAAGAAAACTATAACCAATTGTGTTGCTTTTTAGACTAGATTTCATAGTTCTGTAATTTTTTTGTAAGTCACATTTATGAAAATAAATTACACAACCAAGAAGAGATGAAAGTAATAGTCAGTTGTACTGTCTTACAAACAGTTCTTGAAGATTCTGTGCTAAGAATGCATATTACAAATTAGGGTGAAGGAAACAAAGCCTTGGTCATCTCTCTGTTTTTCTTCAACAAAGATATCAAGCATGTTTCAAAGTTTCGAGAATGCTTTAAAGTTTTGTTGGTATTACATCCATCTGGATTTTTTTTATTTAGACTGACACGATTCTATGATTCTATGACATAAAAATGTCTTTAGATGATGAATTTCTGACCCTTAATCAGACTTTACTATTTTGTACAATGCAGAATTAAATAAAGTATATCAAAGTGTATGAAAGTGTTATGCTCCTCACAATGAACTGGAATTCTTTGTGATGGGCTAGAGCCTCTGACTAGTGTAAAGATAGCACAGTAGGACATGAGCGCGTGTCACAGGAGTATCTATATGGTTTGTTTATGTGTATGGTTTTCATTTCTTCAGGGAGGAAGGATTTTTTATTTGTTATAAATGTTAGAGAAAAATGCAATCCGGGGCAAAAGTGAACTCTTCAGTGTAGTTTTGAACTAGGAAACACAGTTATTGATCATTAATACTATTTTAACAAGAAGATTTATCATAATGATAACCTTGTATCCTCATTATTAATTTTGACATAATTTTTAGTCTGTGTTTCCCCTTTCAAGGTTAGACATCTAAAATTAATTTCTTACAGAACCAGTTTAAGATTGGCCTGACTTTTGCAGCTGGTGAACACAATCTGTACAGCCACTGTATGTTTCAAAGGTCTAACTGAATTTTACAGTTTAAGAAAACAGAAGCACTTAGTTGATTTTGGAGTGGCCTTTACTGGTGTGGGCAGGTGCCTGTGGCAGTCTGACAGCCAGCTTGAAACGGGAGAGCAGGGGCCCCACAGAAAGCCTTGCCGAACAGTGCTATGGCTGCTTGTCAGTTTGCCGGCACAGGGCAAACTCTTCTGCTTTCTTGGTATGGGTAAGTCATCCATGGTTATCCCAAGATTCTCTTCAGCAAAACTGGTAACGTGTTCTTTAGGGATATCTGTACTGGCTTTAAACTAGCTTGGTTAAGCACTGGGATCATATGCCAAGTTCTTGACAATCACATTCTCTTCCAATTTCCTGTAAGTCTAGCTATGGCTGCATGACAGATGGTTGCCAAGTGCAACAAAACATAAACAAGCCAGCCAGGATCCATATCCTGTAATTAAAGTTTCAGTGGCGCTCCTCACAATTCTTCTTTCACTTCTCTTTTACCACTTTCAAACATCTGTTCCTCTGCTTGCATGTAGGTCATGTATTAAATATTAATCCCCTCTTACCTCCGTTCTTCACATTTCATAACATAGGAGTGACCATAATGATTTTCAAAACGTGAAGACATATGGAAGCAGATGCAATAAATGGAAGGGAGAATTCTTCTTCTTAAAATAGCAAAAATAGCATTAGAGGCAGAGAACACAAAATAGCTGATAGTCATAATAATTTCTAAAAATAGATTTTAAAGTATCAGAGCAAAGGAAAGTTGTCAAAGTAAAAATGGTAATAAGAACAAAGACTAAGCTTTGAAATAATAAAAGAAGTACAAGTAAGACATAATTCTATTCAGGAGAAATGCTCTTCTCTTTGATATCCTACTAGATTCAGGAAATATGAACATCATAAATTTTCCAGAATAGTGCCAGTTCAAACTTGGGATGAGAAATTTTAACAGGGACTTTCTTATCTGGGTGTATATTTGCCATGTGAAAGCAGCTATGAAACCTACCACCTTGTCCTGTGTGGCTCCTCTGGGATGAATGAAGAATAGTTTCAGCAGGATTTGTTATAGAATACAGAAGGAGTTTAGTGAACAATTCTTGTTAGTCACTAACCTTGCTCTGTATTTTCAAGACAGTTTGTTCCATATGAGGCTTGAGTTGCAAGTTCAGCTGCAAGTGACATCTTTGCTGGCTGTTGTTGCTCAGCAATAGATCTAATAGTAAACCACTAGAGAAGAAAGTAAAAGTTGAGACTGAAACAATGTGTATTGCCTTCTCTTTATTATAGATAGTTTGACCTTTGGCAAGTCACCTTTTCTTAAGTAAAAGTAAACTGATATGAGGTGGTATTATTTGCTTATTTCTCAGAGGAATTGTAAAGGCAGTTTAAGTTGCATTTGGAAGGATTCACATATTTTATTGAGGTGATCCTCCAAAGTGCCTGGGTGTGTGTGTGGGGGGTGGGGGGTGGGGGGTGGGAATGTGCAGATCAAGGTCTGCAGATCTTGAACATTGGCAGAGTCCTGAGCATTACCCATGCATGCTCATCACATTTTGAATTATCTGGGAAGACTAAGTGCAGTCAACGTAAATGGGCTCAATGCGGTAATGAAGTTCTTATTTCTTGGTCTTGTCTCAAGTGGTTTTAAAACAACTAGATGCAGTTTATTTCTACATCATTTGTTTAAAATACACATGCTGATATTTATAAAATTATGTGTTGATATTTGCTATGTTGTGTAACCCATAGGAAAAATAGAAGTGCCTGCACTTCTGACTTTTCTATATGTCTGTGGGCATGTGTTGTAGTTTCAGTTAGGTCTTTTGGTAGGCCTCAGATTTAGTATGGATGGAGACCCTTGAGAAGGGGATGGTGACCCCAGTGGGGGCACGGTGACCGCTGAGAAGGGGATGGGATTATCCCAGTGTGTGCCTCAAGGACATTTAATCTTGAGAAAACAAAATAATTTGCATTTTGAGTTGTGTGTTGCAAGACATGAACCACCAGGTGAACACCTGAGATGAACTGGTGTTGGTGTCCAATGATGAACTGTTTTTTTCTTGCATGAAATACCCCATCCTAGTGGACTAATGCCTACAATGTGGAGGAGTGAAAGACGTGAAAAAAACCAAAGACTGTTGAAGTGCAGAAAATAGATATAAAATATGAGTTTGACGGCATTTGGTATGAAATAAAGGGTGGAGATTGTGGTAGTTTTAGTTAGGCCTTTTGGTAGGCCTCAGTGTTAGTAGACCCTGATAATGTTATGTAGGTTAAGAGAGACAGGTGTCACCTGACTTAAGCAACCAAAGAAATATTTCATACCAGATGACACAAACTGAGATATAAATGCCGTAGAGTAAGAGGTGTTCTCTCAGTTAGCATCATGGCTGCAGTAGAGACAGGACACGCTACCGCTGTCCTGCTGTGCTGGGCCCTGCTGCTGCCACTGCTATGTGACATTCTGTTTTAATCTGGAAAAGTAAACATTTTATTGTTATTCTTTCTTTCTATTCCTTGCTGGGTGTCTTTTGGGGTGCTTTATAGATGCAGAGTGGGAAGTAGAAGATTGTTGTTACATCTAACTTGTGTAAGGGTGTGTTATATTGTAGTTTTAATTTTCTCTTTTCTGTATAAACATATATATAATTAGTGAGTTTCCAGGTTTTTTTCCCTCCTTTTTCTCAGCAGGGGGAGGGAGGCTCTGACACTCTGTATTGAGCAGCTGGCATTTTGCCAGCTGAACCCAAGACAGCATAGTATGACACAACTGTCTCCTAGATATGTTACAACACAGAGAAAACTAAAAATATCGTTATTGCATCTGCCATTCATGTGCTAAAAAATTCGCTTTATTGCAGAATGTTTTTAGCAGACTGAATTTCATACATAGAAAGGACACTAAGTTGCAATTTCTCACTAAATATCAGAGGGAGTCATTACATACAGCTTTTTAAAAAAAACACAGTTGAGGTAGAAAGTGGAAAGGCATCCTCGGTGATAAGATGCAAATGCTTCCTGTGATTACGAGCAGCACACAAACACTAAGAAAATAAAATAAATTTTATATGAAAGTTTTTTATTTAAAAAAATAACCCATTTCTATGAGGTCCTTTGGTGCAAGTAACTGTTCATTCCTTTATTTCTTTTAGTAGCTGAAATCAATGTACAATTTTGCCTTTTATCTAACTAGTGAGGAAATAGTGATGACTTCTGATTTATCAACAGAGAATAAATTGCTAGAGGTATTTGGTTCATGGTGATGTTGTGGTTTGGGAAGCTCTCACCCCTGAGTCAGGACAGTCTCCATGCTATAATGAGCAAAGTTTTTGAGGGAAGGATCCAGTCATGTTGCGTATGTGCATTAGTAGAATGAATGTGTTGTAAACTTCAATCTTAACTGTTACTACTATGTATTTTAGTTTTTATCATATCAAAAAATCATAAAATGGTTTGGTTGGAAGGGACTTTAAAAATCATGTAATTTCACTGTCCTTCCATGGTCAGGGACAATATAATTAATTTTCTAATATAAAGCAAATCTTTTTTAAAGGAGCAAGGTCCATATAATACTAAGGGCCAGCAGCACCAGGCAGGTTTTCAGTAGGGCATAATGGTAGCAGTATACTCTTTATGTACAGACAAGTTGTGCAAGCATGAATGGCTATTGGGTTTTACTGTTTTCAGCAGCCATTCAGTGTTGTGGCAGGGACATTTTAGCTGTGTATGTTTAGGCACGTAACTAAAAAATATGTTTCTATTTAATTTTCCCTTTATGATTTGAGAGATATGGTTGTCCACGTTATTGTGACTCAGTGTCCTAAAGTGGAGTATTCAGTTTTCAACTCCTCCTGACAAGTGACGAAAGGCTAGTGGACTTCAGCATCAGTTTCAAAATGACCAGGTGAAAATTGAATGCTGAAAGAAGGTTTGTTGGAGACATCAATTTTCCTTCAGAGTGTATCCTAGAAAACTAAGATATAGGCTGGAGAAATGTTTATCTTGCCATGAACAATCAAAATGTTACGTTATTACTCAGTAAAGATATATCCATGATGACGTTATATTTCATGCAAGACTGAAACATGTAGAATTAATAAATTGCTGGAGAAATATTTAATTATTTTCTATATAAATACTAGTAAATTTATTTTTGATGAGAGAAAAATTTTAATTTTAAAAAATCATCTCTTCTGATGGAGTACATCTATATATCACAGGTTTCAGAGCTTCTTGCTGAGAGAATAGTTACTGGCAGGTTGATTAGTATACTCTCTTTTTATCGTGATTCCATCTTTTAAGATGCTAAGTGCTGCTAATTGAAATAAAGTGAGCAAAATAGGTAAAAGACTGAAAGGGCTTTTCGGTACATTTTCTATTTCCTATTCTGAAACATAGAGTACTAAGATTGCAAGCTGTATTTTGTATGTAGTTATAGAAAAGCATGTTTTTGTAACCTTTTATTTTTCTTCCATTATGTTCAGAGCTGTAGGAATAACCATTTTATTTTTGCATGTTGCTGTCCAGTTACATATAACATAATGTGAACTTTTCAGTTGATGCAGAACTTAGGAATTTTTTCTGTGATGGAAATAATTGAAATTGCATGTTTTGACTACATGTGGAGCATTTTGTGGTTTTTGTTTTTGTTTTGGGTTTTTTTGTGGGTTGGTTTTGTTTTTGTGGTTGTTTTGCCTTTCTTTTTTAATTACTCATAGCTTTCTGTGCATAGTAAATTATCAGGATCATTTTAAAGAATCTTCATTCCTGTGACTGTCTCCTATTTTTCTAACCAAGGAAGACTTTCTGTATTTGAAAGAATCATAAAGTAGTGAGACTTCATGAATGCTCTAATCTGAAATAATTACACCAATTTCTTTTGGAAAAAATAGACTGCACAAGTTTGACATTTAAAGTGAAGGAAAGAAAATTTTATATTTTATTTTTAGAGAATTCAAAATGTTTTTTGTTGCAGCTAAGGCTGATTGTAGATATTTGGACTTCTGGAGCTCAATACAAACGTCTCCTGGTATTCTGTATTCTGGGGATTATTGATCTGGAAACCATGATTTTTTTCTTCAGCAAATGCTGCTGCTGCCAGTGAGCATCTTTCAGAGACAATTAAATCACAAGAATATTTACATCTCATTTGACCCAATTAATGGTCATGTTCTTTCTGTTGAAAGAATTCAAGCAAATGTAGCCATCAGAATTTATTTTAATTCCTCAGGGGTTATTAGCTACAATTTTAAATTTATGTTTTCTGTGGAATTCTTTACACCAATAGAGTCCAACCCCATTTTTATTGAAAAAACAGATGAGATTTCTTTTAATTGTGTTATTAACTGACATACTATGGTTTAATTGACCTAACATGTAGTCCAAGGATGAACACAGACTTCAGGGCCTTGCAACAGTGGCTGAAGGATTCTGGAGCACAGGTTATTTTCTTTTCTATCCTCCCAGCTGAGGGCAGTGACATTGGAAGAAACAGATAAACCCAGTCTAGTAATACATAGCTTTGTGGCTCATGTCACAACCACTCTTTTTGGTTCTTTGACCATGGATAGCTTACACTATGTGACATTGAGAGGAGGGGAATAGTTCCCGCCTGTCCTCTGGAGCCAGGGAATGTAGAGACAGAGGCTTCTGTTCACTCCTGGGGTGAGTGGGAAAAATGTGTTTTGTGAAATCATGCGGCTTTTATAGGGTCCTGAGGGGAAGGTGATGGAACTGGGACCTGATAGGATAAGGACTTGAGCAGAAAGGAGGGCATTAGATGCTGACTAGACGATAGGAAAATGGAGGGACCAGACCCAATAGAAAACTAGGGACTGGGAATAGACTGGTGCAATAACCAATAGGGTTAGGACAAGGGTGGAAACTGGCAGGAATGGCAGCCATGCTGCCGCTGGCTGAACTAGTGACACAAGGCAGGGACATTCCAGGATGGAGCCACCCCGGCTCCTTCCTGCTGGGCACAGCCCTGGCTCATCCCAGGTTGGAAGGGGCATGCCTGGGCAACCTGGGGGGGCAGGGACCCACCGCCCCCTGGATGGGACTGTCCTGGCCCAGGGAGAGAGACAATGCCTGTGCCTAATGGGTGTGGTGTCATCACAGAACAAAAGCCTCTGGGGAAGACAGGGAAAGACAAAGGATGGGATGGATACAATGCAGGGTGGGGGGTGATAACAATGCAGGGAGAGGGGATACAGAAACTTTCTGAACTAAAACCCCGTAGAGAGAAAACACACATCTTTTAGTCTTCAACAAGTCTCTCACATATGTGGCCAGTAAGGTTCACGGTGCTACCCAGTGCTGTTCTCCTCGGGCATGCATTTTAGCGTTTTCCCACACTACCCAGCACTAGTTGTGCTGGCATAAGATTAAATTCTCCTGTCTCTGGGACAGCAACCCAGCTAAGGTGCCTATAAACCAATGCATGAATCATGGGCAACATACAGATGGAGGTGGAAGCCACAGTGCTGCTAGAAAGCTGTGACCTAGATGTCATTGCTGAAACTTGGCAGTGTGAGTCCCATGACTGGGGTGTGGCTATTGAGGGCTGCAGAGTGTTCAGGACAGCGAAGGATGGAGAGTGGGAGGGGTTTCCCTCTACATTGAGAGGTAGATTAATGTGGGCCTGAGGTAACAAAGGGAACCTTATGGTTGGTGTTCAATACAGGCCCCTGATTGAAGCCTTCTTTTTCTAGCTGCAGGAGGCATCACGTTTGCAGGCTCTTGCTCTGCTGCAGGACTTCAAGCACACTACTGAGAAAATAGCACAGTGAGCTGTAGGGAATTCATATCAAGATTGGAGGCAGGTTGGGCTGCAGTGATCCTGCATTGGAGGAGTTTGAAGTCCTGAGGGATATAGGTAAGGAGAAGTGTGAAGTTAGGACCCTGTACATTATGAAAGCAAACTTTCACTCTTTAGGGAAATAGTCAGTAGGATCACCGAGTAAACTGCCCTGAAGGACAAGGGAGTGAAAAAGAGCTGACCGATTTTGAAGGACATCCTTCCATAGAGTGCAAGATCTCGGAATCCCCAAGAGTAACGAACTGGGCAAGAAAGGTAAGAGACTGTCATTACTGAGCAGAACCTGCTAGTCAAACTAAAGGTCAAAAATCAAATGCACAGGCAGTGAAAGCAGGGAAAGATACACTGAAAAGAGTATAGGGTTATGTAAAATATTGGTTGTATAGGGTTGAGGTCAGGAAGGCCAAGAAGAAGCTGGAGCTGAACTTGCAATGCATTCTAAGAGTAAAACAAAGTACTTCTACAGGTATGTCAGCCCTAAAAAGAAAGTCAATGAAGGTGTACACTGCCCAGTAAACAAGGCAAGGAAACTGGTAACTATGGGTGAGGAGAAGGCTGAGGGACTCTACAACTTTTTGTCTCAGTCTTCAATAAGAATCTTTCTTTCCACACCTCTTGAGTAGATGGACAACAGGATGGGCACTGACAAAGAGTGGATCGTGCTTGTGACCACTTGAGGAACCCAAATATGCGTAAATCTGTAGGATCTGATTAGATGCATGAGAGAACTAGGATTGTTCAGCCTGGAGAAGAGAAGGCTCCAGGGTGACCTTACTACACCCTTTCAGTACCTAAAGGGGCCTATAAAAGAGTTGGAGAGAGAGTGGTAAGAGTAGTAATATTTTAAGAAAGGGTAGTAATTGGAAAAAGGTTAATGCCTTTAAATTGAAAGAGATTCTGATTAGATATTAGGAAGAAATTCTTTACTGTGTGGTGAGACACTGGAAGAGTTGCCAGGAGAAGCTCTGGATACCCCATCCCTGGAAGTGTTCAAGACCAGTTGAGCAAAGTGGTGTAGTGGAAGGTTCCCTGCCCATGGCAGTGGGATTGGAACTAGGTGATCCTTTAAGGCTCCTTACAACCTGAATAATTCTATTGTTCTATGATACTGTGACTTCCAATCTTACCCCTTGAGTTGTGATAAGTGAAAAAATTGAGTACTCAGACATAATTATGAACTTCTAAAATGAACATTAATTATAAAAAACTTAATTGAAATTAAGATTATACAGCTTACTTCATGATGCACAGGCTTTGTGTTATAGTATGCATTCCTGCTGAAATAGCAATTAAAGGTACACCACTACCTTCCCTTGCCACCACAAGTGAGAATAACTATCTTCCAAGCTTCAGGTTACACTTGGACTGACTAGTAAATTCCTCATTGGCCGTTATGTTTCCTAAGTTCTTAGATGCTGTGTTTTGAATTACAGTAATAGCTCTTAACTTTTATAATTCCTGTATAAGCCCCAAATGTTTTTCAAAAATCAAAATCATATCCGGTTTTTGTTTCTATCACTTTTTTTAATATCATGGAATATATTTCTATTCTAAATGTACCAGGTACAGGTGGTTCATTTTGCATTTAAGTAGTTTGAAGTCAAATCTGGAAGAATAGCTGGTCTGAATTGTCACATATACCATTTTATACTCATTAGTTTGGGTCTGTTATGATGTTATTGTTGTTATTGGTTTTTTTCCCTTACTACTTAAGCTGTTTGGACAGAAACCTGACTCTGCTGAAGCAATCGCAAGATTCTTGATGGACTTGTAAATCACCTTGCATTTATACAGGCCGGTATAAGTTCAGTTACTGAACCCATACAGTTGACACAAAGCAGTTGTTAGAAATACTTATCACTGCTTGCCATTGTACTAAATGGCTACTGTAAAGAAAGAGATATTTCCTTTTCTTTATCCTTGACATTGATACATTTATGTATTTTTAGATCACTTTCTAGAAATGTAGCACTCAACAAGTCTTCATCAGATTTAACTGATACCTCAGTGTCCCATGAGAAAAGTAATAGTTCTTACAATAATAAGTGAAGGTGCTTGGGTGTAGTCCTTCATACTGAAACCAATCCACCTGACATGGCATGTATTTTTGCAGTTAGATTTCATGCAGCTTCCATTTTGGGAACAGCCTCTGAACCATTCTGTCTGCCTGGGAGTCGTTCAGAGAGGAGTTATAACAGGCCAAATTTGTGCCAAGAAATAGTCTAATAACTTAACAAGCAGAGGTAGTTGAATCATAGTGTCTAGGAAGAAGCAGGGACACAATGAAGAGAAAAAGCAGATATTTAAGTTAGACCCAGGGTCAAAATACCTTTTCCTAACTTTCAAAGTTATACACTAAAAATTTCCTTTAGTTAAATTTTTCTAAAAAATCTGGATATTTTTCCCAGACACTTTTCCTTTTCCAGTTTGAACATTTTCTTTTCTTTCCTTTGATTTTTCTAAAGCATTGAGAATGAAATTCAAATTTCATCAACACTACTAGTATTCTGCATGTAATATTTATTTTTTGTTTTCCAAAAGTAAAGCTGACTCAGACTTTCTAATGGTTATGTGCAGGTCCCTGTGTGTATAGAACCTATGAAGGTATTCTTAAACTTATCTGGAAGAATATATTGTTAACTTTGTTTTAGTCTGTGGATCTCAGAGTGCTATTGGCCAGCTTTTTACTGATCAGTCTGGAATGTGTAAAGCTCAGTTTCTGCAGAGCTCTTACTTTGGATGCAATTAAAAATCTCTGGAGTAACTGCAGAAGGTAGGTATGGGCTTTCCAGAAAAAATATCATTCAGTCTTTGGCTGCAGCATTCACTGTCATATCATGAGAATTTAATTGAAATATGAAAGCATTATGATTCTCATTAAATACAAAATATGTTTTAAAAGCCAATCTCAGCTAAATTTTAAAATTAAATCAGCTTGTGCTACTGTTACAGGAATTTGTCTGCACTTTATGGTGTTATAATCATGTTACATGGATGCTAAATGATGTTCAAGCATTTACTTTTGTAGGTTGTACATCACTTTTTCAAAAAAAAATTAAAGCCCTCACAGAATTTTTTACAGCATTGTGATGTAGATATTTTAAGTAGTATTTTTAATTCTAGATAGTACAGAAACTCACAAAGAGTAGATTTGTTTTATAAAAGATTGTATCTTATTTAAATATTTTATTTTTAAAAAATTTATCTGAAAGTAAGAACAATTATACACATTTTTGATGCTGCTACAAAGCATCATTTAACAAATAGTTTGTTAAGTAAAAGCAAAACTTCTTCTGTTGCTCTAGGTTGCTTGTGAAGAGTTCATAACTTTTTTTCTTCGTGTGTAGTATTTTTCCTCCCTCAAATTCATTTATTCAAGATTATCCACTGGATCCTCCTCAGTTTCAGCTTGAAAGTTATTATTTCACCATGATTATTTGAAATTAGAGCTGACCTTATTTCTGCTGAAAACAAAGTCACATGAGAAGCTTTTCCTCCCTTATCATGTGCATGAACACGATGCCTATTTGTGCTAAGAAAAACCTCAGGAGTCAGCACAACACATTCAACTGCCAAGCAGTGATAATGTGGTATGAAATACAATATGAATATCTAACAGCTTTTAGCACTGTAATACAGTCAACTAAAGCAGTTAGACCTCATCAAGGCTAAAGTCTAACTTAATGCAGCCAAGTGTGCAGCTGCTGCTATCTTTGAGTTTCAGAGTTTATCTTTGAGTTTAGGGGGAGGATCAGTTTGCCACGAAAAACACCTATGTTACAAACACAGAATTAACTTTCTGTAGATGTTCTTGAGCATTTACTTGCAGTTTACTAATCTGTGAACATGAGAATACTCACTTTATAAAATATTTGTGAGCAAAGATGGAAAGAATACAATTTGTGTAAGAAGTTTCACCTGTAGAAAATAACACATTGGAAATATTTCTTTTTGTAGTCTTCTCTAGTTGCGTAAACTTATACGAAAGCATATTTTTTTCTTTATGCTTTGGAGGCAAATGAGAGGCAAATGTGTTTTAGTAATATTTTAGTGGAGGAAACATTCAATAGAATTACTTGTGTCTTTCTTTCTGATTTTATACTGTGTTGCTGAGATGCATTATCTTTTCCATAATGTGTATGATGAGAAAAGAAGGTCTTAAATTGGTAGAAATTCTGGCAGATGTTTTTTCAAGTCTTTTTCTAAACTAATGACAAGGTTTATGAGAACAGTACTTTATCTTACATATCAGAAAAATTAGTGTAGCTTTATAACTTTGTAATTCTTTCATTGTTTTAGTTTTCAGCTCTGAGTCATGTAATCTTTAGTCTCCTTTGGTTTAAAACCCTCATTAATTTCCTTTAATGCTTTCATATTTAGAAGATTCTTGTGGAATGCTTTGCTACACATTCACTTTTGCCAATTTCTCCATTATTTTATGGCAACATTGCAATAAATAATTATTTAAGTTTTTTGATGCATTTATTTTATTTCTGTCATGATACAGAAATAAATTTGCCCAGCTGGAGAAAAGCCAGATTAGGTATGTTCATATTTATTCAGCATTTAAGTTTGGACTATTGCCAAAGTACTATATATTCAGGAATAAATTCTAATAGGATTATCATCTCAAATGTTATTCTGACCTTTTCTAAGTAAAAAGGCCCACACAGGTTATTTTTCTACCCTAATAAATTAAAAACATTAGAACTGTTCTCTGGCACTGAGTTCAGTTGATATGGCAGTGTCAACTTTGTTATTATTGAACTTGGCAGGAACTTACCCACCAAAACAGACTGACCATATTAAAACTGGTTTATCCTATCTCTGCAACAGTGTTCATTAGGACAGAGAACCATATAGGAGATGCTATTTTCCTGCACCAAATGCCAGGGGACTGTTCTAAACAATTGAAGGTAGTTGAGTAAACAGTGTAGGTAGTTGAGTTTTGGTGCCTTTGCTTGAGAACTAGCACTTACAAAATTAATACTTGCAGTCAAAGGGTCTGAGAGAGACAATCTGTGCTGGTTTTGGCTGCAGTAGAGTTAATTTTCTTCACAGTGGCTATTATAGTGCTGTGTTCTGGATTTATGCTGAATACAGGGTTGATAATATAGAGATGTTTTTGTTACTGCTGAGCAGGCTTACACAGAGCAAAGGCCTTTTCTGCTTTTTGTACTGCTACACTGGCAAAGGGGCTAGGGTACATGGGAAGCTGAGGGAAGACACAGCCAGAACAGCTGACCCCAACTGACCAAAGGGATATTCCAGACCATATGACATCATGTCCAGAATATAAAGTTGGGGGAAGAAGGAGGGATGTTTGCATTTGTTTTCCCAAGTAGCTGTTAAGTGTGGTGGGGCCCTGCTCTCCTGGGGACGGCTGAACACCATGGCTGAACACTTCCAGCCCATGGGAAGCTGTGGATTAATGCCTTATTTTGCTTTGCTTGTGTGTGTGTCTTTTGCTTCCTCTATTAAACTGTCTTTGTTTCAGCCTACAAGTTTTCTAGCTTTTACCCTTCCAATTATCTCTCCAATCCTGCTAGCGTGGAAGTGAGTGAGCAGCTGTGAGGAGCTTGGTTGCTTGCTGGGGATAAACCATGACACTATGCAAAACAGCTTTCAATGGGACATTGACCAGTTAGGATTTCCCCAGGAATATTGTCCAGAAGCCTGAAGCTGTAGATATGTCCAATAGCCCTGTGGCCATAGAGCAGCTCAACAGCAAAAAGCCTTCTTGGGATCCACAAATGAGGCATTCTTCCCTCATTTTTTAAAGCCCTGCTCTATTGTCAATACACAGAGTTTGCCTTAAAGTCAGCAGAAGAAGGTTTCACAAAGTCAAACAGTGGCAGCCACTTTTGCCCAGGATAAAAACTAGAAAGAAGTACTGAAAGTGTGTGCCTTTTAAATAGAGCAACTTGAAGATAAGAGCATTATACAGAAGATTGGAGATGAATTTAGCCTTTCCCTCTCTCTCTGAACAGATTTAAGTACTTCTTGCTCCAGATAAGAAAATATCTTTCAGATTGTCATACAGCTGCTCAAGTGATTTAATAGGTAACATTTAGTCAGAATCTATGAAAATAATATAAATTTGTTTGTCCAGACAGACAGAAATGAAAGATGGATTAGTTATTCACTGGCATAAAGAAAACTGGCATCTGGCATCTTCATCAAAGACGTTTTAATTGTGTAGTTATAATGCACTGTAAAACACAGATGTTTGGAGCAGTGGCTTTGAGCAGCTGCATGCTTGTCAGTTCCAACACTGTCTCCAGTAGCTTTGTGGCTAGAACATTCAAATGAGGAAAATTAAAGGTAACTGCAATTCGTTTCAGGCAAGGGACTGATTTAAACTTGATTCTTCTGCTTCTGGGCAAATGTTCCAACACTTTGACTAAGAAAGGAAAACAGGAAAAGAGGGAAACAAGTGACCATTCTGCTTGCAAGGAAACCTGGACCTTGCTGTGTCTTTGGAAGAGCTTTGGCAACATTCTCCAGAAAAAGGTCAAAGCTAATCCTAAGTGGAAGGGGGTATGTCTTTTTGATCTAACATTGTTAACCTCTGTCCTGAATAGAACACATCCATCCTCTGTCTTCAACAGTGCTCACTGATGAAACTTCTTTGTTCTTAAAGAAAGAGGCATCTCAAAATACAATTCGCTATGTGCAAATCCAGTTAACAGATTTCTGAAAAATACACAGACTTCCAAAAACAAGGAAGGCTTCCTGTAAAAGATGAAATTCAGAAGTATTTATTGCTACCTGCTTATGTTATTCAAAAGCATTACAGATTTTGAGAATTGGCAGTGTAATAACATGTTTTTAGAACACTCTTTTTCTGTTATTTTGGGACTTGCAGTACTTGTTAAGAGTAACCTGAGGATGACAGCTAACTCCTCCAATCTAAGCCCAGCAGTCATTATTGAGAGATTATTCAACATCTCCCTGGCTATTCAGTTGATCATAACAAGGGAGCTTTCAAAAACAGCATGAGATGGTCATGCCTCATTTGCTGCTAATACTCAAAAATTTCTGCAAGAGCACCCTGAGTACTTTGCTATTCCAATATTAATGGTTTGTTTTCTCTTTTGAAGGCTGAGGATTCTTTAGCTGAAAAGTTTCCACTTCAGTCATTGTCTGGAGTTTATTAATTAATAAAACTGTGAAAGTCTTTCATTACCTCACTGTCTGAATGGCTAAATTTTTAGTTGAATGAAAAAACTGTGTATCCTGAAAGACAATTTTGGCTTTTAAATGTACCTTGGCTTTGGCAAAGAACATTTATTGTCACTTTCTGTCTCATATTTTTATAAAATTGAAGCATAAAATTGTGCATATTATGCACATTGTGCAATATTATGCAAATTTATTAATAACTTTGCCTTGGACTAAGTTTTTAAAGACATAGGTTATGCCTTTTCCCCTAAAGAGGTTATAATGATGCAGTCTATCTGAGAAATGAAGTCTGCACCATGTCTGTTACCATGTTGCCGTGAATGACCCTTCCCCCCAAAAACAGGACTTCGAGCCACGTTAGTGTAGGGTAAGATAAAAAGTAAAGGTCCTTTAATAACACAGGGCCTACAGCCCACAGGAATACAGGATGACATGCATGTGTCCCAGTTCTTGTTTCCATGGCTTTTATAATAAGATTTCTCCAATCATTGCTTTACACATTTCTCAGTTCAGCCCCAGTCCCACCCCTGGTCCAACCCCCTGGAATTGGGTCTGGGGTCATCAGGACCCTCTGTCTTCATCAGCTCTTCTTCCTCAGGCACACAAAGGTCTCTTGGAGTTCATCTAATTCTGGCTTTTGGGTCACTCTGACTTATGTTTATGTTTCATTCTGTAGGCCTTCTGATATCCTTCAGCTCTTTACCTTGGAAAGGAGTCTAAACAAGATTAATTAACTAAAGGAATTTGAGCTCCCTGTTCTGGGACAGGGGTAGTGATAGAAAGGCATTAAACTCAAACTGTTAGAAATATTAACCCTCTAAAAATCTACAACTACTGTGTTCCTAAAATCTACAAAATGTGAAAATCAGAACAAAAACCCTTTCGGCATCAAGTCCCCCCTTTAGAAACAGACAAAACTCAAAAATTTTGTCTGGATTCTACTACTTAAACTTAGCATTACACTAAAAGATAAACAGAAACTATAGTATTAAATCTTACAGTTAGCTATAATGCAAAACACTAATGATAAACATAACTAAAGAGTTGGTTAGGTTCAGTAACCATGAAGTTGGTTTGTGGAAACTTTGCAAGAGTTACTTGATTTGTAGTACTACATGAGACAAACTCTGGACTTTTCTGAAGATGCAATAGCATCTGAGATCTGATTTTGGATAATTTCAATGACAGTGTTTTTCCATTGACTTACTTTTAGAGATGGAATCTCCAGGTCTCTGGAATTTCATAGGACTTTCTAAAGTTTGTTTCACTTATCAAAATGCCAATTAGGGCCAATTGTTTTCTATCTTCAATTGCTGGTATTTGAATACAAATACAGCAGTCAGTTTTTGAAGGATTTTGGATATGTGACAAGGGTCACATGCAATTTTTGATTTCAAATTTCAGCTAAATTCATAATGCAAATTTAGCAATTTTTTGGCGTTTTGGCTAAAGCCAAATGCAATTACAAATTTTAGTTCCAAACTTAATTCATGGTTAGTAGCAATGCAAACAATACATACAAAAAGCAATTTAAGGAAGTAATAGTCTCTGTTCCCCTTGTTCTAGGGGCAGAGGACTTCTGTCCTGCAGTAAGTCCAGGAAACCTGCTGTCTCGGTTTGAGGGGAAAAACCAAAATGTTTTACCCACAAGCAGGGGAGGGGCCTCCATCCACAATAATCACACCACTCTTTATCAAATTTAAGAAAAGGAATTTTAATACAAGAAGGATAACTGATATATATATATATATATATATATATGTAAACAGACTAGTGCAACCCACTTCCCCAACACCATAAGAGAAAAAAAAAACAACAACAAAACCCAGCAGGTTTTCCTCCGGGAGAAAAGGTTATACTTAAGTGTCCTTGTCACAGCCCAGCTGGCTGCAGAGTGAGTTTCAGTCCCTCTCCAGCGAAACAGACGAGCAGTGGGCTTTCAGATGGACTCAGTCTCTTCCCCCTGTGTTCCCCGTCCAAGAAGCAGAAAGGTACGAGCAACCAGCAGCAAATCCAAGGCAGGCAGCAGCACGGCAGGAAAAAGGTAGTCCGAAGTAGGCAGCGGCAAGACAGCCAGGGAAAACCCCAGCAGTAACCAGCAGGGCAGCCTGCCTCCTTGGAGCCCCCACTCCCCCGTTCCGCCGAGCCAAGACTGAGGAGAATATCCAAAAAAAAACCAAAAGAGACAAACCTGCCCCCACCCCAGCGATCACAGTTAACTGCTTCTTTTGTTAACCGCTGGCCTGGGCAGTTAAGTGGCAGGGGAGAGAATTTACATAATAATCCCAAACTACAACACCTGCCATGCAAAGAAAGCAGTCTATTTTGTCTTTTAGGATGACATCAGGTTGTTAATCTTTGAAGTGGTCCTGGAGTCTGTATCACAGGGGTACAGTTTTGTCTTTCACTGTGGTGTAATTAGTTGACAGTACTTGAGATGACTCTCTCTAGTCAGCATGCAGATGTCAGTGTCCCATCTTTCAACAGTTCTCAGTCTGGAACAGGAATGTCCAATTTCATGGGCTTTTGGAGTTTCTGCAAAGTAAAAGGAAATCTAGACCATTTAATAATTTTGCAAACCAACTTTTCTTATGTGAATATGAAGAATCAATGAAACAGTTGTTTCTCTGCCTTAGCTATAGGCAAGGCTTGGGTATGTAAGATGTCTTATGTCTCTCGTATCTCTTCACAGATTTTGCTAATTTGAGTTTTAGAAGTGAGCAATTTTGCAAATCCCAGGCAATTTTAAAGGAATCTCGAATTTCAGAATTCTCGCATTTTGACAGTACAAAAAGCAGATTCAGCTTTTATAACATGAAGGGGTTGACTGCTAGCCATGAATGCACGGGCCCATCAGGAGCTTTCCACTACCAAGCTGTGTCTGGAGTTTCTGCAACACCAAACATCATCTTGGCACTACTAATTGCTCCTCACAGCGTGCTTGCATCCTCTGAGTGTATTTCAGGCCCTATCGAGGTCAGACCATCCTGCCACAGCCTGCCTTGACTACAGTCAGTCCTCTCCACCTCACGGAGTAGCTGTGCAGGAGCTTCTTGCCTCCGTGTATAAAAGCATTTTCACTGCCAAATTGTATATGTTTATGTTAGCATGTTAAATAACAATGGCATCTTCACATATTGTGAGCCATAATGCAGGTTTCTAAAAGATCGTTTTGCTGAAAGAAATCCAAGAGACATAAGAGCATGAAAAAGTTTTCAGAACAAGACTGAAATTCACTTAATTAGGCTAAAATAGGGTACAAGCATCACTTAGATGGCTTAAACAAGCTATTCAGCTAGGATGTTACCAGTTCATTTCAAAAATTGCAGGCTTAGATTTAACTCAATGTTCATGAGACAGTCTACTAAATCAGTTCTTTTAATTCTTCAGCTGCACCGTTGTGACTAGCTGCTTGCTTTCTTGTCTTGTAACACAGGACACACAGAACTTGTTTCGCTTCTCTTTTGTGAGGCTCAGTGCTTCACACACTGTAACAGACACTAGATGATAAGACGTTAGAGACAAACTCAAAATAAACAAATTTGAAGTTACAATCATACAAACTCCTGTGTAGAATTTTCGAACCAGGTTTAGAGAAGTTTCTCTTGCATGTAACAGCAATTAAAGAGAAGACACAGTTGTTCTACACAAAGCTTGCACAATGATGTTTTCATCAACTTTGCTCTCAGATTGGATTCTTGAGAGGCATGTCCTTCAGGTCTGGTGGTGACAGACTTCTTGGTTGTCTGCAAATAATCATATTCTAATAGCAGATGGTTAGTTCACAATAAAGACAAAAATACATAGGTGGCAACTATTGATTGATTTTGCACCAGTATGATACTGGTCCTAGTTTTCAGCAGCCTCAGAGCTATGCTGAGACAGACATGCTACAAGCTCGAGTAGCTTAGGGCAAACTCAGAGCACAGAGACTACCAGAGAAAGCTGTGGTTTTGCTTTGCCAATCTGTCTTGGTGTATCAGGTGTTGAGGCTTCTCTAAAATTGGAAATGAGAAAATTGCAAACACAGACAGAATCTTTAAGCTTAAGATAGAGATTCCTTAAACTTAAATTGGTGCTTTAACATTCATCTCAGTTGGAAAGAACTGAGTTTATTCAGGCAGCTTGTAACACAGTGACACTATCACTCTTTTGCTCCCCCCTTTTCGGTCTTGGTGGCAGGGGTAGAGGGAAAATGCTGGAAATGCTCTCGGGGGTAGAGGAACTCGACCCCCCTTTTCCTGCAATTAGAAATTTTGCACACTTGGGCAAGGCAGTTGAGATGATCAGGCTGCCTGCCTGCTTGCTGGGGAGTCCTGTATTCCAGGACAAGGTGTTTAAATTCTCTGATTGCTCGCCGAGGCAGGTAGGGATTGTTAGCAACAGGGATAGAAAGGAAAGGGTCGCCCACGGCCCTCCCGCTGTCGGTCTGGGCAAGGTCTCAGCTGTAGGTATTGACCCTGGGTCTATGCTGGCCTCTGTTGCTTTAGAAACCCAGGGGTCCAGAGCCGCTGCCGGTGTTGCCCCCGGCTCTGGGCCTGCCGTGCAGTGCCGCCCACCCGGCTCTTTGCCGGCTTCACTCGCTGCTCCAAGGGAAGCAACGCTGACAGGAGTTAGTTCTACGGTCCCGGGGGTGGAACTCCCCGGGATCGGGGGTCCTGGACAGTGTTCTAGTCCTTTTCTTCCCCAAAAGCTACTCATGCTTTGTTTACAAGGAGTTTCAATAGCAACATTCTCTGCTCTATCTCTAGTGAGGGAGCACAAGGAAAACTTTCTTTTCCTTGCTTTCCCAGGAGAAGGCAAAGATGAAGATGCCTTCCTCCCTCTGGGTCCACTTTGGCCCAGCTTTGCTCTTAACTCTCCATTATACAGATGACACAAAGCCTCCTTTCCAACCTCAGACAAAAGGCAAACTAGCACTGATTTTTCTCTCTCTCCACCACGAACAAGGGAAGGGAAAGCAGGAAGGAGACCATGTCTCTCTGCTCCTGTGCCTCTTGCATTCTTGGTGTCAGAAGCGGCTCTCTCCACCCTGCCTCTCTGCACAGCACACACTGGCTGCCGGGCAGGGGCAGAGCTGGCCACGTCGCCTGTCCCTGCCTTTGCATGGTCACGAACGGCATCGGCGAGAGATAGAGGAAGGGACGGTGCTGGCTCCCCCTTCCTGCTTTTCCCTGCGGTCTCTGCTAAAGCCCCCTTCGCCCTCCTTTCTGCCACCGCAGCTGCTGAAGGGTCAGCAAAGCCAGTGCCTGCTCTGTTCTCAGCAGCGGGAGAACCCAGCACGGAGGACCAGCCCACGGCCGAGAGAGACTGATCCTGCACTTGCTGCAGCTGACTCTCAGTTACAAGCACCTTTTTTCCGCTGGTACCCTCAGGACCTTTTGCTGCTCTAGCTGCCCAAGGAAAAGCTGCGTTTGCCTGGCCAGCAAGCCCTGCTTGTTCATCTCCCGGTCCCGGGAATGTGTGTGCTGCCTCCCCCGCACTCGCTCTGTCTGCTTGCTTGGCTACCGCCCTTCTGCAGGCACTCTCACAGCTGCTGGCTCTGCTCGCCACTCCAGGTGGAGCGATGCTGGCAGAGGTCAATTTCACGGCTCTGGTGGAACCTGCTCCTGGCTGTCCTGAGACAACTATTATGCCAAGCTTTGCTTCTCCAGGGGGTTCTGCTTGCGCTGCATATGCGCTTGTCTCGGTGTCACCGGGAGCAGCCTCAGTGTATCCCCGCACCCGCGGAACAACTTCAGTGCATCCCTGTATCCGCCGGGACAGCCTCCTGGGGGTCTCTGGGGGTCCCGGCCCGTTTCCGGAGTTTTCTCCTTCCCAAAAGCTGCTGGGCTTCTGGTTACTCATTTGTTTACAGGAGGTCTCTATGGCAACTTTCCCTGCTCCCTCTCCGATAGGGGAACGCAGAGAAAACACCTTCCTCTTTGCCTCCTCAGGAGGTGGCAAAGGTACTTTCTTTCTCAAGGGAACGGAAACATTCCCTCTTTCTCCCTTTGGGAGCACAGACTTTTCATGGTCTTTAAAAGAAAAGTAAGTTAGAAAGTTGAGATTATTGTTTTTGTTAATCTCCCAGGCTAAGACTAGCCTTGAATCTATGCAGCTGTGCCACAGCCACGCTTGTCTTGGCTTCTCCCAGCCCAGCTCCCTGAGCTCAGAGACAGCCGCTCCATCCCACAAACTCAGCTTTGCCTTAGCCTTTTCACCAGGCTGGCTCCAGCTTATCTTTGCTTTTCTTTCTTCACTACAGAGGTGCTGATATAAATCCTCTTTTTCAACAACAGACAAGATGCAAACCACTGCTTCATTAAAACACGAAACTGACTGCTCTCTCACACAGCTATGAACAGGGGAAGGGAAGGCAGGAAGGAGATTGTTCTCTACAATCCTGGTGTTATCCACTGCTTTGGTCTCCCTGTTCTTCTGTACCGGACAAGCTGGCTGCCCAGCAAGGGCAGTGCCTGCTGCTCTTCCCTTGCTTGTTTCTGCCTCTGCATAGCTGGAAACGCCAGAGGTGGAGAAAGGGGGAAGGGAGGGTGCTGCCTCCCTTTGTACAGCTCGGGCCGACTGATGGGAAGAGGGAAATCAGCCTGCTGCTTCCCGCCCCACGCTGCTCTCTGCAACATTCCTTTTGGCCACCCTTTCCAGGGCTGCCTTATCTGTGACTGTGCTTGCCAGAGCAACTTCGGGAAAGCTACCAGTGCCTCCCTGCTCTGTATATTTGATCTCTTCCCACCGTTTCTCTTTTCGTAACACTTGCCTTCTCAAAGATGTTTCAGGGCTCGTTAGATGCTTCCATTTCTGCAAAACCAAAGCTAGAGGGGACTCCACTGGAGTCTCCTCTTCCATGGATTGCATACAACCCATGCTGACAAGTTACAGGCAAGGGAAAAAACTTTTCAGCACCCAGATTTGAACTGCTGGCCTCAGGAATACCAAGCAAGCTCACTCCTCCAAGTGCTATGTTACCGCTTCAGGCTAAGACAGAGTGATGCAATCCCAGAGAGATATTCCTCTCCTTTCCAGCTGCATTCAGCTAACATGAAACCCCTGAGCACTCTGCTTTGCCCTTCCCGAAGCAACAAGGGACCAAACCGTCCCTCACCCAGGCAAAACACCCTTTTGCCCACCAGGCTGAGAAACTGACTGGCCAGATCAGCTATACCTCCCAGCCCAACGTATTCCCAGTTCCAGGGAAAAACTTTCCCTTAGTTTGCTAGCAAAAATACCCAAAGGAACTGCTCCTTTTATCTCACCCAGTTGTTAGGAGTTTCAAAGGTCACTGAAGGAATCCTCCAAAATGTGCCGGCAGTAGAGAATTCCCGCAGGATGAAACTTCTTGCTCTGGAGTCCCTCGTGGTTCCAGGGTGCTGGATTCTCTGATTCCACCTTTCGCTCGCCAAACTGTTGCCGTGAATGACCCTTCCCCCCAAAAACAGGACTTCGAGCCACGTTAGTGTAGGGTAAGATAAAAAGTAAAGGTCCTTTAATAACACAGGGCCTACAACCCACAGGAATACAGGATGACAGGCATGTGTCTCAGTTCTTGTTTCCATGGCTTTTATAATAAGATTTCTCCAATCATTGCTTTACACATTTCTCAGTTCAGCCCCAGTCCCACCCCTGGTCCAACCCCCTGGAATTGGGTCTGGGGTCATCAGGACCCTCTGTCTTCATCAGCTCTTCTTCCTCAGGCACACAAAGGTCTCTTGGAGTTCATCTAATTCTGGCTTTTGGGTCACTCTGACTTATGTTTATGTTTCATTCTGTAGGCCTTCTGATATCCTTCAGCTCTTTACCTTGGAAAGGAGTCTAAACAAGATTAATTAACTAAAGGAATTTGAGCTCCCTGTTCTGGGACAGGGGTAGTGATAGAAAGGCATTAAACTCAAACTGTTAGAAATATTAACCCTCTAAAAATCTACAACTACTGTGTTCCTAAAATCTACAAAATGTGAAAATCAGAACAAAAACCCTTTCGGCATCACCAAATACATCACCCTTAGTTTTTAATTGAGGAGAATAAGGGTGAATCATAATCAGCAGTACTGACATTTATGCAACAGGGAATGAGAGTACGTAGTGATGTTCTATAATCTGCCCAGACTGTGCACCTATCCTATGTACTTCACATAAAATGAGTGCCTGGATACAACTGAACAACTGGTTTAAAGCCTTCAAAGCATAGTTTGATGCATCAAAGCAAAGAAAATGCCACCAAAGTAATAAAAAGTGCAAATGAACACATAGTAAGAGACAAGCAGAGAAAGGAAGCAGTGGGCAGGAAGAACCACTACCATGGTCCATCTGCTGGAGACCTCCTAGAGCTGCTCCACTGTGTACATCACCCTCTCACCTTGCCTTTCGCCTGCCTGCACACACTGTGCATCCCTGTCTGATGGAAGGGAGATGAAGAGGTCATGAACAGGTTGTGCTGGTTTAAAGGTAAACCAGCAGGAGAAGTGAAGCCAACACAAAAGAGATTGTAAGTCAGAATTACAATTTAATAAAAATATTACAATGAATACAATTATACAAAAAGAAATTCGTTCTGCCCCACAAAAACCAGAAGTGTAACCCAACACCCTGGGGCACAAACACAATGGTGTTCCTTAGACCCTGGTCTGAGACCCCACATGGTTCCCTTGAGTCCAAAGTAAAAGGAAGGAAAAAAACCTGTTGGTGCAGATGATGGTCGGAGTCTGGTTGAGAGTGGTGGTCACAGTCCTGTCGAGGTTCTGGTTCTCCTCTGGTTCCAACAAGTGGTCCCAGAAGTCCCAAAACCCCAAGGTTATATACTCTCATATGCAGGTGGGAAGGCCCAGTATCTTCCCCAGAGCAGGGAGTTCCACAATGGGTGATGTAACTCTGTGAGTCATGGGGTATTTTTGGAATCCTGATGTCCCATTAGCAGATACACCCTCTCAGACTGGGCGTGGAGGTGCTTAGGACTCCCCAGAGGGGAGTTATCACAGCTCCTGTCTCACAGGCTTCTTTACCACGGAGGTTGCATACTGAGGGGTCAGGTGTGCTCTGGGCAGCTGCTGCAAATGGTCCATTGCTAACAGTTCATGACAAATGGCATGGAGGGTTTAGAATACACAGCTTTGGTCCCACCCACACAGTGATAAACTAGTCCCAGCTTGTTGAACTAGGCCACTGGCACAGGTACAAAATGAAGAGATGGAGTACTACAGTAGGATTGTGATGCTTTGAGACAAAAAGTGGCTTGCAGAGGTAGTACAGTTTCTGTTGGTGGGGGCAGAAATTGGAGCAGTTTTAATTAATTAGTTTTCATGGTCTCGTGTCTAGCATGATGCCTCTCTATAATAACTGTTTTCACTGAGATGTTTCTATATTACTAATTGATTCTTTTTACTTCTGTTTTACTTTCCAAGTAAATCACATACTTTATGCTAAATTGCTTAAACTGTCCAAATATAAAGCAGAAAAATATTAATAAAAAAGTCATTGCAACCACAGAGGGATCCAAACAATTTCTGAACCACCTCTAAGGTTGGGAAGTTTAGCTCATATATGCAGGTATTATATAAAAGATATATTCTGTCTTCAGTGTAAGGTCTGAATAGTATGCACAGGCTATACCAATGTGCTGAAAGGCCAGCCAGAGGGGAAGATGGCCAGCTTGGTTAAATAGGGAGATCAGGGATAGAAAGAAAGTTTACAGACTGTGGAAAAAAGGGCTGGCTACTTATGAAGAATTTACAAAGAGAGCTAGGTCATGCAGGAAAAAAAATCAGGGAAAGAAAAGTGCAATTTGAAGTCAATTTGGCCAATTCTGTTAGTCCTTCTATAAATACATTAATAACAAAAGGAGGGGCAAGGAAAACCTCCATTCTCTGTTGGACTTGGAGGGAAATATAGTTAACAAACATGAGGAGAAGGCTGAGGTACTTAACACCTACTTTGCCTCAGTTTTTACCAGTAGGACAGGTGGCCCTCAAGACAACTGGCCTCTGGAGCTGGCAGACAGGGAGAGGGAGCTGAATACCCCTCCTGTATTCCAGGAGGAAATAGTCACTTACTGAGCCATCTGGATCCTAACAAGTCTATGGGACTAGATGGGATCCATCCCAGGGTGATGAGGGAGCTGGCAGAAGAGCTTGCCAAGCCACTCTCCATCATCTTCCAACAGTCCTGGCTCTCTGGGGAGGTCCCAGATGATTGGAAATTGGCGAATGTCACCCCAATCCACAAAAAGGGCTGCAAGCAGGACCCTGGCAACTCCAGGCCTGTCAGCCTGACCTCCGTGCCTGGCAGGGTTATGGAGCAGTTCATCCTGAGTGCAAGCACACAGCACCTTCAGGATGGACAAGGGATTAGAACCAGCCAACATGGGTTTAGGAGGGGCAGGTCCTGTCTGACCCACATGATCTCTTTTTATGATCAGGTGACCCACTTGGTGGTTGAGGGGAAGGCTGTGGATGTGGTCAATCTGGACTTCAGCAAGGCCTTTGACACTGTCTCCCATAATATACTCCTGGAAAAGCTGGTAACCCATGGCTTGGACAAGTGTACCCTCTCCTGGGTTAGGAGCTGGCTGGAGGGTTGGGTCCAGAGAGTGCTGTTGAACGGAGCTGTGTCCAGCTGGCGGCCGGTCTCTAGTTCTGTTCCCCAGGAGTCAGTGTTGGGTCCAGTCCTGCTTAACACGTTTATTGATGATTTAGATGAGGGGATTGAGTCCATCATCGTCAAATTTGCTGATGACACCAAGTTGGGAGGGAGTGTCGATCTGCTGGAAGGCAGGCGGGCTCTGCAGAGGGATCTCGATAGACTTGAGAGATGAGCTGATTCCAATGGGATGAAGTTCAATAAGGCCAAGTGCCGGGTCCTGCACTTTGGCCACAACAACCCCCTGCAGCGCTACAGGCTGGGCACAGAGGGGCTGGAGAGCAGCCAGGCAGAAAGGGACCTGAGGGTATTAATTGACAGGAAGCTCAACATGAGCCAACAGTGTGCCCAGGTGGCCAAGAAGGCCAATGGGATCCTGGCCTGTATCAAAAATAGCGTGGCCAGCAGGACCAGGGCAGTGATCCTTCCCCTGTACTCTGCGTTGGTGAGGCCACACCTTGAGTATTGTGTTCGGTTCTGGGTCCCTCAGTTTAGGAAAGAGATTGAGGTGCTGGAGCAGGTCCAGAGAAGAGCAACAAGGCTGGTGAAGGGACTGGAGCACAAGTCCTATGGGGAGAGGCTGAGGGAGCTGGGGTTGTTTAGCCTGGAGAAGAGGAGGCTCAGAGGTGACCTCATCACTGTCTAGAACTACCTGAAGGGAAGTTCTAGCCAGGTGGGGGTTGGTCTCTTCTCCCAGGCACTCAGCAATAGGACAAGGGGGCACGGGATCAAGCTCTACCAAGAGAAATTTAAGTTGGATATCGGAAAAAAATTCTTTCCAGAGACAGTAATCAGGCATTGGAATGGGCTGCCCAGAGAGGTGGTGGATTCACCATCCCTGGAGGTTTTTAAACTGAGATTGGACGTGGCACTGAGTGCCATGATCTAGTAAATGGACTGGAGTAGGACCAAGGGTTGGGCTTGATGATCTTGGAGGTCTTTTCCAACCCAATCAATTCTATGATTCTATGCATGACATTGTAAATAATGCCCAAGGCCACATGCAATAAAGATGAATGAGAAAAAAATTAGTGAGTAGTTCTTCCACTTTATGTCCAAATTCCTACCTTATAAATGCTTGATGTATAAGTTAAAAATCTTTCTTTAGTATGGACGTAGGATTCCTGAAACAATATATATATATGTAGGAGATGGAAAGAGGGCTGCCATATCAGGCATGTGATCTGCCTGGAGCACAGCACTCCAGCCTTTCAGGGCTTCTGCACAATTTTGCATAGTTACTTTCAGAGATCACATATATTTAAATAGGAGGTAAAGGTTCAGTAGCTAATCTCACCGGTCAGCTCTGCTCCTGTGCTCTTTTGCTTCCAGGGACATCATGTGCTGCCACACCTCCTTGTGTGGTTTGCTTGTCTCTTCTAATCTGCTCCATTTAACCTTTGTCTCTGTAAGTGTCAAATCCACCTTTTCCCACTCAGTACAATAGGACACTTGAGTAGAGGTACAATGAATCTTTTCTTGTGCATGTGTTGCCTTCTGCCTCTCTGAAGTTCCTAAGCATAATTTAATTTCCCTTCTGCCTCTGCAGCCAAACAGGTATTTGGGCGACCTTGTGTGTTTCATGCTACAGTGAAGTAAAACAGATGATAGACTGAAAATTGCATGCGGGGTATATCTCTATCTGTAGCTTCAGTATCTTATGCATGAATTTTAAACATCTCCTATGAATTTAAAACTGAATTTAAAATTATGCCACAGAAACAGTGCTTCACATTTGCACATTTATTTAATTTAGAGCTGGATTTGACTGAACAGATTCTTCTAAGGAAAGGCACATGATTTCAGAACAAAGCACTATTTTGTCATTGCCTACTAGGAATCTAGGTCTTACCACTCATTCTTATATCTCATCAAATAAACCATCTTTTATTTGTTATCTCCCTACTGTTGTGTCAGGACTATTCAAGTAAACCAGGGCCTGCCAAGCAAACAGTGGTTGTGTGGTATTGTGCAACACTGCAGGCATCATCTGTTTATCAGAATATACAAATGAAGTGGCAGTGCTAAATGTACTTCATGCCAGTGCCTGAGATTTGTGTAACCAAACTTTCCCAAGAGTGGAAATAAAGGAGATGACAAAGACGATGAAATCAACTGAATATGCAAGGGACTACCTGCACATTAAACCATAAAAATTGTAGTCACTTCATTGGCAAACATTGCAAGACTTTCATATGGTTTGATTCAAAATGGAATGTTAATGTGAAGATTTCTATTTGTTTTCAATGTTACTTACTATTTATTTTGTATCATATAGGTAAAACCATAAAGCTTTCAATTAAAACAAAAAAGTCAGACATTTGCAGTAAGATAGTCAAATCCTAAGTCATAACTAAAAACAGTGTTATGTAGGAAAAAAAAAGGAAAGGAAAGGAAAAAGGAAAGGAAGAAGGAAAGGAAAGCAACAGGAACTACACATTCAAAGTCTATGTCCTCTACTTAGCAGCCCAAGGCAGGCATTATCACAAGAGTTACATATGCGAATGCATAAATTGTACAGTCTGCTCTTCTATTTGGGTCTCAGTTATGGATTATCTACTCCTACCACCTGCAGCTTCTCAAACGCTTCCATCAGTGCTGCCTCCGTTCAATCCTAAACATCCACTGGTCTGATTACATGACCAATGTGTCTGTTCTTGAACAGGCAGGGTCACCAGTATCAAGGCCATGCTGACGAGAACACAGCAGTGTTGGGCAGGGCATGTCTCCAGGATGGAGGATCACCGCCTTCCAAAGATTGTGCTCTATGGTGAACTCACCACCGGCTGCCGCAAGAGAGGAGCCCCAAAGAGGAGATACAAGGACTCCCTGAAACAACACCTCAGCCTTGGCCATATTGACTGCCATCAATGGTCCACTCTGGCCTTCAATTGGGATTCATGGAGACACACCATTCATGATGCTGCTGCTTCCTTTGGGAATGCACACAGAATCAGCCTTGAGGAGCAAAGCAATGTAGAAAGAACTGTGCCTCGCGAATATCACCTAAGGAGACTTTCCACTGTGCCTTTTGTGATCGGATTTGCCTATGCCGCACTGGCCTTTTTAGCCACCAGCACGATGGCAGCAAGCATGGGTAGTGCCATTCCCAGATCTTTGTTCATGAAGTCTAGCCATGATGATGATGACTGAGAAATGTCAACTCATCAACCTGCAGCCACAAAAGCAAACAAGAAGGTAAGCACTTTGACTGAAGTGGGAACTCCCTGTCTCTAATCAGACACATTCAGCCATGGATGCGGCTGTTGCAGTTCAATTCATGAACTTGTCCTCTTGAAAACCAAATGTCCCCATTCCAATGAACAGAGAGCTGGGTTGCATAAGCAAGACAAATTTGTCTCTTTCAATGGCTGAATAACCCTTCATTAACCCCATATGGGTTTGATGACACTTTTTGGGTACAAAAAATTGATGAGCTGATGAGAGACCATGGAATGGGACAAATGTTTTTGACTAATTTTGCTTTACTAAAACACTTGGAAACTCATGATGATACCACTTGCTACTCTTAGTAGTCCTGCAATTGTGTGGTGGAAATATAATGACAAAAATGTATAAAATCATAAATTTAAGTCCTTCAATTATCTGATATTTGTAAGCTAAAACTTATATTCCAAATTACTTAGTAACTGTATTTTCCTAAAATGCAGGGAACATTCCATAAACCTTTATATTGTCTAGAAGTAGATTGTTATATGTCTGTTTAAACTTGACAAGAAATTAATCAAAATCTGTAAAAAATTAGTAATTTCCTTTGAGGTCATTCCACATCTCTTAGGCAGAAGAGTACTTTATAGTTTCTATTCAGAGTATGTGATTATTCTAAGAAGTCTGGTCTATCTGTGCTTTGTTGGATCATGTATTTAGCCTTGGCTCTATTTTGGTAAATAAGGAAATGATATTTCCACAGTTGGATTTGTATCCTGTTCATCACAACTTTGGTATACACAATTTGACATTAACAAGAATAAATGTAGAAAAATAATAACTTGAAAAGATCTATTAAAATTTAGCTGCTTCAAATGGAATCTAAGTTTAGAGTTTGACTTCAATAAGAGAGACATGCTAGTTCTTCAAACAGCACTAAAAATCTGGGTCCCTTGGTTTATTGATTTGAATGCAGCTTTTGCATGTTCAGTTTAAGCTGGTGTTTTAACAATGCACATTTCTAAACTGCTAGTGATGGGATATGAGTGAGCACACACCTGCAATGTATAACTCCAAGACTACTCGTGCTCAACAAGAATTTACCTTTTGAAACTTTGTGTTATTCTGTGTTCTTGATCTTCTGTGAACATGAAGAGAATTTTTATTCTGCGGGAAAACGGAAGCGAGATTTAACAGTGACCTCAGAATATCAGGACCCACATTTGAATGCTGCAGGGGGGGATGAGACGTATGTTTCAGCATGCGGTGCTGTAAACAGTTACCTGTGCTGTTAGCAACAGGTTGCGCACCAGGGAGGAACACCCTGCTCTAGGACCTCCGTAGGAAGCGGGACCGGCACCTCCCGGCCGCCGTGTCGGGACCACCCTGGTCTGTCCGCGGGGCCGCACGCAGCCCGGCCAGGGTGCCGCGGACCGCCCCGGAGCTGCCACGCACCTGTGCCGGCCCAGAGCCGCCACCTGCGTCCCGCCTCCCGGCCGCGCCCGGCGCCGCGGGGCACCGGGGAGGAGCAGGACCCGTCCCGCCCCGCTGAACCTCAGGTCTGGCCGCAGCCGCCTGCTCCGACCTGTCCCGTCCCGGCCGCGGTCAGAGAATCCGCGCCTCCGGCGCAGGCCGATGGATCCCGAGGCGTCGGGGGACGAGCTGTCCCGCTTGCGATCCCTGTTCGCGGCGTGCGACGCCAGCGGGTCGGGCCGCATCGAGCGGGAGGACTTCGCGGCGCTCTGCGCCGACCTGCGGGTGCGGCCGGCCGAGGCTGAGGCCATCTTCCAGCGCCTCGACAGCGACCGCGATGGAGCCATCACCTTCCCGGAGTTCGCCCGTGGCTTCCGCGGCGCCACGCGGCGGCAGCCCGGCGGCGGCGAGCCGGGAGGCGAGGAGGGCGAGGGGGAGGAGGCGGCGGCGTGGGTCGCCGCAGGGCTAGACCAACCCTGGAAGGACTTCGAGGTGCGACTCGGGGACGAGGCGAGGTACATCCCCAGGTAAGGTCCGGGCCCGCCCGCTCCGTTCCACGCCCAAGCCCGACGGCGGGAGCAGGTCCGCGGGGCTGAGCCCGGCGCGGCATAGAGGCCCCACGGGGCAGGAACGGCCCTGCTGGCGGAGAGTGCCGCCGGTGCTGATGCAATCCCAGCTGGGGGATGGCCGTGCAGCCTGACCCCTGTTCCCCTGCGCCTGCAGGTGTATAGAGCCCTCCTCACATCTGCTTCCCGGCTTGGGTGGTTTCCAGCGCTGTTTTTCCAGTATGCATCCGCTCACTTGCTTGCTCTCCACTGCTCTGCCAGCGATCCACGTGGGAAACTCAGGCCTGTGGAACGTACGGGATGCAAAGTTCTGCCGCCTTTGCAGGACTTTCTCCCGCGCTATTCTCCGACTAACCCCAGGCACCTTTCTTCCATCCTTTTCAGCTTTTTCGCGTTAAAGGCGAAACATCTTTGCCTCGAGGTTAACGGTGTTGATAAGGCTCTTGGTCTGAGGAGATCACTGAAGTTCGTGAGAGCCTTTGCCCTCATTGTCAATGAAATGAAGACAACTGATGGTAGCTTGGTTTCAGATTAAACCCAGTTACCACGGGTCTGTCACTACCAGGTGGATTCCAATCTACAGAGGCACATTTTGGTGACTTGCAGTAATGTATCTGAAACTTGAGCTGCTCAAGATTAGTATGAAAACGTTGGCCATGAAAAGTACAGAGGGATTCTGCTTCACTTTAAAATTGTAATTTATGATGGAAGACAAGTAATCTTGAGTTTAAGGACTTGGCATCTATTCAAGAGAGAGTTAAAAAAACCATGTAAATGAATATATCTATATCTAGATATTGCTCCTTAAATTCTGACCTATCCTAATGGTTTGTTTCTAGCCACATTTAAAAATACATTTGGATTATGAGATGAATAGTTTCTTCAGAGGCATTTTGAGTTACAGAACCTGCTACTCATGTGCAGAACTGGAGTCAATTCTTCTTTTCTTTTTGGATAACACTAGTTTGTTTTATTGGACCAACCCATTTCAAACAGATCAGTAACTTCATACAGGTCTTTCTTAACTTGTTGATAATGCCCTCCTTGCTATACACTTGCTTTCTACAGAAAGAGAACAAAAACAAAAGACAGATTAAAAGTTGGCAGAAACAGTTAATAATTTAACCTAAACCCAGAAACTCAGTAGGAGGTGAAAAACAATCTGACTCATGAACAAGTAACTTGTGAAAGCATCTATTTCCTTTTGATAATAGCTTATATCAGTATCTTGGTTACTGTGCTTGTAGCATCAGTTTAGGAATAGTCTAGCTAGTTGTTTAAAAGGATGGTAGGAGGGAAAAGGAATAGCTTTCATTGGCTCCACTGTGCAGATACATCCTGTAGTTTTGCTACATTCATCATGACTTATTAAATGTAATTTATGTTATTATTCTTTTACAAGAAAACTGCAAACAACTAAATTTTGATAGTTAAATACTATCAAGTTGGCACTAATTTGATGTAAATGTTTCCTCTTTCTGTTTGGCTTTATAAATAACTTTGAACATCCTTCGTAGCTGGCTGTGTTAATTAGGTGTGTGCCAACATCAGCTGAAGAAAGTGTACTTCTTGTTTTCTTGTTATTTCTCTTTCTTGTCCTGAAGTGCAAAAAGCAACTCTGGGGTTTTTTTTTCCATTTGTAGCCCACATCTTTTTTGTTGACACATATGTGCTAGGTTTTTTTTTCATGTGAGTACCCCCACTAAAATTGTTAGGACCACTTATGTGAGGAATGAATATACTGAAATTGTTTGAAGAGTTTTAAGCAACAGATTATAACAAAATCATGTGAAGCGCAAGCTGGACTTCCAGAAATTTATTTATCTTTTTATTTAAATTACTTAATATATTTTAGGTGTTTGTCACATTTTTTAAGGAAAGGCAGTACTTTGCAAAGTAGACCTGGCTCAGAACACACCTGCATCTTCAATACTATGAGGCAGTTGGTGTCCATACTTTAGGTTTTATTGCTCTTTGTATGTTTGTTGTAACATTGGTGTTGAAAAATGTGAGAAAAGTAATTACAAAGAAAAAACTCCTCAAACCCAGATGAGTGCAGTTATCTGTACCCACATTTTTTTATCTCAATCATGTGTGGTTTTTATCTTGATCATTTTGGGGTTCAGTTCCTCAAAATGCTCTGCTTTCTGGCCCTAGACTAGCAAGCCATTGGCACATGTGCTCTGATGATCTTGGGAGTTGTATAGAGAGAAACAAGGTATTGTAGGTGGGAAACAGTAAGATAAAACCAGGGCTGAAGTAAGGAGAAAATCCCACAGTAAACATCTGTGGCACTCAACTTGATTGAACACCCATGGAAATCAAAGGGAAATTTTTCAGTGATATGCAAGGTTCTGTCTCTGTTTCAGGAGCTGGTTCAGCCTTAGTTTTTGTGACTGAACTTTCAAAAGCCATAAATATGTCTCTATAGTGAGGTGTGAAACTCAGTAACAGATTGGTATCCTTACCCAGTCTTCAGTGTAGTAGCAGACATTTGGTGTACCATTATTTACTGCCAGGTACTTACTGCCGTGTGCCAGGTACTAAAATAAGCATATATTACCATAAGTATATTTTGAATTGAATTACTTTTTCAAAAAGTAGTTTTATTATGGGATGGATCATACCGCTCTGCAGTTTGGTGTATCAGTTGCACAGTTCTCTTAGATTATGCTTTACAATGTTGTCTGTGCTGAAGCTGTGGTGGTTGTATTAGTTGCAGTTAAACAAGAAGAGTAATGTTGAAGAGTTCCTTTTCAGCCTTGTGCCTTCCTTCCCCATCTGAACAGATTGTTTGGACTAAATTCAGTTGGATTTTTTGGTAAGGTGTTTACTGTGAGTCAGACTATTGTTTGCCTTAGTCTTTACCTGTGCTTGGTGGGCTATTGTGCCACCAAGACAGAAAAAGTGGAAGGCCTTTCCAAACTGATGACCTAATGGGTTGGTTTTGTTTCCTCACTCCTTCCTGCCACCCCTCTCTCCTCCACCCTCCGCCCTTCTTAAAGATGCAGCTAACCTTCTCTACTGTTACATTTAATCTGGAGTAATGAGTAAATAAACATAAAAGAATGCAATGCCTTTGGCTTATGTGTATATGTAGTGAATTGGCATCTGGAGATCTGTTTTATTGAGAACTCAACCACAGTTCATTAGTTTATTCCTCTTAAGAAGTATTTGCCATGGTACAGGACTAGACAAAAAAAGTTAAGAAACTTACCTCTATGGTGCCCCAGGCAGAGAGTGCTCCAGTGCAGTGCCCATACTGAAGGGTTTAGCCCTTGACTGTTACTGGG
This sequence comes from Pithys albifrons albifrons, assembly GCF_047495875.1. NCBI lineage: Eukaryota > Metazoa > Chordata > Aves > Passeriformes > Thamnophilidae > Pithys > Pithys albifrons. The sequence goes on along the minus strand of NC_092497.1, from coordinate 74,744,064 downwards.
TGTTGTAGTCTTTTTTGTGGCCAATCTCAGATCTGTTTGAATTTCAGCAGTAAAATTGAAAGTTTCCCTCCACATTCCTAGCAGGCATGTGCTCCTTTAAGCATGTGGGAAAGTCTCCTAGTGGCTATCCTTTTCCATTCTTCAGCTTGAGCAAAACATTATCCAACATCCACTAGCAGTTCAAGAGAAGACCTGTAACAATGAATGTTATGATGCTTATTTCTGTCTATAAATTACAAGCAAAAACCTTCCTGGAAAACAGATTTTTAAATTTTTATGTCAGAGACCTTCGATGAGAAAGAGCAAGGACTTGAGACAGTCAACAAAGCCATACGAAGCAATTTTTATGTGACATTTGACTAATTGGGTAATCTTATTGGAAAATGAACTAAATTAATTTGAGCGGGAGGATAAATCTGGAGCAGAAAGTTTTTATCCCTATTTTGGGTTAAATTCTTCTACCTCTTCGAGTCCTCATACTTCATTGTTTTACTTTTTAGTCTTGTGGTCTGTTTTATTTGTATGCCTTGTACTTTTGGCAAAGCTGACTGTTCGTCAGGCTCTGATTCAGTGCAGCCAGTCTGAGATTTTATGCATCGTACAAGTCCAACATCTCCTAATGTGATTATGATAACAGTGTGCCCCAAGTCGTGTCATTTGGAGCTGTATATAAAATGTGTATCTGGGGAACATGATAAAGTGAGAAAAGTATGCTGTTCTTAACTCGATCTGCTTAAACTTTGACGACAGGTGATACTCATGGGCTATACTACTGTACTATAGCAAAGAAGAGTAGGTGGGCTGCGTAAAAAAAACCATCCAAAATCTGTCATGCTCTTGCTGTCATGAGCCAGGATGGATTTTTGCCACAGTGAATATAGAACAAAGTCTTTACTCTTGTCAGTGATGCCGTGAGTGACCCCCTCAAAGCAGAACTCCGAGCCACGTTAGTGTAGGGTAAGATAAAAAGTAAAGGTCCTTTAATAACACAGGGCCTATGGCCCACAGGAATACAGGATGACATGCATGTGTCCCAGTTCTTGTTTCCATGGCTTTTATAATAAGATCCCTCCAATCATTGCTTTACACATTTGTCAGTCCACCCCTGGTCCAACCCCTGGTCCAACCCCTGGTCCAACCCCTGGTCCAACCCCTGGAATTTGGTCTGGGGTCGTCAAGACCCTCTGTCTTCATCAGCTCCTCTTCCTCGGGCACACAAAGGTCCCTTGGAGTTCATCCAGTTCTGACTTCTGGGTCACTCTGACCTGTGTTTATGTTTCATTCTGTAGGCCTTCTGATGTCCTTCAGCTCTACTTTGGAAAGGAGTCTAAACAAGATTAATTAACTAAAGGAATTTGAGCTCCCTGTTCTGGGACAGGGGTAGTGATAGAAAGGCATTAAACTTAAACTGTTAGAAATATTAACCCTCTAAAAATCTACAAATACAGCAGTCAGTTTTTGAAGGATTTTGGATATGTGACTAGGGTCACATGCAAGTTTTGATTTCAAATTTCAGCTAAGTTCATAAGCAAATTTAGCAATCCTTTTGGTGTTTTGGCTAAAGCCAAATGCAATTACAAATTTTGGTTTCTAACCTAATTCATGGTTAGTAGCAATGCAAACAATACATACAAAAAGTAATTTAAAAGAGTAATAGTCTCTGTTGCCCTTGTTCAAGGGGCAGAGGACTTCTGTCCTGGAGTAAGTCTAGGAAACCTGCTATGCAAAGAAAGAAATCTGTTTTGTTGGTTAGGATGACATCAAGTTGTTGATCTTCTAAGTGGTCCTGGGATGTGAATCACAGAGGTACAGTTCTGCCCTTTGACTATGGTGTAGTTAGTTGACAGTACTTGAGATGACCCTTCCTAGTCAACAAGCAGATGTCAGTGTCCCACCTTTCAACAGTTCTCAGTCTGGAACAGGAATGTCCAATTTCATGGGCTTCTGGAGTTTCTGCAAAGTAAAAGGAAATCTAGACCATTTAATAATTTTGCAAACCAAATTTTTCTTATGTGAATATGAGGAATCAATGAAACGGTTGTTTTTCTGCCTTAGCTATAGGCAAAGCTTAGATACATAATGTGTCTTACATCTCTCGTGTTGCTTAACAAATTTTGCCTCTTTGAGTTTTAGGAGTGTGCAATTTTGCAAATCCCAGGCAATTTTCAAAGGAATCTCGAATTTTAGAATTCTCGCATTTTGACAATACAAAAAGCAGATTCAGCTTTTATAACATGAAGGGGTTGACTGCTAGCCACAAATTCACAGACCTATCAGGAGCTTACTACAGGCAAGGTGTGTCTGGAGTTTCTGCAACACCAAATATCATCTTGGCACTAGTAATTGCTCCTCACAGAGTGCTTGCATCCTCTGAGTATATTTCAGGCTCCATTGAGGTCAGACCATCCTGCCACAGCCTGCCCTGACTACAGTCAGTCCCCTCCACCTTGCGGAGTAGCTGTACAGGAGCTCCTTGCCTTCGTGTATAAAAGCATTTTCACTGCTAAATTGTATATGTTAGCATGTTAAATAACAATGGCATCTTCACATATTGTGAGCCATAATGTGGATCTCTAAAAGATCATTTTGGTGAAAGAAATCCAAGAGACATAAGAACATAAAAAGTTCTCAGGACCTGACTGAAGTTCACTTAATTAGGCCAAAATAGGGTACAAACATCACTTAAATGTCTTTAACAAGCTATTCAGCTATGATGTTACCAGTTAGTTTCAAAGATGGCAGGCTTAGATGTAACTCAATGTTCATGAGTCCACTAAATCAGATTTTTTAATGCTTCAGCTGCAGTGTTGTAACTCAGTTACTTTTTTGTTTTGTAACACAGGACACACAGAACTTGTTTTGCTTTTCTTCTGGGAGGCTCAGTGCTTCACACACTGTAACAGACACTAGATGATAAGATGTTAGAGACAAGCTTACAATAAACAAATTTGAAGTTACAATCACACAACTTTTTGTAGAATTTTTAAACTAGATTTAGAGAAATTTTTTCATGCAGCAATTTAAAGAGAAGATATGGTCATTCTACCCAATGCTTGCACAACAATGTTTTCATCAACTTTACTCCCAGCTGCATTCTTGAGAGGCATGTCCTTCAGGTCTGGTGGTGACAGACTCCTTTGATTGTCTGCAAATAATCATATTCTAATAGCAGATGGTTAGTTCACATTAAAGGCAAAAATACATAGGTGGCAACTATTGATTGCTTTTTGCACCAGTATGACACTGGTCCTAGTTCTCAGCAGCCTCAGAGCTATGCTGAGACAGACATGCTACAAGCTCGAGTAGCTTAGGGCAAACTCAGAGCACAGAGACTAACACAAAAGGTTTTTGGTCTCGCTTTGCCAGTCTGTCTTGGTGTATCTTGGTGTAGAGGTCTTAAACTTAAGTTGGTGTTTTTACATTAATCTAAGTTGGAAGGAAGGGTGTCTGTTCAGGCAGCTTGTAACATAGTAACACTATCACCCTTTTTGCTCCCCCCTTTTGGTGGCAGGGGTAGAGGGAAAATGCTGGAAATGCTCTCGGGGGTAGAGGAACTCACCCCCCTTTTCCTGCAGTTAGAAATTTTGCACACTTGGACAAGGCAGTCGAGGTGATCAGGCTGCCTGCCTGCTTGCTGGGGAGTCCTGAATTCCAGGACAAGGTGTTTAAATTCTCTGATTGCTCGCCGAGGCAGGTAGGGATTGTTAGCGACAGGGATAGAAAGGAAAGGGCCGCCCACGGCTCCCCCAGCTGTAGGTCTGGGCAAGGTCTCAGCTGTAGGTGCTGATCCTGGGCCTATGCTGTCATCTGCTATTGGCTTCCCTGGCTCTCTTTGTCCGGGGCCACGCTGGCTCTTAAGGGGACGGGCCCGTCCCTGACCATGCTGGCCACAGTAGTTTTCGTTGCCATGGAAACCGTGGCGTCCAGAGCCATTGCCGGTGTTGCCCCCGGCTCTGGCCCTGCCGTGCAGTGCCGCCCACCCGGCTCTTTGCCGACTTCACTCGCTGCTCCAAGGGGAGCAACGCTGACAGGAGTTAGTTCTACGGTCCTAGGGGTGGAACTGCCCGGGATCGGGGGTCCTGGACAGTGTTCTAGTTCTTTTCTTCTCCAAAAGCTACTCATGCTTTGTTTACAAGGAGTTTCAATAGCAACATTCCCTGCTCCACTTCTTTTCTTTGCTTTCCCGGGAGGAGGCAAAGATGAAGATACCTTCCTCCCTCCGGGCCCACTTTGGCCCAGCTTTGCTCTTAACTCTGCATTATAAAGGTGACACAAAGCCTCCTCTCCAACTGCAGACAAAAGACAAACTAGCACTGATTTTTCTCTCTCCCCACCATGAACAAGGGAAGGGAAAGCAGGAAGGAGACCATGTCTCTCTGCTCCTGTGCTTTTTGCAGTCTTGGTGTCAGAAGCGGCTCTTGCCACCCTGCCTCTCTGCACAGCACACACTGGCTGCCGGGCAGGGGCAGAGCTGGCTACGCCACCTATCCCTGCCTTTGCACAGTCACAAACAGCAGCGGCGAGAAATGGGGGAAGGGACGGTGCTGTCTCTCCCTCCCCGCTTTTCCCCGCCATCTCTGCTAAAGCCCCCTTCGCCCTCCTTTCTGCCACCGCAGCTGCTGAAGGAGCAGCAAAGTCAGTGCCCGCTCTGCTCTCAGCAGCGGGAGAGCCCAGCACGGAGGAGCAGCCCACGGCCGAGCGAGACTGATCCTGCTCTTGCTGCAGTTGCCTCTCAGTTACAAGCACCTCTTTTCCACTGGTACCCTCAGGACTTTTTGCTGCTCTAGCTGCCCAAGGAAAAGCTGCGTTTGCTTGGACAGCAACCTCTGCCTGTTCATCTTTCGGCCCCGGAGATATATGTGCTGCCTCCCCCGTGCTTGCTCTGTCTGTGTGCCTGGCTACCCCGCTCTTGCAGCCACTCTCGCAGCTGCTGGCTCTGCCGATTTCCAAGGCCAACCCTGCTGTGCCTGGCCCCTTTCTGCTGGCTCCGCTCGCCACTCCAAGTGGAGCGATGCTGGCAGAAGTCAATTTCATGGCTCTGGTTGGAACCTGCTCCTGGCTGTCCTGGGACAGCCACTATGCCAAGCTCTGCTTCTCCAGGGGGTTCTGCTTGCACTGCATATGCGCTTGTCTCAGTGTCCCCGGGAGCAGCCTTAGTGCATCCCTGTATCCGCCGGGACAACCTCCTGGGGGGCTCTGGGGGTCCCGGCCCATTTTCCGAGTTTCCTCTTTCCCAGGAGCTGCTGGGCTTCTGGTTACTCACTTGTTTACAGGGGATCTCTATGGCAACTCTCCCTGCTCCCTCTCCAATAGGGGAACACAGAGAAAACACCTTCCTCTTTGCCTCCTCAGGAGGTGGCAAAGGTGCTTTCTTTCTCAAGGGAACAGTAACACTCTTTCTCCCTCCCTTTGGGGACACAGACCCTTCATGCTCTTTAAAAGAAGAATAAATTAGAAAGTTGAGATTATTCCTTTTGTTAATCTCCCAGGTTAGGACGAGCCTTGAATTCAAGCAGCTGTGCCACAGCCATGCTTGTCTTGGCTTCTCCCAGCCCAGCTCCCTGAGCCCAGGGACAGCCACTCCATCCCAGAAACTCAGCTTTGCCTTAGCCTTTCCACCAGGCTGGCCCCAGCTTATCTTTGCTTTTCTTTCTTCACTACAGAGGTGCTGATACAAAGCCTCTTTTTCAACAACAGACAAGATGCAAACCACTGCTTCATTAAAACACAGAACTGATTGCTCTCTCACACAGCTATGAACAGAGAAAGGGAAGGCAGGAAGGAGATTGTTCTTTACAATCCTGGTGTTATCCACTGCTTTGGTCTCCCTGTTCTTCTGTACTGGACAAGCTGGCTGCCCAGCAAGGACAGTGCCTGTTGCTCTTCCCTTGCTTGTTTCTGTCTTTGCATAGCTGGAAACGGTAGAGGTGGGGGGAAGGGGGAAATGAGCCTGCTGCTTCCCCCCCCCACACTGCTCCTTGCAGCATTCCTTCTGGCCCCCCCTTTCCAGGGCTGCCTTATCAGTGACTGTGCTTACCAGAGCAACCTTGGGAAACCACCGGTGCCTCCCTGCTCTGCATATTTGATCTCTTTCCACTGTTTCTCTTTTTGTAACACTTGCCTTCTCAAAGATGTTTCAGGGCTTGTTAGATGCTTCCATTTCTGCAAAACCAAAGCTGGAGGGGACTCCAGCAGAGTCTCCTCTTCCATGGATTGCATACAACCCATGCTGACAGGCAAGGGAAAAAACTTTTCAGCACCCAGATTTGAACTGTTGGCCTCAGGAATACCAAACAAGCTCACTGCTCCAAGTGCTATGTTACCACTTCAGGCTGAGACAGTGATGTAATCCCAGAGAGATACTCCTCCCTTTCCAGCTGCATTCAGCTAACATGAAACCCCTGAGCACTCTGCCTTGCCCTTCCTGAAGCAACAAGGGACCAAACTGTCCCTCACCCAGGCAAAACACCCTTTTGCCCACCAGGCTGAGAAACTGACTGGCCAGATCAGTTCTACCTCCCAGCCCAACGTATTCCCAGTTCCAGGGAAAAACCTCCCCTTAGTTTGCTAGCAAAAATATCCAAAGGAACTGCTCCTTTTATCTTACCCAGTTGTTAGAAGTTTCAAAGACCACTGAAGGAAACCTCCAAAACGTGCCGGCAGTAAAGAATTCCTGCAGGATGAAACTTCTTGCTCTGGAGTCCCTCGTGGTTCCAGGGTGCTGGATTCTTTGATTTCCACCTTTGGATGCCAAACTGATGCCGTGAGTGACCCCCCCCAAAGCAGAACTCCGAGCCACGTTAGTGTAGGGTAAGATAAAAAGTAAAGGTCCTTTAATAACACAGGGCCTACAGCCCACAGGAATACATGATGACATGCATGTGTCCCAGTTCTTGTTTCCATGTCTTTTATAATAAGATCCCTCCAATCATTGCTTTACACATTTGTCAGTCCACCCCTGGTCCAACCCCTGGAATTTGGTCTGGGGTCTTCAAGACCCTCTGTCTTCATCAGCTCCTCTTCCTCAGGCACACAAAGATCTCTTGGAGCTCATCCAATTCTGGCTTTTGGGTCACTCTGACCTATGTTTATGTTTCGTTCTGTAGGCCTTCTGATATCCTTCAGCTCTACTTTGGAAAGGAGTCTAAACAAGATTAATTAACTAAAGGAATTTGAGCTCCCTGTTCTGGGACAGGGGTAGTGATAGAAAGGCATTAAACTTAAACTGTTAGAAATATTAACCCTCTAAAAATCTACAACTCCTGTGTTCCTAAAATCTACAAAATGTGAAAATTAGAACAAAAACCTCTTCGTCATCATCAGCAATTTGTGTTTACTTCCAAGAGATGGTGATCCATGATATCAGAACTGGAGAGGTTTCCTTGGATGTCAAACTGTGTTCCCTGGAGAGGGAATAAAGGCAAATCCTGAGGAAAAATGTGAGGTCCTCCCATGTCACAGTACTGAAGAGGGGATCTCTGCTGTTAAGAATATTGTCTTGTCTTTTATTACATCTCTTGAGAGTGGCTTGTTGGATATGTTCCTCTAAAAATGTGATGGATGCTTTTCTGTGAGCCAGAAGACTTTCTGAGTTACCCGAAGTTTTACTACTCCTCTGGTTTTTGCTTCAATTAGAACAGCATCTGAGCTAGATAACTTGAACACTGTAGCATTCTTCGTCCTGGTATTTTAACATCATATGCCCATTTCCCATAAACATATTCTTTGAGGCATTCTCCTTTTCCACAGATTTCAACTTTTCCTGCCTGTCCCAGAGTCTTTTCCACTCCTGCTCCACTGGCTCTAAGTTACACCTCTGTCTTTAGAAGGGAACATCATTTATGCTCTGGAGACATTAAAAATCCATTCTCTGGGAATCAAAGAACTCTCTCGTCTGGGAGTTGCAGGTTTGTTCATCTTAATGCAGCCTGTTTCTGAAGGGGCAGATACAGGAAAGAGAAAGGCAGTATTTAAAAAACCCATAGCACTTCAAATTGACAAATACCTTTAATTTTATACTGTGTTAAAATTTTGTGTAATCTGTTTTTCCGCAAGGCAATCAATCTATATGATGTTAGGTACTCAGCTGTGACAAAATTAGGTCCTTTCCAATCTGTAACAGATTTGGTTGGTTTTTTTCTGGCTGTCGATATAGTGGCATATCCAATGTGTCTGCTTTTCAGAAAAAAGTACTTCTCTGTTTCTTGGTGGTACACATAGGTAATTGGTCTCTGGTGTAAGGACAATCATCAGGTGCATAATGCATGATCTGTCTTTTCCTCTGACTGCCAGCTCAGACATTCCTGGCTCAGGCCGCCTTATATTTCATCTCTTTTTGTCCATTCTACAACAGAGCTGCTACAAGTGATTAGAGAAATTTTACAAGCAGACCTACACTAGGAAGAGGTTGTTAGAATAGTGTTCTAAAACCAAATACCACCCTTAGGATCAGACTAAGGGGCCTGTGTAGCATGGCATATTCTCTTGATTACATAGGGAACACATGTAAGATACTGAGCAATTGTAGAGTTGTTATTTGTTGAAAAATTCCATCAGCTCCCTCTGAGCTGCATTCAGAGTGTGGATCTTTAGTCAAATGGTCACTGTATGATCAGCAAATGAAAAATAATTCTGTGAATTAATAAGGATTCATATAGCTACGTGGGTTAAATGAAATTATGACACCTAATATAATCTAAATATCTGATATCTCTAAGACCAGTGTTGTGGGGTATTTGGTGTGGATTTTTTTTTTTCCTTTTCTTCTGCTTCTCCTGTATTCTACCATGGTGCATTAAATCTATCATATTACAAATTGCTTTATAATGAGAACAGCCTTATTTTCTTTATGTAATTCTCTCAGGAACTCTCTGAAACCATGTAAATACAGTAACTTTGCTTAAGTTCACTAATGTGAAGTTGTGCAAATCTTCACTAATTACACTTACCAAGTACTAATTTTACAGATAGTTTACTTTATAAAACCTTTGAGATGAGGTAAGGTAAAGCCAGAGCAGTACCTGTCCGGAATACTATACTTTTGGGGCTACTAGTGTTTTGTGTTTGTAGTATGCAGAAGCAGCAGAAAGGCATGCACAGTCGGTAGTGTAACCATAGTGCCAAATGGCCAAAGTGACAGTCTTTCATGTTGTATATTAAAAAATGCTCTTCTGTACATTAGTATTTGTGAATGTCTATATTTTTATAAGCATGGAACTTAAAGGGGTGAAGCTAAATACCATGAAATCCTAAAATCACTTTTCAATGAAGTCAAGTTTTACGGGGCAAACCCAAGCATTTCACATTAATTTTGGTGAAACTGAAGTAAAAGCGTTGTAATTGCCTTTTTGTTCAGCGAAAGGACAGAGTAGTTAGAGTTCAAGCATGGTGAAATCCATTTGTAAAATCTTCTTTGGAAACTAATTTTGAAGAATTGAGGAATTTACAGGAAGAAATAGCAAGTATTTAAGGGGAACATATCTGCATCCTTCTGAAATCCTGCATATCTGTAATATATTATAATGGTGTTGCTGTTGCTAATGCATCACAGACATTTTTAGTGACTAAATCAATAACATCTTCCCAGTTCATGAAAATGTATTAATTCTTCCTGAAGTCATAAGTGATTAAGTACAACCCTATCAATTTTGTTGAATGATTTTGATTTCTCCCTTTTTTTCTGATGCAGTAATTGTATCTTACTTTTAAGACATCCTGTAACATTGTAATAGAAGCACTCATGTAAGTGTCACTGGGGGTTACAGTGACCAGTAGTGATCTATAAAGCCTTTCAGGCCCCATCCAGTTTAGCTTCTGAGTGCTATCTGTCACTGGGATAAAAAGAAATATGAAATATAAAAGTTTTTTGTTTTTGTTTTAAGTGGCAGAGAGAGAATAAAGTCTTACAGTAACTACTTTGTGTTTCTGACTACTTCATCTCAAAGCAGACTTAGATGTAAGGCAGAGGCTCAGCAGCTCAGACATACTGATTTCTGTAATCAGTTTGGATATGTGTATTTGTGTATGCTTTGAAAAGAATCACCAAATTGTTAGGATTGGAAGGACCCTCTGGAGATCCTCTCATCCAATGCCTTGCCAAGGCAAGTCACCTAGAGCAGGTTACAAGAGAACTTGTCTAGGTGGGTTTTGAATATCTCCAGAGAGGCTTCACAGACTCCCTGGGCAGCCTGTTTCAGTGCACTGCCACTCTCAATGCAAAGAAGTCCTTTGTCCTGGAGGTGAAACTTCTTGTGCTCTTGTTTATGGCCGTTACTCCTTGTCCTATCACTGGGCACCACAGAAAAGAGTCTGGCACCATCTTCTTGAAATCTGCCTTTGAGATATCTGTATGTATTGATGAGATCTCTCAGTCTTCTCCAGACTTAACAGGCCCAGTTTCTGCAGTGTGTCTTCATAAGAGAGATACTTATCTTTGTGACCTGCTGCTGGACACTCTGGTAACTCCTTGTCTTTCCTGCACTGAGTAGCCCAGAACTTGGCACAGTACTCTGGATGTGGCTTCACTAGGGCTGAGTGGAGGAAGAGGATCACTTCCCTTGATGGGCTGGCCACACTCTTCCTGATACACCCAGGATATGATTGACCCTCCTGGCTGCAAGGGCACACTTCTGGCTCATGGACAACTTGTCGTCCACCAAGGCTCCCAGATAATTTTGCTCAAATTGCTCTTCAGCAGGTCAGCCCCCAGCCTGTACTGGTACTTGGAGTTATTCATCCCCAGGTGCAGGACCCTACACTTCACCTTGTTGAACCTCACTAAGTTTCTCTCTGCCCAATTCTTCAGACTATCAAGGTCCCACCGAATGGCAGCACAGCCTTCGGGTTTATCAGCCACTCTCCCCAGATTCATATTGTCAGCAGACTTGCTCTGGATATATTCCATTCCTTCATCCATCCTGTTGATAAACAAGTTGAACAGGGCTGGAACCAGTACTGATCCCTGGGGAATACCACTGACTGCAGGCCTTCAACTGGATTCTATTCCTCTGATTGAAACGCTCTGAGCTCTGCCATTCAGACCCTTCTTGATCTACCTCACTGTCCATTTATCTAACCCATGTCCTGAGCTTACCTATGAGGCTATTATGGGAGACAGTGTCAAAAGCCTTTCTGAAGTCAAGGCAGACAACATCCCCTGCTCTCCCCATGTTGACTCGTCCTGCCATGCTGTTATAGAAGGTTATCAGATTGGTCAAGCAGGGTTTCCCCTTGGTTAATCCATGCTACCTACTGCTGCTGATTTTCTTTTCTTCAGCGTGATAACCTCCAGGATGATCTGTTCCATCACCTTTCCAGGAACTGAAGTGAGGCTGACTATCCATAGTTTCCTGGGTCCCCCCTTCTTGACCTTTTTGAAGATGGGAGTAATGTTGGCATTCCCCCAGTTACCAGACACCTCTCCTGTTCAACATGATTTTTCAAAGATGATGGAGGTTGGCTTAGCAACAACATTTTCCAGCTGCATCAGACTCAATGGGTGCATTCCACCAGGGTTCATGGATTTATGGGTGTAAAGTTTGTCTAACTGATCTCTAAACCAACCGTCTATGACCAAAGAGAAACCTTCCTTTCTCCAACCTTCTCTTACCTCCCAGGTCTGGGGTTCCCGAAGGCTGGGCTCAGCAGTAAGAGCTGAGGCAAAGAAGGCATTCAGTAATTTGCTTTCTCGGTGTCTTCCATTACTAGGACACCCATCTGATTCAGCCATGAGCCCACATTTTCCCTAGGTTTTCTTTTGCTGCTTATACACTTGTAGAAGCCCCTCTTGTTGTCCTTAATATTCCTTGCTGGACTTAATTCCTAATGTGCCTTGGCTTTCCTTGTTGCATTCCTTCATACTGTGATGGTGTTCAGAAGAAGCTGGAAGAGGGACTGGCTGTGACATTCTTGTAAAGATGCAGAAATACATTACAGTATTCCACTGCAAATGTATTCTACTCCTGGCACAAAAATTACAGTAAGCACAGACTAATTGTTTCTCTACTTCTGTCAATGTAAGGCATTGAACCTTCAATTCTGCTACTCCATTAATAACCTCTGTGGTAGGAGGCCTCTGGTATTCACAGTGTGCATGTGCTATTTTTGAACACAGAATGTGTAGTGCAGTGTGAGGTGCAGTATAGTTTTTTGGATGTAGCTTCATTTGATTTAAAGGCAGCAGCTGATTAATCCTGTATAAAATGGGGTGAGAAAGTTAGACTACGAGCACAACCCTAAAGTTTTGTGAAAAAAAGTTACGTAGGTCCTTAAAGATCCAATCCCATTTCAGTGATCTGTGGTTTGAAAGGAAGTCACAAAAACATTTGCTTGAGTAACAAATCTTTTATGTCAGGGTCAAGTAACAAGTAATTTTTCTACTATTGGTCTGCTTTCTAAGAAACATTACTAGTAAGCTTGCTGATGAAATTTAAAGGAAAAGAGAAAAATTTTGGAACACAAAGTTTTGGTTAATATATTTATTTTTAATTTCTAAACATCTTATATGCTGACTAAAATTTTTATATGTTTTAGATTGTGCTGAACTTAACTGCTTTGCAAGACTGACTGATAAACTGTCCATCTTGCTATGGCTAGTGCTATTTCTATTTTACATGCAACTCATTTTAAGGACTGTGTGTATGTTTACACTCTTTGAAGAGTTGACATTCTTCCACAGCTGTTTCTGGATATAAGCAGGGTCTGCTTCTGTCTAAAATTTGAAACTTCTGGAATAGTTTCTTGTGTATTTTGGTGAGTATTTTACAGCTCTGAAGGATAATTACTGAAATGCTAGGAATTTATGAAATGCCTCATGTATTAGCAACACTCCAACTACCAAAACAAATTTTTTCAATAGCTGTATGACAGAAGAGAAGCAGGAATGGTAAACATAATTTAGAAGAACTGAGACATGGTGTTCTGAATGTTCAAAGTCTGTCTTTATCTTGTTAAATTTTAAAACTAGGCAAAAAGTGGAATATTTTGTTTGTAGTAAATTTTTCAAACCTCTTACAGAACATTGTTTCAAGTAAGTGCATTAAAATGGTCTCTCTTTTTCAGACAAGAACAGGTTAGTGTTCTGTATCAGAACATTCACATAGCGGAACCAAGATTAATCCAGTCATATGAGCATGTCATTAAGAACTTCATCCGAGAGATAAAACTTCAAAGTACAGAGATGGAAACTTTGGCCATTGCAGTGAAAAGGTATAGTGAGTTGTGTTTCTAGTTCAATTCTGCAGTTTCTTTTTTTTCAATCATGATCAATTTGCTTAAATCACAAAGAGTTAATGCCAAAATAAGCCATGCAAGTATTTCCATAAACTGATTTCAAAGGTTAGTGCATAAGGATGTATAGCAGCAAGCAAATTATTCTGTGTTCATACTTTGGATTAAGCCTAGACCAAAGTTTTGCAGACTCCATGGTTACGCTAAATGTCTTAAAACATTTTGACTCCTCTTCCTTGTCTGAAACTTTGAGTTTTATGATATATATCCATTATATTTTCATTTTAGAAACCATATTTTTGCTTCTTGAGCTTCAGGGAGTGTATTTACCTGTTTTAACTGCTTGGCATTTACAGTCTCACATAATTACTTCCAAAACCAAACAGATCAGCTCGAGACAGAGTTCTTGTATGCATGGGTGGTGCAAGTTGCTGTAGTTACCCTTTTGAAGTCTCTTCATAGGATAACTAGAGGAGTGTTTTATCTTTGTAACTTAATTTTAAAAATTCCTATGTGATGTATTTCATGCTAATCATCAACTGTCAGCTACTATTTAAAATCCAATTTGCCTATACATTCAACATAATTTTGGGGATTTTGGTTCCCAGACACATCAGTTTCAAGGTCTGGGTAATGTTAAAGTGTTTCCATGTATGTCTATCTAACTTGTTTTGGTTGAGATAGGCAGATATGTTTCACATAGCATTTCTGTCAAATCAGAATGCAATTGCCAAGAGAATATTTTTTTTTAAATTTTAGAGCTCAGGACAAAGCAGCAGTTCAGCTCAGTGAACTAGAGGAAGAGATGGAACAACGAATACAGGCTGCAGAGCATAAAGTTAAAAAGGAAGTGAGTAATTTAAATTTACAGAATTTCATAATTACCAAACTCTCAGTGGTCTCAGCAGGATTGATGGCCAGGTGTGGTTTTGATCCTGATGGGCTGACTCAAAGCTGCTGAAGGCAGTGCCTGGATGAAAGGAAGCTATCCATGAGATCAAAAATGATTGCTCTTAATGTTTTCCCAAAGAGGAATGTCTGCTCAGATGTAATAAACCAAGAAAAAGAAGTCTTTCTCTTTTGTGAGAATGTGCTGGCCAGGAGGAGTTTCTTTCTGAGACCAGTATTGCAGATTGGATAAAATGAGCTTTCACCATAAAGGAGTGGAAACTAGTTCTAGTAAATGAATGCTTAGATCATTTGGTCCAAATTTGTATATCTGCCTGATGTGATGATCTTTCTTTCATTCTCATCCTGCAACTACATTATGGACTTAAAATATGACAACAGTGTATGAGGGCCTTCACCTCCCAAATGTGATGGGAAAATCTGTTTTGATGTGCTTGACTTTTAGCTGTTGTTTCAACCAGCTTGCCATCTTGGTGGAAAAGTACAAAAGTCTTCTTCTCCTTGCCCACTGATATATTTGAGTTAAATGTGACTGTGTAATTCAAAGCAGAAAAAACAGTTCTCTGCTTCATTTTGAACTGTTACTAAACTGTTATAAGATAAGCCTAACATCATAACATGCATAAGGATAACAGTTTGGAAAAGAGTTCTAATGTGGAAATAGGAAATTAAATAATTAAAACATATATTATGGGCATAGTTATTGCTCAGTGAGACACACAATGTAGTGAATGTCTGTATATATTTGCTATGGGTTCTTTTACCAGAACATTTGCAGAATCAGCAGCAAAAAAATACTTTCTTCCAACTTGCTGATATTAGGTAGTAATTGATCTGTGAAGGTAAAATGGTATTCTGATAGATTTGCTTCAAATAGTACTTTTTCTATACAAAAGAAAACCCTTCTACCAAACCATAAAAGTAAATTGTTTTCCCAGAAACAAAATATAATGGCATAAAAATGTTAAAGATATCACCCTCTGTAAAAACCCTGTGTTCTGATACATTTAACTAGTTGTAACACATCTCTCAGTAGAGATGAATGTTTATTTCCAGAGAGACTAAGCTGTTATGTTTAGAAAACAAATACATTTTCTCTGGAAAATGTCTGTTTCTCAAAAAATGATAAATTGCTGAAAAAATCCCTGAAGTCTCTTTCACTGCTGTAAAGAGATGACTGGGATGTGTGCATTTGCTCACTCTGAGAGCATCTGTAGTTATGTACTAGTATTATGCAAAAGTACGTCTTCCATGTATTACCCATATATAGTCTGTATCCTAATTCTAAAAGTCCTCGAATTGTCACGAGTTGCGTGGATTGCAGTTTCACTGCTCACAACTACCCATAGGTATGAAAGTTGAGCTGTGAACTTGTTTCTCACAGCGTGTTTTTCATTTTCACTCCTCAGTGTTCCCTTTAGCTCATAGCTCCACACACTCGACCTACTAAAACGCCCTGAGAGTAAATTTAAAGTTATTTGCTTTGTGGGACTGTACTCAGCATTAATCTAAACTCCTGTAATCAAGGCTATTGTTTGTCAGAATGATCTCACTCATGCCACCATGACAGCTGCCTCTGCATGAGCATATCCTGTATTTTGTTGCTTCAAGGGAAACAGTTTCCAAACAATACTTAGGTGTCCAATATAGTTACCAACTGTAGGGATATCCAGTTTAAATTGATTACTTTGATTATTGTTTTAATACACTGATTTCAGTATCACCTACAGGAAAGCACTGAATTCTGAGCAAAGTCCATGTCTGTCTTTTCCATGTGAAAACTCAGCCTGTCTCATTCACACCACTAATCACTGCTGCATTCTGATTTCTTGTGTTGTGAAACTCCACTGAAGTCCTTGGAAAGTGATTGGAGCGAGTTAAATACATACTAATCTGTAGCACACTACACATAGAATTCTTCTCTTAGAGGCTGATATAGCCTCTTTTCAAAATCTCTCTGTTTTGATTAAAATAAAACTTAGAATAGTGTTATTGGTTTGTTATTGAGACTGAGTACCATATGAAAGTAAAGATACTGTCATCTGCTTGAGTTTTACTGATATGGGCCTGTAACATTACAACATTGCAAGCAAAAAAATTTAGAAGAAAATCCGAAATAAAAAAACTAAGTGATGGTGGCATGGTAATGCTATTACTAGCACATTGTATGATGAACCATGGAAGACTAGTTTTGGAAAAAGATCATAATGGTCTGATTTGTGTGTGGGTGTGTATGTATACATCTGTATATGCAATACACAACTGCATGTACGTACAAATAAAATTTGATAACTTTTTCAGGCTGGGGTGTTTTTTTTTAAATTTTTTGTAAGACATTGAGAATGTTAAGTAAGGGAGACATGAATAACAAACATTAAATTGACCCATATCCGTGCTCTCACCTTACCATTTTATTTTTGTGAATGTTTTATTAGTGGACTGCAATTCCAGACTCAGAATCTGTGGATCCTAAGGAAGGGACATGTTGACATAATGGAAAGACAAAATTGCACATATTAATCTAAGGGAAAAGTAGGTGTTTTCCAAACTGACGAATGATTTTTTTAATAAACATTTGAAACCTGTCTCAATTTCTAATAAGATTGAAAATATTGCAGGAGAAGCGAAAAGCTGAAGAAGCACTAAATGAGCTGAAGCGCCAGTATGACACTGAAGTTGGGGATCTTCAGGTGACAATAAAAAAGCTTAAAAAGGTAAATGAAGTGTTTTAAAGGATTTTGACCTTATGAAATTCATGCCTCAGGATGGATAATTGTAATTGCAGGTTTGTAATTCAATGTGTATTAGTAAAGGGCAATTGCAGATAATATTTAGTAATTTGTTGGAATACTTAAGAAAGGGGTCAACTGTTATCCAGATTTTGTTGTTAAAAAATTTTCTAGGTCTATGAAGTTGTTAACATTGCAGTTATGTAGTCTTGTATTTGGTGCATTAGAAATAGTCCAACATATTGGTATTTCTAATTCATAGATTTAAATGAAATTGCCTACCCAAATATAGTAATTTACAGTATATAGTGCCTTTTAGAATCCAGCTCCAATCTGATCTTTTAATGTGATACTTAATAGGAAGGTAAACTGAAATCTGAGATAGAGATGTTGTTTTGGGATATGTTGCAATTTGAGTCTAATTTTGACATTAGTTATGCTGTAAGTTTTACTAGAATTATTGCAACCAATGTCGATATATTTGTGGTTCTTTATATTGAATTTCATTTGGAAGAGCTGGAAATTTCTCACAAAAAACATGAGAGGTTGTAGTACAATTACTACACAACTCAAGTTGTAATACTTTTTTATGATTTTCTTGTTGGTGTCCATGTCACTAGTTATATGCATACTTTACATTTAAAGAATTGTTGAGCAAAATACTCATTAAACATTTTTAAATTATTGATTTAAAAGTTTTTTTTGAAAGCTAGTGATTTTTTGAGTAATGCTGTCTAACAGTGCACATGGGAAAACTCTAAGTTCTAAACACTTTAGTAGTTGTAAACCTTTTTAGGGGTTAAGGGTTATTTAATGTGATTTCCATTAGTTTTCGTGTACTTTGAATCAGAACAATCAAATATATTAATTGTACATTTTTTTACCATGTAGCTGGAGGAACAATCCAAAAACGTAAATCCCAGGGAAGATGTAGTTGAACTGAAAAAAAGAATGCATGATATATTGCTGGTAAGAGATTATTATTATTAACATTTTTAATTTAGCCTTGGTTTTAGTCTCTGCAGTTCAGATATTTATGATGTGGGTTTTCTTTTTGTTTGTTCTGTGTTTCTGTTTTGTGGTTTGATTTTTTTTTTTTATACATGTAATACTGGTAAGCTACAAAATAAGGTTTACAATCATTGATAAGTGTATAAGGTTCTTTAAGCTGGAAAAGTACCTGCAAAAAGTACCATACGCATTCTATGTGGAACATTTAGAAATTGCTTCAGATGATATAGTCCCCGTTTTATGGAATTGAAATGAAAAATGAAAATCAAATGTTCTTGCATGTTAATTTACTGACTTCTCTGTTGATTTAGTGTTCTTTCATTTTCTTTCCCCTCTATGCTGAGATTTTAGTGGGTTTCATTTTTATTTATTTTTGATGGCTTTTATTCTACCATTCCAATGTATCAACATTTTATGGAAGTGACTATGACAGCTAACATGTAATATATTCCTTTTTCAAAGGAAAATCAGAAACTTAAGAAAGATCTTTTAGAGGCACAGACAAATATAGCTTTCCTACAGAGTGAATTTGACAGTTTGAAAAGCGAGTATGCGGATCAGTCTTTGAATACGGAGAGGTAAGTTACTTTTACATGATAATTTTCACCAGGAGTTAAAAATCTGTTCTCTGATGTAGTTATCATGTATGTAGCTGGTAACTGTTATTTTCTAAATTTGGCATAAAGGACAGGTACATGTTTGACAGCACACCATCAGTACTGTTCACTCTTCTTGTTTCTGTAGCAGCAAGTTCTAGATATGATGAAAACTCTCATTATCTTGCAAGAATGTCCATTCATTTTAGTGGGACTTTAGTTAGGAATGAAATAACACTGCAGCATCAGGCAATTTTTTTTCTCTGTGGTTTGCACTCAGATGAATATCTACATGAATATTAGGGAATATAGTTTTGGAAGCCTTCTACATCAATCTCAAGCATTTTTTCCTAAAGTGAATAAAAGCTGCTTCTAGTTACTCATTTAAAGGAGTGTAAATGACAATCTCATTGCACGATTATCTTCAGATAAATACTATTTCAGGGGGAAAGGAGGCAATCCATATGATTACTTGTTTTATTTTCCATTCACAGTCTTTATTGAGTTATAAGGGCAGAGATTAATAAAGTCAGTGAGTGATTTTACTTTGCATAAAACTGCTTTCAGCATGTTTCAGCATAAATGTAAACTCTGCCAAAAGCAGAATTATAAAAATAAAACCCCCAAACTTGTAAGGTATAAGTTCGTTCAAGTTTGGTGTTTGTTTTCTTATTTTTTTTCCAGAGACCTAGAAATTATCAGAGAGTATACTGAAGATAGAGATAATCTGGAAAGACAAATTGAAATGTTGCAGTAAGTTTTTAGTAATTCCGTTTTTTGTTATCAAATTTTGTCCCAACATATTTGGGGGCAAATGTTTTTGTATGCAAACAGGTGGTTTGAGATTTGGAAAAAAATACCAAGTGAAAATACTGAAATAGCCTCAATTTATCGTAGAAGGTGTTGTGCTCAACTGTCACAATCATTACAGTGATAGTAACTCAACTATGTTACTGAGCCACTAACTCTTCATTTTTATTTTTCTTAACCCCACTAAATTTCTTTATGATAAGCTGAATGAGATTCGAGTCTGTCCATGCTATCATAAAAATTATTGTCTGGCTCTTTTTATTGCCTTTGCTTCTTGTGTCTTATTGTGGTCTGGAAAGAACTAATTATACAAAAGGTGTATAAATCTTTGCTTTCAGAGAAGGTCACAATGAATAGATTTTTTATGTTGTTAGTTAATTTCTTTATCCTAAACAAACTCTTTCTTTCAAGCAGATGGATCATGTTTGTCCTTAGAATCACCTCAGCGATATTTAACGGGTAGTCACTCTGTACAGAAATGGCTGTACTTAGTGGGTTTTTTTCCTACAGTTTTTTTTCTACTCAGCTGACCAGAGACTATGCTGCAGGAGTGAAAATGGGTTTCCTAGGTTAGCACTGGAGGCTAAACTTCACAGTGGTTTTTTTACATATTTTTACATATTTGAGTATATGTCAACATGCTTCTGCTTTCATGTTAATCTTTAGTGTTTATCTAAAGAAAATAAGGTTTTTTAATAAATATCTTTTCATTTTTTCTTTAAGTGACATAGTTTTCATGTTTTCTTTACTCCTGCAAGTTAATCTGTGTTTCTTTATTAGATCAGCTAATAGAAAGCTACATGACAGCAATGATGGTTTAAGAAGTGCACTTGAAAACAGTTTCAGCAAGTATAACAGATCATTGGTATGTATTAATGATTTTGTTACATTGTACTAGAAGGTATAAGAATTAACACACAAAATTTAAATTGGCACTTCAGTCGGTAGTCAGAAAATTGACTTTTATTCAGTGGATTCAGTGTAGGAATATACTTGTGTAGTTGAATTTTTATTAGATTTTACTTTTGTGAAATAATGGAGTTTTGTTGTAGCACAATTACTTTCCGAGGTGCTTTGAAAAGTAGTAATAGTTTTAATATGTTGCATTCAAATGTGTTTCATGAGGTGAATAAATCAGCAGTTTCTCTTTCACTAAATGATATGTTAGTTTTATGTATATGGAAGTGCCCTACCACTGAAAATACATTTTTCAGAGAAGTGGCCCCTTCAGTAGCAAGGTCTTAACCTAACCTGAACTGTTGTCCAGGCAAATCATAGGGAAAATAAATAGCAGGGACTACTGATTATTAATAGAGACCTTAGTCAGACCCTTTTGTGCTATCACAACTGCAAGGGAGTCTGTTATTGCAGATGTACCCTGACATCCTCAAACAGACAAAGGAAAGATTGAAAATAACTGAAAACCTACTCTTCACTGCCATTTTGCAATCTTGTGAAACCTAATACTAAACTCTAAAACTCATGATTGGTCATCATGAGGAAAGCAACTAGCTTTTTTGGAAGGATGGGGCCTGACTAATGGATCTACAAGGCAATACTGGACAAGAAAGAGGAAAATGGGGGTCACTGCCTGTTTTCATTATTCCATACAAATGAACATAAGTGCTTTTTTGCTGATACAAATTAGAGATTCACTGCACATGGAACAAGAGACACCATTTTCTTCTGTCATGCCCTGAAACATAAGGGAAAGTATTACTGAAAAGACAGAGGAAACTGTTTCCAGTGAATAAACATGTAGAGGCATGGCAGAATACACAGAATACTCTGTCACATATTATCAGTTGATACCTTTCCTTTCCTTCACTATCTCTCTCTAGAACTTGGAGGTAGCTCTACTGAAACTAGCTCAGCCAGTGACATTTTCCTTTTCTTTTTAGCAGTCAGCATGCCTTGTTCTAAATATTACTTTTCAAAGTTTAGCATTTTGGAGTCTTCAGGTGTAGTTAATGCAATCATCTTCTTGAAATTTCCATTGGTTTTTGTGATTCAACGTGACTATTAAGTCAGTATTAAGGCAGTAGTAGAGACTAAATGCTGTATGTAACAGGCCTTTTGACCGTCAGCTCTACGTAAAGCATAGGGTTTAATGAAATGTAATTA
This sequence comes from Pithys albifrons albifrons, assembly GCF_047495875.1. NCBI lineage: Eukaryota > Metazoa > Chordata > Aves > Passeriformes > Thamnophilidae > Pithys > Pithys albifrons. The sequence goes on along the minus strand of NC_092497.1, from coordinate 74,722,658 downwards.
GGTAAATATGTATTAAAATACAAGTTTATAATTTTGATGATGCGCATTTTTTTCACAACAAACCTAGATTCTTTCACTGTCTTCATCTAACTTTGCATTTGTTATGTATCTGTTGCAGCGGTTAGCAAACACTTCACCAGGAAGTACCATTTCTAGAAGCAGTCCTAAATTTAATTGTGGACATTCCTCTTTAAATCCACAGTATGACAGGTAAGCCAGGCTTCCTTTTGTGAAATTGAAAATTACTTGGGCATCACACTTGTCTTAGAAGAGCAAATTACTGTCAAGTAACAATGAGAATAATTCTGTCTGTTTTAGAAGGAATATGTGGTCATAGCATAAGATCCAAAGTATACTCAAATCACTAGGAATCTTTTCAATTACTTCAGAAATGTCAGGAAAGCTCTTTTTAGTGCAAACCACGAACTTAGGAAAAGTTCAGACAGCCTGCTGTTTGGTCTTGCACTTTTTTGATTCTAGTTTGATTCTCTATCTCCCCTTCTTGTCTCCAAGGAGCTTCCTAGGATCTCTGCTATGTAGCCTAGGAACAACCCCATTTTTCATTGTTTGTTCAGCTTGTGCACCTTGTTTTGCCTTGCAATAATTATTACAAATATGGGCCTGATTCTTCAAAAGAATAAACACCCTCATCTCACACTGACATGCCAGAGTAGTGAATGCACTTGGATATTAGTGGGGTAAAAGTCACAGAGAATAGTAAGATATCTAAATGCAAATTCCAAATGGTCAGAGTTATATATTTTTCTGCTTAGTGGATACAGGTCATTGTTCACAGCTTCCTCAGATCATTGCAGAGACACTGAAGACACTGGGCAATGGAGCTAAACCCCAGTGCTATCAATCATCCTATTCTTTCACACTTCTTTTTAAAACAACTAGATATGCCAGCAAAAATGTGTCCTTACTCAGCTGATAGATTGATTTGTCTTCATTTTCTTTCAGTGGTACTCCAAAACTTATAGAGAGCTCTGATAAAGTTCTTAGTAGTCTGTGTTTTACATTTTGTCAAAGAGGAGAATATCCTGGATAGAGATGCTGTTTCTGTGTCAAATGTGTTTGCTGGCTGCAAAGTTTTGCTTTTTATTAGCAGTTCCTTTTTTTTTTTTTTTTGCAGATAAACCCAATTTGTTTCTCTTTGGACCCGTTGCAAATTTTTAGAGGCATCCACTACTAAGTTGCATATTAGGTTCAGTAATTTTCTGAAGGAGTAATTAAAGCCTCTCTGGTGGCTTAGTGATATCCTTCTCTATGAATATTTATTAGTATCTCCCACATGGCACAATCCTTGCATTTCCACAAAAGCGAAAAATGCAACCTACTTTAGAAGAAAGTTTATGTGGTAGGAATAAAACTCTTAACAGGTTAGACTTGGTAATATTGAAAGACAGAGATATGAATGTCCCAAACCCTGTTTGTTTTCAGTACTTTGTCTCCTGGCATCAGGTCAGCATTAAGAGGTGTTGATTTGCATTCTAACTGTGTTTTAAGCAATCTGCACAGGTGTGTTTTTTCTTGTTTTTATCTGTAACACACATCTAACTTGCTTTAAGCACATAGGAAATTCCCAGCATTGAATTCATGGTTCAGTGAGGTTGAAAATTAGTTACTTAAGACCTTTATTTCAGGGAATGTCTGACAAGCTTAACTTTGTTATAGCATGCACTCTCCTGTATTTCAGTGATTTGGTATGGCCATGAATATACCTAGGCTGATAGGTACATAGATCCAAAGAGCATGTATGCTGTGATAGTCCACAGCAAAGATCATGTTCACTCATGTGATTAATCATTGGCCTGAAAGGATGTAATTTAGAGGGTTCTGAATATTATTGCTTGGGATAATGTTGCCCCTGTCACCACCATTTGGTCTTTTGCAGGTATTCAACTCAGTAGCAACTTCATAATTTGATATTCTCCCCAGTGTATTCTGGTGTGGTGTGCCATCATGCTGGGAGCTCCCAGCCCCTCCGGGAGCAAACTCCTTTGCAAGGATTGATGCCGACCTTGTCTGTTTTAGCAGTTCAATGCATCACATCCATTCCCATCCATTCCTAATACTGCAAAACCAGTTTCTCTCCTCTCTGCTGTAACTTTGAGATCTTCCTAACCTCACTGTAGTTTGTGCCTGTCCCTGTTTTGCTGCAGAAGCACTATAATTGTTGTAGCCATCAGAAACATTTTTGTAAGATTGATTATTTTAAGATTCACTCTATTAATCTTTATTTTCTGTACTTTTATTTACATAAATGAAATTTTTTTATTTAATAAAAGTAAATCCATTCTAGTATTTTTATATATTACAGCATCCAGGATGGGGAAAAAATACAGGCTTTTGAAATAAGGCTGAGGGAAAAGAAAGGGTATGTGTGTAAAATCCTGGGTTTTATCTAGCCTTCCAAACTGTAAGAAAATGTGTTTCAATGACTTCTTCTACCATTAGTGATCTCCTGAACTTGGTTACTCCCTTTTCTGTATTTATGGCTGTTCCCTATTGGCATGTGGGCCTCTGTGAGCTAACATGTTCATTTAAATGAGATACAGTATGTCAGGGTCATTTTATGTCTTCATATAGGCCAGAATTAGCTGAACCATTGTTTATAATTTTCTGTGTGTGATGTCTTCATAGTATGGAAATTTTCTGAATGCTTTTTAAACAGTTTTTTTAAATTAATAAGTAGACAGACAGGAAGTCATCATCAATAACATAGATTAAATAATTTAATCTGATTGTGCTAAAACCTATGATTGATAAAGAAGTTCTTTATGAGGGCAAGATAAGCTTAACATGTGTCTGGACCTTAACATTAGTATTTCTAGGAACTGACTGTTTCAGAATGGCTCAGATTTTATTGGGAAAAACAAGTGTGAAATAATTTATTCTTTTCCCCTCCAATATTTTCTTATTAGGTCATCTCATTCATCTTGTGTGGATGAAGATTATGATTCTTTGGCCCTCTGTGATCCCATGCAAAGGATAAACTGTGAAGTTGACAGCTTACCTGAGAGCTGTTTTGACAGTGGTTTGTCTACCCTGAGAGATTCAAATGAGTATGATTCGGAGGTAGAATACAGGCATCAAAGGGTTTTTCAAAGGTCACAGTGTATGCAAGAAGGTTTTGGTGGTGATGCTTCTGATACAGATGTAAGTGCCAGATTTACTCCTTCTCTGAGAAAGACCTTTGGAGATAAAATTAGTTTCCTGTTTTTAAAATAGAATTGATCTTTGTCCTTTAAAATAGAATTGAGCTTTGTCCATAGACCAGTTAAAACTAAGTATTTGTGTTAAATGTATTAAAATAAGACTAGTAAAACTGTTTTGGAGAATGCATTAATAGTTCTCTGTAAAATAAAATGTTTGTTCTACATTTTTGATATATTTTTGAGGTAGTAACTTAATTTTTGAAGTACGTGCGAGTTTTGAAGTTTGTTAAACAGTATGGAGACAGTAGCTCATTTTCTAATGATAAAAAAGGAGACACTATAGAGGTAAAATAGGTTTCCAATCATTTCCTATTACTATGCTGTAGCGCTGAAGGAAAAAACATATATGAGAAAGAATTTCATACATTGACTTACATGCTAAGTATTAGAGAATTTAAAAGTGTAAGAAGGTGTCACTGTGTCTGTGTTATTGTTAGTAAAATGGAAAGAGAAGACTACACAGCAAGACTAGTATCAAAAACACTAGAACATGTTTTTTTTTAAGACATTTCTTTTGCTGTGCCTTTAGTAGAGATGTTTAATCTCTGCTATGAATAGTGTTGATTACAGCTGTGCTGTATTTAATTTAGCTTAAGTAGTGACATCATAGAGAGCAATGTCTTGTAGGTAAATTGTTAATGTTTGTAAAATAGGTTTTGAAGTAAAGTATTTGTTTATTTTAACTGTTTGTAAGCTGATTTTTTCGTAGGGAAATGAATTTGCTCTATCAGAAAGAATACTGAAAGAATTTAGGCCAGTAGACAAAATGTAGCCTATAGTCAACAGCAAATGTGAACAGACTAATCACAGTATTTTGATTAGAATTGCACAACTCTATTTGGTAATTTATCTCTCTTTAATCTGAATGTTTTAATCAACTTTAGCTGTGCCTTTCCGAAAAAAGCTTACTTTTCTTACTGGAGAACTAATTTGTACTTTCAGGTTCCAGAGATCAGGGATGAAGAAGCACACAGCCCTGATAACAGCTCTACAGTATTAGACTGGAAGTCCTCCAGTCCAGTAAGTCGAAGGAGCTCAATTGCTTCAACAAGAAAATGCATATCTGCTCTCACTTCTCAGGTAACTAGTTCTTTAGGGGAAAAAAAAGAGAGAGTGATACAGAGAAAATACTTTCTATATGAGTTGCATTAGAGGGATTATTTTTATTTTCAGTCAGATGCAAGTGAATGCACTCCGAAATACCCCACTTCAGAGAAGGCTTACAAGATTGTTCTTGCTGGAGATGCAGCAGTGGGGAAATCCAGTTTCCTTATGAGACTTTGCAAGAATGAATTTCGAGGCAATGCCAGTGCAACTCTGGGTATAGTCGTTGTTCTTCTTAAAATGCTTAAGTGAATTTTATTGCTATTTTGCAGAAGTGGGTGAAATGATTTCCTCTGATGATTGCTTGCTATGGTTACCTGAATATCCACAGTTTTGTAGACTGTAAGATCTAATTGAGTGCTAAAGCTTAGGAGTGCCTAACAGCTGTTTGTAGTGGATAATAGGGTGCTGATCTAATTTAGTTTTTTTTTTTACAAAGCTTGTTTCTGAACAACACAAAGCACCAGAAAAGGGAATTGCAGTGTAAGGAACTTAGAGAGTTTGTATGAATCGCTTTGCATTTTTCATTGCTTTCATTTTTACTCAGCTCTTTTTTCTTAGTATTTCATAGCATTCTGTGATGTCTTTCAAACTAGTTTTTGTCTCAGTTTCTTCAAAGTGTTACTGAAGCTTTGGTTTAAATACAGCTAGAAGGATTTCTGACTGATGTCTTGTATATACTATTAGAGTTGTCAGCTAACAAACTTGTTGCAATTCCAAAGACTGAATTTTTGCCTTCCAATCAAATTATAGTTACATATTTGTTTTATTGCCTCTGAGTCAGGATTTTTTTCCAATTTATACTTCTTCTCCCTGGAATTTGAAAGAAAGGTTACTTTGTAAAACATTTTCACTTCTTTGATAAAACTGTTCAGCAAAATAAAAAAAGAAAGATTGTATTTGCAGTTCAGGATACAATTTGTATCAATTCTGGGAAAATATTTGGGCAAAATATTTTTGGAATGCTTTTCTAAAGACAAATCCATTCAGGGGATTAATGTAGTTCAAAAGTATATGAATGACTGAAATCCTATAATCTATTAGATGAATTTTGAAATAATTGTTGTATATAGCACATAAGTTTTCATTTTCTGTGTTTTTTTGAAGGTTACTGTTGTTTTTTGTTAGACTATATACATGATTTTTTCAGGTGTGGATTTTCAAATGAAAAGACTAATTGTTGGTGGGGAGCCTACAGTGCTGCAACTGTGGGACACAGCTGGGCAGGAGAGGTTAGTGATCCTTTGCACTTCTCTAATTTAATTTCTTTAGTTTTATCTAGGTGAAAAAAACCCTCTAATTGTATGGTTCTACAGCAAGTCAGTATGGGCATTTATAAATGTGTATAAACAGATGGGATTTTTCTCTGCTGAGATCCCAAGACAGGTAGAACATTTGTTAGCTTTGTGATGCTTGAAGTAATTTTTGCTCTCCACAGAGAGGAATAGTTGAAGTTCACCACAGGACTGATAAATTAAATCCATCTGTCCATCTTTTGCAATACAAAAAATGGAGTAGATATATGTTGTTTTTCTATTTTTAGTCTTTAGCTTTCTTTGTCCTCAGAATTTTGCCATAAATCTCTTTACAGATTGCTGAATATATATCCAAGGTTCTTTAAATTATTGTGTAAAGTTTCTGTAAAATCCTATGACATCTTTACTTGAGAACCATTACTTCTTTACTGGCAGCCTTTGGGGGGTTATCAAGAGGTAAATCTAGCACCTTGGAAATCAGTTTAATCTGCTCATTGATCAAAATTTGGATTGGGCTGTATGTGCTTACTTTTACCTGAACGAGTGATTATGTGAAGTAGGGAAGTAGTGGCCTAGTCGTTCTCCTCCCACATAATAAATTTGTGAAGAATATTTTAATAGCCATTGTTGTTGTACTTAATTAAGTAGATTGTGTAAAATTCGTGAAAAAGGTGACTCATTTATAATTAATCCCTGGAATAACTTTATTGATTTCCTATCTTTTTTCACAGAAGATAAAGTAACCTACTCAGTTTAGGATGTTATATATAAGTGAGTCATAGAATTGTAGAACTATTAAGGTTGGAAAAGACCTCTAAGCTCATGGAGTCCAGCTGTTAACCTAGTACTGTTATATTCACCAGTAACCGTGTTCCCAAGAGCCACATCCGCATATGCCTTTGTGAACACTTCCAAGTATGTCAATTCTGCCACTTCCCTGGACAGCTCATTCCCTTGCCTGACCACCTTTTCAGAGAAGACATTTCAGTGAAGACAGTCTAATCCCCCCTGGCACAACCTGAGAACAGATTATCTCTAATAGATATGCTGTAGATTGTTTTGATATACAAAAAATTGATTGTTGTTTAGGAGGGAATCCTGTTGGTCCTTGAAGAGCACTTGTAGAGCTGCATCAGCAGTTTTCAAGAACTACTTACAAAAGAAACTATGAGGAAATTCATCATATATGGAGAGAATCTTACTAGTGAAATTAAGTAATGCTGTGTTCTTAATGATGTTAAAATTAATTATGTTTTGATAATGTCGCCTTATGTAAATCTTGTTTTTTCTGAAAGATTCCGAAGTATTGCTAAATCATACTTCAGAAGAGCAGATGGCGTCTTACTACTATATGATGTAACATGTGAGAAAAGCTTTCTTAATGTGAGAGAATGGGTGGATATGATTGAGGTAAGACCCTTAACTATATACAACTTATAAGCTATGCTTCACTACATTGTTAACCTTATCATTTATAAGATTTTCTTATTTGTAAATTGGTTAGTCAGACTGCGGGCTCTCATAGATGTAAAAGCTCCATGGAAGTCATAAACGTATCCTGGATTATTCAGTTATCATTCAGTCTAATACATCTTTCTGTAAAAGGTTGTCGTGGAATCACACTCTTCCCATTTGCTTCTTTTGGAAATGAACATAAAAGCCCATTTCATAAAACTTCTTATGAATGGCTTGAGTATTCCTTGGAGTCTTTGCATTTTAAACCAGTATGTTAAATTCCATAAATTAGCTACAATTCAAGTGAAATTTTCACTGTTTCTTTGAACTAATACTCATTAGATTGTGAATTTGCATTTAATGCAAAGCATTTTTCTAATGTGCTGGAGGTATTTAGTAGGGAAAGTGGCAAGCAAATACTTAGTTTATCTTCTGAAAGCAATTTTTTTTAATCATAGTATGCGAGTTGATAACTTTTCCCACAGTTATTTGGTCGTATAACATTTGGATACAATAACTAATTCCATTAGATTAACTTCACACATTAAATTAATGGTTGGGAAACAGGGTTTATGGGAATGGAAACATGTCTTTTCAGGCTGATTGTTAAGCTGACTGCTTACATATAGAGCTGTTCATAAAAAGTTGTCAGCATAACTTTCCTAACTTGTCAGTTTTTTCTGATGCTACACAGGACTTTTAGTGGGAAGGAAATTGGTATGACATGATGAGTTTTGCCATGTTTTTGTATTCTGAGTGTTCTAATAATAAGGAAATAAAATTCTCTTTACAGGATGCAACTCATGAGAATATTCCAATTATGATGGTAGGAAACAAGGCAGATCTCCGTCAAGCTGTTACAGAACAAGGGCAAAAATGTGTGCCTATAAACTATGGAGAAAAGCTGGCTATGGTGAGGTCCAAGTGTAACTTATGGGTATAAAATGGTATTAAGAACTTTATTCTGAAAACCATGTGAGAACCTAGAAAAACAGGAGTAATTTTCTGATCATTAGTCCAAATTGAGTAATGAGGATTCAGGGATACTTTTCATTAAAACTATCCTGTTTTGGTGATTGCTGTGTTAAATAACATCTCAATGTCTACTAAGCTGAACTTGGTTATTGGCTGGGATAGTCTTTTTTTTTTTTTTTTTTTTTTTTTTTGTAAAAAAAGTGATTGGATTAGGAGACTTGAGATTTTCTGCTTCCAAAGAGAAATTGCTGGTTTGAATAGGAAGCACACTGTTGAGTGTGTAAGGCTTTTTGACTGGCTTGTGTCTGTCCAGCTTTTGAGTGCAATATTTTCACGTTTAAGGTACTGTCTTGCATTTCTGCCACATGGTCAGAAAGAAAAAAACTTCTCTGCTATAAATAGAACTGTGAATAAGATTTTTTTGTGTGTATTTTTATGGATGCACAAACCCTATATTTTGCAGAGGAATATAGAGAATCTTAATTGTCTTAAGTCAGTAAGTGCTTGCATAATTGATTGATTAAATTGAAGCAGATACCATGTCTGTACTTATGTAAATATGTTTTTGGTTAACCTAGAATATAAGATGCTGTAGTTTCAGTAGCTGACAAGCTAGATTAAGCGATTTATGGTAGCAATGCTCTTCAAATTTTGCAGCCTTGTGAACAAGAAGATTGAATTTGGACATTAAGAACTATGGCGTGTTTTTTATTCAGTTTATTAATTCAGAATATACTGAATATAAACCGGATATAGTTACAAAACAATTACTGTTGTTTTCACAGTACTAAAGTAAATATGTTGGAGAATTAAGAGCACTAGAAGAAATCCTCTTCATTTAAATGTGTCATCATTGTTTGTGTTATTGAGGAAACCATTTGTAATTAAATATCCATGTTCACATGGGAACCATTTCACAATAGTTGGCTTATTATTTTATTTTTACTCACAGACTTATAATGCACTATTCTGTGAAACAAGTGCTAAAGATGGATCTAATATTGTAGAAGCTGTTCTTCATCTTGCTCGGTAAGTAGCTATGTTTCTTTTTTAAAATAAATATTTCTGCATATATTTTATAAGAAGGACGTTATAGATGAATATACATACAAAGATATACACATACTTTTAAAATTGTACCAAGATAAAAAAAAATTACAAAGAATACCATATTGAATTGTTAGAGATAAATAAAGGATAGGATTTATTCTCAGTTTAATCAAGTAACATTTTTGCATGCAAATGTTACAAAGCTGTCTCAATAATTATTATTTAAATTAGAGCTCAGTCATGGAGCCCACAATTTTAAAACATGTTTGATGAAGGAATTACATTTTTAATTGTACTTGGATTTACTTTTTTAATTCTCTCAAATTATTTTCAAGTGTGTATAATTCTGTGTATAATAATGTTTAATTCTTTCACATATATTACTATATATATATTTTATTATTGACCATTCTAATTAGACATGTTTTCTTTGGTGTCCCTTTCTCTGACTGACTTACAAGATAGAAATTCTATATATATTTGTTAAGCATCCTTGTATTTCTGTGATAATGTGAGAGCCAAACGTTACATTTCCACCTTTCCAAATCATTTTTGGTTACAGTATAATTTTTAAAGGCTGGTATTCTGTAAGCAATAATCACTGACATGTGTACAACTTTTAAACCTGCATTTATAAAAAGCATCCAACAACGTGCATTTTTCACTGAAGGTAAACTTACACTTGAAACTGAAGTAACTTTGTTTTATGCTTTCAGCTATGAACAAAAATTAAATTAAATACAAATTCTCAAAAGAAAATGAAAGGCAAATCAGAACATTGGGGAGTTATTAGATGTAATTGTATTTTTATCCCTAACTACTACTTGTGTAGGAAAAGTCAATATGATTCCCAAATTAGAAACTTATGAGACATGTTGATTTTGTGCACTAAACTTCATAATTTAGCCATGCAACAGATGGTGGTGAGCTCTGTAAGGTATAGTGGGAGAAACAGAACAGTGGAGATGTATAGAAATATGTTAATTGGGTGTATTTTTTGTTTGGTGATGGTTTTTTTACAGCGAAGTGCGAAAACGAAGTGATAATCAAGATGATACAAGGTCAGTAACCCGCCTGGCTGGGACACCTGTCAAAAAATCAGCGCTCACAAAAAACTGTTGCAATGTGTAAGAGACAGATAATTTTCGTGACCTAAATAACTTGTTTATTTAAATAAAAACAACCACAAAATACCCAACCAAAAAACCAAACGAACCACAAAGCCAAAATATTTAATTAAGTTTTCTTTATATTATGGGATTATACATTTGTGTTCAGAAACTACACATCATGTTAGAAATCCAGACTCTGCTGTTGTCTGATTCATATTTTTGCTTCACCCCATAGACTCCGGTTTCACTTTTTTAAAGTAATATATTGCTATGAAACTAGCTCAGAATCAATGCTACAGTAATCACAGCATGTAACATTGTAATATGTATTGTTGTTTCTACTTGCTTATGTCCTAGGTATTTTGTAACTTAGTAGTATTGTATGTCCCTCATAGGTAAAGAGAAAATTACAGCTTTGCTTAATTTAATCTTTTTACTCATGTCTGCTTGTCTAGTTTCTGAGATCCTGAGTTACGTGTTGAGGAAACATTTCTTAAGAAAACTCCAAACCCTTAAAAGGTCCAGATAAACCCTAAGTTTAGGGCATGAAGCAGAATGATATAGTCAGAAAAAGACAGTGGCAGGTGCATGAGGTTCTGGTGTAATTTCTCAAAAGTTGGTGAGTTAGAATGAATTTTATTTTGGGAGTTGGGATTTCATTCAGAATTCAGAAGTGTACTTCACATCTGATCCTAGACAGCTCAGAGGTGAAAGAAACATTTGTATGGACTATTACCATTCAAAATTAGAGAGAATGTAATGCCTGTGATCTGTAGGATTGCTGAAATGAGTTAATGTTCCTATACTTGCCTGTTTGTTTAGACTTGATCATTATTAGTAATACAGAATGATACAGATTGTAATTTTTCCCTTGTGTTTCAAATGTCTTCCAGTCAGTCAGTAATTGAGGGATTGTAATAACACATGGGAGTCTGATTTAATGGGGATTTTTTTCATGCATTTTTAAAGTTTTAAGTCATATGAAAGAATTGCTGCGCATGTACAAGCATCTGCAAAAGCTGTTCATGAAAAGAAAACCCTGACATGAACAGCAATCACTTAACCTTAATGAGAATTCTTTTGCCTGAAATTAGGAAAGTTCTTAGCAACTCACTCAGAGGTGGTAGCTTAGGTGTCAGCCTCTCTAATAAGTTATTATTGCTTAAAATAGTTTCTGAGAGTTCTATAATGTAGTAAAAGTTGTAGGTATTTATATGGTTAACAATCATGATCTAGTTCTTCTTAACTTTCATTAATTTTGATCAAAATGGGATAGGCCCTACTGAGAACCAGAAGACTGTTTGTCTCCTCTATAACTAAGAATAAAACTTCTCCAGACTGAAAGCTAGCTCAGTAAATCAACCTTTGATAAAGTTTTGTGGGCTAATTGGAAACCTGTATGACTAGCAGCTGTTACATTTTATCAGCACTGTATTTGAACACTGTCTAGCCTGTACTGTGTTATCTGTTGTCTAAAATGCAAAGTTCTTAGGATGATTCATAATTAAAAAAAAAAGAGATATTTAAAGTAGGAAAAGCAGTATTTTTAGGCATCCTTTCAAACTCTAATCAGCGCAGTTAATCCTCAGGTAATTACCTGAAAATTTGTTCTTAACAACTCAGAGAAATCTAATGCCAGAATGAATAAGACAATTTATTTCACAGTATAGTAGTTCAGCTTTAGAGGAGAATATATGTTTGGTGGGTTTTTTTTTCTTTTTTAACTACTAAGAGAATCTTCACACAGTACCTTATTCCATTCAGGAGACTTCAGGGTTGTAGCATTTCCCCACACAGCAGTAAAAGAGGCCTTACTGTGGTCCTGAGACTTTTCTGGACCAGGTGACAGAGAATGAAGGACACTCAGGTGTATCAGGAATATGTCTAGTCCACATACATATTGTCTGATATTAACCTTGTATTGTTTAAACAAGAAAGTTTCAGTTTCAATGAGCTTCTCTGAGAAGAAAACCTGTGCTTAACTGAGTGCATTGCTGAGGGCCTCTTCCGTGTTCTTTGTGTGTGAAACCTCCCTCTCCATGAGCGAAATGGAAGTAGAATTCATTTGGGATGTATTTGCCGATCATTCTTCCTGCAGCAGTAGGAAGAGAGGAAGACGATTTCTGATGGTTTCTGAAGTGTGAGGTTACAACATGTAGGCATTTGCATTTTCTCAATGTTGCTAACTTGTGTTAGCTGTAGGACTTAGTCTGAGGCTCTGCAGTAAATAAGGAGAAATATATTTTCCTAGGCTTTAGTGACTCACCTCTGTGACCAAAGCATTTTGGTTGGATACAGGGAATCACATAAATTTGCCTTCAGGAAGGATTTCTGGAAGTGATTTTGTCCAACATCCCAAGGACCCCAAGCAGAGATGGACTTTTGTCTGCCCTAGTTTAGGTTAGCTGTGGGTTTGGCTAGCCAGGCTCTGGAGATCTCCCAGGAGAGAGGTACCACCACCATTCTGGGCAACCTGTTCCCATCCTTGCCCTCCCCTTCTGGATAAACATTTCTCATCATGTCAGTTTCCCAAGTGGCTACAAATTTGTAGCAGTTTCCCCTCATTATGTCACCTACCTCTGAGAGAAGTTTGACTACAATCTTTGTGACTCACCCCTTTGTTGTCTGTAATCTTCTTTGGCCTTCTCTTGACTGGTATAATAACTTCAGGAGGTACCTCTTGGAAATGGGGGTTCCATATCCCAGAATTAGAAACTTGTGTAGAAATTGCTTTCATATCTAGTATTTTTATTATACAGAGAGTCATGTATAAATGTCCATGCCTGTAGAGAGGGTTGTTGAAGAATGTGAGTTCAGGGGCCTCCCTTCACACCTGTTTTTCTCTCTCTGCAGGATTAGGCCATTGATATTTTGGGTACTTTTTCCACCACTATCTTGTATTATTTAGCCAATTTATATAACTCAAGTTCCTTTTTTTAAGCACTGTAATTTTCTTTGTATCATGCAAAGCAACTTTAATTTTAAACAGTATTGCTTTCAAATAAATTCAGGATTGAAAACTGTTAACTATTAACAAAGTTTTGCCTTGAAGTAGTTTTATGATCAATCTTATAACTTAAAGAGCACTACCAAATGGGGATATAGCTATAGCTCAGTGAGAACTGTTTTTAGAAATCCTGTGTTAATCAGATCCATCATGTCTTGAGTGTTCATGTACTATGCTGAATTCGTGTTACAGCAAGAGAACTTGGAAACATATTTAGAGTTTAAAGCATATATTTATACAATGCATGAATTTTTCTGTTGTTTTGCTTTTAAGAGTTACCTTGCCTTCAACCTGAAGGGTAAAATGGCAAACATCAGCTTTATGCTCTGACATGGTTGCACTATGGTCTTTTGTATGTTCATTTAATCACACAAAGTTATTTTTTTTAGTTAGTGAATGTTCCCTTAGTACATGTATTTATTTGAAAAGTTCTTTCATATTTTTCCTCATAATCTGTAACTGAATTATTTTTATTCAGTTGATATAGAAGCATTTTTTAATATTGGGGTTTTTTGACCTGTTTTAATTGTAATCTTTACTACATTTCCGAGGCAACAATTTCAGTGAGATGCTTTAAAAATGCTTCCATCATATAAGTTCTTGTAGCCACTGTGTGCCTTGCAGGGCTTCGCATATATTAGTGGCTTAATAGGACAATATGAAGCTTCCAAATACAGTTAGGCTTTACACACCTTAAATATTTTTCTGCCTATCTACTTTTATATTGACTACAAAAACCTCTATTATGTGAAGAAAAAAAATAAAATTGCAAGTCTGTATGGTATGCTAAAATATACTTCAAGGAAAATATCTGTGGGGCACTCCTGCAAAGAGCATCATGTAGATTTGCATACATGTCTTGGTTTGAGATAAGCAACTGCCAACCCCCCCAAGCACAGAGAGAAAAACCTCCCTCCTAACACCAGGGAAAGGGAGGAAAAGAGAGGGGAAAGAAAAAAAAACACTTCAAACTGCATTTATACTAAATCTACATATATTTTTCACAGAAAGAAAGAGACAATTAGAAGAGAGTACAAATATACACTCACACAAGTCTACAACAACAAGTTCCCCACCTCAACTTCTTAACGAACACACAAATTCTACTGTCCTAACTACACATTACTTAAGAAGAAGCTTATTCCCCAGGGAGACAAACCCAAGCAGAAAGGAGAGACCCAGAACAACACATTTTACTTTCCTGAGGTACCCTGTGAGCCAGTGGTGGGCCTGGTCCTCTCCATCCCCCCTGGGACAGCATCGTGTGTCCTCCCAAGAGGAGGGCTGAGAAGCCACTGACTTAACCACTCCCACACTGGTTCCTCCTTCCCTGGAGATGATGTCATAATGTGGTATGGAATACAAAATTACTGGCTAGAAGAGGTCAGCTGTTAGCTCAGCCCAGCTCAAGTCAGCTGACAGCTTCGGCCTAGTCCACACTTCAGGGCCCAAATCTAGGCCCACCTAGGTGAACCCATAACATTCTCCACCCCTTATTCCATACCATATTATGTCACTCATATCTTAGGTTCTCATGCTTAAACACTTATTTTTTCAGGGCTGATTTCCACCCCTCCATAATGTGGCTAAGAGTCCATTAGGATGGGGTAGATATTTCAGATGGAAACAAAGCAGGTCATCTCAGGTCATCTTTTCTGATGGTTCATGTCTTTCAATAGGGTTACCATCCTCTCTTCAGGAGTCTCTAGTTTCCCACTGGGGTTAAAATAGTGTTCACAGTCAGATCCACCCCTTGGCCTCGTCCACCTACAGGTGGTCTGAGGCATCATAGGCCCACTGAGCCAGGAACAACCCTCCCCCAGCCAGTCCAGGGTGTGATGTTCTTCATTGGCTCGGCTCTTGGGCACATCAACACTCACATGATGGGTTTTCAAAGATTCAACTCAAACGGCAGTGTCCCACCACACATCAACAGCTTACGCAGGCTTCTCTTCATGTCTTTCTCCTCGGTCACACAGAAGTACTACAGTTCACCATGTGACCCATCCCCCTTAGCAGCAGTCCTAACAGCTTTGGCAGCCTCGGAAGCAGCCCCGACAGCAGCACAAGCAAGCAGCAGAGGCAGGAGCAGCCCCAGCGGCTCGCCAGCCCTGGCTCGCTTGCAGCCCTGGCTTGGCTTGCAGCCTCTCACGGCTCGCGGCCTCTCATGGCTCGCAGCCTCTCACGGCTCACAGCCTCTCACGGCTCATGGCCTCTCATGGCTCGTGGCCTCTCACAGCTCACAGCCTCTCATGGCTCGTGGCCTCTCACAGCTCACAGCCTCTCACGGCTCGCAGCCTCCCCCGGCTCGCTCGCAGCCCTGGTGGCAGCCCCGCCAGTGACAGCTCCGGCTCCTGCGGGTCGCTCAGCACTGCGGGCGCTGGTTCTGGGTGCCGCATCTGTTGGGTTCTCTGCAGGGGGCTCCGCAGCACCTCTTTTCCCTGTTCACTGGGGTCTCACAATGGCAAGCACTCTTCACAACTGTGGATAACCTTAGGAACAGTGTTCACGGTTAAATCCACCCCTCGACTTTATCCACCTACAGGTGGCCTGAGGGACGATGGGCCCATTGAGCCAGGAACAACTCCTCCCCATGCCAGTCCAGGTGAGATGCTCCTCATCAGCTCCTGGGCACATCAGCATTCACATGATGAGTCCTCAGGGATTCAACTCAAACAGCCGTGTCTTGCCACACACGAACAGCTTTCATGGGCCTCTCTTTTCTGCAGTGGCTGCATTCACAGCAGGCACCAGTCGAGCTGTTTGAACTCACAAAGACAGTGAAACAGTGAAAACGAGCATTCAACAGCAAGGGAGAGTTGTTTACATTTTCTGTTCTGGATGTACTTAAACAAGGCACTTATCAATCTATGTTTCTACAACAATCCTCCCGGGAAGCCTGCCAAGATCCTGGGACACCCGCCAAGGTCCTCTGCCGCTCCCGAGTTTCCCGGCCAACGCACCATTAGCTGTCTTGGTTTGAGATAAGCAACTGCCAACCCCCCCAAGCACAGAGAGAAAAACCTCCCTCCTAACACCAGGGAAAGGGAGGAAAAGAGAGGGGAAAGAAAAAAAAACACTTCAAACTGCATTTATACTAAATCTACATATATTTTTCACAGAAAGAAAGAGACAATTAGAAGAGAGTACAAATATACACTCACACAAGTCTACAACAACAAGTTCCCCACCTCAACTTCTTAACGAACACACAAATTCTACTGTCCTAACTACACATTACTTAAGAAGAAGCTTATTCCCCAGGGAGACAAACCCAAGCAGAAAGGAGAGACCCAGAACAACACATTTTACTTTCCTGAGGTACCCTGTGAGCCAGTGGTGGGCCTGGTCCTCTCCATCCCCCCTGGGACAGCATCGTGTGTCCTCCCAAGAGGAGGGCTGAGAAGCCACTGACTTAACCACTCCCACACTGGTTCCTCCTTCCCTGGAGATGATGTCATAATGTGGTATGGAATACAAAATTACTGGCTAGAAGAGGTCAGCTGTTGGCTCAGCCCAGCTCAAGTCAGCTGACAGCTTCGGCCTAGTCCACACTTCAGGGCCCAAATCTAGGCCCACCTAGGTGAACCCATAACAATGTAGATCCCCAAATAAAGTAATAGGTTCTGTGCTAGTGCAGGCAATCCATATATAGATCCTTTGAAAGTGGTTTGCTTTTTTACCACTACTTTACAACAATGCTAGGCAGCATTTTAGGGAAAAACACTTTAGTTGAAGATCCTAACCTGTAAACGAAAGGGACAAATATATTTTCAAGGCACTTCATTATATTAAAAAGTAACATATTTCCAAGATGTTTCTGGATGTATCAGATAATTATAAAAATGGATCAATATTTAATGTGGAGTTCAAATGCTCTTTCCCACTACCTCTGCTAGACTTGATGCAGTATGTAATTGTCTCGGTTTGAGGGGAAAAACCAAAATGTTTTACCCACAAGCAGGGGAGGGGCCTCCTCCACAATAATCACACCACTCTTTATCAAATTTAAGAAAAGGAATTTTAATACAAGAAGGATAACTGCTATATATATATATATATATATATATATATATGTAAACAGACTAGTGCAACCCACTTCCCCAACACCATAAGAGAAAAAAAAAACAAGAACAAAACCCAGCAGGTTTTCCTCCGGGAGAAAAGGTTATACTTAAGTGTCACAGCCCAGCTGGCTGCAGAGTGAGTTTCAGTCCCTCTCCAGCGAAACAGACGAGCAGTGGGCTTTCAGATGGACTCAGTCTCTTCCCCCTGTGTTCCCCGTCCAAGAAGCAGAAAGGTACGAGCAACCAGCAGCAAATCCAAAGCAGGCAGCAGCACGGCAGGAAAAAGGTAGTCCGAAGTAGGCAGCGGCAAGACAGCCAGGGAAAACCCCAGCAGTAACCAGCAGGGCAGCCTGCCTCCTTGGAGCCCCCACTCCCCCGTTCCGCCGAGCCAAGACTGAGGAGAATATCCAAAAAAAAAACCAAAAGAGACAAACCTGCCCCCACCCCAGCGATCACAGTTAACTGCTTCTTTTGTTAACCGCTGGCCTGGGCAGTTAAGTGGCAGGGGAGAGAATTTACATAATAATCCCAAACTACAACAGTAATACTATTCCTCTGACCCTGTCTGGGCTTCTTATGGATTAGAGAAGGTTTTTACAGCACCAGTTATCATATTATTTCTCTTCCACTATATTACTACGAGTTCCTTCTCATTGGTATCCTTAGGACTGCTAATATCAATATTTATCATTATTCATTTTTTTAAACTAACTTGTTTTTCTGAGAGAACTTGATATGTGAAATGTATGTGTGAATAAATTACTTTGTACAAAGAAGTCCTTTTTCTACAGTTTCTGTTCCCAGAGTTATAGCTTCAGATAGCTGAACTAAGAGGAAATTAGTCATTGCGTGGCTGGATAACAAATAAAACTAAGCTGTGGAGGTTTCCCACTGAATATTGAAGTATGCCAAATAAAAGTGTATTTTCATGCTAATATGAGGAAAAAATTGTGCCCATTGCACGTTCATATTTTAATAGAAGTCTGTATATTATATAAATAAGGTTTGAAATGGAGAAAAGGAGTTTTTTAAAACAAATTATATTGTTTACAAGTAAAACTGGTGTTCATGCAATTTGTTGCTCCTTAAATCTATTGATCACTGCATTTACTGTAATTTTGTGTATATATTTGTTTAAAACCTATACATTTCCTGTATTACAAATTAATTGTATAATAAAATGCACTTCAGTACCTGTTTTTCTTCAGTGTATTTTCTTTTTATCAATGGTCATGAGCAGCAGTCCAGTGTAGCATCTGTGACCTTTCAGCTTAATGTTGCTAATGGTTCACCAATTTCTGTAGCCAACTCGATACAAGAGAGATGCAACCAACCACTAGTATCAGGGTGCCTCCAAAGTTTTAGCCTCAATGAACAATGTCTCAATTTAAAAAGAAACCCAGATGTCTATCAAAGGAAGTTAGGAATCCTGGACTAGGAAGAGGGCTTCTCTCTACTCAAAAACCACAACCTTTGACATTAAGAGACTTTAATCAGAAAATGTAGAGAAGAGGTTAACAGTTCTTTACAACAAATATAAATGCCTATAAGCAAAACCAGAACAGAACAAACGGCAGCACTGCAGCCAAAACTTTCCAACAAATTCAGTCCCATTTGTGCCCCTTCGGCGCAGTTGCACTCACGACCAGCAGGGGGGCGCTGTCGCCCCGCGGGTGGAGGGGCTGCGGGTCTCGCTCATGGCCAGCAGGGGGCGCTGTCGGGCCTGCGGGGCACAGACATGGATGGGGAGCGGCGCCGATCCCGGAGCTCAGGTCGGAATGGCACACCCTGGGATAAGCTGGAACGTTTCTCCTGGGTAGTGCAAGGACCCTCACTGTCTTTTGTCTGAAACTGTTGGGGGGATTAGCAGCTCCTCTGCAGGTAGCGCCAGCCCATTGAAGACCCTGTAGTGAATCCAGGCAGTGGTGATTGCCCGCTCAGGAGAACTGCACAGGACATGCGGAGTCAGGGGGTGGCAAACCAGGAATTCCCTCTCCCAGTATTGCCACCAGCCCAACAAGTGGTGTCTGGACACGCATGCAGACGGAGGACAAAGGTGTAGCAGCAAAAAATGAGCACTGGGAAACCTCTCTCTCACCACCTCCCAAGCCAGGGAAAGAGTAGAAGTTCTCTCCCCCCAAAAAAGAAAACACCTCCTCCAGTCCTCTCCCCACACAAGTCGTTGGAATGCAAAGCTATTAGCTATCCCTTTGTTTAGGCTTTAGACGGTTAGCTGTCTCTGGGAGCAGGTAGTGAGTGAGCTGGGCTTCAACAAGCTATCTTGTTCTGAGTCTCAACCTCCAAACCACTGTGTTGGCAAGGGACAAAAAACTAAACCAAACCCATGAAAGATTTTGAAATGAAAACAAACATTCATCAGTTTATGTCTGTCCTGGGAGATGTCAACTCTCTACTCCCCATTGAAAACAGATTCTATCACTCTAGATCCATAAGCACCCTGAAAGACATCCAGCAAGACACAGGAAGTATAACAACAAAATGTTTCTATTTCTCTGAACTCAAACAAAATGCAAGTAGCATTATATACAAACATCCACATACTATGCATGCATACATGTATGTGAAACAATGACTGCTGTCTTTCCCTTAAAAAATTAAAATCCTAGATCACAGGAGCCTTCCTACAGCAGTTTTCATAAAAGGTAATGGTAATATCAGTGTTCTTATCATCTTCGCCTCTTCATGTATGTCTGCTCTATATCCAAGGTTGTATCTTGCTAAGCATATACTGGCAACTACTTTTGCTTTTGATACACACAGAGTACTATTAGTACTTTATTGCAAAGTGCTTTGGGCTACCTTGTACATAGAATCACAGAATCATTGAGGATGAAGACCCTGAGGATCTTTGAGTCCAGCCATTAACCCAGCACTACCATCACTAAACCATGTCCCTAAGTGCCGCATCTGCATGTATTTTAAATCCCTGTAGAGGTGGTGACTCAACCATGTATCTGGGTAAAGCTACTGTAACAATATTTGTATCCCTTTCCATAATTAGTATTTGTATCAACATTTGAGTCTAGAAGTTTCTTGGAATGATTGCCCTTCAAGATTTGTGTGAATGAGTTAGGTTGCCGGGTGGTCCTAAGGGATAAATAGTGTCTTTTCTGAAGACTTCACGGACAATTTGAGCCCTACATTTCCCACATAATAGCTGTGCTTTTTGAAGAGGAACATGAATAATTGTCCTTAAGTGAGGAAGATACATAGATAATTTTGTGTGTATAATGGAGTGATAGCTTTTTCTTCCTGCTAAAGAAAGACTTGTGTCTTTTTTTTTTAATTTGTTTTTATTTTATTTTTTTTAATCCATCTGGGCATATTTACAAATAATGAAGTACTAGGAAGCATAGGAGTCAAGCCTGTGAGTAGTGGCTTTCCCAGAGAGCATGATGACTAATCAGCTTTTTAACTGAGTTCAAAATAACATATGACACTTTAAGTGAATGAAAAAATAGGTACTGTAAAGCATGAAATATCTTTGGCGATTAGCTACTGATAGTATTTTGTTGAATAAAAGTGGTGAAATTATACTTCCAAAGAATACATTTGAAGCTAGATGAGGAGCTTTAAAATCCAAGCAGTGCAGCACAGAAGTGTCTGTATAACTTTGAATGAAAGGTGTATAACCAGTTTTAACCTCAATCTATTTCTTTAAAGATAGATTCTGTAAACATTTTGTGAAGGCAGAATATTTAGTTATTTTCCATATTTTCCTTACTTTTATCTGATAGTTGAGGTTTATGAATTAGAGAAGTGAGTACTTTATATGATTTCTTTTTGAAGGAAAGTTGCTTATCCAAAAAAATGAAACCTAATATTTGAAGACCAAAAATCAGTCTGCACAGCACGTCCAAAAAGACTTTCTGCTCTGCTCACGAGTTTTCTAGTTCTTATTTTAGTGGGGTTTTTTATCTTTACCTTTCTCCTGCGTTTCTGTCTATCCATCCCATACTATCATTATACTCCTTCCATGCTTTTACACACCCCTTCCATTCCTCTACTTCCAATTCATGTCTTTTCTGATTTTCTTTCACACATAGCTATTTCTTTGCAAACTTCCATCCCTTCTCTTTCACAGTGCAAAGATTTTTTCTTCTGACAGTCCCAGATCTGTCTCTGCCCTGGCTCAGGGAAAACTTTCTCAGATAATCATGTGATAGGTTTTTTTGCCATGTTACTATAATAGAGTCCAGATGGTAGACACTTTCTCTGAGAGATTTCAGGTAGCAAAATATGTTTGTATGACCGATTCTTTTCAGATCAAAGCATGTTGGTGAAGTAGAAAAGTGCACTGCAGGAACCTAGAAGAGTGCATGTGTACCAGAGACTAATTATTAGTTAGACAGCTGTTTTGTCTTTAGCACACTCTTCTGCCATGTTCATTACAGAACTAAGAAATGTGATAATGCAAGAAGAAAGAGCTTTGCTGTGTTCAACTGCAGCATTGTAGCTTTGAGTTAACAAAAAGATTTTGTTTGTCAGAGCACAATGCATGATAATCCAAAAGGCATTGTCAAACTGAAAGACTAAAAGTGATGTGAACAAATTGGTGTGATTTTTTTGTTTTTGTTTTTTTTGTTGTTTGTTTGTTAGTTAGTTAGTTAGTTAGTTTGGTTTTTTCAGTATTAATCTGATTTAAAAGAGAATTTTATTGATGCTAGCTGAAGAAGACAAGTTTGCAAAATCCAAATATTTTGTGGCCTCAGGACTGGCTTTGGTTGTAAGGCCTGGCTATGTACTCTGATCATATTCCTCATAAAATCATAATTATTTTCTTGTGAAACAAATAAGTTTAAGATTCTGCATCAAGAAACTACATCAAAGAATATTAATTTCAACACTGTTTGCAGTATGGGCAAGGTCCCATCATAATGCAAATCTGTAACCTAAACAAAAAAAAAAGCCAGTCACGAAATACTGGAAATTTGGAACTACAGTATTAGGAACTATCAACAACAGGTCTACCATAAAATACACATTTTGTAAAAAATAAATTTGAATACTTACCAAACTTTATGGTAGTCATTTACTCCCACTGAAATGTCAGGCAGTTCTGCAAACATGGAATTTATGGAATGAAAGCCATGATGCATATTTATGATTTACACTACTTTTTGTTGAAATGTCTGACACTGTTTATTGTGAAAGTCTCCAGTACTGTAAGCACTGATAAACATGAAAAATGTCCTAGATAAATTAGATCAATTTGTTCATTGAACTAATATAGTAGTAATATAGTTGTACTATAGTTTTCTTGGTTTGAGCTGTAACTTTTCTGAATTGCTTGTCATGCACTAGTATATTACAACACAGAAGTATTGGTGATTTTGATCCTTTATTGAGCTACACATTCCATTTGCAGAAATATGTACCTTTCAAATTCCAACACTTTGTTTACTTAAATAATATTTTAAGGCTACAATAAACTAAAATTTCATTCTTATAAAATTTTGTGGTAGTTCAATCATACCGAAGTGATCACTTATATCTTGAGAGCAAAGAAGCCTTTTGTAGCACTCTCTTCCCTGGTTGCTTGTCCTGTGTAGTCACTAGAGGGCAGCAATGCCTGATATAAAATTATTCCCACCATTTATCCCTTAGGTTTGGCTCCTTTTCCAAAATCTAACAAACACACAAATCCCTCACATTAGAAATACATACAGTCAAAAGGCAAGTTAGTATAGCAGAATATTCACACTATATTATCTAAATTCAGTTCTGTTTTCAGTAAAACAGTCTTTTCAGTGGTTTATTACTTGCTTGTGAAAACTACCCCAAGGCTAAGCTTCCTATTCAAGAATCTTACGCCACCTGCCTACCCTTCCCCCCACCCTTACCACATTGATTTTTTTCTGTAGTTTAGGTTGGCTGTACTCATGTTGGAGTTTGCAGTGCCACAGATATGTCTGTGGCTACTGCTGCCAGCTGCTGTCTTGCAAAAATGCTTGGATTAGTTTTATTTTTTGATTGCTTTTATTTGTCTTTGAGGTTACTGTTTTTATTAAAAAAAATTGCTTAGGGTAATTTTCTGTGATGATAAACCTATTTTAGCTCCTCTGACTGACAATGTTTCACAGAATGAGGAATGTGTGCTGTGTTTTGTGTCCTAGAATATCTCATGGGCTGAGTGAGAGTCTAAAAGTCTCTTTACATGTGTATCTTGATAGTCTGACCTTGCTAACTTTGAGTAAGAAAATAATTGAAATATAAGAAGTAGAAGACTGTCACTGTGAGACTGTCCTGGTTAGAGTTTTGGTGGTGTAGAGGCATGCATTAATTGACAATTAGTTCAATTTAACTAAAACAACTGTAATTGTTAAAACTGGCTAATCCTAAGGTATTTATTTATTCATTGTCCTGTTTCATCAATGAAGAATTGTTTGTTCTCTACTCTGATGATCAGCTTAGGGTAATGAACAAATGTTTGCAGTTGGAAACAAATGAGGTCCGTGCTAGCTTTTCTGTGTGCAGTGGAAAACACGTGCAAACATAGAAAACATAACTCATTAAGCGGTGAACTTCTGACCATGGATCAGTCACTGACCTGATGCTACAGTAGCCTTTGCCTTTACTGTGGAAGCTGTGAGCTGAGGTAAGAACTGGCACATGACTTCCCTCACAGTCCCTGTCACTGAGGCCTTGGCTAGCTGCCAGCAGCTGTGGAGAGCTTGATGCTCCTGTGAAATCATGGGACACTTGAATTAAAAATTTCCAGGTGCTGTACAACAAAAGAGAAAAGGATCTGCCCCAAACTGCTGCTGCCTCTGAGGTCCCAGTCCTGAAAGATGCTGGCCATCCTGGTGGGGGATTGCTAAGAAGACTGGGGCATCCTGGGAACTGGTGAGTGAGGGTGAAGTGGGACTCTGGCTCTGGGGATTGACCCAAAGTTTCCTCCCATAGTAGGGCACGTGCTGAGTGGGAGCAGGGAGCTGCAGGGCTTTGACCCACACTAGAGGTGGTGGTGTAAAACATTGCCCTGTGTCATGAGTGGTGTGGTGAGGTGGTGAGTGCTGATGTCTGCTTTTGGAGTTATCCTCCAGGGTAGATTCTTTTGAGCCAGCTGTCTCCCATATTGTGTGTAGTGGCCGTGTGTGTGGAAGGAGAGAGCAAACTGTCCTGCTGCAGGCTAGCAAGGCTGTGGTGGGAATGGAGAGGAAATTAATGTGTACAAAAAAAATGGGCTTGGAGGGCTGGGGAGAGATGCTAATGGAGAGTACAAAATGAGTGAGTGGAGGCCTTGAAAGAGTGCCATTTATAATGGCAACCTGTAACAGTACCTATTTTTGAGAGGATGTCAGGGATGCAGACTAGGCGAATTACGTAAAGAATAGTATCTTGTGCTTAGCCAGCCTCTCTGTGATGTTCAGCCTTGTCCCACTCCAGGCGTTGGTGCTGCCTTAAGCTTACACACACCATAGGGTGAGCAGGGTGCAGCCCTTTGTGGGACGGAGCTGTAGAGTTTTACATAAACTCATATTGATTTACATAAGCTTTTTTCCTCTTTTTAGCAGAGGATTTCAAGATCAGTCGGTCATGTCAACTATCTGGAAGAGCCCCAGCAGTGGCATCATCTATCTTCCTGATGGACCGGTTGGTAGCTGCAGCTGCTGGAGACTGGGAGCTGGGGCATCCAAACCTAAGTACACAGTAGACCTCTCCAGCCATCCTGGGGAGCAAACCACAAAATACCATGCATACATGGGCATAAGTTTGACTATCTGAAAGGTAGGGTCTAATCCCAAAAGGTAACTAAGTAAATTGCATTAGACTCCTTGGAGCCCATGAGTATTTGGTAAGAATAGCTGAAACTATTATGAGGTGATGGTGTTTGCAGAGACAAAATGGCTTGTGAATTGTTATATCTTCTTTGTATGAACATGTGAAAAAGAACAATAAAATGTAAGAAAATAGGAATTTTTTTCAAAGTCTCATAGGTAGCTTTAATTTCTTGCATGTTTTCTGTAGTTTTTGGGAGGAGTTGAGTGGGAAATAATAACACTATTTTGAAGCAAATTCACATGTATTTGTTCTGGAGATTGGCTTATATTCATGTGTGTATGTATCTATTAATATAGATACACAGAAACATACTTTTTTCCAAAATGAGTTGCTTATGGAGTTTCAAAAGCCATGTTTCTATGATTGGTTTTGTGTTGCTTCAGTAACTCTGGAGCATTTATCCATGTAATAGCATGGTTTTCTGCTTCACTGGTTATGTAGAACTCATGCTTCAATAACTTTGTTTTGTAGGATTCAGATAAAATGCTGCTTAGTATATTTTGTGTTTAAAAGCTTACAGCAAAGAAAAACAGACATTTAAAAAGACACAATCAGGTTGACTTAATAGGCTAATTAGGTTTCAGCATATGTATTAAAATAGATGGCTGAACCACTTGTTTTTAATTGATGTAAATGTTGCTGTTTATTGTGGTACAATTGAAATGTGAATTATTGGCAAATACAGTTTTTTTGTGAATGAAGAGATCTTAATTACTTGCATAAATTAAAAATGCTATTGGCAATGTATTTTAGGGATTGATTATGAAAGTTGTTTCAAGAAGGCAAATATCTGTGTGACTTTAAGAGTCTTCACAAGATGATAGTGGAACAGTTACTACAGGTCATTGTGGTGGTGATTTAAATTAGACAATGAGATCAGGGTTAAGCCTTACATTACCAGTACTCCAAAATAATTAAACTCACAGAGCTGCATTGTCTGTCCTAGTGGATGATTGAACCTCAGTCAGATAAAAATTAATCAAGAAGTGGGAGATACAGAAGGTTAGTCATCACATCTCAAATAACTCTAATCATACACATTTCAGTCACTTTCCTGTAGTTTCTTCCTGTTCAGCTGTTACTTTCAATGTGTCCCAGGGACAGATAAAGGTTGTTCTGGAATCCATAAGGAAGTAGTTTTTTGAACTGAATGTCTTACCAGCTGTGCCTTAGAAGGCACTAAGGTTCCAGCTCAGATTCTGTTAGTAATTCTTAAGTATGGCAAAGCAGAAGGGTTGTCTTTCAATTGAATTCCATACATATGAAGTCTAACTAGCTTAAACCTCAAACCTGGAATTCAATCTAGGCTTGAAAGTACTCATTGCATCTGGGGAAATAGGGATGTGACAGGTACTTGGACAACTATTTTTTACTGTTGGGCTCAGTAGGATCAATTAGATAATGCCTACAGGCTTGTTACATTCACTTGATTTACTCCCTCAAAACTTAGCAAATAAGAGACTAACAATGTCTAGAAGGTTTTCTTCCTAGCAAGCAAATGACTATCAGTTACAGAGGCTATCAAGACAAACCTGACAAATCATGGTTATTGTACTATCTCTGTAGTACTTTCCAGAGTCCGGTCTATAAGATGTAGCTGTCTGCCAAAAATGGCTAGAAATTGACATTGACAATTCATCCTTTTTAAGTAGCCGGAAATGTACTGCTTGGTGGATAAGGAATTGATTGGATGGCCACACTCAAAGAATTGCAGTCAGCATCTCAATTTCCAAGTGGAAACCAGTGACAAATGGCATTCCTCAGGAGCTGGTATAGGGACTGGCCCCATTTAACGCTTTTGTCAGCAACATGGACAGTGGACTTCAGAGGTGGGCCAAGTGTAACATCCTGTGCTGGGGTCAGGGAATGACTAAGCCAGAGTAGTGGTCTGGGTGTTGCAGTTTGATTGATTTGGCTAATCATTTCTCTTCCCTTGTTTGAGGGGATCAGGAGAGCCCAACAGGAACAAAGATCTTGTACTACTCTTTGTTCACATCTCAGCCTTGGATTCGTCTTACACAAGAAGAAATTCTTACATTTTCTTGCTTCTGTTGTTAACATAAGTAATTAGATATGGTGTTACTTGATTCACTAGTTTGTGTTATCTGGAAACCAATGGCATGCTCATACTTGAATTCCTGTAGTTTATCCCTGGCTCTGGGGTAAAATATTTCTCGAAAAACTGTCGTATAATATAGAACAACAAAGTGTAAGCTTGAACTCTTCATCCTAGATGGTATAGCTCTGTGGTAGAAGATGTAGTTCTCCCTTGGTTTTACCAGAAGATATTGCAAGGTGGGTAGTATTATCTCTGGTACATGAAAGTATATTTTTTATAAGACTTCCATGTCAATAAGTACAGAATGCCAAGTTAATGGTTGAAGGCATCTGGGAATGTCATGGAAAGCTAGACCTTTCAAAGAATTAACATACAAATCCCACTTTAAGCTTGAAAGAAAGAAGATTTTTCTCTTTTCCACCTATTTTTTTCTTCAAAACTCTATACTCTTATGAAGAAAGCAAATGTAACTTTTTGATTGTTTTTGTCTGCAGAATGTATGTCATGAAGTGGCTAGTAATGTTAAACAAGCCACCTGATATAAATAGGTAGTTTCACCAATTTTTTTCCAGCTGAGCTCTTTCAAGGAAATGGTTGAGTAGTTTCTGATTATACATTTAAATAAATTTAATATAGCCTTAAGCAGAGAGAAGCATGAAAAATTCACTCCTAACTAGTAACATTTGCTGAACTTAAAAGGAAGGGATAGAATTATAATAAGCATAAAAGAACTTTCTTTTTCTTGTGACATAACAAAAGTAGAACTGAGTGGAAGTTGTTGTAGAGGAAGAGTAGTAGAATATATATCAAAATCATTACTTCTATAAATGGTGAAAAATAGGTAAAATCCTACTTCGGTGTGGTGTGTTCCTGCATCAATATCCCACATGGAATATACAAAATGGCTTTTACAAAACTATTTGGTAGTTTTCTGTGAATTTTTTTTTCATTCAAATTGCTGTGGATACGGATCTTATAATATGGTGGGTAGGACTGATTTTGAGGGGTACCTAAAGTCATGTAGGTACTGGTGATATGAGTGACCCTGAGACTAACTCAAGTTGGTTGGACCATGGTGCTAAAAACACCAAGGTCATGTTCAGTTCCTGTGTGAGCTATTCACTTTTAAGAGTTGGGCTTGATGATCCTTGTAGGTCCCTTCCAACTCAGAATTCTATTTGATGAATTCTGTGAGTGTGTGTTTTTATGCTGAGTGTGCAAGAGCCAAAATACCTGGTCTGTGCTAAACTGGTAATGATGTATGAGGACAGGTAAAACAGTGAGAAATATGGTTGAACAATACAGGAAAGATGAGCTTCACAGAATATTTAATAAGAGAAAGGGAAAAGAAATAACTAGTTATGCAAGTATTTACTGGTGAGATGCATGCATATGGCCAGTAAAGACCTAAGAACTGTGGTTCTGATTGCCACATATCTAGGCATATCTGGAGGATTAGCCAGTTTTGTGGAGTTTATTTATTTATTAATTTATTTGAATCCTTCTTGAACTCTTTTGTGCACAACATGAGAATTCTGATTGCTCCTCCAGATTTCAAGAGGTTGAATAAGGTCTACTAACATGGGAGCTGATAAGCTGTTTGACTTAGTGGCCCACATTCAGATCTGTGCCATGCAAATGAGCTGAATTTTTTTTGTCCCTTCTCCTCTTCTCCTGACGGCTTCTTCTTCTTCCCCTTGTCCCCTTTCTCCCTTTCCTTCACTTGTTCACTCTGTGGCACAAAATCCCTAGACTGAACCTCTTCAGTGAGATAAAGCATGGTTTTCACTTGTGAACTGAAGTTACTATAGCACTGTAGTGCAGTGCAGTAACAGCGTAACTCCCTGAGATAGCAATAGCCACCATAAAAAGGTAGGATTAAGTGGATTCTGCATCCCAGCAGAGAGAAGGTAGGACAGTAGATCAAAAGAAAGGAGCGAATGGAGACAAGTCCTCACTCGAAGCGGCAGGTGAGACTTCTCTTACTCACCTCAGTCTTGCAGACTCCTCTAACAATAAATGCAAGGCCCTGGATGTGGAAGGCCAGTCAATGCATGATGAGGATGGAGACCCAACTACACTAGAGGCGCTGCCATTGTCAGCAAGACTTAACACTTTGTACCACAACCGCTTCCACTGAAGAATCACAATCGCTTCCAATGAAGAAAAGAGAGATTGTAGTTGTAGCTAATTCCCTTCAAAGGGAAACAGAGAGTCCAAAATGCTGGATGAACCCTCAGCTGTCTCCCTAGGGCCAGTGTTAAGGACATCACCAGGAAACTTCCTGGTATGGCCCTTGGGCTACTGCCATGGGAGTGGTGATGAAGCTGCAATGCAAGTCCGGGGGTGACCAAAAGAGACTTCAGGGTATTTGGATGGTTGGGAAGGAGTGACTACATCAGTGGACAAAGGAAGGGCTATAAATGTCATCTACCTGGACTTATGTAAGGCCTTTGTTATGGTTCACCACAACATCTTTCTGTCTAAATTTAAGAGCTAGATTTGATGGACTGTCTGGTCGATGAGGAGTTGGTTGTATTGAGTTGTTTCCCCAAAGGGTAGTAGTCAGTGGCTCAATGTCCTGAAAAACATCAGTGACAAGTGGTGTCCCTCAGAGTTCCATATTGGAAAGAGTACTGATTAATGACTTATCAATGACATAGACAAAGGGAGCAAGTGCCCCCTCTGCACATTTGCAAAAGGCATCAAGCTGAGTGGTGCAGTTGGCACTGCTAATGGACAGGATGCCATCCAGAGGGGCCTGGACAAACTGAAGGAGTCGGGCCATGGGCATCTCATGAGGTTCAGCAAGGGCCTGCACAAGGTTCTGCACCTGGTTTGAGGCAACCCACAATATCAATAGAGGCTGGAGGATGAACAGAATCACAGAATCACAGAATGTGCTGAATTGAAATAGACCCACAAGGATCATCAAGTCCAGCCCTTAGCCCTGCACAGAACCATCCCAACAGTTACACCATGTGCCTGAGAGTATCATCCAAGTGCTTCTTGAACTCTGGCTGGCCTGGTACTGTGACCACTTCCCTAGGGAACCTGCTCCAGTATTCAGCCACCCTCTGGGTGAAGAATCTTTTCCTAATATTCAGCCTAAACCTCCCCTTAGACAACTTCAGGCCATTCCTTCAGGTCCTGTCCCTGGTCACTACGGAGAGCAGTGCCTGCTCCTCCTCTTCCCCTCACAAGGAAGTTGTAACTGCAATGAGGTCTCCCTTTAGTCTCTTCTGCAGGCTGAACACATCAAGTGACCTCAGGGCTCCTCATACATCTTCCCTTCAAGGCCCTTCATCATTGTTGTCACCCCCCTTTGGATGTTCCTAGGAGCTGAATATCTTTCTTACATTTCATTGCCCAAAACTGGACACAGTGTTCAAGGTGAGGCCGCTCCAGTGCAGACCAGACCAGGACAATCGCCTCCCATGACCAGCTGCCAGAGCACTGCTGACTGATAATCAACTTGCCATCAACCAGGACCCCCAGGTTCCTTTCCATGCCACTGCTTTCCAGTACCTCATTCCCTAGTCTGTATGTACATCCGGAGTTGCTCCATCCCAGGTGCATAATCCAGCACTTTCCCTGGTTGAACTTCATATGGTTGGTGATTGCCCAGTCCTCTGACTTGTCCAGGTCTCCCTGCAAGGCCTCCCTGCCTTTCAGGGAGTCAACAGCTCCTCCCAGTTTTGTGTTGTCTGCAAACTTGCTCAGTATCCCTTCCAGTCCCACATCCAAGTCATTCATGAAGATGATGAAGAGCACAGGGCCCACAATGGAGCCCTGTGGAACCCCACTAGTGATAGGTCACCAGTCTGATGCCACGCCATTCACTATCACCCTCTGTGCTCGACGTGTGAGCCAATTGCTCCCCCACCACATGGTGTGTTCATCCAGCTGTGCGCTGGACATTTTGTCCAGAAGGATCCTGTGAGAGACAGTGTCAAAAGCTTTGCTGAAATCCACATTAACTTGCTTCCCTTGATCACCTAGGTAGGTTACCTTGTCATAAAATGAAATCAGGTTTGATAAGTAGGACTTTCCTTTCATGAAGCTGTGCTGGCTATGACTAATGATTGTGTTGTCTTTTTCAGTGCTGTGTTCTGTTATTCAGTATTTCCCAGATTGAGACCAGCTCTGTGGAGAAGGAATTCAGGATACTGGTGGATGAGAGGCTGGACGTTCCCCAGTGACATGTGCTTGCAGATCAGAAAGCCTGGGCTGTATCAAAAGAGGAGTGGCCAGGAGGTCAAGGCAGGTGTTTCTTCTCCTCTAGTTCTCTCTGGTGTGAGTGTGAAGTGCTGTGTCCAGCTCTGCAGTCCTAGCACAAAAAGGACATGAACCTGGTAGAGGCCGGTCCAGAGGAGAGCAATGAAGACAATCAGAGTGCTGATCTTAAAAAAGCTGAGAGAGCTGGGGTTGTTCAGTACTAGAAGAAGGTATATAAGAAAGATAGGGACAAGTTTTTTAGTGGGTCCTGTTGCAATAGAACAAGGGGTAATGATTTTAAATTAAAAGCAGGTTGATTTTAGTCAGATAAAAGGAAGACATTTTTTTACAATGGAGGTGGTGAAACACTGTTACATGTTGCCCAGAGATGCTGGATGCCCCATTGCTGGAACATTCAAGGTCAGGTTGGATGTGGCTCTGGGCAACCTGATCTAGCTGAATATATCCCTGCTCATGGCAAGGAAGTGGGACTAGATGATCTTTAATGACCCAACACAAACTATTCCATGATTCCATTATTCTATGACTGTTTTTCATACAGAATGGGTTAGAGATTAGAAGGTTTTAATTTGGTAAATTTTTTATATTTTATGTAAACATCTAATAGCAACACAAGGTGTCCAATCAAATGCTTAATACTGTAATGTCAGGAAGTCCCTAAGCTGCAGACTAATGGAAGTTAAGTAAATTCACGAGGTAAGTATCAGTTTTTTCATCGCTATTGTACTGTGTCTATATGAGATAGAGGGAAGTTTTTGTTTGGTTTTGGGTTTGTTTGGGGTTTTTTTTTAGTAGCAGGCTCTATGGTGTTTTGAATTTGCTACTGAAACAGTGTTGTCAACACACCAATGTGTTGGCTGTTGCTGAATATTGTTTGTCCATTATCAAGTTTTTCTTTTTTTCTCACTCTTCTCCCTCAACTACCTCCCTTAGGAATTAGGTTGGGTGTGAGCAAGAAGCTGGGAGGACAGCTAATCCCAACAGACCAAAGGGATATTTTATGCTATATAACACCATGGTCAGCAATAAAAGCTGAAGAGAAGGAGAAGGGATGTGGAACATTTTGGGATTATGGTTTGTGTCTTCCCAAGTAATCATCGTGAATGCTAAGGCACTACTTTCCAGGAAGTGACTAAGCATCTTCTAGCCCATGGGAAACAGTGAAACTATTTTGCTTCCACATGCAATTTTTTTTCACCAATTAAATTCTCTCTTTTGATGCATGAATATTCTTGTCTCCCTTCTATTTTATCCTCTTTCCAAGGGGTAAAGGAGTGACTGGCTGGCTGTGTAGGTATTGGCCTACACAACACACTGAGGGGACAATCTACCACATGACTTTCTGTTGCATAACACAAGGCTTAAGAGGTTCAAGATAACATCAGATTTGATTGGAATCTGAATTCATAGCTGTTATAATGTTAATTGGCAGGTTGTCATGCTTGCCCTGATGCTCATTTACTTTATTGTATATTAGAGCCTGTGGCTTGTTGATGAGTGATTTTGGTTTTTGCTGTTTGATGTAGTGCTTGTCATTTACTTTGCCATGGCTGGCAACATGTGCCCATGTGCCTGGGTTGGCATATGACTGTAACACCGCTGCCATTCCTATACTGCTTTATAGATATGCACAAAATCAACGATGAACTGGAGCAGAAACACCACTGAAGGGACTATGGCCCACGAATAAGTTCATACTGGAGCAGGTACACCATTGGAGGAACTGCAACCCACGGAGGATTCATGCTGGCACAAGTGCAATGTGTGGGTGTTGTTACAATAGTAATTCTTATTACTTGGACCAAAGGGAAAAAGCATGAAGATTGTAGTAATATACATTTAACCTGTTGTAACCCTTGATTTGAGTTGGGTGTTGTAGGAAATGCTATAGCAAGACAACCCAAGCAAATGGAAGACCAACCTCTCAAGAAACTGGGCAAGTGAGCTGGTGACTCAGCCTGATCTGTCTTTGCTTCTCAACAACACAACAAGCCATGTATTCTATTCTGGTCTTCAGTAACAGATGGAACTCAAGCTATGGACTGAACAAGCTCAATGGACTTTTATGATCTTATCATCTTTCTCCTATTGACTTTCCATTCTACAGGAAAAGCGAGTGAGCAAGCAGCTATCTGCATGTTTGTCTGTTGGCTGGGATTAAACCACCACATCTGTTACAAGATATATTTAAAAATAAATAATTCTCCCTGGATATGGGTGTCACTTCTCCCTTCCCAAACCTTAATGTTTTCCCTTTTAGGAAGCTAGAAAGTGATTAACTATTGGATGCTATTTAAGGCAGAAACTTAGTCTAGATAGAACTTTCATATGATCCAGT
Source organism: Pithys albifrons albifrons (assembly GCF_047495875.1). Classification (NCBI taxonomy): domain Eukaryota; kingdom Metazoa; phylum Chordata; class Aves; order Passeriformes; family Thamnophilidae; genus Pithys; species Pithys albifrons. The sequence goes on along the minus strand of NC_092497.1, from coordinate 74,688,969 downwards.
AGAGTTTTTTTCTGTTACTGACAGGGAAATGTTCCTCCTTCATCTCCCTTATGTTTTAATTCAATTTAATTCAGTTTAATTCAGTTATGTTAGCTGGTTTTGGTATCTTCTTAGCAGAAAGACATGTTGAGTTAAACTTAAATTAGTCCCTAGGATTTATATAGTGTGAAGAATCACCAAAACTTATAAATGGATAATAAATGGTTACTTATGTGAAGACTGCAGTCTTGTCTATGCATTAACTTACAATTAGTCAAAGGGTAAAAGCACCATCAAAGAGAAATTCCTTATGCTTGCAAGTAAGCTTTATTATGATTGTGGAATGAGAACTGCTGAGAACACTCCAATCAGAGTTTCTTAATTTTGTGAAACATAGATTAACACTGGACCTCCTTTGCTATCCTGTGAAAAAGGGCCACACTGAACAACATGAATAATACCTTTAAAATCAAGTTAGCTATAGTACTAAGGGCCATACATAAAGGGATGATAAGTCAATGAACGTTTAATCAGCTTATCTTTCTTTTCCATTTGCTTTGTTTCCAAATAAAAAATTTTTCAATTTACCGTACATATGGTAAGGGTCTTAGCCACTCTTGAAGTGTGCTTGTAACATATAGACAATCTTTCAGACCAGAGAATTCTATGATGCAGATGATAGCAAATACGTGTCTGTTTGTTTTTTCCCTGAAGAATGTGGCAATGTCATTTAATATTCCTGGTTTAAAGGAAACCAAGGTGTCTATCAAGACTAGAGGAGAGGACTCCTCAATAACCACTCTACCCCTTATTAAGTTTAAAAGAACTTAAATTGGAAAGAAGAAGGATAACTATACTTAACGACTATATATACAGATATATAGCTATAAACAGACCAGAGCAACCTACCCCCAGCAGTACGAGCACAACCCCCAAACCCGAGTTTCTTCCTGGTGCATTTATATTTACAGACAGCAGGTGGCAGTGTCACAACGTGGCTGGCCGCGAGGTAATCAGTTTTTTCCCAGTGAGGCAGAGACAAGGGGGGTGTATGACTCATGTGTGGGCAGGATGGAACCTTTTCTGTGGTGAAGGGCAGATTCTTTCTCCTTGTCCTTTGTTCAGAGAAGGAAAAATGCTGGAAGTTTGGTGGTGATGGTGGTGGGTCCCAGTGATCCTGGTGCTTCTTTCTCTCTCTTTCTCTCTCTCTCTCTCTTTCTTTGTCTCTGTCTCTCTCTGTCTCTGTCTCTCTGTCTCTGTCTCTGTCTGTCTGTCTCTCTGTCTGTCTGTCTCTCTGTCTCTGTCTCTGTCTCTGTCTCTGTCTCTGTCTTAAGGTCAGGGTGCCTGGAGAGTAGAAGGGGGAAAAACTCAGAGAGCCAGCTCAGCAAAATGATGGCTTCTAGTCATAGCAGCCGCCGGGAACGAACTGTACGTCCAGCACTAGGGAAAACTTCTCTCTGTCCCCCCAGCCATCAAGGTGGAATTCAAAGCAGGGCGGTGGTTGGGCATTAACTCTCAAACGTCTGTGTTGGTAGAGAGAAATTCCATGACAGATTCTGAAACTATAACATAATCCCAGTATCTGTTCCTACTGACTATCCTTATTTTAGTCCCCAAAAAGAGATATATGAGACTATAGCCAAACAATTATATAACTACCGACTTGCCATCAAATTTTGTTAGATTTTTATGCCCTTTTTGTCTCTGTTCTCATCAAGAAGGTTATTTTGTTGCAAAAAGTGTCTAGCATCCAAATTCTTTCACTGACAAAGCTCAGGCTAACGCGTATAATTCTTTTCTATTTAAGTATGAACATTGTGGATTTGAGTTGGTTCTTTTTCTGGTGTTTTTTATTTATATATAATAGAAACATATATATAAGACATATAAATTAGAAATATAAAATAGATAATATAATATCTATTATATGCATTATACTTTCTCCCTTTCTCCCTTTCCTTTTATTTTTTAAAAGGAAGTTGCTACCTGCCAGAGCTTTTAAGTAATTGTGCTCTACTACGGCAGGTAAAAGAATTACCTTTATATACTCTAGCTGACATAATCCTTCTTTGTGGATTTTTTCCTCAAATCATTTAGTTGAAGAAGGAGGGATTTAGCCCTTTTGGATCAAAGGGGGAGGGCCCCAGGAACTGAGATGTGATTGGGTAAGGGCTTGGGAGGAAGGGAGAGGCGTGGGTACTCAGCTAGCCAATGGGGGAATGGAAGGATCAAAACCAAATAGGAACCCAGTGATTGGGAAGAGATGGGTGAGACAACAAATGTGGGAGGTTAGAAGAGAGATGGGGCTGGCTTTGTGGGCAGAACGACATGGTGCTGACCAGGAAAGCTGCGTGGGTTCCACGTGCTGGGGAATAACAAAACTTAAAGGGAAACCCGTACAATAAAAATTACAAGTCTTAAGCTTAAACTTTAATAGTCTCTACTTCTGGAGGGTTGCTGTCATGGTGATCTCATTTCTAAAGGTATTCTTTCTGTGTCTCGTAGTTGGGGCTTTCACAATCGCTGAGCATAAACCATAAACCTTTGGAACATTTAATTTTCTGTACTTGACTTTACATCAGATTCTAGCAAACTGACCATAAATTAGTCTGAAATATTTTCAGTGTGTTCTAGACTTAGCACTGGTGATTTATTGAGAGGTTATCATATATTGGAAATTGGTACTATATGAACAAGTAGATGATCAGCAGGGCAAATAAGTACTTACAATTACTTTGCCCTTCAACTTTACAACTTCAGAGTGTGGAAATAGTAATAAAAGTATTATAAAATTAACAGTTTGCATCCTAAAAATTTTAATTCCCTGGAATACTAGAGAGAAATAGCTGAAATGTTTTTTAAAATTCAGTAAGTCAAGTGCAATACATTTGTTGCCGGGTTAAAAACCAGATATAGGAAGATCATGCTTTCCCTTGGGATTTTGTGTCTGGCTCCAGAGAAGGGCAGTGCTTGAATCATTCCTTCTGCAAAGCGGATGAAACTGAAATGCAGATATACCTGACCTCAATCTAGATTTAGAATCATAGAGTGCTTTGGGTTGGAACGGACCTTAAATATCATCTAGCTGTGGGCAGGGGGACATCCCACTAGACCAGATTGCCTAAATCCCTATCCAACCTGGCCTTGAACAGTTCCAGGGACAGGGTCTGTCACATGAAAAAGAGCAGAAATGCAGAGGTTTCTTGTCCCACCTGCATTAATATATTTTAGTTAGCTATAATTGTTCCCAGAATATCAAAGCCTTTCAAAACCCAAAGTTGTCTGACCACATCTCACCTAAAGAGACCCTTCACTAGACAGATTCACTGTGATGGACAGAACTTTTGATACCTTGATATGAGGATGGCACTTAATAACAGGGGAGAACCTTCTCCATAAAATTCTCCTATAAGTTATGTCACTGCTAGCATCAGAAACAAACCAGACTAACCCTAGCAGTTCCTGAAATACTTCTATTAATACAAGTATGGGACAACTACTGTGGGTTTTGTGACATCAGTGATAACATTTAACTGCGTTGTACTTAACTAATTATACAACTAATAACAAAACCCCCAAAACCAGAAGCATGCTCCACAATGTAGGGTCTCTACAGCTTCTCTGGGCAACTTGTTTGAGTGCCTCACCAGCCTCACAATAAGGAAATTCTTCCATATATCTAACCTAAATTTCTTCTCCTTCAGTTTGTCCTCATTACTTCTTGTCCTATCACTACAGCTCCTTATGAGGAGTCTCTCTCCCTCTTCTTTGTAGGCTCCCTTTATGTACTGGAAGATTGCTGTGAGGTCTCCACACAACCTTCTCTTCTCCAGGCTAAACAGCACCAACATTCTCAGCCTGTCATCATAGGGGAAGTGCTCTAGTCCTCTTGGGGACCCACTAAGTATAGCTGTGGGCTTTCTCCTCTTTTCTATAGGGAATGTTTAGTGTTCTTTAGAGTAAGAATTCATTTCATGTAATTGACATCTGTAACAGCTTATAAGTTTTTATTAGTGTTTTATATCTACATGAGAATCATTATCTCTGGTCAGTTATAATATTATGAATACTATTAAAAATAAACATTTTTGTTGTTGTTGTTGTTGATTTCACTTACAGAGGTTGTGCTATTTCCAAGATTTGAAGTAGTCTTGCTGCTGTTTGTCTTAATTTCAATTACTTTATAACAAAAATATAAAACTGTGTCCCTGGTATTCTCTCCATTCCTAACTTGTGTGCAGTTGCAGCAGTGCTATCAAACCCAAGAGTTTTTACCTAAGTAACAGACAAGCTACAAAGCAATTACTCTTTGCTAAGTCATGCCCTTAAATGCTTAACATGGGAGAAAATTATGGTTGCACTGGATGTTTGCATAAACATCTCTGACGTTGTCTTGAAAGCACAATGGTTATATACTGCATGTAGAGAACTTGTGTTGCTTTAAGTTTTCTGAGACGATTCTACATGGATTTATTGGCACTGAATTCTCAGAGATTGAAACCTGATTATTAGCTTTGGTCTTTGGAAACTGAAGACTGTATTTATTTCAGCTATTAAATTTTCAGTTAGGGAAGTTCCTTTACTGTATTGTTACTGACAGTTCCCCTGAATGATTTGACTACTGAGCTGAATGACATTTTTTTTACCTGAGGCCTCTGTACTAAGAACCAATAGTTCTGGGTCACCAAGTGGATGTTGTCTTAAATGCTTGGTATTACTACATTTTGTGCTTCACCATGTCTTTCCTATGAAAATAAATATTCCTCATCCAGTATCAGTTCTTATCAGCATGTCCCTCTTTCTCTTTATATTAAAAACTTGTTCTGAATTTATGGACTCAGAAAGTCTTGGTGTAATGGAAAATCTGACTACAGAGATGGTAGGCATGTAGCCAGTGGATTCTTGGCATGGTCCAAACAGATCCATTTTTTAACGAGAGGTATGAGGAATGGAAATATTCCTCATATATTGCTAGTGTGAATAATCAAGGCCACTTAATCTTTCAATAAAAACCCAGAAATGTAGTGATCTGACATTTTATTTCCTAAGCCTAGAGTTCTGTCCAGTGTTAATCACAACTGTTCTACTGAGAAAAAAAATATGATTAAGCTATGATTAAGAATCTCTTAATTATAAAACTTTCTGGAAAGATTATGTGAGATTGAATAATGCTGGTGAGACAGCATGTGATAGATATGGAAACTGAAAAAGATGATTGTGGCATATTCATTGGCCTAGATTAGAATCATATAATCATAGAATAGATTGGGTTGGAAAAGACCTCCAAGATCATCGAGTCCAACCCTTGGTCCTACTCCAGTCCATTTACTAGATCATGGCACTCAGCGCCACATCCAATCTGCGTTTAAAAATCTCTAGAGATGGTGAATCCACCACCTCTCTGGGCAGCCCATTCCAATGCCTGATTACTCTCTCTGGAAAGAATTTTTTTCTGATATCCAACTTAAATTTCCCCTGGCAGAGCTTAAGCCCGTGCCCCCTTGTCCTATTGCTGAGTGCCTGGGAGAAGAGACCAATCCCCACCTGGCCAGAACTTCCCTTCAGGTAGTTCTAGACAGTGATGAGGTCACCTCTGAGCCTCCTCTTCTCCAGGCTAAACAACCCCAGCTCCCTCAGCCTCTCCCCATAGAGCTTGTGCTCCAGTCCCTTCACCAGCCTTGTTGCTCTTCTCTGGACCCGCTCCAGCACCTCAATATCCTTTCTGAACTGAGGGGCCCAGAACTGAACACAATACTCAAGGTGTGGCCTCACCAATGCAGAGTACAGGGGAAGGATCACTTCCTGGTCCTGCTGGCCATGCTATTCTTGATACAGGCCAGGATCCCATTGGCCTTCTTGGCCACCTGGGTACAGTGTTGGCTCATGTTGAGCTTCCTGTCAACTAGTATCCCCAGGTCCCTTTCCGCCTGGCTGCTCTCCAGCCACTCTGTGCCCAGCCTGTAGCGCTGCAGGGGGTTGTTGTGGCCAAAGTGCAGGACCCGGCACTTGGCCTTATTGAACTTCATCCCATTGGAATCAGCCCATCTCTCAAGTCTATCCAGATCCCTCTGCAGAGCCCTCCTGCCTTCCAGCAGATGGACACTCCCTCCCAGCTTGGTGTCATCAGCAAATTTACTGATGATGGACTCAATTCCCTCATCTAAATAATCAATAAAGATGTTAAACAGGACTGGACCCAACACTGACCCCCAGGGAACACCAGTGGTGCTTGGCCACCAGCTGGATGCAGCTCCGTTCAACAGCACTCTCTGGGCCTGACCCTCCAGCCAGCTCTTAATCCAGGAGAGGGTACATTTGTCCAGGCCATGGGCTACCAGCTTTTCCAGGAGTATATTATGGGAGACAGTGTCAAAGGCCTTGCTGAAGTCCAGATAGACACATCCACAGCCTTCCCCTCATCCACCAGGTGGGTCACCTGATCATAAAAAGAGATCAGGTTGGTCAGACAGGACGTGCCCCTCCTAAACCCATACTGGCTGGGTCTAATCCCTTGTCCACCCTGAAGGTGCTGTGTGATTGCACTCAGGATGAACTGCTCCATAACCCTGCCAGGCACGGAGGTCAGGCTGACAGGCCTGGAGTTGCCTGGGTCCTGCTTGCAGCCCTTTTTGTGGATTGGGGTGACATTCACCAACTTCCAATCATCTGGGACCTCCCTAGAGAGCCAGGACTGTTGGAAGATGATGGAGAGCGGTTTGGCAAGCTCTTCTGCCAGCTCCTTCATCACCCTGGGATGGATCCCATCTGGTCCCATAGACCTGTTAGGATCCATCTGGCTCAGTAAGTCACTAACTATTTCCTCCTGGAATACAGGAGGGCTATTCAGCTCCCTCTCCCTGTCTACCAGCTCCAGAGGCCAGTTGTCTTGAGGGCCACCTGTCCTACTGGTGAAAACTGAGGCAAAGTAGGTGTTAAGTACCTCAGCCTTCTCCTCATGTTTGTTAACTATATTTCCCTCCAAGTCCAACAGAGAATGGAGGTTTTCCTTGACCCTCCTTTTGTTAATAATGTAATTATAAAAGGACTTTTTGTTATCCCTAACTGAAATAGCCAAATTTACTTCAAGTTCCACTTTTCTTTCCCTAATTCTTTTCCTGCATGACCTAGCTCTATCTGTAAATTCTTCATAAGTAGCCAGCCCTTTTTTCCATAGTCTGTAAACTTTCTTTTTATCCCTGATTTCTTGCAGAATCTCCCTATTTAACCAAGCTGGCTGTTTTCCCCTCCGGCTCCGGTATAGCCTGTTGTTGTGCATTCAAAATTTCCTTCTTAAAACATGTCCATCCCTCCTGGACCCCCTTGCCTTTAAAGGTTGTTTCCCAGGGTATGCTCTGAATCAGTTTTTTGAATAGGCCAAAATCTGCTCTCTGGAAGTCCAAAGTAGAGGTTTTAATGATGGCTCTCCTTACATCCCTGAGAACTGAAAATTCTATTATTTCATGGTCACTATGCCCCAGGTGGCCTCCAACCACTACATCATCTACCAGCCCCTCTCTGTTTGTAAACAGTAGGTCTTAGTGGGGCCTTCCCCCTGGTAGGCTCATTAACCAGTTGATGAAGGAAATTGTCCTCTATACACTCCAGGAACCTCCTTGACTGCCTCTTCTCTGCAGTATGAAGCTCCCAGCAGATATCTGGCAGGTTAAAGTCACCCACAAGAACAAGGGCTGGAGATTTTGAGACATCTGCCAGCTGCTTGTAGGATAATTCATCCCCTTCATCATCCTGGTTGGGTGGTCTGTAACAGACTCCCACAAGGGTGTCAGCCTTATTTGCCTTCCCCCTGATTCTGGCCCACAGGCACTCAACCTTGTCACTGCTGACCTCAACTTCAACAGAGTCAAGAGACTCTCTAACATATAAAGCCACCCCTCCACCTCTCCTATCCTGCCTGTCCTTTCTGAAGAGCTTGTAGCCCCCCATAGCAGCACTCCAGTCATGTGAGTCATCCCACCATGTTTCTGTGACAGCAACTATGTCATAGTTTTCCTGCTGCACTGTGGCTTCCAGCTCCTCTTGTTTGTTTCCCATACTGCCTGCATTGGTGTACACGCACTTCAGCTGGGCCATTGATTTCATTCTCAATTCGGGCTCTATGCCCTTAGGCCTATCTTTGGAGAGCCCAGTTGCTGTCCCTTCCCCTTCAAACCTAGTTTAAAGCCCTCCTAACCAACCCTGCCAACTTATGGGCTACAGTTCTTTTGCCCTTCCTAGATAAATGAAGCCCATCTGGTTTGAGGAGACTGGGCAACACGGAGTTTGCCCCATGATCCAAAAACCCAAAATTTTGACGATAGCACCATCCCCTAAGCCACCTGTTGGTAAGCTGGGCTTTCCTAAACCTCTCCTCATTCATCCCAGCTAGCACAGGAACTGAGACAATTACTGCCTGTGCTCCTGTCCCATGAAGAGATCGGGTCAGTGCCTTGAAATATTTTTTAATTACTCTGGTATTCCTTTTATTAATGTCATCACTTCCAACCTGGACAACCAACAGCGAATAATAGTCTGAGGGTTGGATAAGCTTAGGAAGTCTTTTGGTAATATCCCTCACCCTGGCCCCAGGAAGGCAGCAAACTTCCCTGTGGGATGGGTCTGGCTGACATAGAGGGCCCTCAATTCCCCTCAGAAGGGAGTCACCGATTACAACAACCCTTCTCTTTTTCCTCTTAGCTGTAGTTGTAAACCGTCTGGTAGACTGGGGGTAACCAGAAGACCTTGTAGACAGATCCTCCTCCTGACTGTCCTCCAACAGACTGTCCGAGTCCAGGGCCATATACCTGTTTTTTAAGGGCACCCTGGCAGGTGAAAGGGGTCGAGAGGGGGTGTTTTTGCCTCTACGACCAGGCACCTGTTTCCATTCGTCCCCATCCCTATGGTCCATTCTGTCTGCCTGATGGCAGGAGGGGCTGGGGTTCACCACCTCCTGCTGGGCTTCCTTAGGAGTTGAAAGGGTGTGACTCCACCAGTCAATTTCCCTTTCACTCTCCCTTGTGTTTCTGAGCCTTTCCACCTCTTCCTTTAGCTCTGCCACCAGACACAGCAAATCGTTCACCTGCTCACATCGTATGCAGGTGCTTCTCATACTGTCTTCTGGTAGTAGGTCCAGGCTCAAACAGTCTATGCAGCCAGGGGCCTGAGTGGCTGCATCCTTTTTAGAGGGTTCTGTCTGTATTGACACCCCTCTACTGGTAACAGGAGCAACAGCTTTCATTTTTTTGGGAGGCATGACTGCCTTGAGCTGTGGGGAAAGGTAGAAAAGAGAAACAAACAAACAAACAGGAAAAAAAAAAGGGCCGCACAAATACCTAGGCTTATACCCTGCCTGTTCGCCCTGCCTGTGCAAACTGCCATGCTATGCCCTCACTGACGTGCCACACCCCTGTTTGCCCGCTCCTGTTCGCCGTGCTCCAGGTCGCTTGCGCTCCCTAGAGATGTTTTTAAAGCCTTCTCACTCTTCTGGTAATGAGCAAGCCACGCCTACAACTCCCCTCTGAGTCACCTGCTGATAGCTGAAGGAGCAGCAAACAAAGCCTGCCAGGGAATGAGATGGGGTAAAGTACAGAATAGGTTAGTTTTCTGTCTGAATCCTGTTTAACTCGGGAAAACGGACTGAAAGAAAATGGTAGATGCAATTTTAATAAACAGATAAGGCAATTACTCACAGGGCTATGCTGTTCTGATAGAAAATAAGCAATATTCTTATAAATTAAGTATAAGATAATACTGATTTACCTTTATATTTATAAAGAAACTGCTAATTAACATAAACCATTTTGCTTTCAATGTACAAATTTAGAATTTAATAACTTGGGGGCTAATTAGCCATCTATATTTGGTGGTGATTTTAAGAAAGATGTGCTGTCTTGGTTTTAAGACTATATATGTGGGAGATGGGACCTCCACTAAGATGAAAACCTTCCACTTTTATACCCCTCCCCCTCCTGCAGAAGAGACAAAAATATGAAGAGGTGTGTTGTAGTTTGGAATTATTATGTAAATTCTCTCCCCTGCCACTAACTGCCCATACCAGCAGTTAACAAAAAGAAGTAGTTAACTGCTGATCGCTTGGGTGGGGGCAGGTTGTCTCTTTTGTTTTTGAGGACATTTTTCCATTCTTAGCTCGGCGGAACGCAGGAGCGGTGTGTGTGTGCTGTCGAGGAGGGAAGCGGTTCTCTTTTTTCTCCTGCTCCTGCTGCTGGATACTGCTGGGCCTTCTTGCTGAGCTGCTACTTTTTCTCCTCACCACGGCTGTTTCTCCTGGTTCCTGCATCTGGGGTCCCGGCCTCTGCTCCAGTCTCACCGCCACCTGCACCGTCCCGGCCTTCCTGCCCTGGCTGGGGCAGGGACTTGTGGGAGAGAGAAGTTTGCAGCTGCTTTCCAGGATACGCGGCGGTTCCCCACTTTCAGCTTTCTTCATTTGGGACAAGAGACACAGAGTTCATCTGGGAACTCACCCTGCTGCCAGCCGGGCTGTGACACTGATGCTGCCATAAGTATAACTCTTCTCCCGAAGGAAACTTGTTGTTGTGGGGGTTGTTGTGGTTTTGGGTTTTTTCTCTGTGGTGTTGGGGAAGCGGTTTGCTCTGGTCTGTTTATAGTTATACCTATACCTACATATACACACATATAGCAGTTAGGGACAGTTATCCTTCTTGTATTAAAGTTTCTTTTCTTAAATTTGATAAAGAGTGGTGTGATTATTGTGGAGATTATTGAGGGATCTGGATAGACTTGAGAGATGGGCTGATTCCAATGGGATGAGTTCAATAAGGCCAAGTGCTGGGTCCTGCACTTTGGCCACAACAACCCCCATGCAGCGCTACACGCTGGGCACAGAGTGGCTGGAGAGCAGTCAGGCAGAAAGGGACCTGGGGGTACTAACTGACAGGAAGCTCAACGTGAGCCAACACTGTACCCAGGTGGCCAAGAAGGCCAATGGGATCCTGGCCTGTATCAAAAATAGCATGGCCAGCAGGACCAGGGAAGTGATCCTTCCCCTGTACTCTGCGTTGGTGAGGCCACACCTTGAGTACTGTGTTCAGTTCTGGGCCCCTCAGTTCAGAAAGGATATTGAGGTGCTGGAGCGGGTCCAGAGAAGAGCAACAAGGCTGGTGAAGGGACTGGAGCACAAGCCCTATGGGGAGAGGCTGAGGGAGCTGGGGTTGTTTAGCCTGGAGAAGAGGAGGCTCAGAAGTGACCTCATCACTGTCTAGAACTACCTGAAGGGAAGTTATAGCCAGATGGGGGTTGGTCTCTTCTCCCAGGCACTCAGCAATAGGACAAGGGGGCACGGGCTTAAGCTCTGCCAGGGGAAATTTAAGTTGGATATCAGAAAAAAATTCTTTCCAGAGAGAGTAATCAGGCATTGGAATGGGCTGCCTTGAGACGTGGTGGATTCACCATCCCTAGAGATTTTTAAATGCAGATTGGACGTGGCGCTGGGTGCCATGATCTAGTAAATGGACTAGAGTTGGGCCAAGGGTTGGACTTGATGATCTTGGAGGTCTTTTCCAACCCAATCGATTCTATGATTCTATAAGCCCCCCGCCCCCCTTCCCCCCGCTTGTGAGTAAACATTTTGTTTTTTTCCCTCAAACCAAGACATATTTTTGGCGCCCAGTGTGGGGCTTGTAAAAAAAGAAGCATAACTGTTCTTATGCCACCATGTGTGTATTGAGTTTAGGGTCCATCAGGACCATCCTGTATAATATATGGGGTTTTTGTTGGTACAAATTCATGCCAAAAGGAGCAGCCGGTTTAAGTCTTATCAACAAATCAATGAGTAAAACTCAAATAGCCGCAATTATTATTGAGTTCTTACTCTGGATTTATGATGCTATGAATTCAATGCCTGTGGGTGTCATTTGGATGGTGTTCTCAAGGCTGTTTTCCTGCTGTAACCTAAGCTGCTACCTCTGGGGATTTAGTGATAATAGTACTGAACCTTGGGAAGGAACAAAAGGGAGTGTTTTCTCCCATCCCTTTGTCCACTCCCCCTTCAGCTCTGCTACAACGGCTTTTGAGATAGTTAAATTCTCCCTCGATGCCAGAGATATCTTGCTCTTTATGGTTTTTCTGCAAGGTTGTATCCCTATGGCCTACAGTATGTTTGAAGGTAGGACCAGGGTTTTCCAAGAACGCATTCAGAAGCCTAGCCCAGTGAAGGGGGAAAAGAAAGGGAGTAAAAACCCTGATGTCACAGTGAAGGGGAAAAAGCAAGAGAGTAAAACCCCTGACGTCACAATGAAGGGGGAAAAGGAAGAGAATAAAACCCCTGACATCGCAGTGAAGAGGGAGATGGAAGAGGGTAAAACCCCTGATGTCACAGTGACACAGGACAAGGCTAAACCAGGAGGACAGTCCAAGCCTATGGAAGTTGTCCCTATCCAGAAAAGGAAATATAAGACCAAATCAGACCACCCAGCGGACGATGAGGGGGCTGCTGCACCTCCACAGCAAGCAGACCCAGAGCCAGAGATCATCACTGAGTCATTGTCATTTGATAACCTCCATGGTTTGCGGAAACACATTGCTCGACACCCGGGTGAGCCCATCCTGACTTGGTTGATCCGAGTTTGGGACCTTATGGGTGAAACCTTACAACTGGATGGTGCTGAAGCCAGGTTTTTGGGGGCTCTGGCCCAGGATGTGGCTATTGAACAGGTGTTTGTGAGGGAATCAAAGCCCCTTTTACTCTGGGCACGACTTCTCATGTGTGTGAGAGAGAAGTTTATTTATAGAGAAATCCTGCAGGAACATCACGTTAAGAAGACTTGGAAGACCATGGAAGAAGGAATTTTGCATCTGAGGGAGATGGCAATGATGGACGTGCTTTTTGGAAGGGGTGGGCAAACCAAAAATGACCCTGACAAGGTGAGATGCACACCACGTATGTGGTGGAACCTTTCATACACGGGGTCAGCTGAATACACGGATTTCTTGGCATCCATGTATAGGGAAGAGAACCAAGAAACAGTGGGCGCTGTAGCAAATAAGCTGCAGATATATGAAGGCATGACCCACAGCCCAATGCAGGCCCGTATTTCTGCTGTAGAGACATTGGTTGCAGAGGTAAAGAATGAGCAGAGGAAACTTAGAGAGGAGATTAGAGCGGAGATTAGGGACAGTCTCCAAGTGGCACCAGTGCAAATGAGAACTTCTGACGTCAGAGACAGACACCTCCCAACCAGAGGAAGTGGACAGACCTCACGAACCGAGATGTGGTACTTCCTGGCCAAACATGCAGAAGACATGGGACGGTGGGATGGGAAACCCACCCGTGCCCTTACAGCCCGAGTACAAGAACTGAAGGAGAATGGAAGAAGGTCAGTGAGAGTAAGTGCAGTCCCAGTTTCCCATGGGCAAGAATCTGACCCACAGGAGGGCACCTCCCAGGTGTACTCATCGAGAAAAGTTCCGACTGCTATGACCAAGACCAGTGTTAGGGGGGCTCTAACACTGTACCTATACCTACATATATATATACACACACATAGCAGTTAGGGACAGTTATCCTTCTTGTATTAAAGTTCCTTTTCTTAAATTTGATAAAGGGTGGTGTGATTATTGTGGAGAAGGCGACCCCCCCCCCCCCGCTTGTGGGTAAACATTTTGGGTTTTCCCCTCAAACCAAGACAAGGTGTAAGTGAAAAAATAACGACTTACTAAAAGAAAATAGCAATACTACAAAAACATGGGGGGAAAAATATTTACCCACGAAAGCAAAGAACCACCAAAACAAATGATGCCACCATCCCCTGGGGACAAAAATGTAAGCAAAGATGGTGGAGGGCCTTCCCTGCAAAAGATAACAAAGGGAGAACAGGGCAAAAGCAAAAACCCAGAAAAACTGTCCAAGCAGGAGCCATGCTTACAGACTGGCCATTCCACACTATCCAGTTAGGTTCAGGTCTTAACTGTAGTGGTGATACCAGTTCAGAGTCTCTTTTTCCCTGCCATGTGTTGTCCTGTGTGGCTTGGCTGGGCTGTGGATGAAGAGGAGCTTGCACTCCAGCAGTATTTCTGGACAGGCAGCGCTGATGGGTGCAAGAGTGACCCTGAAACACTACATTCCCAGCACAGTCGTGCATCCATTGGCTTCAGTGTGGAATAGCACCAAGTCATTGGTCTATGCAGTAGGTCTGGGCTTGGTCAGGTGGTGGTGGCAGCACTTGGGACTCCGGAAAAAAAGATGGCCCCTGGGCCAGCCTCAGAGAATTCACACTGCTGCAGTGACTGAAAGCAAGAAGGCAGGAGCTGTTTCCAGTTCCTGCTGCCACTTATCTTCTGTCCTGGTCTGGGTCAAGGGGGGCAATCACTTTCTGGTGGCTCCTAAGACCCTGGGATAACTCTGACCCACACAAACCCCTTTCCCACTTTCAGGTGATGTAATGATATCAATACTCATTGCTAAAGTTTCCTCCCCAGTTTATAACTATAGCATGTGCCTAGTGCCTAATTGTGGCTTATGCTGTGTAATTAAGCGTAATTGCTGTAGTCTATGCTTGCTATAGACTGTAAGGTCTATAGTCCCTCTCCCAAACAGCAACTACACTTAATTATAATAATTTCACCTATTTGTAGTGCTATCAAGACCATGGGTAGTGTCTGAATGGGCAGTTTTCATTGAGATTTTTTTCTAGCAAATTGACTTAAAAGCAAGGAGTAAATGGGTCTCAGCAAAACAGTTACATAGTGGGATAGATCTGAAAATCTTAATTTGTAGAACAATTTGTGAAGGAAAGGTATGATACAGGCTCTTTGGCAAGAGAGAAATATTTGTTTAGCTGTGAGACCACTTCCATTTCAGAATTAACTGGGCTAGAGCAAAAGAGGAGTGGGGAAGAAAAACATTCTTATTTCAAAAGGTATCCAAGAAGCTCTCTACTGTGTTTGACCTTTTTGACATTGCAGAATGTCAGATGATGGTTGTTTATTTATTTATGAACAACATATCATATTTATTAACAAATATCAGGTAATCTGTGAACTACTGTCTCAGTTTAAGAGACTTTAATCAGCAAATGTGTAGAGGAGGATAACAGTTCTTTACTACAAATATATATATATCTAACCAAAACCAGAACAGAACAAAGAGCAACACTGTAACCAAAATTTCAAACAAATCAAGTCCTAGCGCTGCCACTTCTGTGCAGTTGTATTTACAGATAGTGGGAGATGATGCTCTGCCTCTGGATGCAGTAGCTGCAATGAGTCACTCAGGGACTCCAGCAAGGCAAAGACAGGGACCAGAGAGAGGTGCTGGCTCCAGAACTCATGTGGGAATGGCAGCCACAGGAATGGGATGAAACCTTTCCCATGGGCAGTGCAAAGGCCCTTTTCTACCGTCTGTTTTCTGAAAAAGCATTGTGGGTAGTGGGGAGAGAGGGCAGCAACTCCTTTGCAGATGGTGGTGTCAGCCCCTCGAGGAGTCTACAGTGAATCCAGGAAGCGAGGATTGTTCCCTCCAAAGAATGATACAGGGCACATGAAGTCGGAGGGGAAAGCCAGAAAAACTAAAGACCCCCTCCTTTTGTTTCCACCAGCCCAGCAAACGGTGGCTGGCACCCACACAGACTGAGGAACAAAGTCTGACCAGCACTAGGAAAATCTTCTCTCTCCCCCTCTCCACCTTCCCCATTTTCCCACAGCCATCAAGGTGGAACGCAAAGCTATCAGTCATCCCTTTGTTCATCAAGCCGGGACCAATTTATCACTGTGTGGGTGTGACCAAAGTTGTTTATTCTAAACCCTCTATGTCATTTCTCATGAACTGTTAACAATGGACCATTTGCAGCAGCTGCCCAGGGCACATCTGACCCCTCAGTATGTAACCTGGGTGTTAAAGAAACCTGTGAGATAGGAGCTGTGATAACTCCCCTCTGGGTAGTCATTAGCACCTCCACATCCAGCCTGAGGGTGTATGTCTGGTAGTGGGCCATCAAGGATTCCAAAAATACCCCATGACTCACAGAGTGAGATCACCCATTGTGGAACTCCCCGCCCTGGGGGAGGTGCTGGGCGTTCCCACCTGAACCTGAGGGTATATCATCTTGGGGTCTGGGGACTTCTAGGACCATTCATCAGATCCAGAGGAGGACCAGAACCTCAACAGGACTGCGACCACCTCTCTTGACCAGACTGTGATTGTCATTTGCACAAACAGGTTTTGCTTTCCCTTGTTTCTACTTTGAACTCAGGGGAACCACAGAGAGGTCTCAGCACAGGGACCAAGGAACACCATTGTGTTTGTGCCCCAGGGTGCTGGATTATACTTCTGGGTTTTGTGGGTCAATACCAATTTGTCTTTGTATCATAGCATTTAATGTCATATGTTTTTAAATTGTAAGTCTGACTTATAATCTCTTTTGTATTGAGTTCATTTCTCCTGCCAGTTTACCTTTAAACCAGCATACTTTGTTTTGGCTTTTAGACAGTTAGTTGGTTCTGGGAGCAGGTAGTGAGGGGCTGAGCTTAAGCAAGCCATCATGTCCTGGCTCTTCAACTCCCAAACCACTGTCTTGGTAAGGGAGATAAAAAATTCCATGAAAGATTTTGGAACTATAACAACAACTACACATTCAAAATCATATCAGCAATACAACAGAACACACAAGTCTAGATACTTACAGAATTTTTACAAATTTCTAAACATGTTTCTTTAGTCCTCAAAAATAATAATTCTCCAAAGTCCTAGTCCCATCATCACAGGATCTGTGGATCCTATTAACAGGCAGATACCCCTGTTTTTCCCCTCATTCTGGGAGAGATGCAGGTCCTGCAGCTACATCTGCATTTATGTAACCCTCCACAACCTGTTGACCACAGAGTGGTCACATAGCTGATGCCTGATTCCTGCAAAAGGCTTTCAGAACATCATTAAGGCAGAGAGAAAAATAAAATAACCCCTTTATTAGAAGTTTCTAAGGTTCACAACAAAAGTATGTGCCTACTTATCAGACACATGTTACAGTTTTTATAACCGTCAGTAATTAACATATTTGGTAATTACAACCAACCTGTGATACCATTTTCCCCTGGTGCCAACCCTCAAAACTCCTCAGAACTGCCCCTTAGGGCCCCTCCAAGGGCTCTGAACTGACTCTCCTGTTTTGACTACAAGTGATCTTATTGTCTTAATTGGAGTTCTTGCAGCTGTTCTTCAAAACAGCATGTCTTTGGTAACGTGTGCCCAACAGAATTTCAGGAATGTGTGAGTGTCTTAGTTTGAGGGAAAACCCAAAAAAGCAGAGGAGAGGATTCCTCCACAATAATCACGCCACTCCTTATTAAATTTAAGAAAAAGGAACTTTCATTAGAAAATGGATATAAGAAGGATAACTGTTCTTAGCTACTATAAATATACATATATATGTAGATATAGATATAACTGTAAACAGACCAGAGCAAACTACTCCCCCAGCAGCAAAAGTAAAAACAAAAGAGAACAACACCCAAATGGTGGATTCCTCCTGGAGTAGTTATATTTATGGACAGTGTCAGTGTCACACCTCAGGTGGCTACAAGGTGAATTCTCAGTCTTTTCCCAGCGAGGCAGAGACAAGGAGTGGACACTCATGTGGACTCTCTCTCTCCTTGTCGTTTGAAAAAGGAAAGGCTGGGAGTGGAGGACTGGTGATAATTCCCAGGAGTCTCCTTGCAGTTTAAGTTAGTCCCCAGGAAAGAAAACAAAAGTCTGCAGTGTGTCTCGAAGCAGCCGTGACTCTTCCCCCCCCCCCTCTCTCTCTCTCTCTCTTTCTCTCTCTCTCTCTTTCTGAAGCTCAGAGTGCCCAGAGATGGAGGGGGGAAAAGCAAAGAGCAGAGCCAGAAAAAGAGCTCTCACCAGCAAGCAGTGGCTCTTTTTCTGCAGCTGACCAAAGAAAAGCCCCAAAAGTCAAGCCAGCACACAGGGATAAAACTTCTCTTCACCTCCAGATGCTGGGGTTCTGTTTTCTGACCTCCATCTCACCATTCAGCTGGAGTCTCAAAGTCATCAGCCATCCTTTGTCCTCAGTCCTGGCACTCCAACCCCAAATCTTTTGTGTTGGTAAGGTGAGAAAGATTCTCTGAGTGACTCCTTCCAACACCACATTCCTGTGTTTGAACCTTTAACAGTGAGAAAGTGTTCAGGAATTTCTAAATACCACCTAAAATGTGAGACACTTAGGAAAATTCATTCAACGTAAATAACTCTATGAAAATCTACAAAATACATGTTAAAATCCTTAGGCATCACAGGTGCACTTGAGGTGGGGGATCCTTCTTTATGCAAACTGCACCATCAACCCACTAAGCGGTACAGGCTACACCTCTGGCAGGGAGGCTGCTTTGTCATGTCTAGGGAAAGGTCACAACAGTGTCAAGAGGACTTCTGTCTCTGTAAAACCCACTCTGAATGGATGCTCTGCTACCAAGGTATTTTTCTCAATCAGAGTTAAAAACCAACCCTTCTCTTCAAACCCATTTATCTTTCTTAGAAGTCTTCTGATAATCTCTTAACCAAGAGTGTTTAATCTCATGCAAACTTTCTTGTTATCAGGCTTTTAGCAAATGTTTTGTGACAATTTTGCATAGGCCAATTGTATACACTCTTTACGCTAATGTATCATGTCACCTGTTACTATCCTGATCATATCACCATGAGGGATCCTGTGAATTCTCCATACTTAGATTGCAAAATCTTGCATGAAGTTAGACAATGATCTAATTCATACAAGTTGTGCTATTTATTGACAGGAGACTGTAGTTAGCAGTAATGTCAGACCAGTTCTGGGAGCATCTGGGAAATTCAGATGTTGTTTTGGATATATTCTTATCTTTGTATGTTTTTTGGTGGTTTGGTTTTTGTTGGTTGGTTGGTTGGTTTGTTTGGTAGGGTTTGTTTTTTGTTTTGTTTTGGTTTTATTTGCTGTGGGGTTTTTTTTGGTTTGGTTTGTTTGGTTTGATTTGGCTTTGGGTTTTTTCCCCTGATTTAGTTTTTTCTTTAACATGGTTCTGCTTCCTTGAAAGACTTTCTGTGAACTGTATGCAACGCCCACAAAGTGTGCCAAACTGTTTAGTATAAATCCAAGACACACATAAAAGGGATATTTTGTAAAGGATTTTTTTCCAAGTTTAGTACAGGTGTAGAATTCATCAGAATTTATGCCCATTGTGGATGGCTGAAAGGTTTCTTCTTCCCAAAAGTGTAATGACCAGCCTGTTTTTCCTCAGAGGCCAAAGGGAGAGCAATGCTGCAATCTACTTAAACTGAAGTAGAATTAGAAGTAGACAGGCTAACAAAATTGAGATTTTTCCAGAAGCCTAGGCAACTTCATTGAGAATTTACTTTTATACATGTGAAGCCAGTGGATTTAAAAAAGTTTAATTTAAGTCCTTCCATGTGCTAACAGGTTCCTGCAGTTTAATCTTCCCTTAACTGATGCATGTTATTGTAATAGCAAATTACCTCTAACAACTTAAGTGCACGAGGAACAAAGTAATGTAATCTTAAAACAAACTCACTTTCAGATAAGAATGGACATGTGGATATTAGAGATTTTCTAAGTTTCCATTGTTGTTGAAAATGGTGGTGCTGATTTTTTAGGCAATAAAAATCCAATGTTTCAGTATTTCTAATTGAATATTAGTTTTGGTGATATGATTAAATATGACCATGATGGAAACAATAAGGTCAGTTGGTGTGTGATTCAACATCCTGTCATCATGCACGATCTATGGAGGGGCAAATATAGGATGGATTTTGTTAAGGTTCAGGTGATGTTATTTGTTCATTCTTTTCCGCTATCATAAGCAAAGATGGTGATTTATATTGACTCAGCTTGCACCTGTCTGAATAATGGTTGTGTTCCCAGACCTCTAAGCAGCAGCAAATTGTCATGGTTAATTGGAGCTGCTCAAGAATCTATGCAAAATCTAAATGCAAGAATTTCTCCAATTAAAAAACCACTGGTTTGAACTAGGGAATATTTTAATTAATTCATAGTGAATGATGATTGATGCTCAGTCACAATTATTTGATAGTGCTTTGCAAAATCTGAATCTGTTTAGAAATATAATGTATGGAATTCTTGGTTATAGTTCACTGCTTGCATATACTGTTTGTTTTCCCAGGTGGGGTGGTATAACTCCTGATCCTGACTCCATGATTTTGGGGTTTCTCTGTGTCCTGGGTAGAGCTGGCAAAATGCCAACTGTCCAGGACAGAGTGAAAGTGTTCTTCCCACCCCCAACCAGCCAAGGGAAAAAGAAGAGGGAGAGGGGAAAAAAATCCCTTCAAACCAGGTTTATGCTGAAACTAACTACATGTATTTATACATAAAAGAGATAATTCAGAGGAAACTACAATATAACACACACTTACACAAGTTACATATATATAACAAGGAATAACTTCCCACTCCCCAATTAATTCAAAGAAAAGTCTATTACACTAGATCTGTAAGTACTCTAAGAGGCACATAGCAAGAAACAGAAAGAGTAACAACAAAAATGTTTCTACTTCCCTGATTGCAAACAAAATGCAAGCAGTGCAGCAGGTGCAGGAGCAAGGCCTGCTTCAAGATAAAAGCTGGATCATGTCTGGCTTGTACCTCGGCCATGGCAGAACTGACTAAGCCACTCCCACACACTGGATTTTACACCCTTTGAGATGATGCAATATGGTATGGAATACAATATTATTGGCTAGAAGAAGTCAGCTGTTAGCTAGCTCAGCCCAGCTCAAGTCAGCTGACAATTTCAGGCCTAATCTGAACTTTAAAGCTTAACTTCTTGGCCTACTTGGTTAAACTCATAACTCTCTGGAAGATAATTCTAATGAAACTCTTAGCACAAGAAAGAAAGTTTTTTTGTTTTATTAACCCCTTCTCTTAAGATTAGAATCTAATTCAGTACAAACAGTTGCAGAAAGTGGAAGGCAAATACATCTGAAAGTATTTGAAGTATACTTTGAAGTATAATTATTGAAGTAATGAATTACTTTTATTCACAAAGAGATCTCATTGATATATGCCTGGAGAGATTAAATGCCTCTTGAAAGTTATTTTCAGAAGTCAGTTTCAGTAGTGCAAAGTACTTAAAGTTTTTAAATATATTGTGGTATCCGTGTACAGTATCTGTATGATTATTTAGTGTGATGATATCTATGAATGTTTTTAATGTATTTTAGCAAGTAAGTTTTATTTTTAATAATATTAGATTGATAGGGAACTTACTGTGAAATATCTATCATCATTCAGAAAACAGGAAGGTCTGTAGATAATATCCATCCATTGAGACTTTTTCTTGAAAATATTCAAGTAACTTCCTTAGAAGTATTGTGCAAGTCTCATTGTTCTTGAAAACAGTTAAGATGTGCTTTCATGTGCATCAGTAGTATTATCCTTGTCCACACAGTGTTTGATGTCCTCCACAAATGCTGCTTACCCCAAGTCCTCAGTAATACATTTTTAACATTCCTGTGTAGTTTGCAAGTAGAAATTTGAGGGGTAATGAAAATGTATTAAAATTTCTGACATTATGCAGATAGTCCAGTTTAAAAAAAAACAACAAACAAAAACCAAAAAAACCATCATCTTCCATGGTTAAAAAAATCTCAGTGGCCTTACTTACTGGGATAAAATCATAAACTAGATCTTATAATCTGTGACTTGCTTCATGTTGGGCTTCTGTGCTACGTCCCAGAAGTCCTGTCGCTAGTGCATTTTTGGCAGTATAACCTGGATCAGGGATGAGATAGAAGCAAGGATACAGAATGCTATAACAGCATGGGTTTTGCTTAAATGTTCATAGGAAAAGTAACCCTATTTACTGCACGTGGTTACTCAGAGATCTCCATCTGCTCTCCTCCCTTGCTGTCACTGCTAGATAGTACTTTCTCTTTCCCTCCCTGCCTTTCTCGGCAGAACGATTCAGTGAAAATCAAGTCTTGCAACTCATTAGAATTGACTATATCAGTCAGATACAAGTCAGACTCTGAGGTATGTGGCCACCATTAGTTTCTCCTTGTTGCTGGCAACAGTCTACATTATGGCATGAAGACTGAACTTGCTGCCCTGTCCTGTTTTGGCAGAGCTAGAGTTAATTTTCTTCCTAGTATCTGATGCAGTTCTGTACTTTTGATTTAGATGAGAATAATGTTGATAACACACTGATGCTTTAGTTGTTGCTGAGAAGTGTTTACCCTAAGTCAAGAACTTTCCAATTTCCCATGCTCTGCCAATGAGCAGGTGCACAAGAAGCTGGAATGGAACACAGCCAGGAAGCTGACCTGAACTTGCCAAAGGGACATTTCATAATATAGAATATTGTGCCCAGTATGTAACTGGGAGGAACTGAGCAGGAAAGACCCATTGCTGCTGGGGGACAGGTTCGGCATCAGTCAGCATGTGCTGAGCAATTGTATTGTACATCTCTTGTTTCTATTGGGGTTTAAACCCCTCTCTCTCTCTTTTCCATTTTCATTATTACTATTTTACTTTATTTCAATTATTAAACTGTTCTTATCACAATCCTTGGGTTTTACCTTTTCATTATTCTCCTCCTTTTCCCACTAGAGAGTGTGTGAGTGAGCAGCTGCATGATATTTAATTGCAAGCTGGAGTTAAACTATGCCATGCCCATACGGAAAATAAGTCTGAAAGCATGGCTTGGAGTATAGCCAGAAGGCGTTCTAAAGAGTTGATGAAGCTGTGTGTGCCTGTTTGGTGATGTAATGTAGAGGGAGGCACTTCAGAACAGGCTGTCACATGGACAGTAGGCATGCTGTGATCACAGCTGCTCTGAGGACTGCTCACTAGAAGCAACTGAGGCATAACCAGTAAGAGTTGGCATTACTCTGTAGAAAAAGCCTTTTTCTCTCTATGGTCTGGGTTTCCCTCCCTCTGTCTTTTCACATTACCTGTAGCTATGAAGAACTTTAGGCTTCTGCAAACCTGAAAAAAATTTATCTAAAGATGTCATAGGAAGTGTTTTAAAACAGCCTGCAGGTCTAGCTGGCATTGAACCTTCAGATGCCTGAACACCTCTAAAAGTCTGGGCCTTGAGGACTTTAAAAAGTTGCCTACTTTTCTGCAGAGATACATATATATATATGCATGTATGTATTTCTGGGGTAATAATCTCTCATGCTAACTGACAAAAGGCAGTTTCCAGAATTAATGTAGCGTATCTGGGCATTGTTCCAATGAGACTGATGGCTAGATGGTGCTCTGGCTAAAGATATGGAGAACTAAAACCTTCAGGCAGGCAGAACCAACTGGGTAGACTTCTCAGCCTGGAGAGGTACTTTTTCTGTGCTTTTATGGGGAGGGAAGTAGTAAAAGCAGTATCTGCTCCCAGATTGTGGAAAGAAAATACTAACCAAAGATAAAAGCTAGCTAATAATAATTCAATAATTTAAATAATTATGAAACATATTTTAGGTTTAATTTCTCATATGCATGATGGTGATATCCAGATTTTATATCTTGCACTAGATTTTATTTCAAAGTGACACTAAGAAAATGTGTATAAAGACAAATAAATGTATTAATACATCAGCAACTGTGATAAAATCTTTTGAGTCACCATTGAAGTTAATTTGCATATTCTTAGGACACTTGAAAATATATGTTTAAAGAACTGCTTTTGAAATGCACCTTCATAGACTGAGGAGTCTGCCTCTGCAAAACCTTTCTCATGAATTTTGAGACTCTCCCCTGGGCAAGAGAATTAGAAAGAAACAATGGTAGTGAAATAGATAACAAAAAATATTTTGTCAGTGCTCAACATTTCAAGAAGTTATTTTCCATAGATACTAGAGAACGGGAAAGCTGGGGGGTTTGGGAATGCTTAGGCCTGGGGTGCATTCTAATCTTAAGTAGCACCCCCTTCTGTTGCATGCTGTTTAGACATATACATGAGGACACCTCAGCAACTGTTCTTTAAATGTACAGATCCATTCTGGGTGGAATCATAGAATCATAGAATATTGTGGGTTGAAGTGTCTAACTACACCATGTTGCTCAAAGCCCCATCCAACCTGACCCTAAATGTTACCACGAAAGGGGCGTTCACCATGTCTCTGGGCAACATTGCCAGTGTTTCACCACCTTAATTGTAAATGCATTGAATTGCCTCTTAACGTAGACATAGGTACTGTCCCCTCCATTTGATATGCCAAGTAGTAACCAGTATCTGAACATACCTTAATATTTCATGTGTTTATTCTCTTTTACAAAATATATAGAGATTAAAGAAAAAAAAAACCAGTAACAACTTAGTATGAAAATGTAAATATGTTGATATATATATAATTACACACCCGTGGTGTAATGGTGAGCACTCCAGACTCTGGATCACAAGGTCGTGAGTTCGAGTCTCAGTGGAGACCGTACCAGGCAGTTCAAGCCTCCCTGCCATCTGATCCCGTCAGATCTCGGATGCTCAGCAGGGTCAGCCCTGGTTAGTACTGGGTGCTGTGACAGTCCTGAGGATTTCACTGTCACTGTCCAAGCTCGCTTGGCCGTGGCAGACGGACCTCAGGACTGAAATGGTGGGGCCAGTTCTACACACACTGTGCCTCATCTAAAAACTCCACTGTGCAGGCTCGAAGGGCACACCCCCACCTGGGGAGAGCCCTTCCCAAATCTTCGTTCGTGAGGTTTGGCCATACATACATACATATATAAAAACTGGTGTATATCTGGAATGATATTAAAGGCTGTAATCTACTCAAGTAGGCTAAATGAGATTAGAGCATTTCTGACACTGACATAAAGCAGTTGATGTCCAAATTCTTTGAAACTGCTTACATCTGAATCACAGTCTGCTCTTAAGCTCACAATTAGCATGGGCAAGAGTCCTTTCCCAACTCCTGAGCTGCATGTGGAAGTTGTTTAGCAACATGGGCCATTTAAAAAACTTGGTTCTAGAAATGACTGGATTTCTTTGTCTAGGAACATTTCCACGTGCTTTAATTTACTACTGTGCATGTAACCAAAGAAATGGTTGAGTTGCATGCATGTATTCATAACCTTTTGGGAAGCATGTGACCAGGTACTTTAAGTTGTACAGCACCTCCAAATAGCATGCAAATCATCCTTTTCATTATTTAACAATCAGCATTTCTTGTGCTGGGACATTCCTCTCTTCAGTGTATATGAATACACATTAAAAAAACAGAGGGAAGTCATTAAGAAGTCCTTGCTGGCAGTGGTGCATGCTTTATTTTAGCTTGTTCAGCAGCAAATGGGATACAATTTTTTCACTCCAGCATAAGCCTTCCCATTAGCAAACTAGGAGGAAGAAATGAGTAGGTAATGAAAATGCTTGCTTGGAAATGTTTAGAAATTAAGTCCAGCATCACATGTAATAGCATTAGGCAGTCACAGGTTTATGGGACCTATTGATTAGCTAATGGCAATTAAAAGAAAAATCAGGATGTCACAGACATTCTGTGATATCTGAGCCAGAGACACCATGATCCATCACTGATTTGGGAGATCCTGAGGAGGAGGACATGATAACTAATAAATCCACAGGGAGGAAAAAACTCTCATGTGCTGACACTGATTTTACCATTCTCTCTCTATGAAAATAAATGCCAAAAGAAAAATAATGTTTTACCCCAGAAGACTTATTGTGTGAACAAGGGGATAAGTATCAGAAATTATTCTGGATAGTAAATATTAGAAATTCCAAAGTAATGTTTCCATTTTTCTCACTTTAATAAACAAGAAACAGCTAGTATTTTTTGATACGTTAGGAAGAGTAATCCACTTGAATCTGTAGAAGACAGCTATGAATTTATGGCAATAGAGGTTCCTGATTTCTTGGGATAGTTTCTTCGTTTTGGTTACAGGATTCATTCTCCCCATTAATGTTTCATATCTGTGGAACTTTCTTGGTACAATATACATAATTCTGGTATAACACTGTGAAGGGATCCAGAGATTGTCTTAAGTGGTTAATAAGCAATAAACTGAAATAGGGATGACCCCTCTTCCTGACCTTGCAGGCTACTCATCAGTTATTTCCTGTGCTGGAGAGCTCTGAGATTTGTGTCATGGCTTGGAGAGGTGAAAAATGGAGCTTTCAGGGTTGTTCAAAGGAAGGAGGTGCTAGAGGTTTCCTAGAATAGAACAAGCTAAGAATCACCTGTGCAGGACTCACTTGTTTTTATTACAGCTGGGGATCTCTACTGCCAGTTCCTAGCATGGTCTCACTGCTAGCCATATTGCTATAGCTCCATATAGGAGTGTCACTACTTGAGAATAGAGTGGGAGTCCAAGGTTGACTGAAATATAATAAAACTTCCTGATTTCACATTTAAAATGCTAGGTAAAATTCCAGCCTTTTCTGTATTTATCCTGTTTAGAACTTTGCACAATATATTAGACAGAGGAAAAGTTACAGTTGTCAGCTACTCTGAATTCTGATTTTTAGGCTAACCACATAGTGGACAACTTCATCCACTGGCTTTGTGAAATAAAAACTTAATGCAGAATTGGAGTCTGATTCTTAGGGTGTGTGGGAATATAGGGGAAAAACTTGATTTTTATTCTCCTTTCACCTATAGGAAAGGTAGTGGCATTATTTGTCACATTTTACTACACAAGATGTGAAAACACTACCAAAGTGCTCTTTCAGCCACAGGCTAAGAGAGGAATAACAGTCTTATTTAGCTAACCTTTATGTAAAAGCCACATAACTTGCTGTGACCATTTCACAACTCCTCTGGAAATCATTCTTAAAGATGTAGAAAAGAAATTTTAAATGTGGTTGGCGTAAGAAAACTTTATTGCCTCTTATATTTAATATCTCCATAAGGAAACTAGAATATTTGTGTTTATATCCTCTAGAAAACCAGACCTGTCTTTATTATACAAGCCACCAGTCCACAGAGAAAGGGGACAAACATGAAAAAAAATTACAACATTGACACCCAGATTTTTCCTATTTTGTCTTGACAGTGTTTCTTTTATATGATGGTGTATTGCTGCTATCGCCTACTGTTAGTCTTTATGGTAATTGAAGCTGGGCCCAAAAGACCTTGGAGGCTTGTATCTTCCCCTCACATTAGTGACACTTCAGTGATAAACTTGAACTTAAAGTTACTGAGGCGTAACTGAGGGTTCATTTGATAGCTAATGTTTTTCAGCAGCACTTTAGGGCTTCAGGGGCTCAGCATGAGCGAGATTGTTAATGTCCTGTAAGGGAAAACAATAACACATTTCATTAATGCGTTCATGTGTGAAGCATCCATTAGTGCACTGGAGGTATTAATGACGTTATGCTTTAAACTGACATGTGGGGCATGGCAGGAATTGCAAGGTCTGATGAGAACAGATGACACGATAAGCAAATATTTGAATGGCTTCATTTGCCTGTAGGTCAAACCATGGTGTAGGGGAACTGAGAAAGCTAAAACATGGGAGAGATTAGTGTTTTTCCTATCATGGACTGAACGACAGGAAAACCTAAGAAAGTCTGTTTACTAAGTAAACAGAGAGGTCAGTAAGGGCAATAAATATGTAAAAAGTACAAGCTTAATTACTGAGCCTCAGTTGGTAATTCGAATTTAATTTGAATTAAATTGTTAAAGCCACAGAACAATTTAAGTCAGAGATTTAAAGGCTAGCATTTGATTTTATTACTATTCTATTAATTTTCAGTATTACCTCTCTTTCTGCCTGATGTGAAGGTTTAAAATTTATAGCCAAATAAGCTACTGACTAAATCAACAAGATCATGGCACTTTGTGCCAGAACTGAGTTTTGCCATGGGATTTTAGTAAACTAGCTTGTCTGCAGGTAAACAGAAGCTGTTAGAGTTGATAAGATCATTTTACTTCTCCAGTTGTCATGTGTGTTTTTTATTTTGTTATTTTTGAACTAGCCTTAAATTAGCAGATAAAGGCCTATTCCCCTGTTTGGAATCAGTGTTGCATTGCTACAGGAGGCTCAGTACAAAGGATTTGACAGCTGCAACTCAGCCATTAGATGACAGTAGTGCGCATCTCAATGCCATCTAGTATAATTTAACATGAATGATCTGACATGCTTGGCAGATCCTTGAAGAAGGGGGAAGAAAAGGCCATTCCTCTGCTACCTCTGATTCATTATGATTTCATACAACCAGACTTTCCCTTTTCAAAAGCCGTAACACTCACTAGCTGGTTAATGCAATGAGATTGCATATTATGGCTTTTGTGTCAGTGCTGCTGTCCTAAACTAAAGCAAACAACTGTTGCATTGTCAGTTGTTTAGGATTCCCAAATAAAAACCTTCACAATTCATTTAAATATCTTCAACCACCTTCATCAAACACATGAATAATTCTTCACACTTCACTGTTCTCTGATTTTCATCTTTTAGTACAATGTGGTGAATTCCTGTCCAGGTCTTTGTGCTCGTACATTAATTCATCTTCTTATAATTAAAAAAATAAGCAAATATCTTGGATTACTTTTCACACTGAAAGTTTGGGAAGTTTGCTTTGAAGTTTCCATTATGATTGTTGTTGCACATATTCCTTGTTTCTGCTGAAATTTTCCATCCATAGACTTTCCCCTGGAGATAAATTTTCGGGAGACAAGTTGAAATCAAATCACTTCAATCAGCTGGAGTGTTCAGGAGGTGGGAAAACATACTTTTTGACTGAACAGTTGTCAACGTGTAAAGATATTGTCAAGAACAGTGTGTGTTTTCCTTTTTAATAAGCTGCAGATTGTCTACAGTTGGCTCATTCTTATGCTTTTCTTCATAGCAAGCTGTCTAAGAGAGGGCATGTAATGGACTACACATAACTTTCTCCAACTAGCTGGTCAAATTTGAATCCTTTGCTGTTTCTGGCCATACATCCTTCAAATTAAATTATGCTATGTCTGCTCCTCAATGTACAGACTCCTTAGAGCAGAAGGAGTGTAAATTGATGACTGCTATAGTAGAAAGGGAAGGGTACCAGGTCTGCATTGCAGAGAGATGATATTTGTCTATTCTTAGTCAGGTACTCCTGTAACAGGACAGGTGAGAGGAAGCTGTGTGAGAATGACCCTGGAGACTAATCCCTTCTGATGCAGTTTCAAGTGTTCTAAGCAATACATCAGTCTTGGGCTCCTGCTGCAGTGAAATGTTTGAGAAGACAGAGTGGTAGAAATGCTATTTATGAGCTGGGATTACAAAGACTTTTTATATACTGCAAGCAGCATATCTCTGAGATCAGTATTTCAATTACTTCATTAGAAAAGGCATAAATGATGTAAGAGGATCAAACCTGGCTTTAGGACCTTGCTCTGACACAGATTTGGAAAAATAAACACAAGAGATAGGAGTAGAATGGGGTGGTTAAGCAGCCAGAAGTTTTTGTTTGAGCTAGTTCAGTGAAATAAATTTAATGCAAGCAGAGAATGAAGACACAGAGTTTAAAACTAGTGAAAGGAAAAGCACCTGAGGAAGACAACAATGGGTCAGACAAGCTAGCAAACAAATAATTGTTTAACAGATAGCATTTCAGAGTTTGCAGTTTTAAAAATTGCTGGATTTTCTTCTTGCACTACATACTGTGACTTTGGCACAAATCGTCTGGCAAAAAAATAAGAGAGTTTCTGAGTATTGTTCTCAGAAACCTTCTAGGCAAAACTAGCAGTTTTGAAGCTCTGGAACGATAACATTTTTGTGCTTATCCTGCTGTGCCATAGTATATTTTTACTGATAAACATAATGATAAATCATTAATTTGTGGCATATTTCATTTAGATGCTAATTGCAGTTCTAGCTCATTATTGATATTAATGATCCAACAACTCTAACTGTTAAGGGATGAACAAGGCTGAAATCATGGTCCATAAGCTTGCTACTCTTTTAATAGATTTGAATGAAAATTAGAATATGTATGCAAATTGGTGGCTAAAAGGAATGGGAGTATTTCAGATCTGTTGAATCAATACATTTTTTTGGAAATCAATGCTAATTTGCCTGGGTATTTTGACTAGAAGATGAACAGTATCCTCAACCTGGGCACCAGGTGTTAGTCTTGGAGCTGATAGAGAGGAGAGAGCTTTGAAAAAAATCCTCTGTGGTTGGATTAATGCTTTTTTCC
Organism: Pithys albifrons albifrons; assembly: GCF_047495875.1. Classification (NCBI taxonomy): domain Eukaryota; kingdom Metazoa; phylum Chordata; class Aves; order Passeriformes; family Thamnophilidae; genus Pithys; species Pithys albifrons. The sequence goes on along the minus strand of NC_092497.1, from coordinate 74,658,885 downwards.
CCAAGATTTCCTATGATGCTTAGCACTACATTGAGGGGTTTAAAAAAAAAGGAAAAAGAAAAAAAATAAAGGAAAAAAAGAAGAAAAAATAGAGGAACAGTATGTAACAATCTGATGAAATAACCATGACATTTATTCAGGAATTTTGCAAAATTACTGTGGTGTCCTTCTGTGCTTTTGGTCCCCTGGATCCAGGGGAAAGGCATGAACTTCTGGGCATGCTGGTATCTGTGTACAAGTAGTGTTGACATATCTGGTAGAACATGATTTTATCAAACACTTAAGAAAATACAATTTCTGTCAATGCAGAAAAAGTCATGAAGGATCTTATCAAAAGGGCAACATCCAGCACAACCCTTTGGAAGTGACATTGAGAGTAGTTGCGATACTACCTGACATATTTGGTAAAATTCAAATATACTGATGAGTAGCTAAGAAAGAAAACATGTCTGGAAACTACTGAACAGTAATTGTTAGTTGTCCAAGCCAAAGAATTTGTTTGCAGGTCAGTTGCTCACTGCTGAACATGAACAAAACTGCTTTTATCAACCATTAAAAAACCCTCAGAAGTTTATGTACTTTTAAAGTATAAAATATATTAACCAGCATGATTTAATTCCAGCATTCATGAAGTTTCCCCATAAATATAAGTGCATATTACAAAATATTAATCAGGACTCCAATTTGAAATTGCTCTGTATTTAAAAGTGGTAACCATACACTAAATGAGTCAAATCTGCTAGTCTAACAGCAGATTTAGAAAAAAAGATGGAACATTAGTCAGATGTTATAAAATCTCATCTCATCCTTCCCCTGGAGCTCCAGTATCTCAGTGCTTAAATTTCACATTAGATATACAGAATAATAATGATTTAGTGAGCTTGTCATTTCTCAACCTGAGAACTTCCCTAAGACCTCTTCTCCTTTTTTTCAACACTTTAATTCTGTTAGTTGTTTCTTCAAAGTAATAATAAATTCAGCTAAGAAGATATCAACTGTCTTAAATATATTATAAGTATATGTACTTTTGCCAACATGAGTTGTGTGTATGTGTCTCCGAAAGAAGCACTTTAAAACCAAATGAAAGTTAAAAATCATTGACATCTCAGCAAACTACTAATAGTACATGTATTCTATCGTCTACACTCTTTTTTCCTTGTTCGTGTGCATTGCATACTGTTTTCTTAACCATTGACTGAGGGGAAAAACAAGCAAAACATTAGTATTTCATATCAGAATTTTCTTTCTGAAACTTCAGCCATAAACTCTATTTTGAGGTTTAAATCAACTTGCACTGATAACAGGATGAAATTTTCTTGCATGAGTCATCTTTTTTTTAAGCATCATTATTGTAGCCTGGTAATCGTGGTACGAAATTCAATGAGCACCTTGATTATTTCATTTGATGATGTTCTGGAGAGAAGTGGAATATGTGATTTCATTCAGATAGTGACAGTGGAACTTCCTGAAAATGACTGAAAAGAAACCCTTTAGAACTCATGTGAATGGAGTAAAAAGAGACATATTAGACTTGTGGGGTTTTGTTTGTTTGGTTGATTGGTTGATTTTGGTTTGGTTATTTGTTTTTGTGTTATCATCTTTATTCTGGTTACTGTTCATGCTGAAATACATGCAGCACTCAACTTTGACTCTGGAAACCTAGTGATATTTTCACTGAAGAGAAACACAACTCCCTTGGTGTGTCTGATATTAAAGTTTCTCTCATGTCTTTTCTGATGATTGTGATCAGTGTTCCAGTAAAGTCAAAGGTAAAAAAACCTTTACATTGGAAAGAGATTTGGAACTAAGGAAATTTATCTAATGATTTTAGTAAGCTCCATATTCATTTTTGTACTCTGCTATTCACTTTTTGTCAATTTTATGTAAATTCTATTTAACCATTTTCTCAGTAATGTTTGCAGATGTAAGTCCTTTGAAAATACAGACCTTCTGCCTTTTTTCCCTTCACTACCCAACCTGAGAAGTGCATCTACAGTGTGAACATACATGAAATGCTAAGTGTGAGGATGAGGACATAGGGTCTTGAAGATCACTGACTGTTTCTTTAATAGGTATCACATAGTTACTCATCAGATGACAAACAGGATCAACAGAAGCTGATTTGCTGATTTTTGAAGATTCAGTGAAACATGTTATTTCTAGTACTGGTGGAATGCAAAGTTTGTGAAAAATACTTCTACTTACCTCTAAAAAGTGCTTTGAAATCTCTTTGGAAGGAATTAGTGATCCATATTTGCATGAATCTAACAAGTGAGATTTACTGTTTGAAGCCATTGCTCTTTCCATTTATCATCACTAAGGTCTGCTGCTTCAGCAGCTGCTTAGTCCGGTGTCCTTCCACTCTTGTCCACCCAATGCGCAATCCAAATCAAAAGCCATGAAAAACTGAATATGGTAAGTTTGAAATGTTTTGGCAATAACTGGGGTAACTCATTGTTTGTGAAGCACCTTACAAAAACGTGCAGGGAATTATTGCCCTTTAGATATGCCAAAGAATACAACTTTGTAATTCTGACGAACATACTAAGCTACTAAACATACTAAACATACTTTCTGTGAATATGGAAAGATTTAACAGAGTTCCTGAAAAACAGAGAACTCAGTTGTAAAAAGAAAAAAAAAGTCAATTCAGAAAAATGCTAATGGTGATAGTGGAACTGGTAGTGTTCTTAGGAAAGAAGTCAAGGATCAAACTTCTGTCCAGAAGTCAGGAAGAGCCATAGGAATCATTGTTTTACATAGTACTAAGAAAAATGTGTGAAATTAAGTAATAGAAAGCTTTAAATGCTAGAGGAGGTTTCTGATCTAGTCTTAGAGGGAAGAAGGAAATGCGTTTCTCTGATATTCAAGACAAGCAAGCTATGACTGTGCATTGCCATCAGGGTGAAAAAATAGTAGTAGATTTTTGGCTTGCTAAAGCTGTCCTGGCCTCTGCAAGAACTTTAACTGCACTAATCCTGCACTGGGAGTGATGGTGGAGAACACAGAGCCTCTTGTTATATGCTTGAGTTCGAGGCTTTACCTCACCCATTTAAAAAAGATAACAGTTCTGTTTTCTGCAGCCACTGAGCCATCTATTTTCATCAGCCAAAAAAAGGGGTAAAGGTATAGGTGACAGTGACTAAGCAGTTTTTAATTTTTGTTGTTGTCATTGTTTGATTTTTGTTTGTTTTTAAATAGAGAATCAAACAGAGAAGTTTACCTGAATAGACAGCTTAGGGACAGAGCTTTTATTCTAAGGAGAGTCTTAAGAGAGGAAAATGTAGCCATATGTGAGAAATGAAATTACTTAACTGGCACCAAGGAATGAGTAAAAATAGGAAAACCTAAAATATGAAATTATACATGAGCAGATGAGTATACATCAATAATGAGGAGGAGTAAAGGAAAACTAGAAGGATGTAACATGCATGGCGCAAGACATTTGCAGAATTGTGAAATATATTATCTTAATGATGTGTGGCTCGTCTTCGCGAACGCAGATTTGGGAAGGGCTGTCCCCACGTGCCCTTCCAGCCTGCGCAGTGGATTTTAGGTGAGGCTCAGCGTGCACAGAACTGGCCTCACCGTTTAAGTCCTGAGGGTCCATCTGCCACGGCCGAGCGAGCTTGGACGGTGCCAGTAAAGTCCTCAGGACTAGAACCTACAGCACTTGTCATTTCCCAGGAGGTCTCCCATCCAAGTACTAATCCGGGGCTGACCCTGCTCAGCTTCCGAGATCTGACAGGATCAGATGTCAGGGAGGCATTTAACTGCCCTTAATGATGACAGAACAATATATTACTTGAAAGATGATGGAAGAAACTGAAGTGAAGTATTTTTGTTTCTTTATTCCACCAGAATAGGAGGATGAGAGATGAGGAGATTTTTAAAATGTCATAGATTAGAGGTGACAAGGTTTGCTGTTTTTACTGATGTACAGGACAAGGAAAGGAAAGAATCTGAGATGACCACCAGGTTTTGACCTTGGTATTTTTATTGTGGGTGCAAATGTTGCCATCTGTTCTCATGTGCTTAAAAGTGCTTTACAGCCCATGGGGACACTTGACCTAATCATTCTGAGTTACTTTCTCATTTTTGCATTCTAATGAAATTGCTAGGACTGTCCAGTTCTTATGCACATCATGCTTAAGTACCCATATTGCTTGGCAGATCTATATCAACATTGACATCTAAAAGAAGTTAATCTAGCCAACTGCAATCATAGTTAACACTGTTTTTAAAATAAAATATGATTTGAACTGAGTTCTAGTTATTCCCCCAAACCTTTTAATGCCTCTTGTTAGCATGCATGGCAGGCACATACTAAGTAATGAGTGGGTGGTATCCTAATTCTTAAATTATCAGTCAGTGCAAATCAAATCTTTTTATCTGTGAGTCATATGAAGATATACACCAGCCAGAAAGCTGAGTTAGTAAGAAATGTGACACTGAACAGAAGGGCCTGAGAATACTCCTCTATCAGGCTGTACTGGTGGGAAGAGATTGCATCTACCAAGAGGAGCATGAGGGAACGTGTATGCAAAGACCAGTAAAAAGGCACACTGTGGAATCGGAAGAGCCAAGACAGGTACCATCTGTGTTGGTCTGGTTAGAGCTTGGTAAACTGGTGTGAATTGTCCACCTTCATATTCCTCTATATTGCACAGTATAGATGCATACTGGGAATGCAAGGAAAGGCAAGAAAAGAGTATTTTTACTATTACCTTATTAGGTAAGGGTTTTTTTCTCATTTAAGGAAATTTGCTTGATCATTGCCTGATATTATTCAGATATGTCATAATTTTTTTGTTTTTTTGAAAACATATCCATACAAAAAGGTCGTAAGTGTTGAAACCTGCAAGATTTTGAAGGGATTTTTTTAAAACTAGTAACTTTTATAAATGGTTTTGTACAGTGAGACTTTTTAAATTTCACTGAAAACAGCAATGGCTCAATTTTGTTATGGTTTAGAATGAAACTGATGAATTGTCTATATGAAAGGTGAGAGATTGATAAAAGTGACTAAACTCAGATATAAGTTTAACTTTCTCTTCCATTCAGTCTGGGGTGAGGCAGATCCTCTTACAGGGAACCATTTATGTTGGAAATATAGTCATTTGGATGCAAGAAACAGACAAATGCAGCCTTTCCAGCTTGGTGAACAGGCACTAAAATGTGGACAGTTCCATATACTCCTTTTAGAGAAGGATCCGGACCCATTCTCATCTGTCTCTGTTTTGAAGGGTCCCAAGAGGTCTCCAGCCACCTGGAATTCTACAAACAAATTGAGTATTGGTTTTTATTTGAATCTGCATGAGATCTGAAAGCTCACAGAGAATAAAAGCTAAAAATAGCAATGGTAGATGTAGGCAGAGACCAATGCAGTCATCCAACAGACAATGAGTTTCTCTGCCAGATAAAAGACTTTAATTTGCATGACTGATAGGTGCAGAGTCATAATGAACTCTTTGTCCTGCCTTGTCCATATGACCTATATAGGCTGTCTGTGAAAACCATGCAGAACAGTATTTGGGACATAAAGACCAAAATGGAAGATAATCCACAGGAATTCTTTATTTTAGATGACTGCCTTTCAATGGCAATTATTTGTCTGCTAATTATTAGGAGAATACATGCATATTTAGCTTCCTGTGATACTATATATTTCTTGATTTTAAGCTATATGGTCCTAAAATCAGCTTTACATTTTACAGAAATTAATAGATCAGGGGAATAGGTGGGATGGATGCATTCTTGAAAAGAATTCATGGGTCTTCTGTAAAAAGGGCATTTCATATCCAGTAGTAAACTGTTATAGAATATTGAACTTTTGAATCCAGATGGTGCTCATGAAGCTTCATTTTGTGTTTACAGACTCTTCCTGGTGGAGGTTTCTTCTATTTTATAACTATAATAAGCAGTACTATAAAAAGGTAGGGAGTGACCAAATGGAGGTCTGAAATTGAGGTTGGAACAAACAATTCTAGTAAAATGTTAACAGTTTAAAAATCTAGATTGTTTTTTCTGAAGGTGAGGGAACAGAGAAGGAAAAGGATAGAGCTGTAAATCTTCCATTTATATTTTATTTCTGTGTAAGTTAGAGTTCTTGTAGAGTTCAGGTGTAATCACAGCCTTCTGTTACAACAGGAAACACCATCTGCTGAGGCATTCTGTGAGCAATATAATGTCTCTCTAGAGACAGCTTAGCATTCTATTCACAGAGAAAGATGGCAGGGACTTGTAAACAAAAGAAGACAAGTGAAGCAGTGAAGAATAGGCTGTGCTCTAAAGATTCAATATGTTTTTTTACAGCTGAAAAATCCTGTATTGCTATAAAAGCCTGGCAGAGCTCTCTGATGTATTAATTGTAGGGGTTTTTTTATGCAACCTTGTTATTTGAAAGCCAAAAAGTAATGTGAAAACATTGATTGTTGTTGGGGTTTTTCAATGAAACAATCAAATTTGTATGAATCTGGACCAAATTATGTAGCAAATAAGTATCTTTTAGGGAAAAGGAGAGAAAACTTAATTGCAGCTCATTAGTAATTAAATAGGTAAAGTATGCCTACAAAAGAATAGGTATTGGCTGTCAATGAATTTAAACTTAGGAAATCCCCTGGAATGAACAGTAGCCTTGTTAGTTAAAAGATGTCTAGTATGAACGCTTTTTATATTTTATGAAGTATTTTAAAACAGACCAGAGGTGTGGTAGTAGTAGTGGGGAGATGGATTGAATGGAAATTATTTCCTGTTTTGGATTAAATCAAAGTATCAGAATTATATATATATATATATTAGAGTACCATTAAGTATAGTCTTTATTGGTCTTACGTTTAAATTAAATTCATGACAAAGATAAGGTACTGTAACTTTAGGACTTGACATTAGGATGTTTGTAGGTTCTCCTGGACAAAGCAGAATGGATAAGTCTACAGTGGGTTTAGGATCTATTCTATCAAACATCTCAAAGTAAGAAAATCTTGCTTTGTTGCTCTCTCATGCAAAACAGATATTCAGTGTTCAAGAAATGTGAGAGAATTCCATTTCATGGAAGCTCTCCTTAATCTTGTCCATAATGAAAATACAGTTGAGATAATTTTCTGTGGTGATAAAAACACATATGAATTGTAAGTTTTTCATGGGTTTTTCTACTGTAAACATTCAGAATATGTTTAATTTGTATGACGAAAGCTGGAGGGAAGGGAAAGAGGAATAAAAGGAATATCTTTATTTGATTTCCATTTCATGATAGGTATGTTTTATTAGGTGAGGCAACATCTTCATAGTTTTAGTGCAAAACATGGGAGTTCAATACTTGCTTTCTTGAGTCTGAAAATAGTTGAGGCTGATTTGTCACTGAGATAACTGTGAGTGTAATCAGGACAATTTACATGTAACATAGGTGGCTTTCAATTAAATTGAACGTTTTAATTATGACATAAAGTGTGAGTTTGGTATGACCTTTAAAAAAATCACAGCCTCATTTTCAAAAGGTACAATTTATCATGAGTAGTTGAAGGTCCAAGAGGCTTATATGTTGGTCCTTTAGTCATGAATTAAATTCCCTCATAAGGTATTTATATTTTGTTAAACTTAAAACAGAAGAGGCACCTTAATTTTAGCCACTGTCTTAATTAAGATTCAGAACATTTAATCATTTGCATTTTATGAGCTGTAATGTCCTCTGGGCTGCAAAAAGTCCCACTGGTGCAAAGGGGACCATGTGTTCTCACTTACAAAATGACAACAGTGGTGACTTTTACTAAATGGTTTTTGAGAGGGAAATAAGGAGGGGAAGTAATAAGTTCCAACTATTTGCAGAAATCAGAACTCTGTGTTGGGGGAACAGAAGAAGTATAGATTAAAAAACATGATATGATTGACACAATTATCTGATTCAAGTAAATCTTATAAAAATGAGGAGAAAGTAAAACATTCAGACCTATCTCCCCTTCCCTCAGATCTACTATGTTAGTTCAATGAGTAGTAGGTTTCCATTTATGTCTGAAGTCAGTCATCTTTTAAGAAAAAATGCTTTGCTGTGTAAAGAGCAATAAACAATCCTGTGGGAACTGGAGAATGACATATGGAGAATATAACTTTTTGTGTCCAAATCATAGAAGAATGGGATCTAAGAAGTCCAAGTGTTAGAAAACTAAGACAAGATGGCCCTATCACGCAGCAATCCTTTCCAGAAGAATTTCATCAATCTTCTGCTGTCTAGGCACATGGGAATATAAATCTGTTTAAATCCATGGGGGGTTTGTGGGAGTTCTGCCCCAATTTTGTTGGGGTTTTTTTTGTACTTTTTGTAGTCTCTGGGAGATATAACTGGAAAAACTTTGAAACAATGTAATAGTTTCATATCTAAAAATGAGTACTATCTGTAGGACTTACCCCTAGACACTAATAGTTTTTGGAGAGCTGTTGAGCATTAGCTGTAATGCCCAATGTCAGGCTTATTTCATTCCTCTAAAAATGGGTGACTAATATGTGAAAGGAGTAATCTCTTGTCTAGATTTATTCTGAAGTGTGATTTTCTGCTCCAAAGAGCACTTCATGATGGATAATAGCAAATAAAGACAATGTGATCTTTGCTTAGTTTTCTTAGGGTAGCTATAGACTGACTAGCAAAAAATGGGGACAAAACCCCCTCCTTGAATATTTGTAGAATGGCTTATCTTTTAAGTCAGTGTCTCAGACTTCTAAAACCCTGCAGGAATTGTTGGGCATTTCCTGGGACCAGTTCTCCTGTCAGAAGTTAATGCTGTTTACTATTTATAGTATCCTGGAGTCCTATTGTGTAAAGCAGTAAACTCGTTAAGAACAACTGCCTTTAGGGACTTGCATAATGTATCCTCCTGATCCCATTCTTTGTTGGTTTAGACATCATCCATGCAGATACCTGCCTTTTTAATACCTAGAAATTGTCCTGTTGATGGGTTGAGTAATTAAACTGAGTTAGGCTTTCTAGATTTGAGATTTATACTGTTCATTTTATTGTGCTCTCATTAATCCAGCAATGTGCTTGGTCTGCCATCTGGAATGACATATTAGTGCATCCTAAGTAAAAGAAATTTGTCGTTTGATTTTCCACTCTAGGTCTGTATAATCAAGTATCTAGCCAATTCCTAGAAAAGTACCCTTTCTTCAGTTTCATGGCTCTTGTTTCATAACTTTGAATCTCATTCCTGTTGTGTAATGACTTCAATATGAAAAGGACACTTTGAACAAAGAGTCTGGCCCAATATTATCTGAAAGTGTTGCTACCCACCTTTATTTTAAATAACACCTTGCACTGCTATTTCTTAAGGAGACAAGACCAAGACTGTTTCTTTCAGGTTGTCTACTACGTGTATGTTGCTTTACTCAAAATCTCTGCAACCTAGGAATTTCTTCAGTCATGAAGTTAAGTAAATGAAGGGAATTTACAGGTAGTAATTCCATTTATAATCGAATAATTCCATTTATTATTTATTATCCATCTTTCTGAAAGACAGAGATATAGTTAACTTTTGTCTTTAAATTAAAAGTTCTAAAATACAAATAGGCTGCAAAAGGGTAAACTGAACCAAAATAAAAGCCCCAGAAGAAGAAGCATTTCTTGGAGGTGGCTTGCCAATCTCTGATAAAGCACTGCCCATCTCCCTACTTTCCATCATGTCTATTATGAGTTTCTTGCTCATACACTAATAAAATTAGAGCATTTTCAGACAAGTTTTATTAAGTAGTTTATTTGGAACAAAGAGGACCTGAAAACAGGTCTTTAGTGTAGTATATAAATACTAGCAATCAAGATTTAGCTGCTTCTAGCAGGGGGTGCTGCTATGGGTTGACATGTTTGTGATTGCCTAAGGGACAATTTTCAGGAAGTCACCAAGTCTCTCTGAGAAGTCAGAGGTTTCTTAATCCTGTGTATGAAAAGGGGCCTGAGAAAAGCATCTCTTGATAAGAAGGGGATAAGAATACCTAAACCAAGATTTTCTGGTATGCCTATACAGTGTTGTATGTCTCTGTAAGGTCTCATCACAGGAGAAAGACTACAAAAGACTGAAGATTGTCTTGGGAGCAGATGCGATTCTAGGTACTTTCAGGATTTTTCTTGACTTTGGCATGTGAAAAATCCTCTGTACTAGGGAATTGTCCTGCCCATAATACTGTGCAACAACACACAGCCATACCATTAATGGCAGAAGCAGAAGCAGAAATAATAAAGCACATAAAGAAAAATAAACATTCCTGTAGCTGGATCCATAAAAATATCAGAACATGACACGGTGTCTGCAGCACTTACAAATTTTCTCATCTGAATGAATGGAAGAAAAATCCTTCTTGAATCATGGCACTATTGCACATTGAAAGTCAATCATCACTTCTAAAAGACCCTTGCACATCTCTTCTGTTTCATTTTCATTTTTAGCCCACCTATGAAGATGGATCCTTTCAGACTGAGACCTTTTTTATCGTACTTATTCTGTTAGTATTAGTATTGAAAAATTGCAAAGCTTACTGTGAATTTTATCTTTTCTAGCAATTTTGCAACCAGAAATATGACTTTGCAGATAGTCAACAGGAATCCCTAGAGTACTAACAATTGTAAGTGTGTGTTTCTCTAGTTTCTCTATTACTTGATCAATGATATCACTGATGCAAATCTATTCCCATAATGCACAGAGTGTGATTATTTTTATGTTGTTTACCTACTCTTGCCATAAGGTTAAGCAATTCCTACTATTAAGCTAGATGAAATTGCATTACCTTAATGAAATGCACTTTACTGTTAAAGAAGAATGTCACTTTCACAAGTGGAAGCGCTGTTAGCAAATTTTTACGAGAGAATTCCCAAAATCATATCTTAATTGCTTGGACAGCTGTGTAGTTTACATAATGAGCAAACAATGCCAAGGTTTTTTATATTCTTTGTCAGCTGTATTGGATGTTAGTATGCGTGGTGGACCTTTTTTAGGCTTTTTATTACTTGATTGCAAATCATTCTTCATTGCTGCCCAAATTTATGGAAGGACATTGCTCCCTGAGGTGCCATATCCTTTCAGGTCTGTAACTGAACATGACTGATGGCTCCAGTGTAACAGTTGCTTATTACAGCGCTCAGTGAGCTATGATTGCTCCAATACTTTATGTTGGCAGATGTGTTTCCCTTGAAACAGCATCTGTGAGACAGAGTTCATTGATCAAACCCCCCTCTGGCTGTTCCATTATGTGCAAATTATTGCTAAAAGCAGAGAGGCTGAGAAGGGGGGTAGGCGGGTTGTGCATGTGTGTGTGTGTGTGCATACAGTATGCTCACTGCAGAACTGAAAGAAAAGAAAAAGCTAAAGTAATGAATAAGAAAAAAAGATATCTAACTATCGCGAGGCCTGATCTCCACAGAGACAGTTACAGCATGCCTTTAATAAGGCTTTCAGAGGTTCTGCCTCTATTGTTGAATAAATTACTTGACTGCATCTAGTTTTATGGGGTTTTCTGGTAGTTTATTTCGTGGCCCTCTTCGTCACAGGTTACAGTTACTAGGAAATCACTGAGAGGAAGGAAGAAGGGCTGAACTATGTTTACATTAACACTTTTTAACCATTCCTGCACAGGAATATACAAGCTACAGGAGAGGCTATATGCAGAACTAATTTTTCACAGTTACACACAATTCTAAAACTTACACATGCCATGCAAGCTGTTTAATATCATACAGTTATGGCTAATTATTAAGAAATATATAACTCACAAAACTACTGGATCTAAACAGTCTTTATGCAATTCATTTTAACTTTATAAAAGAGCTCTTTCAATGTTACTCCATGAAGTTTCTGCAGACTTTATTTTCAGCTCCTGTGTGGGCCCAAGTTGTCCAAATAGATTCCATTCTTATCTCAGAAGCTGGCACCTGCAAATTCATACTTGGTTTGCTAGCCTGAAATGCATGAATCCCAATATCTAACTGAAAAATATTTTTATAATATGACCAAATGGGACAGAAAGAAGGAAATAAATTATTATTTTAGTGGAGGAATAATTGCGTGATATAGTAGCATTTTCTTTTTAATTGATAGTATTTTTGCCGTTGCTGTGTAGCACTTCCTTGCCATTCCTTGCCTTCCCTTGCCTTCCCTTGCCTTCCCTTCCCCTGCCTTGCCTTCCCTTCCCTTGCCTTGCCTTCCCAAGCCTTGCCTTGCCTTCCCTTCCCTTGCCTTGCTTTCCCAAGCCTTGCCTTGCTTTCCCAAGCCTGCCCTTCCCAAGCCTGCCCTTCCCATTTTTTTTGTATTTTGTCAGCTGTAACAGACAGTATCTGAAAACTGTAATGCTATTAGTTTGTCTTGAAGGAGGGGAAACTTAATAAAAGCTCCATCTTTTGGGGGTTTTTTGCTGTTTTGTCTGTTTCTTGAATTTCAGGTTTTCTTGGATTTGTTCTAAAAGTTGCTGCAAGTAAATTCCAACAGATAAATATATACACATGAAAATGCAAGTGAGTCTTTAGTGTGTTCCCATAAAAAACCCATTAGGTTATGGTAAAAGTGAATCACTGAGTTATGTTATATAATTTTCTAGCTTTACAGCCATTAGCACCGAGGTTAACAAGAAACGATAAATGCTTGAAAAAAAAAGAAAAAATCAGTTTGCTACACAACTTGCAACTTTTAGTTTAGTCTTCAGGGTCTTTCAATGAATTTCCATCCCTAGGACAACTGAAATTTAACAGAGAAAAGTCATAACAAACTTGCTTTAAGTTGTTCCTACTTGAGAGGGTACAAATCAAGTAGGACTAAATGACATCTAGAGGTTTCTTTCTCCCTAAATTATTCTACAGTTGGATGAGGAATTGATTGGATTGAATCACAAAATCACATAATAGGTAAGGTTGGAAGGGACCACAAGGGGACATCTGTTCCAACCTCCCTGATGAATCCGTGTCAGGGCACATTGCACAGGATTGCATCCAGACAGTTATTGAATATCTCTGGTGAGACAGATTCCACCAGCTCTCTGGGCAACCTGTTCCAGTGTGCAGTCAACCACACAGTAAATAAGTTCTTCCTCATGTTCAGGTGAAACTTCCTGTGAATCAGTTTATGCCTATTTCCTTTTGTTCCATTGCTGAGCACTACCAAGGAAAACCTGGCTCCATCCTCTTGACACCCTCTGTTCATGTACTTGTACACATGACTTACTGTCCTGGTGGACATCACTGACAAGTGCTGACCCTCAGGAGTCTGTATTGTGACCAGTGTTATTTAATCTCTTCATCAATGATATAGGAAGTGGGATTGAGCGCGCTCTCAGAAATTTTGCTGACAACACAAATCTGAGTGGTGCGGTTGACACCTGAAGGACAGGAAGCCATCCAGAGTGAGCTGGAGAAGCTCGGGGAGTGGATCCATGGGAACCTCATGAATTTCACAAGGCCAGATGTGGGGTTCTGAGTGTAGGTTGTTGATGAGCTGTTGACTGATGCAATCTCAGGCCCACTGTGCACACAGTGGTGAAATGAAGGCATAAAAGGCGTTTCTTGAGGAGAAACTTGGCTTTCTATAGGGTTCTGAGGGAAGGTTCCAGAACTTGAATGGGATTGGGTGAAAGCAGGGATGGAGTTGTAATCAGGGTAACTGGATAGCCAATGGAACAACAGTTGACAAAGGTGAGAAAACTAACAAATGGGACAACAGTGTTCTGAGCAAAGGTAGGAAAACTGCTGTGAGGTGAAGAAGACAATATGGAGTACAAATGGAGGGAATGATTGTGAGGGAAAAAATGTGAACCGGGTAACAATAAAGTGAAAACTGTACAATAACCGCAATATCCTTAAGTTAACCTTCCATAATAAGAGTATTTAAGTCCTTCAAGGCTTCTTGTTGTTCCACATCATCATTGTCCTCAGAGACCCACTTCTTATAATGTTTCCAATCCTCATAAGATGCGTGTATTCCCACAGGCTGGAGAAACTATCTGTATCCATAGGCTGGGGAATGAATGGATAAAAAACAGCCCTGCCAAGGACTTGGAAGTGTTGATAGATGAGAGACTAGACATGGGCTGGCAATACATCCTCACACCCCAGAAAGCCAGTCAAGTGTGGCCAGCAGATTGGAAGAGGTGATTCTGCCCCTCTACTTTGCTCTGGTGAGACCACACCTGGAGTGCTGTGTCCAGCTCTGGGTCCTGAGTACAGGAAGGACATGAACCTTTTGAAATGAGTCCAGTGGAGGGCCACAAAGATTAAGGGATGGATGGAACACCTTTCCTGTTAGAATTGTTCAGTTTGGATATAAGAGGATTATGAGGAGGACTTAAGTGGGGCCTACCAGTACTGAAAGAGGACTTTCAAGAATAATGGTGACAAACCTTTTAGTGGAACCTGTTGTGATAAGCAAGGGAAAAGGTTTCAAACTAAAAGAGGGTTGATTTAGTTACGGTGAAGATGTGTTTTACAATGAGTGTGGTGAAAAACTAATATGTGTTCCCCAGAGAATTTGTGGATGCCCCATCCCTGGGAACATTTAAAGTTAGGTTGGATGTGGCTCTGAGCAACCTGATCTAGCTGATGATGTCCCCACCCATATCCGGGGTGTTGGAATGAATGACCTTTAAAACAAAGATTGACAAAGATTTCTGGATCACCTTATCTATTAACTAGTATTAATTATTCTCTAGTAACTATTCATTTTTACTGAACTTTGCACCTCGTCAGATAATAGTGTGATTTGGAAGCCTTTATTGGTTTAGGCAGGATTATTATTACTTATAATGCAGTAAAATCCATTCTACCTGGCTTTTGAGTCTACACTTCTCATTACAAACATAACCAATCTATTGCCTCCCAGTAATTTCTATGTACCTTTCTAAATTATGCTTTTTAGCAATAATATAACCAGACATTGGAAAAAAAATTCTATAAATTTCTGCATAAGTTTAAAGCAAGCTTTAATGTTGTCTTTCTTCAACTTTAACCTGGTATTTTACCTATCCCCACTCCAGATGTCTCCCCTTTAACTGCATTTAAACTTCCTAGTTCAATAAAAAAGCTTGCTATAGCTGGGTTGGTTTAGTTTCCAACTTATCTCTTTAAAAAGAAAATGTCTGTGAAATCCATAGTTCTTGTAAATTGTGGTAAATAAAACATTTAAAGACTTGGACCGATATAACCACACTATTGTAATGATCTTAGACTATATCAAAGCAGCAAGACAATGAAATTTGTCTGATAATAAGGTGCTTTATAGTATTCTTGGGTAAACAGTTAAGCTCCCACAAAAATGTTTAGGAATAGCTCTCTCTATTTTTCTTACAAATAGTTTGACAGTGGTCATGTTGGATACAAAGAAATTGCCATGTATAGGTTGTCAATTATTTTATCTACCTATTTTATGTTATATCTACTTTAACTTTCTTTACTCTTACAATAACTTCTCTCCTTTGACTAAAGAAATTAATCAAAAACTGGTGCTTTGGTGAAAAAAAATACACGTGATCAATAGCTAATTTCTGTTCCTTGTTGTTGTTGTTGTTTTATTTTGACGTATTCAGAGAGGAAAAAGTCTCCACTCTTGTTTTGTTCTTGATGAAATGTTAAGATTAATATCTGGATAGCATGACATATTAGAAAGATTTGGCCTACAACAAAGTTTATTTTGTGTATCAGGCCCTTTTAACAAAATAAAAATAAACTAATTAGATACTATTAAGAAAAAATATGAAAGGAGATGGAGGATTGCAAACACACTCCACTCACAATACATTTGCTTTGTTTCTCTCACTTGCTATGAAGTCTCAGCTTGCCCTCCACCATAAAGGAAAAATTTCCAAGTTGTCACACCAGGCTGTTGTTTGGTTTGTTTTTTTTTTTTATTTCAGGAGTGATTGATTGTTCAGGAATCAATCGCAATGTTGGCTTATGGAGAGTTGTTCGTCTTCACAAGATGTGGAGTGCAGCGAGGTGGGGAAAAAAGTAAGGTATCAATCTGGAGGCTTGGGCACAAAGCAGTGCATTGGAGAGCACAATAAAACCTGGGAGGCACATGTACAGCTGGAAATTTTCACTCTGTTCTTTAAGTTACCTTAATTTAATCATTGCCTTATTTTCTCTTTCAAAATGAGAAAACTTCGTGTTTCATTAACGTCACATGAGACAAATATACTTTAAAATAATTTTGGGGCTTGTGGCTACTGCTTATGACTGTGACCTGACAAGTAAACAGCTTATTTAAATTGACAAACACTGAAATGGTAGGCTGAAAGATAATTGGAGAAAGTGAAATCCCAGCCAGACTTTGCTCATTGGCATGGAAGTCTATGTTATCATATAATATCAATATGCTGAAAATGTAGGTCTAAGTTCCCTCAACTGAACAAATATCATCAGCCTGTGTGAATACAACATATGAATCCACAACTAATTTTACTGTTCAAATGAGAATAGAGTTGTTTTTTTTGTCAGGGTATCATGATATCAGCATTGTCATATTTAGAAACAAATAAGGAGGTGTATATTGATCCAAATATAAAATCCTGAAAACTCTGAAAAAAAATCATATAGTAGGATCTAAGCCTACATTAAGAAAGGTGTTTATGCTCTTAGGGCTAGATTAGTTCTTGTTGGCTATTTGTCACCTTCTTCTATTTTAGTATCATAGTGTGAAGTTGTTTGGTTATATGCCAAGATCCTTGGGAAAACTCATATCAGATGTTGCCGAAAGGGTTTTTGTTCTGATTTTCACATTTTGTAGATTTTAGGAGCACAGTAACTGTAGCAAATGTAGATGTAATGTGCTAATATTCTGGCAGCCTAAGTTCATTGTTTATACATCCTAACCCTTAGCATTTATCAGTAGCTCAAATTCTCTTAGTTGCTTAGTCTCTTTTTCAAGGTAAAGAGCTGAATGCTATCAGAAGGCCTACAGAATGAAATATAAACACAGGTCAGAGTGACCCAGAAGTCAGAACTGGATGAACTCCAAGGGACCTTTCTGTGCCTGAGGAAGAGGAACTGATGAAGACAGAGGGTCTTGACAACCACAGACCCAATTCCAGGAGTTGGACCAGGGGTTGAACTGGGGCTGGACTGAGAAATGTGTAAAGCAATGATTGGAGGGATCTTATTATAAAAGCCATGGAAACAAGAACTGGGGCACATGCATGTCATCATGTATTCCTGTGTGCCATAGGCCCTGTTTTATTAAAGGACCTTTACTTTTTATCTTACCCTATACTAACGTGGCTCGGAGTTCTGTTCTGGGGGGGGGGGGGGTGGGGAGGGTGGTCACTCACAGCATCAAGATCTTGTGATACAAAGTGACCATTAACACAGAATAACAGAATCATTAAGGTTGAAAGAGACCTTCAAAATCTTCTAGTCCAACCATCAACCTAACACATCATGATCACACCTAAACCATATCTCCAGTGTGGTTGCAAAGGTAGGTGGTATCATTTGAAATGCCTTTATTTTTTCTCCATTGGAGGTTCACTTTGGTTACGTTAACGGAAATATTACATATGGAGATTTACTATGCTATAGTTAGAGCTTAATATGTTTGAGAGCCTCCAGGGGAAGCCTAGGAAGGGTGTGAAGCTTAGTAAGAACCAGAGCTTCCAGGCACAGCTGGAAACCTTAATGTTTTGTTTTCCAACTTGGACAGCACTGAAGAAATAGAAGCTCTCCTTAAGCATGAACTCATTCTGCTAGTTGAATAAACATTTGTAGTTCTAACAGATTAGTCTGCAAGTTTTCTACTATGTGCATTTTTTGCTTCCTGAACTGTGGAAGGATAAATCTAATGAAAACTCTGAGCAATGTAACAGAAAGTCGGTAGTGGATGTTCTCAGCAGATTTTTTTTGTTTGGTTGGTTGGTTGGTTTGGGTTTTTTGTGGATAATATCTTTAACTTCTTTCAGGTAAAAAAACTACCTGTTGTATCTATGATGTAATCAAGCAAAACTGTCAGAACACACCAAGCAGAAGGAAACATACAGAAGATAAAGAAAAATAAATATATATCTCCATCTAGGAAAAAATGTGTCCTGTACTCTAATGTACACATGTTTGCACACAACTGAACATTTTGTTATTGTTTCATAAGTCCTGGAACATTAAATAAGTTTATCTTTGGGCATTTTTAATCAGGTCAAATGAATTTTATTCAAGAAAGAGTACTGTTGCAAGAGTGCCTCACTGAATTTCTAAAACAAATTTTACTGTTAGGGCTGGGAATTCTGTGCAGCAAAGAAAAGTGACTCTCTTAAAATAAAATATATGTGCATTGGAGTATTAAACATCACTGACACCCTTAGAAAGTACTCAAGATCATCTTTGAAACACATAAACTCCATCTGTAGGTGGAGCTTTGTCTGGTGTGTGTCTGAAATATTTATTTTGCAGTGTATTTCCTGATGTGTGGTACGAGTTGCATGGCTGAAGAAGGGAACAATAACATTTCTGTATCTCAGATTGTTACTGTCATCCATGTTCTAGTGAGCTATGAAAATGAAGCATGAATTTAAAGCCAACTCCTAAAGGTTAGTCTCTGCTAAGTAGTATCAGAGCTGAGGTGGATGATACTCACGTGTTTGCAAAGCATCTTTCAGATTGTATTCCTTATGGCACAGCTCTTTAACCACGACACTTGAACATCAAAAAGTCATCCTCAACAGTGTTTTCCAGGACTTTTTGAACCTTTTGTTTTGTCAACAATATTAGGCTTAGAATTCGGAAAGTCTCATTACCCTACTGCAACTCCAGCTATGCTTTCTCTACATTCCTTTTTAAAAAAGGGATTATAAATTAAAAAAATTTTATCTTTTGTTTTGAATAGTGAAGAGTGCATGATGCAGTACAGTCTTCAACATATGTGGATCAACATGATTTTTAGAGGAATTCTAGAAATGGAGTTAGAGCTGCTTTCATGGTATGCCTTTTAAACATTGTCCACAGGGCCCGAAGAAGACAAAGTACTTTAGGAGAATTCTGTTCAAACACTTTCATGTTAAAACTCTCATGATGTTACACATCAATTTCTTTAAGAAAATGAAATTAAGGACTTTAAGTTTTCTTTCCTAAGTACATGTGATTTCATGCAATTTTTCTGTATCCTGATTTTACGCTGGTAGTTAAACACATACAGTTATAAATCCAGAAATCAACAAGCAATGATGACTTACTTCATGTTTTAAAATACAAGGCATTTCTCTTACTGTGCACATGAATGTAAATGACAGTGGTCTTACAGAACCTCTTTCAAATAGGAATAAGATCACCTGGCCATGAAAAATAAGGATATCCAAAAAGCCACTATCAAGAAGATTAAGCTGATTTTTGCATTCATTTAAATGGAAGGGATATAGGTTGAAAGCAGCCATAAAAATAAAAATATAACAATCCAAAAACATAATAAAAGAAAAACTGGAAGACTAATTCCTAGGACAGAACCTAGTCTTTAGAACTGTTAATACAGCAACCGCAGATTCCAAAAGAGTACTAGGAGATGGATCTCAAAGGGACCAGGTTTGTGCACTGTCCAAAAATGTATTTGCATGATGTGAACATCATAATCAAATGTGTGATGTGAAGATGATGATCAAATGTTTTCAAAAAGATATTGGAAGTAATCTCAAACAGCCTTTGTAAAATTTCAACATTTATCTTCTGGATTTTGCAACCTGTTTGAGCTGCTAAATCTTCTGGACTATCCATGTATTGTGGAATGCTGGGATACTTCTGTGATACCAAAAGAAAACTAGTGCTGACACAATAGAAAAAGACAAGAGAAAATAGGTTGACTCAAGAAATTAGAAGCTCATGTGTCTTGCTGAAACAGCGGATAATATATGTGTTTCTTTTTTAAGGATTATGAAATGTTAAATAATGCCAATAGCAAAGATTTAGTGAAAACATCTTCTTAAACTAAGAAAAAAATTCAAGCAAGCTTGACTGCTAAAAGTGTTGATATAATGTAGTTAGGGATCTGTAAATTATTTTAGCTTAGTGTTGCAAAGCATTTTGACTAAGGAGCAAATCACTATTAAATCAGTATGTATCAGTCACGTGACACTGTTGCAGAAATGATGTTCTTTTAGGAACAATTGCTGGGGAAGCATTGTAGAGTGGATGGTTAGCTGGATTGAGTCCTGTGGACCTAAGGTGGGTTAACATTTTTACCCAAGTCATAAAATCATTACTGATCATTTCACTAATGGCGTGAAAGCTGGAGGATCAATACAGAAGTCAGAGCACAGATAACAGTCTAGAGACCTCTGTCATCATCATCATGGCTAGGCTTTGCAAATGAAGATTTGGCAGGGGCACTATCCACGCTTGTTGCAAGCGTGCTGGTGGCTAAAAAGGCTGATATGGGATAGGCAAGTCCAGTCACAAAAGGCACAGCGGAAAGTCTGCTTAGGCGATATTGGTGAGGAACAGTTTTTTCTGCGTTGTCTTTTCTTCTCAAGACTGACTCTCCATGCATTCTCAAAGGAAGCAGCAGCGTCATGAATGGTGTGTCTCCATGAATCCTGACTGGAGGCCAGAGTGGACCATTGGTGGCAGTCAATATGGCCAAGGCTGAGGTGTTGTTTCAGGGAGTCCTTGTATCTCTTCTTCGGGGCTCCTCCATTGTGGCAGCTGGTGGCGACTTCACCATAGAGCACAATCTTTGGAAGGGGTTGATCCTCCATCCTGGAGACGTGCCCTGCCCAGCGCAGCTGCATTCTCATCAGAGACCTCTGTAAGTTGTGTATAACCATACATTATTCAGAGAGAAACAAAGACTCCTTTTGAATGCTTAGTGTTCTGGCATCAAGATCATGTGACAGGAAGCAGTGGCTCTGAGAACTCATTGCAAATCGCTCGCTTAGTAAAGAAGAGGATAGTGCTGTGGTCAAAGAGATAGTGTCTGGAATAGTTTGCCATTATTAATGTGCGTGGTTGGCACCCATGTCATGCATGGTGGCCAGCCGCAAGAAACTCAGTATGGACACTGAAAGCTTGAAGAGGCTTTAAAGAAGAGCTGTGCGAATGGCCAAAATCTGTGAAAGAAGTTTGGAATATCCCAACATCTGGCATAGCGGATAATGAACCTGCATCTTGAATTGTGAGCATGGTCCTTGTTGCTCTAACATCTCAGCAAGGAGACTGCAAGCTGGAAGTCAGACTGGACAATGTTCCACCTTTGTAGAAATGTGGCAATGTCAAAGGTATGGGCAGTATATGTGCAGCTGGGAATTAAAATCAGTGGGAGTTTTCAGACTGGAATGAGCCTGGGTGAATGCAATAGGTGTCTAGGAAATACAAGAATAGGGAAGTGAGAAAGAAGGAATGACTCTGGGATGTAAAGTCTCATTTAAAATCTAAAGAATTTCAAGTAAAATGAGCGATGACAACTGTGATAGACAGATTAGAGTCTGCTTCGTCATTGCCTTAAGCATGAAAAAAAGGGAGCTAAAAAGTCTTGAGGCAACAGGGAGGCTGCTGCGGGAGCTGAACTGCATGCCTAAAGCTCAAGAAGGTACCTAGCAAGTCATGGCAGGCAAGTAAATGAGCTATTCTTAGCAAAAAAAAAACCAAAACAAAACAAAACAAAAACAAACAACAAAAAACAACAAAAAAAGAAGATAAGTTGTTACAATAAAGAACACTTGAAAGACTTACTCTCGCAAATAAGGTATGCTGGGCAGATCTTGTCTTCGATACTGTGGAACTGGCCATTGGACGGTCAGTGCTCATCTTGGCACCAGGCAAACTTTGCTTGCATACTTGTGAACTGGCCAATGGGCATCAAGGGTCTCCCACGGCAAAGTGTTTAAGGACGTGCCCAGAGTGGCATAGGGGAACTCCTGGAGGGCAGCTGACGGGGCTGTTGGAGTACTGCTGCAGGAGCTGCTGCCAGTCTGTTATTCTGCCTGCCATTCCATCCTTGAAGGTTTCAAGATGACCATGAAAGAAGCTGGAGATCTACTAGCTTGCAAGCCAACCGCATTTCATGGATGTGGTAAATCCTGTCCTGTGCTTTTAACAGTTACCCTTAGCTTTTCCTACTTCTCTGTCTTCCTTCTTCCTCTCTGCTTTTTTTCCTGCAAAAGCAATGTGTCTTAAAATTTATTTCTGGTTGCAACGTCATTGTTTTCAAATTAATTGCGAAGACATAATCGACTAAAAAATGAAACAGAGGTTTAACTCCTTTGACATCAGTTATAAAGCAGACACCGAATAACACAGCTGGCTGAAATTGACTTTTCACACAGAACTGCGGATACTAGTTTGCAGGTCTAAAATAGAAGAGTGTTTTGCTGAAAATCTTTCCACTGGAGACAGTAAGAGTATTTAACTTTTTATCAATCCAATCACTCCTATTCTTAAAAAAGGGTAGAAAGGGAAACTACAGACAAGTGCGTGTACCCTCTGTGCCTGGGAAGATCATGATTCAAATCTCACAGAAGCATGTTAAAACACATCATCATCATGGCCAGGCTTCGCGAACAAAGATTTGAGAAGGGCACTACCCATGCTTGCTGCAAACGTGCTGGTGGCTAAAAAGGCCGATACGAGATAGGCAGGTCCGGTCACAAAAGGCACAGCGGAACGTCTCCCTAGGTGACATTGGCAAGGAACGGTTCTTTCTGCATTGTCTTTTCTCCTCAAGACTGACCCTCCGTGCATTCTCAAAGGAAGCAGCAGCGTCATGAATGGTGTGTCTCCATGAATCCCGATTGGAGGCCACAGTGGACCAGTGGTGGCAGTCAATATGGCCAAGGCTGAGGTGTTGTTTCAGAGAGTCCTTGTACCTCTTCTTTGGGCTCCTCTCTTGCAGCAGCCGGTGGCGAGTTCACCATAGAGCACAATCTTCTGAAGGTGGTGATCCTCCATCCTGGAGACGTGCCCTGCCCAGCGCAGCTGCGTTCTCATCAGCATGGCCTCGATACTGGTGACCCCTGCCTGTTCAAGAACAGACACACTGGTCACGTAATCAGACCAGTGGATGTTTAGGATTGAATAGAGGCAGCGCTGATGGAAGCGTTCGAGAAGCCGCAGGTGGTGACGGTAGATGACCCAGGATTCAGATCCATATAAAAGAGTAGACAGTACAATGGCTCTGTAGACACTGATCTTTGTACTTTTCTTCAGGTGTTTATCGGACCAGACTCTTTTATGGAGTTTTCCGAAGGCTCTGTATGCCTTTGCCAGCCTGTTGTCTATCTCTTTGTCGGTCTTACCATCTGAGGAAATGATGCTTCCCAGATAGGTGAACTACTGGACTGACTTAAGCTCTGAATTGCCTATGGTGATGTGAGGATGATGGAAGACTTCTTGAGGTGCAGGTTGGTAGAGAACTTCCATCTTCTTCAGGCTGACTTCCAGCCCAAAAAGCTCAGCAGTCTCTGCAAAGCAGGATGTCAAGCGCTGCAGAGCTGCTTCTGTGTGAGCAATGAGGGCGGCATCATCAGCAAAAAGCAGCTCGTGGACAAGGCGATTGAGGGTCTTGGTGTGGGCCTTCAGTCGCCTTAGGTTGAAGAGGCTTCCATCGGTACGATATAGGATGTAGATGCTGTTTCCTTCATCGAGGTCTGCTGTGGCTCTTTGGAGCATCCTGCTGAAGAAGATTGTGAATAGAGTTGGTGCAAGAACGCAACCTTGTTTCACACCGTTGGTTATTGGAAAGGGCTCAGAGAGTGCATCGCCATATCTGACTTGTCCACGCTGATCCTCATGTAGCAGGATGATCATTTTGAGGAACTTGGGGGGACATCCTAAACATTCCAAGATCTGCCACTGGCCTTTTCTGCTCACAGTGTCAAAGCTTTGGTGAGGTCAATGAAGGTTACATAGAGACCTTTGTTCTGTTGCCTGCACTTCTCTTGCAGTTGTCTGAGAACAAACACCATGTCTGTGGTGCTCCTATTGGCTCTGAAACCGCACTGGCTTTCAGGTAGAAGTTCTTCTGCAATAGTGGGTACTAATCTGTTCAGAAGTATTCTTGCAAGGATTTTACCAGCAATGGAGAGCAAAGAAATACCTCGGTAATTTGAGCAGTCTGATTTTTCTCCTTTCTTCTTTTACAGGGTGATGATGACTGTGTCATGGAGATCTGGTGGTAGTTCCCCTTGTTCCCAGCAACGCACAACAAGCTCGTGGAATTTGGCATGGAGTGCTTTACCTCCATGCTTCCAGATTTCAGGTGGAATTCCATCAACCCCAGCTGCCTTGCCAGTTTTCACCTGTTGTATGGCCTTGAGTATCTCTCCCATAGTAGGGGCTGCACCCAATTCATGTTTCACCGATTATTGTGTAATGTGCTGAATTGCTGAGCCTTGGACTACACAGTTGGCACTGAAGAGAGTGAAAGTGCTCAGACCATCGGTTCAGGATGGAGGTTTTATCTGTTAGAAGCAGTTGACCCTCTGCACTGAGTAGGGGGCTTTGAACCTGGTATGTGGGTCCGTATACTGCTGTCAGGGCTTCATAGAATCCTCTTTGGTCACCCAAATCTGCGCACAGTTGTGTCTTTTCTGCTAGGTCGAGCCACCATTTGTTCTGGATGTCTTGAAGTTTCTGTTGGAGCTCACTGCATGCAAGACAAAAGGCGGCTTTTTTTATATGGCAAGATGGCTGAGCAAGGTGTGCTTGGTGAGCAGTTCTCTTCTTCTTCAGCAATTCCTGGATCTCTTGATTGTTCTCATCAAACCATTTTTTTTTTTCTTGGAGGAGAACCCTAGGGACTCTTCAAAGGACTGCAGGATGCAACTTTTAATATGTTGCCAAAGTGCTTCAGGAGAGGGATCTATGGGATTATCTTTAAGTCTAGTTTGAAGGTTTACCTGGAAGCTGTCTCTAACTGTGGCTGTTTGAAGATTGCTGACTTGGAGCCTCCTCCTTGGAATGCTGCCTCTCTTAGGTTTGGGCTTGAAGTGGAGGTTAAGTTTGCAACGCACAAGGCGATGGTCTGTTTGACATTCTGCACTCGGTATCACTCGAGTATGACGGACATCACTGACATTTCTCTGTTGTACTAAGATATAGTCAATGAGATGCCAGTGCTTGGATCGAGGATGCATCCAGGTTGTCTTCAGGCTGTCTTTCTGCTGAAAGATAGTGTTGGTGATGGTGAGCTGCCATTCTGCGCAAAACTCTAGCAGGAGGTGTCCATTGTCGTTGCAGTTTCCAATGCCATGCTTGCCCAGGACTCCTTTCCAGGCTTCAGAATTCTTACCTACTCTGGTGTTGAAGTCACCAAGGATTATGATCTTATCATCTGCAGAAACATTTTGGGTGAGGCGGCGCAGGTCTGTATAGAATTTGTCTTTTTCTGCTGGGTCAGCTTGGAGAGTTGGGGCGTAAATGCAAAAAGAACAACATGTTGCTTGTTGTGTAGAGGGAGGCGTAAGGACATAATGCGATCGGAATGACCTGTCAGCAGATTTTCAAGTTTGGAGGCAATGGAGTTTTTAATCATGAAGCCAACTCCTTAAAGGTGTCTTTCGGTTTTGGGTTTGCCTGACCAGTAGAGTGTGTAGCCAGCACCATGTTCTTTAAGGCTGCCTTCCTCATGAAGACGAACTTCACTGAGAGCAGCAATGTCAATGTTGAGCCGTGACAGTTCGTGGGCAATTAGAGCAGAACGACGCTCAGGATGTCCACTATCCTCAGTATCAAGCATGGTTCTGATGTTCCAACATGCAAGTGTTAGTTTGAGCACACCTTTGCAGGCAGGTGTATGCCTTTGAATTCTCTTTATTTTTGTTTGACTGCATGGAAGATGCCGGTTGGCCGGGGTTATCCAACCGGGTGTGGAGATGAGCTTTGTTTAGGCCACCTTTGCTAGGCCCCTCTCCGTGTGGAGCAAGCAGTGCTGTACCTAGAAAAGGCTGCTTGGTCGTTCAGGATGCTGCCGCAAGAGACTGTCATCTCCGGGGTCAAATCTCTAATGACCAATATCCTGAACCGCCTGCATGCAGGGTTGGGTCTGCGGCTTCCAGCTGCTTCCTATTGCCTGCCGGTTTTGACCCTCGCCTGTCGCTACAGGGCTTTGCAATGTGGGTGAACCCTTCAAACCTGCGCAATGGATTTTTTAGGTGAGGCACAGCGTGCACAGAACTGGCCCCACCCTTTACTCCTGAGGTTCATCTGCCACAGCCTAGCGAGCTTAGACGGTGACAGCAAATACCTCAGGACGTAGGTTTGGTTAGAGTATCCTTCTCTTAGATGGATGGCCTTACAGGGCTAAACGAGGTCCATCTGCCCGGGTTTGGGGTTGGAGTTGTCCTTCTTCTAGGATGGTTGCCAGACGGCTAGCGAGCCCATCCTGCCTGTGGACACCCTTTGTCTGACCCTTCAGCTGAGACCTGTCTGGCATGGGAGACCCTACCGGCGGCACAAACCACCTCCGGCATAGCTCTCAATCTCATAAGGGCACGCAAGCTTCTACCCCGCGACAACGGGGTGTCCCCGGAGAAGTTTAAAACACATATGAGGCAAGGATATGACTTGAGACAGCCAGCATGGTGTCACTAAAGACAAGTTCTATCTGACTGATGTGGCGGCCTTCTGTGATGGAGTGGTGGCAATGATCAAACAAGGGAAGAGTGACTAATATAATCTACCTAGTGTTCTGTAAGGCTTTCAGTATGGTTCCACACTACATGCTTATCTTCAAATTGGAAAGACACGGATTTAAAGTGTGACCTATTCAGTGGATAAGAATTGGCTAGATGGACTGAGAATTGTGGTCAATGGCTCTATGTCCAGATGAAAGCCAGTGATGAATGATATCTATCAGGGCTCTGTCTTGAGACCAGTGTTTTTTAATATCTTCATCAGTGACACAGACAGTGAGATCAAGTGCAGCTTCAGGAAGATTGCAGATGACATGAAGCTGAGTGATGCAGTGGGTTCTCATGGGTCCACTTCTCAATTTGGCAGCCTGTCCTTCAGACTGTATTTCTTTGTGGTTTCTTTTCTATACGGCATGTCAAGGATCTTTGAAAAAATTTTGCTTTATCAGAGGTTTCTCATATGATTTTAGAGATGACATACTCACAGAATATTCTGATTTGGATGCCTGCCTTCTGCTCATTGCTGATATTCTGCATACAAGTGCAGCTAGGTGCATTCTAGATAATGAATCTTTTGGATATCAGACAGTATATATTATGTCTTCATGTATTTTTTAAACCATCTTAACTTAGAGTAATATATATAATGGTCATATACATATATACTAGTCATAAAAAAACAGACACAGATTTTAGTATAACTTACACCCCTACTTCTTTGAAGTTTTAAACATCTAATGGAAAATTAATTAAGCAGAAAATCTATTTGAATGAGAAGTTAAAACTTTTCATGGTTTTCCTTAAACTTACTGGTTATTAGGGAGAATTTGAGAATTGCAGGTTTCCTTACTGGGAGTATGAAGAAAATCATGCAACTTTTCAAGTGCTGCATAGTTAGTTGAGGTATATGCTTAATTTAGACAAAAGTAATGTGAGATTTCAGTTAAAGATATGTAAAGAATAGACCAGACTTTAAAGAGAACTAGTTGTCGCCTGAACTGGGAATCCATGGTGAAGAGACTGAAAGGCTACTGTGGGAATCTTCCACTGTTCCTGAAATAAACCTCGTTTTGATTTGTTATTAAGTATTTTATTACTTTTATACTAAGGGATGTAATGTGAATAGTTTACCTTGCTGTGTGATTGCAATAATTTCTCTGCAGTACTTGATCAGAAGTTTTTTATGCAACTTGTGGATCACTGTTTTCTGTCTGATACAGAGGTATACAAACAGAAACAGATCCTGCATACATCCAGCTGTTTAACTATTTAGGTATTTGGCAGTGTTTCTTAAGTGATATCGTGTATGATCCTGAAGAAGGCAAATATCTTTTGCTGTGTCTGTGCTGATGAAGTATTAGCTGAAATCACCCATTCTCTTGAATACTCTCATATGAAAGCAATTCTAGATGATTAGTAAATCAGATTTACCTTCCATATGTACTTGGTAGGGAGTACAATGTTTTAAATAACAGTGGAAAAAGACTTGTACTTTTTAGGGGAAGACTAGTTTTACTGTGGTGGGATTCTTAAAAGGCTTTGGGGGAATTAAAAGGCAAAAACCTGCCAAGACAAAACTTAAGAAGGAAAGAAAAATATCCTTGGTTTTATTTCTTCAATACGGCAAAATAACATTTGAGACTGCAGAGTTTTCTGAATGTTGGTGTTGGTCTAACAGTCTACCCAGTATATAAGAGCATACTATATTTCTAATTCACTGCAACTGTTCTTGTATGAAAACACAATACAGTGTGCTGTGTTTTACCTTAGAGATAGCTAGTGTATAAATACAGTGTCCTCAGCAATGCTGCTCTATATTTAAGGACTGCTATTTCCTCTGGATATAGGATACTACCTTCTAACAATGAGTCATGAGAAAGGGCAGCAGTGTTTGCTCATGAAAACTATGGTGAGAAAACCAAAACGTTCAGAGGATAGCCTTTAGCTTTCTTCTGGGAACCTGATTTGGTCTTTACCAGTACTTCTCAGGAGCTTTAATACTAGTCATATATATTATCTGATGGGAGCAGAACCCTTTCTCCCCCTTTTCTCTTACTCTGTTACCTCGTATGAGAATTCTTCAGCTTTTGAAGAATATTTGAGAGTTTATGACCAATAAAATATATTGGCATAAACTAATATACATTAGTACATTTAAATATTTTTACCAAAACACCCATATATATGGTATACTTAGTCAAGAAACCAAAGGTGAAAAACCAGAAGGACCTGGGTGACTAGAGTAGGAAGAAGCTTGGGAGAATAGAGGTGGAAGAGGATAAAAAGAACTGGTCATGTGATTGATATGCTTATTTGGCCTTCCCCTGATTAGTAAGTGATCAGTGCAGTCTGACCTATCATATTAATAAATTGCGTCTTATTAATAAACTTGCTCTTGGAGTACGAAGGCCATATGTACATGGTGCCAGTGACTGGACTGAGAGTGGGGGTGTGAGTGAGTGTGTGATGGCCAAGCTGCACCAGCTGGTGAGTAGGTGAAGGGACTTGGGAGCAGGAGGTGAGTGGGACTCTCAACAGCCACCTCTGGATGTGACAGTGCCCCTGTGTCTTGAAGTGTGAGAGCACATGGGGGTCTGTTACAGGTCAGGGAATCTTGGCCAACGAGTGTGTGTGTGCATATGTGTGTGTGCATGTGTGTGTGTTCCTGTCCATCTGTCTTTATGTCCAGGTGCTGTCAGAAAGGAAGAGTCTGATCCACATTGTAAATGATGCTGTTTAGGAGAAGTCACTTGTACACAGTATAAAAATTAATGCACCATTAATAGGCATTCTTCCCAATTTTAGCAAATAATTTTAAATAAAATGCTATGTCTGCATCTTTTTTCATACTATTTTGGCCTCAGTTTTCACCAAAGTATTTAATTTCCTTAATTTAATCTGGGCATATTTGGTTTAGAACTTGTAAATACGAGTTCATTGATTAGCAAGCAGTTTTAGACTCAGTTGTTGCTTGGTAGCCAACTCTTCTGTGTCTAGCTGTCCTGAATGCCCTTAAGGGAGTTACTGCAAAACAGATACTGCTTGCAAGAGTTGTTGACCTGGATATCTAGGTTTAGTACTACAGATGCAGCACTACAGAAAAAATGAATCTGTTTGTTTGTTTTTTTCCTGACCTATCTATTACTGGTTTTATGCTCTGTGCCTCATAAAAACCTGTTCACACTTACCCTTTCCTCCCAGCTCATACTCTTTCCCAAATTGCTTCTTTTATAATGCCGGCCTCTTTTTGGAACATTCTTTGGTCTGCCCTTATCATTTTGAGACTTCTCTGTTTCTTCCACTGCCAGCAATAGTTTCTTTCACTTCCTTCATTCTCATTTCTGGGTGATGCTCTTTCTTCTCTGCTCCAATAGATCTCTGTTGTCAAACAACTATTTTTTGTCTCCTGCTTGTTCAAATTAGACAATTTCCTTTTCAGGGGGGTGATGTGATAGAAGAAGGCATGTTTGGATGGCACTGGCTTGAGAAAAGATTCTTTGGTCTTCCAGTGTTCACCTCAGACTTGGTTTTGAGTGGTGATAAAAGCCCTGCTGTCTTCCTGGTCTGGAAGGTATTAAATGCTATGGGGAGATATTGCCTGGAGACAGAGTATGAAAAGGACTAGAATATGTTCTGTCATACTAAACTTAATTTTAACCAAATGCAAACCAAATCACACCACATTTTTATTGAACACTGAATTTTTCCATAATTATGACAGATTTAAGCAGATTCTTGGTGACAACAAAAGCGGAGTTCTTGACAAACTTCTAAGCAATTTTAAGATACTTCTCCAAAGTTTGACAGATCGTTAAAGGAATACATCAGAGTTTTGACTCTCATGGGATAACTTCTGCATTATTTTGGGAAGTTGAGCTTTTTACTTGTTTTGTTTCTGTTTTTGTTTAGGCAGTGATTTCAAACAAGCTTCTGAGAAAGAGTGAGTGAATAGTGTGACTCCTCAGTGAAATACTGAAGGGGGCATGTAAACAAGCAGTTAATGTTGACCATAAAAACCAAGTAATTGTTTTTCCTTCTTTTGTCTAAGTGAACTCTGATCCAACACTCCTCTTAGATGC
Source organism: Pithys albifrons albifrons (assembly GCF_047495875.1). Classification (NCBI taxonomy): domain Eukaryota; kingdom Metazoa; phylum Chordata; class Aves; order Passeriformes; family Thamnophilidae; genus Pithys; species Pithys albifrons. The sequence continues at coordinate 74,628,256 of NC_092497.1, read as the reverse complement.
AGAAGTTGAGAACAATGACTTAGAAAACTCAGGAAGATTTAATTTGTTTAATTTTTGAAAGTCATTTACTTATTTGTGCTACACACTTCTACTAGTTCTACCCAAAGGCTCTTCCAGTTCCCCACGACCATCACAATAAATACCTTTTTTTTTTAATATCTAATCTAAATCTGCTCTCTTTCAGTTTGAAACCATTCCCCTATCTTTGTGCAAAGACAGAAAAAATGATAGGTCTTGCAATAAAAATTGCAAACATAAAAAGTTTCAGGGTTGTAATAAAGTTGTATAGGTCATTACGAAAAGCTCTGGTTTGAATAGGTGGGGAGCTTGGCACTTATCAGGTTGCTTGTAAGCAAGGAGCTGTAGATTCCAGCTTGACTGAAAGTAATTTGGACATATTAAAGATTGGAAATGCTGTGATCTTAAGGTCAGTCCTAAGCTGTTGAGGACCTCCCCATGACACAGGAGAAAGGAATAGACTTCTTCCTGGGATTTTTTTGAGAGCTGATGTCAAAGTCAGGTACTTATCCAGGAAAAAAGTGTGCTAAAGGAAAGTCAGCTTGAGTATTCAAAGTTCCTGGAGTTTCAGTGTGAATTTGAAAGCTTCAAAATTGATTCATTGATTTTATTCCAAGGCTGTTTCTACCTGTCCTTGTGTCACCCTAAGTCTTACAGGGAAACCCTCCTGACACCTGGAAGATGCTCTGCAGGAATTAATCTATGATAGTGCAAATATTTACTCTAAAAGTTATAATCCTAAGGTTTCCCTCTAAGATGTTTCCTGCTTTGAATTTTTTTTTTTTACAGTAACCAGAGTGAATAATTTGCAATAGACCCTTGGGCAGATAAGTTCACATAAAGTATTTATGGTGAAATAAGGAATACACTCAGACTGTTCACAGATCACCTGAGTATAAAACCTCCTGCGTTCTTTGAGTAATTTTTTGTCATATGTATTTTACCACAGAAAAAGAAATAAAGAGGTTCCATACGGAATATAATCACATTTATCTAGTCAATCTGGGGGAGAAATCTTGGAATGGCCATTATTTTAAATTATGTAACCCTTTTGTCTTTGTTTTCACACAGACTTTGCTGTAGTCAGGTCATAAGAATACACAAATTCTGAAGTTTTTGGCATATGAAGATATCTTTTTCTTCTGGATGTTCAGAATTGTCTGTGTAGCTTATTACTGAAATAACTTGATACAATTTCAGTACAAATATATAATAATGGTACATTTCCAAATCCAGAAATAATTGATTTCAGCAGATCTACATTTTTATTCAAGTTCAGTGCAATATGAAGACTAAGCTACAGACAGGTAATCAGTAAAATGGTAAATCTTTTAAAACTTTATTCTATCCTAGGATATAGATGCAAGTGAACTTAAACAAAAGAAAACATAGTTTAATTTTCCATCTTTCATTAATCTCCTACCCCCTAAATACAGTATTTGGGCTTCTTACTAAAAAAAGACTATATTAATAAGAGCTGATGGTTGAAGTAATAAGTGAGAAATTGATAATTCTTTCTCTAGAGAAGGTGGGGTTTACATATAGATAAATAAAATATCATTCTAAACACTTAGATAAGAAATTACAGGAAGTAAAGCCTTTCATAGGAATGACAATTGTTTTGCTTGTTACCTGATTTTCTGCATCAAAAAATTCTTATGTCTCGTTTAGTTTTAGTTTTTTGGTTTGGTTTGATTTTTGTTTGGTTAGTTGGGTTTTTTTGGGTTTTTTTTTGTTTGTTGGTTGGTTTTTTGTGGTGGTTTCATTGTTTGGGTTGTTTTTTGTTTTTGTTTTTGTTTTGTTTTGTTTTGTTTTTGTTTGTTTGTTTGTTTGTTTTTGTTTTTTTTAAATGCATTTGAAGCATATTCCTGCTCAAATTCAAATGAAAATAAAATTTACACTATTCTCGGTATCAGAATTTGTCTCCAGACTTTTGGGCAAGATTACATTTGTTTCCTAACACAAATTTTCAGCCAATATTAGCAGGTGTTAGAATATCTTTTTCCCACATGAGGGCATTAGAACTGTTCCAACACAGTCTGTGGAAGACACCTGTTATGCTCTTTAGATTCCTATTTTCGGAACATTGTACACACATCAATCCTTTACAGTTGCCTTCAGTTTTATAGTTCTGAAGAAGTGTCTAGGTATATCTAAATTACTGCTCCTTTATTGCAAAATGGTGTGAGCAAGATCTCCTTGGGTCAACTTCTTTTGACAGATATCATGGGTTTATAATAATTAGAATGTAAGCTACTGGTTCGTTATTTTGCAGAAAAGTTTAGGAGTGTCTTATATTATTTTTAAAGTAATATTGCTTGCTATCCTTTAACAAACAGGTAAATATGATCCAGAAGATCCCTTCCTGAGGAAAGTAGATGTCTCTTTTGCATCTTAAAATTACTTAATGAAACTGGGACTAAGTAAGAATGCAGATTGCTAACCAGGCTACACTTCCCAGATATAATATAAATAATTCTTTTCATGATATTTGGGTTCAGTAAATAACTGGAACAGAATGCTTGATAAAATGAAATTTGGCTCTGGATATGTATATCCTGTGGGCTTGGATAAGTTCAGATTTCAAAACTCAGCTCATTTCTAATGCAAGTTGACAGAAGATTTGTAAAATTGTATTTGAAGTAAGGTTCCCATAACATTAATTTGTAACATTTTCCTATAGAAACAAGTAATTGGACTGCTGCTAAAAACTGTTAGCTCTTTGGTACCATAAATCAAAGAAACTGAAATAAATTCAACTGTTCATTTCCTCCACTTCTTTTAGGCTACTAATTTATAGGAAGGCTTAGCTGTGCTGAAAGAGATTGCACTCACTGGAAGGTTACATTTTTATCTTAAAGATCCATATGCAAAATAAGTTTTTCTGAGGTGCACAATACTTACAAAAAAAAAAAAAAACAAACAAAAATACCCAAAAGAAAGAATAACAACAAAAGAAAAATATCCTCCAAAATTTTCATCATTAAGTGATGCATGCCAAGAGTGTAAATGGATGCATAGTTTGACTGAACCTTCCTATTACCAGAAGTTTCCTTCATCTTTTTCCCCCAAATCCTTTATAGTTTTAACATTTCTAGACTGTTGTACAGATAATCTTTATTTGCCAGGGGCCTTGAGCCTCTTTGTGTGGAGTACTTGTTTGGGTAGAAACATATGAATCAAAACTCACTGATGAGAAATTATTGAGTAGATTCCCAGTGTATTGTCTCTGCCCTAAGTTATTTTTTACTGGTTCTTCAATAAGAATCAACAGATAATCTGCAACAAACTGAGTAAAATTAAGGCACAATGTTGAATAGCTTCTTAGATAGCAAAACTGGCAGTTCTTTCTGATATACTTACAAATCCCCTCAGGTTCACACTGACACAGATACCTATTGATTTCTTTGTTTTCCGCCTTCACAAGTCATAGATTTTCCTATCTATGTCTAAGCAAAGAATATAGTCAAACTAATTATATCCTTGCTTTGAAAAATCAAAACAGCAACAGGTAGTGAAAAATGCTTACAATGCATTAGATGAATAGAAACTTGCTTAAATAGTTTTAATTGTTTTTCCCAGCATACCAAAAGTATCCTAACAAAGAGTTAACAAACCTTCTACTCAGCTTAGTCAAGTTTAATTTATAGAGCTAGAAGGGTGATTATACAAACTTTACACTTTAACTTGTTGAAGACAGAGTGGGGTGTCAGTATTTCCAATTTTCTTCATTTCATTTCAGAAAGAAGTCAGGGATTTGGATCTAATGAAAAGCTTAGAACAGAGACAGAGAAGAATCTTATTCTCAGAGTGTTAGAACTCCCAGATATGATAAAATTGCCTCCTCTCAGAGTTTCCAAGCATTAGGAAAAAAAAAATCAATCTGCTAATGACATTGGTGGCAATACTGATGTTGAAAAGAATACTTAATGTGGAAAACAGTCATTGGGAGAAAATAGGATGAGGATGGAGAGCCCTACCTGTAAAGTGCATCATTTTACACTGTGCCTAAACCAATAATAAGAAAAAGGATATAAGGAAGGCAAATGGAAGAAAGGCAAGCAATGAGATGTAGAGAAATGTGAAAGACAAGTGTTAAATTGAAGTGGCCTACACTTACGGTGGAGATAACCTTACATTGTGAGAACTGGAAACTGAACACCATCTCCCCTCCTACTGTAATTTAGTATACGCTGAAAAAGAATACTTATCATATCCTAAAGATCAAGAGAAACTCACTACTGTACAAATTCACAACTGGTTTTCTTTTTAGGTGTAGTTTTTAATTTTATAATCCATAGCTGTGTTTGAAAACTGGGAAAATGGAGAAAATGTACAATGTAACTTCTAGAAAGAAGTCAAGATGGGCCACATAAAAACATGTGCTTGTTCCTTACAAATAATTACAAACATGATACACATGCTTATATTTTAATGTTTTGCAACTGAAAGAGAAATAATTCTTTTTTTTAAAACTTTTCTTGTTTTGCCATGCTCTAAAACTTGTCTGTGCTCCAGTCTAGCTGTTCTACTGAGTCTTTAGGAGAAGTATCAGAACATAGAAATGTTTCAGAGTATGTTAGCACAGGAACAGTCTGAAAAAACACTTTCTCTGTTTCTCAATTTTTTTGCAGTCTTTACCTCAACACCTCTAATGTATTTAATACTTAAATAGTGGTGTGTGGGATATAAAACGGATAAACTAAAATAGAGTGAATGCTGTAATTTAAGGAACTTGGGTATCATTAAAGTGAGATGTGAGACTCTGAAAATACTGAATGTATGCTGTGGGTTTTGTTCATTGTGTACCATTCAAAAATACGTTTACTGGGCATGTAAGGTTACAGTAGCTGAACAAACTTCTGTTCTAACGAAGTCCATTCAGGATAGTTTTTCAATTTATGAAAAGACAGACAAACCATGTTCCAGGCACCTCAGCAATACAAGAAAAAAAAAAAGTCATCTGTTCTGTTATGTTAGGAGAGAACATCCTGATGTCGACTTGCTGTTGTTTTCTGGAGTTAAATTCGTATCCTAAGGATATTCTTCTGTGCATTTTGCAGTTACCGTCCTACCTCACTGTAGGATGGAAATTTACTGTCTGTCCTAGGACAAAGTATTTCAATTGCAATTATCTGTAGTTCTGGTCACAATGACAATTTAAACTTACATACAGTGTTTACACATTTTATTTTGCTTTCTAGAAATGCAACTTCAAAGCTTAGAGAGTTAATATCTACTTAGACTGCTTTTCCTCAAATTTTTAACCTCGAATAAGTAGTGCTATGTATTTTCATAATACCTATAATGATTTCTTAAATGCCCAGTTGCAGAATGGTGAGGTCAAATATGTTACTACAACTACTGCATATTCCCATTCTGCATCTTGGATAGTTTAGCTCAGTTTCTTACCAGTTAAAGAACAAACTTTGCCATGGCCTGGTTCTCTACACAGTAATGAATTTTTTCTTGGCTTCACTATTTCCGGAGTGTCACGTTGTCCTGTGCTTTCTGTGTTAAACCTGAGTGGATAAAAAGGGAGACATCTGGTCTCTGTAAATCTAAATATGCCTTTTTCTTTTCCTAAAGCTCAAGGTCCAACACTTCACTTGTGCCAAGGCTGGCAAGGTAAAATTTTTCTACCAGCTTGCTTCCATACATATAGCTTTACAAAGCAGTGGTTCTTTCCTGTCAGCCTCAAAACTGCATGTTAAATAGGACTTGTTTCTGCAAGCAGGAAAGTAGAGATACATGCAAGGAACAGGGAAGATTTATTCTTGAGGTTTTCCTCAGCTTACCCAAGAAACTTCAACAAATGCTTTAATATGAAGTAGCCATGAACCAAACAACTTCTTGATGGCCCTTACACAAGATGTGTTGCATGAATGTATGATGATCTGAAAAGCAGCTCTGTCTGCCCTTCCCAGTCAAGGCAAGATCCCTATTAGGAAGCCACAGAGTGGCTTTCTGGGTCCAGATCTCTCATCCCTGTGCCTGCACTTCTGCTCTGGAAAACATAGCCTAGCTATGTTCAGTTAAATAAATTAATTCTATTTTCCTCACAAATTTGGGTATTTGTCCTTCTAAGACTGTGTGATTCAGAATAGCTGTATATTTTATTCTTTTTAAAATAAAAAATTAGCTGAAAAGACTCCTCCATCTTTTTAGTCAGTTGCACAGAAGTTCTTATTCTCTCTCTTTCTTGCTGTTTCTCTCTCTCCCTCTACTCCTTTCTCTTTCTTTTTCTGCTCAAATGAATGAAGCCTTGAAGGTGGAGTGTAAACTACAACTCCATAATATTAACAAACAGTGAAATCACTTGTACAATTTTGTTTCTGACATTTTGTGGAGAAATTAGAGTGTGTGATATACACATTCTCATGTGACATAACAATCAAATAAACAGCATTTATAGAAAGTCTTTATTAGGGATTCTATAGTACCACTGCCTTCTTCACTGTCTCTGAGCTGGAGAACATTAAAAGAGCATTGGATGCTGAAATACACATTTATCCAATACATACATATTCATTTTATTTGGAGATTGCACCCTTTTGCCATCGCTATTCTTAGTAACTGACTAAGCCTAACACTGACTCGGTAACTCTGCCTTTTTTTATCTCAAATGATAATAATGTTTTCTTTATTTTATTACAGCCTCTTGGGATTGTGACTGATTTCCATATTCTCTAACACTTAATTAACGATGTCACTTTCCCAGTGTCTTAAAAACAGTTTTCAGTTTTTTCCTCGGCAAGCCTCCAACAATTACCTCCCACATTTTCTGCTGCAGTCCTTTTTATTACTTTAATGACAAATAATTGGACAGATTCTGAGTAATGAGAATGAGAGCCAAAGGACTGTTGCATAGGAGACGGCTGCTTGTTACAAGACACTTTTAGTGGTCTCTAAATCAGATAGACAAGTAGAGTAATGATCATCTTTCAGTAATGAGACACAATTAAGAATCGCTGTTGCAAATGACAGAGCAGTCCATTGAACAATAACTTTCCTCTTTTTTTCCAAAGAAGATCGAAGCTTAATTATAGCATCAGCATTTGCAATGCTAAAGTCGTGTCAGCATTTTCATTATAAACTTGCTACTTTCAAGGGTTTATAACTCATAAAAAGATAAAAAATCTGCTTTGAGCTGGAAATTTCCCTGCAAAGACTTTCAGTTTGTTATTTAATTTTTATGATTTATTTGTTTATTGTACAAAGTGGACCAGGTCCACATCTGTTCTAAATGACAGAATCACAGAATATGCTGAGTTGGAAGGGACCCGCAAGGATCATTGAGTCCAACTCTCAGCTCTGTACAGGACACACCATGTGCCTGAGAGTATTGTCCAAATGCTTCTTGAACTCTGCCAGGTTTGGGCTGTTAACCACTTCTTTGCACAGCTTGTTCCACTACCCAACCATCATCTGAGTGAAAAATGTTTTTCTAATCTGCATCCCAAACTCCCCTGACACAACTTCAGGCCATTCCCTTGTGTCCTGTCCCTGGTCACCACACAGAAGGGATCAGTGTCTGTTCCTCCTCTGCCACTCACAAGGAAGTTAGAGACTGCAATGAGGTCTCCCCTCACTCTCCTCTCCTCCAGGCTGAACACACCAAGTGACCTCAACTGCTTCTCATACAGGTTCCCCTTAAGGCCATTCACCATTTTTGTTGCCCTCCTCTGAACACTCTCTAGGAACTTAATATCTTTCCTATATTGCATTGCTTAAAACTGCACACAGTATTCAAGGAGAGGCTGCCCCAGTGCAGAGCAGAGTGAGACAATCCTCTCCCTCAACCAGCTGGTGATGCTTTGTCTGATGCCTCCCAAGACACAGTTGGCCCTCCTGACTGATTCATATTCAACTTGTCATCGACCAGGACCCTCAGGTCCCTTTCCGTGACACTGCTTTCCAGCACCTCATTCCCCAGTCCGTATATACATCCAGGATTGCCCCATTCCAGATGCAGAATCTGGCACTTTCCGTGGTTGAACTTCATATGTTAGGTGATTGCCCAGTCCTCTGACTTTTCCAGGTCTCCCTGCAGGGCCTCGCTGACTTTGAGGGAGTCAGCAGCTCCTCCAAGTTTTGTGCCACCTGCAAACTTGCTGGGTATCCCTTCCAGTCCTTCGTCGAAGTCACTGATGAAGATATTGAAGAGTTCAGGGTGTAAGTGTAACCTGAGTAGTGACAGGTCACCAGCCTGATGTCACCCCATTCACTATCACCCTCTGTGCTCAACCTGTGATCCAACTGGTCCCCCACCACATGATGTGTCTATCCAGCTGTGTGCTGGACATTTTGTCCAGAAGGATCCTATGAGGGACAGTGCCAAAAGCTTTGCTGAAATCCAAAGAATTTATATTGAGTGTCTTTCCTTGATCAGCTAGGTGGGTTACCTTGTTATAGAAAGAAATCAGGTTTGATAAGCAAGACTTTCATTTCATGAAGCTGTGCTGGCTGTGACCAATGACAGCATTGTCTTTCAGGTGTTTTTCAATACTTCCCAGAATAATCTTCTCCATAAGAAATTTTGGTATTTCAGTATCAGGCACTGAAGTGAGACTGACAAGCCTGTAGTTTCCAGGGTCCTCCTTCTTGCCCTTCTTGAAAAGCAGGACAATGTTTGCCAGGTTCCAGTCAGCTGGCACTTCTCTGGAATCTCAAGACCACTCAAAAATCACTGAGACAAGTTTTACAATTGCATCAGCTAGTCCTTTGAGAATTCTGGTATGAATCCTATCAAGCCCCATAGATTTGTAGGGATCAAGCTGGAGCAGAAGATCCCACAAAATTTCTGGGTTGATTTGGAGTTGATCATATCTTCATTGGTGTGATGGAAGGTAGAATAATATGCATTTGCTGAGGATCCTGCTCAAACACTGTATGAACCCACGTGTACCAATGAACAGAAACCTGGCACTGAAGCTGAGGAGCAGCAAATGCCTCTTTTCAAAGCTGCATATTTTGAAGCTTCTTAACATCTCAGAGATCAATAGAATAACATGGCAAGCATGTCTGGGAAATTTCTGAAGTATACTGAAAGTAATTTCTTGTCAAAACTACTCATTAAAGCCAACTAGAAAAGATGCTCTCTTAGACTTCTTATTTGTGATTAGAATAGCAGGCTCGGCAGATGTTGTGTTAAGCAGCTGTCTTGGCCACAATGTTCACAAAATACTTCAGTTTGGAATTTTTTGGTATAATGAGGAAGAAGTGATCAAGACTGCCACATATTTTAAATTTGGGGGATGATAAAGATTTTTATATTTGAGATGAAGGGAAATATTAAACAAATATATAATTAATAAACAAACAAACGAATAAATAAATAAACACACAAATTTTTCTCTTTCTTTCTTTCTTTCTTTCTTTCTTTCTTTCTTTCTTTCTTTCTTTCTTTCTTTCTTTCTTTCTTTCTTTCTTTCTTTCTTTCTTTCTTTCTTTCTTTCTTTCTTTCTTTCTTTCTTTCTTTCTTTCTTTCTTTCTTTCTTTCTTTCTTTCTTTCTTTCTTCCTTTTTCTTTCCTTTCTTTCTTTCCTTTCCTTTCTTTCCTTTCTTAATTTTAATTTTTTTTAAAACTTCAAAATGCCACATTTGACTACACTTTCCTTCTTTCCTACCTGGAAAATCTTGTTTTTAAATTCTAAATTTCTAGTCAACTACAGCATGGAGCCTTTTTCACTTACAGAGCTAAATACAAACTTTTAAGACAAAGGGAAACATTAGAAGGAAGATCTGTTTGAATACTTCAGTACTATCAGCATTTAAATTTATGATCTTATATCCTGCATGAGAACTCATGGCAATTATTTTCCCAATAGCCTGTGTAGATGGCGTTTCAGGTCTTCAAGGATGAAAAGACCACCAGCACTCTAGGCAACTTCTTGCTGTGCTCAATAAGCCTTTCAGTAAAGAGTATCTCATTGTGTTGAGGAAAAGCTGGCCATATTTCAACTTGAGTCCATTTCCTCATGCTCTGTCACTGGGTGACACTGGGAAGAGCCTGGCCTTGTCTTCTTTATAGCCTTCCTGGAGGTATTTGAAACCTTAATGGGATGCCTCCTTGAGCCTTCTCCAGGTGAGAGAGCCCTTCCTTTCTCAGTCTTTCCTCCTATGGCAGACGCTCCAGTCCCTTTGTCATTTCCATGGCCCTTTACTGGACTCTGTAGAAGCTCCATATCTCTCTTGTACTGCTGAGCCCTGAACAGCACACAGCTTTTCAGTAGGGGTATCAACGGAGATAAGGCGCAGGGAAGGATTCTCTCCCTTGACCTGTTGGCAAGGCTTCCTATGGAGCCCATCATAGTATATCCCTGGTGTTCTTTGCTGCATGGGCAAGTTCTCTCTTGCTTGGTTTTCTGTCTGTGATTGTCAGCAACCATACACTGCTGCAGGGGGGGGTCAAACCTAGAAGTAGGACTTTGCAAGTTGTTAAACTTATAGAGTTTTCTGTCGGTCCATTTGTCCAGCTTGATGACATAGCACAATGCATGACCCTCTGGCACATTATCCACTCCTTAGTTTTGTGTCATCAGCAAAATTATCTATCCCATCATCCAGATAATTAATGATAATATGAAATAGAGTAGGAAGCAGTACTAACCCAAGCGTACTCTACTTGTTACTGGTCTCCATCAAGACTTTATACCACTGATCAGCACCGTCTGGATGAAGTTGGTTAGCCAGTTTTCTATCTGCATCACTTTCTGCTTATTCAGCTGATACTTCCTTAGCTTCTTTGTGAGGATTTTATAGGAGACAGAGTTACTGAAGTCTACGTAGAAAATACATGCTTCCCTCTCTATGTGGACCAAGCCAATAATTTCATAATAAAAAGTTATGACAGAATTATGGAATGGTTGATCTTGAAAGAGACCTTTGGAGGTCATCTGGTCCAAACACCTGCTCAAGCAGAACTGTCTAGAGTAGGTTGCCCATGAGAGTGTCAAGTGTCCAACAAAGAAGACTCCAAAACCTCAGGAAACCTGTGCCAGTGTTTAGTTGCTATCACAGTAAAAAAGTTTTTCCTGATATTCAAGAGGAACCCTCAATATTTCAGTCTCTGTTCATTACCTTTTGTCCTGTCACTGGATAGCATCCTATTCTTTGCACCCTCTTTTCAGGTATTTATGCACATTAATAAGTTATGGTAGACAATGTCACTGGTCTCCCCTATCTCCACCTACCAAGACAGTAATTTCATAGTATAACTTTATCAAACTGGTCAAGGATGAATTCTCCTTTGTGTGTATGTGTTGGCTACTAATGTTTACCACCTTCTCATTTATTTACCTGGAAATTGTTTCCAGCATTAGTTGTGTCATAACTTTCCCATGGATTAAGGTGAGGCTGACTAGCTAGTAGTTCCCTTGATTTTCCTTGTCATTCTCAAAGACAGGAGTGACCTTTGCTTTTCTTGAGTCTTCAGGCATCTCTCCTAGTTGCCATGATCATTGAAAGATTATTGAGAGTGACTTCAAAGTGGCTCAATCAGCCTCCACAGTACTTATGCGTGCAAGCCCACTGATTCTATGGACTAGACGTGTCCAGTCTGCTTAAGTATTCCCTAACCTGCTCCTCTTGCACCACAAGCAACTATTCCTAGCTCCAAACTATTCTCCAGGTTTCTGGAGCCTGGGATTCCTGAGAATCAGTTTTGCTAGCAAAGATTAAAGTAATCAAGGTATTCACTACCTCAGCCTTTTTCTCTAGCTTGCCTATCCTGGAGAGCAATGGCCCAAATTCTGCCGGGTTTCCCTTTTGTCTTCTATGTGCTTATATAATCTGTTCTTTTCATCTTAGACATCCTAGCAAATTCAATTCCATTGGGACTTTAGCTTTCCTAGCTTCATTCTTGGATGAAGTTTCTCTATTTCTCCGATGTTACTTGTTGTTCCTTCCACCCTCTGTATGCTTCCTTTTCTTGTTTGAATTTGGCCAACTCAGACTCAGTTCCCATGGTTTGTTCATTCATGCAGGCCTCCTGGCATTTTTGCCTGACTTCATAGTAGTCGGAATGGATTGCTCTTGAGCCTAGAGAAGGTAAGTTTTGAATATTAACCAGCTTTCTTGGGCTTCTATTCCCTTCATGGTCTTATTGGTCTTACCTTTGGGAACTCTTCCAAGAAGATTGTCAAAGAGGTCAAAAACATCTCTACTGAAGTTCTGTGTCGTGTTCTTGCTTTTTACCCTTCTTCCTGTCCTCAGGGTCCTAAATGCTGCCATCTCATGGTCCCTGCAGTCAAAGCTGCTGTCTTGGGTTGAGCTGGCAAAATGCCAACTGCCCAATACTGAGTCAAAGCCTCCCTCCGTCCTGCCAAGAAAAGGGAGAAAGGAAAAAAACCTCAAAACTCAGAACAGGTTGAAACTCAAACTAATTATATATATTTATACAGAAAAGAGGAAATTAAAAGAAAACCACAACATAACAGACACTTACATAAGTTAGATATAACAACAATTTTCTACCTCCCACCAAAACCAGATTCCATCACTCTAGATCTAATAAAGCATCCCAAAAGACTCCCAGCAACACAAAAGAGAAAAATAATAATAAAATGTTTCTGTTTCCCTGAACTCAAACAAAATGCAAAGTAACGGCAGCAGCAGCAAGGCCCTGACCAGCAGGGAAGCAGCAGCACGTCCTGCTCTACTGCAGCCATCATGCCGATTGAAAAAACACTTCTACTCTACTGTATCTATATCTCAGGTTTGCGTCATCTGGTATGAAATATTTCTTTGGTTACTTAAGTCAGTTCTTTGGTTACTTAAGTTACAGGTGATACGTGTCTCTCCTAATCTACATGGATTCTCTGAACCTGATAAATTGAGGCCTACCTAAAACTGAAGGCAAAACTGCCATAAGCTGCCTTTGTCCTTCACATCCCCAATGAGTCTCTCCTCATTGATGAATAGAAGGTTCAACAGAACACCTATCCTCATCAGCTTCTCTATCAGTTGAAGCAGGAAGAAACCGTTAATGTCCTTCAGAAATTGTCAAGATTGATATTGTCCTGCTATGTTGTCCCTCAGCAATGGGGCAGTGGTTGAAGTCCTGTGGGAGGATTAGGTCCTATGGATATGAGACTACTCTTATCTGCAGAGAGCTTGATTCACTTCCTGGTCAGGAAACCTATAGCAGTCACCCAATACAATGTCATCTTTACCTGTCCTGTCTTTAATCCTAACCTGTAAGCTCTCATTTGGTGGCTCATTCATCCCCAAGAAGAGCTCCATGAACAGTAGTTGCTGTCTCACATAAAGGAGAACTCCCCCCCTTCATTTCTTCCTATCCTGTCATTCTTAAAAAAGCTGTTTCAAGACTCCAGTGGTGGAAAGCATCCCACCACGTTTCCATGATCCCAGTAAGACTCTGCAAATGCAATAAAATCTGCTATCACACACAGTCTTTGCCACGTTTATTCCCCAAACTGTATATATTAGTATACTGGCACTTTAAAAATGCGTATCAGCATGTTAAATGTCTGGAGAGAGTTTGGGAGATTTCTTTATCTTGTATGCACTCTCTTGGTTACAAGCAAAAACCTATGTTTGTTGATGTTGCAATTTTTTGCTGCCCCATCATCCCAGGACCTTTACTTAGCAATACTATTGGTTGCTTCCTCACAGGCTTGCTGGTTACTCTCTTTGTCACTGTTATTCTTAGTTTAAGGCCATCTTTATGAAGTCTACCATCTCATTGGTTACTGTAGCTTTGCCCAGCAGAGTGAGGTGAATCTCATCTCTCACAGGCAGACACTGATCATCAAACGAAGGTCGTAAGTTGTAGAACCCCAAACCCTTGCCACCAGCATTAATTCTGCAACTAGTTATGATTTGACCTACTAGTACCCATCTTCTCAGGACAATCAATCATGCTAGTGCTCGCAACAAATAAATTGTATACCTTCAAAGTATTAGTCAACATAAATTTCCTGTTGTTGTCATAGGAGATTCATGTATTCTAGGGATGTGGATGATGCCTTATTTAGAAGAGCTGGGGTTGGAAGATAAAAACTTTAGGTATTGTAGGCATATTGCTCTAGACAGTTCTGGTGCTTGCTGCTTGCCTGTTGCCCTCTTTAGAGCTCTGCATATATTTGAAAATAGAACCGTACAGGTCAAATTCAAATCATAGTCTCACAAAATCATAAAATCGTCTGGTTTGGAAGGGACCTTAAAGATCATTAAGTTCCAACCCCCTTGCCCAGATTGCTCAGAGGTCCATCCAACCTGCCCTTAAAACTACCAGGAATGGGGCATAAACAACTTCTATGGGAAATCTGTTCCAGTGCCTCACACCCTCACAATAAAGAGTCTTTTCAAACATAGGTCAGCTCTTTGAGAAGAAGTAGAAATGGCATAAAATCTTTTCCATTTTCCCAATAAAAAAATCTTTGTGGACAATAAGGAATATTTCTTCTTGTGGTAGTTTTAGCTAGGCCTCAAATTAGGAGGCTCAGAGAACCTACGTAGATTAGGAGAGACAGGTATCATCTGACTTAAGCAACCAAAGAAATATTTCATACCAGATGACGCAAACCTGAGACAGGTAGGAGGAGTTTCTCTGTTGCCATCATGTCTGCAGTGGAGGCAGAATGTGCTACTGCTGCCCTGCTGGCCTAGGCCTTTGTCCTGCTGCCGCTACATTGTATTTTGTTTTAGTTTCAAGGAAGTAGAAACATTTTATTGCTGTGCTCTCTCTTTTGCCTTGCTGGGTATCTTTTAGAGTATTTTATGAATCTAGAGTAATAAAATCTGTTCTCGGTGGTAGGTAAAAAATTGTTGTTATATCTAACATGTGTGTGTGTTATATTGTAGTTTTTTCTTAATTTTCTCTTTTCTGTATACGTATATATAAATAGTTAGTTTTAAGTTTAACCTGTGTCTTGGGTTGAGCTGGCAAAACACCAACTGTCCAAGACAGAGTGAAAAGGAAAGAGGGGGGAGAGGGAAGAAAACCTCTAAACCAGGTTTATACTGAAACTATCTACATGTATTTATACAGAAAAGAGAAAATTAAGAGAAAACTACAATATAACACACACACAAGATATATATATATAAAACACAAGAAATAACTTCCCACTCCCCAATTAATACAAAGTGTATCACTTTACATCTATAAGTACTCTAAAAGACACCCTGCAAGAAAGAGAAGGTATAACAACAAAATATTTCTACTTCCCTGAACTCAAACAAAATGCAAGCAGCAGCAACAGCAGGAGCAAGGCCTACTCCAAGACAGAAGCTGGACTATGTCTGGCCTGTAGCCTGGCCATGATGGAACTGACCAAGCCACTCCCACACACTGGATTTTAAGCCTTTTGAGATGATGTAATATGGTATGGAATACAATATTATTGGCTAGAAGAAGTCAGCTGTGAGCTAGATCAGTCCAGCTCAAGTCAGCTGACAATTTCAAGCCTAGTCTGAACTTTAAAACATAAATTTAGGCCCACCTGGCTAAACCCATAACAACCTGTTTTGAAGGTTTTTTCCTTTCTTCCTTTTCTTGTCAGAGGGAGGGAGGCTCTAACACTCTGTGTTGGGCAGTTGGCATTCTGCCAGCTCAACCCAAGACAGATAATTGGTGGAGAATGCAGGCCAGGGACCTTGGCAGTTGTCCTAGGAGTATTATTAGGGAAACATACCTTGATATCTATATTGTTTTGAGTACATGAAGAAATCATAACATTAATATTTTCTTGCTGCTGGATGTTTGTGTCAGCTCTTTTACTGACTGTTTTTGTGAGTTCAGACAGCTCCAATTGAACCTGCTGTGAATGTAGCCACTTCAGAGAGGGGCCTTACAGCCCAAGAGACCAGTCTTTTGCTCCTGACCACCCTCAGTGGAGAGCAAACCCTAAGAGTGGGTCACGTGGTGAACTGTGGTCCTTCTTATGTGGCAGGGGGAAAACATGAGGGGGTGGGACAGTGAATTCTGTGCTTGAGGCTCAGTTATGGAAATCAAAACAGAAGAAATCTGGTAAAAAAAGCTATCCACATAATTGAAGCAGAGATTCCAGAAAAGAAAAAAGCACAAACTTTTATAGGGCTGTAAAAGGAAGGTACTAGAAACTCGGACATAGCAAGAATGTGATTGGATAGAAGTGGGGGTGGAGTATGTAACTAAGGCAATGAATAAGCCAATGAGAAAACAGTAGTCAACAAACTGATGGGAGAACAAGGTTCTGTCACAGTGCCTGAACTCCACAGACACAATTCTCAATTGAGCTTTTTTAGGGGCTTTTCAGGGGTGTCAGCCCTTATTGTTAAATAAATCACTTGACTGCATCTAATTTTATGAGGTTTTACTCTTTTGGTAGTTGATTTCTTGGTCCTCTTCATCATGGGTTACAGTAGCTGTGGAGAGAAGGGAAGAGGAACAGAAAAAGGAGAGGAGAAAGGGGGGAAAGGGGTGCAACTATGTTTACATTAACAATAAAAAGTTTAAACTTAAACTTGTGCAAGAATATTCAAGTTTCAGGAGAGACTATATTCAGAACTACTTTTTCACACAGTTATAGACAATCTTAAAATCTATACACACCATGCAAACTATCTAACATCCCACAGCTATACCTATTTATTAAGTAATATATATTTTCCCCAAATTGCTAGATCTAAACAGTCTTAATGCAACTTATTTTAACTTTGTAAAAGAGCTCTATTGATGTTACTCAGTGGAGTTCTGCAGACTTCTTTTCTTGCTTCTGCATCAGCTCAAGGTCTCTAGACAAATTCCATTCTTATCTTAGAAGCTGGCTCTTGCAAACTTCTCTTTGGTTTGCTAGCTTGAATCCCATGAATCCTAACAGGGTTCTGGGCAGAGGCAGAAAGACAGACTAGGGGCTCATGGCAAGGAGAAGATGAGTAAGGGAAATGACAGTGGGAATCCATCTTGTAGAAGTGTGTGGGGAGTAACAACCATAAAACTATAGAACTCAAAGCCTGTACAGTCAAAACCACAACATCCTTATTTACACATCCAAGATATTAAGCTTGGTGTCCTTAAATGCTTCTGGTGGTTCCAGTCCCTCGCCGTTCTCATAGATCCATTTCTGGTAGTATTTCTTCCACTCGTGATAGGACATGCATTCTTCCACACAGAATTTTTCTTAAAACTGTTCTATCCTTGCCCTGCCTTTATTGCAGGCAGTACATATCTGTATGTGTGCACGTATACGTGTATATCTACACATACTTGTTAAAAAAGTAGCTAGAATTTTCACAGCCAATGAAAATTTCTCGTTCTAATGCTTCAATGCATTTTTAGTCTCAGTTTTCACTGATAAGATGTACCCAGCTGCCTCCCACATCCCTAAGCCTACAAGAAAAGTATTTGGAAGGGAAGCAAGTAAGGGATCAGTTAAGTCAAATAGAGATATACAGTCCATGAGATGAGATGTGAAGCATTCAAGGGTGATGAAGGAACTAGATGATATCATTGTGAGGTGGCTTTCTATCATCTTCAAAAAATAAAGCAACCATTTGAAGGGGTGCTCCTGGAAGCTGAAAGAAGGCAAATGCTGCAACCACCTTAGAGAAAGGCAAGAGGTAGGATACAGAAAACTACATGCAGTCTGGAAAGGATAAGGAACAAATCCTCTTAGAAGTAATTTCTGAACACTCAGGTTCAAGAGGGTAATTACCATATGCCAATATGGCTTTATCAAGCATAAATAACACCTGACTGAGTGGACTGCAGTCTATGATGACGAGATTGGTACTGTAAACAAGGCAATGGATGTTAAATATTTTGATTTTCAAGACTTTTGACAGTGTCCCAGTATTATTATCACCAGTTTGGTGAGACAGAATTTGGTTAAGTGAATGATAATTTCTTGGAAAAGTGGTTTGGACTGCTGAACTCAAAGAATTTATACCAGTGGCACAAATTCCTTTTGGCAGCCAGTAACTAGTGGCATTCCTCAGGGATCAGCACTAAGAACAAACATTTTTAATGTCTTCATTAATATCGTGGATGATAAGACAGCATGCAACCTCAGTTGGTTTGTGGACAAAACCAAATTGAATTTAGTTGTCATCACACTGGAGTGTGGGGCCTTTAGGCAAAGAAACCTGGACAGATGTAGAGATGGACAGGCAAGCATCTTGATGCCTAAGGGGTTTTTTTCATTTTTAATTTTTATAGATTTTAGAAATAATTACAATGAATGGAGATTTTAGTGTAACAGTATTTCTAATAGCTTAAGTTTATGCATACCGACCCCTACCCCATATCAACCTCTCAAGATTCCATTAGATATTTAGTCTTGTTTTCAAGGCAGAAGGCTGAAAACCACCTCAAGGCCTGCACCACGAGACATAAACATAAACATAAACATAAACATTAACATAGGCCAAGTGACCTCCAAGCCCAGAACTCTGGAAAGCCTCCAAGTGTCCTACATGTTATGAGGGAGATGAAGATGATGAAGAGGGGGTCCCAAAACTCCTCCAGACTCAATTCCAGATGGGGTGTGCCAGAGGTGTAACAGGGCAGGACTGATGGATGGGTGAATGGGGATTGGATGGATATTATTACAAACCCCATGAAAGCAGTGTTTGGGGCACACGTGTCAATTTGTATTCCTGGTCGAGCCTAGGTGCTCATTAAAGCTTCTGCTCTTTTATCTTATCTCCTACTAAAATTGGCTTGGAGTCTTTTTCTCCACAAACTTTTCAGGCCACAATGTCATGAAGTTTAACATCATTTCAAGTCCTGCATCTACAATGGAATAAATTCATGCAACAATGAAAGCTGAGACCCTGTTGGAAGATGAACAGTTCTAATGAAAAGGACCTCATGGTCCTAGTGGAAAAATAAGTTGAACGTAAGTCAGAGAAGTCCATTTGCATACTTAGCTGTACTGGACAAGTTCAAAACAGGTCTGGAGGCGTGGTCCTTTCTTTGTCACTTGTGAGATCAAATGTGCAATGCTCTGTAAAGTTTTGGGCTGCTGTGGTAATTTAGGCCTTAGTTTTAGTTAGACCTAGAGCAGGCCTTAAGTTTAGTAGGCCCTAATAGTGTTACATAGATTAGAAGGGACAGGCGACACCTACTAAAGCAACCAAAGAAATATCTCATACCAGATGAGGCAAACTGGGATATAACTACAGTGGGGGAGGAGGAGCTTTCTCGTCTCCTTATGGCTGTGGTGCACGTGAATGTGCTCTGTGCTGCTCTGCTGATTAGGCCCTGCACCTCCTCACCACTATGTTATCTACAGGAAAGCAAATGTTTATTCTTAGTTTTCTTTCTGCTTGGGTCTGTCACTTGGGAGATTGAGTTCTCTTGAGTGGTTTTGTAGCTAGAATGGTGGGATTTGTGTTCAGAATAGTTCAGTTTTCTGTTGGATGGGGAGGTGAAGGAATTATTTGTTATATCTAACTTGTGTGGATGTGTGTTATATTTTAGTCTACTTTTCATTTTCTATTTCTCATATAAAGATATAAGCCACTTCTATTTCAGGTTTAAGTGTCCATGTTTTTTTCTCCCTTTTCTCAGCCAGGGGGAGAAGGGAGGCTTTGTCACTTTGGTTTATCCTTGGTATTTTGCCAAAGTATTCAAACCAAAACAGCTGCCCAGTACAAGAATAATTTTGACACGGTTGACCAAGTCCATGGAGACAACCAATATGGTCAGGGGGCTTGAGTAGACAGTGGAGAGAACTGTTTGTTCAGCTAAGAAAAGAGGTGACAAAGGGGAGACCTTGTTGCTGTCTTTTAACTAGGTAATGCAAGAGCAGAGAGACGATGGAGCCAGACCCTTCTTAGAGGTGCACGCTGGCAGAGGCAACAGACACAATTTGGATTGCGGAAAAATTTAGATTTTTATAGGTTAAGAAGGAAGGGGGGGTGTGGTTGTTGCTTTTCATTGTTTTTGTTTGGTTTATGCTTGGTTTTGGATTTGTTGTGGTTTTTTTTGTTTTTTTTTTTTCATGAGGATTATTGAATTCTGGAACAGGTGAACAGATAGGGTGTGGAATATGCATCCTTGGTTTTGTTCAGGACCCACCAGGCATGTCCCAGAGTAGGCTGATCTAATTAGATCGGCTTTGAGCCAGACCTTTGTCTAACAACCTCTGAAGATCCATTCTAGACTGAATTACTCTGTGATTCCACAGATAAAATTCATATTTTCAAGTGTTTGGCTCTGCAAAAATTGGACTCTGCTTAAAAACTCCAAACCAATTTATATTTCTGTGGCATACATAAAGAACACATTCATTGTGTTAAAGAACATACAACTAACTGATCACTTAAGAAATTAGAAGACCCAATGCTGAGTATATGCTTTTAGAATGTCCAGAAGGATTAATGTACAATTGTAGCACTAGGCCAATATCCCTTATATAATTTCTGTTCTTTACATTTTCCATATTTTTTTTTAATAAACAGCACATGTCTGCTGCCAAAGTTCTAAGTAGATATGTGGAATAAGTGGTGCATTTATTAAAAATTTGAGATTAAATCAATTTCCTCTTCATTACCAAACCATTTTCTCTAGAACACTTCTCAGAATTATTTCCTGTCATGTGTATATGTGAACATACATCTTCTAAAGACCAGCAATTATCCCTGTTTCATAACTTCTTGATAATTTTGAATTTGGATTATAAGAAGACAATATAGTTTATTCAGCAGATTTATTTTAATCTAATTACATAGGTGAATAAAAATTGCTGCATGCTGTTGCATCTAATGTAAGTTATCTATAATTCACACCACATTTACTTTTAATATTCATGCAGATTCCCTTTGACATAACCTACTGTGTCACAGTTAATCCAATAAAGATAAAATATAGCTCAGCAAAACACCAGTCAATTCCAGCATTCTGTTAATTATAAAAGACTATTTCACACTGGTTTCTTCAATCAATGCATTTCTCCTTGGATGCAACAGTGTTCTTTGAAGCTTTCAACCCTCCCAGTGGATTCGATGCAACATTCAGGCACTTTTTTAGTCTCCAGGTCTCCAAGGCAGTTCAAAGAGCAAAACAAGCCATCACTGGTTATCCTCAAAGGCTGACACTGTCTGTTTGATGTATGGTGACTTAAAGAGTCATCCCTAGCAAAGCATGTGTTTGCTACCAGTCTATTGAATCAGCTATTTATCAGCTAATCTGTATGCAGCCAGCATGCCTGCAGACAGATCCAAGGATAGAACACAGTGTCCTGCTGGACCTACTATTGATTTAATTTCTCTCTCTAATTTTGTAGTGGTTTTCATGTCCAGTTATTGAAGCAACATTTTTTTCTTATGAAATAAGCATGGCTGAATCATTCTGGTGATTCTGAGTTTGTGTGCAAGAGCTGAGAGTTAAGATTTTGGGGTGATAAAATTCTGGCAGGACTTGCCTTTTACTTGATCCCCTGCAGTCCCTGCCTGCCAGGGACCATGAGACACACATGCAGTGCTGTATATATTTTGTTTTATAAATTTTAACTGTAGAGCAGCCATGGCTGAGGCAGCATCATCCAAGTATGGGTGATTTTCTACTTAAGGTCAGCTGTGGTCTTTTACTTTTTTGTTGGTCAGTAATTGACAATAACTGGCTTTTGTCGCTTAATGGGGTAGTATGAGTAATTTTTATGTATTCCATGTTTTACCTGGAAAAAACAAGATAATACCAGAAGAATTGTAGTGCATGTTTTTCATAGGAGTATTTCTAGGTAGCTCTTGCAAGAGCTGGGAAAGACACTCAAGATTTGCACCATCAGACAAAATGAAACTTATTTAAATGTTTTTACCTAGGGAAGAACTGGATATCTTTTTTTTTTTTTTTTTTTGAACCGTGGTTTTTTTTCCTCTTAAAATGGTGGTGGTGCTGCCAGTGAGCCTGTCCTCCATCATAACTTCTAACATTCCTCGTAGGTACAAGAATGGTGAACAACTGTGGATTCTATTTGCTTGTCACAGACCAGCAGTCTGATTCTTGATGATAGTGTGTATTGGCCATTTTTGTCACCACAAGAAGGCAGAACCAGCTCTCATTTTACTGCAATCTTTTTATTTTATTCAGTGTCTGAATTCATGGAACCATATTATGGTGCCTAAGAAAACCGTACTTCTCTTCAGTCCTGTCCTGAAGCATAGCACTGACACAGAGCCAATGTGCTGGGCAGAGTAGGTAAGATGATGTGATCTTCTGATATGTATTCAGTTCAGTGTTTTTTGGAAATATCCTTTTCATGACTGCCAGGTACAATCTTACCTTTCCATTTATCCAAAGATTGATCAGGATATGGAAGAAGTGTCTCTATTTTTGTTGCTGCACTCCTGGTGGTTGCAGTGCACATTTATGCATGTTTTAAACCTGTCTGGATTTTCATTGCAGATACACTTTACAACTCTTAATGTGTTATAAAAGTGAGAGTTGGTCTGACTTTTTTCTATGACAGGCTTTTCTATAAAACAACTAAGATTCTGAATGACATTAAAGAGTGTGGTAATGAGGGCAAACAGCAGCTTCTATTCTTACTGGCTTTTAACATCAAATACTTTCCTCCTGACAATTTTCTTCATACGGATTGAAAATCTTTGCTCTCAAGTATTAGTCTTGCCGAATCTGTTACTGTTTCCACTATGAATCCACCTGGGGCTCTAATCCTTTTGTCTGCAAAACTGCCTGAAAGCACTGTTCTGAAATATATTATTTGCTACACAAGATGGAAAAAGTCTATCTGAAACAACAGAAAATGCTTTTGGACTGTGCCAGTGCTAAGGAACTAGATCAAGAAGAAAATAACTGAACAGTTAATGTCAAGAAGAGATCATGCACCATATGCTCCATAGTGAATGTAAAACTGGTTCATTTGACAAAAAAAAGTGAATTAAACAGGTTTGAGGATGTCTTTGGTTTTGTTGTAGTTGTTGCTGTTGTTGTTGTTGGTTTGGTTTTGGTTTTCTTTTTTTACAATTCTGAGATATTTTCTTATTAATATCTGGGGGGTTTCAACATTTCTTTTTGCTTTCTAGTTTTACTGTGTTTCCACTTGTTTGTGTAAAAAGCATTAGATACAAAGATGTAAAGCTACTCATTGGTATTCTGGAGATTCTGGATTCAGAAACCAGCCATTCTAGGCAACTAGGCTACTAGAATGACTTTTGTAATGCCTTGAGAAACACAAATTTTTCTGCTCAGTAGTATTGAATCACTGCCTTCACTGCAAGCACACAAGCCATTTACAAATATCTCATATGGACTACCTTGGATAAGAGATGAGGAATTAAAGAAAACAAGTGAGTTTTCAGAACTAGCACTATGTGGTTAGGGAATAGTAGAACTGGATGTTTATACTAGATCCTGAAATTTGTGAAGTGTTAGGGAGAAGAATTGCCACGTATACTAACATACATAGAGTATACTTTGAAGCTTTTAAATATCTAGTTCAAAGCATGCTTTTGACTTAAAAAATTTCACTGCACTATCTAGTCTGTCTCAGGAAAAAACTTCTTTCCTGAGATTAGCTCAGTTGGTTAGAGCAGAGTGCTAATGAAGCCAAGGTCGCAGGTTTGAACCTGTATGGACTACTCATTTAGGAGTTGGACTCAGTGATCCTTGTAGACTCCTTCCACCTCAGAATATTCTGTGCTTCTCTGATTCTTTCTCCTTCCCCTACCATCTCCACATTTACTCTATTTCATTGAGGGACAAGCAACTGCGAAATTCATCACCTACTGAATACTTCTCCTAAGTCTGATCCAGAGTTACTGCTCTGGTCTGCTGCCTGTTTGTGCAGCTCATCCTCTAGAGTGTATGACTGTCAGTGTAGATGATGTACCTTAAAAACTGGGCTTGCATGTGAGGGTAAAGTGCATGTGTAGAAAGGCAGGAGAGAACTGTGAGTTAAGTAAATAGTGTAAGGTGTACTGATTTAACAGCCTAGGTGTCAGGGGTCTTAGAATGCATAGGTGGAACTGCATAAGCAACATTAAAAAATATCCCAAGACAACCAACCACCAACAAAACCCAGACCGGTGACAAAATCCTATACTTCTGTTTTCTTTCCACATAACTTGGATACAGCCAACACACATAAAAGGTGCCTTTTAAAGAGTCTTGTCTACCATTTTTGTATAGTTTAAGCCTACTTTGTAAAGATTAACAGCTGAGTCAAATAATGCCTTCCTTATATTTTTCCTTTCTACTGCTTCTGGCTACTCAAAATGGAAAAATGTTTGCAGTCATATCAACTAGGTCTTAAAAGTTCTCTGCCTGGTACAGTAAATATTTATGAACATCTTGTTCATATCAGTTTCTTCCTTTGTTCCTTTGTTCCTTTGTTCAACTTTCTTCGTTGCTACCGGATTCCATGGACTTCACGTAATCATTGGCTCCTCCTTTCTCCTAATCTGCCTTCTTCGCTTAATCAAGTTTCACTTCACACCAAACCACCACTTTGGCTTCGAAGCAGCAGCCTGATACTGACACTTCGTTGACGTCATCTGACTTTTCCTCTACATAACAATCTACTGATGAGGATCCTGCTCTTCTAGTATATCCATTACAATTGACTTCCAATCTCTAGAGTCTGGCTTGACCCCAGAGAAGAGCAATTAACATAATTCTACTAATACTCACCCTATCCACATCACTAAGCATTATTCTAACCCTACTAAACTTTTGACTCGCCCAAACAAACCCAAACTCAGAAAAACTCTCACCATATGAATGTGGCTTCGACCCTCTAGGCTCCGCCCGACTCCCATTCTCCATCCGCTTTTTTCTAGTCGCTATCCTATTCCTCCTGTTTGACTTAGAAATTGCCCTCTTACTACCCCTTCCCTGAGCTACCCAACTCCAGTTTCCCCTCGCAACCCTAACATGAGCATTCACCATCATCCTCCTTCTCACGCTAGGCCTAGTATATGAATGAATCCAAGGGGGCCTGGAATGAGCAGAATAAGAACAGAAAGTTAGTCTAATAAAGACAGTTGATTTCGACTCAACAAATCATAGCCCACACCTATGACTTTCTTAATGACCTTCCTACACCTAAGCTTCTACTCAGCTTTTACTATAAGCAGCCTAGGACCTTTAGAATTAAAATGTAAAATAAGATGGCAGGAAACGTTTTCAAATAACTTCTTCCTACTGGAGTAAAGATAAAAGTACACATGTTAACTTTACAGTTCTTTTTTCAGCTCATGAAGTTTCTAAAAAAGCTAGTTGCTGACCAATGATGCAGGAAGGGGTTTTGATTTTTGATTTTCACATTTTACAGATATTAGGAACGCAGTAGCTGTAGCAAAGTAGATCTAGTGTGTTAATATTTCTAGCAGCTTGAGTTTAATGTCTTTCTATCACTACCCCTGTCCCAGAACAGTGAGCTCAAATTCCTTTAGATGTTTAGTCTTTTTTCAAGGTAGAAAGTTGAAGAATATCAAAAGGAGATATAAACACAGGGCAGAGTGACCCAGAAGTCAGAACACTGGAAGAACTACAGATGTCTGAGGAAGAGCAGGACTGATGAAGAGGAGGTCTCACCAACCTCAGACTTAAATTCCGAGGGGGTGGAACAGGGGTGGGAATGGGGCAGAAAAAATTTGAACTGGAGATATGTAAAGTAATGATTGGATAGATCATATTATAAAAGCCATGGAAATTAGAGGTTGCCCACATGCGTATCGATGTATTCCTGAGTGAGCCTGGGTGTTCATCATTAAAGCCACTACCCTCTTATCTTCTACAAAAAGTTGGCTTGGAGTCTTTTTTACAGACTTTTCAGGCATCACCAAGAACTCGGTCATGCAATTGTTATTCAATAAAGATGATCTTTTGATGTGTCTCAGCAACAGCCTTCTGTAACAGTAGTCCTGCAGTTTGAGATCTTCACAAACTGAGCTTCTTGCCACAGATATTTCTTTTGCTTTATTGAAATTCTATCATCTGACTTAAGTTTTGTGATTTATGTGTTCCATTCCAGCAACAAGGTTATTGTGTTTATTTCAGATGGATTTTCCTAAAGTTGAGAATTGTGTTTAGGATGGCTTCTGCCAAATTAATACCTGAAATGTATTATGTGTTACTATATATTACCAGAGAGGGACACTAAACATTATTATGACTGGGCAACAAATGGTGACAAACACACACAAAATTCAGTTATGTCATAACCATGAGCATTCTTGGGAACTTAATTTCCCAAGAAGCCATGTGTTTTAACTTTTCTAATGTGTCCTAGTTTAACAGGTGGGACCAGTTAACACTGTGTGTGAGTGATCAAAGCTGTGTATTCTACCCCCTCTATTCATTCCCCAAGGACAATGGACCATTAGCAGCAGCTGCCCAGGGAGTCATTAGCACCTTCACACCCAGCCTGGGGGACGTGGCTGCTAATGGGCCATCAATAATTCAACAATACCCCCTGGCTCCCAGAGTTAATCACCCATTGTGTGAGTCTCCACCCAGGGGGAGGGACTGGGTGGTCCCTGAGGGTACATAAGTGGTGGGTAAGAAGACCTCGGAAACCTCTCGTCAGATCCAGAGGAGCAGCAGGACCTTGACAGCAGGAGATCACCACTCTTGACCAGACTACGACCGCCAATCTCAACCAGACTACAGCCCTCGCCTGCACCAACAGAATTTTCACTTCCTTTTGCTTTGGACTTGGGGAACCACGTGGGTCTCAGCACAAGGGCAAACAAACCCCCTTTGGGTTTGTGCCCCAGGACACTGGGTTATACTGCTGGGTTTTGTGAGATGAAAGCAATTTCCCTTTTTGTCAGTGTATTTATTGTAATATTATTATTAAATTTTAGCCTCTGACTTATAATCTCCCTCGTGGTGAGTTCATTTCCCTTGCTGGTTCACCTTTAAACCAGCACATAATGCTAAAAGGAAATGAAATATTTTTTGTTTTATTTTGGTGCTGCTGAAACTGACTATCTTAGCAAATGCATAATGAAATATGTAAAGCTCATTTCATCAGATACCCTTACTATGAATATGAATTATGAATCAATGAAAGAACCTGTCACTGACTAAGTTCCCTTGGGATAAATGTCATGATATTATTGCATTTTAAGAATAACACAGGCATAGCACACACACAAAGAAATTATTTATGAATAAAATATTTTAGTTCAATGTAAATCACCTAATCAGTGTTTGAGGACTCCCATCTATGAAAGCTCTTGTTCAAATCATTCAGCCTGGGTATACATACATCAACATTTGGATAACCCTGTCTGCCTCAACATTTTTGAATGCATAAGCTGTTATAAACTACCAAAATATTTATTTTGTTAAAGAGCAAAATTACTTCCTTTTTTGTCTGTTGTTCTGAGATTAGGAATTTAAGCTTTAAATCACAACTATCTTGCTGTGCTTTTAGCATGGTTAGGGAGAGGAAAACACAGTTGAACACACCTATACATCAATGGAAACATTTTAATAAAAGGTGTATGCCTCCATTTATAAAGTTTAAACTGTTGAATGTCTTGCAAGAGCCATAATAAGTTTGCAGTTGACTATGAATATGCACGGGATCCACTTCATATTATCATTGAAATAAGAACTTAAACTCTTATCTATCCACTGATTTTGTTCAAACTCAATATTAAGGCTTACTTATGTAAAACTAGATGCAATCCAAGCAGAGTGACTTTGTTTTGTGTGTTCAGATGGAAAATGTTTGTGTACCTTTAGAAACATTATGGTCCTTGTACACTGAAGAATAGAGAATATATGTTATTTCTTTCTCTTGATTTGCAAAAAAAGATGAATTTCTGTTGCCTTCTACAGTTTGTTGGTTCAGAGCAGCTCTGGGATTCATTTTGAGCTGAGACTTGGTGTGGGGTCAGCTCTAGACATGAAGCGCTCCAGAGACTACTTGTAACCCAGGGCTCTGGTGGGGTCTTGGCTGCCTAGAACTGTCCTGCACAGCACAGTCAGTGTCCTGTAACCTCAAGCTATGAGATAAGGAGAATACTTCTGAGAGCTAGCGAAATGTAAGTGTACTGCTGCAGATATACAATGGACATGAGAAATTGAATCCTGCCACAGGCAAAAGGTGTGTATAGAAAATGTCCTTTCAAGCCACCTTTTAAACTTTCATTTCTGTTTCTAAGCTTACTAACGAAAACTGCCCACTGAGGGCCAGATCTGTATCTATGACTACTTGCAGAGTTAAAAATAGTTCCAACTCCTGTATTTTGATGATTCTACAAATTCATAAGCTAATTGCTAGTACCATTTTGTAAATAGAAAGAAGTATGTGCCTTTCTAAGACTCAACAACAAAAGAGGTAAAACTAGTATGAGTAATTAAAAAAATAAAGTGAATAAGTGAAGCACACCTTTAATAAATAATTCTCACTAAGTATATTGTTACTGAGCCTTGGGTTTTGTTGTTATCCCTCTAAAGTAATAAAAGAAAAGGAGAATTGCCTCAACATACGTCTGTGGAAATGTCACCTGTGTTGTGTGATTTCTTTTTTAAGAGGTCCAAGTGGGAATTGTTGTGAGCTAGTCCCAGATAGTAGGTAAACCTCCACCCAGTCTCTCTCTC
The DNA here is from genome assembly GCF_047495875.1 of Pithys albifrons albifrons. Taxonomy (NCBI): domain Eukaryota; kingdom Metazoa; phylum Chordata; class Aves; order Passeriformes; family Thamnophilidae; genus Pithys; species Pithys albifrons. The sequence continues at coordinate 74,599,705 of NC_092497.1, read as the reverse complement.
TTTCCTCCCAGTGAGATGGGGTTGAGAATAGGAAGGATAAAACAAACATGCAGTTCTGATTCAGAATAAAAACAGTTCAGGAAATTAAGCAAAACAGTGCATGAAAGCAAAACAAACTAAGGCATTGATTCACTACTTCCCATGGGCAGGCACTTAGGAGGACAAATGCTGTAACCCAAAGTGGACATTTCATTCTTCTTCCTCCTTTTCCTGAGATTTTATTGCTGAGCACAGTGTTGTATGGCATGTGATATCCCGCTGGTCTGCTGAGTTCAGCTCTCCCAGCTGTGTCATCACCCACTTTCTTGAGCAACTCCAGCCCAGTCAATGCAGGAAAGAACTGGAAAAAGAAAAAAACTGCGAAAACTTGATACTGTGGAAAAACTGTTCAGCTACACCTAAATAACTGGTATGTTATCAACTCCAGTCATGAGGAAAAGCATATGCAGAATCTAGCAATTTTGGATAGTGTTAGGTAAAATATTACATGAACTAAATGGTGTACTGGAAATTAAGCATACAAATTCACTTTGATGGAAGGACTTTTGTCATGTGTCTTCCATTTACTTTGAAAATTAAGGTTGAATGGAAAGGAAGGAGAAAAAAAAAGGTATTGGTCTATCAGAGACTGTAATAAATAATATGGGGGAAGAGGTCAACAACTAGCCAATTCTGCATCTTAATAGCACAATAATGAAAATCTTGTTCACTCGAAGTAATGGTAAGTACTTAAGTGTGCTTATAATAGAGGAGAACTAACTTGAATAATGTACTGTAGCTTCTTAGTAAGGTTAACAAACTACATTAACCATTCACTCATCTGTAGCTCATATTAATCAGTCCTTGAAAATTGCATTATATAATAAATGAGGACAGACATGATTCATTAAAGCTTCTAATTAATTCTATTTAATACTATTTCATAGTTCATTGGTAAGTGCTGAGAGAAGGATTATGCTATAGGATATTTGATGCATTACGGACAAAAAAGCAAATATGGCAAATATAACTTTAAATGCAGCATGAATATTTGTCTACGTAAATATCAATTTTTTTCCCTAGTTGTGTTGGATCCATTTTTTGAGTCAGTTAACATCTTCAATGCCAACTTAGATAATCTAAACCAGCTGTAGAAATGAAACATAAACTCAAATCTTTATTTTATTCAGATCAGTATACTGCCTCCTGCCCTATCAAATCCTCTAAGAAAAGAAGTTTAGGAACAGTGTTTTACTCATAATGGGACCAATCTTTTTATCAAGGAGTAGTGTAAGGTTCCTTTTTGGCTTTGCTCTGGCATTTTCAATAAACATGGTACTCTTAGCATTTCACAAAAATGGGGCCTTGTCATCAGTGCTGACTTCAAATATGCAATGGCAGTGTCCTTTTTGCCTATAAGAGTCGCAACTCTGCTGTCAATGGATGAACATACAGAAGACAATAGGTTTCCAAAAGATTTTCTATTCAAGTTCAAATACATACATAAGAGTTAAAAAAAAAAAAGGGAAGAAGAAATATTTTAAAATGTATGCATTTGCTGCATGGTGTCTTTCCATGTCAGCTTACTTGACCATGTTTTATTTGACCTTGGTCCTGGTGCAAAACCTCTCTAGTTTTACTACTGAGAATAAAAATTCAACATTACACTTTATGTAAACTGTCTTTGGTAAACTTCTTCTTGTCTAATTTTTCATCCTTGCCATTATTTTTTAAAACAAATTTCAATTTCAGCTTTTGTCAGTTTCAGGAGACTGAAGAAATTGGGAAGTTCAAAACACTCAAAACTAGTGTTACACATGAAATAAGTAATTATTAGGTCAGAGCCATCATTTAGGGGGATGTGTGTGTGTGTGTGTGTGTGTGTGTGTGTGTGTGTGTGTGTGTGTGCATGTGTGCGTGTGTGTGCGTGTGTGTGTGTGTGTGCTGGGGGAGGGGACCAGCTTCCAGCAAATTGTCTCCATGTCAGCCAAGACAGCCACTGGAGCCTGTGGCCACATGGCATGAACGCCACATGGGGCACCTGTCAGCCAATAATGTCTGCCTGGTAACTCACCCACACCATACCCCCTAGAGCCTCCAATCAGCTGTGGCACTCTCACTTTGGCTAGGGGGACAGTGAGTGGTCAGTGAAGCCAAGGTGCTTCTGGAGGGAGTGGTCACAGAGACCACAGCAGGTAAAGAGGCAGTGCAAGGACTCCATTGTGGGCCCTGGCCTGTTCTCTTCGAAGCCATCAACATGTGACCTTCTGAGTGGTAACTGTTTTTTCTCTCCTCGTTTTCTCTCTTTATTCTTTCTCTTAATTTCTCTTCCTTTATTCTTTTCTTCCTCTTATGGGTAACTTAAACACTTATTTTCTGTAAGGTGTGTGTACGTGACTTAAGTTGCATGGAGTTTGTGTTTACTGGTGTCTTGGTTTGAGATAAGCAACTGCCAACCCCCCCAAGCACAGAGAGAAAAGCCTCCCTCCTAACACCAGGGAAAGGGAGGAAAAGAGAGGGGAAAGGAAAAAAACCCTTCAAACTGCATTTATACTAAATCTACATATATTTTTTCACAGAAAGAAAGAGACAATTAGAAGAGAGTACAAATATACACTCACACAAGTCTACAACAACAAGTTCCCCACCTCAACTTCTTAACGAACACACAAATTCTACTGTCTTAACTACACATTACTTAAGAAGAAGCTTATTCCCCAGGGAGACAAACTCAAGCAGAAAGGAGAGACCCAGAACAACACATTTTACTTTCCTGAGGTACCCTGTGAGCCAGTGGTGGGCCTGGTCCTCTCCATCCCCCCTGGGACAGCATCGTGAGTCCTCCCAAGAGGAGGGCTGAGAAGCCTTAACCACTCCCACACTGGTTCCTATTTCCCTGGAGATGATGTCATAATGTGGTATGGAATACAAAATTACTGGCTAGAAGAGGTCAGCTGTTAACTCAGCCCAGCTCAAGTCAGCTGACAGCTTCGGCCTAGTCCAGACTTCAGGGCCCAAATTTAGGCCCACCTAGGTGAACCCATAACAACTGGGTGTAAGACAAGTTCCTTACTATAGCAATGCTTATTAGTCCTGGTAATCTGTTGCAATGCTTTTGTGAAGTTGCATCTTATCTCTTTAAAAAGCGCTTAGTCAAAATGCCTATATTCTCACCAAATTAAAAGAAATCTCTTAGAGAAAAATGTGTAGCTATTCTCCAGACATTAACTCAAGATACCAAAGAACCAATGGCTTTACAAGGGTTCATGTGAGCGCAATCACTTGTAGCCAGAAATTAGAGTGTAACACTCAGTAAAGTTGAGCCTTCCCAACTGGGTGTAACAACTAGCTATCTCTAAGTGTCAAAGTACTTAATTTCCTAATTGAGGCCTTGTTTAACGGTTGCTAAAAGGTCTCATTTCTGTGGCAAAACTTCTTTTAAAATACTTATCTTTTTAAACATATGTTTACATAGTACCACACAAATGAGAATGGAAACTATTAAGAAAAAACATGAGGTTGACTTGGACAAGTTATTTGTTTAGTGAAAAGTCAACCTATAAAAAAATATTTGCATTTGAGCCATTATTTTTCTTAAAAAAACAAAAAAAAAACCCACAAAAACCTCAACCCAGTCCAGTCCTCTGTTACCAGAGATTAAGTTTCCGAAGGAGGGAATGAAGATGGTGAATGACCTTGATGGAAAGCTGTATTAGAAGTGGCTGAAGTCACTTGGTCTGCTCAGCCTGGAGAAGAGGAGACTGAGGGGAGACCTCATGGCAGTCTACTTCACATGAAGGGAAAGAGAAGGGGCAGGCACTGATCTCTTCTGTGTGGTGGCCAGTGACAGGACCCAAGACAATGACCTGAAGTTGTGACAGGAGAGGTTTAGGTTGCGATGCCGTTGGCGTTTTTTGACCCCTATGGCGTCAGTTAGATATTAGAAAAGGTTTTTTCACCCCATGGGTGGTTGGGCATTGGAACAGGCTCCCCAGGGAAGTGGTCACAGCACCAAGCCTGACAGAGTTCAACAATGGTTTGGATGATACTCTGAGGTACATGGTGTGACTGTTGTGGATGGTCCTGTGTAGGGCTAAGAGTTGATGATCCTTGTGGTCCCTTCCAACTTAACATATTCTTTGATTCTGTGGTTTTGCATCTTACAAGAACCTCCATCTCAAAATGGCAAAATTAATTACCAAAGTTTTCCATCCTTTCAGTAAAAAGGTTGCATTGTATGGCACAGGCTCAAGACCATGCTTACTGTAATTATTGTTAAATGCCTGCTAGGTAGTCCACATGTAGGTCAATGAAAAGTGCTCAGGAAATTTTAGAAATTAATTAAATAAGCTCAAGTAAAGTATAATTACAATGATTTATTACTAGGGATTTATTCATATGACATTTATTATGAATTTTACATTATTGATTAATCTCCAGAAATTTAAATATTTGCCAAACTTTAAGAAGTGCTGACAAGTTTTTGATCTTTTTGTAGAGATAATCCTGCACAACAAGGTTGTAGTAGACCTGAGAGTTTGAAAACTCCCCTCTTTGGAGAGCTGTGTTAGCTGATGAACCATGATAGCCCTATTTGATTTCTGTCACTCTATTGATGCTATTTACAAGTTTAACTTTGGTTTAGACAGTAGAATGAAGATTAAATTAAGGCAAATGATGCTGTAGATTCATGTTGCTCCTGTTGAAATGCAAATATTTTGTATCTCTGTCAGAAAGTGTGAAAATTGTAGTTTTCCATTGGAAAAATGGTAAATGGGAAAAGTTTGTGTTTAGTTAGTCAGTATCTTGCATATTGCATTATGTGGTGTATTTTACTTTATTGCATCTGAATTCACCTCAATGCATCCAACTACTCCTGACTGCTCTTAGCAGAATACAAATTTAGCCTAATAAGTATGAATGATATGGATAAAAATTGCTGATCTGGCAAAACAAAGAAGCACCTGTTCTACAACACATTGTATATACTTGCATTAACTTCAGGATTCTCTATGGAACAGGTGAAGGTATTTGTTCTTCAAGCTTTTTTCCAGATTTGTCTCTATCTCTTACAATAAAAGCCTATTCAAATTTATTATTGCAAAAAGAGACCTGAAATATAAACTATGAAATCACTGAATTATAGAAGTAATAGCATAAAAGGTGCATAAATGAAACACATTTTCAGGGAGTATATTTCATGCAATGCATTTACATAACATAAAAATAAGTCACAAGAGAACAATAACTCATAAGTCTTATCTCCTACATATATTTATTAATCTAATTAATTTAGTTTCTCTAATGTGAGGAACTGGAAAATATATGTCACTTTCTGTAAGACATGGATTCTGACTAATTAAATATTTTATCTGTCATAGCTTTGAAGTTTTGTCTTTAATTATCAATTTAGTCTTGTGTAACTCTTTGCTGTGAACAGAAAAGATGATTCTATTCTGCTCAGCATCTCCAATCTCACATTCATAGCTTGAGTGCAGTGACACCATGAATTAGGTCAGGGAACAGCTCCAGATGAAAATTATATCTAGAAAAAAAAGTCTTTGTTGTCAGCCAGATTATCTTCTGATGTGGTCTGTCATTCAGCTGCCCAACTTTCAGTGAGGGTGCAAGAAAGGAGTGAAAAAGGAATGCCTTTTAGAAGTGGGTGCATATTATTTTTACTGCACTCAGTAAGACTTGTGTTATAGTAAGCAAGAATAGAGGTCAGAGATTAAAGGCTTAGATTGTAAAAGGAGTTCAGTTTTCTAGATGTCAGCTATTCAGCTTTCCAGGTACTTGACTTTGGGAATTAGAGTCTCAAGAACTTTGGGAAAGATCTATTGCAAAGAGAGCTCAAGGTGAATCAGAATCTGGTGAGACATTGCAAGAGTTGCATCTGCTTAATCTACTGGACAGGTGGAATTTTAAAGAGTTATTAAATATTTTTTCTCCCAAATGGAGATTAACAATCTTTATGTTGAACATTTTTTTACACTAAGTAATTTAAATTCCCATGTTCACTTCAATTCCCATGGTACTGTTACCAGGCCCTTGGGCAATAAGAAAGAACATGATATACTATAATGCTATTGGAGGAAAACACTCTCCCAAACAAACCTATGTTGAGAAAAATCCCTCTAAAATAGCACATAGGTGGTAAAAACGTCACTGAAAAATTTCATGTAACAGTTTCATGATTACTATACAAATGTTGTATGATATACTTATTTTATAAACATTCTGGAGCAGAGAAACATCTTCCTACTGAAGACTTTTCTTTCAGAATTTATGCTCAGCCACATGAAGACACACTGGGTGGCCACTGATGCGTGACAGACAACTTCAGAGCTTTGTTTCTCTGTAATGAATCTCAGGGAGTGGATTTGAGTTACTTACAGTGACTGGAGAAAAAATTTACAAGTTTTTTTTGTCATGACATTGACAATATAATCTGTCTGTAAATCTAAGTGAGTTTCAAAACACATAATACTTGAAAATAGAACACAGCGGAATGTAGACTCCAGTTCATGTGGCTTGGGATCACTTTTTTTTTCCCTTGGAAGGAAAATAGCATCTTAAGCAGTCTGTAAGAAGGACCTACATTGAATTGTGATCATCTTCTGGGAAACAGACTGAAACAGACTGAAAAATGGACTCAGTGCTGATGCTGAAGAAACCTCTCTTCTTTCTACGCGTTGAGGAACCTTTTTGGACAGTCTGAGAAGAGTGGAAAGGATGTATGAGAATTGAGACACCATGGATTATCAGCTAACTTTTATAGATAACAATTCTGATCATTTGAGGCTACATCAGGTTTACTGAGAAAAACAGATTTCTTCTAAAATAGGGAACATCTTGTTTTCTTTTCTTTCTTTTTTATTTTTTAAAGGTTTAATCATTTTTTCCTGTTACATTGATCTTATGTTAATCAGATAAGAATGTTCCATTTTATCCTTTACTCATTTATATCAGGAGAAACAGACATGACACTGAGTGTTAAGGTCCTTAGAGGAAAAGTAGGAAAAATGTGTGGATGTTTTCAAAATTTAGGAAAAGATTCACTTCCTCATTTAAATGATGCATTTTTAAATGAAATTTTAGTAGTTGTTTTTGACCAGTGCTTGGTACTTTGAAAATGAAGAATGAGGAATGTAAACAGAAATCATCTGCACATAATTGGGAGGGAGTGTCAACCTCCTGGAAGACAGGAGGGCTCTGCAGAGGGATCTGGATAGACTTGAGAGATGGGCTGATTCCAGTGGGATGAAGTTCAATAAGGCCAAGTGCCGGGTCCTGCCCTTTGGCCACAACAACCCCCTGCAGCACTACAGGCTGGGCACAGAGTGAGGGACCTGGGGGTACTAATTGAGAGGAAGCTCAACATGAGTCAACAGTGTGCCCAGGTGGCCAAGAAGGCAAATGGCATCCTGTCCTGTATCAAAAATAGCGTGGCCAGCAGGACCAGGGCAGTGATCCTTCGCCTCTACTCTGTGTTGGTGAGCAAAAAGGCTTGTGAAGAGCAACAAGGCTCTCCCCACAGGAGCATAAGTCCTGCGGTGGCAGGCTGAGGGAGCTGGGGCTGTTTAGCCTGGAGAAGAGGAGGTTTGGAGGTGACCTCATCACTGTCTATAACTACCTGAAGGGAAGTTATAGCCGGGTGGGGGTTGGTCTCTTCTCCCAGGCACTCAGCAATAGGACAAGGGGGCACGGGCTCAAGCTCTGCCAGGGGAAATTGAAGTTGGAGATCGGAAAAAATCTTTTACAGAGAGAGTAGTCAGGCATTGGAATGGGCTGCCCAGAGAGGGGGTGGATTCCCCATCCCTGGAGGTTTTTAAACTGAGATTGGGCGTGGCACTGAGTGTCATGATCTAGTAAATGGACTGGAGTTGGACCAAGGGTTGGACTTGATGATCTTGGAGGTATTTTCCAACCCAATCAATTCTATGATTCTATGATTCTAATGTTAAGAATTAGACCTCTACATTCTGACCAAGGTAAAGAAAAGTACAACTGACTTTTCTCAAAAATTCTGTAGACTACTTTATGCTGTACCTGATAATGACAGGAGCAGAATCAATCACCTATTAGAGGTGCTTAGTAATGCTAAGAAAGACTGAAAAAAGAGCTCTGCTTGTACACAAAAGAAATTTTTGAGGATACTGTTGATGATATCAGATGTTTTCTGCAGGATGTCATCACCAGTTAGCCACAAAATTAAGCACAATAATTTGTCTAAAAATGTAAGTCTTGGTAAGGATAACCAGATGATGACAAAAATCACAAGGGATTAGAATAATGATTACATGAAATTTATAATAGAGTTTTCATGGCAGGTCTTATCTGCAGCCATATTCTGAAAAGAAGCATACCTTGCCCCTCCTTGCTTCCAGCTTTGCCTCTGTGTCAGTGCCTGGGAACTTACATTCCTTGCCAGTGGCTTATCAGGGAGGCTCAATTTTTGATAGTTTGAGGTTCCATAATTTTTAAACTGTCAAAAACCCTTTTGACAGGCTACTTGGTGCCTCTGCACTTGTCTGAGACTCTTTGTGAGGGCCTAATTGGGCAAAGTGATTTACTGGGGATTTGCCAGCAGCTTCTGTCTGGAAAGAAAGAGGTTGTCCATACTTTTCCATTAACATAGGCTCTCATGCAGTGTTCTGATACTTCCAGTGCTTCGTCCTGTGGCGAAAACATCCTATGCTTGCCTGGCAGCCTGCATCTGGGTTGCTTCTGGGAAGCCAGGGAACTTGGGGTCTGATCTTTGTTCTCCTGACAGATATCTAGCCAAGGTGTGCACATGAGCAAGAGGGCCTTGTTCCTCTGAGATAGGTGCTGCTGCCAGTCCGAGCTTACCAAGAAAAGCAGGGCAAGCTCCACTTGTCAGCCCGGCATGGCCATGGGGGCTTGGACTGGCAGAGTTGGGCTGCTCTTCTAGAGATGTGTCTCTGTTGGAGCATACAGAGACTTCAGACAGAAGCTTACTTCTTCAAATTCAATACCCCTGAGTTTTCTAATACAGAGAAAGACCAAAAACACTTGGATGTAAGTGAAAAAATAACTCTACCAAGGAAAATGCTAACTACAATACTGATAAAACTGGGTTAAACCAATCAATGTGAAGAAATTTCTCAAGCCCTGCCCACCAGACAAAATCACACAAAAACCACACATGGCCACAGGACAGGGACAACACAGTTGCCCTTCCACATGGTTTGCCTTACCCATGCTTGGAAAACCTGGCAGGAGGGGTTGGTTGGAGAATCAGCATTGGCAGGAAATGGATAGCTGGGATTCAATAACGGTAGACAATTGTGTGGGGCTGGACTGAGGCTGTGATGCCACTAGGGTGGCTGTGGACCCCACAGGTGACTGGAAGGACACATAAAACACCCCTTGGATACAATGATGAGACTTGGTTGTTGCAATTTCAATGTTCATTGGCTGAAGAGGTGGCTGCAGTCCTGATCTGTCAAGATGGTGGTGGAAGCCCCAGGTAGTGAGGGAAGCCCCAGAACTCAGAGTTATACATGCTCATGTTCAAGTGGCCTTCTTTTACACTGGATCATGTAATACTGTCAGTCAAGGGATACTCTGGGAGTCGTCAACACCTTCTAAGATGTTGTAATTATCTCTCGTGTCAGTGCAGCTGAGTCCATTGTGGCTCACTACGGCTCATCAATAAGAGATTAATCTCTTCAGGCTAAGTATGAATGTTCCATGGAGTCATCACAACTGAGCCATCTGTGTAAGGAAAAATAGCACTACCCCACCTTGCAGGGTTTGCCTCTTTTCTTACCTGGTTTGACACCCAGCTTGTAGCTTGGGGTGTCAGATGTGGACAATTTCAATCCTTGCCTGGGTGGCCACTCTGGACATTTTAGTAAAGCAAAATGAGTCAGAAACATGAATAGTCCACTCTCTCACAGCATCTGGGCAGTCACTGCAGGTGGTTGAATGTTTGAATCATTGATCACTAGCAGTTCTGTCTCTTTAAAGAAGGTAAAACACTCAAAAGGCACATTTGGAGAAAATAGAAAAGAAAGGGTGGATACCAGAAGTTTTGTGTAACCCAGGACAAGGAGTGGGAGGGAAAGACTGTGTCAGGTGTTACTGGAGAAGGACCAGTGGGAAGACCCATCAGGTTTGAGACAGTCAGCATGGCCTGCATCCCTGGGACATGAACAGGTCTTTGGGAGACCCACAGCCTGGCAGCTGCTTAAAAGGTTCATACAGTCCAGAACCGGCACACAGAAGTGGGAGGCTGGGAGACCATGAGGGAATCTTCTTTTGCAGCAAGGCAGCAAATGTGGTTCTGGTTGCGGCAAACCAACAAGTTACTCAAGGAGGTGAAAGCGATGTAAAACAATCCCATTGTATATCCCAAGAAATTCTCCCCATTCCATTCCTGCACTATGGAGACAGTTTTGGAAAGTATCCCCAACAGTGGGTAGCTCCCTGATTTTGGGATAAAACCATCTAGAAAGCATCTGAATGTTTACTGGATACAACAGCAGGCAAAATGCCGAGCTCACGGCAGTGTTCTGCTGATGCACTTGTAGGCTGCAGCTGCAGAGCCTTCCAGAACCATTGAGCAAAAGATGTGATAATCATATTGATAGCTCTCTACAGCTTCCTGAAGAGAAGCAGTAGAGACAGAGTTGCTGATCTTTTCTCTCTGGTGCCCAGTTATAGGATACATGAGCATGATTCTAACCTGCTATAGGGGAGGTTCAGCCTGGACATTATTCTGTACAGACAGAGTGTAGGTCTAGAATAGGCTTTCTAGAGAGTTAATTTCTGCCCCACACCTGTCAGTATTTAATAGACATTTGGACTTAAAACATGCTGTACCTTTTGGTCAGCCTTGAATTAGTCAGGCTGTTGGACTAGTAATAATTTGAGGTATCTTCCTGCTTTCTATTCTATTCTATTCTATTCTATTCTATTCTATTCTATTCTATTCTATTCTGTTTGATTCTATATTTTATATTTAAGACTTGTGTATAAGATCATATGAGAGAAAGCTCCAGGTTGTACAAACAGTGATGGGCTTGTATTTGACTATGACAGATTTAATTAAACCTAAATCAGCTGGCTACCAGAAATCCCCAAATGGCAAAGAATTCATCTAGCTTATGAAAGTGTACTTGCATGTCCTTGTCTCTCCAGTTAAATAACACTAGGCGTAAATCTGATGAGTGAATGAAATATAAAACTTGCTCATGTTCAATTGTCTTAGTGTAATTTTTCCATTTCATCCAAATTCCTACAAAAATAATGCCAGGCACTTAAGCCATTTACATTTCACTTTAATGTCACATGTGACTAGTGTTACAGTGATGCTGATACCAGATTGTAATAAATCCACAGTATGAGTAAATAGACTTCCAAAGCATTTGGGAAATGAAACAGTGACTTGAAAAAAGAGACATGTGGCTAGGTGTGCAAGATGCTCATGTTCTTTCTATGAAGACCAGTAATGAATCAATACATAAATTTCAAATAGTTCAAATAAGAACACAACTGAATAACTTTTAAGAATTGGCTGTCAAACAAATATACTTTATTTCATAAAAGTTTTTTTCCTTTTTTTTAAATTTTAATATACAGGAGAAATGTGGAGAAATGTTTGCTAATGGTTGAGAAATGAATTCTCTGGTGAAACATCATTAAATAATTTACATTTTCCTTCTGCTGTATTGATAGGACAGATGCATTATGATATCATGACAATTATTGTTAATGTATACATGTCATAGTATCATGATAAATTCTGCCTATAAAGTTAGTATTAGCTGAAGAACATATGTGTGGGTTTTATAGTCATGCAGAAATTCAGGATCACTGGTACTGGATATTCATCTTGTTTGTAGGATATTTGATAGCTGCTCTGGCTTCCATTAAGCAACCTGTCTTGTCAACCAGGTTGGACACAGTTGGTCTTGGACACAGTGTTTTTAAGAGTCTTTTCTCATGGGTCTACAGGGTCTGTGAAGAAAAGAATTTCAGCAATAATAAACATGCATGTAAGTTCCTACTAACATTTTTTTTTTGAGTTTGAAACATTGTGGAGAAAAAAAATGTTAAAACCAGTTTACATGGAAGATGCAGGGTTGAATGCACATCTTCAAGGTCTTTTCCAACCTAAATGTTTCTATGATTCTATTATAAAGTGTTGTAACAGACTGCCCAGGAAAGTGCTTGGGTCACTTCCATTTAAGTATTTAAAAGATGTGAGGATGTGATACTTAGGGACATGGTTTAGTGGTGGACTTGGCAGTGGTAGGTTTACAGCTGGACTTGATGACCTTATAGGTATTTTCCACCATAAATGATTCTGTGATTCCGTGAATTGTTTAATAGTACAGCATCAGTTTCACGAAGTATATTATTATATTTTATATAGTGGAACTGTAATTCTATTTGTCCATACCATCTCCAAATACTAGGTGGTAGAGATGCTGTCTTTCAAATGCACTGTTCCTGTGCTTTGGCTGTGGGATGATTTGGGTCTATCCCCTGTGTTATTTATGGGCTATCACATGAAGTTGTGTTATAGCCCTGAACTCCTACATCAATAGCTATAATTTTGATTTCTTCAGGTTGTGCCTAATCCACTGCTGAGTTTGATGAATGGGGCTTGTGAGAGTTATACTTCTGTGTACCCTAACTTATAATTTGAGATGTCTTTTCATGCATATATATTCTGCACTGTAAGAAGGATGTACAAATGGTTAGTCATCTAAATATTCATTCTCCTCTCACAAACACTAGTTCAGTTTGTTGAACACACAGAAGTAATAGAGAATGATGGTTCCAATCAATGGAGTTCTTAACTAAACAAGCTGACAATGTGCCCTGTTCAGTTCCCAACAAAAATTTAAAGATTGACTCCCAGAATGAGCAAAAAAGAAGAAAGCTGTGTGTATGCTCCTCTTCCTTTTACCTATTGGAGTAGACAAAGGTCTTGGAGGAGAGTGCTTGAGGTGGTAGGAGAGAAGGGAAAGAATGTATAAATGGGGAGGTGCAATCCAGAAAGATTCAGGTTTTAGAATTATATTAAAAAATCACAGTCCCAGCTACATGAAAGACTGGAGAACTCACAGCTGAGGTATTTCACAGGGTTGCCAGATAAATAGATTTGAATTCCTTGCCTCTTTGTCTTACAGGAACAATTTACTTCTGGGAATAACATCAATAAAACTTCTTGGGGCCTTTCTGACCCCCTTCACATCCATCATGGCTGAATGATAAAATGGACTACCATGTGCTGCCTTTCAATGTAGGTTGCTGGACACCTTCTGAAAATACAAAATGTTCCCATCAGGTTAAACATCAGAAATTAAAGCACATAAAGTCAGTAGTTACTATAGAAATGTTGGCCTCCTTATCTTAGATGACTAAGTTTAGTACACATTTCCTGGCAATCTAGATTCCTTGTTTAAATGAAGGATTAATGGTGCTCTGGGTCTTTTATTTTGTGGACAAACTCTTCTTTAAGGAATGTTTGAATGTTTTTGTGCCAGTATAAATCAGATCACTCAGAAATAATTTGACACAAATATGTCACCCAGCATCATATATGTTTTTTCTCTAAGACTCTTTTTTTCCTCATTAGAATCTCTGTTATATAAATAAACTTTTGAACTCAAATGAAGAAATTGATATAAATTTAAAAAATCAGGATTTTCATCCTTTATTTCAAATACTGTTCCTCATTTACAGACCAAACGGGACATATTTATAAAAATATTTTCTCTTTGTTTGTTTGTTTGATTTTTTGTTTCATTGTATCCACTACTGATGCTTCAAGGAGAGTGAGGTGAGTGAATCAGGTTATAGAAGATAGTCTTCACAGGTTAGATCAGAGAGGAAATAAGTATAACAGTGAAAATAGTCTTGATTGTTTTCTCTTTTTTTCCTGTAGATACTAGTTTCTTCTATTGCTTTTTGTAAAGCTTAACACATCATCAATTTTTAAGGACTTGAAAGTGCTTTTCTATTTAAAATCAAGTAAGACAAGCATATATTTTCATGCCAGTAAAGTGTGCTTGCTTCTTAAAGTATGCTAGATATATAGACACCCACAAAACATAATAAAAAAAAAGAAAAGGGGGGGGGGAAGAGAAAATCTAAGTGGTATAAATGGGTAATTGCTTGTCAGCAAATCTGCCAGGAGAGAGCTGACACTGTACTACACATATTTCATGAACAATGAGAAAAGTCTCAGTGCTGTGCAATCACTGCCTGTTGGGTCAGGAATTTCATGTTTGTGGATTCGTCAAAGCACATCAGTGTGATAAAGACATATTTCCAGGTGTAAGCCTACCTTTTTCTTTATTGAAGTGTCATCTTTAAATTTGGGTAGTTGGTACAGAGTAAAGCCTTATGAGACCTATTAGAGTGATATCTGGAATTTCACCTGAATCTCAGAATATGCTGAATTAGAGAGACCCACAAGGAACATCTAGTCCAACTCCTTAGCCCTGCACAGGACCATCCCTGAGTCACACCATATGTCTGAAAGTATCATCCAAATGCTTTTTCAAGTCCCTGAGGCGTGGTTCTGTGAGCACTTCCCTGGGGAGCTTGTTCCAGTGCCCAATTATCCTTGGAGTGAAGAACTTTTTTCTAATATCCAACCTAAACTTTCTCTGACACAACTTCAGGCCATTCCCTCAGGTCCTGTCACTGGTCACCACACAGAAGAGATCAGTGCCTGCCTCTCCTCTTCCTTGCACAAGGAAGTTGTAGACTGCCATGATGTCTCTCCTCAGTCTCCTCTTCTCCAGGCTTAACAGAACAAGCGACCTCATCCAATCTTTGTACAATTTTCCCTCACCATCTTTGTTGCCCTTCTTTGGACACTGCCTAATATCTGAATATCTTATATTGCAGGGACACTTTGAAGTGCTTCAGCTATGATTTTACTAGTTTGTTTATTTATACAAGAAGAAAATTACAGGCACATACCTATAGGTATATCTGTTTAAAGTTCACATATATACTTCATACATAGACTAGATAAAAGTCTGTAGTTTTATATGTAGTTAGTGATCATTTATGTACAGCTTTTTGTCAAAAGGTAGGAACACCTGGCTTTTTCAAATTCATCTTTTCTATCTTTCCTGGACTACCTAGATTTTGTTTTGGTTTGGTTTTTGCCTTTTTCTATTTACCTCTTTATTCAAATCAAAACAAGTATTCAGTTTCACCTTTCGTTGGATTTTCAGGAAGCAACAATTTAAATATATCTAATATGAGGGTAATTTGGTTTTGTTGGTGTAGGAAATAGCTAGGAAGCACTAATAGAAAGAAAAAAAAATTTGTGTTGGAATGAGTGCATTCTCTGCAGTATCTTCTGTCTCACTTATTCTTCACCTGGCATCCTCTCTTCCCAACACTTTGTGTTCTCATTTTGTTTCCATAGTTGTTACAGAAATACATAATGCAAAATAGTCAGGCATATTAAAGTGAAATAAAAGATGCGAGGCAAGATAAAAACTACCTTCTAGCTGTTTAAAAAATTGAATATTTTGATTAAACCTTTGTCTTTACCCTCGGACTTTGCTTTTACCTTTCAATATTTAATGAAAAAATATTTCAAACACACAATGATTAACAGCGATTGTTTGACTTTCTCCTTGAAGAAAAGTTTTAAAGGGAAAACAATACCATTCTGCTGAGGAACCCTGTAAATGGAGTCATCTCGTTCCTCTTACTTATTATCTTGCAGTCTGAAGTGTCACCAACCTTATGGAAATAACTAATGGGAAGAGCAGTTTGTGTGAACCTGAGCAGACATTTTCTTGTGCAGTGCCCTGATTTAACTAAAACCCTATCTTGAAAAAGAGTTTAGGTTAACAGTAATAGGGAAGTTTTGGTATAATTCACAGACAAATGTTTAATCTTTTCTAGGATTCCTTGGAAATCTCCCCTTGAACAGTTAGCCTTCTACTACAAGTGCAGTATTGTCATAATGAAGAAAAAACCCTCACCAAAACTGCCACCATGACCATCACCACCACCAAAAGCTCAAGCTGTAAGAGCTGTTCTTTCAATGTCTTCTCTTTAATATATAAAACAGGCATAAAAAGTAAGCTTATCCTATAAAAATCTGCATTGTTATGAATTTATTGGGAAGATGGTATTGTAGACGACCAGCCTCTTCCTTCTCTTTCAGATTGCACTCTCTGGAGAAGTAGACTACCTTTCATGCCTCATGGTAGAAATGAATGGATCCAGAGGGCTAACCTATACAGTAAAATAAAAAATGGAAAGTTCAGGAGGCTATCAGCTAATTTACTGTAGGGACCAAGACAGAAGCATTAAGGCATTTGCAGGGGCAGTAGATGCCTATGCCCTACAGCAGTAGAAAAATAATTAAAAAGCAGACTACATGGATGGTCTGGAAATGAATATACCTGTCTGTAGAAACACAGTGAACTACAGCATCTGCATGGGAGGCCTGTTTCTGTAAGCAGACCTTGCCTCTAGTACCTCTGAGACTTAAGCTTGTTGATGAGAGTGATGTGATGCATGTGTATTTATTGTGCCTAGCAACATTATCCTATAAGTGGGCTTGACAGGGTCTTGATAGAAGGCAGCAATCAGTTTCCTTTCTAGTTGGTTTCTCCACCTAACATGGCACTGCCTCAAATCCTTACACTCCGATGGAAAGGTCTGAATTATTCATCACCAAGTAAATAGCAGGTGATGAGATCTTTTCAGCTACAGCCCTGTCACTAGGTGTTTAATGCTGTGTTTCACCAGCATCCCTGCTATTACTGGGGCCAGAAGAACCCTGCATAGAGGCATGACATATATCAGTAGAGACAGCTCTTTAAAGAATCTGTTTTGCCTGGGAGGTCATCTGAAGGTTATTATGAACAAATTCTTTCTTTGTATCTGCTGACTGAGTAGATAGCCTTAATGATCTGTCACCTAGCAATAGGCTGCCTGTTCAAACATAAAGAATGGTATACTGATAGCTTATAAGTAGAATCAGTTCATTTTAGCTATTCTCTTGTCAAGCGTGTTTCCAAGATACATATAGCATTTACATATTCATGAGCCTTTACTGACATTGACACCATGAGGGGGGCTGTCTGATAATGTGATACAAGTTTGTACTGTGTCCTGAGGCACTTAAAATCTATTAAGTGGATGAAATCTGTTCACTTCTGCTCTTCCCAGGTGGTGTTCTTGGCCTAAAGGAGTGGAGCTGCAATCAACATTTGTGTACAGTACCTTAATTTTTTCCTGTCCACCTACATTTTTCCATGCTGAAGTTGATTCCATTTTATAGAGGCATTAAGCTGAGCCAAATTAGCTTTTAGAAAGACAGAGGATCACTGTGTCATGCTATTGCTGTTCAGAGATGCACTTATGACTGTTTGTCTGCAGGCAGAGATGACAAACCCAAGAAAAAGTGGCTTTTTGTTTCTTTTTCTTAATTTTTTTAATAACTCTACTAAGATATTGATATCTGACTCTATTTCTCATGTGCAAAGGTGGGGGAAAATAGCAGTAAAAGTGGAATGTAGAATGTGGAGTGAGGAAACAGAAAAGAAATAAGTCTACCACACTGAAACAGCAAAGAACTACATATTTCTTTGGTTAATCTGAACCCTCACTCTTGATCATGTTTCTAGTAATGTGCTATTATTTTCAAAGCAGATTAAAAGAAAACTTAAAACATGCCAGATAAGAGAAATGAAAGCATGAATCACAGTAAAATCTGGTATGGGTGTTGGGCTATTTCCTGAGTTTAAAAGACCTGGCTAAAAAAAAAAAATACCTGGAGGCGACATTTTTCTTTATTTTGGAAATTTGTACAATTTCTTTTCAGATATCTTAGAATAGAGGAAAGTAAAGATGTATGAGGAGCAGCTGAAGTCACAGGTCTTCAGCCTGGAGAAGAGGAGACTGAGGGGAGACCTCATTGCATTCTACAGCTTCCTCATGAGGGGAAGAGGAAGGGCAGGCTCTGATGTCTTCTCTGTGGTGACCAGTGACAGGACACAAAGGAATGGCCTGAAGCTGTGTCAGGGAGGTTTAGGCTGGTTGTTAGAAACAGCTTCTTCAGTCAGAGGGTCCTTGGACACTGGAACAGGCTCCCCAGAGAAGTGGTCACAGCACCAAGCCTGACAGAGTTCAAGAAGTTTTTGGATGATACATTGAGGGACATAGTGTGACTGTTGGGGTTGATCCTGAGCAGGGCTAGGGGCTGATCTTTGTAGGTCCCTTCCCACTTGCCATGTTCTGTGATTCTGTAAGAAAATTTAAAAGAAACAAAGTGCCATTTCCTTCCATCCTGCAAAAGATGGAAGATCAAAGAGACAAATGTTCTCCTCTCTATCAAGTACTGGTATGTTGCACTGCATTTAGAAGAGCTCAAAGATACAGAAAGCTAAACAGAATGCCATATTGTAATAAATTTTAGTGTTAATTCTGTAAAAACATTGGTTAACAGTGGAAGGCAATAATTCTTGTGCAAGGGTTAAACTGCAGTCTAATATGTAAATATTAACAGCAAGACCAATAACAATAGTTTTATTTTGTGTTACGGTTGCAAGCTCTGCACAAACAAGGTTTACAAAGGAGGAAGGACGTGTATTGGAGTAGCCATTCAGGAGGTATCTGTGTAGTTGAAAACTGTGCAAATGCTTCATGGGCCCCAAATAAAAATAAGTTCTTTAACAAACGCAATCACATTCACAAAAAAAATTTCACATTTGCACATGAAAGAGGATTTTACATGGACAGATTGATGCATTGATCACCCGCGAAATTACAGTTCTAATGCTAAAGTTAGACTTGCATATTTTAACAAATCAAAATTAGGCAAAGTCCAAAGGGAAAAAAGTAATTAAAATATTTGTGGTTTTCGGTGTGGTGTCTTTTTTTCTTTCATTGAAGGACTTTAACTTGCCAGGGTTTTTTTTGCCCAATGCCTTTTTTTAACTTTTGTGAACTTGCATCATAAATACATTTTTTTTAGAACATAACCTTTTCTTTAAAATCCTTAAAGATAAAATTATGTTCTTTCAGTATCTCAGATTTGCTTGTGATTCAAAAAAGTAATCCTGCTCCTTGTGAAGAAATTTGTATAAATTTTCCTATCAAGTGCATATGCTTTAATGAAAAGTGGTCACAGAGAAAGATGCTCTCAATTAGTCAGTAGCAGAGGCCTGTATGTAGTTGCTTGAAGTTTTGCTGGATGCAGAGGAGACAGAAATTTCTTTTTAGTGTCAACTTTGTTCTCTGAACATGGTAGGGACTAGAATTCGTGATGGACCTTATTGCATATGCTTCAAAGTGTGTAGAAGATGTGATGTATTCTCACTCTCTGCTAAAGTGAGGATTTGTGCAAAGCTTTCCATGGATGTATTGAGCTCATACCACTTCAGCAGAATGTGCTATTAGTCACATCCTCTGAAGTCAGAGGATGATGTTGTCCAAAAGACTGTTGTAAAAGCACATATTGACAACAAGGCGTTGAAAGAGGACTTGTATTTATTTCTAATCTGATGAGTAGAGGCCGAGGAAACAATGACTCTCCCTGCTGATACAAATTGTTATGTATTGAATATGACTAGTCAAATTTCTCTGGTTTCTCCCCAAACCATGATTCTTATTTTTGATTTTTAAATTCTCTATTTTTAGTGTTATAAAATACTATGTGTTTTTTATTTTACTGGATTAAACAGAAATTAAATACAGCTTTTATGTAGTTGTGCTGAATTTATGAGGCCTTTTCAATGAGGCTTTGATGTATTTTGAAGCCCTTGAAACCTGACTTGGATGAAATGTCAATGTGATCATAGTGTAATGCAGTGAGCAGCATGTAATCTTCTATTATCAACTTTGAGAGTTTATTAGAGAAATGATGCCTGCCAAGAACTCCACTCTATAGAAGAATTGTTAATTTTGAAATTAGCTCTGGCAGGTCTGTTTAAAGAAGTTTATAGGGAGAAAAATTGTTCTCAAAATCATCTAAAATGAAGCCTGCAGTGAGGATGCAGCAGAAAGGCTAATGGAGGAATATATTAGTTTTACCTGCCTTAATCTGTTTGTTGCCAGGAGGCAACTTAAACTGTGCACAGATTAATGAAGCATTGAGTCAGATCTATACTGATGAACCTGCGTCTGCTTCTCTACCTTTTGTTGCTACAGAACCAGAGAGAAGTGAAATTGCCAAAGAACCTACATCCAGCAAGGAGCTCCTCTGATAGTCAATTAGAAAATAAAATGAAACATTTAGGAAATGAAGTCCCAGCTTTCTGATCATATGCAATGCATGAAAGGCTGGTTTTTTTTCCAGTGTGTACTTTGCTAATGTGTGTGGTATTGGTACATTAAGTAAACTGTTGACTATGAAAGAATGTATGGACTCAAAGTCACTCTCCTTCATGAAGCCTGACTAATGAGATGTTAACTGGGAAAATTTTCAGGTATTTTTCACCTCCCAGCCTACAATCAGGATGTATCCAGAATTTCCATTACAGCTATTTCAGATTATAGAAACAGGTTTATTTTACTTCTCATTATCCTGTTCTTTTTAACTGCGACCATGCCACCGTAACACCTGGTCTCACGAAGCTAAGCAGTGTTGGGCCTGGTTAGTACTTGGATAGGAGACCTCCTGGGAATACTGAGGGCTGCAGGTTCTAGACCTGAGGACTTCACTGTCATCATCCAAGCTCACTCAGCTGTGGCAGATGAACCTCAGGAGTTAAAGGGTGGGGCCAGTTTCATGCACGCTGTGCCTCACCTTAAAAGGACACACGCATGTGGATAGAGCCTTTCCCAAATCTTTGTTCATGAAACCTTGCCACGATGATGATCCTGTTCTTATTTTGTTAGTACTAAATTCAATTAATATCTCTAAGTTGAGTCTGTTTTGCATGTGACAGTCTTCAGTGAGTGATTCCTCCTTGTCTTTACCTCTGCTCATGAACCTTTCATTACATTTTCTCTCCCTCGCTCACATGTGGATGGCAGCGAGAGCAGCTTTGGTGAGTGCCTGGCATCCAGCCAGGGTTAACCCACTACTAATCCTAATACCCAGAACCTGACTGAAAATTTAGAATAACTGTTCTTCAAATCCACCTCTCTAATGTTCTGTATATGAACATTTTTTCCCCATCTACTACTTCCTCCACAACACGTAGAAGATACAGAAGAGCCTTATAGCGGTGCAGCCCATGAAAGACACAGTTTTAGGCTCTGTTTTACCAAAGCTATCAGTGGCTATGCAGCAACTAAATCAGAGAGTATCATGACACTAGGAATAATGTTTGGAAAGAAATAGGAGAACTTGCCAAATGTTGCCCAAACTCAATGTAACATAAAAACAAGACACATGTTTTGCTATAGATAGATCTCCTAAAGCATATGACAGGAATTTTGTTTGTATTTGAGGGTATGGTCATATAGAGGAATAACACCTGTCTTAGTTATTGATTCTGTAAGGTGTAATGCATTCTTATTTTTCTGATGGCCAGTGAGAAAACATAGTAAGTGCTGAGTGTTAGGATATTTCCCAGTCTGACTCAGTGAGTGATGCAATGACTCTACTCTTTTCTGCTTTCACTGTGATATTAAATACAATTGTTTCATTACTGGAAATCTGAGAAAGCTTTAAAATGCAAACTTCATGTTTAGAAGTTGTAGAAAGTTTTTTCTACCTTCTTTTGCATTCAGTGATACTTTAAAATTTATTGTATTTTACCATGATTGGTGTTTCATGGTTGTAGAGGTGTTATTTTTGTTTTGTATGGGCTTATTTGTTAAACACTATTTAACACCTTTTTATTGCTTTCTGCTTTTGTGGAAACAACAATGAAATACAGAATGTACAAGAAAGTTTAGCCAGTGTTTTCTTTCTAAGGCTGATTACAAACTAGATGTACCATCTTGCAATTGGTACACTTTAGGAGCCAGTTTCACTGTAATGAAGTTTTTAAGCAGAACATGGAATTCCTAGAAAAATCTTGTGTGTCTCTTGGGAGAATTTTTGTTTCAAAAATCGCAGGTCTTTTACAGTTCAACTGTGTCTACAATACCCTATCCTGATCTAGTCTGTGTGTGGAGAGCTGAAAAACCTGTGTGCCATTTTTGTGCATCAATTAAATTATTGCATCTCTGAAACAGAAAATGACATTTTGAGGGTAGAAGAAAACTTAGCTTTTTTTTTCTGGTAATTAGTCCTTTATGTATTCTGTAAGTTAGCTAGTCAACAGAGTTGAATTTCACACCACAGATGCACCAGAACTGAGGGACATTAAGGCAGGCAAAGGAGCTTGATAGGGGAAAGGATTCTCAAACTGGGGAGCTCATATTTGTGTTGAAGACCTTCCTGAGGTGTAGGTTCTTGTGGTAGTAATGTGAATAATAGTTGGAAAAAGAGAAAGCTGGGGTTTCCACTGTTTCCCAAACTGCCTGGAAAACAGACGGCAAAAAACCAAAAAAATCTAGCTTCAGGAAAATACGTTTTTTTATGTCTCTAGGTCAATCCGCCCCTCTGCCTACTGTCTTTCTGCTGGTGGAAGAAGATGCAAACTAGAAGCTGAGACAAAACTTGAATTAGGTATATAGGACCCTGGTGTTTGGATAGGGAGATTGGCTTTTCTTAGCAGTAAGTGATAATTCTAAATGTCATTTGCAAGGTTACATTATTGCCAATGCTCAGCTCTGCTAAACTCGAAGTTAAAACTTTAAAAATTATACTTATTCAACAACTTGTGAATGGCATATTGGTGTTAGTGAGACTGAGAAATTGGTACTTCCTACAGGTAATGTGCTTGACAGGGAAACAGAAAAAAATCTCTGTAAAGGCAGCCTTGATCTCCAACCCAGGAAAAATTAAAGGAAAAAGATTAATATTTGGCATAAGTGTATTTAGTGTGTTTTGTACTTATTGAAAAGCCTTTTCCTGTCTCACCTTCCTAAACTATCTAATGTGTGACTCCTCTCCATCCCATCTGCCTGCACTGACAGGTTGAAGAACTGTATGGTCATACAGAAGCCATATGGGAAAATTATCTCTTCAAGAAGCAACTGCTCTTTCTGTTTTTCACCTATCACCCTGAAAATGGCAAAGGGTGCAGAATTTTTTGACTAATTGGATGTGGACAGTGGGACAGATAATTTTTAAGGTCAGCAATATCTTATGTGTAGATGGTGCTATCATCATTGTCAGGCCCATTTTAACTGTACAAACATGTGACCATAACTTTTTCTGCTGTGCTTGTACACTGTTATCCTTGGGGAAGCAAAGGCTGGTGAACTCCAAGATCAAAAGAGCTGAGGCATAGAACTTCAATGGTTTTAAAGTAAGCTGTAATGAGACTAAGCTCTGTCTGAGTTATAATAAGAGAGGCAAAAATATCTGTGTGGCAAACGCTTGTCATTAAAATGAGTTTATGCATTTATAGCTTGTTAACAAATATAGTCTCAGTGGGCATAGTCCACTATTTTGTTTTTGTGCTGTCTAGAACAAGTATCTTAGAAATGTAAGATTAATTCATAAGAAGTATTCTCTTTATAGTCAAATTAAGATACACAGACTTTTTTTTTTAACAGAGGATCAGTTTTCTCTTCAATTTTACCAAAATTCTTTACTTGATTTTATCTCCATTTTTCTCATATGCACAAAACATTGAAAAATTCTTCAGTGCCACTGTTTCAGCTCAGTTCACAATGCACTTTGCTTGTTTTTTTTGTCTTTTAATCCTTAAATTACAAATCCTTTTAGAATGCATTTTCTATAACACTTCCTGCTACCATTGTGATGTTTCTTAAAGACATGCTCACAACCAAGAAGCCATTACTTTTGAGACCCTCTTCCTCCAGGTCTTCAATTTTCACTGCTCTGACAATTTCAGCCTTGATTTCATCAAAGCAGTGTATTTTTAATCAAGCTGACAAGTACATTTCTAACTCTGAATTAGATTCTAATAACTGGAAAAAAAATAGGGGTGTTCTCAGGATCTGGACTATGTTCACAGTGTTTCTTTTGAGAATGTCATAAAGTGCTTTATATATAGGGGTCAAGTAACACTGCCCTTCCATAAGAACTTTTATGACGGTAGTAATTTTTTTACATGAAAAAGTTACAGGCTAAATAACAATTTTTTTTACATAGACTGAGTCTTTATACGTATCAGAAGGAGATGGCAGCTTTTGACAACAGACAATGCTCTAAGAACTACTCTTCATGTGTAGATCTTCATGGAGAGGTTTATGGAGAACTTCATTCTATTCTCACTGTTAATCACTTACTTGTACATCAGGCATTTAAATCTAACAGTGCAGTAGTTCATCCATCCCTTTATGCTCCTTTGCACTGTCTTTATTTATTGTCTTGATTTAATGCTGCCTGCTGTTTTTCATTGGAGCAGTCAAGCGGGTCTTTGGACTTATAAGAACCACACACATTTGTGTTCTGGGAACTGTTAGGTAGGAGCAATTTTCTATCACATTAACCGTGTCTTATAACTATCTGTCTCTCAGGTGACTCGTCTGGAGTTGAGGAATCTCTGTTACTTAAAGGGCATTATTTGTAAAAGCTTCTGTCACATTTCTGAAATTTTTCTTCCAGGTTATTTGCAATTTGATTCTTTACGCCAATCTTAATTAATTGTCTCAGATAACTGGGTTTTAAATTTCTAGTTCTATGTAAAATTTTGTCATTTCACTTCTCTGATTATCCATGCTTCTTTTTGCTTGGTCTTTAAAGAAGAATCTTCTCCGGTGATACCCCCTTGTCATGGGGGAGAAGCTTTCGTGCCCTCATGAGGTTGAGAGCTATGCTGGCAGAGGTTTGTGCCTCTGTAGGGGCTCCCATGCCAGACAGGTCTCAGCTGAAGGGTCAGACAAAATGTGTCCACAGGCAGGATGGGCTCGCTAGCCCTCTAGCAACCATCCTAGGAGAAGGACAACTCCAACCCCAAACCTGGGCTGATGGAGCTCGCTTAGCCCTGTAAGGCCATCCATCTAAGAGAAGGATACTCTAACCAAAACTACATCCTGAAGTACTCACTGTCACCGTTCAAGCTCGCTAGGCCATGGCAGATGAACCTCAGGAGTAAAGAGTGGGGCCAGTTCTGTGCACGCTGTGCCTCACCTAAAAAATCCATTGCGCAGGCTTGAAGGGTTCACCCACATTGCAAAGCCCTGTAGCGACAGGTGAGGGTCAAAAACGGCAGGTGATAGGAAGCAGCTGGAAGCCACAGACCCAACCCTGCATGCAGGTGGTTCAGGATATGGGTCATTAGAGACTTGACCCCGGAGATGACAGTCTCTTGCGGCAGCATGCTGAACGACCAAGCAGCCTTTTCTAGGGACAGCACTACTTGCTCCACACAGAGAGGGGCCTAGCAAAGGTGGCCTAAACAAAGTTCATCTCCACACCCGGTTGGATAACTGCGGCCAACCAGCATCTTCCATTTGGTCAAACAAAAACAAAGACATTTCAAAGGCATACACCTGCCTGCAAAGGTGTGCTCAAACTAACACTCGCATGTTGGAACATCAGAACCATGCTTGATACTGGGGATAGTGGATGTCCTGAGCATCGTTCTGCTCTAATTGCCCATGAACTGTCACGGCTCAACATTGACATTGCTGCTCTCAGTGAAGTTCGTCTTCATGAGGAAGGCAGCCTTAATGAACATGGTTCTGGCTACACACTCTACTGCTCAGGCAAAACCAAAAACCGAAAGACACATTTCAGGAGTTGGTTTCATGATTAAAAACTCCATTGCCTCCAAACTTGAAAATCTGCCGACAGGTCATTCTGATCGCATTATGTCCTTACGCCTCCCTCTACACAACAAGCAACATGTTGTTCTTTTTAGTGTATATGCCCCAACTCTGAAGCTGACCCAGTGAAAAAAGACAAATTCTACACTGACCTGCGCCGCCTCACCCAAAATGTTCCTGCAGATGATAAGATCGTAATCCTTGGTGACTTCAATGCCAGAGCAGGTAAAAATTCTGAAGCCTGGAAAGGAGTCCTGGGCAAGCATGGCATTGGAAACTGCAACAACAACGGACACCTCCTGCTAGAGTTTTGTGCAGAACAGCAGCTCACCATCACCAACACTATCTTTCAACAGAAAGACAGCCTGAAGACAACCTGGATGCATCCTCGATCCAAGCACTGACACCTCATTGACTATATCTTAGTGCAACAGAGAAATGTCAGTGATGTCCATCATATCCGAGCGATGCCGAGTGCAGAATGTCAAACAGACCATCGCCTTTTGCGTTGCAAACTTAACCTCCACTTCAAGCCCAAACCTAAGAGAGGTGGCATTCCAAGGAGGAGGCTCCAAGTCAGCAATCTTCACGCAGCCACAGTTAGAGACAGCTTCCAGGTAAAACTTCAAACTAGACTTAAAGATAATCCCATAGATCCCTCTCCTGAAGAACTTTAGCAACATATTAAAAGTTGCATCCTGCAGTCCTCTGAAGAGTCCGTAGGGTTCTCCTTCAAGAAAAACAAAGACTGGTTTGATGAGAAAAGTCAAGAGATCCAGGAGTTGATGAAGAAGAAGAGAACTGCTCACCAAGCACGTCTTGCTCAGCCATCTTGCCATGTAAGAAAACTGCCTTTCGTCTTGCATGCAGTAAGCTCCAACAGAAACTTCAAGACATCCAGAACAAATGGTGGCTCGACCTAGCAGAAAAGACACAACTATGCGCAGATTTGGGTGACCAAAGAGGATTCTATGAGGCCCAGAAAGCAGTGTACGGACCCACATGTCGGGTTCAAAGCCCCCTACTGAGTGCAGATGGTCAAATGTTTCTCACAGATAAAACCTCCATCCTGAACCGATGGTCTGAGCACTTTCAGACTCTCTTCAGTGCCAACCGTGTAGTCCAAGGCTCAGCAATTCTGCACATTACACATCCACTGGTGAAAAATGAATTGGATGCAACCCCTACTATGGGAGAGACACTCAAGGCCATACAACAGGTAAAAACTGGCAAGGCAGCTGGGGTTGATGAAATTCCACCTGAAATCTGGAAGCATGGAGGTCAAGCACTCCATGCCAAATTCCATGAGCTTATTGTGCGTTGCTGGGAACAAGGGGAACTACCACCAGATCTCCGTGATGCAGTCATCATCACCCTGTACAAGAAGAAAGGAGAAAAATCAGACTGCTCAAATTACTGAGGTATTACTTTGCTCTCCATTGCTGGTAAAATCCTTGCAAGAATACTTTAGAACAGACTAGTACCCACTATTGCAGAAGATCTTCTGCCTGAAAGCCAGTGTGGTTTCAGAGCCAATAGGAGCACCACAGACATGGTGTTTGTTCTCAGACAACTGCAAAAAGAAGTGCAGGTAATAGAACAAAGGACTCAATGTAACCTTTGTTGACCTCACCAAAGCTTTTGACACTGTGAGCAGAAAAGGCCTGTGGCAGATCTTGGAACGTTTAGGATGTCCCCCCAAGTTCCTCAAAATGACCATCCTGCTGCATGAGGATCAGTGTGGACAAGTCAGATATGGCGATGCACTCTCTGAGCCCTTTCCAATAACCAATGGTGTGAAACAAGGTTGTGTTCTTGCACCAACTCTATTCACAATCTTCTTCAGCATGATGCTCCAAAGAGCCACAGCAGACCTCGATGAAGAAAACGACATCTACATCCGATACTGTGCCGATGGAAGCCTATTCAACCTAAGGCGACTGAAGGCCCACACCAAGACCCTGAATCACCCTGTCCATGAGCTGCTTTTTGATGATGATGCCACCCTCGTTGCTCACACAGAAGCAGCTCTGCAGCGCTTCACATCCTGCTTTGCAGAGGCTGCTGAGCTTTTTGGGCTGGAAGTCAGCCTGAAGAAGATGGAAGTTCTCTACCAACCTGCACCTCAAAAAGTCTTCCATCATCCTCACATCACCATAGACAATTCAGAGCTTAAGTCAGTCCAGCAGTTCACCTATCATTTCCTCAGATGGTATGATTGACAAAGAGATAGACAACAGGCTAGCAAAGGCATACAGAGCCTTCGGAAAACTCCATAAAAGAGTCTGGTCCAATAAACACCTGAAGAAAAGTACAAAGATCAGTGTCTACAGAGCCATTGTACTGTCTACTCTTTTATATGGGTCTGAATCCTGGGTCATCTACCGCCACCACCTGCGGCTTCTTGAATGCTTCCATCAGCGCTGCCTCCATTCAATCCTAAACATCCACTGGACTGATTACGTGCCAAATGTGTCCATTCTTGAACAGGCGGGGGTCACCAGTATTGAGGCTGTGCTGATGAGAAAGCAGCTGTGCTGGGCAGGGCATGTCTCCAGGATGGAGGTTCACCGTCTCCCAAAGATTGTGCTCTATGGTGAACTCGCCACCGGCTGCCGCAAGAGAGGAGCCCTGAAGAATGGATACAAGGACTCTCTGAAACAACACCTCAGCCTTGGCCATATTGACTGCCATCAACGATCCACTCTGGCTTCCAATCGGGATTCATGGAGACACACCATTCACGATGCTGCTGCTTCCTTTGAGAACACACGTAGAGTCAGTCTCAAGGAAAAAAGACAACGCAGAAAGAACTGTTCCTCACCAATATCACCTAAAGAGACGTTCCGCTGTGCCTTTTGTGACCGGTCCTGCCTATCCCGTATCGATCATTTTAGCCACCAGCACGCTTGCAGCAAGCGTGGGTAGTGCCCTTCCCAAATCTTTGTTCGCGAAGCCTCGCCATGATGAAGAAAGAAGAATATAGCTAGGATGTTGCCCTATCACTAAGCAAAGTACATATTGCTAACGTTTTTGTGGTAGAGTTTCACACTTCACACAGCCTGCCTGACTAATGGATCAACATATGATTGATTCAATAACATTTTTGAATATCAGACAGTTATTCTTTGAATACTTTCATTTGTCTTACGAGGTGAGGCAGTTCTGGCTTTAGTTTTAGCTGGGCCTCAATTCAGCAGGCCCAGAGTGTGACGTAGGTTAGAAGGGACAAGCATCACCTGACTTAAATGACCAAAGAGATATTTCATATCATCTTATATCATCAAGAAGTATAAAGGAGAGGGAGGTGGAACTTCTACCTCTTTTTGGTCTTCGCCTTGGACCCATGAGGACACACTGCCCTGCCTCTACTGAGATTAGGCCTTGCCACCATCCTCACTCTGTTATCTAGGGAGGTGAACATTTTCTTGTTAATTTTTCTCCTCTCTTGCTGGGAGTTTTCTCTGGAAGAGTTTTTGAGGGGTTTTGTGGGATTTGGGTGGTTGCAATCTGTATTATTTGATTGGGTAATTCGGTCAAGTTATTATTTCTTTTCACATTTGTAAATATATGTGTTATTTCATATTCTGGTTTTAATTTTCTTTTCTTCAGTGTAGATATAAAACCCTTGCCACTTTAAAGTTCCACTTCTAGGTTTTTGGAGTTTTTTTCCTCCCTACCTTTCCCATTCAGGGTGGGACTCTGACAGGCAACTGGGCAGTTGGCATTTTGCCAAGCTAAACACAAACACGAGGATATTTATTGTTTGTAGAAAGAGATGAAAAAAAGATTTATATTTCTTGTATTATTTTGTTTCCAGAAGACTTTGGTTTCTATAGTACTTTCAGTTTCTTTTTAAAGACCTATTGTATTTTTTCAAGTTATTTTTTGTTTACTCCAGATAGCTTGTGTTTATTCCTCTAAGCCCCAAACCCTTAATGAAACAGATCCTCTTTATTCTGATTTCTTCATGCTGGACCTACTCACAGGAGACTTTCTGTTCTATAATGTGTTTGCCTGAACACATGATCTGATTGTATTTGATGATCAAAGGACTGGAGCACTTTTCCTATGAAGACAAGCTCAGAGATCTGGCATTGTTTAGCCTTGAGAAGGCTCCATGGAGACCTTATAGAAGCTTTCCAGTACCTAGAGGGGGCTTACAAAAGTGCTTGAGAAGTGCATGTAGTGGTAGAACAGGAGGTAATGGCTTTAAACTGAAAGACAGTAGGTCTAGATATTAGGAAAAAATTCTTTATTGTGCGCATGACACAGAACAAGTTGCCCAAGGAAGCTGTAGGTGCCCCATCCCTGGAAGTGTTGAAAGCCAAGTTGGATGGGGTTTTGAATATCCTGGTGTAGTGCAAAATGACCCCCCATATGGACAGGAGGTTTTAATTATATAATCATTAAAGTCCTTTCCAGCCCAAACTGTCTTACAATTCTAGAATTTTGTAACTAAATTATTTTATGTCTGGACTCTATTTACTAGAATCTGTTTATAGATTTTACTCAAGAGAGCCTTAAAGGGTAATTAAAGCCA
The DNA here is from genome assembly GCF_047495875.1 of Pithys albifrons albifrons. Taxonomy (NCBI): domain Eukaryota; kingdom Metazoa; phylum Chordata; class Aves; order Passeriformes; family Thamnophilidae; genus Pithys; species Pithys albifrons. Next base: position 74,569,413 of record NC_092497.1, on the reverse strand, counting down.
TTAGTTTCATAAAAAGATACCATTCTTGCCTTGCTAGAAATGAATGGAGAAATATTAGACTTGAGCTTCTAAAAAAGAGAAGACCTTGCTCATATGGACTGAAAACTTGTCATTTTTACTTTGAAGTTTAAAATATTTTATTCCATGAAAAATTCTTAAGTATTTAAGCAATATATGCTTCCACTGTTATTGAGTTCCTTTTCAGTGAGCCATCCCCTTCAGAGGTGCCCATGACTATACTATTGCAAGTCAGAGTTTAAAATTTTTAGGTTATGAGTCAAGTGGATGTGTGTATACATTTGACTAGTGTGGAAAAGACAGTGATAATTGTCCTCTACAAAGGAAGCAAGCATGCATTGTCCATCTTCTTTACAGCTATGAAATAGTCAAGAAGATTTTTCAGCTTTAGTAGTAGATTGAGAACTGTCACTTGTTGGAAGAAATTTGAACTTAGAAGTTTTTGTGCACAGTCCAGGCCATGGAGAGGGAAATGGCGTCCCTGTATCCTTGAGCCTGCTTCAAGAAGAGCAGTAAACAATAGAAAGAATGCGACAGCTGACAGGAGAAGCAGGTAAACACATTGATACAGAAGGGCATAGTTTTGAGAAAAGTACCAATTGACCAATGATATTCCTGTACTATTCGTGGACTCAGAGAATACGCGATATGTGTGTGTGTAATGTAAACAATAAATCAGAGCACAGATCATACTCCTATGGGGGTTACGTTGTGACTCGCGCTGAAACCTGGGGAGCTCAAAATATCGACTTTTTTACTTTAGTCACTAGACAAAAAAATTAAACTTACTAATTTTATTTTCTATTTTTATTTTATATTTTAATTTATTTATTTTTCATTCAACTTATTAAAAAGTTTCCATCTAGAAACAGTGCAAAAATGGGAAAAATCAAATTATTAAAAGTTATTTACCCTGACTAACTTCATACTAGTCTTAAGTGCTTAAGATCCCATATATGTTCTATGTACCTGCTTTTTTAAATACTTAAAAATTTTCCAGACTATTTGTATGCTCTTCAGTGAGAATGCTAACAAAACTGGGACACTTTTGGTAACCTATTTCCATGCTGATTACCTGTTTCATTATTGTTTGATCTTAACCAAAGAAAATAAAATACGTGTCAGCAGTAATGAAAATTGAAATTAGGTTAGTCTACAAAACCACTGCATCAAAAACAGAACAGAACATAGGCTTTCCTGAGAAAAATTAGAAATATGTAAATGAAATGCAATTAATAGTTTATAGTTTTAGTTAGAATGATTAGTGAAGAATTATCAAATTATCTCTTCATTCAGCACTGTGTAATTTACACCCTTGGAAAGAGGAGACACTATGAAGAAATGACTTTTATTTTCCTTGAAAGAATTAGAATTCACTTACCTCATTCTAAATTCTCCTTTCCTTCCACTCGGCTTGACAAAAAACTGTGAGGAATCAGAACCAGAACTGCAAATGTTTCAGCTAATTCTGAAAGAATTTTCATACATAGAGAGGAAGAACTTTATATTTGGCTAGGCAAATATTTTGCGCCCTGTGTGGAAGCTTTAATCTTAGCTCAAAGAGGGATGAATATATGTTATGACATCTTATTATAATTGCATGTTTGCTGTAATTTATGCAAATAAAATCTAAGCTATGTTCCACTGATATTTGCTTCTGAGGGATTGGATTCTAATAGCAGAATGTGCACTTTCTACATCTAAGTTCCCAGTCTTAACTTAGCAGCTCCTTTTTCTGTTTTTGACCTATGAATGAATGAAAATTTTGGGTTAACATAAATGAGTTTATTGTAATGTGAATTTAAAATGTAATTTCACTTTAGTCTTGAATCTCAAGAACAGTGTTTCCTCAGTGAACTAATTCTCATTTAAATCAACACCTATTTGAGTGTTTGTACATCTATATCATGATGTCCTAGAAAAGCCTTCTCAGTCTCTTTAAACCAGTGTAGACTAATCAGTCTAATACCGGCTACTAGAGAAACTTTGTTGCAAATTGTGCTAGTGTAAACTCTGATTACTCCAAAAGTGTGTTTTCAGAGTTCCATTTGTTAGCAAAAGTTTTCTACATCAGAACTGAAGAGGAAATGCCTTGATTTATTTACTCAAAGACTTCCTTTGAATAAATGAATGAAAAAATACATGAGAAGGCTGTTAGTTGCCTGTAGATCAGGATTTTTGTGGAATGAAGTTAATTCCCTTCACAGAGCTTTGCTTTGTATTTTTGGCTAAAACAGTGTTGACAACACACCAGGCTCTTGGCTATTGATGACAGTGCTTGCAGAACAACAATGCTTTCTTTCTCACTGCCCCTTCCTATTCCAAAGGTCAGGACATTGTGTGTGGGCAAGAGTTCAGGAGAGGACATAGATGGGACAAGTGACCTCAACAGGCCAAGAAGATAAGTCATGACACCTGGAACAACATGCCGATACCTAGGAAAGTGGTTGAATTCTATCCCTGGAATTATTTAAGATAAGTGTAGTTGGGGCACTTATGGACATGGTTTAGGGATGGATTTGGCTGTGTTAGGTTTACCGTGTGATTAAATGATCTTTAAAGTCTTTTCCAAATTAAATGATTTTATGATTATATGAATTCATGCTTGGCAATAAAAGCTCAAGGAAGGAATGAGAAAGGAGAGGCATGCATGGTTTCCACATTTGCCTTCCCAAGGAACTGTTAGGTGTGCTGAGGATCTTCTTTCCAGTGAGTGGCTGGACAGGTGGATAAACACATAATGTGGTAGGTGAGCAATTGGCTCACAGGTCGAGCACACAGAGTGATAGTCAATGAGGTAACATCAGACTGGTGACCTGTCACTAGTGGGGTTCTAGAGGGCTCCGTCTTGGGCCTTATGCTCTTCAACATCTCCTTAAATGGATTGGATGCAGGACTGGAAAGGATACTGAGCAAGTTTGCAGATGACACAAAATTGGGGGCAGCTGTTGAGTCCTTCAAAGGCAGGGAGGCCCTGCAGAGAGACTCAGGAAAATTAGAGGACTGGGCAATCACCAGCCATATGAAGTTCAACCATGGAAAGTGCCAGATTCTGTACCTTTGATGGGACAACCCTGGATATTTGTACAGACTGGGGAATGATGTGCTGGAAAGCAGTGCTGTGGAAAGGTACCTTGGGGTCCTGGTCGATGGCAAGTTGAATATAAGTCAGCAGTGCCCTGGCAGTGAGGAGGGCCGTGTTCTGGGGGCATTAGGCAAAAGCATCATCAGCTGGTCAAGGGAGGGGATTGTCCCACTCTGCTCAGCACCGGAGCAGCCTCACTTTGAATATTCTGTGCAGTTTTGGTCACCACAAGAAAAGAAAGATTTTCAGCTCTTAGAGAGTGTCTAAAGGAGGGCAATGAAGAGGGTGAAGGGCTTGAAAAGGAAACCGTATGAGGAGCAGTTGAAGTCACTTGAGCTGTTCAGCCTGGAGAAGAGTAGACTGAGGGGACATCTCATGGCAAACCACAACTTCCTTGTGAGGGGAAGAGGAGGGGCAGGCACTGATCTCCATGGTGACCAGTGACAGGACCTGAGGGAATGGCTTGAAGTTTTGTCAGGGAAGGTTTAGAACAAACCTTCTTTGCTCTGAGGGTGCTTGGGCACTGGAACACTCTCCATAGGGAGGTGGTCACAACAGCAAGCCTGACGAAGTTCAAGCAGCTTCTGGATGATCTCAACCCATGGTGTGACTCTTGGAGACAGTCCTGTGCAGGGCTAAGGGTTGAACTTGATGATCTTTGTGGGTCCCTTCCAACACAGGATATTCTATAATTCTGGGATTCTGTGATCTGCCTGCCCATGGGAAGCAGTGAAGCAATCCTTCTTTTTGTTTTGATGGCATGCACTCCTCTAACTTTTCTTATTAAGCTGTCTTCCTCTTGATTCATGACTATTTCTAACTTCTTTCTATATATTCCACACCTCACAGAGAGCAGAACTGTGTGAAAGACAGAGTGTTTAGCTGACAGCTGGGGATGACTCACCATAGTTCTTTTTTGCACTGAGTGTGAGGCTCATGGAATTTAAGATATGGATAGGAATTGCGAGTGGTAATGGGCAATACTTAGACTGAATGTTGCTGGAAAGTGGAATGATTGTGAGAGAATATTTGTTGTAAAGTGGTGAAGAGAGGAAGGGTAGAGGTTCCCAGTGTGTGTAAAAGGTCTGCTTTTTGCCAGTGTTGAGATGATGTTACTTTGATTTTGGTATTGTTACCTGAAAAGTCTGTAAAAAGTACTCCAAGCCAGTTTTTGGTAGGAGATAAGAGGGTAGTGGCTTTAATGATGAACACCCAGGCTCATCCAGGAATACTTCAACATGCACATGGGCAAGCTCTAAGTTCCATGGGGTTTATAATATGATCTATCCAATCATTACTTTACATATCTCCAGTTCAATTTTTTTTCTGCCCCAGTCCACCCTGTTCCACCCCCTGAAGAATTTGAGTCTGAGATCAGGACTTGATCAGAATTTGACTCTTCATCAGTCCTGCACTTCTTCAGACATCTGGAGTTCTTCCAATGTTCTGACTTCTGGGTCACTCTGCCCTGTGTTTATATCTCCTTTTGATATTCTTCAACCTTCTACCTTGAGAAAAGACTAAACATCTAAAGGAATTTGAGCTCACTGTTCTGGGACAGAGGTAATGATAGAAAGACATTAAACTCAAGCTGCTAGAAATATTAACACACTAGATCTACTTTGCTACAGCTACTGTGTTCCTAATATCTGTAAAATGTGAAAATCAAAAATCAAAACCCCTTCCTGCATCAGTATGAGGAATTTTTTTGTTGTTCTTGATGTAAGTATAGTTCATGAAGATTGTGTGATGAATGTATATTTTAATAGCAATTCTTAAATATGTTCATTTCAAGTGGTCAGGGGTGAAATTATGGTGTTCATGTGGCAAGATGTTGACAAGGGAGGCCGGGGCTGCCAGGGACACAGCTGGGTTGAGCCTTCTCCAACTGATCAACTGCAAGGTATGGCTGAGCCTGCCCAGCTGAGGTAGTGGTGCCTCTGGGAAACCTTATATAAGAAAGGGCAAAACACTGCTCAACAGAGAAACATGAAACAAAATGTGAGCAAAACAGACCTGCAGACACCAATGTCAGAGGAGAACGTGCAGGTGACCCAGGCACTAGGGCAGAGATTCCCTTGCAGCCCATGGGGGAGGCAGTTTTTTCCACACTGCAGCTTGGGAAACACTGCAGCCACAGCCAGTGGGCATGTCCTGAAGGCAGCTGCATCCCAGGAAGAGACTGTGCAGGAGTAGGCACCTGGCAGGAAAGCTGACATGTACTAACAAAGCATGTTAAGGGAAAAATGGGTATGTGTATAGCAAGAGTTAGACAACAATAAAGGCCTTTTAAATTTCAAGATGCCATTGACAGAAAAGAAATTTAACCAGATAATCTAAATCTTAAACTGCCACTGTCAGAAAAACAAACAATGCAGTTCTAAAAAACATAAACCAGAAAAAAATATTAGCATTACATTAATCTGCAGAATTTTTTTCTTGGTAGAAAATACTGTAAGTACTTTTTACATTGCTTCAAGGTGGATTTAAACTAGCATAAATAGTTATTGAATTGGGACATGGATTCATATATTATAATAGATTACAATTCCTGGCACACATGAAATACCCCCCAGCTCTGCATGCTCTGTGCTGCTGGTCAGAGAGAGAGTGAGCCATAGCCACTGCCTTGGATTGTACTATAGATTCCTTTCCTCAGCCAGTTTTCAGTTTGCAAGGAGTGGCTGACTATCACCACTACCATCCACTGTCCCCAGCCTCTCGCCTTTGATTGGAGGATGAGGAGAGGTTTCTGCATTGCTCATGGAGAGAGTTCTACTCCATCCCTTTTTGTAGCTGCCATCTTCCCATAAGCCTTGCAGCCAGCAAGTGTCTTTTCCTGTCTTTTGCCTCCAGCTGCCACGGAAAGGGCTGGGGGTGGTGGTGGGGGTGTGTGTGATTCTGTGGCCAGCCAAGGAGTTACACCTCCACCTGCTCTCCATAAATAAAACTACACTGAGAGAGAAGAGAGAGATTGAACTGGTTTTTTGAGGTTCTTGGTATGCTGGGGAGTGGTTTTGCCTTGGTCTGTTTATTGTTATATATATTTATTATTAAGAACTGTTATCCTTTTCTATAAACTTTTTTTTAATTAAAACCCCTTCAATTTCAAAGTTGTGATTTTTGGAGGACACCCTTTTTCTGGTCCATATAAATATCTTAGTTTTCCTCTAAACTAAGACAGTTGGTTATTATGACTCTTGTAAAGAGAGTATTTCTTGATAAGGTTTCTGAAGTGGTTTTTATTAATATATCATGTTTTTCTTTTTAGTGATGTTTCTATTCTCTAGAAGTCCATATTGAAACTTCCTTTTTGGTTTACTATTTTTAAACAAGGAAAGAAGACCAGAAGTAGATCAGTGTTGACTACACAAAGTTCTTAAAATTGCATCCTTTTGGTTAGCCAGAAGTTGACTTGTAAAACAGCATCAAATGAAGCCTACAATAATTGCATTGCTATAGTAGTTGTTTACCAACAGTGATGAAAGAAGAAAACAAATTGTAATTGTCTAATAAAATAACTGGTTTTCTCTTCTAATAAAAATATTTTAGATACACTCTGCTTATCAGTTTTTTAAAGCTTCTATTTCTGAACATTTTACCTTCATGGGACACCAATGCCACACATATGCACATTAACTCTTGGGTTATAGAGAACAAAGTCAAATCAGTCCTTTGGTAGAATGTGGAAGGGATTGTGGATGGCCTGCCATTGAATTAGGAACCACAAAGTTGTCTCTATTTTGATACCAGAAACCAAACTCCTTCTGCCATCATTAAGACTAGACTTCAGTAGAATAATTTAGCTTTCTGGAGCAAAGAGTTTGTTTGGTCTGTGTTTTATATTATGAGTCTATTTACAGAGCTACTTAGAAGTGTTTTACTTCTCATATACATTCCAGGTGAATATTATATGTGGTTAGAAAGTGAGGCTGAGTGATGAGTTAAATCCATCATGTAAGCTGTTTACAACAGATAGTAGGAGAAAGATAGCTCATGCAGCTAATGAAAACAAATAGGATGGATAGACATGTGAGTGCTTGTTAACTTTTTTGAATTCAGTACATGAGTGAGTAGTCAAACAACAAAATTTAGAGAAGGTCTGCGAGTGGCAGGTAGTATAGTCTTTTGTAGTAAATGAAATCAATTAAGAATATATTTAAAGATGAAGGCATAAGAGTAACACCAATGGAAACTGTAATGCTGACACTAAAGGAACAAGTAACAGCAATCAGAATTTTGTCATAAAATAAGCAGGTAATGAAGAAAAGTGCCACATTGTTGACTAAACGTAACCAAACTGCTTTGCAGTGAAGTGGAGTAACTGGGCACTACACATCAGATCAGTTATTATCGGGTCAGAACCACCTTGTGGGTGTCTGTGGGGGCGTGGGGGTGTGTCAGGAGAGGGGACCAAGATGGCTGCTGTGGGGCGATAGCCCTGATATGAGTTGAGGGAAACGCCTCAGACCTCTGGAGCAGTGCTCCCAGAACCATTGTCAGAGGACAAAGAAAGGCCAGTGGCTTTCCAAAAGTGCTAAAGCCAGACTGATAAGATTAACAAAGGGTGGAGTGTTGTGGAGATGACATGGCTACCCTTTGCAACATCCTCTGGGAACACAGAGAGCCAACTCTCAGGCCTATGTCATCGCCTCTCACCCCAAACCAATTATTGACTAAAGTCACTCAAACAACCTAAGAAAAAAAAAGGTATAAAAGAGATTGGGCATAAGCCAGGCTTGGGGACAAATGTCATTGTCTCTGCGGGGGTAGCTAAGAGAAGCTGCCCTGTCTCCTCCCACCTCTTCAGACCATGTAGGGGTGAGGAAACCATGTACTCTCTATACTTTATATTTTATACGTTATACTTTACTCGTAACAATGCCTATCACTTTATACATTCTATTTTAGATCTTATACTATGCCTGTTACGTTATACCTTATAAAGTGCCCTATACACTTATGATATGCTTTCACTTTTACCTCAAAGCTATTTTGATGCTCCTTTCACTGGGCTATATCTTTACTCTATAAGCACCTTATTGACTAACTGTGTTTCGCTGCCTTAATACTCATAATTATAACTTGCCTTACGCCTCGTAAATTACTAGGTTTATATCTCACTTTATAGTGGTGGTTGTGTTCCTCTAAGGTGCGTAGTTCTATTTTAACATCTGTCAATGGGACATAGCAATATTCTTTCCTTTAACTTTGGGTTACAGAGAAGGTTATGTGCAGTTCATTTTGTTGCTCTGTGTTACCGAGGAGGTTCTAGATTTCTGTTTTAGGTTGTTGTGTTTCTGGTTAGTAGTTTTCTGTAGTTAGCTAAGTCTATTGTAGGGAATAAACTGCTCGGGTTCTGTATTGAAAGTTGTTTGGCGTGCTTGTCTGTAGAGTGTGTTTTGTGCTGGTTCCTTTTGGTTTTTGTTTCTTGGGGTTTTTTCATCAATTAAATACAATCATGCAGCTAAATGTTGTCACTGGCAACTCAAACCCCACAGTAACTGTCACATATTTGTATTGATAAAAGTTATTTCAGGAGCTGCTATAGAGAAAGTTCTTTCTTGCTATTAAGTGTGGTCTCATAGCATAGTGTCAAAGACCCATCCAGTCTGTGTTCTGTCCAGCAGCAGGCAGGCAGTGCTGGGTTCATAAGACTTTAATGTTCTGGGGGCGCTTATAGCTAATATCTTCATAGAGAAAGTTCTCCCTGGCTAAAGTGTGGTTCTCACAGGAAGATCAAAGACCCTTCCAATCTTTGTTCTGCCCAGTGTGAGGCAAGCAGTTCTGGGTTCATAAGACTTTGGTTGTTCTGGGAATGCTTATAGCTAATAACTTTATATTAATACAGGTGAGAAAAGAAATCTTTGCATTTCTGCCCCTCTTTTCATGTGACAGCTGCCAAGGTTTCCTGCCACATGACATGAAGGCTGACATGGGGCCCCTGTCAGTCAATAAGGTCTGCCTGGTGACGAGGCCACACCACATGCCCTAGTGCTTCTTATTGGCTGTGACACCCCTCACTGTGGCCAAGGGGACACAGAGTGCTTGGTGAACCGAAGGTCATGCCTAGAGGAAGTGGCTGCAGTAACCAGGGCAGGTCAAGAGGCAGCGTGAAATCTCCATGGTGGGCCCTGACCTGTTCTCTTCGAAGCCATCAACATGTGACCTTCTGAGTGGTAACTGTTCTTTCTTCCCTCTTTTCCTCTTTTTACTCTTTCTTGTCTCTTCACTTATTCTTTTCTTTATCTTGTGGGTAACCTAAATACCTATTTTCTGTACCCTACTTAAGTTGCATGGAGTTGTTTTGCTGGATGTAAGAAAAGTTCCTTATTATAGCAATGCTTGTTAGTCCTGGTAATCTGTTGCAACACTTTGGTGAAGTTGCATCTTACCTCTTTAAAACCCACTTTGTCAAAATGCCTATATTCTCACCAAATTAAAAGAAATCTCTTAAGAGAAAAATGTGTAGTTATTCTCCAGACATTAACTTAAGGTACCAAGGAATCAATGGCTTTACAAGGGTTTGTGTGAGTGCAATCTCTTGAAGCCAGAAATTAGACTGTGACAACTGGTAAAGCTGGACTAGGGTGTAGCACTTGGTATCATGAAAGAAGGAATAGTTAATTTGTTAATTAAACATGAAAGCATATTATTGATGGAAAAGCTGTGAATAATAGTAAGTGGTTTGATAAAATCCCTCATAGTATGAAGAAAAGATGGATATGCCCAGGCTCTATGGACCTGAATTAACTAAACTTCTTTAAAAGAAGACAAGCCAGTTTCTGCTTAATGCTGCATTCATTATACTGTCCATATAAATACGCTACAAATATCGGTATTAACAAATTCTATGGAGAACCTCTTTGTTTAGATCATGGTATCTGTTATGGGCTCTTTGAAATAATAAGTTTCTATGCTGGTAATCAAGTCTGTCTTCTTAAATCATTGTAGAAATAGTGGGTTTGAGATGAAAGTCTAAAGCGAGCAGGAAAAGTCTCTTTGATTTCAGTTGGGATTATTACTCTTTGAGTTTATTAAAGTGCTTGTTTTGAATTTGGCTTCCATGTCTGAATATCTGCCAGTAAATCAGTTCTTTAAAAGTTTAAAAAAGAAAGAGACAGAAAATATGTTACTTTATTTTTTTTTTTCATTTGTGAATGGCTACATTTCTGAAACTGGGTCTGAACTAATGAACACACAAAGAAGTTGTAAACATTCTGTCTTATTGTTAAACCCATGTTTTCTATTGTTCCTGACAGTTTGCTCATGAAAATGCTTTCTGCCTTATGAAAGTTGTAAATTGCTCAGTGGGAGAAAAATATCTGAATCACAGAGATGGTTGGTTTTGTTTTTGTTTCTTTTTTTTTTTAAGAGTGAAATTGATTTGAGTAGTGGGTTATTGTTACAATTTGTTTGGATGGGATTGTCTGCATCTATGTAAGTATATATTGCTTCCAATCTTCTCCACATGACATTCCAGTTATAATATAATGTAACATAATGAATTGTAATGTAATGTAACATAATTTAATGTAATATAATATATAATTTAATATAGTTTAATACAACATATAAGTTTTTAAAATTATTTTAAATCAATTAAGCTTTGAGATCTTGTCTTTCTCATTTTCTCTTCCTTGCTTCCCCTTCCCCTTTTATTGAAAAAAAAGTCAGCTGAGAAAAACTGATTTTCTAAAGCTTTTAACTGTAAAGCATGTATATCTATCTATCTATCTATCTATCTATCTATCTATCTATCTATCTATCTATCTATCCATCTATCTTCTCTAGGTAAACTTTCTTATACCAAATATGTATTTTCTTAAGGGCAGCTTTGTTCCATTCTTCAGCAAATGAATTTAGTTACAATCACTAGGTTTATTGTATTCCTTCCTATGTGGTTATCTATAACAATACAATATAATGTAATATAATAAAACAATATAATTGATGTCTGACACTAATTGAAAAACATGATGGGGACAACATAAATCTGCAGATGCAGATGTACACGTGAAGTAACAGCCTTTCAGGTTCACAAATTGAACCCTAATGCCAGTTTGCTCTAGGGAGGAAATAACCTAACCTTTGTAAGGTTCAGCAAGTAAAGAAGAAGAAATTAAGACTTTACACAACATTTCATAATTCACTGAAATAATTTGAAGAAACCTCCTATTTTTTTTAATAAGATCTACATTCCACAAGCAGACTCTGTCAGGACAAGAACAAGGGATTGTTATGGGTTTAGCCAGGTGGGCCTAAATTTAGGTTTTAAAGTTCAGCTAGGCCTGGGAATTGTCAGCTGACTTGAGCTGGGCTGAGCTAGCTAACAGGTGACTTCTTCTAGCCAATAATATTGTATTCCATACCATATTGCATCATCTCAAAAGGGGTAAGAGCTGGTGTGTGGGTGTGGCTTGTTCAGTTGCTTCACAGCTGTGGTCCCAGCAAGACACTGCTGTCCCAGGAGGGATGGGGAGGCCCAAGCCCAGAGCACCGGCTTAACATCATGTTATCTGAGGGAAGTAAAATATTTGTTCCTAGCTTTGCTCTCTGCTTAAGTCTGTCTCTGAAGAACCAACTTCTCTAGAATGATTTGTAGTTAAAATGGTAGAATTTGTGTTTACTGGGAAGTGGGAAGTTATTTCTTGTTATACATGACTTGTGTAAGTGTGTGTTACATTGTAGTTTCCTCTTAATTTTCTCTTTTCTGTATAAATACATGTAGTTGGTTTCAGCATAGACCTGGCTTTGGAAGTTTTTTTTTCCTCTCTCCCTCTTCTTTTTCCATTGGCTGGTTGGGGGGAGGAGGAACCCTTTCACTCTGTCCTGGACAGTTGGCACTTTGCCAGCTCAGCCCAGGACAGGGATGAACAAAGCAGGGCAGCATTAGTCTTGGCCATCTTGTTCTTGTATGTTTCCAAAGCATTTTGAAACATGTTCTCCAAACAATTTATGCTTGATTGGTTTGGTTTAATGAATGAATGAATGAATTAATTAATTAACTAACTAACTAAATAATTCATTCATTTCTCTATCTAGTTAGTTAGTTAGGGGTTTTTTGATTTAGAGATTGCTGCATTTTAAAATGAGAAAGTATTGAAAATCTCATAGTACTTTGAGTACAAAGACTCTTTTAAACCAATTACGTGTGATTTTTTAAAATAATTCTGTATTAGTGGGTTTAATTAAAACAAATTCACATTTTATCTAATTGGAAATCTCTGTAGAGAGAATATTTTGGATGTATATTGACATTTCTTTCTGTTATCAAATTTTTCATGGTGCACTCCAGTCTATTCTTCGAGATTGTTGTTTGCTTCTTAATTTTCTCTACTTTTTGTTCTATTTTCCCATTTGTCCAGTCGATTCTTATTTTGTACTTATTGTCTGTTCCTTTCCTGACAATTTCTTACAAGTTTAATGTAAGCCCAATCATATTTGGATACTACAGAAACTTTCAGACCTCTGGGATTGGAGAATATCAAGTTATCCCATGACCTAAATCTGGAAATTACAGATTAAATGCTAACACAGGATACATATTAGAAATTTATAATACAAAGGACTTGAAATCTGTTCTGATTGGGCTGCTTTGTGAAGACAGGAATAATTCAAATATTTCACAACCTGTTTTGTCTAAAAAATAAACCAGTTAGAGTGGCAGTTATTTGTTTAATTGAAGGTAAAATCACATAGCAGCATCAAGAATTAATAGATATTTGTGTTTGTAATAATTCAAATGTACAACAACAATAGAAAATCTCCTTTTCTTCAATAATTTCTCAAGTCAAGGGAGAATGTAAGTTTTGAAGCTACAAACTGAAGTGATCTCTGTTTGGGCCCTTACCAGCCAGCTTTTCATTTAAGTACTGTCCTTGAAAATCAATGTAATTTTCTAGAAACATCAAAAGAGTCTTAATCTAGTAACTGCGTGATGCACTGTGGTGATTTGACATTGGCTGGCAACCATGTGCCCACCAAGATGATCTACCACTCCCTTTCTCGTGGTAACAGGGTGGTAGGAAGGCAAACATCCTAATAACAATGCCCTCTCTACCACTTCCTTGCTTCATCCCCAGCCTTTCTCTTAGCTTTTTTTTGTTGAACTGAAGTCATATGCTATGGAATATCCTTTGGTCAATTTGAGTCCGCTGTCCTGACTATGTCCCATCCCAAGTTCTTGCCCATCCTAGCCTACTGGCCTTTGGCAAGTGAGGGAGTAGGTTGGAGAGACCACATTGATGCTACGTCAGCACAGCTCTGTGGAAGCTGAACTACTAGTGTATTATCAATACCTTCCTAGCTACCAATTAACAGCACAGAATTGTGAGGGCTGCTGTGGGGGAAAGCAGCTTCATCTCAGCCAGACTCAGCATATGAAGGAATCGGAAAATGTCTGTAGCCTGTTGTACATTCAGCTTTCTGTGAAACATGTTTAAAACTACTAGAACAAGAAAATACAGGGAATACTTTTGTCCTGCTTGATAGCTGTCCTATCCTCTGGTCTTCCACTAATGTTAATATAGCTGGGACATTCCTTAATTGTCCAACCTCGTGGATTAGTTTTGAATCTGCGTTTGTAGTTTCAATTATTTTAGAGAATGCCATTGTCTATTTCCATCTAAAAAGATGAGGTCTCTTGCAGAAGGTGGTCTTTGTTGCCAATTTAACCTGCAGGTTTCTGTTAACTAAAATTAGCAGAAATTGTAAAAACACTAGTCTAGGCTGTTTCAGGTTACGGAATGTTACCAATTACAGTTTTAGTATTATTTGAGCTTCTTGCATCTATAAAAAAATCTTAATAGGGTTTTATCGTGAAATTTCTTGACAAGTAAAATTCAAATGGAATAAGAAATATCTTGATTGAAACTTTTCAGTGTTGTTAATATGGTAGAGTTGGCATCGGGCAAAATGAGTAAGGCAGTCCCAATTGTATCTGTGTCACTGCTTCATAGATACTCTGATGGTTCTGCTGGGAGGAGTTTTCTGATCTTAGTTGGAACTGTGAATGAGTCTGGTTTGTTAATCAAATCAGTTGTCTGCTGTGACCACTGCTCTCTCCTTCAGCAATGTTTCCTGTTCAGAGTAAGAAAAAGATTGTGTTATGTGTACATGTATTTGGTTTTGCAATCCTGGTAGTTTTATTTATTTAAGCAGTTTTTAATAAGTCAGATAATTTCAAAGTAGTGGACAACGTTTAGTTACTTAAGCAGAGGTTTACAAGTTTTTTTCTGAAATGTGCTAGAGTAGCCTTATAGTTACCCCTGACCTGAATTACCACTACAATTAATGTTCTCACAATAAATTACTTAAGCCACCCACAGGTCAGAGAATGATTCACTTTAGTATCTATTCAATTCTTCATGCACATCAGTGCTGTAACAATGATGATTATTTTAAAAGCTTTAAAATTACTTTGATGGAAACCAAATGGGGGAAAACAATAGAAAAGCTAGAAGCCATTCATCACGTCTATTTTCCAAATCTACTTAAAAATAGAGATGAATTTGGAAAAATCTTTCGTATCAGAGCTTGGGCTCTGGATATATAAGATTATTTTTCAACAATATGAGGTGCATACGTGCCTTTTCATTGCATGAAGAAAGTATGCCTGCTAGCAAATGAATCATATTATAAAAATTGATTGTATCCCAAAAGGGAAAAATGTTATTGAAGATCCAATGGCCTGGGATGATACACCATTGATCATTGTAAGAAATACTTCCAGAAACTCTTTTTAATCTTTCCACCAGAGCATTAGCAATTATTCTTTAGCCCATGGTGAGTAATGACTTCAGTTTCCCAGTTTCCCAATCAATAAAACATTTACCCTACTGCTACAAATGTGCTCTTTGCTTAGACAAGCAGAATTTTTCTTCCAATTACTCTTTTTTTTAGTGTGACCTCATAAAATGCTTTTGAACATATTTCAAGTAAAAGGAACAATACTTTCCCTTCCATGCACTTTTCCTCTCTTTCTTAATTCTCTTTTGAGAAATAAGTCAATAACTTTCACAGGATTCTGGCTCTTCTTGGTTTGCTTATTGGATGCTCTGTCCTATTTCCTCAAAATCTGAAGTAATGGGTGCAAGTAATCACCACTTACTTATGTTTTTAACTTATAAAAAATGACACAAAAAGATACTAACTTCCTTCTAAAAGTGCTTCATATTTCTTAAACAAGTGGGATAGCTGCCTTCTTTCCATCCTAGTTCAATGCACACACAAAATAAAATATACTTAAATGTCCTTGCATCTATGCTGTAACACTGTGTCTAAAGCAGAACAATCACAACACACAGTGTTAACAGGATAATTAATAACTTTTCAGCAAGTAAAGTCTGTTGAGATATAAAGATGGATGATTATAAAGACTCCTTGATGACTGGAAATGTTTGATCAAATTTCTCTTCTCCTTGATTGCATGTTACCTTTCTCTGTATGAAACATGCACACACATCTAATATAAACAGTCCATAGTCATTATTTCATGCTCTATATGCCCTCAGCTTGGAACAAGATGTATTTTACTTCATTTATTAAAAGGTTCAACTCTCACATTTGTACAGTGAATTCTGAGACAGTAAAAGGAGCTGGTTACTTATGTGCTTTAGTGGATTTAATGAAGAGATGAAATTTCAGCATAAACTTTCCTGTGAAGAGGGAGGTAAATAAATAATCCAAACAGTGCATACTCTGGAAGTTGTGTTTATTCTTGACCAGAGCAAACAGTAAGAGGAGACTTGAGGGAAGAGTTGGAGGATGAAAGGTAAACAGATTGTAAAGATGTGTTAGCAAGTCAAAATAGAAATCCCAATCTTAGCTATAGTGGGACAGAGTAGATTCTATAGACTTCAGAGATGTAAATCATCCAGAAATTTATGTCAGGAAACTGGGATTAGGTAGATCTTGTTCCTTGCAAAAAAAGTAAACTAGTGATTTATGGTCTTTTTAGGTAGAGGTAGAAAAAGTATAGGAAATACTTCAAGCAAATAGTAGGTCAGAATGAAAACCCTCAAAAAAGTGACCTTGGAGAGTAGAAAAGACAAGCTGGAGCTACAAATGCCTCTCCACTCTCAAATTTTCATCTGCTAAACTGGGACAGGGACAGGTGTGATATAAAAGAGTGCAGTAGCCACACCTGACTGCTGGGAACCAGTCAAACAACCACTTCAGAAATGTCTCTTCTGTAAATTACTTGGATGAGGAAGAAGGAACTATAAGTATTTAGCATAAATAGGGCAATATGCAGTATTTTGTCAGTTGATTTTACTATTCTTAACACTGAAAGTGTAGAGCTCATGCTTTACATCATGGAGTTGACATATTTTGTTAGAACAAAGAGCAAACAGCCTAAACCATATTGTTATTCAAAATATAATACTGAAGGTTGAACATCTTTTAAATCTTCTTCTATGCTAACCATTTAATACCATGGTACAGGAGAACTTCCTAAGTTTTGTAAGAACCTAATAAGGAGCAATCTGGCCAAGCTCCATAGCAGCAGAATTGCAATATAAATTTAAGGTGCTTTCATAACTTGTGCTGAAGTATCATGTGCTTATCCTGGTTGCCATGAGTCCTGGGACTTCACAGGGAGGACAGGTTTGCTCATCCAGCCATGTTCCTTGTCCTTTTATCAGTCTGGGGATGGATGCACACATTGAATACCTGCTTCACTGAACAAGATAACGTATACAGTTCTAAAGATCCTCATGTCATCTCTTCATCTACCTTTCTGAATCTCAGATTCTAGGCTTCTAAGCTGTGACTGTGAAGTTAATATGCTAGGAACTATTTTAAAAATGCTAATGCCTGTGGACACTAATGTTGTCATAGCTAGCATGTTAAACTATCTTTAAAATATTTTCATCAGAGGAATTTTGTTTACTAGGCTTTTTTTCCTAGAGATTACTGTGGTTCAGTGATAGTCCTGTGGAATGATACAAATTTTTTAAGTCTTCTATGCTGCTCTGTTTTTGCCATAGTTTGACCCCAGCCAGCAACTAAGCATGACACAATCACTTACTTCCGACCTGTGCCTTGGGGAATGGGAAAGAGAACTGGAGAAAAGTAAACCTCTTAGTTTAAGATTAGAACTTTTTAATACTTGTGATAAAGTTATTTCTACTACTAATAATAATAATCAAAATTAAAACAAAGTGAGAGAAATAATACCCAAGAGAAAAAAGCGATGCTCAATTCAACTGCTCAGCACCTGCTGACCCATGCACAGCCTGTCCACCAGCAGGAGTTGGTACCTCCTGGCCAGTTGTCCCAAGTTTATATATTGAGCATGATGCTCCATGATATGGAATATCCCTTCGGCTGGTTTGGGTCAGCTGTCCTGGCTGTGCTCCCTCCCAGCTTCTTGTGCACCTTCTGGCTGGCAGAGCAGGGGAAACTGGAAAGTCCTTGACTTAAGGTAAGCACTACTTGGCAGCTAATAAAACATCAGCGTGTTATCAATATTATTCTCATACTAAATTAAAAATTCAGCTCTGTACCAGGTACTAGGAATAAAATAAACCTATTCCAGCCTAAATCAGAACATTTTCTGCCCCTACATTGCAGTACAGGTATCAGTGAGACTGAAAATTCCAGATGCTGGGGATAAACTATTTTATCTGAAGTAATCAGGCAAAATAATGTTAGGGTATGGGGTGTTTTTGATTGTTTTTTGGCTCCCCCACCCCTGTCAATAACAAGAATCTGCTTCCTATCATTCTCAAATATAGGCAGTCTTATAATTAAAGTATCTTAATTTCTTTGTGTTTTGAGCTGTATCATTATTTGTGGTCACATCATGTGCTATGTAAAGTTTGTACATCAAAATCCAGAGAAAACTTCTACTTAACGTGCATAAACTTCCTTTGCAAATCATACCAATGGAAGTGTTACCTAGAATAGGTTTTGGTTAAATGTGCTTTGTAAAGGCTTCTGCTTGTATTTACTCAGAATGCATAACAGAAAAGAATATGTCAGCACTGTTCTCATTCGTCATCCTGAGGAATGAATATAGATTTAGTAAGTCACAAAGGGTCTTCAGGGGTCTCCAGGATGATGAGCTACCTATTCCCCAGGGCATGAACAATGTTTAGTGGCAGCCACACATTCTGGTTGACCCGGATGATAACCTCAGGTGTGACATCCTTGTGTTTCTTCAAATGAAAGAGGTTAATGGGCTTTCTCCTTGGTTTTTCTGATAAAGTTGAGTGTGAAGACATGATACAAAATTTTCACAGAGGTGTAAATGGACAGCTGAAACCACAGCTCCTGAGAACGATCTATCCAACAGAAATTATTTTCTTAATGTAATGACAATTTACAAAGGCAATCATCTTCTTAGAGAGGCAAAACAATCTGTTTTTGTGGAAGAACACCTTGCCATTTTTCACAAGTGATATTTAAAGTTGCAATAATTTATTCTGATTTGTGGTTCTAGCCTCACTTAGTTTCAGCTGCTGTGGTAATAGCGTCACTGAGACTAAGATCTGGCTCTTACACTTTAGTAATGTCCCAGTAAAGTAATTGACGAGAAAAGTTCTGTTTAAAAATGCGTCTATCGTGTCTAGCAAGAGACAGTTCCTGGGCTGGATAGTCATGTCACATCTCCCAGTACTCAGAAACATGGCTGCCACTGGCAGGTCTGCAGGGCCTGACTTGATATCAGCTTTCCATTTCAGCCACAGCTATTAGGTGTTTCCATATTTTCTAACAAAATGCCAACTTCCTAGTTTTGCAAGGAAGAGTTTAAACATAGTGAGAAGCATCAATGGAGAGATTGTAACCCAAACGGTCTAAAACAGTCTAAACATTGGCCTTTAGATGGCAGTGTATACCTGTTGAATAGGAATTCTTACCCCAGGGGGTAAATCCGTAAAGCAGAAAGTTTTCTGAGGTGCAACAAAGTTTTTTTTTTTAACTAAAATGGAGGTCCCACCTGAGATCCAACCTTACTGTAAGTTCATTGTTGTCTGGCTGCAACCAACTAAAATTTAGTAAAGAAATAGGAAGAATTGAGGAAATTGGTAGGCTTTTTTTTTTAAGCTTGAAGAGCATGTATTGAACCATTTTATTTGTATTTACCAGAAGAAAACTAGATTGATAGAGGCCTGTGATAACTTTGAGTTTAAGGAAGTGAATATCACAGTTACCTGTGATGTGAAAAAGATGCCATACACCAAATTCTGCCTTTGGACAGACAGACAGACAGGGCTATCTGGGAGGTAGATTCATATATACACATAAACCCAGGGATTATCATATGCACTTAGCAGCAAAACACTAGTTTAATATATAGTCTCTCTTTAGGGAGGAGAAAAGATCTAATTTTTCTGTAAGTGTCTTCAAAGAGTCATTGTGCCTGTCACCAAGGTATTTGTACTGTACATAAATACAGAACAAATTTAATTTATCTTGCAATAGTATTACATTCATAATGCAAAGGCTTTTTAGTTTTTTGAACAGCTGAGGTTTTATTGCATTCTGTATTATTACCAAGGGACAGAATGGAGATAAAATTTTAACAGAAATAAAATTACTCAGTAAATGTTACTTCATATTTTACGCAATCCAAATTCATTTTGCTAAGTGAGTTTCCATGAAATTTTTGGGAAAATTCTTGTATACTTGAGAGAAATTTCTCATCTGTCTGTAAAGGAAAATAAGCAGAAATTTAGAATTCTGGTTTAAACATGGCAATTTTTACAAGCTTTAAAAGTATAAAATATATATATAGTGTAGAAATATATAAATAAATATATAGTATTTAAATAATATAGTAAAAATAAAATGAGAAAAATATAAATATATATGAAGCGTACATATATTTATATTCAATTCTAGAAAGCATTACATTCTGAGAGTGTAATATAAAGAATCTGTGGAATGCATACACCCCAAATAGGAATGTCTATTCCTGCTTACCAAAGAATACTCCAAGAGTTGCTGATGTTTTCAAAAGCAGTAATTTATTTCAAATCAATGACAAATACGTGAGAATTCACAATTGTACAAATATGTATCAACACTGCATGTGGGTAATCTTAAAACTCACCAACAGCTAGCAGATAACTTCAGCAGATTAAGACTAACATGACCCCATTTCCCCCCTGAACTTTACCTTTGTTTAAATAAAAGACATGACATTGCCTCCAGGTATTTTATGCCTTATGTCCTGTAGCTGTGATGATCTAAGTATTACAAATACCATGCAAGTTGTGAACAGACCAGTCTGTATGTGCCATACAATCCCATTCTTTTGTGCAGTCATGTTATCCTACTCAAGAAAATGTGTTTGGAAATGCATTTACTTTAAGATTAGTGTGTCTTTTCTACAGACATACACAAAAAAGTTACACTCCTGTTTTTATTTACTTAAATAGTAAACTTCTCTTTTACTTCAGTGGTGAAGGATTAGTTCTTAAAAAATTACTTAGAAATTTATCTTACTCCTATAGACATGATTGAGAAAAAGTCACTGAATTTAGGGAAACCTGATGCATCCTCACAAATTTTTAAAATTAGGCCACCTGTTTAAATGTATTCGTAATAATGAGTTTCAAAAAAAAAAAATCAACAAATGTATACTTAGAATTCCAGGGTCCTGCAGTGTGATCTAATGCAGACCAGAAGTTCCAAACCTTTAACTTTTCCAACATATCACTTCTCTTTGCTTCCTGACAGTCTATCTCATGTATTTGCCTAATCTGTAGACCTTTGGAAGTGGAATCTCTTTATGTGTTTTTATAGGGCCTACCATCATGGATATGTTCACCTTGATTGAGAAGAAGCAATGGTAACTATAATGCACACACACACCCCTCCTCCCCATATAGCAAGATACAGAAGTGCTTAGAATCTCAAAAAGGGCATAATTTCTTCTAATAGAGGCAGATAAGTGAGAATCAGTAGATGTGTTTATTTTTCAACCATTATGCCTCAGTTCAAGAATTCTTGATGTCAGTACCTGATCTATTACACTGCAGGTAAAATTAAATAATTATGAATGTATCTGGTTTGAAAGACATAACCTCCAGGTCTGTTTAGGACAGTTTTACAGAACTGCAGTTAAACAGTGACACAAACTCCAGGGTAGTCTACACAGTGGTCTTACTCTGAATCCAGTCTTCAAGTGCAAGGACTGTTTCTTTCAAAAAGTTGTGTTTAACTCTTGTCAACATTTTTCTGTAAAGGTTAAAATTTGTACTATGTCTTTTGTTTGTGCTAGGTTTTTGGGGTTTGGTTTGATTTTTTTTGTTTGGTTTTTGTTTGGTTTTGTTTTTCTTGTTTTTTTTAGTGATTATATACTATTAGTTTATCACTGACATAATCTGATCTAAGTTTTGTACATGTAACGGTACATGTGATTTCTGCTTCTTCTGCACAATTTCTGAATTGAACTTTTCAGCAGCTTTCTCCTATCAGGATAAATATAAAATTTTAAGCTTTATTTAATTTGATCAAGAGTTGTATTTTTCAGTAGTGTCTTTGATATAGTGTCTAAAATATCACAGTAATGACACAAACTGTACAAATTTCGACTAATTAATCCTAAAAATATTTTAAGAAACCCCAACCACCCTAGTATCTATTAGTCATCATGTTATAGACACATCTTAAACTACATCTGTGTGCTTACTGTAGTTTTGTATAAGCCCACCCCACAGCACCTAAGAACAGAGCTGCTGGCAATCTAACTGATTTTGAGAAGATAGTCAACGTGAAAAAAGTTCTGGGGAGTGGTCTGAAATCCAGAGTGGGGTCTGATTCAAAAATTCTAGTAAGAGCCAAACAATAATTACTTATTAGATTTTTATGCCCTTGTAATTTCTTGTTCTTGTGATACAATTCCCATGTGCCATGAGCTTAAATCCCATCTTTGTTCCCTGCCATGCAAACACACCTTGGCTTAGGGACATGCAGCAAGTTTACAGGCTCTGTAATAGAGAGAAAGTGTACAATTTGAAAGCAGCTACTCTGCTACTTATTATTGATGACAATTAGTACTTGTGGAGTGACTTCCATTTACTAAGAATCCAGACACAAACAGGGACAACAAAGTGAACTAGGATAACAAGATGATTTGCTGTAATTTACTGGTTAGTGTGGTATTAGCTCCTAATCTATGGGTTTCTTTCAGTGTGTGATCCAAGCAGTAGCTGGGAAGCTACATTTGCTATCCAAGATGCTTCCACCTTGCCTGCTGCCATTCCAGGAACTTGAGCTTAATGCTTCTCATCACGGCTATGTGCCATATTGCACAATGCTGTAGCTACAGCATCAGCTAGATGGAAGGAAGAGAAGGGCTATCTGTGCTGGTGGGAGAAATGTTTTCTTCTGCATGTCTATTCACTTAGGCACAGAGAAGCTCCAGAAAACCTCCAAAGGAGAAAAATCTTCAAAATTCTCTTGATAAATATCCTTGATCTCCCTGTTTTCACACATATAATCCAGTCAAGTCCATATGAAATGGACCAGTTCTTTGCTTTCCTAAGATTAAATATGCCTGGATTCATATTTTCTCAATATTTACATTGACACTATTATAGCTAAGATAATTATTTGAATATAGACCTGTAAGAAGGTATTTTAAATGATGCAGCTGTAACCTCATATGATATTAAACTTTGACAGAGTCAGAAGCAATCAAAAGTATAGTTAAAATGCATCTGTGGAATTCTGTTCAAGAGTAGATTTTGCCCAATAACATTAGTGCAACTAGTCCTGCCTCCTGCAGCAGCCATCGCAGATAAATAAGATACTGCTTTGGAGTGAAGAATTCAGTCATGAACAGTTTAGAGTTTCAAAGAAATGTTGATTTGTGAAAAAGCAAACTTCCTTTGGGTGAGTTTCACCACATCTGTTGAGGACACAAGGAGCCCTAGATTATACACCTGCCTATTCACTTTTAATGAAGTTGTGGTGAGTTGCAGGTTTCTCTTGCTTTTGATGATTACTATCTTCCCATCTTCACCTAAAGTAACCAGCACCTGAATGGAGTGGTATTTTGGAAAACAGTGACCGCAGCATACTCTTTTGTGCTCTTACAGAAAAATAATTTGTGCTGTGTGCTTCATGTAGTAGGCCAAGCAAGCTCAATTCCTGTCTAACTGAAATAGATATCTTTCCATCTTCATTTCCTGCTCTACTAGACATTTAAACTCATGCTTACAGAACTTGTGTCATATTTGTATGCTAATCTCTACCCTTTAAAAGTAATATAAAAATATTTTGCCTACTTTTGCATTTGCATTTTTGTACAATAAAGAAGGCATTTCATGAGAGAAGAGTTTGCAGCAGGTTCTAATGTTTTCTGTTCACGAAATGTATGTGAGTAGAGGATAGAGGTGTTAAATTTGTAATGTGTTCCAAGTTTTGAGGTCGACAGGAACAAAAACTCTTTGTCACTACATAATAATTTGAAAAACTTCCTGCTGACACATGTTCACTCTAAGAAAAGACAAGAGATAATTTTAAATAATAGGAAAATACATGGAGTCAAGGTGAAGCACATCCATGGTTTTTTAAGAGATTATCTCTAAAAAAATTTTGCTTTTTGCAAGTATTGTACTGTATTTTCACAGAAACTATTCAACCACATGTTTTGAAAGAAGTTTTAATTTCCTGTCAGATTTTTAAAAAATCATTTCTAACAGCTGTAAACGGAAATTGAGCTACCCCTTCAATGAATGACCTTTAGTGTCTGGATCCCAGAGAGTAAACAAACATTTACTCTACACAGGAAGCCCTGCTGTGAATTTAACACTAACATTGTTTTGCATTACACTCTTTAGTAGGTTTATTAGAAACTGATCCTATTTCCACTTTGCAATTATGACAACATGAAAACCAAAGCATTTTCTTGTTAAGTCAATCCTGCTAACACTTCAGTGCAAAAGACTGATAGCATCAATAATGAAGATTACACTAGGGAGAGGTTGACAAGATGTAACTTCTGTTTTTATTTTCAAGTATTGTTTAGGCAGTGTTTGCTTTACCTTTCAGGGCATTAGTTTCCATAAATTTTCTATGTCTTAAATGCATAAGTGATATTTTTAAACATAGCTTTTAAACAGGAGTGTACCTAAATGTTTGTTCAGCTGATTAAAACATTATTTACATTTATTTATTTTTTGAACAGTGAACAGTTTGTTGAGGACGGAAATGGCTTTTTATACGTGTATATGCATATGCACATATTTAGGCATCATTAGAAGGGTTACTGTTGTGAGAATACTTTACCTAGGTGTTACTAGGCATTACAGACCCTCAGATAAATCTTCCTTTTGTAAATGATTCAATCCCAATACTTACAGCTAGTATATTGCACTTTGTGAGGGATAGCTCAGAACTTCTTTCACATCAGTACAAAGAGTTAATGAGCATGTAAATACTTTCATGTCTCAACAGCATTTCAGATGTAGTTTGGCTCTACACAGATATGTCCTTAGCACTGTACCCTTACCATACAGTAACAAGAAATAAACTGAAACAAACCATCTAGATACTAACTCTGGGCTTGATACTTGTTGTACACAGAGATAAACAGTTTGGGAGCAAAATATTTCCTCTTACAGACCTTTGCTAGAGTGATGAAGGAAAGCAGAAGAAACTTCTGCATTTCTTGTTTGTCCTGAGAAGTTTAAACTGCAATTCTGGTCTTAAAAACAGCATTATAAATGTCTTTTCATGACCTACAGCATTTACTTTGAAATGCTTTCTGCACTGTTTATGCAGTAAACAAATACATAATAGACTATTTTTCCCTCCTGTGCAATCAACTTAGACATGGAGAACATGAAGAGTTTTTTCATCTTGTTCATTGCAAGAAATAACAAAAATTTTTCAGTTTGCTTTAGGTCCCGTCCTTGAGTACTCTGTCATTAACACCCATCAAACTCCACAGCTTTTGGTTCATTACATAGTTGTAAGGTTGGTAATTTCCTGGTGTCACATAAAACGTCAGCTTTCCTTATGCTTGAGTGCAAACCTGCTTTCTCAATTTTGGCTATATTGGCTCCTTATTGGTTGACCCATCAGGAATGAAAGGCAGTAAAACTTCATTTATATCACTTAAATTAACACTTGTCATTCAATGTACTGTGTGAGTGGTATAATAGTAGAGTTGACAGTGATATCAGTTTTTTAGCAATGTTGAATTTAAGTTATAGGCTAACAGGCGAATTGGCTCAAAATTTTCTCTTTTGCAGTCAGTTGGCACTATCAAAGAGTAATTTAGTTCAGATGAAACTTCAACATGTCGTCATCCAACCTCATACTTCAAGCAGGTCCAATTCAAGCAGGTTGCTCAAGATTGTGTTTAGATGAACTTTGACCATCTTCAAGGATGGAAGTCCAACAATGTCTTTCTGCACATGGTCCAGTGTTTGATTCTTCTTATGTTGCAAATATTTTGTTTACACAAAAAGGTACTGTTTTCCTACATCTGTCTACCGGCTTTTACTTTGTGACTGTGTACCTTCTGTTAACATCTAATTGTACCCTAATTATATAGTTGCAGACAGCAATTAGATGACTTCCATTCCTAAGGCTGAATAAACACCTGTGGTCTGAGGCTATCCTATTGTTGTAACCACCTAACCTCCACGGTAAGTGGACATGCTTCTGTATGTCCACACCTGTCTTATGCTGACAAGCCTGAAATTGAGCACAGTGCTCAGTTATAGTCACACGTACTGAGTAGAGCGGAATAGTCACTTCCATTGACATGCTGGTTATGGTCTTGTCAATACAGCACACTTTGCTTTCCTTGTGCCTGCAACTTACTTCTTCTGAACTACCATACACAGCTGTACTAAAAAATCCTAAATGCTTCTCTAAGACCTGTAGAAAGAACACAGTTTGTAAAATCATCTGAAGCAAGAAAATAGCTGATACTTTAGCAGATGCGTTATGTACCATGAGGTTCTATCTCTCTGCTGTTCTTTTGGATAGGATGTTAAGAGCTTTGTTTTTCATGAAGTCAGTATTATTCATTACCTTCTCCAAGAACTCTTGAAGTTGCAAATAGGGCATTGGCATCATGGCATGGCATCATGCCATGGCATTGCATCACTGAGTGCTATTTAAAATGTTTTTAAGGTCTGACAAATAGGCAACACTGAAGAAATGTTTATCATTGATATACTGGTGAAGGACAAATAACTTATACCTTTTGTGTATCCTTAAAATATTATTAATTATGCCATAGAAATCACACCCTGATTTTTAATAGTTTAGACCTACAACTTTCAATAAGTTTCCTGTGATTTACTGGCATCCAAGGATACCTGGCAATGGTTGGTTCTTGATCTAGAAGAACCAGAATAGCCACCACTGTTTAAGAGTCCTGATTTAGGGCATTATATTGTGGTAGTTACTACAGAATAATCATGTGCATACAGTAAAAAAAAAAAAAAGGAGAAAAAATGTACAAACTGAATTACTTTTCTGAGCTAGCAGGACTTTGCACCCATTTCAAAAAGATATGGCATAATAAATGGTAGATATTACTTCAGAGCTATTTACTCTTTATTTGTGCCTGATTTAGTAATACGTTGTTTAAAGTCCTCATTGTAAACAATGACACATAAAAGAAACCAGGTTGTTAACTTAATGGGAAGTTAGTACAAAAGAGGAAAATTTCAAAGGTGTGATCACTTCTCTGAGGTAGTACTTAATGATTTTCAATGCATATGCTAAGCCAATGCAATAATTAAAAAAAGGGATTTATAATGAATAGTTGTCCTAGTTCAGCAGGTGGGACCAGTTATCACTGTGTGTGGGTCATCAAAGCTGTGTATTCTACCCCCTCTATTCATTTCCCAAGGACAATGGACCATTAGCAGCAGCTGCCCAGGGAGTCATTAGCACCCTCACACCCAGCCTGGGGGTCGTGGCTGCTAATAGGCCATCAACAGTTCAGGGATACCCCATGACTCCAGAGTTAAGCACCCATTGTGTGAGTCCCTGCCCTGGAGGAGGGACTGGGTGCTCCCTGAGGGTACATAAGTGGTGGGTAAGAACACCTTGGGAACCACTTGTCAGATCCAGAGGAGCAGCAGGACCTTGACAGGAGGAGACTGCCACTCTCGACCAGACTACAGCCATTGCCTGCACCAACAGGTTTTTCACTTCCTTTTGCTTTGGACTTGGGGGAACCATGCAGGTCTCAGCACAAGGGCAAACAAACCCCCTCTGGGTTTTTGCCCCAGGACTCTGGGTTATATTGCTGGGTTTTGTGAGTTGAAAGCAATTTCTCTTTGTGTCAGTATAATTATTGTAATATCTTTCATTAAATTGTAACTCTGATTTATAACTTCTCTTGTGGTGGGTCCATTTCTCCTGCCGGTTGACCTTTAAACCAGCACAATAGTAAAACAGCAAACCCCCATTTTTAAGGTAAACTACATCAATTCAGTATTCCTTATGACAGAACACACTTTTTTCTATATTTGTACGATGCTGAGACCTCAATATTGTTAAGGGCCTCTATGCATACATGCAAAGTAAAAGGAAATAATTTGATATAAGATAGATGATGACATTTAATGTGATGTATCCAACTCACACATTTACTTCACTGACTATTAGGACCATTTGCCAAGAGACAGAGAAAGCACTCACATCTATCTATCTATCTATCTATCTATCTATCTATCTATCTATCTATCTATCTATCTATCAATCAATCATCTATCTATCTATCAATCATCTATCTATCTATCAATCATCTATCTATCTATCTATCTATCTATCTATCTATCATCTATCTATCCATCTATCTTGGGTTGAGCTGGCAAAACACCAAGTGTCCAAGACAGAGAGAAAGGGTTCCTCCTCCCCCCAACCAGCCAAGGGAAAAAGAAGAGGAAGGGAAAAAAAACCCCGCCAAACTAAATTTATGCTGAAACTAGCTATATGTGTATTTATACAGAAAAGAGAAAATGAAAACTACAATATAACATACACTTACACACATTATATATATAAACAAGAAATAACTTCCCACTCCCCAATTAATACAAAGTCTAGATCTATAAGACTCTAAAAGACACCTCACAAGAAACATAAAGAGTATGAACAAAATGTTTCTACTTCCCTCAGACTAAAACAAAATACGATGTAGCAGCAGCAGGAGCAGGGCCCAACAGAGCAGAACAACTGCAACAGTCTTCTCTGCACTCCAGCCATAATGGAACTGACCTAACACCTCCCACTGCTGCACACATATCTTAAGTTTGCATCGTTTGATATGAAATACTTCCTTGGTTACCCAGTCAGGTGATAGCTGTCTCCCAATTTACATAGATTCTCTCTGCCTGCCAATTTGAGGCCTATCTAAAACCACTTATCTCTCTATCTATTTGTCTGTCTGTCTATCTATCTGTCTAACTACCATTTATGTCTATCTATCTGTAATCACATAAAAATAATCTTTGCCTTCTGAATGAAAAAGATAACAATGTGTGCAAAGGCTCAGCTTTTTGTAGGACACTGGAAACATTACTTGCCTATGGTTTACAGGTGAAAAAAAATCAATTTACAACATTTCATGAGGAAAATTTAGCTCCAAGATCTTGAATAACAGTCCTTAATGCATTTTGAACATCTCTAGATAAAATATCATAGAGTCATGGAATGGCTTGGGTTAGAAATGATCTTAAATAACATCTAGTTCCAATGCCCCTGTGATGGGTTGGGACACCTTTAATTAGACAACCTTGCTCAGAGCTCCTTCCAACCTGGCCTTCAACACTCATAGGAATAGGGTATTCATAGATTCTCTGGGCAACCTGTTCAGTGCCTCACCAATTTCCCAGTAAAGAATTTCTTCCTAACATCTAAACTAAACCCACTTTCTCTTAGTTTGAAGCCATTCCTCCTTGTTCTGTCACTACCTGCTCTTGTAAATAGTCTCTCTCCATGTTTTTGTAGGCATTCTTCAGATATAAGAAGGCCACCATTATGTCACCCCTGAGCCTTCCCTTTTCTAGGCTGAACAATCTCAGTTCTCTCAGCCTTTTCTCATAAGAGGTGCTCCATCCCCCTAATCATCTTGGTCGCCCTCCTTTGGACTTGCTTCAACAGTTCAATGCTCTTCCTGTGCTGGGAACCACAGAGCTGGATGCAGCATGCCAGGTAGGTTCTCAACAGAGCAGCGTAATGTCAGAATCACCTCCCATGACCTGCTGTCCACACTGCTTTTGATGCAGCCAAGGATAAAATTGGCTTTTTAGAAGCACGCTTGATGGGTCATGTTCAGCCTCTCATCCACCAGCAACCCCAAGTCCCTCTCAGCAGGGCTTCTCTCAATCTGTTCATCTGGGTTGCCCTGACCCAGGTGAAGCACCTTGCACTTGGTTTTGTTGAAAGTCAAAAGACTCACATGGTCCCAGTTTTCAAGTTTGCCCAGGTCCCTCTGGATAGCATTCTGTCCTTCTGTTGATGAGGCAGCACTAGAGGTGACTGAAAGAGGTTTCTGGGATGAGTTTGGGCTGTACAGGGGTTCCTGTGACCATGATCACCTAAACAGCAGCTTTGTGAGGGCTTGGGGGTCCTTGGCAGCCAAAAAGGTAAGGAGGGGGCAGGGCCGGGAGTAACCAAGGGACTTTTAAATGGTTCCAGGGAATACAAATGTCCTGGAGTGTGGTGGACATGAGTAGGCAAACAGGGCCAGGGCATGGCACTGAGGGTGTGGCATGACAATTTGCACAGTAGTTCACGCAGGCAGCATGGACAGGAAGGGTTCCACTCTGACCATCTGGGAGCAGCCAGTAGAGGCAGAAAACAGACTCAGTTGCTGAAAGGGTAGAGCAAAGAGATCCTTTCAGCCCAAGACTTATTAGCAGATTAGTTTAAGCTTCCTCAGTTGTGGTATTGAGTAACCATAAGGCTCTATCTCCTGTATCTGTAGGAGTCATTGTACCAGCTGAGTTAGAGGACTCCAGACAGACAGACCTACCAATGTTATACTAAAGTTCTTCAAGTCACAAGTTGCCAGAAATGCGTGAGAGAGACTTCATCAAAATAGAGGACTGGGCAATCATTAACCATATGAAGTTCAACAAAGGGAAGTGCTGGATTCTGCACCTGGGATGGGGTAACCCCAGATGTATGTACAAACTGGGGAATGAGATGCTGGAAAGTAGTGCCACAGAAAGGGACCTTGGGGTCCTAGTTTGATGGCAAGTTGAGTATGAGTCAGCAGTGCCCTGACAGCCAGGAGGGCCAACTGTGTCCTGGGGTGCATCAGGCACGGCATTGCCAGCCAGATGAGGGAGGGGACTGTCCTGCTCTGCTCTGCACTGCGGTGGTCTCCTCTGGAATGTTGTGTGCAGTTTTGGTCACCACAATATATGAAAGTTTATATTCAGCTCTAAGAGAGTGTCCAAAGGAGGGTAACAAAATGGTGAAGGGCCTTGAGGGGAAGCCATATGAGGAGTGGCTGTGCAGGACTAAGAGTTGGACTCAATAATCCTTTTGGGTCCTTTCCAACTTGTTCCTTTCTGGGATTCTGCGATTCAGGTGTGTCAACTGCAACATTCAGCTTGGTGTCATCTGCAGATTTGCTGAGGGTGCAAATCCCTTTTTCTGTGTCAATAATGAAGGTAATAAATAACACTGGACCCAATACAGAGGGACCATTTATCACTGAAGTCTGTTAGTATTCTGAGCAACTGATCACTACCCTCTGAATGCTACCTTGCAACCATTTGCTTAATCATCTAACAGTCCACCCAACAATCCATCTCTCTCCAGTTTAACAAGCAGGATGTTGTGGGAAGTTGGGTCAAAGACTTTGCAGAAGTCTAGATAAATGATATCTGTAGCTCTTTCCTTGTCCACTGATGTAGTCACTCCACCACAGAAGGCCACCAGGTTGATCTAGCAGGACTTGCCCTTGGTGAGGTCATGCTGTCTGTCTCGAGTCACCTCCCTTTTCTCCATATATTTACCACAGCTTCTAGGAGTATCTATTCCATGATCTTCCCAGGCACAGAGGGCAGGTTGGCAGATCAGTAGCTCTTAAGAGTCCTCCTTTCTCTCCATCTTAAGGATGAGCACAGTGTCCCTTTTTTCCAGTCACCAGGGACTTTCCCTGACTATCATGACTTTTCAAATGTCCTGGAGGGTGACTTGGCAATTACATCAGGCAATTCCTTCAGGACTCTGCAATGCATCTCATTGTGACCTACAGACATTCAGTTTCCTCAGACGGTCATGAACCCGAGCTTTACTTATAACAGGAAGGACTTTGCTCTCCAAGTGCCTATCCTGCTATCCATCCTGTTGAGAGGTGTAAGAGAGGTTGCCATTGAAGGCTGAGACAAAACGGTTGTTGAGTGTCTCAGCCTTCCTCTCATCCATTCATACCAGTCTGATGGTCTTGCTTATCAGAGGTGGGTGTGGTCAAATGAATGCATGGACTCCTGCTGTGATTGACAGAAATTGCTTTAATGCTTATTGTCCAGGGTTACATAGCATAGCTTCAGCTAGGAGGAGCTAAGAGGTCAAGGCATAATACAGCTGCAGTCACATGTGTGTGTGCGTGTGCACACACACACACACACACACATACAGGGTGTAGTCACGCTCACCACGCACACAGACCTTGGAGTTTCAAGAGGGCCCTGTCCCCCCTACTCATAGCAAACTTCAGACCAAGAGCCTTGGCTCCATCCTTGGTCAGTAAATCAAAGCTTAAGATAAAAGAATGCAAAGTTATTTAGACATTTCTCAGGCCTTCTATTTTGTTTCTTTCTTGTTCCCATGTTCAATTTGAGTAAACTAGAGGTGGGCACACCTTCTTTGTCCTTTTTTTTCTGGTTAACATGCCTAGAGAAGCCCTTCTTATGCTTTGTGTCCCTCACCAAGCTCAGTTTGAGCTTGGCCTTACTCACTTCATGCCTACAACACTGAATTTCATCCCTATACCCTTCCCAGGTTACTTGTCCTTGTTTCCATTGCATGTACATTTGACCAGAAGTTTCCTACTCAGCCATGCTGGTCTTTTGCCTTCATTGCCTGATTTCTTGCTCCTGGGTATTTCTAGCTATTGTGCTTTATGGAAGACGTCCTTAAAGATCTGTGAGCTCTGTTGCCTTTTTCCTGTCTTCCAGGGGATCCTATTGCCTATCTCCCTAAATCTCAGGACTGGGTAAGGGCCGGCTCCCAGAATAATCCAGACACACGCAGGGGTCAGAATCACACCAGAAGCCTTTATTTTTGGTGGGGGCCTGGATTTAAGGGTGAGAATAAGGGAGTGGCTTGGCAAAGGGGTTTAAACTTGAAACCGGTTTGATAATGCAACAGTCAATAACTTAATACAACCAATAACAAGGCACCTGAGGGCTGGATCAGTGGCAGGAGTTCAGAACCAGTGGAAGGGATGAAACTGCGTGGCGATCACATGGCGCTAGCGTGGTCATGGTGGCTGCAGCCCGCCTCTGTTGGCCAGCTGTGAATGCCACATCTGTCTGGCCAGGCCCTGCACTGCTCAGCCTGGTGCCCCCAGGGCCGCTACCAGCCCAGCTGGGATTCCCACTACACTGCATGGCCCGCCGTTGGGCGCCACAGGGGCTCCATGACCAGCACAAACCCCGCCAGAGCTGGTGCTGTTCATGTCGGCTTTTACGCGGCTTTATCTGCAGCGGCATTGTATGGCGCTGCTATTGCTATGCTTCTGCAGTTTCCAGGGGTGGCGGCACCCTGTAGAGTGGTGCCGCCATCAGCCGTCCCAGCCCACACTAGTGGGCAAGGGGGAGCTCCCCCAGCGGGGGCAGTCATGGGCCTGGCGGGGACCGGGTACTCTCCACACATGTGCAGTAGGGTCCCTCGGTGTCATCATGGCACCGGGATGGGACCTCACAGGAAGGGTTGGAAAAACCCTCAGAGAACTCAACACAAACTAACAGAACCGGGTTAGAACAGTGCAAACTAAACCTTAAACCTCTGCCTCTGTTTCTTCCCCATCTTCAAGGGAAGGTATATCTACACCTAAAGACCTGGAGTTTTGCTTTCCTAAAGTTCAGGGGCTAAACTTTACTCCTTGCTTGACCCATATTGCTCAGAACTGCAAATTTCACCTATGCAGGATCGCTGCAGCCCAGGCTACCTCCAATCCTGACACTCCTGATTAACTTGCTTACGTTGGTGACCATTAGATCCAGTAACACATCCCTTCTGTCCATTACCTCTTCCATCCAGACTGCATTCCATTCGGTTGACTACAGCTCAGTGTGCTACTTTCTTAGCAAATGTCAGTGTGGTTGAAGTCCCATAGCAGAACAAGACCCTGCAAGCACTATCCCTCCTATAGCTGGAGCAAGAAGACTTCATAAACAAA
Organism: Pithys albifrons albifrons; assembly: GCF_047495875.1. Taxonomy (NCBI): domain Eukaryota; kingdom Metazoa; phylum Chordata; class Aves; order Passeriformes; family Thamnophilidae; genus Pithys; species Pithys albifrons. The sequence continues at coordinate 74,535,952 of NC_092497.1, read as the reverse complement.
CTCCCTTTGATCAGTGGCCTTTATTGAACATCAGTCACAAGGTTCCATTTGTTGCCTTGGTCTCTGATTCCTACCCAATACTTCCAAGCTGCCTCATGGCTGTTCTTCAGAAACAGCTCTTCACACTCAATTCAGCTCTTGATGTAGAGGGCAACCTCTTCTGTGTCTTCTGAACAGTTGGTGTTCATTGATAGTTGAACTCCAGGCATGGGATTCATCCCAGCAGATATCAGGAATGACACCCAGATCATAACTTTCCAGCAGCACAGTGTCTTCCAACTCCTCCTCTTTGTGCATTGGTGTAAATGCAGCTGGGCTCTCAAGGGTGTCACTTTTCTAGAGAAACACCCTTTAATACCTCCAAGACATTTTCCTGATGTTTCCCTGTTGGCTTCTGTTACCTCAAGAGTCTCTAGCTCGTCTCTATTAAACTGCAAGTGTGCTCCAGTGTGGCTAGCACAATTGAGAGTCACTGGACAAGGTCCCTTGACAGCAACCTTGTCCCTCTAACCTTTGCTTCTCACCCTACAGCTTGCCGTGGGCAAGCTTGACATTGTCCCCCAGCCGCATCACACCTGGTATATTCTGTCCCATTTTTAATAGCAAAAATGCGGGTTTTAAACCATAGTGTTGCTATCATTGGAATCATACTTGAGTAAGAATAAGATTAAACTGCATGAGTACTTATATTCTGTGCTGGTTTAGAGGTAAACCGGCAGGAGAAATGGACCCAACACAAGAGAAATTATAAGTCAGAGTTACAATTTAATGAAAGATATTACAATTAATACACTGACACAAAGAGAAGTTGCTTTCAACTCACAAAACCCAGCAATATAACCCAGTGTCCTGGGGCACAAACCCAAAGGGGGTTTGTTTGCCCTTGTGCTGAGACCCGCATGGTTCCCCCAAGTCCAAAGCAAAAGGAAGTGAAAAACCTGTTGGTGCAGGCAATGGCTGTAGTCTGGTCGAGAGTGGCAGTCGTAGTCTGGTCAAGAGTGGTGGTCTCCTCCTGTCGAGATCCTGCTGCTCCTCTGGATCCGACAAGTGTTCCCAAGGTGTTCTTACCCACCACTTATGTACCCTCAGGGAGCACCCAGTCCCTCCCCCAGGGCAGGGACTCACACAATGGGTGCTTAACTCTGGAGTCATGGGGTATCCCTGAACTGTTGATGGCCCATTAGCAGCCACGCATGCCCCCCCTCCCCCCCCCCCACCCAGGCTGGGTGTGAGGGTGCTGATGGCTCCCTGGGCAGCTGCTGCTAATGGTCCATTGTCCTTGGGAAATGAATAGAGGGGGTAGAATACACAGCTTTGATCACCCACACACAGTGATAACTGGTCCCACCTGCTGAACTAGGACATATTCCTTCCTCATACAAAAATAATCCAAGACCAAAACAAAGAAACCCACCAAAAAAATCAACCAAAAAGCTGCACACACCATCCCTTAATAAAACAAATAAAAACTGAAGTTGAAAAATTTAGACTTCCTTTTACATATCAAGAGATACATAGCTGCTTCATTAATCTAGTTTAGTGTTGTGTATGATTTTAGGTGAGAAAAATCTCTTAACACATTTGAAAAGTCAACTATAGGAATAACTCACTCACGTTAATAAAATTGAAAAAGACGCATTGAATCTTCCACTTGCTTCTGAGTTATCTTCTACTTGGTCTTTCAGTTCAGCAAAATGGAGAAATGTTTCATACCTTGCCAGTATCTGCCAAGGATAATGATTTCTGCTTCGTTCAGTATAAGGCCAAAGGGCAAGCCAATGTTTACTGCAATTTTCTACAATAAGAGCAAGACAATTTAGCACTAATGGATAAGTGGGTAGTAAATTAGGCAATTTTCTGAGTTACAGAAGCAAAGCCAGAAAATACTTGGCCTCAACTTAGGCTTCAAATTCATAGTCAATTCATTAGTGTAATTTAGTCCTTTCATAAGCCTTTGAGTGATTTTACTAATACATTTGAAATGCCATCTGTAAGAATAATTCACAGACTTTTGAGCAAAACTAAAGGAAGGGGTAGAATTAATCCTTTCATTTTTATCTGGTACCTGAAGATTTATAAATACTCTTGCGTAAATGACTCGTATTTATGGAAAATACATAGTATTAAAGGAAAACATTACAATATTGCACTTACATCTGTGAAACAATATTTTTCTTTTTGGTCAGAATGTTTACTGACCCTTAATTTTATTTTTGACTGGCTTGTTTCGGGGTGACTTGTAGGCAGATTTTTGTTTTCTGTCAGATGCAGAAGCCACTTGGAAAACTGGCAATACAATAATGTATTTATAGGATGAAATGTATTGCTTTGAATTAACTCTTAAATAATTGGCTTTGAAATGGTTTGGGGTTTATATTTTAAACATAACACTGTCTTAAAAAAATCCAGCTCAAGTGATCAAACCAGCAGTACAGTACTTAACCACCAAACTCAACACCTTAGTTCTCTGAACAAAAGCTTCAAATTCACTCAGGTGATATAGTTCACTTAAAATTTTTATAAATCCTATACACTGCAGTCAAAACAAATTAAGAACATCGTAATTGATTTAAGAGCCAGATTACCTGGATTGTGCTTAGGTATGAGAATATTGGCTCTTTAGTGATGATTTTATTGATCCAAGGAACTTATTTCTGGTCTTGTACCTGATGTCATTCTCAGATGGATTCTTATATACATGATAGAGTCCTACGGAAATAACAAAAATTAACAAATTCTCATGATTTATGCTTTATTGGATAGAACTGTATTTTGGATCAAGTTGTGTAAAAGACTTGGATTCTGTGGTACAAAGTGTGGTAGTGGGATTTGCATTCTTAAATGGTTTAGTTGATACCAGGCATATTGGGTTGATAACAGAGCAGCATATGCAGTATTCCACATAAGAGGCTGGGAACTGGGTAAAGAGACTCCCCTCAAACCTCAATTGAGAACAATCACTGACAGAAGTGGAAGTCAGCAGGTTGTAAGAAAATCCCAAACAAACAGCGTGTTAAAATAGATAAAACTTTTATCAAAACTAACATTCTCTTGAGGTATCTTGAAAGAGATTCACTGGATACATTTGGCATTTCTCTTTGTATCTATAAGAAGGGGAAAGGAAAGATGACCTGAAGGTCGCTTTTTTTCACAATCTTATGTCCTGACACTCTCCATGAAGTAAAATTAAAGTCAATTAGTAAAAAAACCCCAACTCAACCAACTAAAACCCTTCCAGAACTATGGGATCATTAGCAGAACCTGAGCAACAACACAGCACTTCCTGCAACAAATTAAGAACACTTTTTGTACTTGAATTTAGAATTTATAGAAGGAATTTTGGTTGGCTTAAGCAGTCTTAACCCAGTTTGGGAGAAGCTAACTGAGTGATATTCTCTTTGATAAGGCACAAAAGGGAAAAAAGAAAAAACAAACTAAAAACAAAAATACAAACAAACAAAAAAAAACCCCAAACCCAAAAAACCCCAAACAACCAAGGATGGATTGTTGAATTTTCCAGTCATTCCACAAGTCCATTCAGACAGATTAACTTTGTGTGGGATATATATTGCTGGAAGCAGATCCAGGAGATGCAAGATATTAAAATGTTTGGATCTCAAAGTCCAGATAATCTGCATTCAGAGTGATCTGAGATAATCACTGGAAGTCCTGGGATAATGGGGGTAGATTATGAAATATATTGTATTCCTGCTAACATTTTTCAGTTTTAAGGAAGTTAGTCTTACAAGTACAAAGAGATACTCTGTACAAGTACAAAGTGCTCAGATGAATCTTCTTTCTAATAATGGAGTACTTTGAAGAAGAAAATGTGGTGAAAGGTAACTAGAACAGATAATTTTGTCAGATTAAGATGCTTCTTTTCAAAGAAAGGCCGTGGATAAGTAAAAGGGATGAAATCTAGTGTTTACTACAGTGAGATTTTTTTTTCATTAAAAGAAAGAATTAAAAGTAAAAGAGTACATGGAAAAGATGTAATAAAATCAAGGGAAATAGTTCCTATTTCAGAGTTAGAAACATGCGACCATTGGTCTCATAGGGCAATGATGAAGGTGACTAAGTACATTTTGTAGGAGATACACAGTTTTTAGGACGGCTATACTCAAGGGAGATGAGAACCAGACTAAGCTACACATTGATAGCATGGGTTTTGTCACTCCTAATGGTTAATAAAAAACAGCTCTCTGGACCAGGTGAAATTTTGAAAAGTAGTTTGTAATTGGCTAAACAACAGTTTTAGTTTTGTTTGGACTGAAGATAACTGAATAAATGAAACAGTAGTATTGTCTCTCCAACACGTTCACAGTTTGGAAGCTGTTTTCAACGGCAAATAATTTTCAATGCTGACTATCTTGCTGGATTTGTGGAGGTGGCACTAACACAGAGAAGTAAATGAGTGACTGCATTTACCTTTTCATTAGGAAGGCACTATGGGGTTTGTGGCTTTTGTTTCTGTGCTTTTTGTCTTAAGATTAGTAATTTTAAATATCATTAGAATAATTGTTGTTAACCTTGGAGCACGATTTATGAATATAATGCATTTATTTCGGAAAAAAATGGATCTGGATAGAAAGACTTGCTAGCCTATAGCTAAAAATTCCACACTTGCTGTACATGTATACATCAAAACTGACAACATCAGCATAGCCTAGCATGTAAACATCTAGGAAAAACCTAACTAAATAAAATTAGTTCATTAGTTCTATGTACATATATCTATAGGTATTAGAACACAGTAATAAAGCACAAATTCTTTCATACAAGAAACCAATTTGGTAGAAGTGACTGGCAACAAATATTAGTGATGCCTCAAGGGAGCGTCCAGTCGTGTCATGACCTCTTCTTGATGCAGGTATTGGGTCCACAGGTCCTTGCTGGAAGGCAGAATATGTGAGTGAGTGCATGGGTAATTTTTGCCTAAGGCTGTCTGTGACAAGAACAGGGTAAGAGCTAAAGCTCTGCCAAAAGAAAGGAACTTGTGACTTCGCACAAGGGCAACAGTGCTTCTCTCTCATGGGAATCCAAGTATTATTAAAGGGCACATGGGAATGAATTGATCATTGTTCACAAATGTAACTATTTGGTAAAGTGTAAAAACTTGACATATTTTAGAATAGTTTATTAAATATTTTGATTAACTCTAGTTGTGCTACTAAGCTTTAGTTGTAATATTAAGTGTCCGTGGTTTTTATTACCAAACTGGGAATATGTGAGGACCTGAAGATTGGAGGTACTTCCCTCTGTTTGAGTGAGAATTTTGCCCAAGCTGCATCACAAAGGTCACAAAGATAGTAGCTTGGACTATTACACAGAATATTGGAGACTGAAACAAATCTAGTTTTACCTCCCTCTCTTCCCAGGTCCAGTCCCCCAAGTCTTTAGGATTTATGAAGAACAAATACAACTGTGACTTTTCAATTTTTTTTTTTTTTTGAGATCTTCTGTTAGAAGGTCTTGCTCACTAAATGGCAGAGTTAAATCCACATCAGAAGGGCAAAATACAACACTGTCCTGTGGGGAACTGAATGTTCAGTTTGAGGTAACCAAAATGTTGAACTTCAATTTCTGATTATTTGCCTATAGTGCAAATCAGGAAGACAATGAAAAAAGAAGGTGGGAATTAGAGAGAGGCCAAAGATAGACAGAATGATGTGTGTGAGCTCTAAGAATGGGGAATTGATGTGCTTATGCTTGTGATAAAAATCTTTGTGAGGCAAATAGATATAACTGTCTCTTTAGATGATGATGACAACAAGCCTGTCTGAATCACCTCAGCAGGCCTTAAAATTCATCCTGCATTCCTTGCATTATTCTTTCTATCTTTCAGCCTAATGTGTGCTGAAATGGTGTGCTAGAAATGGCTCTCCTTGTCTGAATCTCAGGCTACTCCTCTCTCTGCTTTCCTTCCTGCTGCCCTGTGCATTCCTGAAGGCTGGCATGCCTCCTTCTCCTCCTCTTTCTTCTATTCTTCCTCCATCTGGTGCCACCCACACAGTTGCTGGCTGCATCATGCTGGGTGAGCTGGTTCCCCTTGCTGGTGGTGTTGTGGCTTTTGTTTCCTTTTGTGGAGAGTAGTCTCAATATAGAGGTGCCTTCTGAGTGCATGAGGTTGGTGCTTTTTGTGTGGTATACAGAAGAGAGTAGTGGAAACATTTGCAGGTGCAGCAGAGCAAAAGGACATTCAGGTGCTTTCCTTTCAACAGTTAGAGATGTTCTGGTAGATATAAAGTCATATTGCAGGCAAAGCACTGTTTTCCATAGGGACATAAGTATGTAGATACACATAAAGTCATAAGCCATAGTAATAGGCCATTAATTTATTGGAATCAAATTAACAGTCAAAAAATTTTAGATGTTTTTCTCATCAATTAACTGAACAAGACAATTTCTAAATTCACAGTGAGCAAACATTGAACTAATAGGACTTAGAGTTTCATAACCTATCACAAAGTAGACATAAATCTCTGCAAGTGTCAAAATCTTCTTAGGAAATAAATACTGAAATTAGAAAAAATAGGGAATTCATTTGGGGATTCTTAAATACGTATGATGGTTATTTCACTGTTTAATCATTCCTGCCTTCTTTTACTTTACAGCTTAGTCCATGGAATGCATTTCTGTTGCACGAGAGACCTTTAGCTCTTATTGTACATTTTTCTAAAAATTTTTAAATGACAAAAAAATAAACTGTTCAAAGCTGGAAAGACAATTTTGATGAAATAACAAAGAGGAGTTTTATGCCAAAACATGGTTTTACTTTATTATACAACTACCCTAACTACCTCCTGCACTTTTCTAAACCAAAACATTAATTATGCTCTTTGTGTTCACTTATCAATAGTGTGACAAGACTGGTTAACTCATGAACAGCATTGGCTGCTATACCAGTTCTGAGTTATTCCATTTCTCTTCATATAAAAAGATAAATGTTACAACAGTGCTTCCTCATCAAATGGAATGCATAACATATGTATTTTTTTTCACATGCCACTCTTGAGGACTAGAATGACTTGAGATGGTAGATTCAGAAAATTAATAGCTCTTAGAAAGTAGAGGAGTAGTGTGTTTTGAAGAGAGTAAAACTTTTGATGAGTTGATTGTTGGGGCATGGCTTGTGGATTCAGGCCATGGCGTCTTAGAAGAAACCTGTGTGCACAACCCCCTACTTGCTGCACACAGTTTGGTCAAGGACACCGTGCCCTTGCAGGTGTGTGACAGTACAGAAAGTAACTGCAAGGCTAGAGCAAACTGGTCATTAGTGGCTGGAGTTCCCCTTTGCTATCCGCGTGAGTGCCACCCACTAGCCAATCAGTATTGTGACTTGGGCAAATGGACAGCTATAGTTAGCCAATTGTAAGCTGTTATTGTGTGTGTGGTCAGCTTGAGAAAGCATATTAATCCTGCTCACTTGACAATAAAGTTTGAAACATTGACCATAACTCCATTAGGACTCGTCTCTGACTTCTGTGCCAAATCCCGGGTTCGTGGGTCTGGGGGCGACCTGCAGAAGAAGAGGCTCACCTCTACAGTTGATGGCATTTCACCAGTGAAATAAATGCAATATTATTTTAACATAGTCAAAGGATAAATGTTTATGTTTTCTATGACATAAATATACACAGCTTGCATATATGTTTGAGTGAAATTATCTGTCCTAGGCTGACGGCTTTGAAGACCAATAGAGTTAGTAGAAGAACATTACTTGCTAAGTATATAGCATCATATTGACTTGTGTTCTTAGAATGACAGTGACATTTGATAACTGTAACCTCAGGACTTTGAAGTCTTTCACTTAAGTTGATCTTATATAATTCAAATATTGCTTTAAAAAGTGCCCTTAACCATTTTCCTGGCCCATTAATGGACATAAATGCATAATTTTAAAATCTAAATAAAAATGTGAAGTATATCTTTCAAATGAAAATTTGACTGTAATCAGAAGTTTTCAAAGACATTGAAATACACAATCTTGAAGAAGTAGTGTAGGCATCTTTATTTACTCCTTTCCATTACTTAGTTGGCCATATTTAACTGATTGTCTTTGGTCCAGTAATTATAAAATAATAGTTCTGCATTTCTAATTTACTTCACTTTAGAAATAGTAATTTATCTGGATAAAACCATTGTAAAGTAGTTAAAAAAAACCAAAACAAAATCCCAGTGCAAGTATACCTGTACAAATAAAGGCATTGAGGATAACTTTTGAGTTTTGACAAGCTGCGGCCTGGGTAGCATGCCTGTCTTGACTACAAAGTCTGTGGGCCTCTCTCTCTCTTCACACGACTGTGCTTGTAACACCAAACTCCAAAAGTCTCATATTTTGTGTAATGCAAAAAACTATGTTTTCTGTCATAGACTGTTCTGAAACAAGAACAATCTGTGTTTGTATTTAACTTGCTACTGTAATGTAGAAGTTTATCAAGCCTCTACTTGTCATATGAAATACAGTATTAATGTCATCTGTCCACAGAGAAAATGGAGTCTGTCCACAGAGAAAATGCTGACTTTTGCACATACTGCTTTGAGGCAGTAGTTCAGTACTAATGCAGCATTTGAAACCCTGGAGATTTTGATCCAGCTAATACGTGAAATATGTTAGCAATAGCATGCAATTTTTATTGCACATTCTTTCCTGTACTACAGGTTAGGCATCATAAAAAGCATTAGTTGTGACAAATTTGTAATTTTTGTTATGTCTACTAATACCATAACATCCCTAAGATAACCCCTTGCATCCTTTGATTGGTCTTGGCTTTGTTCTTGCTCAGTTTTAGAATTTCCTTGTGCCACATATAATAGACACATAATACTGAAAGGTCTCCCCTTTTTATATTCATCTCTTGCCTTGGAAAAGATCATTTGATCTTTCAAGGGGGCTGGGAAAGGATTGCTCCTATTGTGAGCTTTAGTCTACATGCACGTACAATGGATGAAATGGAAACTTGTCCTTCTGCAGGCAAGTAAGAATAAACCATAAATTTAGTAGTCCCAACACATCTCTTTGTGTGGCAGCTAAACCTTGCTCCCACACCCACAACAAGTTATCTTCCTAGGTTCTCTTGAATTAGGTGCATATCTGTGACATAAGTTGATGGAGGGAGAAAATATTTTTCTCCAGAGTAAGAAGCTGTTGTATATATCAGAACTTTCATTTGGTGCAAGGTTTTTTCAACTGAGATATTTGTCTTAAAAATAGAAAGGAAGCAGAATTTTCTTGCTATAGGAAACATCTGGTTTTTACAGTAAGTCTACGTAAAGGCAGCACAAAAAAAGAAAAGAAAGACTAATCATCACCTGATCCATATCATAATTACAGAATTTATTTATTGAAACAAAAGAAAGATTAGATTAAGGCACTGCTTTCTTTGGCACTTGCATGGACAAAAGGGACACTTCCTTGTATTGATTTTCAGATGCAACTCCCCATTTATCACAATTTAGTTCCTGTAGTAATTGGTATGAAATCAATGGGTATTTATGCACCTCTCAGCCGACATCCCGAATGAGCTTATTTAAATAGATAGATCCTGTCCAAAGGATACCTAAACTCTTGGAAGTGTTCTATATTAGCACAAATCAGAAATTGCTCACTCCCTGAAATTCAAACTGGAATGAACTGTCTCAAAGCTTGGGGAGGAAAACAGAAGTTTATTATAAAATCATTCTAGCTTGTATTCCATAATAGATTTTGATGGAAGACTAAATAAATCATATTATCTTTTATTGGTGAGGAGAAGCCCTGAGCAGCTGCTGAGCTTTCCCTAGACACAATTTATGTTCTGAATGATTGGACACTTCTGGGTAGTTTGCAGGCTGGCCTGCAGTTGTTATGCTCCCTACAAGATGTATTTGCTCAAGTCGTCCAGTCACCATGCTAAATAAAATCATTCACTTTGGTCAGTAAATATTGACTCAAGCTGTTACGCTTTTATGTATTTCAGAGACTCACAATGTTTGAGAGCTCAGCAAACAAACAAGAACAGGTACAGGAAGTTATTGTAATGTTTGTTTTTCTACTGCTGATGTATGTTCTCCATTTTATGTGGCTTGTTACTAATGACCTTGTTATATAGTGCACTGTGGCTGATAAGGCCAAAGGCTTTAATGGAATACAAATACATTTCCCATTTCCACTTGAAGAGTTTAGTTTAAATATGTTTTGAAATGTACTGTACCCTAAAGGTACTCTCTCTCCTCTGTAATGTACTTTCTAGAAATAAAATCCTGTGAAGAACAGAATGTATAATGGGGTGAGGTGTAATGAGAAGTTTTGTATTCATTTGGAGCTGTATCTGATGGCACCATTCAGCACAAATCTAAAAAATTCTGAGCTATGGAAGAAAATTAAACAGGGAGTCAGAACTAATGGCTTTACTGAATGTCTACTTTATTCATTTCTCTGAGGGAAAGAAGCAAAGCAAATTCCTAAAAACCTGCTAAAGTTTCTGAATTTTTACTGAATTATCTCATCTCAGAAGTAACATGACTATAATCTGAATTGAAATTTATCTTCAGAATTTATGTTGAAGTCAGCATTGTGAAATAGTAATCTGGAAGACTCCTGCTACAACAGCACTACTAAAAACAAATTGAGTTTGAAATCTATCAAGAAGCTTAGAAAATACCATAAATTTTAGTATATTGAATGTTTTAAAAAAGACAAACAACAAGATATTATTTCACTTCTTTATTGGTGATTTGGAAGGAAATGGAATTTACCCTGCAGACCTTGGGAGATTTGGCTAGAGACAGCAGGAGAATGAAGAGATGTGAAGTTTTGAAAAAATTCTTGCCAGTTGTGGCTTAAAGTTCCTGGTTTTGAAGTAAAATAATTTATCTCACTAATGGTTTTGTTTCTTTAATGAAATGAAAATGAAATTCCAGAGGTTATTCAGTATAGGTTTCTGTGAAAAAGCATAGGGTTTTTTGGTTTTGTTTCATTTTGGTTTGGGTTTTTTCCCAGCAAATTCTGTTAATTACTTACTGATATTTTGCATATATTTTAATGCATATTTCTAGATTTATGCATCTCCTATTGCAATTAAACACTCTATCTTTTAAATAACTACTCTTTTCCCATATTCCTAAAGATGAGTACAATTGGTTTGCTTCAACCTGAAATGAATAAATATATATGCATATTTAAAAGTGAAAGATTTCTAAAGTTGAAGCAATTCTCTAGGCATGAAAGTGCAGGACAACTCTGTAGTTGTGTCTTTATGGAACTCCTATTCTAGTGTAAAAATATTGACCCTGATGAAGGTGGTGGTTCTTCATTTTAAATTTCCTGTTATGAGTACAGTGACATAACTTGCACAAACATTTAAGCATACAAGCCACTCAGTTTCTAAAGGTAGCTTATTTGAGGAGAAGGTATGGCTGAAAGAAAAGAGAAGATACTTTACAGAGGGTGTTTATCTGCACTCCTATCCCTGTTCTTGTCAATCATATCCTTTTCTATTATGTCACAAGATATCACAGAATCACAGAATGTGTAAGGTTGGAAAGGACCACATCCTCACTGCTGAAGTAGGGTCATCTCAGAGCGTATTGTATAGGATTATGTCCAGGTAGCTCTTGAATATTTCCAGTGAGAAAGAGTCCAAAACATATTGAAGCAATCTTTTCCAGTGCTTGGTCACTCACACAGTAAAGAACTTCTTCCTCATGTTCAAGTGGAACTTACTGTGCATCAGTTTCTGCCTGTTTCCTCTTGTTCTATTGCTTGGGACCACTGAGAAGAGCCTGTCTCCATCCTCTTGACATCCTCCTTTCAGATACTTATGGAGATTATTAGGTTCTCTCATCAAAGAACAGGTCCAACTCCCTCAGCTTTTCCTTATTGAAGAGATGCTGTTGTTCCCTAATCATCCTCCTCCTCTCTGCGGTACTCGTTCTAGGAGCTCTGTGTCTCTCTTGTCCTGAGGAGCCCAGAACTGGACACAATGCTCCAGGTGCGGCCTCACTGGGGCTGAGAGGCAGGATCACCACCCTTGACCTGCTAGCAAAGCTGTTCCTAATGCACCCCAGGATATCATTGGCCTTCTTGGCCATAGGGACACATTGCTGGCTCATGGACAGAAAAAGAAAAGAAAAAAGAAAAGAAAAGAAAAGAAAAGAAAAGAAAAGAAAAGAAAAGAAAAGAAAAGAAAAGAAAAGAAAAGAAAAGAAAAGAAAAGAAAAGAAAAGAAAAGAAAAGAAAAAGAATTACCATATTTGCTTGTCAGGTCAGGGCTTGCTTTTTTTCAAAAAAGAAAATAAAAACTACTAGTTTTTTAAGTTTGATGATCTCCCTCATTAATAAGAAGCAAGGTATGGATTTTCCTTGAAGTATTGCCGTACTGTTATGTTTTCTGTGTTTTATATCTGAGCCATGATAGGTATTATTAGGTTACACAAGTGGCACAAAACTCAGTTGCAATGTATGAAATAATTGCTAGACTCTTTTTTATAAAGTAGGTGATCATCTTTTTTTAAAGACATCACCTTTATATACTTAAGATTGCATGATTTAAAAGGAAGAATACAAACAAATTTCTTTCGGGGCAATGAATTTGATTTTTTCCCCCAACATTTGCATTTGCTGCTGTGGAGACATACATCAGTTCTGTTTCCGGTCAGGATGACACCCAGGACAGGCTTCTTCAATTGAACTGAACATTGGTCTTGTTGAATCATTTGGCTGACTATAGGCAATAGATCCACACACTTCCCCTGGGAAGAGAAATTACTGTGTGAAAAGTGTGTCTCTCCCAGGAAAAACCAAAGTGCTCCACAGTAAGGAGCAGAATCAGTAAAGTTGGGAATAGATGTGAGTTTTGAAGATTATGTTTTCTAATTGACAAAATACTCAAAGGCTTATGTTTATACTTTTATTTGAATCTCAAGAAATTACAAGAACTCAAACACTAAGTACAGTTTTCAGCACTTCATAACTACTCATGGTTTTCCCCCACTTTTCTTTGTTATTTGTTTCCTGTCTCTGTTCAGAGCCAACACATTTTTGGCTTTCAATTTGAAGCATGAAGCACTGCCAATCAGCATGAAATATAATACAGATAAGATTAATACAAAGTCTTTTGAACTGTTAAAATCCTGGATGGGAAATCAACGTTAAATTGTTTACATTTGGCACAAGAAGAAAAGGTTCTATTTTTAAATTCAAAGCCTCTCCACCTCTGTAAATGAAAACAAATCACATGGGTCATATAGAGTTCCACTTTTGTAAAATGCATCACGTCTGATAAAAGCTTTTGCAAATTTGAAATTTTATCTGTAGCTTGCTTGAAAGTCATTCTGCAGCTTAAAAGGAAATGGTCCTTTGCCTTGTGTTGTTTAGAAAAGTATTGTATCAGTAATATGTTCATGATACAGTAAAAACACTAAAATATTAAGACCAGATTTACTGGTATTTTAATAATTTTAAAGAAATATGCTATTTTTTGCATAACTTTTTTTTTTTCATGTTAGTGCTCTACTTTTGTTTATTGAGGGTATGTATCCAGAGCTCACCACTTCAGGATCTGTCTGAACTTTGCTTTGTTTAGGTTACAAACAAAAATCTTTGCGGAAGACATGCCCTCATCCCCCTGAATTCTATGATTCTACAAATTTACAGGGCGCAAATAAGGAAAATACCCTGTCACAGGGTTCTGAACATTTAGGAGCATTGAAACTAGAAGTTAATGGTCACATTTGTGAGGCATTTTTATATTTGCTCTTACATGTGTGCAGGATGTAGCCCACAGATTATGGATGGCAGTAAATCTCAAAGATGAAGTTGGGAAGAGCATCATCTTTGGAACAGTTAAGCATTGCTAATGAGTACTAATCATATGGCAAGTCATAGAGTGAGAAGCACTGCAGGCTGTTACATGGAACATCCTATATTTCAAAGCCAGCAGAAGCAGCAAAAACTGAAAAAGGTGTTTAGGACAGGCCTGCCAACAAAAAAGCACTTCAGCAATTGAATATGCTCCCCTGGAAGAGCAGAAAAGGAAACCTGTTTGGAGGAGAAGCTTAACCTCGAAACCTGGTGACATTTTGGGGTTGGAAGGTGCACACTGTCAGTGATGGTTATGGCATTGAATGAATTCAGGGAGAAAAATCTCTTGAAATTATAATTAAGGGTTATGCTGTTGGCAGAAGCATTATTTCAGGGATAGAACTTAGACTACTGTTTCTCTCTCCTCTTCTTTGGATCACTTAATGCAGGAATTTTCATATAAAACATGCTTCTTTCTGATGTCTTTCCAAAGCAGAGGTCAAAGAGTCACAACCTTTGCTGAATATTAAGAAATTGTACATCATGGCTGCATGGCCTTAAGGATGTTGCAAACCAAGTGACTGAGGTTACATAAAAGCCATATTTTTTTTTCAAGGGATTTTTAGGCCAAATGTTTAAGTATTGATAAATTTAGTGCATGTGGAGATTGTGAAAATTTCACCTGTCTCAACTAGTAGCTGCAACCTCATTGAATTCTGTAACAGTTTGATGCTCAGGAAGAGAATTTAACTCTCTTTTAAAAATGTTGGAGAATACAATAGAAATATTGGTATTATATGAATGAAAGGGTATTTTTTTCAGATTATGACTTGAAGACACTTCATAAAGATACTATATTTCTTTCCATAGTTTCTGAATAGTCATTAGTTGTATTTTTAACAGACTTCAACTAACATTGTAAGTGTTTGCACCAAGCTTTGTGTAATCTTGTCTTTAACTCTTGGACAGCTTACAATTTCTTAATTGTGTATGCAGAACTAGGAGCTTAATCAGAATTCTACTTCTTTGCAGTTTCTGTTGATGTGCCTGTAGCTTTCGAGGTAAACTTCCAGAAGTAAGGCTTGGGAAAATATGAGCTAACTGGTGAGTGGGGTAAGGAGCCTGATGAAGATTTAGAAAAAGCTCAGGTATTCAATGCCTCTTATGTCTCATTCATCACTGTTAAAGACAGGCCTTAGGGAAGCCTAGGGCTCCGAGATCAAAGGGAAAGTCAGAAGCAAGTAAGACTGTGTAAGCCTAGAGGTATTACTTGAACCAGCTGGACATACGTAACTCTGTGGGGCCTGATGAATTGACCCCACAAATACAGATGGAGCAAACTAACACCATTATAAGGACTTATCTTGATTATCTTTGAAAGGTTATGGCAACTGGGAGAGATATCTGGAACGTATAAAAGAATAAATGTCATTTTAATCCTAAGATACAAGCCACTTGGCATCATCTCAGAACCTGATATGGTGGTAGAGAATATACTAAAGGAAAATATTTCCTGAAACACAAAGGACAAAAAGGTGATTAGCAGTAAGCAGCGTATATATATGAAGGGGAGACGTGCTTAACAAATCGGATAGCCTTCATGAAAAGAAGTTGATCTTGTTTGCCTTGACTATGCTAAGGTCTTTGACACCCTCATAGACAAGCAAACAAGATACTAGTCAGATAGATAGGCAGGTAGGTTGAAAACTGGCTCAGTGGCTGGTCCAAAGGGGTTGTGATCAGAGGCACAAGTCCAATTGGAGGCCAGTCATCAGTAGTTTACCTCAGAGGACTGTACCAAAGCCACAAGCATTGAATATCCTCATTAATGAACTTCATAATGAGACAGAGTGTGACCTCAGAAAGTTTACAGACAATACAATCCTGTGAGGAGTGGATGGAGAGTTTTGCCGTCATCCAGAGGGACCTTGACATGGTGCAGAATTGAGCAGAAAGAAATCTCATGCAGGCCAGAATGGAAAATGAAGTCCTGCCTCTGAAGAAGAATAGCCCTCGGCACCTCTATACACCCCACAGGTGACCTGTTCGAGAACAAATTTGCTGAGCAAGACAAACAATCTGGCCATGAGCTGGCAATGCACCCTCTCATCAAAAAGGGCCAACAACATCCTGAGGTTCATTAGGGAAAGCACTGGCAGCAGGTTGAAGAAAGTGATTGTTCTCTTCCACTCAGTACTCATTAGGCCACATTTGGAGGGCTGGGATCAGCACTGGGTCTCCCGGAGATGAAGGGGAAGGGAATATGGTAGAAGAATTTTGAAGAAATACCTGATGCTCTGTGATACTTTTATTCTTTCCCCAATAGTTGCATATCTCAAACCGGAAACTCTTAACTTGGAACAATTTTATGAGCTCCTATAAAGAGGTAGATATGGGAGTTTGTATGATACCCGAACATAGCATGTGCTTTTTCTTCTCCAGAAAAACAAATGCAATATGATATTTTATTTTTATATAAAGAAGTGCTTCGCTTGTTCACTTCTTTTTTCTTTTTTTAAGCTTATGTGTTTGATGATGATGCACAAAGGCATATGTTCAGTAATGATTGGTATCTGACATCAATGCCATGAAAAAGCCCCTGTCAGATTACTCAGGAAATCCTTTACACTGAATAGCATTGATTAGGGATGCTTTTGAAAGAAGCTTCACTTTTCTAGCTCATAACAGCGAGACCTAAACCCCCTAATTCTTTTATTAGTTGTTTGTCTAACTGTTATGGTTTCAAAGCTGTTATCTTTAGACACATGTTTACTGTGAAGTCAGGAGCAGCTGGGAAAGGACGCATTGTGCAGCTCTGAGAATTCAGAGTGTAACAATGAACACACTTATCTGCCAGCTATGAATGGAAGAGTCTACGTGGTTGTCCAGTACTGTGCTCTGTGATATCTGACTTAGATCAGGTACTGAAAAACTTCTTAATGTGGTTATTCACATCAATGAGTTTGCTCATTGTGAAGCAAGTTGAATAGCACTGTTTCAGGTCTCTGCTTTGATCACAAGGAAGATTTTGTGTACATTTTTTGTTATCGAAAATACTGCTAATACTCCTGGTCCTATCCTGCATCTTGTGGTGGTTAATATCACGAGAAAGTGGTTAGGAGTTTGTGTGTAGGCTTTTACACCACTGAGATTGAGGAATGAGGGAAGAAGGTAAAATACAGACTGTATCCACTGTTTTCCCTTCTTTTTTCCCCAAGTCCAGCCAGTAATGCCCATTGCAACAACAAACAGAAATGCAATCCGTTTGCCTGAAACTACTCAAACATCTCACAGAATGGAAAAAAATGTTTCAGTACAAGGAATCTCAAATGAAGTTTAGTTAATTTAGTAGTAGTTTAATGAGAACATGAGAATAAGCATTCATCTTTGGGAAAGCTGCTTTGGGTAGTTAATTCCTCTGTAGGGAGATATCATGATGTAATTTGCTTTTCAAAAGACAATAAGCACAGTGAAAACACAGTGAGAATAGGTCCTTTTGGTCAAAAACATCAGCTGGCTTTCAGATTTGAACTTTTGTTTCTATGGAGCCAAGATTTCAATCATGGTATGTGTTATTTTAACTGATAATAAGAGTAACCAAATAAAAGCTACATAAACTTTTGTCTAACTACTTTGAAAATTAAATTATGTTGGTGATAGCTGTAGAGTTTGCCAGAACAAATATAGCTGTGATACTGAACTAATCAGGTGTAGGAGTTCTCAATGATTTTGCATTACTTTGTACATTAGCCTTTGCTTTCTTTCTTCAGGTTGACACTGTTACTGATCACCTTCATAAAATATGTATGAACATCTCTATGGCAGGTTCTGCTTTATAATAGTTGCACCTTGGTGGCTTGATCTATGCCTTTCTGAAGTAGCTTATAGGGTTGCAAACACTAAGAAAGAGCGTAATATTGCTTTTGTCAGAAGGAGTTCGTCAATCAATGTGTATACCCCCAAAAAACCCTCCCAGATGGCAATGTCCCAGCTCTGGGCACCCCTTTGACCCCAAAGCTGGCTCTGCGGTACAAGCAGTACTGATATTCAAGTAACTCAGAAAAGGATCTTTTGCACTCTTTTACAGATGCTGCCCACTCAGTTGACCCAAACATGACTGAGGAAAAAGAAGCCCAGACTAAAATATTGTACTACAGGTGCTACAGGTAACCCCCAGAAGTTTGATAATAATGATTGTTTAGTATTGATTACTGAGTATTGTGGCAGTGACTCTCACTGTGGGTTATGTCTAAAATCTCTGAACAGTCTGGTAACGAAAATTTTTCTAGTTGACATGTGCTCTTCAGCAACTTACCAATGAGTTGCTCTTTCACTGGGAAACTGCTAGAGATCCAGAAACAATGGAAAATGTTCATGAAATGATAACAGTTTAAGAAAAAATATATTTCTTTTTCATAAAAATATGAAGAATCTACTGTGTGACTCACTTGTTCCTGAGTTAGGAAAGCAGGTGGACAGCCATAAAATTCAAGAATTATATGTTATCTGATTTATACTTTCTAAATATAACAATGGTTCCATATCTGAATTAAGGCATTTTTTACAAGATATTTAATTTTATCTCAAAACTTTCCAAGTCATGTTGACTCTTCACAGGTAGCTGATTTTCTCTTCAATTCCCCTCAGAGTTAGAAAATTATGCCTTAATTCAAATTGGAATTTATCTAACTTCACTATCCGGCAGTCGATTCTTATTACACCATAGCAAGCAAGGTTAAAAGTCTTTTCAGCATCAATTATAATTTTCTTTTGTGAGTTTCTGTACACGGTGACCATGACACTTCTCAGTCTGTTCTGAGAGCTGAATAAATTAAAATCTTCTAAATCTCCCATCACAACACATCTTCCTTCTTCAAACTTTCTAATATTTTCCCTGTCTTTTTGGCACTGTGAATAGTAGGATAGGACAAAGAAAAGGACCAACTGTAGAGCTTGGCCGCAAAACTCTATATGTTTACAAGTTATTCAGTGAAGTCATGGTATCTACTAAGGAGAGGTAAAAGAATGGCACTGGTACAGCTGAATTTGTTGGCAAACTTGCATTGGAATGGTGTCCATCTGATTTGCTCATAATGTGTTGGCAATTTAAATTGTGCACCAAAAATCGTACACCTGAACATTGGATCAGGACACTGTTTCTTTAGGATTTTTTCATTGCTACAGGGTAAATCATTCTTTGCAGAAAGAAAAAGGTTTTCTCCCTTTGATATATACAAATCCTGTGAAGAAACCTCATGTTATGAGTGTTACCTAAGCTATATCCAACAGTGCTTACTTTTATGAACCTTTAACCTTCTAGAAGCATACTATCCTTAAAATTCAGATGTTAGAGAAGCTAAAATGCATAGGGATCTGTTGTCTGAATTGAGAGGATCTGTGGTCTGTGAGCTTTCTACCTCTTCCAGCCTGTAACAGGAAGTGATTGTTTAATTGGTGCTCACAGTGAGTATATGGTAGCATCCTTTTCCTTTCCCTTTTTTCCAGCAGTGGCCTTAGCCCAAGGCAGAGCTGTTGCTGTTAGGAAGAGGGTCAAGCACAGAGTGGTTACTCAAACTGTGTCATGACTTTTGGAGGCTCGTGTAATAGAAGAAATCCATTTGACTGAAGGAGTATGGCAGCTTTTAAGGTGCATCCGTGGTTGTCCATTGAGGGATGTTGGAAACTAAGAGGCTGTTAGTGTTCACTGCTGGGTTAAGAAGTTTGCTGCTGTAATGATGAGCAGTGCAAGAAAATCTGCTTATGGTTCTTCAAGAACTGTTCTTAGTGGATCTATTTCCAGATATTTACTTGTGGGACTAATATTTAATATGTCATAATCTTTAAAATCTTCCCTTGCTGTCTTGGTTTGGGGGGAAAAAACCAAAATGTTTACCCACAAGCAGGGGAGGGGCCTCCTCCACGATAATCACACCACTCTTTATCAAATTTAAGAAAAGGAATTTTAATACAAGAAGGATAACTGTGCTATATATATATGTGTGTAAACAGACTAGTGCAACCCACTTCCCCAACACCACAAGAGAAAGAAAAAAAAACAAACAACAACAAAACCCAGCAGGTTTTCCTCCGGGAGGAAAAGTTATACTTAAGTGTCAATGTCACAGCCCGGCTGGCTGCAGAGTGAGTTTCAGTCCCTTTCCAGCGAGACAGACGAGCAGTGAGCTTTCAGATGGACTCCATCTCTTCCCCCTGTGTTCCCCATCCAAGAAGCAGAAAAGCACGAGCAACCAGAAGCAAATCCAAGGCAGGCAGCAGCAGCAATGCAGCCAGAAAGCAGTCAGGGGCAGGCAGCAGCAGCCGTCTGGCCAGAGAAACAGTCCGGGCACAGCGGCAGCGAGACAGCCAGGAAAGCCCCAGCAGTAACCAGCAGGGCAGCCTGCCTCCTCGGAGCCCCCACTCCTGCATTCCACCGAGCCAAGACTGGAAAGAATATCCAACAAAACCCAAAAGAGACAAACCTGCTCCCACCCAAGAGATCAACAGTTAACAACTTCTTTTGTTAACTGCTGGCCTGGGCAGTTAAGTGGCAGGGAAGAGAATTTACATAATAATCTTGCCATCTAACCCAGAAATGCTCCTACAAAGAAGTGAAATGCAGAATGCTATGTCTATTAAAGATTAATCAAATTGATGTGTAAATAGTACCTTGGCATATCTTTGCATACTTAACATATTGCAAAATACATTAAGTACAGAAAATAAGTAATGTATAACAAAAAAACCCCACCTGCTGCTGTACTTGACTGATTGCTAAATGTTGGGAAGTGTGTTGCACCATGATCACTATGCCAATAAAATATCATCTAAATTGATACTTTTATGCTGGGATAAGGGAACAATAAAGGGGCAACTGCTAATAACCTGAATATTAGATATGTCTGAGCAGATTTTCTAGCTGTAAATTCAGAGGCAATTCAAAATTGGAATTTTAGATGTAAATTATTTTCAACTCCATTTTCTATGTGATGAAAACAAACATAGTAAGAAACTCAAACTTGTCACCAGTGGCTTGTTGTATCACATTTCTTTTCCCCTTTGTCTCTTATAACTAAGAATACAAGTGGGCTTACATACAAGCATATTTTATGTTACTTTATATGTAAACTCCTTAATGTGTAGGAGGAAAATCAAAAAGATCAGGGAGTATTAGAGGTCAGTATTATTTAACATACTTAAAATTATTTTGATCCTGTGGAGGAATGTGGATGACAGATCAACTTAGGCATTTCTTTTGATGTTGAAGCCTCTTTATGGGGTTTTAGGATAAAGGCAGAATCACTGTTTTTCTACTCTAGTGTAATCCTGAGCTAGTCATACTTGAACGTGTGTTACGAGAAAATGTAATCATGAATTTAAAGCAAGAGTCTTGGTCTGAAATTAGCAGATATTGAAGTAAGGTACACTGAATGAATATATCATTGTTGTGATGCAAATCGCTTGTCATTTAGACGACAAATTAGTTTCTGAGATTTGAGTACATAGGAGGAACAGTAAAGAAATTAGGATAGAATTCTTAGAGCAGTCTGACTGTACAGTCTCTGTAGGAAATAAGATTGAAGATTATTTTAGGTAATAGGAATTGTTTTACCCTTAAGGAATTGTAGTTGATAGAACAGGGAGAATTAAGACAACACAACTAGTTTTTTTCTCAGTATTTTTCTATCAATAGAAATTCAGGCACAGAAAAAATTGTGGCATGGAAATACTGGGGCTAGTTTACTTTTCCCTAGTTTCCAAAACTGCCATAGGCTCACTAATGCTTGTCCACACTATGATGGATTTAGTAAAAAAATACACCTGATATGTCTCCTGTGAAAAGTATTGATAAACAGGAATGCTGCCACCTATTCACAAATACACATGATACTTAATATCCTCTAAATTATTCAGACCCATTCCCAGATCACCTGCCCACCTGTGTTTCCCAGCTGGCACTACAGTCAGCCCTGTGTCACCCCTTCCCAGTTCACCTGGTGCACATGGGGGTTTTCTGCAGACAGCAGGGCTTGTATGCTGCAACCTCTGATTAATGGGTCCGCCAACAGTACTTGCAGTGGGGGATGACTAATGAGTAGAGTGGCAAGTAGCTTAGAGCTCTCCTGCTTCTGCAGCCTACTACTGTGTTTAAAGCAGTGCATTCCGGCCAGTTGATTTCAGCTGTGCAAAACTCTGGAATGACCTTTGATCCAGGAAGAGTTAACCTGTAAAATAGCATTTTGTGAAAAAAATCTGACATAAGCTCACCATGCTTTCCTTCTCAGGGATTAGATCTTTATTATGCAAATTCTGATTGTAGACAGGCAGACGGGTATACTGGAATAAATCACAATTCAGCACCTAAGTTGCTAAGAACAGCAAAAGAATATAATACACCAAGCAGATTTACATCCTGTTAGGTAATCCTCCAGGACTGCCCTTGCAGAAAAGTCAGACCCAGTTTGTGCCAGAAGCAGTCAATAACACAGAAAACTAAAACATGGAATTGAGTGTCAACTTCTTCATGAAGGCAAAAGGTAGCTTTTTTTAGCAACCTTGCCTTCCTGAGTATTTTTACAGCAGGGGAGTAATAGAAATTAGACGTTCTAGAGATACATGCTATTTAGCTAAGCAAGCATTATCAAAGCAAAAAAAAAAAAAAGGCAACAAATTTCTGACAAGACTGATTTGCATGTGAAACAAGGTGGCATCCCTCTCTGAACTTTAAATAGAAACATTACTTTTTCCTCCACAAGAAGCCTTTATCACTCTTTCACCAAAAGGAAGGTCACATCTTTCACAAAAGATTTGCCTGCTTGTAATTGCTGCCTGCAGTGTACAGACAAATGCAATCTTTTAAAATGCTAACTGTGTTATACTTGCACCTGAGGGATCCAACAATACAAATGTAATGTGGCCTAACCAGTTTGTCTTAGCAAGACCTTACAGTGCTGATTTGAAACAGCTGAATTAAATCAACAGTTACCTTGAGCCAAAGGCCTTTGGAGAGCAATTAGAGTCAAAGCCTGGGTTTTGAACCCAATATGCCCTGTCAGTCTCAATGATTTGTGTTTGTTGTACTCAACCTCATTTCCTACGTGAAATACAAGGCTGTATAAAGAGGAAAAATTCCCAAGATTAAAAAATGTTTGACCTCAGTGCATTTGTGAGCATGAAAGTACACATGTCTAAATGACCATTTTGGTTTGTAGTACAAAGTTCTATTGATGTTGGCAGGCTGAGCTTCCCTGCCTCAAAGCCACATGAATGGTTTCAAGTTTCAGCCAAAAAATGTTTTCCACATGCTTTAGTGTGGGCCAATTCACACAGCAGATTTTGCAGAGACTGTGGCCAAGTGCTTCATAAAGGGCTGCCTTCTTTGGGATCAGGGAAACCACAACAGACACATTGCTAATGCAATCTAATTATCTGCTTGAATATTTTTCCAGATGTATCCAATATCTGAAAATGTTGCAATAAAAAGGGGTATTATTTGGCTCTTTGGGCTGAAACAGTGGCATAAAGAACCTGCTTGTCTACAGGGGAAGTTATAATGAAGTAAATCTGCAACTGCCTTTAAAGCAGTCAGACAAAACTGAACACCCCAAAGATAGACTATTTGTTGCCTTATGTTCGTAATTAGCCTTCCAAAGAAAACCATGAATAGAGAAGTAGGGGGTTTTTTTGTCAAAAAGCACATCTTATTCTTACAAGACAGTTTCCTTCATTTGCAGATCACAATTTGGTACTGGGTAGGTTGACCTAATACAAAACATCTTTTCACTGAAATGAAATGTAAGACAAAGGCTCTGGGCAGTAGTATGTAGATACTTATGTCATGAGCTATTTCTTCTTTTTTATTATTTTTTATTTTATTACTAGAGATAATTAGAAGTGAACTATTACATGCATTACAGGGATATTACTCAGTACCCCAATTCCAGACAAATGTGAAAAAACAAAGTGGCTTCTTCCTTTAAAACGTCATAGGTTTTTCAAACAGGAACTGACCATTCAATAGATTTTCCTGTAGTTCTGTGTCTTGATCCAGGCATATAAATTAAAATACAGATATCAGAGTTTCCATGAGGAATAATGTGCAGTTTGCATAATCT
Source organism: Pithys albifrons albifrons (assembly GCF_047495875.1). NCBI lineage: Eukaryota > Metazoa > Chordata > Aves > Passeriformes > Thamnophilidae > Pithys > Pithys albifrons. Next base: position 74,512,057 of record NC_092497.1, on the reverse strand, counting down.
GCAGTTCCAGAAACACAAACCTATTTAAAATGCTTTCATTTCTGTATGTCACAAAGGATTTCCATTGATGACTTTCATAAAGGAGATTGCCAGTAACAAGACTTCTTAATCCCTAGAAGGATATTTCATTTTAGGATATAAGCAGTAATTTATCTTTTATTTTCTGTTTATTTTGAGTCACAACTACAAAAAAATACCCCAACAATAAGAACAACAAGTCTGATTTCCACCACAAATCTTTAAATGAATGAATACTGGTGCCAAGGTAATGTGTCCTTAAACAGGAATAAAGCTGTGGCTGCTAAATCCGAACACAGTATGAGGAGGATGTTGGAAAGTCCATGGGAGATAATGACCAAAAGGAATCTGGTTTGGTAGTTTTGGCATTTCAGTGTGGTGCTTGAGTTATTTGAGCTGTTTCCACACAATGATGTTTGTCAGATGTGATTTACAAGAGTCTGTGGTTGTATGTGTGCTCATAAATGCCTGTCTCAGAAGCAGCATTTGCCAATTTTGGATTAGTGCATAAGGAATGACAAGGGTGGTATAGAGAGATCAGTTCAAAAACATACAGAGCTATAGACCTTCCTAGTGATTTAAATCACTATTTGCACTTCTAAAACAGAAAATAAACTTCATTACTTTTCCTGCCTTCTCTCACCACATGACTTGCCACAGCTCAATATGCTTACTTTTATTTTCATAAAGCGAATACCTCTAAGAATCTGAGAAATAACAGAAGATAGAATATCTATGTTGTGCATACACTTGAAGTAAAATAGCATATCAAATAATATTGAAGAAATGTTACTGGACATGTATAAGTACGCTTGAATCCATCAACCCAATCCAAAGCAATAGTGTTATCAAGTTGTCAGTCAGTATTCAAAAGACTAACATTTTAAACAGGTTATGCAGATTGCAATATGTTCCGTCAGCAGTTTAGCTGAACAGTAACCAAGTACCAAAAAAAAAAAAAAAAGTAAAATTTGTAACTCCCTCTAACTAAAGTGAGGTTTCAAAAGTTCTCCTATGCACACACTCCCTTGACAGCATATTTGATAGTTAAAGCAAACGTACTGTACACTCTACTACATCTTGGTCCTTTTGTCCCGATACTAGGACAAACCTGCTAAGGTAAATAGACAGTTCTACAAGTAATATATACATGCCTATAGCCAAGTTATACATGAGGCTTAAATTACACAGATTCATCTTTCATGTGCATAAAATAATGAGAAAGATTCGTGTATTTCTTTTTCTTTTCTGTCTCATGTAAAATAGCACACTCATTTAACGGTGTTAACATCTAAATAAGAAATGTTATAAGGAGTAGATCCCCACATTTTGTTTCTGTAGCAAGGAAGGTCTGCAAGAGACACTTAACTGCTAAGTACTCCTTCCTAGAAAAGAAAAGAGGAGAAATGCTGTTATTTTGTGATGATGAAGACAACACTAGTGCCATGTACCGTAAGGACATCATGATGATAGTGATGACAAGATTCTGGACTGAGAAAAGACCTTACAGTAAGTATATACAGTGTTGTATTCAAAACCATTTTGATACCCTGATAAAAACTATTTTCATGCCTTTCTCTATATTTTGTCCTCTAGTTTGTGGAAGAATAGAGTTACATTGTATTTATGAAACGATATATTTTTAAGTGAAATATTTTTAAATGAATATGTTACAATGTCATTAAGTATTGAGCGTTTTGCACTGACACTGGGCGATTGGTTCCTCAATAATGTTCTACAAATGTTGGCATATACTCCTTTTCTCGGTGCTTGCCCTTTAATCTAATCTGTTTATTCTTATTTAGTTGTGTAAGATCCCCATTATTGGCTGTGGTCCTGGTTCGGTTCAAATTCATTAATATAAAGGTAAAAATCAAAATAGTGATCTGACAAACAATTAGCCTTTCTATACGAAAATAATCCCATTTAAGAATAGCAGACTGGTACAAATAAGCACTCTCACAAGTCAAACTTTTTTGTCCCCCAACAGAATTAATAGCAGTATTTTCCTTTCAGCTTCCTTCCAGATATAAATGCTGCATATTGTGCTGAAATAAGTGTAGAATAATAGGCAGAAAATATATTTGTTACCAGCACAGTTTCCTGCTTTGACCCAAGTAATGTGTTGATCTTACTTTAAGTGTCTCATATTTAGTGGTCAAACCTTGTGTGATAACCATGGCAGCAAAAGCATAAAGAAATACTTTAAGTAGATGACCTTACAAACACAGCCACAGAACTGGTGCCCAGCCAAAATGGCATTTTCAAACACCTCAGAAGTGACAGTTCAGGCTTGAGCTGCTCAGCCAAGGCCACTTTTTGGTATGCGTTGGATTTCCAGTTTGTTCTCATCACTGCCCTTGAGGGAGGCTGAGGCAGTGCAACCACCAAAGTGATACAGTGCAGTGTTCCTGCAAACAGCAGTTTAAAAGGCTAGAGGCTTTACTCCTGAGTGCTCTGACTTATTTCTTATTTTTGTCCTTTTGAGATTATTTTCTGTCTTTGCTGGCCAGTGTCAGAAGTCTGTCTCGCAGCAGTCTATCTCCAGGTGTAACGCATTATAAGTGAAATGCTAAAATTATTGCACTGCCCTCCTTTGAAAGGTTATTTTTCTTTCCCTTTTAAGATACAGATTTTTGCTAGCTTTCTCCTTATCTTTAAGCATTTACTTCTTGTCCATGTTTGTTAATTTCTTTTCATATGCTTACAGGTCTTTTTTGAGCACCTTTACATAGAAAATCTTGTGTGAAGCACAGGCTTCTGATGTACCTGCTGATGGTGAAATGATGAGAAACATTAAAAGGGAGGGGAAAGTCAGGAAGCTGGAGAAGGGGATGGAAAGAAATCCCTCTAAGGGAGAAATCAAACAATATGTCTAGCAAGCCCAGACTGTGTTAGACTATAAGCCTGGAGAAATCCTGTCTTCTCCACAGTCAAAGCTTTTTTTTTGCACAACAGTGGAGCTGATTGCTGTTTTACTGTTGTGAAAACTACTTTAAACCTGAGATTCCTGCTCAAACTGGGCCAATCTAATTTCATACCGTGCAGAGGGAAATAATGCTTTCTTTCTTTTCTCAATGAAAATGAATGAATGAATGAAATAATGGAAGAACGAGTGAGTTACTGGGCTGCTTCTTAGGAACCTCACAAATCCGCATCTTGGCTACACTGTGAGCCTGTTCTCTGAGAGAACATACATCTACTGTATTAATACAAAAGGCTAATACACAGCTAACAATAAATCACACTAAACTGTGTTTCAAATTGATAACTATCTGCAGAATGTAATATTAAAGGCACTGAAATAAAGGCATTATGAATTCATGCCTCTACTTGCTAGGTGTGCTCTCAGTAATGTGGGTTGTGGTTACTGCTCTTTAGAAGAGGGGTTTTGAATGGCAAAGACTGCTTTTTTATCAGAGGGGAACTATTTTACCTGAACCTGACTTATGATGACTTTAAAAATCATATCTCCAAGGAACAACTCTGAAAGAGAAAATAATCTCATTTTTAATAGAAATTAAATCTCTACTGACAATCAAAAGATGTCCTGTCCTCTCCCGCTTATTCTTCCATCATGTATTTTTAGGTTATCTGAGAACTACAGTTGTGATTGTTATGATCTTTTCAATCCTTATGTTGCTCTGTGTAGGTGTTATATTACAGTTTATAAGATGCTGAACAGTTTATGAGAGATCAGAGTACTTATCATAATGAGAAAAGCATAGGTAACAACAGATGTATAGAAAAGTAAAGATTGCCTGAGGCAGAAAAAATTTCTACAGGTTGCCTGACAATGTAAGAATAATATAGCACTACAATCACAACAATATTACTCAATAATTCACTGCCATTTATATGTCTCAAAGTGAAACCATTTTATGATTTACTAGACATTTTCTGCATGGTTATATATAGAAAAACTCTTCCTTGAAATTCATTTGAAGGAAAGATCTCAATTTTATTTTAACATTGAAGTTCAATAGTGAAGCAGTGACAGGCCATTGCCAGGACTTTTACTGTGTTTAGCAATAAACTGTAGTCTAAAACTCATACTCCTGCCAACAGGCTCAGGAAGCTTGACTGTGCCTTGGGAAGTGCACACTGATGGGCTTGTACTTTACTGCGGTATTGAAAAAGGACCTGTGAGGCTCCAGTTTCATCAGTGTAATTGGTAAGGACTGAATTTATTAAGAAACTTACTAACTCCTTGAATCTCGGGAAGTCTCACAGGAGCTGCACCCACTCCCTTGTTGTCTAAAAAAGTCTGTGAAAAAAAGACTCCAAACCAATTTTAGTAGAAGATAAGGTAAGAGAGCAGCGGCTTTAATGAGCACCCAGACTCATCAAAAAATACATATTGATGTGTGCACTCAAACTCTGATTTCCATGGTTTTTATAATACTGTCCATCCATCCCCACTTTACACATCTCTCAGTCCAGCCCTGTTCCGCCCCAGGCCCAACCCCTCTGATTTGAGTCTGGGGAAGATTTAGGACCCTTCATTCCTCATCTTCGTGTTCCTCATTACAGATAGGACTCCTGGAGCTTTTCTAATGTTCTGACTTCTGGGTCAGTCTGCCACTATGTCCTGTGTGGCAGGCCTTCTGATATTCTTGAGCCTTCTACTCTGAAAACCAGACTAAATAACTAAAAGAATTTAAAGCATTGATATAGGATAGAGGTTACAATTCTTAAATATTGAACTTAAACTGCTAGAAATAATAACATTAAAATTGCCTTTTAGTATAGTTACAAGTATTTCTAAAATCTATAAAAATGTAAAAAATCAAAAAATCAAAAACCCCTATGGCATCATCCTTAACACTGATTCCCTGGATGTGTGCATTTTGTGTAGTTCAGGCCTATGGAGAAAGATTAAGAATAATTATTTCCTTAAACTCAATCTCTTATCTTCCCAGTTTTTACCTTGTTCCACCCTTCCACCTTGCTGTGGCATGCAGAATATCAAACAAAATCTGTTAGCCTTCGCTTTTCAAGGTGAAAAGAAAGTAAGGCTAAAGTTGCCAAATCCTTAACCTTTAGTTAGGTGTTGCTCACTTCAGCTTTTGTTGTGTTTCACTGGGTGAGAACTACAAAATTTTACCTGCAGTTAGTGTGTGATTTTTGGTATAACATGTGTTAACATTCGCATAATCTGAAATCCAAGTTCATGCTTCATACTCTATTGCACAACAGATGGCAAGTTAAGCTTATGTCATGGTCAGAAATCATTTCTTTTTGAAAGGACCAACATATGGATATTTTATACCCTAGAAAAATAGAACAGCCTTTCTTCCAGACTTTATGACTTCAGAGTTTTAACATGGCTTAAAAGGAAAGTGGAGATTTCTTGGACCAGAAGTGTATTTGCTTATTGAAATCTGGTCTGCCTCCTCATTGTAAATTGTGTTGAGTGTAATTTCCTATAATAGATGTTTATTAGAGTCTGAATTTGGAGTGCAAAAGGTCTGTCAGTTCAGTAATTTAAAAAGAGGCCCTGGATACCTGTCTGTACATACTTGTTATTCATAGATATTCCTTGTCCTGTGCTGTCAAGACAATAAAGCAGATAAGCTAACAGAGACATTAATACCTTGTAGTTTTATTACACACCACCAGCTTGGAAGCAGTGTTATGTAGTCTATGGTGGTTTAGTGTTCTCTGGCACATTGTTCTTTTCTTCTTTCCTCCTTAAAAAAAGACAAGAAACAAACAAACAAAAAAAAAAACCAAAACAAAACCCCCACCAAATAAACAAAATACCTGTTATAGTTTATGCTAGTCCTAAGTTTAGCTTTTAGTTTTCAGAGTAGGCCTGAGATAATCAACTGACTTGAGCTGGGTCAGGCCAGCTGACAGCTGATTTCTACTGGCCAATGGTGTTCCATACCATATTCTGACATCATCTCAAATATAAAAGCAGGTGTAGGAGGAGCTTAGTTCAGTTCCTGATAGCTACTCATCTGGGAAAGATGTATCATGTTTTCCTGGACCAGGCCTTACCACTTCATTGCTATGGTATCTTAGAAGAGTAAAATGATTGTTCTTAGTCTTTTTCTCAACTTGAGTCTGTCCCTTGGGGAATTGAGTTCTCTTAAGTGATTTGTAGCTACAATGGTAGGATTTGTGTTCGATGGGGAGTGGGGAGTTATTTTTTGTTATTTCTAACTTGTGTAAGTGTGTGTTATATTGTATTCTTCTTTCAATTTTCTCTTTTCTGTAAAAATTGACATAAGTAAGTTTAAATTTTAGAGTTCTTTTTTTCTTTCTCCCTTTACTCAGCAGGGGGTGTGTGAAACTGACTCTGTGTTGGGCAGTTCCTATTTTGCCAGCTCAATCAAAAAAACACCCACCCCATTTGGATATTTTTAAAGTTTTTTAAATGATTTGTCGACGTCTGAGTATAAGACCTTACAAGCCACGAACTCTGGTTTGGTATTTTTAAAAATTAGTTCTTTCCACTGACTTCAGCAGCAGCAATAAAATTGAACCCATTCCAAGGAGTTACATTCTTAAACTAGCCCTGGCATCTGACGTTTCTGTGGGCTTCATAACATTTATTCAATTTTCTGTTTACATATCACTTTTTATAAATTAAGGATTTATGATATTTATGTAGTCCTTTAGGATAGGATGGCTTTTTGGAACAATTTATGATCTCAAATGAACAGAGATTATTATTACAGTTTAGATTATTACTGTAACTTGAAATTTAACAATAGCATGTCACAGGTGACACATTCTTAGAAATGTAGCAAAGCTTTCTAAATTGAATCAGTGCATATTATCATTGCCCTCATTTGTTGTAATGTGTTCATTTGGTTACTCTAAGGTTATGGCAGCACTTTACAAAATTGTCTTAGTTATTTTATTGCTTCTCTGCCTTATCACTTCAGGTTATCAGTGAAGTTCTTGGCTGAAATTCTTCCATTAGAAAGATTGATTAGCACCTAATCAGGTCTATGTCTTTTCACAGATGTAGTCTGAATACATTTAACACAAAGAATATGCTTGTGTTTATGTCCATGGAGTATAAGAGTAATTTCCTGAAGTTTTGCAGTTCAGAGGCAGAGCAATGAACATGAGACTGAAAAATAATGAATTTTAAGTAATCTGAGCACATTAAGGTACCATTTTCTTGCTTCCTGCATACTGTGCTTTTTGAAACATTGCTTAGCTACATTCAATTATTTCTTGGTCATATCCTATCTACAAATTTGCCTAATGAGAGATTTTGCTTAAATTATATGGATTTGTTATATCTATTGTCTTGTCCTTCCTTCTATGGACTGGGGTTCAATAAGCTGAACAGTGCTAAAAAGTGGCCTACTATGCAGACTTCCAATAAGAGATTTTTTGAAATGGCCTCCTGGCTCATTTCTGTAATAACAAGAGAGATGTGTCCTAACCTATCAATCTCACTTTAAAAGAGCTGTTCAAAACATTGTGTATTGTGCACAAAGAAACCAATAGACAACAGTGTTTGTTATTACAACTTTGAGCCCAATAAAAAAAAAATACCTCAGAGCACCTTTACACCTGGCAGTTCATATAGCATCTATTTTTCAACTGCTGAACTTTTTTTTTTTAGGGTTTGTTTTTTTTTTTCCCCCTTCTTTTCTTTCTCAGTAATCTCTTGTTCACCTACTAGAACTGATGGCATTCATGTATTATATTACGGTTGATCTTATCTCCATCAGTTCAAGGAATACACTCAAAGACTATCTTGCTCCATTTTTCCCTCTGCATTATAGGGAAATGTCATTATTGCATGTTTGTAACAATGTACCTGAGCTGGTGCTAGTGGCATAATTAAAACAGCCAGAAGAAAAATACTGTCTGATGTCTTAATTTAAAAAAATCATAATTATCTTTTCAGATTTATACCACAAATGTACCAACTTCATTCTGCTCATCAGGAGCTGAACTACTAAAAATAATACAGATTTTGGGATATCCCTCCAAAAATGACAGAGCAAAATTGGCTGAGAATATAGTATATGTTTGTGCTGTAAAACAAGAACACAACACGAGTATAAATAACATGGTATAGGAGATATAAAACAATGCTTTTTCTCTACATTTTCCCCCTTGTCCCTTACCAGTTAATGTTTTACCTCTTAGTTAAAATACATTTTTTGTCATGGGATTAGTCAATAAAGCTGCCTTTGAGAAACAGATAATTTTGTAATACACTTGAGTAGGCCTGAACAGCAGGTGCTGTCATATTCCCATGGTCTCCAGCAACAAGCCATGCTCCACTGTGTGTCTGAGATTCGAGGGGTTCTTTGGAGCTTTGTTTTTGTTTGAAGTACTTTAAGGTCATGTAAGAGCATGGATGGCATTTTAAGCTGTCATTGGTGTTAAATATTAAAATTTACCTTTATTAGACAGGGTTTCTGCTGGTATGTATTATGCATGTGTGGGTGTAAGAGACAGCTCCTTCAAAATTCTCAGGACACCAGAAGTCACAATTCCATGAGCTTTGTTCTGGTGGGCTCCTCACATTGATGAATAGATGACTTTGTACACTAACTATTGAGGGAACACTGAACTTGAGGTAACTGCCCTGGTGTGGGATAAGCTGCTCAGGGCTTCTGATGTAGGATGAGACCAGGGGCAGAGAGTAATGAGGAAATCACATAGTCACTCAAATGTAAGACTAGGATCCAGTACCCTGCCTTCATGTTCTTAGTGACTTTATACCAGCATGTGCTCTCTTATAAAATATATGAGTTGAAATTTTGTTACTTATTCAGTTATTACTGAATTTTAAAAAATATTTGCTATATTTGTGAAGTCCCTACATTTTCAGCTTTTCATTGTTCTGTTGAAGTCTCAAATAGCAACACACAAATTCATTTTGTATTTGTCAGAGGAAAGCTGGGAACTTGGTTAGGCCTTGTGCATGAATTGTGGAAAAGAGTGAGAAAGTGAGTTCAGGAAGATGATGTCTGGAGCAGCAGCTACTTTTTGTCTCTCACACCTGAAAGCTTTCATGTAATTTATAACCATGTGTCAGGCTGCCTACAGACTGGAGAAGATGCTCCCTGCAGTTTATGTTTCATATAGAATTTCTAGAGATTTTTGTCACCAAGTACTGTTAGACAATACTGATACCACTGAAGTCAACATGACTATGCAGTCAAATACCACACAGACGCTTATGCCTCTTTTAAAGTTGATTAACTGAAAGTGAATGAGGGTACTGCAGATAGTCTGCCATATAGTATGTGCTTCTGTTATTTTTCTGCTAATTCTCATTTTGTAAGAATTTGTCCTTACCAAAGGGAAAAATTGGCAGTACTGAATTTTCACTTTGAGTATGATTTGATTTTTTTTTTCACAAATTCAGGAAAACCCTTGCCACTGACTTCAGTGGAAATGATAGTTAAACTTGCCTGAACATAGTTTTTTTTTTTAAATTTTAAATTTATTTTGGCAAGGAAATGATTAATTTGTTCTAGAGAAACACACTGAAATCCTTGGCAGGACAGAAAATTTAAAAGCAGAAGTAACGGAAACAAAACAAACAAAAAAGACATTATTTTTGCCAGTTGATTGAAGTCGATTAGTTACCTGATTTGCTTAAAAGGATACTACTTTTGTATGCATAGTCTTACAAAATGCAGCAAGGAATTAGGAATTTAGCTCATTTTGTAATTAAGAATTGGCTTTTATCTTCAGTAGCATACACATATATAAAGCCTTATTTTAAAATAGCACAAGTGTTGAAAGAGGCATTACAAGTAAAATTCCAGATAAACACCCCAAAATGTTGTGTCAGCAAAAAGACAAGAAGGTATAGTTCTTAGCATATACTGAAATTACTGCAGTTCATATCTAATCAGAATATAAAAGTATTTCATCCAATGTAAGTTACTAGAAGTTTATTCTGGAAGATTTGCATATTAGTTTTTATTATTCTTCTGAATCTGTGGTTTATCCTTTTTTTTTCCTCCAAATTTGCCATTTTCATATTTGCAATGTTGAGAAAAAGGTGTCTTGAAAAAAAGCATTTAAGTTTTTTTATTTTGCTACCTTACATGCTAGTACTAATGTCATTTTAGTAGCCATCTTATATTAAAGCAATATTAATTATCATATTTTAGAATGAAAGTAGTTTCCAAGAAATCACTCACTACTTGATTATTTAATAGAATAAACTTTTTATTTTATAGAATAAAGATTTATTGCTATTATTATTAATTTGAAAAGAAAGGCACATTTTGGTCTTTTTTTTTTTTTCCTAATTTGGTATGGATGAAGAATAGATTTATTGACATCAGTAAAGTAACTATGATGTGAGATTCTAATTTGGAACCTTAGAAATACACTTTGTCTTTTAAATAGATCTGTTTTCCTAACATATATTTGTACTCTAAAATAAGGAAAAAAATTAAGTACAGACTGTGTCTTAGTCTTCAGTATCAGCCTAGCTTTTTATTGAGGAATACAGCTACTAAATTGTCATAAGGAAGAGCTGTAACAAAAAAAATTGGAGCATTGATGTCATAGATGTAAATTTATGAACTGTCTTGGCACTAGGAGGCAATAGGCTCACAACAAATCCCTATATATTGCAGTTTCCTCCAGGGAACCTCTCTTACAACCAGCAAAAAGCCTTTTAGGGTTGAGTAGATGGGAATACCATGCTAATGCTTTAATTCTACTATGCAGTAAATCACCTTTAGACCAGATGCAGAGTCTAACAAGTTGTCACCATGCAGCAGCTGAACCAGCAAAGATGGGAATGATATAGGTTAGAAGTTTACACACCTGAAAGATCACAAAGGGTACTGGAAGTAGGAACTTTACACCCTAGTTCATGTGGATGTGCAGTAAAAACTATGTCTGTGGTCTTGATGCTTACATCAAGTGAAACCATGTTTGTACTCAATAGAATTCCAGCACCCCCCCTACAATGAATAAAACCTGCTAGAAATGTCATGGTTTATTATCCTACCTCTTAGACTCAACTACTGCCTTCATGACAGTGACACTCACAATTTCAGGCTGGTGAGCTGCAAAGGGATTAGAAAACACACACTTAACGTGCAAACACATACACACATCCCCACTTCTGCATTGCATTTAATACTTTTCCACCACACAGAGGAAACCAGTACAAGTGATCTGGCAAAACAGGACTTGACCTACAGATCCAGTGGCACTCCAGAGACTATTGGCTGAGTTTTGTGTCCTAGTTTAGCAGCCAGGACCAGTTTATCACTGTGTAGGTGTGACCAAAGCTGTGTATTCTAAACCCGCTATGCCATTTCTCATGAACTGTTAACAATGGACCATTTGCAGCAGCTGTTCAGAGCACACCCCAGGGTGTGAGGTGTTAAAGAAGCCTGTGAGATAGGAACTGTCATAACTCCCCTCGGGGAGCCGTTAGCACCTTCACACCCAGCTGAGGGTCCATGTTTGCTAGTGGGCCATCAAGGATTCCAAAAATACCCCATGACTCACAGAGTTAGATCACCCATTGTGGAACTCCCCACACTGGGGGAGGCACTGGGCATTCCCACCTGAACTTGAGTGTATATAATCTTGGGGCTTGGGGATTTCTGGGACCACTCTTTGGATCCAGAGGAGGACAAGAACCTTGACAGGACTCTGGTCACCACTCTTGACCAGACTGCAACCATCATCTGCACCAACAGATATTTTCCCTTTCTTTTACTTTGGTTTCAGGGAAACCATGGGGCGGGTCTCAGCACAGGGGCTAACAAATACCATCCTGTTTGTGCCCCAGTGTGCTGGTTTATACTTCCGGGTTTTGTGGGTTAAAATCAATTTCTCTTTGTACCATTGCATTTATTGTAATATTTTTATTAAATTGTATCTCTGACTGTAATCTCTTTTGTGTTGTGTTCATTTCTCCTGCTGGTTTACTTTTAAACCAGCACATTTTCCTACCTCTGATTGATCCTGTATAATTAGAGTAGATCACAATATAACAGGGTAATAAAGTATGCTGTTGTGCTATTCTTCATATATATATAAAAGAGAGAAAGGGGGAAAATGAGATGCTTGCATTTTCTCAGCTGGAGATACTATCTTTTAAAGTATATTGTCTCTAAATACTGTGTTGTTAGTACTGTGTCCTCAAACTTTATGCAAATCTTGCCATATTCTCTCTACTGACACGCTTTCACATTCCAAAAAATGAGAATTGGTGCTTTGAAGAAAAAAAAAAGGAAAACCAACCAGAAGTGTGCCCAAGGTCAAGCTATGTTCTTTTAAAACAGGAGTTAAAAAAAAAAAAAGGGATGAATAAAGCAGTTTGAGAAACATCCAGTTTCAAATAGGCATGCATATTGAATTCAGAAAAGAGATCATTCTTACGTTACCTTTTTATTTTGGTCTGGCTGGTGCAACTGCTCGTGGTCTAATCTCTTAGCACAGGTAAGAATAGGTGTAAGGTAAGAACAGATTTTGAGATGATGTGAAATAGCTTCTCTTAAAGAGTTAGCTGGGTGTCACTGAGACACCATAAAACCGTACAAAATTTATTTTCTTTCTGTAGAGCTCTCCTAGGATACTAGATTTTATAGTTTTTTGGTGATTTATTTCCTCTCTGCTCTTCCTGGCAAAGCGGCATTTCCAGGGCAAATAGCTTGCTCATAAACCTGTTCTGGAGAATCCCTTTTATCTAACTGCAGGCTTGAGACTTGAACTGCCACAACATGTTGGCTTTTTCTTACCTCTGAAAGAGGAGAGGAAATACAAAGAAAATTAAATAAATCTTTTCATGCTTTAAGGTATGTTTTTAACTCCGGTTCTATTCAGCCGTAGCCCCTTTTTTCTTAAGAATGCGTCATACACCTGCAGAGATATTGCCGCAAAAATACATGTGAAGAAGTGAAATACTGGAGAAATTATACAACCTTTCCACTTCCATATTGTATTTCACAAACTTCTCAAGTGCCTTGGGTAAAATTTTGATAGCTCTATTGGGAAAAATGGTAACTGTACAATGACTCCTGCATTCTCTCCACATACGTCTGCAGTTATGCTGTACCACCAATATGAAGTGTAGCCAGGAAAATTTCCCAAAGGAATTTGTGAGAGAGGGTATGTTGGAGATGGAGACAAAGAAAATGAAAAACCTGATCCCGTTTCATCACAGTCATAAGTCTTATCAACATTTCAGATAAATTATAACCTCTTCTGTCATGAAAGAATGTATCATACGAAGCATAATATGCCCAGGGTCTGTTTTAATCTTGGGGGTTTTTGTTTGTTTATTTGTGTGTTTGTTTTGCTTCTTGTTTGTTTATTTGTACGTTTGTTTTGTTTCCAGGTCATTTTGCTGATGAAGAGCATGTTGAGGCTGGTGGCTGGAATAATAAAATGAAAGATCAGGAGCACTATTCTCTTATACGGTCTCTCTCACAGAAATTGTCAGTTTGTCACATTGTTGACAGGTCTCTAATGTGTGGAAGAACAACAAATGCATATGTATAGAAAAGTGATAGTTAACAAGAGTGACCTGTACACTTCTAATTATAAATGATAGCACTCTGCTTCCTTTATGCAACCTTAACATTCCCTTGACACAGATTGATTAAAGGCAAGAACCCATATGAAATGTATGAAAATTTATGGAATTTTGAAAGAGTTTAACATGTACCATTTAAGAACTAATAATTTCTTGGCTGTCACTGTTTTGTTTCCTCTTCTTTCCATCACAAAATCTCTCTTGCACTGGGAATGTAGGTTTAATAATCAAAAATTGATGCCGCGAATTAAAAAATAAATGTCACCAGATAAAATAGAGCAACAACAACAGAAAGTAAATCAAATTTGTATGATTTTAACTATACTTTAATCTGCTCCTGGGCAACGAAAGTGATTTGTGTCAGCCTTTATTGCATTAAACTTTAATTTTCTTCCACAAGAACAGGATTACATAAAGGAGTATTGGATTGCACTCAGCATGGATTAGCTGAGCGGTGTCTTTGCTGCCAAGGCCCAAATGGATTTCCTTCCTTTTGTGATTTATATTTTTATTGCTGGGGTTTTTCCTCCCTCCTTCTAATTCCTATTACCCATCTGTTTGCCAGAACTGAGATACCCTCAAGAGCAGCAGAAATGCAGGCAGAATTATTGGCTTATTACATATATTTATGTTCCAAGGATGCTTACTAGCCAACGTCAAAGGGATAAGCTAGCCCTCAGTCATAGAAGCTGATTGCTAGTTTAAAATTGAAAAATGAAAAGATATTCATTATAAATGGGACATAGTAATTTTTCTTGAATTAAATATATCTTAAATATTCCCTTAAAATTTGATACAAATTTTCAAATTTTTGTCTAATGGTAGATCAGTAAAGGTTTGCTGGACAGATAAAATGATTAGTGGTCAAAACAGAGATGCTGGCAGTGTGAATGACAGTGGGAAAGGATTCAGTCAGTATGGAGTCAGGGAACATCCAAAATTTACAGGCATAAAAAGCCAGGAAATAAAATATAAACCCTTACTTATTGATTGAATGTAATAAATTGCAGTTTGTATTTTGCAGCTCATTTTAGAAAAGATTAATTAATTTTTCAGTCTTGACATTTTAACCAGTAAGAAAGCGATTGGTGTAGATAAGACAGAGTTATTTAAGAACAAGATATTTAAGCTATTAAGTTACAGAGGATAGGTTGGATTTGTAGGCAGTGAAGTACAGCAGCTCAAATGGCTAACAGTAGTTTCTCTCGGCCAGATTCAGCCACGCTAAAGGATCTTCAAGTGCAATAAAAATTAGGAAAGTCTAGCAAAGCATATAAAAGCTATTGATGAAAAGTATAAATGAAATCTCTGATTCTTCACCACAGAGATGAAGTAGGAGCAGACCCTGCACTTTTTACATCGCCAAAACAATTATTAATAATAATTTCCAGAGCACATTTTCCATGGATCAGTCATGAAAATATTTAGTGAGTGGTAAACAGTCTAGAAGCTTGAAAGTGAGATGTGTAACTGCTGAAACCTGAACCGCATGTGATCCTGGCCTTAAACACTTTTTGTGACATTTGCACATCTGCTTCCCAGTCCAGAGCTCAATCCATAGTCACCTGGCCCAACCATTTAGTTTTGTTTTCTGAGGTAAACCTCACCTTTTCTTAAATTAACATGTAAAAGAAGCATATTAAAAATTTCAGTTGATTCCTCGCTTGACAATACCTCCTGCTGAATCTGAGCAAAGGATGCTTCCACATCATTTGATTTCAAAGCTAGAGGCTTTCCTTATTCTACAGATTACACAGAAGGAATCTTTTTTTCGTGTCATTTAGTTAGGGACTTAGTTCATTCTGTTGGTACACAAGACAGACTTGACATTATTGTATTGTCAAAATGAATCTTCATTGTTGCTGCTGTATTATTTTCTGAAAGTGTTGAATTAGACTACTGACTGTTGTCCCACTCTTGCTTCATTTTGGCAACTGTTAGATTTCTCAAAAGTAGCTTTCAACTTCTTAGTAAATAGAACCTTTAAGTCATCATTCTTTTTTCCAAACAGGCTTACTGCCTTCAGACCACTGATACAGATACTAGTCTGTCAAACAGTAAATCCAGAATGATGTATCCTTCTGCTTTTATCTCATTGGAAAGATATACAGAGAGACTCCCCATGGTGGTTTTAAGTCTCAGGGTTTGCTGCCTGTCATGTTTTAATCCCAGTCAGCAACTAAGTACCATGCAGCTGCTCACTGACTACTCCTGTATCCCTCTCCAGTGGGATGGGAAAGAGAATTGAGATAAAAAAAAAACAAAACACCACCAAAACAAAAAAACCCCACTAAACAAACAAAAAAACCCAAACAAAACCCAGTAAAACTTGTGGATTCAGATAAGAACAGTTCAATAATTGAAATAAAGTACAACAGTATAATGATTAAAACAAAACAACAACTGCTACTACTACTAAGGGAGATAACAAAGAGAGGGGAATTTACCAAAAGAAACAAGTGATGCTCAATATAATTGCTCAGCACCCACTAAATGATGCTCATCCCATCCTCCAACAGAGCTTGGTGGCTCCCAGCCAGCTCCCCATGGTTTATATACTGAGCAAGACATCCCATGATAAGGAATATTTCTTTGGCCAGCTCAGGTCAGTTACCCTGTCTGTGCACTCTCCCAGCTTCTTGTGCACCTGCTGGCTGGCAGAGCAGGGGAAAGTGGAAAGTCCTTGACTTAGGCTAAGCACTACTTGGCAACAAATAAGACATCACTGTGTTGGCAACATTATTCTCATACTAAATCCAAAACACAGCACTGTACCAACTAGTAAGATGAAAATTAACTCTGTTGTAGCTGAAACCAGGACACTGATATTTCTCTCTTACTAGAAGGAACTATTTGTGATAGAATAAATATTGAAATATAAAATAACATCATTGAAGTCTGTTGCTGTGTAATGGGAAAAACCCACCAAATGGTAAAAGATGCCACTCTTGCCTTACAAACTCACAGTATCTCCCACCATTTTCCAAACATGGAGAAAGATAAGCATGTTTTAGCACATCGTCAAAGTCTAAAGCATTGGCTTTTCTTCCAGATACCTCTCTGTAAAAGGAACACCAAAAATGTACAGTTATCTAGCTACTACCCTGCATGCGTCCTATGCAGAAAAGGTGGTGCTTTTAAAACTCAGAAAGGGGCACTCAATACATGAAGTACTTGCACTTCTTCCTCCTACTTGACTAAATGAAGGGAAAAGTCATTTACATAGGGACTAAAGGTAGCTACTGGAATATAAATGTTCTGCTATTGTGAGCAGTCATTTTGTGTAATGTCTCTTATATGCTACTCACACTACATCTAGCATGCAGTTTTAATTTCCTTATGACTTTTTTTGTCCTTGCTACACTTCCTGGGATGTATTTTTCACATGCCATGAGAGCTTTTGAATTTCTCTGCAATCTTTGCATCTTCTCTGGATGCAGCTTTTATATTATTCATAGACAGAAATGTAAACATGATAATAAAAAATGGTCTTTTGGGAGGGAATGTTTATGGTATTATTTGCTTCTTGATTCAGAAACTGGTATTGTTCTGTCCAAAAGACAAGGTCATTTCAGCATGCTAAGATGCATAGGCCTCAAAACCCTCAAGGTGGGCTTCCTCTCTGGATGCAGCTTATGGTCTGCAAGATGTAAAACTTAAGCCGCTTGAGCAAAAAGCTCAGGCTAGGTGGACTAGTGTGACTTGCCCATGAACCTGGGCTGTATGCCACCTGTGCAACAAAATTACACTTCTGCAAGCTGCAAGGAGTCATTTGCTTATGTTTGTACATGAAATACACTATTTTGACTTGGTATTTTAGGAAAACTTCTGGTGTCAGATATACTGTCCACTAGAGAAGCTCAGGTCATCATTCAGGGAATCTCAAACCATTCAATTTTGAAAGATACTGCTGAACTATTAGTTTCTTTCAGTTTTGCCTGCTTTTCTTTTTTTGATTGGCAGTAGCAACATGGAAATCTACAAGAAGAGTTTTTCTGAAGATTTCCAGCTTTGTACAAATCAAAAAGGTTTGGACAAAATTTTGATGCTAATGAGAATTAGCTTGCTATTGCCTGTTCTCATAATATTTAATTAATGGTTTATTGGGAAGTTGTAACACAAACTGAACAAAAGAGTTACTGAACAACCTTTGCATTTGAAGAAGATTCAACATGACTGAATGATGGGGAAAAACTTCTAGCTGTTTCATTCCAGTTCATCTGCCTAACTGTAGTCAAACATATCAGTGGCTGTGTAAGTTGTAGACATATCCACATACATATAAACCTATTATAAAAACTCATTTATTTTTCATTGTGATGTGCTCTCCAAATCAGACTCCTGAAGATTTAGGCTATGATTATGATGTTGGTTTAGACAATGGCTGTGAATCACAGCAAGTCACTGTTAAAAATGTTTATATATGGGTTAGCTTTACATTGCTTTAGGTCTTTAAACTCACCAAGTACTTAATTTCTGGGACACTTTTTCACATCTGAAGATGAATTCTGATTAACTTACTTGTGGCTATGGAAAACTCTTCAGTGACAAGTTAAGAAGATCTTAATCTGTTATAATTCAACACTTTTTTAAAAGTAATAAAAGTACCTGTAGTTTTCAGTCCAAAGTAGCATGAAGAAAGAACACCTTTGGACACCTTGATACCTAACACTTTTTAATGGCTTCACTCAACCAGCAGTATATTGGTTACACTGCTGCTATATGTATACAGTAAAATCTATTTTATGGTGAAGCAAATGACTAGATGATCATTATTGTTTTTCCTACAACTTTCTAAGAAACTTATATAAGTTTCTATATTTTTATATATATATCCAACTGCAGTGATACACTGTGGTGGCTGGTATTGTGTTTTTCAGAAACTAAACCCAATGAAATTTGATTACTTTTCCTACTCCAGAAACTTTGGAGGTGATTCATCAGAGAGTCACAAGAGAGATTCAAGACACATTAAAAATACTTTGAAGTAATAAATATATATAAAAATAATTTTATATTTTAATTAATCAGAATTCCAACTGGCAATTTAATCCTAGTTTTGAATTACTTACATGGGAAAAGGTGTAAGGTGATGTAATCCTACTCCTTCTTGCAGAAAATGGCCATAATGAGTCTAATAAACCAAAGGTAAAAATCAAATAGAATCACACTGGATCTGAGGAATGAATTTTCAGTTGTGTAATGGCCTTTGAAATAAAATCCCCAGCATTCTTCCAGTGGATTCTTTCTGGTCTGAAATTAAGGCAAGGTAACTTTCTGAAAGAAATACTAAAATTCAATCATAAATTATTTGACTTGGAGCTATTACTGGCTAAAAGTGGGCTCTGAAATGGTCTCACATGGCTTGAAAGTTATTTTATATATACATATATAGTAAATGATACTTAAACTTACTTGAGTTAATTCAGCTTTCTAATATTTTGAAATTTCTAATACCTTTCTTTTTTACCCTGAGTGCTTTTGCTTTGCTCTGTCCTATCATATCCAGAAATCTGACTTGATCAACTGGAATTCTGTCAATGAATTCACTGGTGTACAGTGGAAGAAAAAAAAATTAAAAGCTATAGAAAAAATGCTTATTCAGTGATGCCACTTACAATTTTTATTGCAGTTGGAGCTCTGTGGAGGACCTGCAGGTTGTTGTAAATGTTGTAGCTGTTCTTTAACTGCACTAACTTTAGCACCAAGAGCTGATCTAAGCAGGTCAACAAAACAAGAATGGAAGTAGAAATTCACTCTTTTCCCCTGCTCATTTTTCAGGGATCTTGTTTTCTCTTCCTACAGATTTTGCTCTCATTGGAGGATTTGTCTTCATATTCTTCCTTGAACGCTATTATTAGCTGCAAAACATTTACAGTTGATAGTGGAATGGACATCTGGTAAGGACAATAGTAATTTCCATAGGATTGTATTTTTGGGTATTCAAAATTATGTACTGAGCACAAATCATGGCTCATGATTATTCAAATCAATTTTTCATCTGACCTGGGTGCCACTCTATGTTCTCAAAAACGTACTCAAGATTTTACTGCCCATTCTTTATGATGATTATGAAAATATTAGATACCATTGGAACAGAGCCAAGTAATTCCCTACCACAAGTCAAGATTTTATTTTCAGTTGCTCTCATAGTTATTCCAGTCTCCAGTATTTCTCTTTAGAAAATAGGAATAGAAGTTTGGTGTATTTATGTGTTATTATAGTGCGGGGATATATAGAATCACACGCTAGGAAGAATGAAGCATTTCTGGTTCATCTTTCAAATGGAATGAAGTGGAACTGAAAGTTTTATTGCATTCCAGATGCTGAGCACAGAGGTCTATTTGGTATATTTATGGTAATTTTAAAGGTAATTTTGAAACTGAGCATTCTCGATGTACCATAAAGTTCTGTTTCTAAAAGGACTTGAGACAAAAAACAAAGCCAGAATAAGAAAAACTTACCATCTACAGGTTATTTACTATTACTGGTTTGTCAGAAGGGTGATGGAAAAAATAACCTCTAAACAATCTACTGAAAAAGTAAAAAATGCATATGCCCTATACACTATAACTGTACTTTGAATTGTAATTTGTTTGGGGTTTTTTGATTTAAGTTGAAAAAGAATTTGTTGTCTGTTTTGGTTTTTCAGTTATTCTCATCAGTCTATCCTAGCAAAATACAAAATCATCCAGTAAGTGGCCCAATTTAATTTGGTATCCCCCTGTGAAAGAACCATTTATTTACATGGAGAATGAGGAATCAGGTATATGAAGAAATCCTGGAATTCTGCCATATGTTGCAACATATGGATAGTTTTCACAGTGTTCAATTCATGTGCAGAAGGGGACCCTGATGGACAAATGTACTGAATTATCCTATCTTGAACTCTTAGTAAGAGTACTTAGCACTTTCATAACATTGCAAAAGAATTAATTAACCATCATCAAAACAGAAACTTTGTAAATATTAATACAGAAAATATAGCCTACAACTAGGGACAATGAGGCCCAGAATGAGTGTAGAACTATGCTGGTCTTGGTAATTAAGAATTGGAGCCCCTGCTCTTTTCTGGGTTTTTCTGTTTTACTGTTTTACTGTTGTTGTGCAATGGTAATGACCTATTAGTTTGCTATATTTGTAGCAGGTTTTGAAATGTAAACTTTTGTACAATATGCACAAAATTATCTTTGTTGAACATTGGTAGTTACAAAGAAATAGAACTCTCGTTAGTTTCTAACATGCATAGAAATATAGAGAAATACATAGTTTAGATTATGAGATTTAACAGTGGTACAAATTCAGTGTAAGTTACTGTAAGTTAGATTTTGAAGGACAGGTTTTTTCTCTTATTTCTGCATCTTGCTACTTGAGGCATCACTGGTGAAATCACATTTATAGTGGTAAAACTTGGCTGGTTCTGTATTTGAGAAAAGAAATTAAGAAATCTGGCAGGAAAAATAATCAGCAATGAGCAGATAAAAAAGCAATCAGTTTTTGCTCCTCTCATCATTCATCTCATCCCACACATTCCTCTCCAAAGTTGTGATTGTACACTTGCCTTGATCCTATTCCCTATTCGCTAAAATTGCATTATTTTAAATAATCTCTGAGAAACACCTATTTGCAGAGATAAAACCTTTTCTAAATTCTACCCTACTATGGTTTCAGTATGACTTCCTATGGTACCTATAGTTGATTTCAAATTATAGTCAGTTTCACATGGTATATAGTCATGGCTATATAAAACCCCCCCAGCCTTCTGGAACAGTTTTCCATTGAATCCTTGACTGTTTTGTCTACCTTTTCTTCACCTTGATCACAGAACATATCAAAATTACTTCTTTTTTTTTTTTTTATTGGCATACTGGACTTTCTGTTAGATTTTACTTTGTTTTGTTACAAAGCAAGAAAGTTGACTTCTAATAGTTCTCAAAATCCTGTCAAACTTCAGACAAAAGGAGTAGTTGCAGAAATGTTTTTTTACATTATTTCCATAAAACATATGTAAGATGTTGGTTCTTTTAATTTCCAGATACTTTTAAATGTATTTTCATTTTGTGCTGTACTTATTTGTAGCGCGCTTTTGTTGAGTGATTAGTGATCTAAAGTTACAACTCCCCAAGATCTGTGCTACACTGAGGTCTTAAGCCCAAGTTCCACAAAAATCTTTCAATAAACTTAATACTGAGAACATCTGTGGGTTTTTTGAAGTCAGTTAAAATTCTTGAACTGTATTTTAAGCACAATGTAAAGTCTTTGAATAGTCACTGACTGTAAATTCTTTGGAGTAGGAC
Organism: Pithys albifrons albifrons; assembly: GCF_047495875.1. Taxonomy (NCBI): domain Eukaryota; kingdom Metazoa; phylum Chordata; class Aves; order Passeriformes; family Thamnophilidae; genus Pithys; species Pithys albifrons. Next base: position 74,490,229 of record NC_092497.1, on the reverse strand, counting down.
CAGAATGTGCCTACTATTTATAACATAAAGAAAGCAATGTATCTCCAGACTAGAAGGAGCCTTTGGGTAAAATTGGCAAATAATAATAATTGAATTAGGCCCTTTATTCTGTCAAGAAGTCACACAAAGAGACATGGGGTATTTTACCTCATTCAGTTTAATACCATCAGATGCTATAACATTAAAGTCATTTGTAACAGAAAACAGTCAATGTTTAAAATTAAAATATAGTACTTAGGTTTGTTATTAGGTTTTCAGAAGAGAAATAGTATTGGACAACTGTCCAGGTTTTATTTTATTTAAATGTAGCTGTTCTCTGGGTAAAACAGTTTGGGAGTTATCATGGTATGCTTAGATTAGAGACCCTGATGTTGACATTAATTCATTGCAGTGCAAGCATTGAATGTTATTGTACATATGTTACAGCATATGGCAGGATTTCATCACTGATCTCTTTCTTATGCTCTGTCCTCAGAGTCACTAAAAGTCTGTCCCATGAGAAGACTTTTTGTTAAATTAGGTCAGCAACTGAAGTAGGCCTTGTGTCAACTTCTTTGCTAAATAATATGGCAGTGTTAACACTTGAAAAGGATCTTTTCTTCAAATCTATCAGGGGATCTTAGTCTGACCATATCTCCGAGTTGATTCTTGACAGATATTTATGAGATATTTTAATTTATATTTTCTATTACTGTATTAAATACACTGTTGTTTTCAGACATTTGAAGCATACTAGTCAGATGCCTGTTGGCAGAATGAACTTCATCTCTGTGGAGCTCTGTAAAGTTGTCTATGTATAGGAAGAAGGGTTGACCTTGCAGCTAATGCCTTGGCTGAATATAGCATTGGTAGTAAAACAGTGGTTTTGAATAGTTTTGTCTCAGACTCTTGATTGCTTTTTGTATCCTATCTCACTTCACACATAACCACACATACAGGTGAAGGGCAGAAATGACAAGACAGCACAAAGTTGTGTATGTATGGTATACTATCTGCAGGATGTGATTTTGCTCCAGCCTTCCAGACACTTCTATTGCTTTAACAGCAGTTCCATTTCCACTGCTTTTCTGCCACTCATGATTTTACAAAACTTTATCACAGCCACTCTCACTTACATCTTTTTCAGGCTGATGAGTATAAGCTTATTTAATTGTTCTTTAGTGCCACAGGTTTTGATTAGCTTTCTTGCTGCCTTTGAACATTTTCCAAGTCTTCTATTCACTTTTTGAGACTGAAAGTTTAGTACCTTATGGTATTCAAGAGACAAACATGCCGTGGATCTATACAGTGGCTTAATTATTTTCACTGATTTTTGTTTTATTTTGTTATTCTTTATCACTTTTTAAATAGTTTCTAATGTTTTATTTACTCCCTCCCCCCCCCCCCTCCCTCCTTCATGTTACCAAGGACTGAACTAAAGTTTTTTGTGGAAGTATTGATTTTTCTCCTAAATCTCATTTCTGAATAGTAACAGTCAGCTTAAATCAAACTTAAGGCTTTGGCCTTGTTTTGTTTAAGGTAAGAAATTTAATTTATTCTTTAATACACAGCTAAGACTTGGATCTATGAATCAGCAATGAGCAGAAATTTCCAGACTATTTCTGACCATTTTCCCTTCTTTAATATCCCAGTGAAGAATTACTGATCATATTGTCTGGAATACAGAAGTGGCAGTTTCAGCTGCATTGCATCCAGAAAGATGACTTGTACAGAAATGGGTATGTAGAAAGACTTCTGTAATAAAGATAGTGCCTCTTGGAAGACTGGAATATTTTGACTCATTTGGCCTAAAGGAGGTGTGATCTCTCCACAAAAACATTGTGAGGGCCAACACCTAGGAGGGAACTCCTGCCAAGCTAAAGGTCAGATAAAGGTCAACATTAGCATAAAGCAAAACTTGTGTAAGCAGTACATGAATAAATTTTATGCTAGGATTTAGATGGCTGCTAACTTTATTGCTATGAGGTTAGCCGTGGCAATAAGGGAGATAAAAGGAAAAACAAATCTGTTTTCATTATGTGCTTTAGAAGTTGAACAAGATACTACTTTGATATGTTTCCTGGAGAAGTAAGAAACTAGCCTTACAAGGCACCTGTCTACCCTTGTCTTCTATTCATGGAAGTCGAAAACTACATATCTCATCATTTGAACTGCAAAAGGAGCAAGACAAAAAAAAAAAAGCCTCTTTACACAAATTTTCCAGGGGCTTTGGGCCTGATATTGTGCGTAACCAAACATAACACTTCCAGTAACTGTATGTGCATCCAAAAAGTACAGGTTATAACTAAATCTTTGTTCATTCTTCCAGGTCTATTATTTGGCTTCGAAAACAAATACTATATCTGTGGAGTGGATATTAAAAATATGACTTCTGTTTTCTGTTTCTGACATTTTCACTGCCCGTTGAATTTGAATTTTCCTCATCTGAAGTCAAAATACAACCTCATAGAGACAAAAAGGAGAGGGGAAAGACAAATTTGTACATTTTGAGTGTTGTTTTTGTTGATAGTAAGCTACCCAAGTGAATACAGAATACAATATATTTCCTGAACAGAGCCCTGGACCTGGATGGAGAATGCTGCTAATCTTCACTCTTTGTCGTTAATTTCTTTCATCCCACCCACTCCTTTTACCAAGTTCTTTAGTGACAGTTGCATTCCTTTCAAGCATATTTTCTTATCCATATTATGTGTTATTCTAGCTCTTTTATTTAGGATTTTTCACACACCCTTCAAATCTCGTTTACAACCTCCAGTCAATAAGTGCTAAGACCTAAATACTCCTTTACACTTCATGGCTATTCCCTTACCACATGCATTTGCTGTTACCTAAAGGCAGATATGTACAATTTTTGTTATTGATATCTGAGGTTTTTTTTCTTCCCAACCTGATGGAAGATGTGTAGAAGTATCTAAAGACTGAGAATATGATTAACTTGGTTTTTACAAAGCTCTGGGAAACACACTGTCTCTCTGGCTCCTTTTGAACTGGACTGAAAAAAATAGCAATAACTCTACAACACAAGCAAAGCAACTTGAGCACATTATTGTGTTTCTCTTATTGCTCAGACTACAGGGAAAAAAAGATGCACTTCTGCTGCTGTTCATTAATCTTTTGCTTTTTGCAAAAGAAAACAATCCCCAAATCATACACAAACTGGATTTACATTATTCCATTAAGTATTGATTGTAATGCTTGAAGCCTTTATTGTTGCAATTTATCAGAGCTTTTTGCTCTGTGATGGGTTGAAAATAGTATTGTTCATTGATGGCTTGTTGTATGTTTCACAGATGATAAAAGTGGCCAAGAAGTGGGTTTTGTACCTTTCTTTTTCTTTTTCTTTTTTTAAGTCAGTAGCTTTAAAAGGGGAAGCCATGTTAAACCAATTTGCTCAATACCTGTTGTTTAGCAAATAAAATACAGAGCACCCAATCTATCCGGGCATAGATATCTGAATAAGGATTATTTTATAAGAGTGGATGTCCTTCTCTTACTGCAGCTCTGTGAGAATAAATTTATTAAATGCAGAAGCTTAGAAACTCCTTTTTTTGGCAGAGAGGGATGTTGTATCTTATTTTATCAGAGCTCATGTAGTCTCCCTGTTCAAATTCAGACTGGAGTTACTGCTTCAGTAAAACATAAAATCAAATTTTTCAAAAAGAAATTGAGTATAATCAGCAATATTTTAAACAAATAATCATAAGACTGTATGAAAAAGTCTACAGGTATAAGTGAGACCAGGCTGCTCTCTGAGATATTTCACGCAAGTTTTCTGTTCTCAAAATATGGATTTCCTAAATCATGACTTGGAAGGTTACAATTCTGGAAAACATCTGAGTCAACTCTTTGTTAAAATATTGATTGTATACATCTAAAATAAATCTTAAGTGTGTGACAGAGAAATTCCACTCACCAGTGTAAGAATCTCATCCAGAACCTGAAGTAAATTAAGGTGACTACATAAAAACTTCCTCACATCTATTAAAATTCTGGTTTACATTTATATGATAGTTGATGCCTTGAGAGACTGCAGAAAACATGACTATAAGCTAACTTAGTGTGGGATAAGATAAAGAGCGAAATTCTTTTAATTTCCAGGCCTAAGGCCCTCAGGAATACATATTGACTCACGCCTCTATATGTGTGTGTCCATGTCTCGACACTGGTTTCATGGGTTTTTATAATAATGTCTATCAAATTCCCTGTTCACCACCCTCTCGTTCTAGCCCCGTCCTACCCCTGGCACACTCTGTCAGGAATTGAGTCTGGGGGTGAATGGAACCCCCTCTTCATCATCCTGCTCTTCCTCATAGCATGTAGGGATACTTGGAGGCCTTCCAGTGTTCTGTCTTTGAGGTCAGTGTGCCCAGGAATTTTGAGGGATAGACATGGGGTTGGGATTAGTATGTATAACACTGAACTTAAGCTACTAGATATATTAACACACTAAAATCTACATTTCAATAAAATTACTTCTAAAATTCATAAAAATTGAAAAATAAAAAAAAATTAAAAAAACCCTGAGGCATCACAATTTCAAGAACATTCAGACTGCTGTCTGCCTCAACCTTCTATGAGATTATTATGCATCTCATTTATGACTTCTGTAATATTTTTTTTTATTTCACACAGATAAAAATTCACCTCTTAACTGAAGGAGGGTAATGTGAGCATTGAATCCACCCACCTGTGAGGGAGAACAAAGATGTTCATAGAATCATAGAATCAATTGGGTTGGAAAAGACCTCCGAGATCATCAAGTCCAACCCTTGGTCCAACTCCAGTCCATTTACTAGGTCATGGCACTCAGTCCCATGTCCAATCTCAGTTTAAAAATCTCCAGGGATGGTGAATCCACCATCTCTCTGGGCAGCCCATTCCAATTCCTGATTACTCTCTCTGGAAAGAATTTTTTTTTCTGATATCCAACTTAAATTTCCCTTGGCAGAGCTTGAGCCCGTGCCCCCTTGTCCTATTGCTGAGTGCCTGGGAGTTGTTTCATCTTCAGATATTTGAACTAAAGGACCTGAAAACTCAAAGCTATCCAGAACTTCATTCAGTTTCATTTCTGATGATCTTTGTGTTTGTAAGCATTTCAAAGGGATTGTCAGGTACAGGCTGCTGAGGTCTGGTTTGAGGGGTTATTACAGAGTATGTTCTACTGTTCAAAAGATATAAAATATTGTCTGGTATGTCTTCAGTGTTTGTTCATGCCCTGCAATCAGCAGCTGAGCGAGTTGAAGCAGGGTTGTGGTTTTTTAATTATTCAGTAAAGCACTTTAAAGGACATTGATACCTTCTCTACATTATTCTTTTCTGAGGTTGGGAGAAGATTCTGAGAAGGGACAAAAGGGAAGAAAGCTACTTCCCTACAGCTGAGGGCTGCTGTAAGAAGTAAGGAATCTGGGATTGCCATAGAACTGATTACCCAAGGCAGCTGCATACCATGTTAATAACTGTTGTGAATGGTAGATATCAATAAATTGCTGAGTCCATCAGGAAGAACATGCAAATGTAGTTTGGGGTTCTGCTAGATAACAGGTGAAACTTCAGGGTAGTATAAGGCTCACTGTTGCTATGTCAAAGTTCTGTTGCAGAGTGGGCTCTTATGCAATAACAGAATCACCCAAGAATTCCCTAAGTAAACACTGCTTTGTGCAAAATGGAAATTTTCCAGAGTTCAATCCTGGGATGCACATGTAGGACAATCCTATATATCCAGTTCTTTCAGGAATAAGCATCAAAGGTGCTCTGCCACAGTCAACACGTGCAGAATATTATGTTCTTTTGGATCCCTACCTTCGTTTTAAATTTATTTAAAATTCATTGCATATTTTAGTTCTAGTGAAGATAGTTTAAAAGACTTTGTCTGTTAAAGCTGGATGGAGAATTCAGCTAAACCACACCTTTTTTCTTATATCCAGTGGGAATCATATCAAGCCCAAGTACTGAGACAGAAATTTGTAATTGCATGGAAGTACATGAAGATAGAAGAGAAATTCCACTGTATTTTCCTCTTTGGGATCCTGGCAACAGTCCACCTGTGTGTGTAGGGAACACTCTTGGCTAGCCCAGCTGACAGTATCAGGCTGTGTAAAGCTTTTACAGAGGGACTGATGAGTTAAAATCCAAGGCCTTCGATTCACAACTCTGCATTGGCCAAAATATCTGTCTTCTTGGAAAAGTACTTTCTCTCCACTTCAAAGAGTGACAAAGTGACACTCAGACTGCTAGAAACATTTCTGGGAAAGTGTGCTGGAATCCCTTCAAGAGTTTCTGCTAACAGCATGGCCCAGCATTTGTAATGAAGAGCATGGCTAAAATTTGAAAGAGAATTCTTCATATTAGACATTCTGTGGTTCACACACTAAGAAAAATACACTGTTAGAATTATCTGTGAGCTTTTAAGACAATATGAAGACGAGTGAAAACATCTTCTTTACACATTCCAGGAAGCATTGCATTATAGGTTTATCTGCTCAGTTCTGAGTAAACATAGGTAATGTGGTAAGTCTTTCTTTTTGTGCCAAAGATGACCTTCCTATGCCTTTGCATAAGTCTTGGATTAGAAAGATGTAATTGAATTCAGGCTGACAAGAGTAAAACATCAAGGGCAATTAAACTGCTCTCATTTTTTATCCAGGAAGGAACACTACATGTTTAGAAATTGTGTTGAGAGGTGGAACTACAGGTCAAACAAATGTTTAAAGATAATTCTAATGAACAAGTTCTTCGGGAAAAGAGAAGAAGAGAACTGGCTGTATTTCCTCTTCCATGCTACTAAACTGTAGCTTATTGGACAGGTGTATTTCACTGGAGAGAGTCATCACTTCTAGCTGGGAATATTTATTTTTTTGCATATCTATAATAAAATTATTTTAATTGTACCTCTACTTCAAAAACAGGTCAGCAATTATGAAAAAGGAAAAAACCCCAATGAACCAAAAACCCTGAAGAAAAAGCCAGAAAAAAACCCCACCCTCCCCAAGGCAATCCACCAAAAAACAAAACCAAAAACAACCAAGCAAAAAAAATTCAAACAGAAGATCAGTTAATAATCATTCTGGATACTTTTACATTTTATTTACCTGCTTGTTTTCCAGTACATATCTAGGGTAGAAACTGGGATAATGTCTAACTCAAAACTTATCTTGATGTGTATGATATTCAACTTATGCAATAGAATTTGCAATGGATTCAGTTCCAGACTCTTGTTTGTGGGATGCCTTTGAGGCATTTGCATATGGAAAGATGGATGATGGGACAGAGTTTAAAAATGGGAATGGTGCTTAATTTAAAGGCTTTCCATTGCAGAACAAAACTGGCATTCAGCCTAGGTTTATATTGAAGTTATCTAAAACAATTTATGATATTCTTTCAATTAATAGAGTTTATCCTCTAAAGAGACAAAAAGAAAAAAATGTACAAGAAAACCATTGCAAATATAAAGGAAGATATAGCTCTTGACTTGATGGAGCTGTCTTTTGAAAATTTGTTTTTCCAGGCTTAATTAATGATGATGGTTTTGATTATTTGGTGGACTTCTATCTGCAACATAAATTCTGAAACTACATCTTTACCAAGCAGTGGCAGACCCATGTCCTCATGCCTTTTTTCTGAAGGAAGCCCATTATTTCTGCTATTCCTTATGGAATTGTTTCTTCATTAAGGAAACAAACAAACAATCAAACCCCCAAACAAATAAACAATCAATATCCCAAATAAACAGCTGTCTTCCTCTCAATAATCCTTTTTAATGTTTGAAGTGTTTTGCTGACCTGTGGATCAAGATGGTACTTCATGTTTCAATAACTCTTTTCTTAAATAACCCTGTGATAACCCTAATACTGCTCTTTAAAACCACTATTGTACACTAAATACCATGCAGACTACTAGGCTTTCCAGTCACCCTCAGGTTTCTTTTCATGTGTTTCTGTCAGACAACTGCATTGGTGCAAGCTAACCACAGAACCACCAAATCCCAGACTAGAGCCCAAATCAAAGGAAAGAAAAATTACTCCCAGGCAATTAATTTTCACTAATGGTCCCATGATTTTGTTCAATCAGTTTTGGTGTAATGAGAGAAAACAGTAGTTTATCTATTCCATGGAAGCATGGGTAGGCATATTACAGTACCCTGTACAAATACAGAGAACAAGAAACTGATAAGAAAAGAAAATGGAAATGCCAGCACTGATAAAAGGTAAGTAAGAGCTAAAACTAGATTGTAGGAATTCAAACTGTGCGTGTATAAGAAAATAGAGACAGCAAGAAAATGAAAATAATGTGGAGTGAGGATGTCTTCATAACTCTGTAGATAAAATCAAACTAATAAATATGCTTTACTCATATTAGCTTCTTTTTCTTCAAAGTCCCTTAACCCCAAAGCAAGCATGATATAATGGAGATATATAAAATAATTCCTGAAGTAGATTTACTTTCTTATGTGGTTAAAAAGAGTGTCTGTAATAGATATGTTTTTGATATAATAATGATAATTGTATTTTGAGGGAAGAAAAGGATGTAATAGTACAGGTAAAATCAAAGAGAAGAGGATTATATACACACAGAGTTGTCAGTTTGGCATATAGGACTGAAAAACTGAGTCAGTGGACAGGAGCATAAAGGTGTCTGGGAACTGTGCGCAAGTTGAAAAATTCATCTGTGAAGTTTCTGGTCACATGGTGAGGAGTACATCTATTTACAAACATCTCACAACTCTCATTAAATGCTCTGGTATAAATATCTAGATTATTAGTTCTCTCATATTCTTTTACAATAAGTTGAAATGGCAGTAAAGGTTTGTTTAAATTACTCAGACCTTTCAAAGACAATTTTCCAGTAATCTGATCCATCATACCAAAAGTTTTCAAAATGTCTTCATGCCACCAGTGTTTCCAGGTTGAGTTGTCACTGCTATTCATTTTTTTGCAGGCAAAAGTCACAACAAATAGGAGAAAGAAGAAAAGTTGAGGGTTTCTTAGAATCATGTTTACATTTGTTCCATATTATTAATTAAACATGAATACAAGTTGGAATAAAACTTGAATACAAGTTGGATAAATTCCAGCTGTAACAAAATTTTGTTCCATAACAGGAAGCACCAATAAAACCAGTCTGTATATCACACTTCTGTGTTGGCATCATAATTTGAACCAAATTTTGTTGCAAAACCAATGTCAGCTGGTTGCTGATATAGTTCTGGTTTTAATGTCTTGATACCTCACCTTTTAATTTTTTTACACATAAATGTATAAATATTGGAACACGTGTAGTACATTCAACATGCATTTCATGTTGTAATTTATACCCAGGAGATTTGTCAAGTCTGGATAATGAGTAAATAGAGGTTATGAGATCACTTCCCTTATTTTTGTTTTGTTTTGTTTTTAATTTTAAAAAGAATTATAATCCCTGTGGTAGTCAATTTTAGGTGAAGGTTTACAGGACATGGGTACCAGTGACCAGAAGCAGAGGTACAACACGAGGACTGCATTTCTCAGAAGCAAGTGGGGCTGCCGAAGGCAGAATTGATGCCTGCACATGTCCCCTGAAGGAACAACGCTGATTCATGGAAAGAGCTCATGCATTATTTGAACATATTACAACCCCTTTCCAGGGGCTTATAAGCTCTCTCATAACAGTCAATAAACAGAATTCATGCCCACAGTCGTGAGTTTAACAAGAAATCCCTCTTAAAAACATGGTTTTTTTTCTAAGGAGCTAGATAATTCAAAACACTATGTAATGCCTCCTTGAAGAGTAGCTATGTTGAGCACAATTATTTTTCAGTTCTGCTTAAAACATTTGCTTCAAACCTGTATTTTGGAGTTTCCTGAGAATAGGAGAGAGAGTAATTATGAAGAAGAAAGTAGTAATACCATAAAGTCCCTTTCTTCTTCACCCACAGTTTTTCTTTTATTCCTTTCTTTTTGAAGTTTTCTTAATTTACTCCCTTATTTTTGGCAGCGGCAGTAAATTTTAGAGAGACGGTACTTATTTTAATTTCTGTGAGTCATGATCAGGTAATTATTTCAGGCTTCAAACATTTTGATGTGGATTTGTACAGTTAATTGCAGGAGTGAGTAATCAACCTACCACCACTACTGTGAAACAGATAAAAGCATCCATGTCAGATTTGATCTTATTCAGATTTCTAATCGTACTTGGCCTTATTGAACTTCATCCCATTAGAATCAGCCCATCTCTCAAGTCTATCCAGATCCCTCTGCAGAGCCCTGCTGTGCTTTATTGTTTCTTCCTTACCCAACCTTTTACTCTGCCTTCCCTCACAATTCCGGAACCATAATTCTGTTGTGAAATTTGGGTATTGAGAGAGAGAGAGATGGAATGAAATGCTAATATACTGTTCTTTGGTCATTTTGTCCTCTACTTCTTAAGTCTAGATCCTAGGATTAATTTTTTAATTATTTTTCCTGTATAGCAAAGAGGTAATAGAAATAGTTTAGTATCTTCTAATATATTAATGATTAGAAAGAAACTTGAATGACAACTGTTGTAGTTGCATTCTGACCTATGTGAACATATCAAGGGAGTCATAGGCAGAATGAAATTGTGACACGTGGTGTCATTCTGAATGCTATGTTACCTCATCTCAGTATGTTAGTTTTTATGGCAGTAGTATATGGATCTGCAGAGGCTGGTATGTTCCTGTTGTAGTTTTGGATGTCAATGAAATTCTCTCCCTCCCACTACAGAACTCAAAGCTCAATGCCCGATCCTCATGAACAAAGGAGTAGCCCAACCACTTTGAATTCTGAGTTGATTGCTGTGAGTGAGGGCTGGGGGTGGGGAGAAGGAGAAAACAGTCACTTTTTTTGCCAGTCTGGTGAATGGGCTGAGGGTGGCACTGGGTTGCCCTGGTTTTTTTTTTTTTTTTTTTTTTTTTTTTTCCATCCACAACCCTCGCTCAGCCTCTGTTATCCCAAAGAGGGGCAGCTTGCACCTCTACAACTTCCTTCCTTGGGAGACAAGGGGCCAGTGCACAATTTCTCCAGGCCTGTGTCTGAGCCCTGGGAGCCAGCCTAGCACCCCGGGCCAGCTGTGTGGGCAGGCGGGCACGGCAAGGCTCTGTGGCTCTGTGCTGCCCACCAGAGAGAGGAGAAGAGCTTTCCATCTGCAAGAGAGAGACTGCATCATCTGCCAGCTCCTTTGGCCTTCGTCTCTCCACGTGAGTGATTCGGTGGAGGGTGAGTGGCTGCCGACTGCCTTTTGTCTTCGTCTTACTGGAGGAGAATTGAACCACCTCGGTGCCAGCTGAGGTGCAGCAGCGATCCCTGCCGTCTGCAAATATTCTTGCACCAGATAAGCCACAGAGTTGTTTCACCTAAATGGTTTTGTTTTCTTTTTTTTTCTTCTCTTTGTGGATACCAGTTCGTTATTTGTTTTTGTCTTAGTTATATGTATAGTAGTTAAGAATAGTTATCCTTCTCATATCCATTTTCTAACTAAAGTTCTCTTTCTTAAATTTAATAGGAGTGATATGGTTATTGAGGAGGAAACCTCTCCTCCGGTTTTGGTAAACAGTTTGGTTTGCTGAGGCAGTTTCACAGCAACATTATATCTTGGATAACAGCAAAGGAATGGCAGTGAACTTTCCAGGCTTTATGAACATGGGTTGTATGAGTTCTTCTAGTGGAAATTACCAGAATAGTAGCATTAAGTGGCTAAAATTCTGAAAAATGTAGTAATAAATGGATAAAACAAACCACTTATTATTCAAAAATATTTAAATCCTTTAATTTGCACAACTCAATTCTACAATATTGTCTCTGATTGCAGTAAAATATAATACACACTTTGCTTAGTAACTAAATTTGCTTATTATATTGTGGGGGAATATATTCAATTCAGCTAAAATCACAAAGAAAAAGTACATTTTAATTGTAAAAGTGAGAATAGTCTATTTTGTAGGGTACATTATTATGCAACTAATATATTACTGTGTTTGAGAAAGTCTTTCAAAGTGCACACAAAATTGTGAGGATAGTAAATAATTCCTTCCAATTTTTGTATTTCTTCTGCCACCAGGAAAAGCTAGCTTCATGGATATCATGTCATGCAACATTACCTCTTGTAATATGAGAATGTTCCATGTAACGTGGTTAGAAGAGTTCCTGCAAGCTCTCTGACACCTGTTTTAAAGAGACCAAACAAAATTTTCTCCATTTCTCTCAGTCCATTGCAAAATTTAAGCTTTTGTCTCTCTGTGTGTCAGTTTGCTTATGAATACACTAACAGTAACTGTTTTCTGAAGAATGGGGAGAATTAATGAATGAATGCTGGTAAAGCATCCTGAGATTCTTATTATGGATAATGCGCAAAAGTAGCATTTTATTCCCTCTGTCTTCAGGATTGATACATGTTAGTGGTCCTGAGTAATACCAAAGAACTCTGGGGCCCTTGAGAACAGGACCTCATATTCTATAATCTATAGCTGTAAATACATTTATAGCTTTTATCATTCTATGAGGGCTTAAAGCAAGTTGAAATTGCCTTTTTGCATCAATTATGAAGGCTGCTTCAGAACAGAGAACCTGAAATGGACAACCCTGATGATTCCTATCTCTTTACTTTGATCCTATCATGCCTCAGAAACCTTCTTCCCTGGCCTTTCTTGAGCAATATGATGCTCTTGTTCCTTCCATTATTGTCAAATGTCTGCATTAATGTAGTGCATACATGTTGTGATATAAACTCTGTAGTTTCTGTGCAGCATGGAGCTAAAATTTCATATATTGTCTGATGCAAACAATATGGGAATTTATATAAGAATATTTTATGTTTAGGGTTTACAAAAAATGTTAATCATCTGTACAGTTTTAATCTGCAATTACAATCTTATGGGACTTAGTTTTTGTGGATGTAGTTTTAGAATGGATTTTAAATGATTGAATATATTCTGAAACCAAAAGAAAATTACTGCAGGAGTAGCACATGAAAATATTGTGACATGTTAAGTAGTTCCTATGGGACAGCAGAGAGTGGAGGGTTTGGTTCAGTCTACAAATAAAATGTCATGTAGTTGTAGGAAAAGGAAACTTATTGAGGAGAAGACAGCTGATCTTGCGTTCAAAGATTTGGAGCTACACAGATCAACCCCAAGGCCCTGTTGAAGGGGCCAGATGTCACTTCTTTTGGGCAGCTGCAGTGAGTGGAAGCCACTGTTTGCTGGGCTCAGGAAGGCATTTGGAGGGAGCTGAGTTGCCCTTGTTCAGCCACCCATGACCCCAGCTCAGCAATGGTGCTCTGTGCTGCTCATCAGAGGGAGAGAGAGAGGGCTTTGGACTCTGGTACAGATCCCTTTCCTAAGGCAGCTTTCCATCTGCAGAGGAGTGGTTGAGTCCTACCCTCGCCAGCTCCTATCCCCAGCCTCTCATCCCTGACCAGAGGACAAGGAGAGGGCTCTGCATTGCCTGCCAGAGGGTTCCACCTCATCCTCTTTTGTGGCCTTCATCTCCCATGTGAGTCATTCGGAGGAGTCAGGACCTCACTCCTCACCTTTTTGTCTTGTATTACTGGAGGGTTGTAAGTGTCTTTGCTGCCAGCTGGGGTGCGGCAGCGACCCCTGCTGTCTGTAAATATAATTGCACCAAAGGGAGCAGAGAAAAATTCAGTTTCATTGAAAAGGTTTGCTCTTTTCTTTGTGGGTACAGTCTAGTTGTTTGTTCTGTCCTAGTTTTAGTTGTATATATATATATATATATTTGAATATATAAGTAGAACTATAAATATAGCTAGAAGAAAACTAAACCACATTTTCCTAATACATAAATACTATATCATAGAAAGAGGGAGATGTTTTAAAAAGGGCCTGCTCTCAAAAGTAGTCACAAGGTTAGTCATTGAAGAAAGTCTTCCTAATCCAGGGACTGTTTCATATACAAGTTAAGTGAGATCTTACATACACAAGTGCTTGACTGAAAATATTTAACCTGAAATGACTATAAGATTAACATAGAATTTTCCTAGCAGAAAACTAGAAGATAACCACCCTACCATGCTGATTGTTTTTGACATGCTATATTGTCAGCTTAAGTAAATTAGTGTACATTTACATTGGCATTATTGCCATTATTTTTATTGACTGTTGTTGAGGCATTGATTTAAGTAAATTGATGTTTAGTAACCTCTAAAAGCTGGCACAAGAGTTTTGCAGAAGTGGGCCAGTTAAACTTGAAAGGTGCAGTTTCCCATAAGGCTTAGATTACTGGTAGTAAAATATTGACCACATCCCTTTTTATGGTCATGTAGAGAAGCCTGTGGTTTTGCTTTTCCAGAAATTTTCAACTTTAAACTGAAGCAGAAGCATTTGTGCCTATCTGAGCAAAGTGTGAACTAAGAGAGAAGTATCGAATGAGCCAACATGTCTCATGTTTTGGAGTCCTCCCTACTGGCAGAGACCTGTCATTCACTCTGGTAGGTTATTTCTGTGCCCTGAGTTTTCTCTTAATTTTTCTTAACCACTATAAGCTGGTAACATTCTTCATACTGTAGAGTTCTGTATGAAACAGTTCTTTTGTGTGAGAAATCTGTTCCTGGTAATGGCTTCAAAGTGAGCATTTTCTCTAGACTTTTTTCATGTTTTGGAAAAGGCATGGAAAGCACCTTCATTCTGTCTGACCACATAAGAACAAACCGAAGTGTAACTAAGTAGTGAAACACAGTCCAGAAGTCCCTCTGCAGAGGTAAGAGATTAAAGAGGAAGAGTCGCTTTCAGGATGATCCAGGAAAAATTTCACAGACTCATAGAATAACTTGTGTTGAAAATGGCCTTTTGAAGTCATCTAGTCCCACCTTTCTGCCATAGGAGGGGACACCTTCAACTAGAACAGGTTACTCAGAGCTCTGAATGATCCTAGTGATGTGGCATCTACCACACCTCTGGGAATACCGTGCCAGTGTTTCACCACCCTCTTAAAAAAAATTTCATCCTTATACCTAGTCTGAATCTACCTTCTTTCTCTTAAAGCCATCATCCCTTGACCTGGCTCAATAGGCCCTCCTAAAAACATTATAGATCCCATTTCAGTACTGAAAGATTGCAGTGCGGTCTTCCCAGAGCCTTCTCTTCTCTCAGCCTTTCCTCATAGGAAAGATGCTCCATCTGTGTAATCTAGTATGTTGCATGCCTTTAAAGAATAGCAAGGCTTCTCACTTTTCACTAGATTCATTCTGTATACTTACAGACGCTTTGAGAGTTTTCTAAGCTATGGTTCAGGCCTACATGCACTCTGGAACCAGATGTACCTTATCGAGACTTAAATAAATACTATCAATATCTACTCCATAATTTTTCCCCATCTTCCACGAATACTTTTATGTCAAGTTGTTCCTGTCAGAACTAACTGGATTTACCACTGGAAATAGCACTCCTAGGTGCCATTTGATACTTGGTTGATTGATAAAGCTGCATATAGAAGTAATTTGGCAAAGTAGGAAACAGTTTTCCATGTTTGTCCTCAATAAATTAAGTATTTTTGAAAGCTGAGATTTGTGATCCGTGGCAACATTATTGTCTATTATTTATTACAGTAAAAATGTGATAAAAGATTATTTTCTCAATGGACAAGATCCTGGTTGGTGCTAGGATAGGAATAGATTGCTAAGAAGACAGTATTTTGTAAACGCCTGCAATAGCTATGTTTTCAAAAATAGTTACAATTTGCAATTACAGCATAAAATACATGTAAGGTGGAGTAAGATTTATATTTCTGCCACAGAGCTTCAATACAATTTTCAGAAGCCCTTAGGAGCAAAAAGCTTCTGAGATTTCTGTGTGATTTAAGTCTTTTAGTTTCTTGGAAATTTCACTTTCCATCTGTGTTTCAGACATGGCAATAAAGGACCATGTAGTACATACAGGGAAAAGGTGGAACTACAAGGATGAAGTATGAAGCAATTAACAGTCCATTAAATGTGTTGGTAGGTATCTCAGCAAAATGAAATAAGCCTTTCTCATAGTAAAAAGTAAACGCAAATAAGTATCACATATTTGAAAATAGAAATAAAAATGGGACTTATAAATATGTCCTCTGTCCTAACTCTCCACCCGTTAATCCATTTTTCTAACATTTATTCACATGTGAATTGCCACAGAGTGCTTCAGATAAAATGCCAGTAATGTAGGTCATAAATGAATGTCAGTCATGTGTTAGTATGTAAGAAACATGCATAGTAAAAGAATTGAATTGTCAGTATCTCTTCAGGTACCTGCCAAACAACTAGACATGTATCTTTATCTAATGATAGACTCTCAGAAGGAGAAAATCATAAAATTTGATCTACTGTCAGGATACCTCTCCCTATGTCCTTCTGAAGAACCCACTTGCTTCACACATGTTAGTTAATCTACTTTTATCCTCTCAGAGTAGTAAGGACAGTTAAAATGGTCATCAGGATGGAGCCAAAATGTACAGTCAAACTGTGACACATGGACAATTCCTAAGTCTTTGTTCCAGCCTTGCAAACCTATAAAGAGATGTCCCCCAAGGGAGGTCAGTAAGGATGCCAGTCCTTGTCTAGAAGGCATATTTTTCTTCAGAAATTTAGAGTCTGCATTAACTAAAACACTGGTTATATGTATGAAATTAATGCTTGCTTATGCTCTGAGTAGCAGCAGTCTTGTCTGCACAGTGGGGAAGGTAGGGTTTTTTTAGCTCAGAGATGAAACTAATTCACAGATGTTAATGAGGTGCTTTAGATTCTGACAGTGCTGATGAGGATGGAGACAGGTTGCAAAGCAGAGTGGGCTGTCAGTGTGCTGATGGAACACACCTGCAGGGGCCTCATGCAGTACCAAAGGGGTCTCATGCAGTAGCAAAGTTTGAAGGTCTTGTGCAGTGACACTGTGCCTGCTCCTTCACTCTTAAGTCTCATGAATGGTAGATTACCTAGAGCTGACCTCCTTGAGCACGGCTGTTGAAGATTGTGGTTGAGGAAGCTAGTCTGGCCTGTCCCTACAGTTCAGTGTCCTTCCTGAGGAGAAAGGAGTTGGCTTTATCTGTATACTGATTTGAAGTTTAACACAAATATTATGAGGTTTGGTTTTATAATTGCTTTGTTGAGAAGCATTTACCTGGAGAAGAATGCAGAAGTTATTTTTAAAAAATAACGAAAATCAGTGCATATCCACCATCCTTTGTTTGCTTTTTTGTTTTGTTTTGTTTTGTTTTGTTTTGTTTTGTTTTGCTTTTTCCTGTCAAAAAACCTGGGAGTAATTCCAAGGAGACATTTAAAGACTTACTCTATTTCTGCAAAACAACAAATAAAAACACCAATAAACCCTCCCCACAACTCTACAACTCCCATATCCTGGAGTTGATGCCGTGAGAGAACCCAAAAACAGGACTCCAAGGCAAGTTAATGTGGGATAAGATAAGGTAGATTCTTTAAAGTCTAGGCTTAGGGCTTTGGGGAATACATGATGACATCTTCCCCCGCTGAACACTGATTTCCGTGGGTTTTATAATATTGCCCACCCAATCCCCAGTTCACACATCTCTCGGTCCAACCCTGGTTCCACCTCTGTTCCACCTCCTCAAGATCTGAATCTGGGGTCATGGGACCCTCTGTTCTTCATTTTCCTCTGGTTTCTGGAGTTCTTCCAGTGTTCTTAGACTCAAGGTTGTTGGCTTATGTTTGGTCTTGTTCTGCAGGCCTTTCTGATAGTCTTCAGCTTTTCTGCCTTGAAGAGAGCCTGAATAGCTAAAAGAATTTGAGCTACTGATAAGTTGCAGAGGTTAGGATGTATAACCAATGAACTTGAGCTGCCAGAATTGTTAACAGACTACATTCGCTTTTTTACTACAGTTTCAAGAACTTTTAACTTCTCCGGGGACACCCCCTTGTTGTGGGGGAGAAGCTTGCGTGCCCTCATGAGGTTGAGAGCTATGCTGGAGGTGGTTTGTGCCACCAGTAGGGTCTCCCATGCCAGACAGGTCTCAGCTGAAGGGTCAGACAAAGTGTGTCCACGGGCAGGATGGGCTCGCTAGCCGTCTGGCAACCATCCTAGGAGAAGGACAACTCCAACCCCAAGCCTGGGCAGATGGAGCTCGTTTAGCCCTGTAAGGACATCCATCAAAGAGAAGGATACTCTAACCAAAACTACATCCTGAAGTACTCACTGTCACCGTTCAAGCTCGCTAGGCCGTGGCAGATGAACCTTAGGGGTAAAGGGTGGGGCCAGTTCTGCGCACGCTGTGCCTCACCTAAAAAATCCATTGCGCAGGCTTGAAGGGTTCACCCACATTGCAAAGCCCTGTAGCGACAGGTGAGGGTCGAAAACGGCAGATGATAGGAAGCAGCTGGAAGCCGCAGACCCAACCCTGCATGCAGGTGGTTCAGGATATGGGTCATTAGAGATTTGACCCCGGAGATGACAGTCTCTTGCGGCAGCATCCTGAATGACCAAGCAGCCTTTTCTAGGGACAGCACTACTTGCTACACACGGAGAGGGGCCTAGCAAAGGTGGCCTAAACAAAGTTCATCTCCACACCCGGTTGGATAACTGCGGCCAACCAGCATCTTGCATTTGATCAAACAAAAACAAAGACATTTCAAAGGCATACACCTGCCTGCAAAGGTGTGCTCAAACTAACACTCGCATGTTGGAACATCAGATCCATGCTTGATACTGGGGATAGTGGACGTCCTGAGCGTCGTTCTGCTCTAATTGCCCACGAACTGTCACAGCTTAACATTGACATTGCTGCTCTAGGTGAAGTTCGTCTTCATGAGGAAGGCAGCCTTAAAGAACATGGTGCTGGCTACACACTCTACTGGTCAGGCAAACCCAAAACCGAAAGACACCTTTCAGGAGTTGGTTTCATGATTAAAAACTCCATTGCCTCCAAACTTGAAAATCTGCCGACAGGTCATTCCAATCGCATTATGTCCTTACGCCTCCCTCTACACAACAAGCAACATGTTGTTCTTTTTAGCATATATGCCCCAACTCTCCAAGCTGACCCAGCGGAAAAAGACAAATTCTACACAGACCTGCACCGCCTCACCCAAAAAGTTCCTGCAGATGATAAGATCATAATCCTTGGTGACTTCAACGCCAGAGTAGGTAAAAATTCTGAAGCCTGGAAAGGAGTCCTGGGCAAGCATGGCGTTGGAAACTGCAACGACAACGGACGCCTCCTGCTAGAGTTTTGTGCAGAACGGCAGCTCACCATCACCAACATTATCTTTCAACAGAAAGACAGCCTGAAGACAACCTGGATGCATCCTCGATCCAAGCACTGGCACCTCATTGACTATATCTTAGTCCAACAGAGAAATGTCAGCGATGTCCGTCATACTCGAGTGATGCCAAGTGCAGAATGTCAAACAGACCATCGCCTTTTGCGTTGCAAACTTAACCTTCTCTTCAAGCCCAAATCTAAGAGAGGCGGCATTCCAAGGAGGAGGCTCCAAGTCAGCAATCTTCAAACAGCTACAGTGAGAGACAGCTTCCAGGTAAACCTTCAAACTAGACTTAAAGATAATCCCATAGATCCCTCTCCTGAAGCACTTTGGCAACATATTAAAAGTTGCATCCTGCAGTCCTCTGAAGAGTCCCTAGGGTTCTCCTCCAAGAAAAAAAAAGACTGGTTTGATGAAAACAATCAAGAGATCCAGGAATTGTTGAAGAAGAGGAGAACTGCTCACCAAGCACACCTTGCTCAGCCATCTTGCCATGTGAGAAAACTGCCTTTCGTCTTGCATGCAGTAAGCTCCAACAGAAACTTCGAGACATCCAGAACAAATGGTGGCTCGACCTAGCAGAAAAGATACAACTATGCACAGATTTGGGTGACCAAAGAGGATTCTATGAGGCCCTGAAAGCAGTGTGTGGACTCACACATCAGGTTCAAAGACCCCTACTCAGTGCAGATGGTCAAATGCTTCTAACAGATAAAACCTCCATCCTGAACTGATGGTCTGAGCACTTTCACTCTCTTCAGTGCCAACCGTGTAGTCCAAGGCTCAGCAATTCAGCACATTACACAACAACTGGTGAAACATGAATTGGGTGCAGCCCCTACTATGGGAGAGATACTCAAGGTCATACAACAGGTGAAAACTGGCAAGGCAGCTGGGTTTGACGGAATTCCACCTGAAATCTGGAAGCATGGAGGTCAAGCACTCCATGCCAAATTCCACGAGCTTGTTGTGCGTTGCTGGGAACAAGGGGAACTACCACCAGATCTCTGTGATGCAGTCATTATCACCCTGTACAAGAAGAAAGGAGAAAAATCAGACTGCTCAAATTACCGAGGTATTACTTTGCTCTCCATTGCAGGTAAAATCCTTGCAAGAATACTTCTGAACAGATCAGTACCCACTATTGCAGAAGATCTTCTACCTGAAAGCCAGTGTGGTTTCAGAGCCAATAGGAGCACCACAGACATGGTGTTTGTTCTCAGACAACTGCAAGATAAGTGTAGGGAACAGAACAAAGGACTCTATGTAACCTTCATTGACCTCACCAACACTTTCGACACTGTGAGCAGAAAAGGCCTGTGGCAGATCTTGGAACGTTTAGGATGTTCCCCCAAGTTCCTCAAAATGATCATCCTGCTACATGAGGATCAGCATGGACAAGTCAGATATGGCGATGCACTCTCTGAGCCCTCTCCAATAACCAATGGTGTGAAACAAGGTTGCGTTCTTGCACCAACTCTATTCACAATCTTCTTCAGCATGATGCTCCAAAGAGCCACAGCAGACCTCGATGAAGAAAACGGCATCTACATCCGATACTGTACCGATGGAAGCCTCTTCAACCTAAGGCGACTGAAGGCCCACACCAAGACCCTGAATCACCCTGTCCGTGAGCTGCTTTTTGCTGATGATGCCGCCCCTCGTTGCTCACACAGAGGCAGCTCTGCAGCGCTTAACATCCTGCTTTGCAGAGGCTGCTGAGCTTTTTGGGCTGGAAGTCAGCCTGAAGAAGACGGAAGTTCTCTACCAACCTGCACCTCAAGAAGTCTTCCATCATCCTCACATCACCATAGGCAATTCAGAGCTTAAGTCAGTCCAGCAGTTCACCTATCTGGGAAGTATCATCTCCTCAGACGGCAAGATCGACAGAGATAGACAACAGACTAGCAAAGGCATACAAAGCCTTCGGAAAACTCCATAAAAGAGTCTGGTCCAATAAACACCTGAAGAAAAGTACAAAGATCAGTGTCTACAGAGCCATTGTACTGTCTACTCTTTAATATGGGTCTGAATCCTGGGTCATCTACCGCCACCACCTGTGGCTTCTTGAACGCTTCCATCAGCGCTGCCTCCGTTCAATCCTAAACATCCACTGGTCTGATTACGTGACCAATGTGTCAGTTCTTGAACAGGCAGGGGTCACCAGTATCGAGGCCATGCTGATGAGAACGCAGCTGCGCTGGGCAGGGCATGTCTCCAGGATGGAGGATCACCGCCTCCCATAGATTGTGCTCTATGGTGAACTCGCCACCGGCTGCCGCAAGAGAAGAGCCCCAAAGAAGAGATACAAGGACTCCCTGAAACAACACCTCAGTCTTGGCCATATTGACTGCAACCAATGGTCCACTCTCGCCTCCAGTCGGGATTCATGGAGACACACTATTCACGACGCTGCTGCTTCCTTTGAGAATGCACAGAGAGTCAGTCTTGAGGAGAAAAGACAACGCAGAAAGAACCGTTCCTTGCCAATGTCACCTAGGGAGACATTCCGCTGTGCCTTTTGTGACCGGACCTGCCTATCCCGTATCGGCCTTTTTAGCCACCAGCACGCTTGCAGCAAGCGTGGGTAGTGCCCTTCTCATATCTTCATTCACAAAGCCTGGCCATGATGATGGAAGTACTTTTAAAATGTATAAAAATGGAAGAATCAAAAACCCTTCTGTATCAGAGTCCTTGACTTACTATAACATGAAGACTTGCATGAGGTGGTTTGGATGTGATTAAAATGAAATTCCTTCCCTTTCTTCCAAGTGACCAGTTCTCTTCTATCAGTGTGATAAAGAGGGACTGGGGTAGAATTTGTAAGCAAGGGGAAATAGTGACTGCAGCCCTCTCTGGTTTCTTTGTGTATAGTTCTGGTGTTGCTCCTTGGCTTGTGGCATCAGTTCCAACACTTCTCCTGGTGCCCCAAAATGCAGCCAGTTGTAGCACAGACTCTTGACTTTTAACTGGCATATGATGAAGATGCTACCTCTGGTTGTGATAATTTTAATCTAATTTTTGATTTAAAGTCCAATGAAGAACAGTAAAACACTTTTGTGGTGTAAGAGTGGTAACAAAATCACATCTACATTGTATGAGAAAATATGGTCTCATTAGATGAGTATGATAATATTTACAAACTCCAAATGCTTAATTACTTGAATAAAGAGTTGAAATGTGACACAAAATCTGGAAAAGATTCACCTACTAATTATTACCAACAATGCTAAGTATTTATTCAGATTTTATATTTCCTCGTTGCTTTTATTTAAGATAAAATTGTCCATCAAGCATAAGAAGGGCCAGCTTGGATGCTCTACAGCCAAATACTAGTAACAAGAGCTGGAATTAGGATGTAAACTACACCTTCTAGTTTTGAAATTACATTCACACATGATCTTTCCTCTGCAGAAATATGTTTAATGATCAACATGAGTGTATAGTTCTAAGATTTATTATAAATTTCTCCCGAGTTTTTGTTAGAAAGCATTACAGGAAGAAAAAGCTTAAAGAAATACTATTTTGTCTTGTCAGCAGACAATGAAACTGCATTTCAAAATGTTCAGTTCCCCAGCTTTGGAAAGGTGATGTCTACACTGGGAAAATGAATAATGCTAGAAATGTAAAAGCGTACTGTTTTATGCCATTTTCTTGTCTTTTGAGTATAGAGAATCTAGTCACACAGAAGGCCTGTGAAATATGAAGGAAGTATGAGATGGGACTTGATTAGGACTGAAAAACAGTCCTTCAGTGTAGTCCCTCTGCTGAACTTGGTATTTCCTAAAATCAAAATGTGGCTAATAGTTTTTCTACTAGTAGTGACTAGAACTACAGGACTAGGCATTTAGAAAAAGTAAAGCTATTCTTATCAGATCAGAGCTATGTGAAGGAGAATTTAATATTTGTAATGTTTGTACAGAGATTTATCTCAGAGTCACTACTTTCATTTATATTATTTCCTGGTCTAATCTAATATTTGCTTGGAATCTTCCTTGTGTTCAATATTTTTTTAGAACTGTAATAAATAATCCAATTCAATTTAGAAAATAATAATGTTTTCCTCCAAATTCTAATAATCCTTTGATACAATCTGTCCCCGTTATACTAATATTTAGTAATTTCCTTTCCTTTTCAATTTCTTTTCCCAGGTCTGTCTTCTTTTCTTTTTTTCTCTTTTTTTTTTCTTCTTTTAAGAGCTTCTTTTGTTCAATGGTTTTGGCCGATCTTTGAATTCATGGTTTTATCATATAATTTTCAATTTCTTCCTTTCATGTAATGGATATTACTCCTGCAAAATTATGCATAATCAACAATGCATATTAAGTACTGCCCAGCAAAATCTTTTCATTCATACGTTTAAAAATATATGCAGTTCGTGTCCTGGCTGTTTTCTTCTGTTCAGTTATCTTGTGCAGTGAATACAGAAAAGGGCTGTGTGTATTCCTCACTCTTTTCAGGTACTATGGGCAGAAGTTGCTCATTTTTGATTAATATGTGAGTCATAGCCAACCCCCAATGAAATGGACCTTTACTATTTCTTTGCAAGACTAATGTTAGTTTGTGGTAGTTCTACGAAAACTCTTTAGTTCTTCTTATTGTTTTAATGGTTACTTTCTCGCCTAGAAACTTTGAAACCCCTGGAGCTCAATTTTAAAGAAGTTGGTCTAGACAACCTCTGATTGTTTTTAAGGTTTCATTTACTTTTCATACAAGATAAACCTGCTCGTTTTTTCAACATAATTTACCAGGTTCACGATGAGTAAGTATTGATTTGTATAAATAGCTTGGTATTTTTACAAGCTGTTGTTCAATGGTCTGAGGGTTGTGGAGAGAAATGATGGAAAAGAAGTTGTGGTAGTTAACATGAAAGGTCACACAGTGTTCTATCTACGTTTTCATCTGTGGCAATGGTAACCTTTCAAGCCATTTAGACACGGACTAGGTGAGAACTGTCTTCTCAGGTCTCTGCATTGAGGAGAGAGATTTGTCCATGGGACTGTGTCACTACGGTTGGTAATAGAACTTTCTCATACATAGATCTTATTATGTTCCTTCTTCAGAGAAGTTATTAAATTACTTAACTCTATGGGAAATGCCAATTACATGTTTTTCCAAGCTAGGCAGGCTTTATTCTAGCAGTGATGGCTCATACAAGCAGCTCTTTTACAAACATCTGTTATAGTTATTTTAGCTATAGACAAACTTTCCTCTCTATGTGTTTGGCTTACAAAACTCACTTGTAACACTTATGCAGAATGCATGTTTGCTTCTCAGTTGGCTCTGGACCTTGGCTGTCTTGGTACTTTGCATACCAAGAATGCCAAGGCACTTGCTCCCAAATTAATAAGACTTCCAGAGGTGTTCTTCATTGTGGTTTGTTCATCCTGTCCTTCTTTCTCCGCTGTGGGTAGGTATCCAACCAGCTTTTATCACTACATCCACAAATTAGAGATTTGGTTTAGGGGTGGGTGGTGCTTGAAAATTTTAACCCAGTATCTGCAATTTCTTCTGCTTCTGTTGAATGAATTATCACTTCTGTAACATATTCCCTTCTCAGCACAATATAAGTGTGAGATAACATTGACATACTTTTAATTAGAGTAGCTTAAGGTACTTTTTACTGTAGTAAATATTTTAAGAGTACTACAGATGCTTGTAATTTTAAAGAGAAATAAAAAGAAAGCTAGAATTTTAGCATAAATGGCAAACTAATATAATAGTACAGATGTGTGTGGACCTAACATACTGTGTGCAGATAGGACTTGACCTCTTCTGATATATTTTTTTTTACTAGTTAACACGTTTGAAGGCCAAATTATTCTTTAGGAGCTAAAAATGGAGGCTTTTCTGTGGGATAGATCTTACAAAGAGTAAACTCAGCAAAAGTGCTTCCCAGGACAGTGACTCAAAGCTTAACTTCTTGGTACAATCTTATTCTACAAGGTCAAACAACATTTTGCTTTCCTAGACCAAAATAAATTTTACTTAATATTTCTTCTTGTTGTTAGGAGATAATAAGAAGGCCAGTGACCTGCTCTGCTGAAAAGTTCTTGTTCTATTTTTATGCTAAGAATGCTGTTGTGGGTGACTCATTGGATGGTGATGATGATGATGGTGATGATGATGGTGATGATGGTGATGATGATGAGGATGATGATGATGATTCCGTCATTAGTAAATATGGTTTAAAATAAAAATTATGTAGTGATATAAGAAAATACATTTGTTATAATGTCATAGGAGCATATCGATTTAAACCATGTACCTGAACATAAAGACAGAAAATGTTTGATTGTTATCCTTAAATATTAAGTACACTTAGGTCACTCATAATGGAACAAAGAGAACGTTCAGGATTTGTTTGTGACACCTGGATAGCTACTTCAATAATGAGAGTTGTGATTCATTTTGTATGGTATGGAAATATATATGGCCTGTAATGGTCTCAAACCTGCCCAAAGTTTAAAACTTATACCCAAATATTTCCTCTTCCTCTAATGTAATGAGCAATTATAACATATTTTTTGCTTTTAGTTCATGATGCATTAGTGATGCATTCATGTGTGCATCAAACTGAACTCACAAAACAAGTTATAATAGCCTGTTTTTCAAAGCTCCAAAAACCCTCAGGCCTGTAGACTTTGAATGCAACTTCATACTCATAGAGTGATTGTAACTGATTTTGATGGCTCTAAAAGCACAATTGCAGCATCCAAGAAATATCACAGCAGAAATCTCTAGCAAAATTCTAAGTGAAGGATTGAGTGATCCACACTGGTGAGGAATGCACACTTGCTTACGTCTGGAATCAAAGGGGTATATTTATGTTGCCTTATCCTTAAGCAATAATTAACAAACAAAGAAATCAAACAAAACCACATCCCACACCCCCAAACAAACAAATGAAAAAGCCCTGCAAATTCAAATTCAAAACCAAAAAACCAAATCAACCCTGAAAACACAACAAAACCCACTCTAGAAGTTGCCATGTCAGAAGTCTCTAGCCTGCATATACCTAGCCCTTGTTTAACTGTCACTGAATTATTCATCAAACATATGTAAATATTACCAGAATTGAGTTTATGCTTTCAGAAGAGCATTTGAGAATTAATCTAAAAAATATAAATGTATTTTTAACACAGTTGTGAAGAACTTTTCTAAAATCTAGTGATATGATCAGGCTTGTATTTGATAACTCTAATGACAAGATATGAAAGCATGGATGAAAAAAATAGCTCAAGAATTTATTTTCTTTTCCCCTAAACATTCAAATTATGATCCATATTCCTATTAGGCAAAATAAATGGGCCCACTTTTTTAATGCTTCTTAGTTTCTTTGCTCTGCAATAATGAACCACACAGATTGTGGGGATTGTTTGGGCCTGCCCATGTGAATTTTCTCTTTAGAGGAATTTTGCTACCGCATCATGATAACATCAGAGTTTTTGCTTTCCTTTTTCTTACTTCCAATCTCAATTCCAAAATATAGGTCATAATTCTAACAAAAAATATGCACTACTGAGGATGAACATTATTAATGTTTCTATTGTAGATGTACATACACAGCAAAAACCCCTGTTTTTGTGTTCATCTTCATTGGCATATTCAGAAAAGATTGCAAGTTCACATAGAGTGATCACTACAACATGATCAGAGAAGAAACATGAGGACAAGATGCTGGAAAATATCTGAGTAAAGGTAGCTTCTCTACTTCTCAGAACAGTAAATCATATTGTTCAAAGACAGTGTCAATGTACTGTTGTCCTAATAAGTTGTAGATTGTTTTTGCTGTAGCTCTTGCAGACCAGACCAAGTGGTAGAAATTTCAGTACGGATTATGGAGTCCTGCACATGGCTTGGATCTGTCATGTCACTCTACAGTATACATGGTATATGAAGGCTGAACAGGAAATCGTCTGCAGATCCATATGGCCACAATCTGCCAGATATAAGGGTTGATGTATCTCACTGAAGATCGTTATAAAGGTGACTGTCTCAACAGCCTGCCATTGGCCAGTCCTTCTGTGCAGTGTGAAATGTAGCACAAACATACATCTACATGCATGGCATTAAAATAGCATCCTTCACAGAAAGAATGAGAATAGGTCAAACTTAAAGTTTTCTCCTTACACCGATATCTCTCTGGGTATACCTTTGACATATTCATAAATATTATATTCATTAAAATTAGCCATTTTACACAGAACACAACAGAAACTCATAAAGATTGATGGGATAAAGTGCTAACTTTCACCTAAGGTGTCTAGATAACCTGATATCCACTTCATCAGTAATAGCCCCTGCACATATTTATATAGATTAATAAATTCGTATTGGGTTAATTCATGCTACATTTTTATGCATAAGGATAGATTTAAACTGCAATTTTAAACTGGAATTTTACAAGTCTTAATTGAAATATTCCAAGTGTATATTCCAGATAGCCAGAATGAAATCTTAACCAGACATGATAAAAAATAGGATACCACTGAACACAAAAATGTTTAAATAGGAACTTTCTATTTTGTTGTCTATTTTGTTGAATTTTCCTTTAGTGACTCAATTGTGAACTTTGATAAAGAGACGCAGTGAGAACTGCAGTTACAATCATGAAGAGCAAACCATCAAGTCTTAACCTGCTGCAAATGGTCATTTGGAATATGAGTATCATTTTCAAAAGCTGATGAAACTGAGCTATTTTAATATTTAGAAATTATAGAGAAGGAAAGAATGAACCTTACACATTACTGATTAGTTTGTCAATTAAGCATTCAGAGTGTTTGACTTCTTTCTTCTACCTATCTTCCTTCTGAGTTCTGTTTTGGAAACACTAGTATTGGTGGAATTCCGCTCAGAGATTTTCACATAAGCCTAGACTGAGTGAAAAATATTTGGATACATTCACAATGCATCAAATTATACTCTGATTCCTTACATTCCTTTTGAAAATGCTTCTGATTTCTGATTCCATTGCAGCACTCTTTTATACTATGTACAGATAGTCAAGTTTTGCTAACAGTTCTTTTGGCTAACACATGTCATATTGCAGTGTGTGCTGGTTTAAAAATAAACAGGCAGAAGTGAACCCAACACAAAACAGATTACAGTCAGAGTTACAACTTAATGAAAATATTACTATAAATGCAATGGTACAAACAGGAATTGGTTTTAACCCACAAACCCCAGAATTATAACCCATGAACAGAATGGTATTTGTTAGCCTCTGTGCTGAGACCTCACCCTGGTTCATCTGAGTTCAAAGTAAAAGGAAGGGAAAACATCTGTTGGTGTAGATGGTGGTCACATTCTGGTCAAGAGTGGTGGTCACAGTGCTCTTGAGGTTCGGGTCCTCCTCTGGATCCAAGGAGTGGTCCCAGATGTCCCCAAACCCCAAGATTATATACCCTCAAGTTCAGGTGGGAACGTCCAATACCTTCCCCAGGATAGGGAGTTCCACAATGGGTGATCTAACTCTGTGAGTCATGGGGTATTTTTGGAAACCTTGATGGCCCACTACCAGACCTAGACCCTCAGGCTGGTTGTGAAGGTGCTAACGACTCCCCAGAGGGGAGTTAACACAGCTCCTGTCTCACAGGCTTCTTTAACACTCAGCTTACATCCTGAGCGTTCAGGTGTGCCCTGGGCATCTGCTGCAAATGGTCCATTGTTAACAGTTCACAAGAAATCACATAGAGGGTTAAAATAAACAGCCTTGGTCACAACCCCACAGTGATAAACTGGTCCTAGCTTGCTGAATTAGGACACAGTGGAGATGTGATCTCCTAGAAATGCAAAGAACATGCTAACAATGAACTCTGGCATCATGTAGTTATCTTAAATGATAGGGCGTGGGACTCATGATGCCCAGTTTTGGGTTTACAAAGCTGGTATCTGGAGAATGAGGCTGGAGGAATCCAACACATGTGCTGTCAACTTGATACAAACATAATCAGCAATTGATGAGATACCACTTGATAGTAGAGGATTTTGGAAAGTTACGTAAAAAGCATAGGAATTACATAGAAAATTTCTGGTCTGTAAACAGAAGGGAAAACTGGTCCTGGAGTGCGGCAAACAGGAGCGGGCAAACAGGGGCGTGGCATGGCAGTGAGGGCGTGGCACGGCAGTTTGAACGGCAGTTCGTACAGGCAGGGCGAACAGGCAGGGCAAAAGCCTAGGTATTTCTGCAGCTTTTTCTTTTTCTTTTTTTCCTGTTTGTTTGTCTCTCTTTTCTACCTTTCCCCACAGCTCAAGGTAGTCATGACTCCCAAAAAAATGGAAGCCTTTGCTCCTGTTACCAGTAGAGGGGTGTCAATACAGACAGAACCCTTTAAAAAGGATGCAGCCACTCAGGCCTCTGGCTGCATAGACTGTTTGAGCCTGGACCTACTATCAGAGGACAGTGTGAGAAGCACCTGCATACGATGTGAGCAGGTGAACTATTTGCTGTGTCTGGTGGCAGAGCTAAAGGAAGAGGTGGATAGGCTCAGAAACATAAGGGAGAGTGAAAGGGAAGTTGACTGGTGGAGTCACACCCTTTCGACTCCTAAGGAAGCCCAGCAGGAGGTAGTGAACCCCAGCCCCTCCTGCCATCAGGCAGACAGAACGGACCATAGGGATGGGGACGAATGGAAACAGGTGTCCAGTTGTAGAGGCAAAAACACCCCCTCTTGACCCCTTTCACCTGCCAGGGTGCCCTTAAAAAACTGGTATATGGCTCTGCACTCGGACAGTCTGTTGGAGGACATTCAGGAGGAGGATCTGTCCACAAGGTCTTCTGGTTAACCCCAGTCTACCAGACGGGTTACAACTACAGCTAAGAGGAAAAAGAGAAGGGTTGTTGTAATCGGTGACTCCCTTCTGAGGGGAACTGAGGGCCCTCTATGTCAGCCAGACCTGTCCCACAGGGAAGTTTGCTGCCTTCCCGGGGCCAGGGTGAGGGATATTACCAAAAGACTTCCTAAGCTTATCCAACCCTCAGACTATTACCCACTGTTGGTTGTCCAGGTTGGACGTGATGACATTAATAAAAGGAGTACCAGAGTAATTAAAAAGGATTTCAAGGCACTGACCCGATCTCTTCAGGGGACAGGAGCACAGGTAGTAATTGCCTCAGTTCCTGTGCTAGCCAAGATGAATGAGGAGAGGTTTAGGAAAGCCCAGCTTACCAACAGGTGGCTTAGGGGATGGTGCTATCGTCAAAATTTTGGGTTTTTTGATCATGGGGCAAACTCCGTGTTGCCCAGTCTCATCAAAGCACATGGGCTTCATTTATCTAGAAAGGGCAAAAGAACTGTAGCCCATAAGTTGGCAGGGTTGATTAGGAGGGCTTTAAACTAGGTTTGAAGGGGGAAGGGACGGCAACTGGGCTCTCCAGAGATAGGCCTAAGGGGGTAGAGCCCGAGTTGAGAATGAAATCAATGGCCCAGCTGAAGTGCATGTACACTAATGCAAGCAGTATGGGAAACAAACAAGAGGAGCTGGAAGCCACAGTGCAGCAGGAAAACTATGACATAGTTGCTGTCACAGAAACGTGGTGGGATGACTCACATGACTGGAGTGCTGCTATGGGGGGCTACAAGCTCTTCAGAAAGGACAGGCAGGGAAGGAGAGGTGGAGGAGTGGCTTTATATGTTAGAGAGTCTCTTGACTCTGTTGAAGTTGAGGTCAGCAGTGACAAGGTTGAGTGCCTGTGGGCCAGAATCAGGGGCAAGGCCAACAAGGCTGACACCCTTGTGGGAGTCTGTTACAGACCACCCAACCAGAATGATGAAGGAGATGAATTATTCTACAAGCAGCTGGTGGATGTCTCAAAATGTCCAGCCCCTGTTCTTGTGGGTGACTTTAACCTGCCAGATATCTGCTGGGAGCTTCATACTGCAGAGAAGAGGCAGTCAAGGAGGTTCCTGGAGTGTATAGAGGACAATTTCCTTCATCAACTGGTAAATGAGCCTATCAGGGGGAAGGCCCTGCTAGACCTACTGTTTACAAACAGAGAGGGGCTGGTAGATAATGTAGTGGTTGGAGGTTGCCTGGGGCATAGTGACCATGAAATAATAGAATTTTCAGTCCTCAGGGATGTAAGGAGAGCCACCGTTAAAACCTCTACTTTGGACTTCCAGAGAGCAGATTTTGGTCTATTCAAAAAACTGATTCAGAGCATACCCTGGGAAACAACCCTTAAAGGCAAGGGGGTCCAGGAGGGATGGACATGTTTTAAGAAGGAAATTTTGAATGCACAGCAACAGACTGTCCCAGTGTGCCGAAAGGGCAGCCGGAGGGGAAGACAACCAGCTTGGTTAAATAGGGAGATTCTCAAAGAAATCAGGGATAAAAAGAAAGTTTATAGACTATGGAAAAAAGGGCTGGCTACTTATGAAGAATTTACAGATAGAGCTAGGTCACGCAGAAAAAAATCAGGGAAAGAAAAGTGGAATTTGAAGTAAATTTGGCTATTTCAGTTAGAAATAACAAAAAGTCCTTTTATAAATAGATTAATAACAAAAGGAGAGGCAAGGAAAACCTCCATTCTCTGTTGGACTTGGAGGGAAATATAGTTAACAAAGATGAGGAGAAGACTGAGGTACTTAACACCTACTTTGCCTCAGTTCTCACCAGTAGGACAGGTGGCCCTCAAGACAACTGGCCTCTGGAGCTGGTAGACAGAGAGAGGGAGCTGAATAGCCCTCCTGTATTCCAGGAGGATATAGTTACTGACTTACTGAGCCATCTCGATCCTAACAAGTCTATGGGACCAGATGGGATCCATCCCAGGGTGATGAGGGAGCTGTCAGAAGAGCTTGCCAAACCACTCTCCATCATCTTCCAACAGTCCTGGCTCTCTGGGGAGGTCCCAAGATGATTGGAGGTTGGCGAAATTCACCCCAATCCACAAAAAGGGCTGCAAGCAGGACCCAGGCAACTACAGGCCTGTCAGCCTGACCTCTGTGCCTGGCAGGGTTATGGAGCAGTTCATCCTGAGTGAAATCACACAGCACCTTCAGGATGGACAAGGGATTAGACCCAGCCAGCATGGGTTTAGGAGGGGCAGGTCCTGTCTGACCAACCTGATCTCTTTTTATGATCAGGTGACCCACCTGGTGGATGAGGGGAAGGCTGTGGCTGTGGTCTATCTGGACTTCAGGAAGGCCTTTGACACTGTCTCCCATAATATACTCCTGGAAAAGCTGGTAGCCCATGGCTGGAGGGTCGGGCCCAAAGAGTGCTGGTGATCGGAGCTGCATCCAGCTGGCGGCCGGTCACCAGTGGTGTTCCCCAGGGGTCATTGTTGGGTCCTGTCCTGTTTAACATCTTCATTGATGATTTAGATGAGGGGATTGAGTCCATCATCAGCAAATTTGCTGATGACACCAAGCTGGGAGGGAGTGTCGACCTGCTGGAAGGCAGGAGGGCTCTGCAGAGGGATCTGGATAGACTTGAGAGATGGGCTGATTCCAATGGGATGAAGTTCAATAAGGCCAAGTGCCGGGTCCTGCACTTTGGCCACAACAACACCCTGCAGCGCTACAGGCTGGGGACAGAGTGACTGGAGAGCAGCCAGGCAGAAAGGGACCTTGGAGTACTAACTGACAGGAAGCTCAACATGAGCCAACAGTGTGCCCAGGTGGCCAAGAAGGCCAGTGGCATCCTGTCCTTTATCAAAAATAGCGTGGCCAGCAGGACCAGGGAAGTGATCCTTCCCCTGTACTCTGCGTTGGTGAGGCCACACCTTGAGTGTTGTGTTCAGTTCTGGGCCCCTCAGTTCAGAAAGGATATTGAGGTGCTGGAGTGAGTCCAGAGAAGAGCAACAAGGCTGGTGAAGGGACTGGAGCACAAGTGCTGTGGGGAGAGGCTGAGGGAGCTGAGGTTGTTTAGACTGGAGAAGAGGAGGCTCAGAGGTGACCTCATCACTGTCTATAAATACCTGAAGGGAAGTTCTAGCCAGGTGGGGGCTGGTCTCTTCTCTCAGGCACTCAGCAGTAGGACAAGGGGGCATGGGCTTAAGCTCTGCCAGGGAAAATTTAAGTTGGGTATCAGAAAAAAATTCTTTCCAGAGAGAGTAATCAGGCATTGGAATGGGCTGCCCAGAGAGGTGGTGGATTCACCATCCCTAGAGATTTTTAAACTGAGATTGGACGTGGCGCTGAGTGCCATGATCTAGTAAGTGAACTAGAGTTGGACCAAGGGTTGGACTCGATGATCTTGGAGGTCTTTTCCAACCCAATCGATTCTATAATTCTATGATTCTATGGTGAAACATTGCCTTTATTTCTTAAGCTGAACTCAAACAACTCGAGAATTCATCATTTTCTAATGTTTTATTTTATAGTCTTCCTAATCAGGAAAGCCATGTCCAGTGTCACTTTTATTTTTTTTTTTGGTTAATCCTGTAAGTAATTTAATGCAAAACAAGCAAACGAACATACCCGTAAGAGTGCTTCTGCTGTGATATAATTGCAGGCCATTGGTGCTAATGAAAAAATGGGAAAAGCCATGTTCCAAGGGTCCAAGGATAAGCAGAGTTGAGCACCTGATGTTTTAAATTGGTTAATATCCTGCCTATGGAATAAACCTGTATCTGAATTAAAAGGTTCTAAAATATTTGGAGGAGAAGAAAAGATAGGAACTTTTAGCCATTACTAGTCCTGGGAGCTAACCCAAAAGGTTTGATGGATTCTGTCTTGCTACTATTACAGTTATCTGGATAAAAACTTGATAATACTCTGTGGGTGCCTGGCTGCATATAAAGTTGTGGTTACTTCAATAAATTAATAGAAAAATGTACTGACTGTCATTAGAATATGATTGCTATTGGTATCACAATGTATTTTTGTTGTTCTTTATGGAAAGTATAGAATTTAGGACTTGACTTTCTCAGGGGAAAATAAGCCTAAAAAAGTAATTACCAAATACTCAGTTCAAAGACTAAGAAATTAGTGAAACAGCTATGATCCATTATGCACTCATGCATTTGGATAATTCATACTGATTTGTATTCTGCAGCCCTTTAGAGCCCTTTTCCTGTTGCAGTGAGCAGTCACTGTTTATTCTCTTCACCAATGAAGACTTATCTTTGCAAACCTAACTGGAAATCCCTGTTAATTAGAGTAAAAAAAAAAAAAGGTAAGCAAATTCTGAACTAATCAGCTGTTAACTATCAGTACCAGATTACAGTAACATGCTTTGAAAATCAGATCGGAGGAGAGGAGGGGGAAACCCTTAACAATTCGTGAAGTTGGTAATAAATCTTGCTGACAGGAGATAAACTTCTCCTGTGCTGAGGCAATGGAAGTGGTGTCGATCTATATAGCTGCAGATGTGGCTCCAGGGTACAATCTGTCCAGCTGCTCAGTATCAGTGCTGCCACATGGGCACTGCAACAGGGAAGATAAATAATAAACCTCTTAGTCTAAGAGATAAATAGAATTGGCAGCTGCTAATTTTCACACCAAAAGCCTGCTGGTTCTTGTTGGGGAAAGAGAGTACTTTTAGGTATCTGATGAACATGAATAGAGGAAGAAGGAAATCTCCCTCATTAACTCTTATCTTAGGTGAGTGAGGAAGGATTTAGGATTTTTCTGTTCTATCTTGCAATTGGTTATGCCAAAAATACCCTAAAATCATGAATGCATAGGGAATTTAGGCAGAAGTTTAAAGTTTAACTTGACTGACACAAACTTAAAGAAAGCTGTTTATCCTGACAGCATAGTTTCTGCTTTATAAGCCTGGCAGAATCTCATCCACTAACGCACCAAATCAGGATGCCAAAGGAGATGACCCATTTGTCTTTCCTCCATTCTTAACCTCGAGGAAGTCAGTGCAATGATACTCATTACAAACCTGAAGTATGTGAGAGAAGAATGAGGTGCAAGCAGTTCATTTGGTAGATGTGTAATTACTAAAGAACAGATGAATAACTATGGAAGCCATCCCAGGCTAACCATGGGATGTCTTAAAAACTTATGTGGCTGAAATAATTTCATGATGCCTTTCTGGAGAGTATAGCTCCATATAGATACCCTGCAGAAATATAGAGATCTTAAATCCAGTCATTAAATCCCAGATTAATTCATGTAAATTTTCTAATCCCAGAAAGCAATTACTGAAATATTTTGTCATTCTACCCTTTACAGCTCTTATTGAAGAAGGGAAATACAAGCTTTCATATTTTGAAAAAAAAAAAGTGTTTGCAAAATATTTCCTTCCAGCAATACAGAACAAATCCCTGAAAATCTTCCTTTGCTGTTGTGGTATTTTTGGCTTTAGTTTTAGTTAGGCTTCAGTTCAGCAGGTCCAGAGAGTCTATGTAGATTAGAGGGTACAAGCATCACCTGATTTAAGCAACCAAAGAGATACTTCATATCATTTGATGTCAAAATCAAGTACAAGAGTGTGTAGGAGGGGCCTAGCTCAGTTTCTTCCTGGCTGGGTGCTAAGCAGACCTGCTATCACTGTTGCTGGGGGTGTTGGGCCTCATTCACCACTTCACAGCTGTCTGGTTTGGGAAGCACCCTTTTTTTCTTTTTTTTTTTTTTTTTGTTGGTTTTCTCCTTTCTTGCCAGGTATCCTTTGGGGGGAGCTTGTTGGAGTGTTTTTGTGAGCTGGGGTGGTGGAGATCTGTGTTGTTGGGTAGCCGACTCAGTGGTTGTTGTTGGTTTGGGTTTTTTCCCACATTTGTATATACATGTATTATGGCATATTCTATTTTTAATTGTCTGTCTTTTATATAAAATATAAGAGGCTTGCTATTTCAGGCTTTGGGGGGGGTGGTGGTTTTTTGTGGTTTTTTTTGTTTTATTTCTTGGGGTTTGTTTTAATTTTGGGGGGTTTGTGTTGTTTTGGTTGTTTTTTTTTGTTTGTTTGTTTTGTTTTGTTTTTTCCTCCTCTTCATTTTTGTTTCCCTCCCTCCTATTCCCTTGGTAAAGACAGTGGGTTCTCTGTGTTGGGCAGTTGGCATTTTGCCAGCTCACCCTAACACAGCTGGTTAATAAGAAATCATATTGTATGGATTAACGAGCTTCAGGTAAATAATATTACAATGTTTTCCTCTTAATTTTGTCTTGGAGAAAGAGATTGAAAAGACCCTGGTATAAACTTACTAAGAAGCCTGATTGTGGACTTTAAAAATTGTATATTAAAATGAAATCTTCTGGCATGTAGGTAGAAGGATACTGCCTGCAGTACTATGTTTTCTGATGCCATCCAGGGAGATAATGAATCCATGTCTGTGGAAATTGGTTCATTAATATTTCATTGAGCCAGCTTCAGTACAATTCATGAACTGTTCTATAATGTCAGTAAGTGAATTCAATGAGTTTTAGAGCTTAACAAATCTGGAGCAAAAAGTAAAAACAGTGTGAGTTAGTAATTAGCAGTGGAATTTGCTATATGAACGGATCTCTGGCAATAGTATTTTATGGGTGTATTTCACCTTTAGAAAAGCCTAAATGAAAGAGCTGCAAACGTGCACACACATGTGGACTCAGAAAGTGATTTTAAAGTAAAGAATCTTTGCACTGGATTGGAAGAAAAAAATTACCCTCTTAATCCATTTTTGGTTGTTTGAAATTTTAGCCTGGGCTGGATTTGTGTTTTTCAGTGGTAGATATCTTTATAATGGGCTCTTGCTACTTAAGCCTTGGCAAATATAATTGCAGAACCTAATGCATACATTGTGACACAAACTTCGCTGTTCTGTCTCCATTGGGAAGTCTGCGGGAAAGAAGAGTTTTACACAGCAGCATACAATGAAGCTTGTTATTTTGCTACATTTTGTTCAATCAAAGGACATGGGACAGATGTGAACATTTAAGCCATCTTGGAAGAAATAACTGTTGAACACGGTACATAGCTGAGGTTTTGGGTCAGAAAGGCATGCCAGCAGCTCAATTCACCATGCAGAACTGACAACAAAGGAACTGATTAGGAAAAGATATTCAAATTGCCTTGTCAACTAAATAATTGGTCTTTGAGTGTTCCTAAAAGGGGACCAATAAATAAATTTATTTTCATTTTGTATCAGTGTCTCTAAGACCATGTCTGACTAACCTCTATTGATGTCTTTTAATTAAACCATGCTTGATGTGCTTATGCTGCAGTGGTGCATACTGAGTTGTATGCTAGACATTCCAGATAAAGTAATTATGCTATTTGTCACTGTCATGATTAATGTGTGACAGTTGTTATGACAGCTGTGCCACTGTTTTGTCACAACACTATGTTCATCCATAACAAAATTAGGTCTCTTGTTCAAAGGTACGCACTTGCTACTAGTTCCCTGAGAAGTCAACAATGAAGAAAACTGAGAAGGAATATTACATGAACTCTGTGACAAATAAAAGAATTATATCTTTATTTTTCCTTTAAATGATGCTTTCCTGCATTGGAAATGCAGATAGCTCACCTTTAGTGAACAAGCTGTCATATAGAGCCAATCCACAACTAATCTAACAAATAAGGTCTTTCTATGTGAAGGGATTGCTTCATAATTTGAATTTACCTTGTTAGGCACTGCTTTAGATGTTATCTAAATTGCAATTGGCTGTGGCACTTGGGGGAGGAAGGCCTGGAAATGAGGACGTCCGAAGAAAGAGCAAAGGTTGTAAATAACAGAAGTGAAGAAAGACATCATCTTCTCCCTTAGTAGCCAGTCAGGCAAAGCAAAAAAATAACCTTTTCTACATTTGCTCCCACCCTTCTCTTATGCATACATACCTTCACTTGTTTTAAACTAACTGAAATCTAACTCCACACTGGATCTTAAACCATCTAATTCAGTACTGTTATTAATGTTACCTAAAACTATTTCTTATGAATCACTGAAACCAGATTGTACCATTATTTCATTATTCTTTAAGTTTTGTTGACATGCCTATTGTGCATGCTGTTCAAGTACAGAAAAATATACTTTGGCTTCTGCCTGCTATCACAAGAGAAGGCATGAAACAGGACCCTTAGAGTAGAACAGCCCACATACTGCCAATGTGATTTATTTTAAAAAGAACTCATATATTTAAAAGTAGGAAAGACCTTATTTTTTTTCTTATAAACTCATTTGAAGATTATAAATGTTTTAATTGTATCTCATTTTCTCTGATGTAGTTTGGATGAGACATATATGGTGTATTTTACGGCTCTAACCTACTCTCAGATGCAGGAGAAATTAATGCCTGCTGTTAACTGTATTTCATCCCACTACTAGAACATTTTATGTGTTGCTACTAAACTTTTTATGTCAAATATCATAAGCACTATGTAGTGCTTTTTGCATCTCAGTACTTACATCTGAGCCAAGTGGACTGTTTGGAATTGTCTGTAAAGATTCATCTTTTGTTCCTATTTGATGAAAGAAGATGCATCGGGGAATTTCTAAATCAGTTCAAAAAAATATGTAGTACAGAGTCAGATTTTCTTTCCACTGATCATTTCAAGATTATGCAGAGTCAGTTTTTTTTGCCTGTTGGAAATAAAGAGCATTGCCAGTGAATGTTGTGTCTATATATTTGTGTTGAATGAATGTTCTGATACCCTTGCATAAATATATGTTAAATGAGACAATCATTAAGATAAAATATCTGAATTTAAAATACTTTTCCACTTCTTGGAAATGCATGTGAGATCACTGTAATATATTCACATCACTAGCCATATGTACAGTAGAATATGAGGGATACTTTGCATAGATAAAAAAATTTACTTAAAAAAATTAAACCACAAGCTTGTGGACAACTCTAGATTCATGTATATTATGTTCTAGTATTTTTCAAAGGCTACATTGAAACCCCTTATAAGGAAGAGAATACTAAGTTTTAGTACAGAATCATTACAGTATTAGCATAAAAAGTGATAACCGACGTGATAACAAACAGATGTGTGCAAACTTCATATGAAGATTTATACGTTTTATAGTTTTTCTTCTTATGAGTCTCAGTCTAAGTGAAAATACACAAAATTCTCTGTTGATACTCTCAGCATTAATTGTGGCTGTGGCCAGGAAGAAACTGTTCTGATGAGTAGCAGTTTGGACAATTCTATATTTTAGATTAACATAATTTAAAGCCAAAATTCACCCACACCCATTTTACCTATAAATGTTAAACATTTGTAGTGGCAAAGAAACTTCCTAAAATGTTCCGTGATATTTTAAAATGGAGTAGAATGTTCCTTGACAGAAAACACCTTTCACAATGAAAAAGTCCAACTTTAAATACCAAACACATCTCAATGGAAAGCAGGCACCACTTTTAATGAGGACATCAACTGTGTTTTATTTTCATTTACATAGTAAAAAAATTATTTTAAAAAAAATTTCTACCATTAAATTTCTAAAGAAACGCTTTTACCCTTAGATTTCTTCTAATGCTTTATTATTTCCCTTTAAGTCTGGTTTGGAAATTCATTCTCACCTGAGGATTATCAACTCTCTTTTGATAGCAAAGTGTGTTTTCACTCTGTTTGAAAAAAATAATTCAAGGTTCTTCTGAATTATTATGTACTGAAATCTCAGTGCTCTTGCATGGCTCTTCCTGCAAGTTCAAAAAAGATATGGTAAACCATTCTTTTTCTGAAATTTTCTGTATATTTCCAACTTTTTCAGATTTCATGTGAAGTCTATCAGTGCAGAAACTAGTCTCTATATATGAGAAATAAAATATTTTTTGCGGATAATGTTGATACACTACTTCCTCTAATTCAGTAATGGTTTTTATTAAATATTTTAGTTTAGTTATTTCAGTTTAGTTTTAGTTTAGTTATTTTAGTTGAACATTACTCACAAAATCACATGTCATGATATTGTGAGTATTAGCCTGTTCTGGTGTCTGCCTCTACTTTATATAATATGCCTGCAGAATGTGCCTCCAGAAAGATGAACTGGAAGGATGATCCTGAAAAACCTCTTCCACAAATTTTTTCAAAACCATTGCTTATCATGAAGATCACCTGTAAGGAACATCTATAAACATGTGTACAGGCATATATATATAACAAAGACTGTGAATGTTTATTGCAGTGTTTTGTTGATCTTTCTACTTATATGAAGGCACTTTGAAACCTTCATGGTTAATTGCTGATTACCAGTGTGATCCTGTCAAAAAAGCAGGTTAGACCAGGTTAGACATGGGCATACTGTGGTTCAAGGAGTCAACGTATTTTTGCATACAATAAGTCAACAGTTGAACAACAGGACCCATTTCCAGTGATATTTTGAATTAACATTTCTCATTTATATGTAAACAGTGTTGTCACATCTCATTTATATGTAAACAGTGTTGTCACAAGTGCATGCTACAACAGGTTTACAGATCCAGACTTCTTTGCTGACTTTTATGACTGAACCATTTTAAATGTTTGATTGTCTTCTGAATTATACCATTGTTATTATTATGTGTAGGGAATGAATTGAATGTCCTACTTACCCTTGGGACAATATGGAACAGAAGGTGCAGTGTCAGCAGACAGCTTTGAACACCTGGCCTGCCAGCATCAGGATTGTTGTCTGGGTCTAAAAAAGAGGAAGTAGATTTTATATGCAGTAGAACCAATGCATTTTATTCCTATGAGCACTGATAAAAGTCATTCTGTATGACTGTTGATGTAGTGGTAAATAACTCTTTTTCTGAAAGATATGGCTACCAAAGAGGCAGTGATAAAGTCTGGGGAACAAATGAAAGGTTTGCCTTTTCCGTAGGGCCTGGTGCTGCCATACAGCACTGTAAGGATGTGTGAGTTTTCAGTGTCTTCGCCTCCGAAATAAACTTTTTTGAATCCTTCCAACTGCTTTGGCATTTACTGGGGGAATACCTGATTATACTTTGCTTTACATTTTTGACACAGTCAGCAGTACCCCAAAATAACCATGCAGTAGTTGTGGAAAAGGTTGAGGACTGGGGAAGCCATGTTGGTTGTTCACCATGCTGTCAGATGGGCAAGGACACCTGTGGCCACCTTTTTTGAGACAATGACTGCTCTGGAAACCTGGCTTGAAGTGAGGTCTGTGACAAGCTGGCCCACAGATGACTGGAGAGGTTCTGTGTACCCTGCTGTGGGGTTTGGCACATGAATCTACTCAAATGTTTACGAGCAAGGTAGGCTGATTTCTGCTGACTGGGCTCAGAGCCCTTGACCAGGAGATTACGGCTTTGTGGGGCCAAGTGGCAACCCTGGAAAAGCAGATCGATGATATGAACACTGAACAGAGCATGTAGGGGGCTGTGTTGACCAGCAGAGGTGGGAGCTGCGACAAGTCGAAGAGCGCTTGGTGTCCTGCATCACTGATACGCAGCCGGCAGAGCAGTGTACAGTATGGTCTTACCTTCCCGAGTTTTTTCCCTTATCACTGGTCCCTCTGGGGTTTTGGGGAGGTGAATTGGGTGTTTTTGACAGTCTTTGGATTCCACAGTTGACCTTGAGCCTGGGGCAGAGGGCACTGGCCAGGTGTGGACCCCAACCCGACTTAGTTGTGTTTTGCCAGACAGGGAGGTGCAGATTGATAGGTCATATTCCTCAGGAACGCTGGAATGGCTCTCAGATGCTTGTGGGCTGGGGCGCGGGGGCTCCATGTGGACTGGCTTTTGATGAGCAGCAGAACACGGGGCTACGGCATTTCCAGAGCTTTGCTGCTCGCTGCAGCTTAGGTGGGACATATGCCCCCTCCCCCCTCCACCCCCCCCAGCTTGTGTCCCTGCTCCTTTCCCCGTAGCTATTCACAGTGATCTGAGAAGGGGAGCCACTTGGCTCCACCTGGCTGCAGCGGGGCCCATGCCAGGTGACTGTGTCCCACTCTCTGGGGTGCTTTTTTCTGGCACTGAAGGGGGCTCAGTTGTTTGTTTCCTGGGATGTATTGTCCTCCTGGACAGCTTTGTTTCAAGTGCTAATGGGGTGGAGAAGTGAATCCTTCCAACTGCTTTGGTATTTACTGGGTATATTGAGTATACCTGAGTATATTTTGCTTTAAAGTTGAGGATGATGTAAAGAGTGTGGTGTGATTACTTTCTAACTTCCACAGTTATGTGCATTTTCAGTATACTCTGTACCCCAAGAAGAAAATAAAAAGGTACCCCTTTCCTCAGAAAAGCTCAGCTCTGTCTATCTTCATCTCACTACTCTTTCTTCTTAGGCAGAACAGAACAAGGGCACCTGAACACAACCTTTTAAGAGAGGAAACCAGTCAGAAAAAAATTCTGGTATGTGGTTTGCAAACATGGCAATAATTTCTGAAAGCATTTTGGCAGTATTTTTAGAAATGGTCCAAATGAATTTCTTGTATGCTAAACAAGAAAATTTATAGCTGTGCTTGAAATTTATACTTCTGTGTTCTATCTAATCCATGAAAGGGACTAGAGAAATTCTAGAAAACTACAAGCATGTGATAAGAATTAAGAGTTTCTGCTTATGTAATGAGTACTGAATGAAACATAGTAACAATTCCAAAACTGAAATATTTAATTGGT
The DNA here is from genome assembly GCF_047495875.1 of Pithys albifrons albifrons. Classification (NCBI taxonomy): domain Eukaryota; kingdom Metazoa; phylum Chordata; class Aves; order Passeriformes; family Thamnophilidae; genus Pithys; species Pithys albifrons. The sequence goes on along the minus strand of NC_092497.1, from coordinate 74,447,564 downwards.
ACAGAATACCTATCAGTAAAACTGTGAGGCTGGATAATTAAATGACTCCTAATGACATGGAAATTAGAGACAACAGACTGAAAGTATCAGGAACATAAAAAACCAGTTACAACTGACTTTAAAGATTGTTTAAAAAAACAGTAATGCTTTTTGACCCCACTTGGGGTTACTTTTCCAGGAGCAAGAGAGTAGAATTTGAATGCATTTAATAGGAGGACACAAATAGACTGTTATCAACTAGTGACATATTAAGTCCAGAGAGGAAGTGTGAAATTTAGGTACTGATTGGAAACAGCTTCTAAACATCTCTATTCAGCAAGTTACAGTGAAATAAAGAAAAAATAAAAGTTAAAAAACCAGACAAAAATGTTTTGATAATGTAATAGATGACAAAGGGTGAATCTCCAAACCAATAGAATGAACTTTCTTATATTTCTCCTTGCTTCAATTTACAGCCTTAAACAGCAGGGAGACTGATCGCGGGCAGTGCCCATGTGTTGTTCAGACAAACTTAGAAAAATATCCATAAACTAAACCAGAAATACTGTAATTCTTTGGTGACCAAGTAAAGCAGCATCTATGAATTCATTCACTCTGGGATGAAAATGGATTTTGTCATGCAAACATTATTTCTGATTATTGGATGTTGATTACTACTAGCCTTTCTCAAATAATATAAGTTACTCTGATCCCAGCAAGTAGGTTGTAACTGGTAAAACCATTTTACTATCTGGCTAAGTGTAAATAAAATAATAGGATCTAGTTAATTACTGTGTAAAACTGTAAATATATGGCATAAAAAACATAAAACAGCAAAAGTCCTGTATATTTGCAGGCTATATCAAAGTCAGTAACAAAACACATTTAAATAATTAAGTCTATACCTTATTGCTTCCTGAGTTCAGACAGAATAGTCTTATATCTCAATCTGCATTTCCTTCGTGTTGCAGAACATTAACATTGTAGATCAACTGATAGGGAAAATGAGACCATAAGTTACTGGCACTTACTCTGTGCAACAAGTTCAAAACAGACCAAAGACTTGTGGAAGTAAGCACCACATCCTTTTTCCTCTAAGTTGTAGGAAATAACAGCAGTAGAGAGAGGCCCTCAGCAAGCAAGTCACATACTGATCATGCAGAGGAGGAAAAGCAACCTCATTGTTAATGAGGAAATTACTGTCTCCTGACCTTGCACATACTTGAAACGTTGTGTATAGAAGTCTTGAAGATTTGAAATATTGTCTGTTAAGGGGATGGGTGGAAGTGGGGTTGTGTATCTTGATTTGCCCTTAATGGATATGATTTTCGCTTAAACTTTAGCCAGACTCAGGTTAGTTTTCTAGACTATGAAAAAACCTGAGGGTTGAAATAAAGAGTGACCTTCCAGGTGATCATATTCACTGCTTGTTCATGATCTGGCGGTTAAATATGGAGACTCCCTGCCCATTTTGCTCTGTCCCTGTATTACTGCAGACACAACTGCTCTTGGCTAGTTCACTGGCAAAGGGACATGCCCTGTTGCCTTGAGATTTTAACAATAAGAAACAAGGTCACAGATAATACCATCGAATATGTGTAGTCTGTTCCAAAGCTGGACAAACAGTACTATAAGCAAATCCAAATATTTTCCAGGTTTATGTATAGCACTAGATATGTCTTAAAGACTGTAAATAGGCTGTTATTTTTTTCCATGCTTTTTGTTTCTCCCTGTAATTTTTTTAAAAAATATAGTGATTGAAGTCATGCTAATCTTGAATAGCATGCTTATATCTTCTTACTTTCATCAGGATGTTATATAAGTTGAGCACCAATCTTCCAAATATGTATACGCTAGTCTTTAATGTTGTACATAATTCTGAAAAGCAAGACATATTTGACCAGACAAAGTGCTTTCTAGTATCTCATCTAGATGTCTTCCATGGCATGATATTATGTTATGCAGATGTACCCTGAGTGTTTAGAAAAGTAAGAGTGTGAGCCAAAAAAGCTAAGGAATTGAATTGTTTTATTTATTTATTTATTTATTATCCTTCAAAAACCTCTCAGCATTTGAATAGGTCAGGACTGTGCTTCTGATCTTGCATTGTATCCATCCATTTGCCATTAATTTGACTTAGGTACAGGTGGAATTAATATATGTGAAAATATATTAAATATTATCATTTTATTACATTGGTATAAAACAGAGAATGTCCAATGTCTTTAATTTTTTTCACATTCTGTACAATATTGAACAGACATTTGACAAGCATTAGCTGGGAGATGACCTGAAATATCATAACTGAAAGAACACAAATAACTTTCTGCAAGAACAGAACACAATACCCTTGCTGGCCTTTCTCTGGTAAGCAGGTTTCAAAAGACAAAACTTAGAGAAACTCAAGAGCTTGCACATTGTGGGGGGATGACAATGTGTGTGAATCTCCTAAGGTCTGAGGTAATTAATGAATGCACCCTTAAGGGTCAGAGAATACCAGTACAATGCTTCCAGGTATATTAGGTGAACTGACTAACCAATAGTGTCATGACATGTTGGATATAAGAGTATATAAAAGGTGGTGCTGTAACTAAAAATAAACTCTTAGTTGTAAGTCTTCTGATGCCTGCTATGCCTGAGCTTTTCTGACCATCATTAACGCACCCCCCTTAACCCTACAAACAGTGACCTCAATAGCTCATTAATATATTGGCTTTATTTTTTGTGTAAACTCATGGAAGTGTGTCCCCACATGGCTGCATAATCCATTGTAGACCCAGCTTCATTCCTAGAATGTCCAGCTTCATTCCTAGAAGGTGAATCCCCAGCTGAACCTGTTGTACCTGACTGCCTGGAGACCACTGAAGCAGTTTATGCCAGCTGTCCAGACCTTGAAGAAGAACCACTCCTGGAAGCAGAAAATTGGTTTTCTACTGGTAGCAGCTTCATGAAACAAGGTAGTCAAATCAAATCCTCTGCCTACAGGAACTTCAGCCCAGAAAGCAGAATTGGCAACATTCACCCAAGCTCTAGAACTGGCAAAAGAAAGACGAATCAACATCTGGACTGACTTTAAATAAGTCTTTGGCATAGTCCATGCCCATGGAGCATTTTGGAAAGAGAGAAGACTTTTAACTGCACAAAGAAAATATGTTGAAGAAATTCTACAATTGTTAGTAGCAGTACAACTCCCATCAGAGGTGGCCATTATGCACTGCAAAAGACACCAAAGAGGTAACAGTGTTCAAGAAGTAAGTAACATAAAAGCTGATGCTGAGGCAAAACAAGCTGCTGAAAAAGTAAAGAGCAAATAGCAGTCCAAGTACCAAAGGATATAAGAACTGACAGACAGGTAGTGTATCAAGACTCGGATTTCAAATAGAAATAATAATAATAATAATAATAATAATAATAATGCAGCAAAACCAAAAAAATAGTCAGGTAGTACTACCTGAAAAATTAATTTAGCATTTTGTGAAGCTGAACATGAAAAAACACATTAGAAATTAGATTTATTACACCAATATTTAAGAACCCGAGTAGCAAGGCCAAATCCGTTCACAACAATAAAACAAGTGACATCTCAATGTGAAACATGTCTGAAAAATAACCCAAATACTAGAACCAAAATACAACAAAGAGCAATAGACAAAAGAAGCTCATAAGAAAGCGGCATTTCTGTTGTCTTTTGGGTTTCACAGATACCTTTCCTGAGTGACCAGAAACCATCCCATGCAAAACGAATAAATCAAAATAAGTTTTTTAAGATTCTGGTAAATTAAATAATACTACCTTAATTTAAACTGTATTTATGTACCTTTAGTGATTAAGTATATCTTAAGAATTTTTCAGGAGACCCTCTACAAGAAAAATGAGATGGACTGTTTCAGGTGTTGCTAACCTGTTCACAGCAGTCTGAATAAAAGAAAAGCCTACCTAGATTCACTACTCCCAAGTCCAGAAAGCTCCTGAGAGAAAAAAAAAAAATGAACCTCAGAACCTGTGAGATCCGCAACCCTGAAATTCACTTGACATAAGTTGTTGGACTTTTGATGAGTATACTGACTTTAACACAAGCTTTTATTTTAGAATGGCCACAGTCTCAAGCCTTTATTAAGTATTTTAGCAGGGTGAGATGGCAATGTAAGTATTTTATGTGAGAAATAGCTGTGTATGTGTTAGAATTTTGTCTCATTATATGTTGCATCGTGATGTACCTGAATTGCATATTGGCACGGATATCAACCCGTTTAAAGAAATGCTAAAACACTGAGACATAGAGAAAATAGTCCAAGAAGTAAACAAAACTACTCAGTGCATGCTATGGAAAATTAAACATGATACTGAAAGCATTAAAACTATCTTAACTGAAATTGAACAAGTGGCAACCCACCACTGGTGGGACATTTTTTATGGGATATTCACCCACCGCCTCACAAGTTTTTAACTCCCTGTTACACCCAATCATAATTTTAGCAGCAGCAATAATCGTGCTGACACTGTCTGACACTGCCTGTGGTACAAATTAAGCACCCTAATCAGAAGAATGCAAGTGATGCTGAGTATGATACATACATACCAAAACCCAATAAAACTAAAACTGAATGAAAGATTTCATACACTTTGAAAGAGAATGGGAACTGAAAGAGACCTGCAGTTTTGTGAAATTTCTAACTCTGCTTTGCAAAATGTTGTCTGCATAGCAAGGCCGCTTCACTCATGAAGCAGCATGAAGTGATGGAGTCACTTTGTTCTGGTACACACTGACTAGCAACTATAGAGACCATGTATTACAAGTCATAAAGCTAGACACTTCAATGGGATGAAATGTAAATATCCAAGGTTTTGTAGAATTAAAACCAAGATTTTACAAGTTTGACTGGTCATGTCATTGAACAAAGAAAAGGCATAAGTTCAACAGCGATGAAGATGCTTCAAGACCCCCAAGGAGACCACTACCCAAATTTCAAGCCAAAAGGAAAGCTCCACCCAAGATTTTGCCCAGTCATTAATATATGAAAATTAGAAGGTGTAACTATAAACTCAAGACTGTACAAAAGGCTTATTTTACACAAACAAATTAGGCAAGTTTTTGCCCAGTATGAACTGGCTTGTCTCCAATGTTGTTAATAAATAACTCTGCTGCTAAAAAGATAAAAAGCTTCTAGGCAGTTATTTCGAGGGGTTTTGGCTATCAGTCTGTATTTTGAAGAAACTGTGTACATATGCATATATATGTACATGCATGAATACAAATAAATACAAATATCTATAAATACAAATGGATCTGTGTTGTAGCTACTTCTATCTGTCCATCTTATATGTATAAGGATTACATTTATGTAGGATAATTTTAAATAACCTGATTGCTAAATGAATAGAATACAGTAACCATTATAATGATTTCTTTATTTTTCAGAGCAAATGCTTTTTGAATGTTCTGTACTAATTCAACACTCTTCTTACAAAGCCAGAGGAGCACACAAGACAGATACTAAAGTGTGTCTGGAATTCCATCAAACATTGATCTTAGGACAGGATGTGATAAAACTGGTAGACTACTCTAGTCTGCAAACGCCTAATCTGTTTTATATGTATTAACAACTAGAGAAAGTGCAAAATCAAACATACACCCTCTGTATAGCTCTGAGCAACCACATTTATGTCAACCGTTAAGTCCATCTAAGTTTGCTCAAATAATGACCAAAACATAAGTACCACTACTGTAAACTTTGCTCAAAAATCAAAACCAGCTCTTTACTACTAGTAATAAATAAGTTATTCTTTAGGAGATTTTTAATTGTGATAAACTGTGATATCCTAATGACTAGCAATGAAGACCAAGTGTAGTACTCTTATATGATAGTTGCTTTTGTATCCAATTTACAATACTCAAGTACTTTCAGGTCTATTATTGCAGTTTATTTCCTAATCATCACGGCGAGACTTCACAAACAAAGATTTCAGAAGGGCTCTACCCACGTGGGTGTTGTTTCGAGCCTGCACAGTGGATTTTTCAGGTGAGGCACAGCGAGTGCAGAACTGGCCCCACCCGTTAACTCCTAAGGTTCATCTGCCAAGGCTGAGTGAGCTTGGATGGTAACAGTGAAGTCCTCAAGACTAGAACAGCATCCAGTGTTCCTGGGAGGTCTCCCATCCAAGCACTAATCAGGGCCGACCCTGCTGAGCTTCCAAGATCAGATGGGATCAGGCATCAGAGTGGCATTTAACTGCCATCCTACAAAAACCTAAAAATATGTAAATTATATTCTTAATCACCACAATGTAATATATCCATCTGTAAACATTCCCTGTTTTTGTAATTGCAAGTGAAGTGTTTTTGCTTTATTTTGTAATCCCTTTTCCCTCTCCACCAAAAATGTGAAGAATATTACTTCCTGTGGAATAACCTTTGTGCAACAGGAGTATTTTTTGTCACACTGGGATCTTTTTTTACTTCCTTCCAGTGGTCAGATTGTGTGGCACTCTGCCAGTATTCTATGGTGTTTTGTGAAAGACTTCCAGGCAGAAAATGGTGTCAGTCAAATCTTAGTCAATATGAGAACTGTTACACAATGGTTGCTTCAAAATTTTTTTAATACCTGGGTGTTTTTGTTACTGATACTAAATAAAAAGTCTTTGCAATGAATTTTAAATGAAGAAAAATCTCTCACCAGAGATTTGTTAAAAGCAGGCTAACAGTTGCTCTCTTTCCCAACCCATCTCCACTTTAGTAGAAGGGGTTTAAATTATATATTAACCTAAAAGGTAAACAGAATAAAATAGGTAGTTAAATATTAATGGCAGATGTAGTGGAATTGTCCTACATAGCACTTAAAATGGCCTGAATGATTGAGCTGTGATTTGCCCTCCCTTAGGTATTGAAAAATTCAGCAGCACTATTTAATAAATGTTCATATTCGTAGCCACTCACATTTACACGGCAGCACTTCCAGGAGAGTGCTTACTAAAGAAAACATTTTAATGGAAGGTGAACTTGCCTGTACAGTGAGTCACCTTAAATTATACAAACCATGTTGTAGAAGAGACAGGGAAATCTCTAAACAAACAAATGAGAAGCATGCATAACTTAAAAGCATCTTCTCTTAAGAAGAACTGCCCATGGATTGTAAAGGGCTTTCTGAATCCAAAGGTAATTTGAAGCTTTCAAAAATTCATTTTGTTTGTGTTTTAAAAATACTTAACCTTCACTACCCATGTGAAATCATCTCCATGCTGACTCACACTGAGTACATTATTATTACTGTAATGCCACCTGCCTGATCTAAAGGAGGAGAAAGAGTGACAAAACAAAACTTGCATCACAAATCAATCAAAGGTTGAAGTAGTTCTTCTCCAGGTTATGCTCCGTATATTCAATTTGCATATGCAGTATATGAACAGTATTAAAATATTTATTAGCAAATTAACTAATGAATTCACAACAAAACCTTAGGAAATAAACATTAAAAAATCCGGAGAGCTAGATGTATAAATATGGAAACTAGTGAGGTTGTTGAAGGATCTGTTCTTTATACATTGATTTTTGCCTACATGTGATTTGGTGGTTATTCCAGGAAGGAGGCAGCATACCTCTGTTAGGGCCTGCATCAAATTTTGCCATTGCTCCTGGTCACCAGGCACATGGGCAAGAAAGAAACACACTTTCTTGTTTTCTGGATATTCACAGTAGACATACTCTTAGAAACCCAGTGACTGCAGCATGAGCGACATTTGTGTTCTCCTCCAGGTCGTGGGTCTTTGACTTTTTTGTATGTGTTATTTCTCTCATTAGTGTGTTCAAGTCCACAGCCTGGGGCAATGGTGTAAGGAAGCATAGCTCATGTTCAAGTGAAGTATTAGCTCTAGAGCACTGTGACCTTTGTCTCTCTTGTTACTAACACCACAAAGGTCCCTTCTGACGTTTGTGACACTTTAGTTCTGCTCATCAATTCTCTGTACAAAAAAAACGATATCCCATGGCAGCTCATTTTAGTGCACCCTGGCAGCTCTAGGAAAACACTAGGGTAGTTTTGACCAAAGTATTTGGCTCCAAGGGAAGTTATACTGGTTGTGCTGTACAGATTGACACAGTAACCAAAGACTTGGGTTGTCTTGGCAGGTGGAGGAAGTTTAGAATAAAATAGTGTTTTCTCTTATGAGAATTTAGGTTAATTCTACTAGAGTGAAATGGTGGCAAGTTTATACTTCTTACAGAAGATGTATCAGTCAACATGGGTCTGCCAAATATTTTCACAAGAAAGAAGCTTCACTGAAGGTTAGCGTGGTTGCAGGCAAGATTTAACTCAGTTCTTGCACTTTGGACGAACTCAAGTAGATTTCAGAAATACTTTCTCTCTAACACGTGCTTTTTTCTGGAAGTTAAGACAAATTTAGCCATTTCAAAATTCAGACTTGGTTTCCATGAAGCAGTCTGAGAAACTAGGAGGCACTAGCAACAGTCACCACAAAACAAGGATATGCTAATTATGTAGTGCCAGAAAGATAAACTTCTCAGCTCAAAAGTGGAAATGTGTCAGAGAAACCAGGCCTAAGAATACCAGCTCAGTCGCTGTCATAGAAAGTGATGCACACTCAAGCGCAGAAGCAACTTTCAAACATCTCATGAATTGACAGTGGAAGTTGAAAATGTTTACAGTCTTGATAAAATCTTATTTATTATTTGTAATTCTCTTAACTGATTTCCTGAAATGAAGAGTATTTAAAAACTGTGTACATGGAAACTTTTTGACTAATCAAGACTTTTTTATAACTGCTTTTAAAAACTCTTCCACAAAACATCTCATCACAAAAGAATTCATTAAGTACAGTAATATACATTACAAAAATGGTCTGGGGAAAAAAGCAATGCTAGGTAAGATTTATTCTTCGGTGATAGCTGAGAACCTCACCTGGAAACAGATTACAATAAAATATTTCTCAGGGGATTGAAATTAATCTTTTTTAACCATTCCTTTATTGGGTTTGTGGAGATAGTAAGAGAGCTGTGTACATCCTGTTAAAGTAGTGTAGTGTGAAGTCAAGTTGTGGGAGGTAGAGATGCTTCCTGATGACCTAGAAGCTCCCAGGTACTGTGGTATCATAACTCTTGACAGCCTTTACCAAAACTAAGAGAAGAAAACACATTGCACCTAACTTGGATCAGGCTGGTAGAGGAGTGCAGAAAAAATAAATGAATTAGTAACCCAGGTTAAAATTCATTATTACTCAATATTAATTATTTGTGAAAATGTTTAACATGAGTGAATTGTGCTGGTTTAAAGGTAAACCAGCAGGAGAAACAAACTCAACACAAAATAGATTATAAGTCAGTTACAATTTAATAAAAATATTACAATAAATGCAATGGCAAAAAGATAAATTGGTTTTAACCCATGAAACCCAGAAATATAACCCAGCCCCATGGGGCACAAACACAATGGTGTTTGTTGGCCCCTGTGCTGAGCCCCACATGATTCCCCTAAGTCCAAAGCAAAAGGAAGTGAAAAAACCTGTTGGTGTAGATGATGGTCACAGTCTGGTTGAGAGCGGTGGTTTCCTCCTGTCAAGGTTCTCATCCTCCTCTGGATCCAATGAGAGGTTCCCTGAGGTCTTCAAACCCCAAGATTATATACCCTCAGATCCAGCTGGGAATGCCCAGTACCTCCCCCGAGACAGGGAACTCCACAATGGGTGATCTGACTCTGTGAGTCATGGGGTATTTTGGAATTGTTGATGGCCCGTTAGCAGACACATCCCTTCAGGCTGGGTGTAAAGGTACTAACGACTTCCTGGAGGTAGTTATCACTGCTCTTATCTCACAGGTGTCATTAACACCCAGCTCACAACTTGAGGAGTAGGGTGTGCCCTGGGCAGCTGCTGCAAATGTTCCATTGTTAACACTTCTTGGGAAATTAATAGAGGGTGTAGAATACACAGCTTTGGTCACACTCACACAGTGATAAACTGGTCCTGGCTGCTGAACTAGGACAGGAATAAGCTGAGTTATGCAGTCCAGTACTGCTGGATGACATGGTTTAGCTGATTTCAGTAATTTCAGTAGGTCAGCCTGGTTACTTGTTTTGGGCTGAAGGTATATGCTCACTCAGAGAAGATTTGAGGGAAAAAGACTTTCTGCTCAAGCTTCAACAAAAACTACACCACAGGTGACAAGAAGCTTTGCTGCCAGAGTAAAATGTTAAATTTTCAGATAAACAGAAAAATAAGACTATCTACAGTACTGCCATTTGGCTCCCAGATCAGTGGCTACAGATTTGAGAGCCTATGATCATAATAAAAACATGTCTGTGATTTCTTTAATGAAGACAAGGATCTGCAGATCACCTCCAGGCAGGCTCAGTGAGTTTGACTGCCAGTTCTGTTGATAGGGAGGACAAGGCTTCTCAAAGCTTTTTAGTCAGTAGAGGGTCCTTTCTCTTACAAATACAAGTTATGGGAAACAGGCTACCCACCACGTGGGTAAATATCAAATAGCACTATGAGAAGACAACAGTGAGAAAAACACTGTGTGTGACCTTGGCTGTTCCCTCTTTCAAGAGCAAGAAGTAGCAGAAGAATAAAGAAAGTGGTGATTCCAATTCTTAATAGAGGAAAGTTATAGATGAAGGATTTCGGGGTCCTTGTTATTTTGTGCATTTCCTAAGAGTAACTTTCATGAGTTTAATGCAGTTCAGAATGTAGCTTCTCAACAGAAGAAGAATGTTCTTGGCTCCCATTAGCTAATTTGTGCTAAAGGTACACTAGTGTTTTTCTTGTGTTCTTATTTTCATCAATACCTATTTCGTAACTTGACACCATCTGAGTCTGTATAGGTGTTCTCAAACTAGCATAAACTGGATTTGGATTAAGAAATGCCAATTCAATTCTTAACTGAAGTGAACTGGATTTAAAGTGAAATAAAAGTTTCTAAGTGTACAAACATATATTACTTGGGCTTTTATTTAATTTGGATTTTGTATATAATTTATATTTAATACCAGCAATTTTATATTAAAAAATTCCGTATAACATATGAAACTGAAATTGGTTAAAAACTTCAGAATTAAACATCATCTTCTAGTGTTACTGCACACTGCCTGTTCACAAGACACTCTAGAAGGAAACATAACATTCAAATTTTTGTAAATACTAGAAACCACCTCTATACCATTCCATCCACTTCACAAAATTCTTTAAAATGTTTGCTGTTTATGCAACTTGGTTAAGTGCATTGAGGAATCTGAGACAAAGCTTCTTTTCTAAGCTGGCCAACTGGCCTATTGTTATGATTGACACAAGAGAGTGTCCAAAGAAGGCCACAAGGATGGTGAAGGATCTGGAAGGAAAACTTATGAGGAGTGGCTGAGGTCTCTTGAGTTGTTCAACCAGGAGAAGAGGAGACTGAAGGAAGACCTCGCTGAAGTCCTCAACATCTGCTCGAGGGGAAACAGAGGGTCAGGTACTGATCCTCAGTGACAAGATTCAAGGAAATGGCATGAAGCTGAGCCAGGGGAGATTTAGTTTAGATACAGGAAAAAATCTTTCACCCAGAAGGTGTTTGGGCATTGGAACAACCTTCCCAGGGAAATGGTCATAGCACCAAGCCTATCTGATTTCAAGAAGCTTTTGGACAATGCTTTCAGGCACATGGTGTTATTCTTGGGGTGCCCTGTGCAGGGCCAGGAGTTGGCCATATTCTATGATGCTATGGCTAAGTAGTTTCATGTTACATGTTGTGATTTCATGTGTGAAACAGTGTAGTCAATACTTTGAGGGAGAAAGGGAAAAGGCCTATTGAACCAAATACACCTAATTCTGGAAGTGTGGCAAATCATGTCATTGCTGCATGTGTTTTATTTGCAGCTAACAAGAAAGATAGACGCTTTTACTGGCTTTCATTTGGAGCAGTAGAAAATGGTTCTTGTTCTTATTTTATTTGGACGTAATTTAAACAAACCTCATCCTACATTTTTTTTTAATCCAATTGATATAAGGGGAAAAAAGCCTTCTGCTATCTCTACTAGTCTGAAACATGGAAAGAATAATTTTTTTCTTTTTTCTGTTTTCTCTCCTTTTTTTTTTTTTTGGAAAGAGAGGGGGAGGAAATTAATACCAACACTTAACCAGAAAGTCAGAACTGCTATATTTTTAGTGAAAAGTGATTTTATGGAAAATTATTATTCTGAGAGAAACAACCTGCTTGAATTCCTGGATGGACACCTGGAAAACTTTAATCAGTAGGGATATGGATATTGACAGGAGTTTTCCAGCCTTGTTGATGATGAAAGACTGAATCAATTCACTAAATCTTTTTGCCTTTCATCTTTTCAGGAATAGGCAACTTGATTCAGCAGTTTTTGTGAGAGGTTCTTAGAAATGCCACTTTTACAGCAGTGAGAAGTTTCACATTTTGTCTCATGGAAAACTTTATTTTCCTCCAAGAAAAAAAGTTTTTGCAAAGAAAATATTGGGTTGGACCAACTGTTCTGGAAAGTACTTGGTCAGTACTGCTTTTTTTGGTCCCTGTGATGTAGAAAATTTTATATTTCATTAGCCCCTGTCAGAAGCAAAATCCATGCAAAATCATACAAATTTTGAATACTTTGGTTGCTACTAGAAACATTGCATTTTAAATCAAGCTGCTTCAATTTGTATTGATGAAATAACAAACTGCTTTTGGTGTCAGTTTAGGTGTGTGTGGTATTTGAGAAACATACTGACTTTAAAAAAATAGGAAGCATTCAAAGTGCATAATGATCTCTGGCTGCCTGCCTTATTCTAAGTACTATGAATCCATGAACCTTTCTTGAGGCTGCTAGTCATGCTTTATTATGTTCAAGCTCTAGTAAAGAAAAGCCCACTTGGCTTTGTTTAGAATTTTCCTTTGTAACTTTATCCTGAACCATGAACCTCTTCCCACTTCTCAGTCCTCTGTTCATTGAGCATCAGGTTTCATCTTGCTTCCCTTTATATGTCAGTCTTGGAATACAAAGCATTTGTCTCTGGCAAAGAGGTAGTGAGGAAAAATGTGCTTTCTATCTCTCAATCCTGTTTCTTCCTGTATCTCTTAATTATTTTCCTACTTTCCTGTGCATTATTAAAGTTGTCCCTAAATTATTTACTATAGCTTGTGAAGTGTCATTAGTGAGAGACGTCTCACTTGTGAGAACTAAAAACTAGGTTGCAGAGGATTGAAGGAGTGTGAGAGAATAAAAAACCAGTGAAGCTAAACAAAAAACACTGCCGAAGAGTGGTAGATGGTAGAAGCTTGAGACAGAAGAGAGACTAGTGAGAGAAAGGACTGGGGTATAGACGATAGTGCTAAAGAGAGGCTGAGGATTAAAGAGGGAACTTGTAATGACATTAGTGAAGAAAATTAAAGGAATTCTATTAATTTGAAAAGATGAGCACTGATGTAAAAGGCCATTACAATGCATCCAGTGAGAGGATGATATTTAACTGTGGTAGAAGGTGGACTTGTTCAACAAAGCAGAAAAATCATTAAAGTCATTCTTGAGCGAGATTTTAGACACAGTCTAAAAATTGTGATAAAACCAGTTTTCCAAGAATAAGGAAATTTCTGAAAAATGGGGATTTTTTCTTTTGTCTCTAGAACCTTGTTTTCTGCTAAAGTTTTAAGGTACCCTGAGCTTCATCCTTGTTTAATATTATTTTGTGCCCCAGTGTTATCTTCCATATGCTCATTAGATAAAAAAAAAGATTTGGCATATTCTCGGTTTAGGAACTTTGTACATTGGACCATGTTTTAGAGGCAATGGAGATATTTAGCATATTTTCCAGATAGTAGCAGGCAGCATCTCTAAAGCAGCCATTGGATCCTTAGGCTAAGACATGAAAAGGTACATTTTCCAAGCTGCATGCAATTATAAAATGTGCAAATCCATTTATTCACTAATGGGGTTTATCCTTAACTCCCTGTGCACAGCTTGCAAATTTACTTACAAATGACCATATTGTAAAATTCAGGCTACTCCTGTGGGATAAGGCTTTTTTTTTTCCTCCTCAGTAGGTAATTAATACTTAGATAGTAATACATTTAGATTGCAAGTAACTATTTGTGTCAAAACCTGGCATGCTTTAAAGTGAAACATTCACTGAATCTCTGTTAAACTGCAGAAGTCTAATCCTTTTTGCCCTCCTATGGCAGGTTTACCATGAAACTTAATACCGTACTTGTATTGGATTATGCCTCAGAATTGCAGATTGAGGGACTGCACATGGATGCTGAATAGGAAATGGCAGATTAAAGGCTGAGAATTTAAATGTGTGACAGGGTTTCCTATGATTAAAAGAGACAGAGTTTAATAGTTCATTTTTGATCTGTGTTTAAAAATAATGATAAAAAACCACCAAGCCACAAAGACTTATAAAGAGTTTTATTAAAATTACTTCAATATAGTCATAAGAAACAGAGATACAATTTATTTGCTGTAACATCCAATTTGATCCCAAGGGTCAATCTGTTTACAGGGATATGTACATGCATGCTTAAAAAGATTTAGTGGGACCTAGTGGTTGGTTTTCAAAATGTTGGGAACACTTTATTTGAATTTCTATAGTCTGGGCCTTCTTGCAAATACTTAACACATCATGATGCACTCCCCTTGAATGTTATACATTTAGGCAAATGTGTATGTCTGAAAGTCTATCTGTAAGCACATAGAGTGCCAATAGACTTCACATTACACTATTCAGAACAGCATCCAGAAAACATTCATTTAGAGTATTTATCATTAGAAAACTGACTTGTCATACGAGGCAGCAGTGAATTTTTTGAGTGTAAATTGGAGGAGGATGCTTACAGGCAAGATTTTGAATACAAGTGGCCCATTATTGTAGCAATATTCTGCAATCCCATTGGGTGGGCAGACAAGCAGACTGAAGACTGAGCCACTTGCCAGAAGGGAGTGACAGGTTTTTTTGCTATGACAGATGACATTTTAGTTTCATGACAGGCGTAGTTCATGAAAGGAAAAGGCTAGTACAAATGTTCCAACATAACTATTTTCTATTTTGTATATAGTTTTGTGGCAAGCAAGTAAAAAAAAAACAAAAAAAAAAAACAAACAAAAAAAATGGAGGAAAACCAATTAATTTAGGATCTACTTTAAGTTGTGGTTTGGGAATTTTTGTTTAAATATACATTATAGCATGAGCTGAGTATTTCTCTTCACTGTACTGCCTTCCACAAAAGTTACTTTTGAAAATCTTATTTTATTATTTTTGGTTTCCTATGAAATTTAGTTATAAATCCCAGCAATTTGTCAGAACACTGCTGCTATTTCATAAGAACCCTCAAGATGATTTTTGCTAAAAGTACATAGGACAATTGCCAGACATAATATCTAGTGTGTTGAATTGCTGAAATCTTGCTGTTAACAATGAATCTATAATATTAAGGAAGGAATAACATTATTAATTAAAAAAAGAAAAAATATAGTGTGGTTAGATTATGTAGTAATTTTAAAAGAGTGAAAGGTGTTTTCATGCTTCAGGAAACATTAAATATTTTGATTTGAAACTCAAAATTAAAACATCTCAAAAAAAACCCTCAAAGTAATGTTAAGGATTTTTTGAGCCTCTAGGTGCTCAAAATTTCTAAGTAATGGGAAATTAGCTTTATTTTACCCCTAAGGTTGAAAGTTGTGACTACAAATGTTTTGCTGCTATGCATTTTTATTAATTTTCTTTATCTCCTTTACTTGTCATTCAGTACTTGAGATATGAGAAAAAGGTAATAAAACTCTTACTGGCTTCAGTGAAGCAGAGTTGCCACAAACCACAACAGTTCTGCACAGAGAAATAAATGCAAGGGCCTTTTTGAAGGTTTGACCCTAAAATGAATGAGCAAGACTTGGCTGAAGCTGCTGTGAACTGCAGAACATGAAAAAAAAGACAATCCATGTGTCTCCAGCTCTAACAGCTCAACACTACTATAATTATCTAGATGGGGGAGAGAATGCTAAAAACAGCAGATTGTGCTGGATGCCGAATAGAATAAGACAGCTGCATAGATACCCATGTCTCCTAAGGTGGTGGGATTTTTCTAGGAGAAAACAGAATGACGTGTCTATCACAACCCAACCGAAATGAGAACAATTCAACACTCTCTTTAACTACTCTGTTCTTTATTCCACAAAGCATACTTTTAATGCAAGACTGAAAGAGAAGATCTTGTACCATTGAATGGACCTCTTGTCAACCCTGCATAAGCTCTTGTATTTTATTGAGATTTTTTTTTGCTGTTGTTTAAAACTTTCAGTCTGAAGGAGGGAGGAGTATATTCTACTGGTGAGAACTGTGTGAATTCACTGAGCTCAATGCCTGCTTGCTGCTCTAATAAAAATTAAATGAAAAAAGCAATCTGATTAAATTATGTGTGCCTTTTCCTACAGCGATGGAGCTTAACTAAGCAAACAAGCAGTGAAGTGAATCAGTATTGGTTTATTAAAGATCAGAATTCAATATCTCAATGGTTGAAGAGATTATGCACCAATGTTCTCACTGTTCAGCTTTTCTATGCAAAGAAAGTAAACAGAATGGCACTGTGGGGACTCTTCTTAGAGAAGTGACACATAGAGAAGACTGGTTTTCTTGCAAGAAAGATGGTACCTTGTCTTGCACATCTAATCTCTTGCCAAAAGATTATAATGAAAAGAAAAATTACATTATTGTTTGGTGTTGGTGATGTGATACAGGTATTGTCCTTTAGGTGTTAGGACTTGCAGATGGAAATGTATGTCATCTCAGCTATTTTTCATTTAATACTCTCATCTCCACAAATAGAGATTCCTCCTCACATTGATCTTAGGGCAACATCAAGATAGTAGCTTTTTGGAGGGAGTAAAAAGTTAAGGATGTTTAATCTAGATTTTAGGAATCTCAAAGTTTACAACATTGTACTGTGAGTGTTAGGATACTCATAGGAGATCTCCAGAAGCATTTATTATAGTCTGCGAGGTAGAAAAGCTGTCAGCTAGCTCTTTCTTAGTGATTTAAGAAAAACTCGGCTTCTGAAAATTTAGAAAATCAAAATACCTTCTACTTATGACTGAGCTTGGTTGATGGTATTGTTATGATCAGACCAAGCAGAGACTGAGGATTTCAAATGGTTTTTATACCGGTCACACACTAATGCTTATTCCAGAGAGGCACAAATTTTCCAGACATGAATAACTAGAAAATTTCATTTTCTTTACTGCCTCAGTGCTTTGTGCTTCAAAGCTTGAATGGATTAGTGAAGACTATATGAGGGGACACAGGTAGTCATTAGTTATTTTCTTGGATAAGAGTTAGGTCCTAGTCATAATTGACTTTGGCAGGAGTTATCTTCCTTTTAAAATAATTGGTTTCCATAAAGCTAGGATAAATGCCACATTGTCTAAAATAGATAATAAAAGGATAATTATGACTGCTGCTTGGAAATCTAATAAAGCAGAATTTGTGGTCTGCTGGGGAGACATGTGGTCTAATGAAACAGCATCACCTGCAACTTCTGTTGAGGCATGTGATATGACAGACCTGCCCTCAAAGTGTCAGCTGTAGCTGAAGAAAAGTGAGTTTCTTCTATTAGCAATGATAAAATAAGAAGAAATATTATCAACACCAAACAGATACAAGGAAATAAGCAAATATGAAATGATTCCTTTTTCCTGATTTGTGGGGAAAATTGAACAATTTGTTTCAGCCCAGTTAATAGTAAAATTAGTTAGAAAATACGTTTTCTCCTTCAAAAAACTGCATGAATTCATGTGGACTAATATATCTTATTGTGGGATGGTGACTTTCAGAACAGTAAACAAAAAATGAAATCTAGTCATCTATGCCCCTTTGGCATGTGGGGACAAAATGACTCTCCTTGCAGACTCTGAAGAATTTGAGAACGACCTTGAAAGATGAGATTGCCATTAATTTTGCAAGTCCTATATGGCAAGACGCTGCGGCTCACCTAAAATCCACTGCGCAGGCTGGAAGGGCACACCCACATGGGGACAGCCCTTCCCAAATCTTCGTTCGCGAAGCCGAGCCACACTCACACATATGGCAAGGGAATCTGCCTGATGAGCAAGGACTATCTAAATGTGTGGAGTCCAGAAAGATGCAGGAGCAAGGAAAAAGTAAGAGTGGTGAAGGGGTAGACAGGCCAGGTTGCATCTCATCCTCCAGAGGTAGAGGCATTTCTTTGCTGTTGTTGTGCACAGTGTTGGTGAGACCTTTTATACTGAAATTTGTTTGCAGTAAATTCTTGGTATTGCTTGTTTTTCTCTGTGGTCACCAAGTTTACACAGAACACAGTGTGAGCATTTCTACTGGAATAAAAGAAAACAAGTTAATATCTAGCTAGATGTTCCCTGAAGACACCAGCAAAGTCTCAATAATTCTTTCACAGCAATATATGAAGAAAGCTAAGTGCAAATCTCATTTGAACACTAAGAAGTATTAAATATAACAGGGAAAATTACTTTGGCAGCTATTTTCTAAATGACCTTGAAAGGAATATAAGCTTTATTTTCTTAGAAGCTAGAAAACATACAAGTTACCTGATTTGATGTAGTTTTTGATGAGGGTTAGAATTCCTTGCCATCAGTAAAAAGGGGAAAGAGAAGAGAATCTGTACTATGTCTACGTGCAGAGTTAATGTCTAGGTGTCAATATAGAAATTGTACTAGTTCTATGTTGAAAAACTAACACTACTTGGGAAAAAAAAAAGAATAAAAAATTACAAAAGCAAGCTTGGTCAGATGAGGTCACTGTTTTAAGCTGTCTCCTAAATACTAAGATGGTTCCTTTGATAACATCTGCTCTCATGCAGAAGATTGTATGTTCAGCTCCCTTAGCAGAAGCTGGACTCGAACCCGGTGCTGACTATACAATTCCTTACTAAATAATTTCTGGCTGGTTGGTAGCCATACTGACCTTTAGCTGAGATATTTAAATTCTCTCATCAACATTCCCACCTTCTGCTTAATTGGCACTGTATAAAATGTGTTTCCAAGGGAATGTACAACAGCAGTCATGGTTGCCTGCAATATTAACACAGTAAAAGGAGCATGTAATTTATTTCTGTAAAAAATGAATGCATAATAAAATCTACCATAATAAATCTGTTTCTGCAGGGATTATGATTACTGCAAGTAGACAGACCATGGTCTATTTGTGCAGTGTTTGCTTCATCCAAGAAATAATTTTGATTTTGTATGGAAGTCCTAGTTGTGCACTTAGGAGGCACTATAACCCACTATAATCCACATTTTAGGCAGTTAAATGCCTCCCTAACACCCGATTACATCTGATCTTGGAAGCTCAGCAGGGTCAGTCCCAGTTAGTACTTGGATGGGAGACCTCCTGGGAATACCAGGTGCTGTAGGTTCTAGTCCTGAGGACTTCACTGTCACCATACAAGCTTGCTTGGCCATGGCAGATGAACCTTAGGAGTTAAAGGGTGGTGCCAGTTTCACACACGCTGTACCTCGCCTAAAACATCCACAGCGCAGGCTTGAAGGACACACTCACGTGGGTAAAGCCCTTCCCAAATCTTCTTTCATGAAGCCTAGCCATGATGATGATGATGAAGAGGAGGACAATGAAGATGATGATGATGAGGAGGAGGAGGAGAAGGAAGAGGAGGAAGATGATGATAACCCACCTTTTATTAACATTCAGGTTTAGCTTTTTTTGTTGAGGCAAATTAATTCTGTTGTTAAAATTCATTGTAAATGGGAAGCTGCTAAGTATAACAGCACAACATATGACAGAGCGAGCTTGATTGTTGATGCTAACATTTCCATCCATTAAAATTTCAGTAATTTGCTGAAACTACTGAAAATATTTTAACTTCTAAAATATAATGGCATGAAAGAAGAGACAAATCATTTCAATGCACGATATTGAAAGAACTATATTAGCAGTATGCATGGGCAGAACACTAATAATGTAGGGACATAGGTCAGTGAATTTCAGTGTCCTTTTTAGGATTGTTGTTCAGAAGGAAACTCTTCATGTACTCCTCTTACCAAACATAACCCCCACAATGCTGTGCAGCCCTTCAGAAGGACCTCATCAGGTTGGACAGATGGGCAGGGAGGAACTGCCTGAAATTCAGCAAAGGCAAATGCAAAGTCCTGCACCTGGGGAAGGAAAAACCCCAGGCACCAGGCTGGGAACTGACCTGTTGGAAAGCAGCTCTGCAGTGAAGGACATGGGGCTCCTGGTGGACAACAAGCTGTTCAGGAGCCAGCAGTGTGCCCTGGGGGCCAAGAAGGCCAGTGGTATCCTGGGGTGCATTAGGAAGAGCACTGCCAGCAGGTGGAGGGAGATGATCCAGCTGCTCTACTCAGGCCTGGTGAGGCCATGTCTGGAGTGCTGTGTCCTGTTCTGGGCTCCTCAGTACTAGAGAGACATGGAGCTCCTGGGGTGAGTTCAGAGGAGAGTGACAAAGATAATTAAGGGGCTGAAGTATGTGTCTTATGAGGAAAGATCAAGGGAGCTGGGCCTGTTCAACCTGAAGCAGTGATGACTGAGAGAGAAGGGACCACATCAATGTCTGTAAGTATCTGAAGGGATGCTGTCAAAACGATGGAGCCAGGCTCTGTTGTTGGTGCTGAGCAATAATACAAGAGGCAATGGACAGAAACTGAGGCACAGGAAGTTTTAGCTGAACATGAGGAAGAATTTGTTTAGTGTGCAGGTACCCAAGCACTGGAAAATATTGCCCAGAGAGGTTGCGGACTGTCTCTCAGTGGGGAGATTTAGAAACTCTCTGAATGAAATCCTGTGCCTTGTGCTCTGGGCTGACCCTGGTGGAGGAGGGATGTTGGACCAGAAGTCCCTTGTTGTCCCTTCCAGTCTTCCCCATTCTGTGATTCTGTGATCATAGGAAAAACCAGTGCTTTTAATTGATGCAATAACTTCTATAAAAATCATCCTTAACATTCTGAAGCAACTTAACAGGTTAATTTTTTTAAAAATTCTCCTATTATGAATCCAGCAGTCTTTACTCTGAAAATAAGAAACACCATTTCCTCTCCCTCTGCCTATAAAAAAATTCCATCAACAAATATGGACATTGTTTATATGCAAAAGTTACATTTGAAACATATCTTGCATATTTATAGGGATCTTTCGATGTAGCAGGTGAAAACAGAAGTAGCATCATACAAATATTCACCTCCCTGTAGACTACCAGAAAATGCTTCAAAGTTCTCTCTTCAAAGAGTCAGCCCCACTAGAAAACATATAATTCTCCCCAAGATGTGTCACTACTATAAAACGTCACTTTTTCTGCTTGTGAAGTTTTAAGAATGGAATATTCGCTGCTTTCCTGAAAAACTAGCGAAAAACCCCAACATTATATTTCATGTGAGTTTTCCACCCTTCTATGCATGCCCATTTGTTTCAAAATACATAGGGTTTTTTTGATAATTCTGTTGTGATATGACAAATAAAATTTGATTTACAATGGAAAATAATAAAGATCTTAAGTCAAAGTACATACCCATTGTAGCATATCCATCAGACTAATGATTGTTTCCTGCTCATAATTAAGCTGATATTGATGTACCTCGTTTAGTAGATCAGAATAATCTCCCTCAAGATAGAAATGCTTACCTTTCACTATTTTACAGTGTTAGGAGAAATGAATACACTTGGATCCTTAACCTCCACCTGGACATAAAGAGAACAGAGGGCCTTCATTTACCATACATCCCACTGGATGAAACCCTGAGCAGCTATACTACAGTTGACTTCATATTCTCCTGCACTGTCATCTGTGGTACTGAAAACCTCCCATTGCCTTCACTGATGCAAGAATTCCTTGATATACAGAATTTAACTCCAATGCCTTTATTTTCAGCAGGAGGATGTGTCACAGGTTTGGCCTAGCTGTTGCCAACCCTGGACTGGCCCCCCTTCCCCCTCCCAAAACTTTCCCAGCAAAGGAAAGGAAAAAAAAACTGAAAAGAAACGCACTCTAAAGAAACTGAACTGAATAAAAAGAATAAATTATATTTACTAACATTACAAACCACACTGTATACACAATACATAGGATCCCACCCCCCAGGGGAGAGGGGAAGGGAGAAAAGGGGATTGATTAGCCAGAAAATAGGGAAGACACCAACCCAACCCAAAGAAACCGAATGAATCAAACCTCAAGGAAGGGGAACAAGAATGAAACAATCTCACCCAGGACAGGAGAAACACCAGGGACTGGAGGGACCAGACTTCAACCACCTCCCTCCAGCTCCTCAGCCAAGGACCCGAAAGTAAGAACCAAACCACTCCCCCACTGCTACATGGAAGACACGTGTGGAATACTTGCAACTTCCCTAGATACAATGGTTACTGAGGAAGCCATGGGTCAAACCATTACAGGATGTTGCCTCTTGAAGTCATGAGGGAGCTCAATTACTCCTTTATTGATCAATGATTGAGTTAGCAATCAATTGGTAATGGCTGCTAACCTGCATGTGATGACTCATACGCTGAAGTCAGGCACACTGTTAGATATCTTACTGGACATGTGCCTACATACTGACTGATTTCTGTATACAAATTTGTTAGCTTTACATTATTCAAAGCCATATGAAAAAAACTTCTGTAAATGAGCCACACAGAAAACAATAAACCTGTTAAACATACAGATTTACAGTGCACTACCATTCCATATTTAAGATCCCTCGTCTCTCTGTTATTACTGAGGCAATCAAAGGTGCCTTGAAAGATTGCTAAAATGAGTAAGGATACTTAATTTTAGATTGATAACTGCAATAGCAAGTGTGAGAAGGACAGCAAGCAATTGAAGTGGAAGGGATCATTGTATTCCTGCCTAATATCACTGGCTTAACACTTGTATTTTCAACTGTCTCTTAGACTCTCTCTTGCCTAATAACAGCATGTAGTGAAATAAAATATTCGTTCTGAAGGTAATTGTTATGTGGTGGAATATGAACAAGACCAATTCTGCAGTATATTTACCACAGTGCATATTTATGAGTTGGGTTTAATTAAAAGTCAGGAACACTAGAGCTATTTTTTAACTAGATACCTATTATCTAGTGTCAAGTGCTTGGTTTTAATCACACATTTTATACCATCGTGACCTAGATCACTGCCTGTGACGTACAAGATAGTGTGTTGTCTCTCCTCAGAAGATGTAGCCAAGCTTGATGGATGTTTCCTCATTCCTAACCTTATTACTACTGGCTTCCCATCCATCTAATAAAATGTTATGATAGAGAGTGGGAAGCTGCTATAAATCATAATATTCCAGCTGCTTCAAGCAGATTCATTAGAAATGCTGACTATATATCTCACACACAGAAAGTCAACACACCAAGTAGGCTGGTGCTTCTGCCTGTGCTGGAGACTTCCCCTCACTCCCTTCAGTCACATTAAAATTTTTTTTAATGTCAAATATGACATTTAATGAAGCTCTGGGTGGCAGACTGCTTTGACCTGATTAACCCTATAAATATTCCAGCTGTTATTAGTTTTAAACTGTGCTGTAGCCTATTAGATATGTTACCACTGAGAACATACAATTGCTAACTAATGGACTTTTTTTCTTTTTGGGGGTGAGTGAGGTAAGGAACTGAGAGATCCTATTTTACTGCTCCTTTTCCAGTATTCTTGTTAACAAAGGTTATCCTCATTTCTCATTTAGTCTAGGCTAGGTCACCAAAGGTACTGTCTAGAGGGAACAAGCAGAATTTTTCCTGTCTGTTTGTCTTTTTTTTTCAGCCTACAAAAGAAAATATGGCTATGAAAATAAAAGTGGTCCAGACATGTGCCTCAAGAAGGAGAAATGAACTGTCTGCATTCTCAGAAGTCCAGGTTGTGAATAATAACCTCAGGGTTGTATAATATTTCATTTGGTGTTTGTTTTTTTAATGGAATCTATGCCCTTGAAGAGATAAAGACAGCTGTGATCTTTGCAAAAGGGAAGTGTTCACTAAAGGAAGGGGAAAACAGTAAAAGAAAGGAAACAAGCGATTTTAACATAATTCAGCTCTTACAAAATGCAGTGTGAGTGAGACTTTTGCTATTCCAGGTGTTTGCAGTTTCATAATGCTCTTGTGACAGATGCTCATTAATTAATGTAATGCTTCTCACTTTATCCTGTGCAGTTTTTGTTGGTGACAATTTTGATGCAGGTGTTATGAGACTGTCATTCATAAGTGTTTGGTGGGATATCACCCAAAGTTGTATACCTGTAGCTTGATATAAATTGGTACCGAAGATCTCACATTAACCTGTCCCACTGGATTAAGATTTTGGCAATACCACAGTATCCAATTGTCTTTCTTTGAAATAGATTGCAAGCAATAACATAAAAACATCAGTGAGCTTTCTTTTAGAATTGAAATAACATGTATATTGGATTTTAGAATTATTTTCTTTCACTGTGTGTGAGATGGGAGGTCAAGCAAGCATATGGGCAGAAGTGTACTGATGGAAGGCAGTGATGCGTATAGCTTAGAGGAATTCATGAAGAGACACCAATAGACACTCCTGTCTGTGTTCAAAGGCTTTTCACTACATTTTGGGGAAATGAGTTAGTGTGTAAGCTGGTAGTATTCTTTATTAAACCCTTGAGGGGGAAGTGCAACTGTGTTTGTATGCTATCTGCAAGCAGTGGTTTCATTATAACTCACTGTGATGTCTAGTACTTAATGTCAAACTGTTTCAAGGGAAATGATTGATAGCTGTTATTAGTAATCCATGGCTTTATGAATGTACAAATTAAAAGTAACCAGAGAGAGAGGGCAATTGTACATCAATTAATATAACCCATTTATTTTGAAACATGCACTAAAGAGTGGCATTCATCTTTATTGCAGTGGCAAGTCTCAGCTTTGTGGGGATATCCTGAAGCAGATGATAGTAAATCATATAAAGAATTCACTTTAACAACAGAGAGGCCACTTTCTCGTTCCTGAAGCATTCCCAAACACACACCTAGGCAACAGCAATAAATTCCTGAACTACAACGAACAATTTAAAAGTGTCTGTCAAATGTGCCTCCCACTGGGTAGACCTGAGGACCTCTGTTGACTGCAGACAGCTCACCTGACACTGCACTGGAGTGCAGATATGAAAGAGCTACTGCTTCCTTTGTCATCTCTCTGACCCAATAAATCTAAATTCAGATCAGGTTCTGATTGGATGTGCCTGGAATTGTCACATTTGTGTTCTGGCTTTTTGGGCTTGCACTTTTGTGTTTAGCTATTTATTTAAATACATTAATGAATTGTAGGGATTTTATGCCAGTATACAAAGTCTTGTCAAATCTGCAAAATTAATATCACAGTAGAGGTTCCTGTTAGTAGTGTATTATCAATTGCGAGGTGAAGTTCAGCAAGGTGGGATAAGACTGCAGTTGACTGGTATGCCAATTAGTGTAACTATCTTTAAAATTAAACAGAAAATACCAGATATTTAAGCTTGGGTTTGGGTTATGTGTTCGTCTGTGAGGGGTTTTTTTGTTTGTTTGTCTTTGTTTTTTTAAGAGGTGGCATTCACCTATCATCATTAGTGGTATCAACAAAAGGACTACATAATAAAAACTACCAAAATTCTTCGATAAAGAATTTTTTTAAAGGCCTATAGAATTAATCCAGAAAGACAAACATGCTGAACACAAGTTCTTTAACAGTATCTGTTGCAAGGCACACTTACATTGTTTGGTCTGTAGAACTTCCTCTTGAAGAAACTCATGGTTAGGAATTACTTTGTGCTCTGCAGAAACGCAGAGTGCTGGAGTGAGAAGCACAGAATTATCACACCATTGAAGGAAAAACATATGATACCAGAACCATTTCTGCTTCCTGATATTCTTCAAAAATTGTGAATATGGTTGGAGCACTGGAATAGGTGTCCTAAAATACAAAAAA
This sequence comes from Pithys albifrons albifrons, assembly GCF_047495875.1. NCBI lineage: Eukaryota > Metazoa > Chordata > Aves > Passeriformes > Thamnophilidae > Pithys > Pithys albifrons. The sequence goes on along the minus strand of NC_092497.1, from coordinate 74,421,669 downwards.
AAAAACTGCGACAGACCAGAATTTATTAGAATTTAGCTAATATTTGAAGTATCTCCTCTTTTGCACCCTGATCTATTGTATTCAGTTTTTGTTGATTGTGAATAAAAGAAAACCACTTTGTGCATACATACTCCCAATCTTCATACAATAATAGAAATTTATATTTACCTCAGGATGTGTTGTGGTTTATGCTAGGCCTAAATTTAGGCTTTAGTTTTCAGAGTAGGCCTGAGACTATCACCTGACTTAAGCTGAGTCAGGCTAGCTGACAGCTGACTTCTACTGGCCAATGATATTCCATACCATGCTCCAAGGGGCTTAGTTCAGTTCTTTCATGGCTTCTCATCTGAAAAAGTTGTACTATGCTGTCCCAGGAGGACCAGGCTCAAAACTAGCTTACCACCATGCTATCTTAGGGAAGTAAAATGTTTGTTCTTAGTCCTTCTCTCTGCTTGGGTCTGTCCCTCGGGAGACTGAGTTCTCTAGAGTGATTTGTAGCAAGAATGGTGGGATTTGTGTTCAATGAGGAGTGGGGAATTATTTTTTGTTATTTCTAACTTGAGTAGGTGTGGGGAAATGCTGAAATGCAGCCCTGAGGACTTTACCAGCTGCACGTGTAGGATTTATTGTTGGAGTTTATCATTCTGTGAAGTTTTGTATCCCCTGCCCCCCTGTGCACGGCTTGTGTATCCCCCATTTTCCTTCCCCACCCAGGTGCTCCCCCATTGTTTCTCCTAACAAGTCTTGGCACCAGAAGGTGCCAGTGCCATCTCTCCCAGGCTGAATTGGTCCCACCTAGGTGTGTCCCCTGCCATGGGGCTGCCCGACCCCCGCTGCTGCAGTGGCAGGCAGCTGACTCCCCCACTGTTGCCAGGGAACACCACTGTGCCTGCATATGCAGCATGGGTGCAAGTGGGTGGCGGGGGGTCAGTGGCTTGGGTCGCATGCTGGGACTGTGGCATCCAGAGCCTGCTGGCAGATCCAAGCCGCGGCAGCCCTCCCAAAATCCCCATTCCCACGCCATGCAGGCAGAAGGTTGTCCATCTCTTCCACCCATCCAGCCCCAATCCCTGAGCCTCTATTGGCTATGCAGGTTGCCCATCATCCAGTTTCCTCTACCCCTGAGCCTATCATGACTAAGTTCTTGAACCCTCCCTCAGATGCCTTCTAATTGGATGTTAATAGTTACTGACAGATGTTTTACCCAACCCCTCCTAAAGTTCCACCCCCTCCAAGCCCCTCCCTGAACCTAACCATTAAAAGTCAGTGCTCACCGTTGAATAGAGGCTTTTTGGAATACCCCCACCTTGTATGTGGTGTGTTCTCTGAGGAGCTGTTACCCACTGGTCACCTTACGTTATGTAGGTGTGTGTTATATTGTAGTCTTCTTTTCTGTATAAATATATATAATTAGTTTAAGTTTAAATCTTGGAGTTCTTTTCTTTCTCCCTTTTTTTTTGGGGGGGTGGGGGAGGGAGACTGACTCTGTATTGGGCAGTTGGCATTTTGCCAGCTCAACCCAAGACAGGATGTCACTGGGAATTGAAAGCTATCATATTTAGTTTAGTATGTGACTGTGTCTATAGGTGGATCTTATAAAGTTTCTGTGATTTTCATACCCAGTAGTTGCAACATAGAGGCAGTAAACCCCAAACATGCAATGTTTCAACTGGTAAAAGAAAAAACTTTTAGCAATATAGGCAATGACTACAGATATTAGGGGGAACGTAAATTCACAATTTCTTAGTTTTTTATGATTAAACATGAATTTGGACTTTTATTTTAATATGGTAACTACCTTTAGCATAATTACTTTACACTCAATATATGTTTACAGATCATAGGATACAGGTAGCACAGCATGTGTTTACATGGTACTCTCATGGACTGTATCAGTACAAAAACCACCGCATGAGAAGCCCTAGAGTCTTAAATTAGGTTTGTAGGATGAGTAGTGGCTATAAATTAAAATAAAGAAGTGAAAAAAATGCCAAAACAATCTTCTGCATCAATAAACTGTTATTTAGTGCCTGGTCGTAGAGGCAAAAACACCCCTTCTCGACCCCTTTCACCTGCCAGGGTGCCCTTAAAAAACAGGTATATGACCCTGGACTCGGACAGTCTGTTGGAGGACAGTCAGGAGGAGGATCTGTCTACAAGGTCTTCTGGTTACCCCCAGTCTACTGGACGGGTTACAACTACAGGTAAGAGGAAAAAGAGAAGGGTTGTTGTAATCAGTGACTCCCTTCTGAGGGGAACTGAGGGCCCTATATGTCGGCCAGACCCATCCCACAGGGAAGTTTGCTGCCTTCCCGGGGCCAGGGTGAGGGATATTACCAAAAGACTTCCTAAGCTTATCCAACCCTCAGACTATTACCCGCTGTTGGTTGTCCAGGTTGGAAGTGATGACATTAATAAAAGGAGTACCAGGATAATTAAAAAATATTTCAAAGCACTGACCCGATCACTTCATGGGACAGGAGCACAGGCAGTAATTGCCTCAGTTCCTGTGCTAGCTGGGATGAATGAGGAGATAAATGAGGAGAGGTTTAGGAAAGCCCAGCTTACCAACAGGTGGCTTAGGGGATGGTGCTATCATCAAAATTTTGGGTTTTTGGATCATGGGGCAAACTCCGTGTTGCCCAGTCTCATCAAAGCAGATGGGCTTCATTTATCTAGGAAGGACAAAATAACTGTAGCCCATAAGTTGGCAGGGTTGGTTAGGAGGGCTTTAAACTAGGTTTGAAGGGGGAAGGGACAGCAACTGGGCTCTCCAGAGATAGGCCTAAGGGCATAGAGCCCGAGTTGAGAATGAAATCAATTGCCCAGCTGAAGTGCATGTACACTAATGCAAGCAGTATGGGAAACAAACAAGAGGAGCTGGAAGCCACAGTGCAGCAGGAAAACTATGACATAGTTGCTGTCACAGAAACGTGGTGGGATGACTCACATGACTGGACTGCTGCTATGGGGGGCTACAAGCTCTTCAGAAAGGACAGGCAGGGAAGGAGAGGTGGAGGGATGGCTTTCTATGTTAGAGAGTCTCTTGACTCTGTTGAAGTTGAGGTCAGCAGTGACAAGGTTGAGTGCCTGTGGGCCAGAATCAGGGGCAAGGCCAACAAGGCTGACACCCTTGTGGGAGTCTGTTACAGACCACCCAACCAGGATGATGAAGGAGATGAATTATTCTACAAGCAGCTGGCGGATGTCTCAAAATCTCCAGCCCTTGATCTTGTGAGCGACTTTAACCTGCCAGGTATCTCCTGGGAGCTTCATACTGCAGAGAAGAGGCAGTCAAGGAGGTTCCTGGAGTGTATAGAGGACAATTTCCTTCATCAACTGGTAAATGAGCCTACCAGGGGTAAGGCCCCGCTAGACCTACTGTTTACAAATAGAGAGGGGCTGGTGGATGATGTAGTGGTTGGAGGTTGCCTGGGGCATAGTGACCATGAAATAATAGAATTTTCAGTCCTCAGGGATGTAAGGAGAGCCACCATTAAAACCTCTACTTTGGACTTCCAGAGAGCAGATTTTGGTCTATTCAAAAAACTGATTCAGAGTATACCCTGGGAAACAACCCTTAAAGGCAAGGGGGTCCAGGAGGGATGGACATGTTTTAAGAAGGAAATTTTGAATGCACAGCAACAGACTGTCCCAGTGTGCCGAAAGGCCAGCCGGAGGGGAAGACAACCAGCTTGGTTAAATAGGCAGATTCTGCAAGAAATCAGAGATAAAAAAAAAGTTTACAGACTATGGAAAAAAGGGCTGGCTACTTAGGAAGAATTTACAGATAGAGCTAGGTCATGCAGGAAAAAAATCAGGGAAAGGAAAGTGGAATTTGAAGTAAATTTGGCTATTTCAGTTAGGGATAACAAAAAGTCCTTTTATAAATACATTAATAACAAAAGGAGGGGCAAGGAAAACCTCCATTCTCTGTTGGACTTGGAGGGAAATATAGTTAAGGAAGATGAGGAGAAGGCTGAGGTACTTAACACCTACTTTGCCTCAGTTTTCACCAGTAGGACAGGTGGCTCTCAAGACAACTGGCCTCTGGAGCTGGTAGACAGGGAGAAGGAGCTGAATAGCCCTCCTATATTCCAGGAGGATATAGTCACTGACTTACTGAGCCAGCTGGATCTTCACAAGTCTACTGGACCAGACGGGATCCATCCCAGGGTGATGAGGGAGCTGGCAGAAGAGCTTGCCAAGCCGCTCTCCATCATCTTCCAACAGTCCTGGCTCTCTGGGGAGGTCCCAGATGTTGGAGGTTGGCGAATGTCACCCCAATCCACAAAAAGGGCTGCAAGGAGGACCCAGGCAACTCCAGGCCTGTCAGCCTGACCTCCGTGCCTGGCAGGGTTATGGAGCAGATCATACTGAGTGGAATCACACAGCACCTTCAGGATGGACAAGGGATTAGACTCAGCCAGCATGGGTTTAGGAGGGGCAGATCCTGTCTCACCAACCTGATCTTTTTTTACGATCAGGTGATCCACCTGGTGGATGAGGGGAAGGCTGTGGATGTGGTCTATCTGGACTTCAGCAAGGCCTTTGACACTGTCTCCCATAATATACTCCTGGAAAAGCTGGTAGCCCATGGCCTGGACAAGTGTACCCTCTCCTGGATTAGGAGCTGGCTGGTGGGTCGGGCCCAGAGAGTGCTGGTGAATGGAGCTGCATCCAGCTGGCGGCCGGTCACCAGTGGTGTTCCCCAGGGGTCAGTGTTGGGTCCAGTCCTGTTTAACATCTTCACTGATGATTTAGATGAGGGGATTGAGTCCATCATCAGCAAATTTGCTGATGACACCAAGCTGGGAGGGAGTGTCGATCTGCTGGAAGGCAGGAGGGCTCTGCAGAAGGATCTGGATAGACTTGAGAGATGGGCTGATTCCAATGGGATGAAGTTCAATAAGGCCAAGTGCCAGGTCGTGCACTTTGGCCACAACAACCCCATGCAGTGCTACAGGCTGGGCACAGAGTGGCTGGAGAGCAGCCAGGCAGAAAGGGACCTTGGAGTACTAATTGACAGGAAACTCAACATGAGTCAACAGTGTGCCCAGGTGTCCAAGAAGGCCAAGGGGATCCTGTCCTGTATCAAAAATAGCGTGGCCAGCAGGACCAGGGAAGTGATCCTTCCCCTGTACTCTGCGTTGGTGAGGCCACACCTTGAGTGTTGTGTTCAGTTCTGGGCCCCTCAGTTCAGGAAAGGATATTGAGGTGCTGGAGCGGGTCCAGAGAAGAGCAACAAGGCTGGTGAAGGGACTGGAGCACAAGCCCTATGGGGAGAGGCTGAGGGAGCTGGGGTTGTTTAGCCTGGAGAAGAGGAGGTTTAGAGGTGACCTCATCACTGTCTAGAACTACCTGAAGGGAAGTTCTAGCCAGGTGGGGGGTGGTCTCTTCTCCCAGGCACTCAGCAATAGAACAAGGGGGCACGGGCTTAAGTTCTGCCAGGGGAAATTTAAGTTGGATATCAGAAAATAATTCTTTCCAGAGAGAGTAATCAGGCATTGGAATGGGCTGCCCAGAGAGGTGGTGGATTCACCATCCCTAGAGATTTTTAAACTGAGATTGGACGTGGCGGTGAGTGCCATGATCTAGTAAATGGACTAGAGTTGGACCAAGGGTTGGACTCGATGATCTTGGAGGTCTTTTCCAACCCAATTGATTCTATGATTCTATGATTAGTCAAAGAACAAAGAAATAGGCGAAAGGACAAGTAAACACAAGGATATTAAAGGGCCACTTTCCTAACATGACAGGGATTGATTCTATGTTACTGTTTTTGTTAAATATTCATGTCCTGACTTCAAAACTGATATGTAAGAGTTAATAATTATCTTAAAACTATATAAATAGTCTTTGTGTGCAACTGCTTGTTTACTACCTTTATCAGTGTTTCAAGTTTTTTTATAGAAAGACAAACCCAGGGAATGGTATCAGGTTTCTTTCCCTACTTTCCATGTTACATCAGAAGTATAGATCTCTCCTACCACGTAACGCAGCTGTACCAAACATTATCTGTCAATGTATTCACTGACCTTGGGTTTTAATAACACGCAGTAGAATATTGCAAAAAAACATTGTATTGAAGCAAATATGAACCTTTAGAAGGAACTGTTTTCTGAATTAGAGATTCTTTAGATATTATTTAGTCAATGCCAGCTGAGAGAGAGAACATATTTTGCTTCCCAAAATCAAAAAGAATTTGTGGTTTGATTTCTGTAGTAGAGGTAGAAGTCATTGAAATAGAAATACCTTCAGTTCTGAGCAATCCAGGAAAGACATAATACACTACTTCCTTTCCTAGCAAGTTGTTTTATTTTTATCCCATCTTTCATTTCCTCTTCTCTGCAGGTGGAAATGGCACATTTGAGATCCTCTAGGTAAGGATCAAGAGCCAAACAAAAAATGCACATGTAATTGCGGGAGTCTACCACAAACCTCTCAACCATCCATGAATGACATTGATGAATTATTCTTTGAGAAACTAAGGGACACTCCTAATGCCCTTGTCCTTATGGGTGATTTACACTTGGCAGAAATCAACTGGGAGATCACATAGCTGGTACAACCCAGGCCATAAAATTCCTAAAAAGCCTGCATGACGACGACTTTATTGAGCAGGCCCATGGAACTCATGAATGAAGTGGAGATTAGTGGCTCTTTTGGCCACAGTGACCACAAAATTATCAAGTTTAAGAACTCTGTTGACAGAAGGAAAAGTGCTAACAAAACCTCAGCTCTGGACATGAGGAGAGCAGACTTCAGGCTGCTCAGGGAATTAGTAAGTAAAGATCCCTGGGAAAAATATTTCTGCAGGTTCTGCAGTCCATCAATGCTGTTCATTTTTCAAACATCACCTCCTAAGGGCACAGGAGTAGGCAATTCCCAGATATTGTAAGTAAAGCAGGTGAGGCAGAAGGCCAGCTTGACTGAACAAGAATCTTCTCTTGGAAATAAGGCAAAAAAAGGAAGGTGTATTCCCAGTGGAAGCAAGTTCAAGTGGCATGGGAAGAATTCAGAGATTCTGCTTGCCACTGTAGGGAGAAAATTCATGCAGCAAAAGCTCAGCTGGAGTTGCCTCTTGCCAGAAATGTGAGAGACCATAAAAAGAGGTTTTTTTAAATACATTAATGGCAATAGACAGCATAGAAATATTATTGGCCTGTTACAGGATGAGGATGGTCACTTCACAAAGAGGGACAGAGACAAAGCAGAAATGTTTAACACTTTCTTTGTCTTTGTCTTCAGAAAGATATACCAAGGCAGTCTCAGTGCCATGAGCTGGAGCACCATGGATGTGAGAATGATCAACTTCCAGATGACCCAGAAACTGAACTGTTATGGAATTCGCTGTTCCAGATGGATCCCTAGAAATCTATGGGATCTGATAGGATCCATCCCAGAATCCTCAAAAAGCTGTCTGAAATCATCGCAAAACCTCTTTCGATGATTTTGGAGTGGTGTTGGGAATCTGGAGTGGTCCCAGCTAACTGGAAGCTGGCAAATATTGTCCCAGTTCTCAAGCAGTGCAAGAAGGAGGACCCTGGAAACCACAGGCCTATCAGTCTCACTTCAGTGCCAGGTAAAATTGTAGAGATTATTCTGGGAAGTGTTGAAAACCACCTAAAAGACAATGCAGCTGTTGGTCACAGCCAGCACAGCTTCATGAGAGGAAAGTCCTGCTTATCAAACCTGATTTCCTTCTATGACAAGGTAAACCACTTAGCTGATCAAGGGAAGCCAGCTGATGTAATCTTTCTGGATTTCAGTAAAGCTTTCGATACTCTCACAGGATCCTTCAGGACAAAATGTCCAGCACACAGCTGGATAAACATATCATGTGGTGAGTCAGCAACTGGCTCACAGGTCAAGCACAGAGGGCAATGATGAATAGGATAACATCAGACTGGTGACCTGTCACTAGTGGGGTTCCACAGGGCTCCATCTTGGGCCCTGTGCTCTTCAACATCATAAATGGCTTGGACACAGGACTGGACGGGATACTGAGCAAGTTTGCAGATGACACAAAACTTGGAGGAAATGTTGACTCCCTTGAAGGCAGTGGACCCTGCAGGGAGACCTCAAAAAAAAAAAAAAAAGAGGGCTGGGCAATCACCGATCATATGAATTTCAACAAGGGAAAGTGTTGGATTCTGCACTTGGGATGGGGCAACGCTGGATGTTTCTACAGGCTGGGGAATGAGATGCTGGAATGCAGTGGCACAGAAAGTGACCTGGGGATCCTGGTTGATGGCAAGTTGAATGTGAGTCAGCAGTGTCCTGGCAGCCAGGAGGGCCAACCGTGTCCTGGGGTGGGGTATCAGGCACAGCATCACCAGTCAGTCAAGGGAGGGGATTGTCTTGATTTCCTCTGCACTGAGTGAACTGGCCCCACCTTGAATATTGTGTGCCATTTTGGGCACTACAGTATAGGAAAGATATTAAACTCTTACGGAGTGTCCAAAGGAGGACAACAAAGATGGTGAAGGCCCTTGAGGGGAGGCCGCATGAGAGGTTGCAGAGGTCACTTGCTCTGTTCAGCCTGGAAAAGAGGGGACTGAGGGAAGACTTCATTGTAGTCTCCAACTTCCTTGTGAGGGCAGGAGGAGGGGCAGGCACTCATCCCTTCTCTGTGGTGACCAGTGACAGGACCTGAGGGAATGGCCTGAAGTTGTGTCAGGGGAGGTTTAGGTTGGATATAAGAAAAAATTTCTTGTCTCAGAGGGTTGTTGGGCACTGGAATAGGCTTCCCAGGGAAGTGGTCACAACACCAAGCCTAATGGAGTTCCAAGAAGCGTTTGGATAATACTCTCAGGCACATGGTGTGATGCTTCAGGATGTCCCTGTGCAGGGCTAGGAGTTGAACTTGATGATCCTTGTGGGTTCCTTCCAACTAAGCACATTCTGTAATACTATAATTTTATTTTTCTGTGTCCTCACAGTCCATTGCACTTTCTTATCTTCATCTCATTCTCTCCGACTATGCTTCTTCTTCTGCTGAGAGATGGAGTGGTAGGAAACACTCCGTGAGCTGATGAGAAATTCTTTCATACACTTGGAATCTGGTTTTCCTGACCTGTGATGAATAAATCACTGTCTCTCTCTTTTTTTCCCTTCTCCCTTTTTTCATAGTAATGTCAACCAGAACTGTCTCAAGTTAGGAGCAAACTTAACACACTTTCTTGGCCATAGCTTTTAGGTTGAGGCTCTCTACACACTGATGCATACCTACTGGTATTAGTGGTATGGAAGCACAGATAGTATGACATTAAGTTGACTTTGACTTTTAGTTATTTCACATTTATTAAAACCAAGTTTTATGCAAATTTCTCTGACACATGGGTTGAACCCCACTCTTATTACTTCTTCGTGGGTTTCACAGACCGGCCACTGTATCTTCATATTATTAGCATGCAATTTGAAGCAGCAATTTAAATATGTTTAGTTGTTACGTATTTCTAAATATCTGTATCTTCAGTTAAATTGCTGGGCTTCCTCTAGGTGTTTAAACCTAGAAACAGAAGCAAAATCTGAACTACTTACTTCCAGTCTTCCATTTCTCTTCACTGTAACCCACACACCTGCTCTGTAGTTATACAATATATAATCAAGAGATTGGAGGTGCTCAGTATGATTAAATTGAACCCTTCCATTAAGTCTAATGATTTTCTAATTCAGGAGTGATGCTCAGTGGGTGTGATTGAAGAGATTTTTCTCTAATTATGGAGATTTCTTTGTGCAGTGTTGGAAGAATTTTTAATTTTTTTTATTATTATTTACACTGTTCAGTCTGGCAGTGATGTTTCTGTCTGCCACATCTCTCTTGACTGATACAGATCAGCAGTCTGTGATACCTCTGAAAAGCCAGTGTATATCACATGTCACTACAGACATATTAACATTTGCGTTGAGGAGTGCAAGCGATGTAACAAGATTAGATGGCCCTGATATAAAGGACTAACTTTAAGTCCATGAATTATGAAGAAACTGCTAGGTGATAACTGTCAATTATTTACTGTCCCTGTCCAATGTAATATTAATAAGAGCTTGCAATTTTCCTTTGTCTCTCTCTCTTTTACTAGTTCAGTGTTCAACTCCTCAGTTTTACAGAAGTAACAATCTTTTCAAGACATTTTGCCCTGAGCTGTTATTAAGTGATTAGCAAAAAACCTGAGCAAGCCATCCTGAACTATATGCCAGAGGACATCATAAACCAGAAAGGATTAATTAGTTTCAAAGTTATTTTCTCTTATCTTTGTTGTTAAAATATCACCTCGACCCTAGTTGTTTTTCTTTTCTACTACTAAACAATGCTGTAGGAAACAAATCTGACATGGAAAGAAAGCTAAGTGGTATATTTGTTTTGGTTTTTTTTTTAAACTAATCTATGATCAGAATAAATCCATGCTTTTAAATAACTCAGATAAAATTGAAAGAATACATGATATATTTGAACTGTAGTTACATGAAGCTAGCTGCCATAAACCTAACTCCTCCACAAATAATACACAAAGGAAAAGTACTGGTTTTCACATCTTCATTAGAAATGCTGGATTATGATTGTGGTGCTTTCTAAAATTTCTACAGCAGTACCAATGGCAGATTAAATATCAACAAATACACATTAAATCTAAAAACAAAACTGTAAACATTTAAGTATAAATGTAGCAGCCCTGTTACCATTTTTAATACAAATTTTCATGAATCAGTCTTTACCAAAAACCTTATGTACTTGAAAATCAACATTAAATGACTTCCAGACTTTCAACAAAGCCCACATTTTAGTGCATATCTCCTGCTGGGAATTATAATCTTGTGCACTAGTGACACTTATAACTATAGCATAAAAGCAGTAAAGGAGCCCTCTGCTTCTTCATGCCTAGCAGTCATCTGGCACACGTATTAGTACCTTTTTGTCAATAAATATTTGTGTATTCATATTTTCAATATTATTTCTAAGCACAGAAATATTTGTCAGGCAGTATTAATAACTCTGTTGATTGCATAATCACTAATACATGTTTTTGTCCTTCTTTGTAAATTAAACAATTTTTTCTTAGGATTGAGAGATTTTGCAGCTAAGAAATTATTTATAACTTGAATTCTAAAGGATGTAAAGAGATACAGAGGATACTCAAAGGACTTCAGCTGGATATACCTTATATTACCATCTGGCCTTGTTTTATGTCAAAGGAAACAACATTTGTGAGGTACAGATAGGAAAAAACCTGAGATCTTCTGGCATGTATCAATAAAGCAGAAAAAAAGTACATAACAACAGCAGCAGTCTGCTGGGGTAACAGATTGCTGCCCACTTGTCAGGGGCAAGACTCATAATTCACAAACAATGAAGCCACAAGTGAATTATAAAGGTCTCATCCTTCTCCAATGGAGATAAATGAGTCCGTCTAGTAAAACTAATCACACAATCTGTTAGGATAGGTCTTCTTTTTTCATAATCCTTTCTCACATAATTTTTTTTTGGTGAAACCAAACATGATCCTCAAATTTTTATAGCAATTTGATTTGGTACATTTTGAATTTTGTGTCAGATGTCTCATTTGTACTTCTGACAAATAGACCATATAAACTATGGCACTGAGTTAAACGGTGGGAGGGTGGTCTCAGAGGGAGAGTGAAAACAACATGCTGATTCTAAGAATTAATTAAGATTACAGGCAATGCAAGCAGAGATGGCAGCAACTGATATTCCACAGGGATTATTCATTGTGATCTTCTTTCTGTTGGTTATCAGTTTGACAGTTTTGCCAGGTTCAACTGAAATCTTTGATTCTAAGTGTCTTTCAAAAGCAGATTTAGGCTATAACAGAAACAAAACCAAAAGTACACTCTTTCAGCTAAAACATTCCAGTTATTTCAGAGAAACAGCTAAAGTTAAATTGAAATACATCATGTTGTAATCTTTTTGTGACCACTTTGTTGAGAACAGTGTCTATATTTGCAGTAGTATATATGTGTACATGTAGCCCAGAAATATCTTTGGAGGTATTTTGTTTCAGGTATGTCCTTTTGCTTTTCATGTGGGATGTTGCCTACCTTGAGATAAAAGGCTGTGTCACAGAAGGTTCAGAAGGATGATGAAAGTGAGACTAAACACCATTGAGAGTTTAACAAAACAGTATCTTTATTACCAGGGGTGGCCAAGTAAATGGAAATGCAAGAAAGAGAAAAAGAAGGAGGGAGCATAAGCCCTACATGTAAACACCCCTACTCTCTGCAGGGTTACTCATGAACTTGTCTTACCAACCCAGAATGCTTAGACTCCCCAGGGGCAGAGGTAGCATTCTCTGGGTGTTAGCTGGCTTATAATAATAGCGGGCATCCACACCACAAGGCAACATTGTTCTTCATGTGAAGCAAGCCAAGCCAGAGCATGAGCCACCTGTCCTTTATTCAGTCTGACAAATGATGTCTACCCGGGCAGGTGTGGCCAGAACCATCCAGGTAGAGGCCCTTGACTCCACCCTCTTGTTATGTAAGTCATACTTCTTCCACACATGTGTGTGGGCATTGGAATCCCCTCACATATGCATGTTATCATCAGAGGGTCTTTATTAAATGGGTCTGAGGGTCTACTTCATCCTTCTCATCATTACTTTCTAAAGGCTGTCAGCCGATGAGGGAAGCCTAATTAATTTTAGTTTATAGAAAGTTTTGTCTTCAAGGACAAAAACTTCCTCTTATCAGCACCTGTTCCCTATAAATTGGCAGGAGAAAAATAAACTTCCCACAAGTGGCTGGGTGTCATCAATCGTTGTGGTGGACAAAGGAGCACAGGGTCACAGGTTACACTATATATATCCTAAATCCCTCCTGCAATCACCTTTCATATGTTCATGGCAGTGTCCATATACTCTGCCACAACTTCTAATTGGATATTACACACTCTTCAGATGTGATTTTAGTTTCATGAGAAATTATCAAGGCACATTCCATTCTCACAGTTTACCTTTCTCAGGTCCTTTCTTATCTCATACTGTTTTAGTTATACAGCCAGTTTTCTCACAGTCTTAATTGTCTCTAGCTGTTCCCAGTTGTTTAAGGAGGTAACATTTTTTTAGGCTGAAAACAGCCTGCAGTTTCAAACTCCCATAGCTGCCCAAAACACCAACCGTAAGTATTAGCATTTAATTAATCCCAGATACATTGGCGTATTGCAATTTTCATGTGCTTGGTAGAATTATGTTAAAATTTGCCAGCTACATTTTCTAGAGACTCTAGCTACAAAAAGAGCCCACTCTTGCTCTTCAGAGATCTTCCATGATGTGTGATGTGCATGTACCATGATGATCTCTGCTTAAGACTGGAAGACTCAATGAGATTCTCTATGTAGTTACAGCTCTGGAATGTTCTGTTGGCAGGCATAAAAGTTGATTAGAGGTGATATTTTTCTTGAAATTCATTACTACCATACTAGTTGTGCTGGTTTGAAAGTAAAACTGGTCGTCTGTTTCACTAGGCTTTTAGGGGAAAAAAAATAAATTATGCCATATCCAGTACTTTGAATTATACCCCTTTAGTTGTAGACTCAATTTTCTTTTCAAAAGGATTGGTTTTTTCCCATAAAGGAATATTTACTTATTCTCATTATGTAAAACCTTTTCAGAAATCAGTTAATAGAAATCATTAAGAAGCTGTATGTGGTCTTAAACTTCATGTTTACATGCTGAAATGGCCTACATTTCTGTGAGTAACAATATCTGCTATTTCTCTGCTTGTTTGTCTCAGGGCAGAGAAATTATTTATATTAAATTATCCTACACTAATGCCTTCCTTACCTTTCCTTTTAAAAACTGAACTAAACACTGCTCTTAGTATAAAATATGTATTTACAAATGAGAATTACTGCATCAAGTGCAACACCAAGTGCAAATATTTATTGAGTCACATGCCATTTACATATGTTTCATTTTACTTGGCTTGATTTCTGAAATTTTCAAAAGCAATAGAAGTTTTATGTTATAAAAGTATCTCCCACGTTAACTCCTTTGGGCTTTTTATTGTAGGTTTACAGGAGAATTCAGAACATAATACTGTGAAGGGGAGACTAAAAAAGTATTGGCATTTCACCTGAAAGTATATTGTGTTTTCTGCTGGTAACTAAAGTTAACGGAACCTGTCTTTCGTATACATGTAAGTCAGGCTCCAACACTTCTATAGATACTTACATTTCACATACCTGTAACCTGCAAATCACTGGACCCAGTACTGTACCTTGGGGGTCACTGTAAGTGACAGGCATCCAACTAGGTCCTATGCCACTGATTATGTCCCTCAGGGATCTGACATTCAACCAGTTCTCAGCTCACCTCACTATATACTCATCCAGGTCAGACTTTCTGAGTTTACCTAGGGGAATGTTATAAGAGAAAGTGTCAACAGCCTTGCTGAAATGCAGGTAGAATATATTCACTGCTTTACCCTCATCTATCCAGGTAGTTGCGTAGTCATAGAAAGCAAACAGTTTGGTCAAGCATGATTTATCTAGGTGAATGCATGCTGACTGCTCCTGATCACCTTATTCTCCTCCACATTCTTAGAGATGACTTCCAGAATGAGCTAGTCCATCACCTTTTCAGGGATTGAGGTGAGACTGATTGGCCAGTAGTTCCCTCCATTCTTCTTCTTGGCCTTTTTGAAGACCAGGATGACATTTGCTTTCTTTCAGTCCTCATTTTATGTCTTCCCAGGTAGCTGCAATGAATTTCACCTATTCTCTTCTGAGCTTGGTTTGTTTGCAGGATTTTGGCCCAAAGAAAAACTTTCCACACATATTCCAAATCCCTGCCTCTGAATCATAGCTCAGAAATTACAATACAATGAAGAAGCAACTTCTTTAAAAGAAAAGATTATGACAATGGTTATCCTGGTTCAGCCACTAGCCACACTCCACTGGTGTGCCAGCAACTTGTAGGCCAATGCAAAATGTGTGGAGCTAAACTGTATTTGTCTTCCATTTGTTGCAGGCTAGATTGCCTTCTGAGCGTTAGGAGAGGATGCTGCCTGTCTTGGTTTGAGATAAGCAACTGCCAACCCCCCCAAGCACAGAGAGAAAAGCCTCCCTCCTAACACCAGGGAAAGGGAGGAAAAGAGAGGGGAAAGAAAAAAAACCACTTCAAACTGCATTTATACTAAATCTACATATATTTTTCACAGAAAGAAAGAGACAATTAGAAGAGAGTACAAATATACACTTACACAAGTCTGCAACAACAAGTTCCCCACCTCAACTTCATAACGAACACACAAATTCTACTATCTTAACTACACGTTACTTAAGAAGAAGCTTATTCCCCAGGGAGACAAACTCAAGCAGAAAGGAGGGACCCAGAACAACACATTTTACTTTCCTG
Source organism: Pithys albifrons albifrons (assembly GCF_047495875.1). Lineage (NCBI taxonomy): Eukaryota > Metazoa > Chordata > Aves > Passeriformes > Thamnophilidae > Pithys > Pithys albifrons. Next base: position 74,406,292 of record NC_092497.1, on the reverse strand, counting down.
AGATACCCTGTGAGCCAGTGGTGGGCCTGGTCCTCTCCATCCCCCCTGGGACAGCATCGTGCCTCCTCCCAAGAGGAGGGCTGAGAAGCGACTGCCTTAACCACTCCCACACTGGTTCCTGCTTCCCTGGAGATGATGTTATAATGTGGTATGGAATACAAAATTACTGGCTAGAAGAGGTCAGCTGTTAACTCAGCCCAGCTCAAGTCAGCTGACAGCTTCGGCCTAGTCCAGACTTCCGAGCCCAAATTTAGGCCCACCTAGGTGAACCCATAACACTGCCATATTTGAATTTATTTTTTCCTGATTAAGTTCAAAGATCAGGGTGATGCCTAAGGACATTAGTGTGTTTTTGTAGATTTTTATAATCGTATAAGTTGCACAGATACTTCTAGGTTGCTCACATCCTAAAGTTACTAAAGCCCTTTCTCAAAAACTGTGAGCTTTCTCATGGCCTGCCAAAGTCATGGTGTTTGTGAGAAGCCACCTGTAGATAGCAAGAAGACAAAACACAAGAAGAAGGGCTTGAGGTCTTGGAAGATCTCCAAGGGTGGGGCACAGAGGGAAATGAGAATCATGGTTGGTCATTGATATCCCATATGCAAATTACTAGAGAAGTTATAAAATTGTAACATTCCTGGTCACGTGTGAACAGACCTTCTGGTGTGCACCTTAGAAGTTCTAGTAAAGGTAACCTATATATCTTTCTCCATTAAACTGTTTTTGAGTGTCTATTTTCACAGGAATTTAGGCAACAAGGGAAAGGTGCTGGCATCTTCTAAATGTCACTGTCCTGTCAAGATTCTGGTCCTCCACTGGATCTGATGAGTGGTACCCCCAAATCTCCAAACTCAAGGATTGTATATGCTCAGGTTCAGGTGGGATGCCCAGTACCTGTCCCTTCAGGGTGGGGAGTTTCACAATGGCTGACTTTACCCTGTGAGTCATGGGATATTTTTAGAATCCTTGATGGCCCATTAGCTGACATGACCCCTCAGACTGGGTGTGAAGGTGTTAATGCTTCCCTGAAGGGGAGTTATCACACTTGAGTCATTGGTGGGAAGACCCCATCTCCCAGTGTTCTCTAAATCCAGTTTGTAGCCTGAGGTTTCAGGTGTGCCCTGGGCAGCTGCTGCAAATGATCCATTGTTAATATCTCATGAGAAATGACAGAGTGTAGAATAGAGTTTTGGTTACACCGACACAGTGATAAGCTGGTACTGGCCACTCTAACTAGGACACTGATTTAAAAGAGAAATTGAATTGGAGGAAATGCAAGGTGTGTGGGAGCAACAGTTTTTCAATTCTGTGATTCTGCTGAAAACAGTTTAAATAAAATGATTTAATTAATTTGGGATCTATTGTCTCATCTTGCTGTAGTGGGACATATTCTGCTCATAACATTGAGATTTTGTCAGATAATATGGATGTTCCAAGGGTCTGAATGTTAAAAAGAGCAGTGTAAATGCAAATGGCTGCCTTACTAAATAAGAGTCCTTGGCTTTTGAGAATTTATTAACATTTGTTTGGGGTTTTTTAATCATTGTCTGGATGCCCAAAAGTTAAATAAAACTTTTGATAGTTCCTCTAAAGTTAATCAGTTCATCACTGATTTGAATCTAAAGTGAATTTAACAGAAATGATACGGCTGTAAATTAACTGTGTTCCAAGGACTCAGTGCTTCCAAATTAGTTTTCCTGTATCTTGCCAGCTTAAGGGACCAGTGGTGTGGGGCAGCTCAGTGCTGTAGGAAATCCAGGACCCACTGAAGTCACTTCCAGAGGCAGCAGTGTGGAAAGTATCAAGACCTTTACATTGAGCAGCTTGTTTGAGTGGTTCTCAAGTTATTAATTGCTTTGGATTTAAAATCAGTAGTTCTCTTGGAAATTAATTAATTCAAAGTTTAAGAAATTGTGTGCTAAGTATTTACACATTGCAAAAAGGAACCAGGTGTTCAAGAGCAATTGCCATAACATAAACACTCCAAAAATAATTAAATGCAAGGCAGTATTAACAATGATACTAAATCTTTATCATATTTATCAAGAACGAAAAGATCATTTCCTATCTGTCTTCTTGTGAAGAGTAAGTTCTTGTGACAGACTGTATTCAACTACTTAATTTTGATGCTTCAGAGAGTTTTTGACTTTTTCTGATTTTCTAATTTTTATAGATTTTAGAAATATTTGTAATCGTAGTGAAAATGCAAACTTTAATGTGTTAGTATTAAGTTCAATGTTTATGTATTCTAACCCATATCACATATCGATAGCTCAAATTCCAGTTGTTATTTAGTCTTCTTTTCAAGGTAGAAAGCTGAACAATATCAGAAGGTCTGCAGCACAAGACATAACTAGGCCAACAACCTTGGGGTGTAAGAACACTGGAAAAGCTCCAAGGGTCCTAAGTGTGTTGAGGAATATGAAGATGAGGAACAGAGGATCCCAAATCTCCCCTTGACTCAGTTTCTGTTGGGGCGTGCTGGGGGCAGGAAGGGGCTGGACCGAGAGATCTGTAAAATGGGGATTGAATGGACCGTATTATAAAACCCATGGAAATAGTTTCAGCACGAGCTTTGATATGTATTCCTGTGGGCCCTAGGCCTGACATTAAAGGACATTTCACTTTTTATCTTATCCCACACTAACTTGGCTTGGAATCCTGCTTTCTGGGATCTCTCAAGGCATCAGTTTGGCATCAAAAGGTGGAATCAGTGAGTCCAGCACCCTGGAACTACCAGGGACTCCAGATCAAGAAATTTCATCCTGCAGGAATTCTCCACTGCGAGCATCTTTTGGAGGATTCCTTCAGTGACCTTTTGCAAAGCCAACTCCAACTCCTAAAAATCACAGGTGTGATAAAAAAGCAGCTCCTTTGGCTATTTTGCTAGCAAACTAAGGGGAGGTTTTTCCCTGGAAATGGGAATACGTTGGGCTGGGAGGTAGAGCTGATCTGGCCAATCAGTTTTCTCAGGCTGGGGGGCAAATGAGTGTTTTGCCTGGTAGAGGGACAGATTGGTCCTTTGGAGCTTTGGGAAGGGCAAGGCAAATGGCTCAGGGGTTTGATGTAAACTCAATGCAGCTGGAAAGGAGAGCGACGCCTCTCTGGGATTAAATTACTCTGTCCTAGTCTGAAGTAGTAACACAGCACTTGGAGGAGTGAGATCACTTGGTATTCCTGAGGCCAGGAGTCCAAATCCAAGTGTTGAAAGGTTTTTTCCCTTGCCTTTGACGTGTCATAATGGGTTGTTTGGAATCCAGAGAAGAGGAGAACCCAGTGGGGTCCCCTTAGCTTTGGTTTTGCAGAACTGGAGGCATCTACCTGGCCCTGAAACGTCTTTGAAAAGGCAAGCGTTATGTGAGTCCTCCATAAATACATGGCCTTCCTACAGGCTACTCCAAGAGGAGGCTTGGCCAAGGTTTGGTTCCTTTGAAATAAATATGGTGATACAGCTCCTATCGCTCCTACGAAAGGAGAAACAGTGGGAAGAGATCATGTGCAGAGCTATTTTTAGAACTTTTAGTTGTGGTGTTGGGAAAAGGTAGAAAAGCACACTGTAAAAAGTGAAGAAAATGCTTTTATACATGGAAGCAAGAGGTTCCTGCACAGCTATTTTGTGAGGTGAAAAGGACTGACTGCAATTAAGGCAGGCTGTGGCAGGATAGCCTGTACTCGATGAGGCCTGAAATCTATTCAGAGAATGCAAGCACTCTGTGAGGAGCCATTGGTACTGCCAAGGTGTTTGGCGTTGCAAAAAACCCCAGACACATCTTGCCTGTGGTGAGCTCCTGACTGGTCCATGACTTTGTGGCTGAAAGTCAACCACTTCACATTATAAAAGCTGAATCCCTCTTATATTGTCAAAATGCAAGAATTCTGAAGTTCAAGATTCCTTTGAAAGTTGCCTGAGATTTGCAAAATTGCACACCCTTAAAACTTATATAAGCAAAATTTGTTAAAAGACACAAGAAACATAAAAGACACACATGTCATGTACTCAAGCCTTTCCTATAGCTAAGGCAGAGAGACAACAGTTTCATTGATTCCTCATATTCACATGCGAGAAATCTGGTTTGCAAAATTATTAAATGGTCTTGATTTTATTTTGAAGAAATTCCGGAAACCCATAGAATTGGACATTCCTGTTCGGACTAAGAACTGTTGGAAGATAGGACACTGACCCCTGCATGTTAACTGGAAAGAGTAATTTGAAGTACTCTCAACTAACTACACCATAGTCAAAAAGACAGAAGTGTACCCTTGTGATTCACACTCTAGAGCACTTAAAAGATGAACAACTTGATGTCATCCTAAGCAACAAAATAGACTGGTCTTTTTGCATAGTAAGTTTCCTGGACATACTACAGGACAAAAGTCCTCTGCCCCTGGAACAAGGGCAATCAACAGAGAATTTTACTCTTTTTTACATTACTCTTTCTGTATGTATTGTTTGCATTGCTACTAACCACGAATTAAGTTTGGAACCAGAATTTGCAGTTGCATTTAGCATTAGTCAAAGCACCTAAAATGATTGTTAAATTGGTATTATGAATTTAGTTGAAATTTGCAATCAAAACTTGTGTGTGACCCTAGTCCAAAATGTGTCTAAAATCCTTCACAAAACTGACTGCTGGATTTATACTCAAATGCCACCAGTTGAAGATGAGGAAAACAATTGGTCCCTAACTGGCATTTCAATGAATAATAAAAACTTTGGAGAGACCTAAGGAATCCTGGGGACCTAGAGATCAGTTATTATCCAATATCCCTAAGCAATATAATCCTTAATCAAGATAATCATGCTGTTCCCTACCTGTTTATTAATGCTTCAAGAAAGATCACTGTCCCTTCCTATTGTGATAAAGACACATCTACTACCCCAAGTATAGTAATAAAGATAGCCAGATGACCCGAGAGAATAATTCCTAAACAGATTTCAAGGTGGTACTGGATCTATAAAACTGAAGCCTGAAAAGTCTTGCCCCTTGATAGAGACTGAGCCTGTGCCTTGAGAGTAGTAATCTCAAACATAACAGTCCTTGAGCAAATTGATGAGCAAGAAGAATAAGAAAAAACTATCCCAAAAGTGTAAAAAGAACCAACAGTCCCCTTGTTGATTGTCCTGCACTTTCCACAGTATAGTCAAGGCTGTGATCCTATCTCTAAGAATAAGTGAATTGGAAAAAGCGATTGCTAACATCTCAGATGTCATTGAAATCATCCAAAATCAGACCTCAGATGCTATTGTAGTTTCACAAGAAGAAGTCCATAGTTTGTCTCATGTGATACTACAAAATTGAATAGCCCTCAGTTTCTTACTAGCCTCACAGGGAGGTGTGCGTAAAGTCATCAATATTAGTTGCTGGTCTTACTAGACCAAAGTGGAAGAATTAATAAAGATTTGACTGCAATTCAGAAGCAAACTCAAATTCTAGGTCAGGTAACTCCTGAAATGTCTCCACAAACTTACTTCATGGTTACTGAACCTAGTTAAAACAACTGTTCAGTTATGTTTATCATTAGTGTATTTCATAATAGCTAGCTGTATGATCTAATGCTATAGTTGTTCTTTAACTTTTTATTAATCTGACCAAAGAACTTCTTTTCAAAAAGGCAAAGTTTTTCAAATGCCTGATCTTGGTCTTTATATTGTAAGCAGACTACTTCCTGGTGTACAGACTCAAAAGTCTCCCCACCCAAAAGGAACTCTAACTTGGCATTTTTTCCAGGAATTCAGGCTTAAAAATACTGGTAAATGCTTAGCTGTAACCACAGTTCTAAAGATTTTGTGGCACACCTTATTTGTACCATTTTGTTCCAGTTGGTGTATAAACTAGGGAACAATTTTTACAAACTTCTATTCAGAAATTATGAATCTCATTTCCTATATTCTGGTCAATTATAATTGGCTGTGCAAGGAATGATTACATGGAGGAGCCAGCTTGACAAGCAATAATCTTTGAAACTGTCATTTTATAAAGCAGAAAATCTAGAAAGCATTAATATGGTTCAGTAATATTGCTTCCATTTTTAATTTTGGGATAGTACTTTTACAATATTTATTCTAGGAAATCTTGACCTGCCATTCTTAAACTCTTGTTCTGACTCTTCTTCATAGGCTGTATTTCCTTAGGGGCAAGACATTTCTCTTATTTTGCCAATTCTGTAAATCTGTATTTCTCTAACTTTAGACAGAAGTGTAATAATTTTTATTTACCTTTTAGCTGTTTGCAGTCAGTACAAGTGTGATCAGCACCATTGCAGGAAGATAATTATTTTTGAATTGTACCAAAACTAGAGTAAAGCAAAATTTGAAATATAGAAAAGGTGATCACGTGTCCCCATGTTAATATGATATACAAATGGTTTGACCAAAGTCTAACATAACAATACTATTGTATTGATGAAATTTATCCCTTTTCCCTGTACTCCCAGCCATAGATGAGGAATGGGTAGGTAACTACTGGATTCTTTCAGCTTCTTATTTTTCCTTTTGTTTTGGTGAACAGGATTACTCATTATTTTGCCTTTTTCTGTCTACAGATTACAAAAACACTTTAATTAAATGGCTAAAATTAGGAAATTCAAAGTCTTCTGAATCCAATGACTCAAGGAAATATCCTGTCTGTCCTTTTCTTTTCTGAATAGATATTTTAATGAAGCACTTACAGCTATGCAACTATACATGAAAGAGGAGTCAAATAGAATTAAGAAGTCCAGCTTTTCTTGTTTTTGTCAAAGGCTGGTGATGAACTGCCATTTGTTTACTGTAAAAACTCTCCTAGATAATATTTTCTTATGCTAGGGATATTTTTATATTAACATGAAATTTTGGCACAAATCAATACATCAAAAACTGTGGAAATGGAAGTTCCAAATCTTGACCTTCAATAAGATTTTTCTCTAATTTTCTTTGAAGGTTTGGCTCACTCGTTTCTTAATTCCAGCACTCATTTTCACTTAATAATAATCACTTTATATTGTTATGTTCTTGTGGGTTGCTCAAATAAAACTGTTGAGTCCATTTCTAAATGTCAGTTATCCACATAATTCCCAGAACAATATTTAAGACTATTAGTTTTAATGCTGCCCTTTTTGAATTGTATATAAAAGGACTAAAAAATGGCTGAAATACTTAAAGTAGATTATTGTGCAACTGATCTGTGCACATTTCTATATGTCATGCTTCTGCTCAGATACCACAGTGACAGGTGCCCTGAAATTGAAATAGATAGATGTCATTCAGGCATGGCAGAACACATGTGTAATAAATCATCACAGCCTTGGCCAGCAGCAGCAGTGAAGAGGTATTGCTGTTCAGGTGAATGGTATTATTAATTATGTGGTGGGTGTGACCTGTAACAGAAGGGCTTTGTGTACTAAAACTTAGAGTTTTTAGGATCTTCTAACATGTGATGTGAAGGTTCCTACACTTACCACTTCCGAGTTTTGACATTGTACAAAAATATTTTACTCTTTAGCAACAGAAAACTACTTCCTGGAATTGTCTGATATTTTGCTGTGTAGTTATATGTATACTTTATGTATGCATAAAATACATAAAAATATGCTTATTAGGTTCCATTCTAAGCATTACCTATTGCAAATGAGCTTGAATTGTGCACTCTGGCATCTGCCTACCTCTTGTGAATTTTCTGCAAGGAGTCATTTTTATATTTGCCGTTTTACATTGCTATCTAAGAAAACTGTTCTTGGTTGTAGAAATGATGCATTTGACATTGTCTTCTTTCTTTGCATCTCTACTACATCTAGAGTTCAAGATCAGATTCAAAGGGCATTTGAGAATTTCTAAAGTAAGAGAGTATCTGCAAGGGTAAACAGTAAAGGTTTTCAAATTTCTATTTTTATATTTCTGGATGAAATTTGACGAGTTGTTGCCCATTGACTATCTGGTTGTCAGTTACTCACTCTGCCCCTACCTTTACCCAATCATACAAGTTCTAGAACCCTCCCCTCAGAACCCTATAAATATTTATGTCATTCCTCAATAAATATTCACTTCTGTGCCTTTGTACCATTTGGTGCTGAGTGTGTCATTTTTCCTGGTCAACAGCTCATCAGAGGGTCTCCTGTGTTCACTTAAATATCAAATATCTAGCAACACTTTTGAGCATGACGACACAAATACTCATAAATGTGTGCTGCTGCATATGTACATGCATAGACATGCATGTATCTTCATAGAAATCTGTACATCTGTGTGCCTGTGGTTTTTTTTTATTTCCCTTGCTTCTTTATTAAGGGGCCGTTCCTTTGATAAAAGAGGAGAGGCTTGCTTTATCCTATGAAGTTTAAATATAATATTGATAAAACAGGAAAATTAGTCTGCTTTCCGTGGTTTTAAGCAGACAAGTAATGTGTTATTAGTGTCCATTGCATTAAATGATGAAACTTTTGGAGCTGATTGTCTCCAAAACTTTAGATTTCCAGGGAGCTGTGATGCACAGGCATAGCGTGAATGACAACATAATTTAAATGCCATAACATAATTAATATACAGTTAATATTAGCAAAGTAAAATTAATTTTGTTCATGCTTTTAAATTTCGGAATTTTGTTTCCTCGGTAAGTTACTATGAAAGGTTCCCAACTGTTGTAATTCCCATGCAAAAATCAATTTGGTCTACTGTGTTGGTTTTAGTTAGGCCTTTTGGTAGGCCTCAGTTTAGTAGGCCTCAGTTTAGCAGATAGTCTTACGTAGATTAGGAGAGACAGATGACACCTGACTTAAGCAACCAAAGAAATATTTCATACCAGATGATGCAAACTGGGATATAAATGCCGTAGAGTAGGAGGTGTTCTCGTAGTTCCCATCATGGCCAAGGCAGAGACAAGACACGCAGCTGCTGCCTTGCTGAAGTGGGTCTTGGCTGCTGCCCACTCCTACTTCACATTCTGTTTAAGTTCAGGTAGTTAAACATTTTACTGTTATTTCTCTCTGCTTCTTGTTGGGTATCTTTTGGGGTGCTTTATGGATCTGGAGTGATAGGATCTGTTTTCAGTGATATGTAGGGGATTGTTTTTATATTTAAGTTGTGTAAATGTGTGCGTTACATTGTAGTTTTATTTTAATTTTCTCTTTTCTGTATAAATATATATAACTTGTTTAAATTTAAATTGTGGAAGTTTTTTTTTCTTCCTCGCTTTTCTCAGTAGAGGTGAGGAGGGACACTTACTCTGTATTGGGCAATTGGCATTTTGCCAGCTCAACCCAAAACATCTACCAATATGAATAAAATTGAAATATTTGCATGTATTTTTATCAAAATTCTATTTCCTAGTTCTGTGGGTATATGTATAATACATACCCTACCTGCATTTATTTTTCAGGCAGATGATTAAAGAGGGGCTGGGAAATATTGGCAGCTTCAGGAGTCTGCCACTACTGAATTATAAACAGATTTAATTATTCTATCACGAAAAGCTATCAGAGCAAAATAAATACAGTTACTGCAGACAGGATCTCTGCAACTCTAATTGCCACAGCACACTAAGAGCTTTCAAATACTGAGTCCTTAAATAATAAATTGATATAGGAGAGAATAATGACACCCAGGTGTGAAACTTTAACCTAAGAGTAGTGCTGCATATTTAATGACATAATTGCCTCTATTACCATATCCTAGTCTAGCATGGGCTTTTGAGTCATAGCAACTGGATTGAAATGAAAGGCAAAATATGTTCAAACCACAGGTGAGATTTGAAGTGGGAATATATAATAAAGCCCAGGTAAGTAAATTGCTACTTGAGTTTTGAAAGTAGGCTAGGTATTATTAGGTGAAAAATTATATTTAAATGCTATTCATAGCCTGACTTGCTCCCACAAAAGCAAGGGTTAAGAAAATTCACACTGGGAACAAGAAAATCATTTTAACATAGGCTCCCCAAAATGCAGTAGATCTTTCTTATTTTACTGTGCAAACCTTTCTTCATCTTAGAATTTTTTTTCCATGCAAAAGGTAAGTCTGTGAAAGGTTCCTTTGGTAATTTTTTCCTGACATCCGTGCTAGTAAGACCTTAATCCTATTCATCACTCTAGCAAATACGAGCCAATGTAAAATGAGTACTTCACTTTCATACATATATTTATTTTTGTGTGGTGTTCACTGTAACAGAACATGGGAAGGAGCTATTTCATTTAGTAGACCTCATCACGTCATGGCATTGTTGCAGATATTACCTTGCCAGTTACCATTCTGAAAGATATTCTGCCACTACAGAACAGAACAACAGGACTATTAACATGAGTGATACCAGTGCTTTTTTTTTAATGCCATCTTCTGGAATTAACACGTCCAGTAAAAGCAGGATCAGAGAAAGGTATATTCAGTTGTATGACCTCATACCTGCACTGTTGTTGAGGCAATTTCTAACCAAATAAACCATATTAGCAATAAACAGAGCTGATTCTGAATTTTCTGTGGACATAATCAGCAGCAGGTGCTTGCTGTTATACCTCCAAATCAGGACTCTAAATGAAGTACATGAACATTTTGGTGAATAAGAACTTGATGTTTGCACAGCACTAGCATTTTAATCTAAGAGCTATGATGGTTTTCACATTCTGTTGAAGGGTCAAAACTATGGAAATAATGCAAATTCTCCCACTGCCCAGAAGACACGTTTTTAGATTGCTAAAATTACCTCGGTAGACTACTGAAAGACTTACTGTCAATATTGTATCTGTAGTGTGCTCTGCAGGAACTCCTGTTGGTATTAAATACACCCTAAGTGTACAATCAATGGGCAACTCTTGCCTTCAGAACTGTTTAAATACACATGTATCTGTTAATAGACAATGATGAGAACTCACAGTCAGTTCTGTCTAATGCAACAGACAATTATCAAAATTGATGCTACACTGGTTTAAAGGTAAACAGGCAGGAGAATGAACCCCATTGAAAAGAGTTTGTAAGTCTGAGTTACCATTTAATAAAAAATGTTACAATAAATGCAATGATACAAAGAGAAATTGGTTTTAACCCACAGAAACCAGAGGTATAACCCAGCACCCTGGGGCACAAACAGAAAGAATGGTGTTCATTAGCCCTTGTGCTGAGCACCCCCTCAGTTCAAAGCAAAAGCAAAGGAAAACCTGTTGGTGAGGATGATGGTCACAGCCTGGTCAAGAGTGGTGGTCACAGTCCTGTCGAGGTTCTGGTCCTACTCTGGATCCAACAAGTGGTACCAGAGGCCTCCAAACCCCAAGATTATATATGCTCAGGTTTAGATGGGAAGGCCCAGTACCTCCCCCAGGGCAGGGAGTGATCTAACTCTGTGAATAATGGGTTATTGTGGGATGTCATGGGTTATTGTGGGTAGTGTTGATGGTCCATTAGCAGATATTGATCCTCAGGCTGGGTGTGAAGGTGCTAATGTCTCCTTGGAGGGGAGTTATGACAGCTCCTGTAACAGAGCAAGAACCCAGAACCCAAAGAGTTAACACAAAGTAGTTCCTGGGACTGAGCTCCGAGGGATGTTTAGCTAGAAACCAGATCTTGGGGATTATAAAAAAATGGTACTGGGCTGCAAAAGAATGTTTACACCCACATACCAGGAGATAGGGTAGGAACATAAATACCCTAACTTTTACTGATGACTTTGGAGCTCTGTGTCCAGTGAGAACGGGGAGTTCCCCAGGGCTGTTCTAATAAATACCTTTGCTCTTTATGGACTAAAACTCTGCCTCTAAACAGTTTTATTACACCTTTTGGGGCACCACTCTTATCACACAGGGTTCTTTAACACCCAGTTTGTTGCCTGAAGTGTCAGATATGCCCTGGGCAGCTGCTGCAAATAGTCCATTGTTAGCAGTTCATGAGAAATGATAGAGAGGGTGTAGAATACACAGCTTTGATTACACTCACAGAGAGATAAACTGGTCCTGACTGCTGAACTAAGACAGATGTGACACACACATTTGACCCTGTCCCCATAATGGTTTGTCAAAGGATTTCAGGAATTAGGATCTGAATTCTTGAAGCAAAAATAATGGCACGCCTATGCCCATGGGACTGCCCTCACTGAAGCAAGAGATCTAAGAAGACTCTTTCTGCTCCTATTAGTACAGGACCACTCCTGATTCTAAGTTCTGCCACTCTTTGGGAAAAGTCATATGTTTTAAGATACAGTTTTTCTATGGTAGGAGACGGAGGGTTTAAGAATATCCCTGAATATCACTGACCAAAGTTTGTGACTTGGAGCTTCTCTCGAAAGATGTTTCTGAAGATACTGAATGAATCTACACTGGACTCTGAAGGAAGTAGCAGCTATATCCTATAGGTATCCTGCCTTGGCAGTCTCTCTGGTTTCTCATCTTCCTTCATAGTGATGCTCTGAATAAAACTAGTGCCTTTGTTTAGCTTAATAAATTGCTGTCATGCCAATGGTTCCTGTAGATGAAGGTGCTGTGGAACAGATGATAATTTTGTAAGGATTAGAGAGCAGGAAGGAATGCACACAGCTCCAAACATTATTTCTCAACACATGGCATGCCCAAGTTCTCCATGCAGTCCCTTTTACATGATAGGTAAGAATTGCTTCTAGGAAGCAGGTGAGGCAGATGCAAACGTGCCTTTATGCCTCTTTTTTTGAAAATGTTCACTTCGGCTTCACTCCCATCCCATTGCATTGGGAGTCATGAGTACAGGGAACGATTTAAATGCACAGCGGCATAGCAATTCAAGATTGACATTTAAAAAAATAAGTGGGAAATGACTGCTTATAGTTAGAACTAAGCAAAATGCACTTCCATTAAAAGATACTCTGCACAAGTATCATGGGTATTTATAATGGGGTTATACAATTAGTAGTTTAATAGCAAAGGAAGTTCCGTATTACAAAATATTAGGATTTATGAAACACTTCTTCAAAAGGAAGGAAAAATTCTGTTTATATGCTTTTTGTTAAAGCTGACCACCTAACCTGCTCAAACAAATTCTGTACCGGCTGCATTTATACAAATATTGATAATAGATATATACTGATGCACAAAAAAAAATTTATTTAGAAGGATGATGATTTGAAGATACTTATTTACAGAAAAGCTGAAAAATTGAAGGGTAGCACTGTCTTTGAGATTCCTTAAAAATCACTTTCCTCTCCTGTGACCACACGACACTTGTGGAGAAATGCACAATTTGGCTGTAGCCCAATCCTTGTGTACAAAGGACTATGCTCTCATTTTAGTTCTGTCTTTAAGGGTTCACAGGAAAACTGGAGAAAAGCTAAGGAACCTAAATTATACATCTTGACTTCTGACTGGTGCTTAACATATGACAGAACCTTTCTGTGCCTTGAATCTTCTTTCAGTAAAGTGGAAGCAATAATAACCATTCATGTAAAGTATTCTGTGGCCTGTAGCTGAAAAGCACTTCATGAGCCTCTTCTATATTAATAATATTACCTCATATAATTAAGCCCCACTGAGGTTAGCAATCTTTTATCTCTCATGTTTGGGTTTTTCGTCTGTTCAGTTGAGTCCTGAATACAAAATTCCAGCTCTTTAGGATTTTCTTCTCATTTCCTTTCCTTTAGATATCTGTCTTTACCTTCTAGTTTCCTTGCTCAGATTCTTGTTATGCTCCTCATTTGTTCCTATGGACAAATACAAAGCAAAGACCAAGAAAGAAGGCTTGGAGTACAACAGTGTTTCATTGTTCATTTTAATATTATGTTATACAGTTCTCAGCATTAAGTCTTCGACTTTCAATTTGTGAACTCCACTTCATGGAGTTGATAAATAGCTTGTCTATTTCCATGCAGGTTGGATAACTATATCAGAAAGTATAAAGAATTAATAAGTATAACATATAAAGAATTTCATTATTTAAACATAAATTTTGGGGTTTGGGCTAGATTTTCAATATAAGAAAAAATTAATTATAAAAGATGGGTGCTGTGAAAACCTGCAGAAGCATATTCTGCTCTTGGTTACCGTTTTAATGGATCAGCGGGAGTTCTAGGTGTTCAGTGAGAGTTCTGAGGATTCAAGACAGAAATGCAGCTTTCAGAGTGTGATTTTTCCAAATTTTAAAAGCTCAGGGCCATGTGCAAAAATGCATGTATAATTACACATTTAACCTGAATGCACATTTACTGTGATTGCAAATGCAAATCAGATGGTGTGCATGGAAATGGTCAGTTAAGTTTCAATGCCTGAGCATCACACGAAGTCACAGTAATTACACATGCAGATTAGGCATGCAATTTGGCATATATTTTTATAAGTGGCCATGTGCTTAAAGGCTTTGAAAATGAGACCCTCTGAGCTCATTTTTAATGAGTGTCTCTTGGTTTTTGTTTTTACTTTTTAATGGCATTGCCAAAATTTGAGTGCAATACATAAAGCTGATCTTCCACTAATTATTCTATAATTTGAGCTTCATAACAGCTGCTTCCCAGTATCTTCGTAGGGAGGTATGACCTTTTATATCCGAGGCATATTTTCAAGTAGAGTATTTGGGAAGAAAAAAACCAAAACAGTACAAGTGAGGTATTTCCCATCTATCTAATCATATTTATTTCTCCTATAGCTGTCTATCTATGGTGGATGTTTGTCCTAGTTGAGCAGGAGGAACCAGTTGACACTGTGTGGGGGTGATCAAAGCTGTGTATTCTACCCCCTCTATTCATTCCCCAAGGACAATGGACCATTAGCAGCAGCTGCCCAGGGAGTCATTATCACCTTCACACTCAGCCTGAGGGGGCGGAGCTGCTAAGGGGCCATCAACAGCTCAACACCCCCTGGCTCTCAGAGTTAATCACCCACTGTGTGAGTCCCCGCCCAGGGGGAGGGACTGGGTGCTCTCTGAGGGTACATAAGTGGTGGGTAAGAAGACTTTGGTAACTTCTTGTTGGATCCAGAGGAGCAGCAGGACCTCGACAGGAGGAGATCACCGCTCTCGCTCAGACCACAGCCCTCGCCTGCACCAACAGGTTTTTCATTTCCTTTTGCTCTGGACTTGGGGGAGCCACAGGGGTCTCAGCAAAAGGGCAAACAAACCCCCTTGGGTTTGTGCCCCAGGACACTATGTTATACTGCTGGATTTTTGTGAGTTGAAAGCAATTTCCCTTTTGTGTCAGTGTATTTATTGTAATATTATTATTAAATTTTAGCTCTGACTTATAATCTCTCTTGTGGTGAGTTCATTTCCCCTGCTGGTTCACCCTTAAACCAGCACAATGTTGCCTACCTGGACTTCTGTAAAATATTTGATACAGTTTACCACAGCATTCTCCTGGGAAATCTGGGAGCCTATGGCTTGGACAGGTGCACTTCTGGCTCGATTAAAAAATAGTTGAATGGCTGGATCCCGAGAGCAATGGTGAATGGAATTATATCTACTTGTTACCTTGTTGTCAGTTGTGTTCCCCGGGCTCATTGTTGCTCAATATCCAACCTAGCCCTGTTTAATAATTTTACTGATAATCTGGACTAGGAGATCTAGTGCACTTTTAGTAAATTAGATGGGAGTATTGGCCTGCTGGAGGGTAGGAAGGCTCTTCAGAGGAATCTGAACAGGCAGGATCAATGGTCAAGACCAACAGTATGAGGTTCTTATGGTGAAGTGCAAGGTTCTGCCCTTGTGTCGCAACAACCCCATGCAGCACTACAGGCAGGAGCAGACTGGCTGGAAAGATGCCTGGTGGAAAAGGACCCATAATTGCTGGTCTGCAGGGGATGAACATGAGCCAGCATGTGTCCAGGTGGCCAAGAAGGCCAATGGCAAGCTGGTTTGTATCAGTAGCAGTGTGTCCAGCAGGGCTGTGGCAGGAATCTTCATTCTGTACTCAGCACTGGTGAAGTCACACCTTGAATCCTGTGTTCAATTTTAGGTCCCTCAACTCACTACAGGAAAGATATGGAGGTGTTGAGTCCAGAGAGGGGTAATGGAGCTGCTGAAGGCTCTAAAGCACAATTCATTTGAGGAGCAGCTGAGGGAGCTGGGGTTGCTTAGCCTGGAGAAATGGAGACTGAGGAGTGACTTTATTCTCTACAGCTACTTGGAAGGAGGTTGTAGTCAGGTGGGGTTGGCCTCCTGTCCCAGGCAGCTAATAACAGGGCAAGAAGACATAGCCTCAAGTTGTGTCAGAGGAGATTCATGCTGGGCATGAGGAAGAAATTCTTCATGGAAATGATTGTTAAATGTTGAAATGGACTGCCCAGGGAGGTGATGAAGTCACCATCCCTGTAGGTGTTCCAGAAATGACAAAACTTAGTGCCACAGTCTAGTAGATAAGGTAGTGACCAGTCAATAATTGTACTTAATGATCTCAGAGGTCTTTTCCAACCAAAATGTTTGTGTGATTCTGTGATATCAAGAATAATGTCTTCATTGAATCCACAGATTAAGGGATTGGTAACAACCCTGCTGAGAAGGACCTGAGAGCACTGGTGGATGAAAAGCTGGACATGACCCAGAAAGCCTGTCATACCCTGGTCTGCATCAAAAGAAGCATGGTTAGCAGGCTGAGGCAGGTGATTCTGTCCCTCTAGTCCGCTCTTGTGAGACCTCACCTGGAGTACCTCATTCAAGTCTGGATTTCTCAACACAGGAAAGAAACAATGTTGAAGTGGGTATAAAGGAAGGCCATAGAAATTATTACATAAATGGAACATCTCTGCTACAACAAGGACATTGGAATTCTTCAGATTGGAGAAGAGAAGGCTCTGGGAAGACCTTTTGGTGCCTTTCATTATTTAAAAGGGGCTTGCAAACGGCAATGGGGCCCGACTTTTTATTAGCTTCTGTAGCAATAGGACAAGGGCTGATAATTTTAAACTAAAACAGGATAGAATTAGACTAAATACAAAGAATACATTTTTTATCATGACAGTGGTGAAACACTGGCACTAGTTGCCCAGAGAGGTGGATATCTAATTCCTGGAAACATTCCAGGTCAGGTTGGACAGGGCTCTGAGCAACGTGGCCTAGCTGAAGATACATATCACTGTTTATCACAGCAGGGTTGGAAGGGATGACCTTTAGAGGTTCTTTCCAATTCAAACTGTAATACAAGTAGTTTCTCTTGCTCCCAAAAGGTGAAATTAACCTTATTCTTTCCATATTGGGTTGTTGGTTCACCATTTCATGTTAGTTCCTTTTCTTGTTTTAACCAAAGCTGTTTGATCATCCTTGTACTGGACTTGGACTGCTATTACATCTTTGGTTATGGTAGTATTTCAAATTATTTTAAACAAATGTTATTTAACAGAAATTCTCATAAATCTCATTGTAAATGTAATAAAACTTCATTTTTGGTCATTGCCAGTGTCTAGTACTTCCCTCTCAGGTCTATTTCCCCAAGAATCGGTCCTGCACAATTTTTTTCATTTAGGATACTCTATTCCACTTGCCCTTGTGCCACAATATATGGTTTGAAGAATGTGCTTCTGACTAATGGATGAGATTTTTGCAATATATTTATGAATAGAATCATCTTTTTTTTCAAAAGTGAATAGCTTAGTAACTAAGATCCCATTTTCTTCAATGATTTCTCTTTCAACAAACTCAAAAGACTTTTTTTATTCTCGTACACAGGATCTCTCAAAAGGAAAGATTAAAGTGCTTTTGACTTGAACACCTTTTCTCAGTCTTTTTGATATTACTAAGTGTTTCATTGTTTTGGGGCTGTTGAAAGATGAACAACTTGCAAGAGTCACAGCTTTGTGACCAGATTAACTATGAGTATTAAGAAGGATATCTGTATGAAGTGGAGGCTTCATTGTGCTGAAAAATCATTAGGAAATCTTTAGGATTTTAAACCTGCTGTCATATTGACCAGGAAATTATATTTTAGATTAAGTTAATAATTTGGTCATGGTTTAGCTGTGTTCAAGAATAGCTACCTGCAGACATTGATTACCACATACACATATGATGACAGTTACCTGCTGATAGCACTTCCAGCATTCTTAGAAGATGGAGACTGTCAAGTATTAGGAATTATGAAGTGTCTAAATTGCCATTTGATTGGTACCATTAAGAAAGCTCAAGAATATTAGCATATTGGTATCTAAATACTCCACTGAGCATTTAGGGTATAAAAAAAGCCTCTTAAACCTAGATTCTTCTTCATGAACAAACACTAAACTATTGGAATGTGCTTGAGAGCTGGATCACCAGCTTATGTACCTGTGGAGTGGCATTGAGATACAATCCCCTTAGTTTTATATCAGATAAGAGATACATGTTGGTTCTTTCATGTCTGCCACTTACTCCTTAAGCTTTGTGATACGTGTTTGAAGCTGATTAATTTTTTTTTATTTTTTTTTTTACATTGCTGAGGTAGACTGTTTTAAGGGGTGATTTCAGAATAATTAGGAGACCTTCGATCTTTTGGCAGGTAATTCCTTCAGGTCCATAAAGAAAGAAGACCATTCCCACTGACCAGCAACACAACACAGATTATTAAAAGACTCACAGAGAACACCATTTATTTAGCTCTGGGGTTTAATCATAAAATTGGTAATGAAGGGCTCCATATGAGAATAGTATCTTTTGGTGACCAGCACTAACTGACAGTGCTCCTTTACATGCAGCAAACTCCCTAAATCCAAGGAGATCATTATTATTCCTCAAGTACATTGTCAGTACTTTCTTTTAGGAATTGTTTTAAAAATATTTTTAGGACTTTTGAAAATATCCCAGAATTTTCCAGTCTATATTTACAATAATGAGATTTTCATAATTGATGCATTGATCCTGCCCTGTAGGATCAGGAACTCAGATATTCAGATCACTTTTTTCTCTCTCTTTTTCATATACATATAGTGCCATCTGCTTAACTATTCTGTGATACCCATTTTCTTCACATCTTTTATATATAAAATACATAATTTTACCTGTGTCATATGCTGCACTACAGTCTTAAAAAGTAACAGCACTTTATTTCTGTTTTAAGTTCTTTCTTCAAAACTTGTTCTTACGTCCATTCAAGACAGATAAGGATCATTGAAATCAGTGTAATTGGACTGTATTTACCTGGATCACCTTTTCTCCCTGTGAGAATATTTGCTGGTTTTTGTTTCACTTGGATTGAGTAGATTTGTGCTAAACATGCAGCACTCATTACTGAAGCTTCATTTACCTGTTCTTTCAGTGTTCTGGCACAGAGAGCAGCTCATCCAGCTTGAATATATTGTAGTTTTAAAATTTTAGTTCCAGCTTAATTTGAGCAACTTCTCTTTTCATACTGTGTCCCAACCTTTGTTTCTTTCAATGCTGCATATTTTTTACAGAAAATTGAACTGAAATATTAATTTTTTGAGGGCTATAGAAAGAGTCAGGGACGTATTTTCACATATCTCTTTTGACACACTTTTTGGAGTAATGCCACTTGACTTTTACAGTATTCTTTTATCTCTATGTTATTCAGATTCTTAAAAGAATAACATCTTTTGTTAATCAGTTCCTTTTTCCATTCCCTAAAAGGTCCATATTTTTCATGATATGCTTCCTGACAGAAATTAACCTGGAGCATTTCCTCCAAGTTTTCTTTTAATTTCTTTCTTCATACTATTGAAAGTTTTTAACAACTTTAACTTGAATGAATGGCTTAAAGGTTCAATATTTTCCTTCTCTTAGTACTGAAATAGGCATTGTTTTCCTATCTCCACTTCCTTCTGACTGGCAGTTCCAGTTTGGCTTTAGCCTGCAGTCCCACTTCCTGTCCTGAACACTGGACTATACAGCAGTGGCTGGACTTCTGTGGTGTGGATCTATGTAACTTTGTCAAACACTTTGTTCTACAGGGTTTCATCCAATATTAAATACCTTGGCCAAGTCCTGAGTTTGGCTCTCAGTGAATAAGGAGCTTGGCTGCAGCTCTGCAGTCTGGACCAAACTCCTTGCCAGTTGAAATTTATTCATATCTCAAAAGTGGGGTCTTCCTGGAAATAAGCCATAGATTTGTTGTTCCCTGAGGTGGGATAATGAGAAAATGGTGGCTGTGTCAAGATTAACAGTGATAGTTTTATCACTTAGTGGTCTCCCTGGCTACCTTCCACTCAAAAGAGCTGATCTAGAAGGGTATTACACATCCCTCCTTTTTCTCCTTATGTCTGGCATCAATACTGTTTAAGAACTTCAGAAAATTAGTTGTAAAGTGGTGAAAAGGCTTTTCAGCTTTGAGAACTTGTCTTCCATCTTTTGAAGTTCCTTCTCTTTAAGGACCATGTGTGAGTTATTCTGTTACACTATGGAGATCTTGGAAGATCAGGCTTCTCTCGTGCCTCTGCAGGAAAGAAATGTTAGGAAACACTAGGAGATCATGTCTTCTAGGTCTTCTATCTTGAGAACTCTTAAAGTGATTAATTTCTGTAGCAGCATGTAGCACCAGACTCAGAATTTGGTTCTAAAATAAAATATTCCTATTCTCAAAGCCTACCCTCTTTTTGAGTTTTCTACATAAAATATTTAAAGAATAACTCAAAAGAAACTTAACAGCAGAAAGATTTTTCAGAGAATGGGATGAAATATGGACAAGATATTCTCTCTAGAAAATTATTTTTTGTATGAATTATTAGCTATTTTTGAACAAAGTTTTCAGAAAAGAAGGATTGTATTTCATTTAGCAACAGCCTATATCTCTTGATCTTTAATAATACTATTAAAGTGTTTCCACTGAGTTGATGTGGAAACCAAATCCCAGGCTTCTGTTATACTCTTACTATAATGTTATTGTACTTTTGAAAGAACTGCCTTGTGGTGATTTCATATATGTGCAACTTTTCCTTTAAAAACTAACTTGACCGCTGAGTAAGCCTGATTTGATCTCTGATGCCCCAGTTCTGCAGTGCCATATGTCTTGTATATGAGCTATAAAGGAGAAGTAATATTTCTCTGGTGAAACTTTGAGGTTAAGCCATATCTCCAATTGCTTGTTAGGGCGGTTAGTTGCTAGTTGTGATGCACTTTTTAAATTAATCTGAAAAGTTTTTCTCACTTCTAGACCAAAAGTGGAAATATAGGTTCATTGACTAATAAAAACCACAAAGAACCAAATTCTTTTCTCAATTATACAATTACAAATCCAGAATAAATTCACTGAAGCTAGTTAATTTGGATATCTCTCAGATGTAGAGTAAGAACCCAATCCTCATATCTTTATTGGAATTCTTCTGCTTTAGCAGGCACGTATCATAATAGGAAAAAAATACTCATCTTAAAATGAGCACATAAAAATCAACAGTCTTTCTGATTTGCGTGTCCATACTGTAAATCAGCTCCCACTTTGTTTTTAAAGAATATTTTTTCAACATTGCGGCTTACCAGAGAGACCAAGGAGAGTGTTTTTGACAAAAGAATTAATTATATTGTACTTTCCCTCACTCTGCTCCAGCTTTGTTTGCTGATTCTTGAAATTAATGAAACACCTTCCACAGTGTTACTCAATCACAATCTAGAAAGAAAAAAACCCCCCACCAAATTCCATGCAATTTTTCTTTGCCTTTTTTTTTCAACTTCTTTTGGTCAATTTCCATTTTATCTACCACTAGAAACATTCTGCTCCATGTTTCACTTTAATGTCTGTTCTTTTTTTTTTTCAAAATTTAAAACTAATCTTGCAGAATTCAGCATCTGAAATCAATATCATACCATTGATATGGTAAAAATATTTTATAAATTCTAACTGAATATTAAAATGAATAGAATTGCAGCATCATAGAATAATTTTGTTTTGAAGGGACTTGTCATAATTATGTAGTTCCACCACCTTCTCATGGCAGGGTTACCCTAAATTTAGATGACTTTACTCAAGACCTTATCCAGGACAGTTTTGAATATGTGCAAAGATTGAGATTTCACAAGTTCTCTTGGCAGCCTGCCCAAGTGCATTACCGCCTTCATTGTGAAGATCATTTCTGTATGTTTGGCTGGAATTTCTCTTTCTGTAGGTTGTGGTCATTGCCTTTTGACCTTCTGCTGGAGACCTGGCTCCATGTTCGCTATAACTTCTTATTTTAGTTAATGATGGCAGCTTGACACCCTCAGCTTTCTCTTCTTGGATCTGTATTTACTCAAGTCCCTTAGCCTCTTTTATGCTTTATGCTCCAGCTTGCTAACTCTCTAGATTACCCACCTTTGGACGTTGCAGTTTTTCAATGTTTTTCATATATTTGGATGCAGTTCTCCTAATGTAGTCCAATCAGAATTGAAAAGAAGGTCATCATTTCTCTCTAATATTTGATTTCCATGGAAGTCACTAGCTTCTGGAATGCTGGCCTGTTGCTTGGAAATTCAGGACAGATTCCTGGTTATGTTAAACTGTCATTGTTCCATTGATTCCAAAATGTCTAAGAAACTTGACAAGAGATAATGAATTTCCTTTTGAAGTTATAAAGCCAAATATACTTGGTATGTAAGCAAGTGTTAAACTTTGGGACCGTAAAAGTTCTGTTGAAATCAGTGTCAGACTATTTTTGTTGTTCTGTATATGTTGGATGTTTTCTAGTCACTGGTATACACTTTTCCTTTCAAGCTTCAAGGCAACTTTTCTGTGATTAAAATGATTAAGATAGTCACTGAAGCATTTTGCACTGTCATAGGCATAATTATATTCTCAGTACAACCATATTATTAAAGACTTCCATTAGGCTCATTCTTTTGCACAAATGTAGTCATTATATAAGTTTTGCCAAATAAAAATGAGAATTTCTTTCCACACTGATTCAGCAAGTCAAAGAAGTAGGACGATTACAGTTTTTCACATCAGTTTAACTAGATCGCCTTAAGTTAGTGTTGCATTCTGAGGTATCAGTATTCAGGGACCAGAACCCTCTTTACTCCTAAGGCTAATTCTTATCAATACAGTATTCACAATGCTACTTTATTAATACATATTTTTAAGAGCATAGTCAGACATTCGTCTTTGTCATCTGTGTTATCTAACTAAAAATACAATTTCTATAATTTTAATTCTTAAATCTTCATAACTAAGGTTTCTGGAAGATACTCAGTAGTGCTCTCTTTAATCAATAGGAACTTAAGATGAAAAGGGATCATCTTACGTACCATTTAATAGAATTCTCTACAGAGGGATAATATAAGTAAATGGGAAGGTTTTCTGGATGATTGCCAGTATTCAATAGAATGGCCTTGATTTGATTCTGGTCAAAAAGTGTGTTTTAATTTGAAACTGATTAGATTTTGCATCTAGAACCAGCATTTCAATCATTAAATAATCTGAAATTGTTACGGATATTGTGTCACTGGCATACTGTTAATCTTTTAGAAAGTTTTTCTACTCTAATGCCATACACACATACGTTGCAGTTCTGAATTCCAGGAGATAGTTCTGCCATTTTGACAGCAGTACTGACAGCCACTTCCCAAGCCCAAAAGAAGGGACTAAGAGCCATTTAAAATGATAATATATGGTTTCTTATTCACTCTCCAAACACAAATGTTTTAATCTGAATTCAATACCAAGTTTTTATAATTAGTGTAATTTCAAAGTGTACAAGTATGATTTCTTGGAAATTTCCTACATATTTCCAATGTACTTTCTAGGCTCCTTTAATGTAATCCTTTGTAATTTCTTCAATTATTTTCTTAATATTAGTTTGAATATACTAAATGTTTGAAAGAAAAACAAAATTAATGAGGTGATGTTAACATTCAAACCTGAAAATGTCCTCTCCACTAAGGAAACTTATTGCTTAGGCAGTGGATTTTTTTTTTGTTCAATATCTCTAGCATTTATAACTTATAATGCTTCATTAATTATTAAATTGTACTTACTGTCTAAATTAGAAACAATCTAAAATATTTAAAACACTGGAGTATAATTAAAATAATTAGCAGGCAAAGGGGCAAGTGAGTTGCTCATGAAAGCAGACACTGAACTACTGTAGTTCACCTCAGTCAGTAACAAAAGTACAGAATGATAGGTTATTTCCTTTCAGAATAAATTGCAAAACCCTGGGTGGCTACCACTCCCAGTATACAACACATTTCAAAAGTTCCACTTTTTTATTTGACTCAAATATGGATGATTTCTCTCCGCTTTTGAATGTTTCTAAAGTAACTGGTAAGAAAGATGTCTAGTTCTATTGTTTGTGAAAGTCATGTATTGAGTCAAGGAATTAAAGCAATTGTGATCTGGCTGCAGCTAGGAACTCCATGTAGAGAATAGTGACTCTTTTAATCTATATTAAACCAGCTGAGTATTAAGATGTACAAGGAATAGGTAAAGTAAAGACTCTCCAATTTGACTGGTGGACAATCCTGAAAAAGGAACTTTCATCAGATTTCGGTAATCTGAAAGGAAAAACAGAGGACTTTGGAGGTAAAGCACAAAATAAGTGTTTTGGTTTTGTGTTTATGATTCATTGATGGTGACACCTAATCTTATTAAAGTGTAATTACTAACACAAATTTTGGGGTTTATTTGTGGTCTTTTTGAAATTCAGGTTTGGGTTTTTTTCTGTAATTTGATGTGTATGTGTTATGAGTTCACCTAGGTGGGCCTAGATTTGGGCTCTGAAGTTTGGACTAGGCCGAAGCTGTCAGCTGACTTGAGCTGGGCTGAGCTAACAGCTGACCTCTTCTAGCCAGTAATTTTGTATTCCATACCACATTATGACATCATCTCCAGGGAAGTAGGAACCAGTGTGGGAGTGGTTAAGGCAGTCGCTTCTCAGCCCTCCTCTTGGAAGGACACACGATGCTGTCCCAGGGGGGATGGAGAGGACCAGGCCCACCACTGGCTCACAGGGTACCTCAGGAAAGTAAAATGTGTTGTTCTGGGTCTCTCTTTTCTGCTTGAGTTTGTCTCCCTGGGGAATAAGTCTTTTCTTAAGTAATGTGTAGTTAAGACAGTAGAATTTGTGTGTTCGTTAAGAAGTTGAAGTGGGGAATTTGTTGTTGCAGACTTGTGTGAGTGTATATTTGTAGTCTCTTCTAATTGTCTCTTTCTTTCTGTGAAAAATATATGTAGTTTTAGAATAAATGCAGTTTGAAGTGTTTTTTTTCTTTCCCCTCTCTTTTCCTCCCTCTCCCTGGTGTTAGGAGAGAGGCTTTTCTCTCTGTGCTTGGGGGGGGTTGGCAGTTTGCTATCTCAAACCAAGACAGTATGGAATAAAAATGTGGATATTTCTTGTAAAGAGAGATGGAACTTTTAGAAGCTGTTATGTTCAGAACACCTTTTCCAGAAAGGCTGGAGAGAATGAAAAAGTCATTACTGACTTTTCAATGCTAGTCATTTTGCAGCAACTTGAAAACTTTTCACAGAACACTACAATATCATGTTTTCCCTATGTTTCCCAGATCTCCATTTGAGAAAGAAAGGTTGGTTACAACACAGACAAACATTGGGAATAGATTCCTAACTATCAGCTGTAGGCATGAGGAGCTCATGGAACAGCCTCAGGTCATGCTGAGAGATCCCATCATAGAGTAAGTTAAATCCCAACAGTAAAAGCATCGACCCAGAAGTTGTATCACTTCAGTTCCAAGTCCTCAGCTGATTAACCTTAAAGTTATTTTTCCCCTTCAAACTAGAACACCTGCAATAAAAATGTTATATTAAACCTATACAATATATCAAGTATCTAGCTATGCAATAGCCTCCTAAAGTGGGAAAGATTGGTGCACGTTTCAAATCTTCCCTGATTTCCAGTAAACTGTCTTTGCCATTTACTTAATAGGGCCATCGGAGGAACATATTATCCCACGACCAAGACAGAACTTGTGCCTACCTCTCTCCCAAACCTAACCTCCAATAAAACAAAATCATTTTACTTGCAGCTGCTAAAAACAACTTTTAGCAATTTTGTCAGAATTTTTCACCAGATTTCTGAAAAATTCAGAGCAAACACATTGTTTTTTTTTTAAATAAATCATTTAACAAAAAAATTCAATTAGAAAAGATAACTCAGAACTGATATAATTCACAGAACATGCTAAGCTGGAAGGAACCCACAAAGATCATTGAGTTCAACTCTTAGCTCTGCACAGGTGACCAAAAGTAACATCATGTGCCTGAGAGTATCCTCCAAAAAATTCTTGAACTCTGCCAGGCTTGGTGCTGTGACCATTTCCCTGCAAAACCTGTTCCAGTGACCAACCACTTTCTGGGTGAATAATCTCTTTCTTACATTCAGCCTAAATCTCCCTTACAAACCTTCAGGCCATTCCCTTGGGTGCTGTCACTGGTCACCACAGAGAAGAAATCAGTTTTACATTGTCTGGCTGTGAGTACTGCATGAATATGTATCTAATTAGGAAATGGGGAATGTCAATAAAATGCTGTCTGATAAGCAGTTTTGTATTTTGCCATAAAGTAGTGCTCAGTGTTAAGTTTAGACACTTTATGCATGAAGTATGTGATAAGTATAATGTGCAGAACAGATTATTCAGTGACAAAACCAGTTCACAAAGAAGTTGTAGGCTTCAGTAAGAAGACCAAGTGACCTCAGCTGCTCCTCATATGGCTTCCCTTCAAGGTCCTCCACCATTTTTGTTGCCCTCCTTTGGACACACTCTAAGACCATAATATCTTTCCTATACTGCAGTGCCCAAAACTACACACAATATTCAAGGTGAGGCCACACCACTGCAGAGCAAAGCAGGGCAATCCTTTCCCTCAACAGCTGGGTGATGCTTTTCCTGATGCCCTCCAAGACACAGTTGGCCCTCCTGGCTGCCAGGGCACTAATGACTCATATTCAACTTGCCATCAACCAGGATCCCCAGGTTCCTTTCCATGGCACTGCTTTCTAGCACCTCCTTCCCCAGTGTCGAAGGTTTGGCCTAGCTGTTGCCAACCCTGGACTGGCCCCCCTTCCCCCTCCCAGAACCTTCCCAGCAAAGGAAAGGGAAAAAAAACAAACTGAAAAAACCCTCACTCTAAAGAAACTGAACTGAATAAAAAGAATAAATTATATTTTCTAAAATTTACAAACCACACTGTATACACAATACATAGGATCCCACCCCCAGGGGAGAGGGGAAGGGAGAAAAGGGGATTGATTAGCCGGAAAATAGGGAAGACACCAACCCAACCCAAAGGAATCAAATGAATCAAAACAAACACAATTAAAAACCTCAAGGGGAACGAATATGAAACAATCTCACCCAGGACAGGAGAACCACGAACAACTGGAGAGACCAGGCTCCAACCACCTCCCACCAGCTCCTCAGCCCAGGAAGGGAAGCCAGGAACAAAACCACTTCCTCCCTGCTACCTGGAAGACATGTGTGGAATACTTGTAACTTCCTTAGATACAATGGTTACTGAGGAAGCCGTGGGTCAAACCATTACATTCAGTCTGTACAAACATCCAGGGTTGTCCCATCCCAAGTGCAGAATCCAACACCTTCCCTTGTGAAACTTCACATGGTTGGTGGTTGCCCAGTCCTCTGATTTGTCAAGGTCTCTCTGCAGGGCCTCCTGCCTTTAAGGGAGTCAACACCTTTTCCCAGTTTTGTGTCATCTGCAAACTTGCTGAGTATCCCTTCCAGTCTTGTATTCAAGCCATATAAGAAGATGTTGAAGAGCACGGGGCCCAAGATGGAGCCCTGTGGAACCCCACTAGTGACAGGTTCACTGTCACCCTCTGTGCTTGACCTGTGAGCCAGTTGCTGACTCATCACATGATGTGTTTATCCAGCTCTGTGCTGGACATTTTGTCCAGAAGGCTCCTGTGAGAGACAGTACCAAAACTTTAAGTGAAATGAAAAAAAAATATTTCAGGTGGCTTCCCTTGATCAAACAGGTGTGTTACCTTGTCATAAAAGGAAATCAGTTTGATAAGCAGGGCTTTTCTCTCATGAAGCCATGCTGGCTGTGACTGATGACAGCTTTGGCTTTCAGGTGTTTTTCAAAACTTTCCAGAATAATCTTCCCTATTACATTACCAGGCAGTGAAATGAGACTGACATCAGCAGACTTAAATTCAATTTCACCAATGTAAATTTGATGCTGTAACTTCATATTACGGCATTACCCTAAATGCGAAGGTCACACAAGGAGTCATTCTTTGTTTTTCGATGGATTCAAATTAGTTCTTTATCTACGTTTCCTCAAAGGAGTTAAATTGCCCTCCGTAAATCATAACTCACTGTTTACAAACAAAAGTGAAAAGTGTATTTCTGCACAGTATATGGAGTTATCACACATGTAACACAAACAATAAGAATTAGCACTAAAAAGAAAAATAAAAATCCATCCCTATGCCTAAAATCTTCAATATTTTTTAAAATAAAGTGGAAGAATTTGCAGCAAAAAAAATACATTAAGCTGCTTGTCTTGGGTTGAGCTGACAAAATGCCAACTGCCCAAAACAGAGCGTCACAGCTTCCCTCCTCTGAATAGGAAAAGGGAGAAAAGGAAAAAAAAAACCCTCAAACTAGGTCTAACTAATATATTTATACAGAAAAGAGAAAATTAAAAGGAAACTACAATAAAAGGAAACTACTATACAATATATAACACAAATCCTACTATTCTATCTACAAATCACCTGAGAAAACTCAATTCCCCAGAGATAGACTTAAGCAGAGAGAAAAACTAAGAACAAATATTTTACTTCCCTACGATAACATGGTGGTAAGCCGATGCTCTGGGCTTGGGCCTCATGTCTCTCCTGGGATGGCATGGTGCCTCCTTCTGGGACATCAGCTATGGAGGAACTGACCAAGCCACTCCCACACCGGCTCTTACACTTTGAGATGATGTTGGAATATGGTATGGAATACTACTGGCTAGAAGAAGTCAGCTGTCAGCTAGCTCAGCCCAGCTCAAGTCAGCCAACAGTCCTAGGCCTACCCTGAAATCTAAAGCCTAAATTTAGGCCTACTTAGCTAAACCCATAACTCTCCACCCCCTATTCCATACCATACTACGTCACTCATATCTTAAATCTGTCTATTCCCTCTTAAACCATCTTTGTTCTTTTCAGGGCTGTCTTCCACCCCTCCATATGGTAGGCAATAGTCCATTAGGATGGGGTAGTTACTTCAGGCAGGAAAAAACAGTTCGTCATTGGACACCAACACCAGTTCAGCTCAGGTCTTCTTCACACGATGGTTCATGTCCTGCAACACAAAACTCAAAATGCAAGTTATTTTGTCTTCTAAAGGTTAAATGTCCTGAGGCACACACTGGGATCATCCCATACCCTTCTCAGGGGTCACCATACCCCCACTGGGGTCTTCATTTCCACACTGGGGTCACCATCTCCTCAAGGGTCACTTAGCAAGCACATGTTTCATAATTGTGGAAAACCTTAGAAATAGTGTCCATGGTCAAATCCACCCCTTGGTCTCACCCACCTGTAGGTGTCCTTAGGCATCATGGGCCCATGGATCCAGGAACAATTCTCCTTTATGCTAGTCTAGGTGTGATGTTCCTCATTAGCTCGGCCTTTGGGCGCATGAGCATCCACATGATGAATCTCTACAGATTCTACTCAAGCAGCAGTATCCTACAAGACATCAACAGCCCACATGGGCCTCTCCATGTTTTCAATTAGTCTTCTTCCATCGGTCCAGTCACCCTCAGTCACCCACTGGCTGTCATTCACAAGTCAGCGTAGAGGTACAGCCTTGGCCAACCCTCTGGTTCAGCAATGTCCAATGGACTCAATTGTCCTCTTCTTCCTCCTGGCTGGAGGTAGGGCAGGCTTATTTTTGTTCTTAACACTTTTCTGGGATCTCTGCTTCAATTAAGTTGACAGCTTTTTACCAACTTTCTTACGTTTTGTTTTCCATACTTGGGCTTCAAGCATAGGAGTAGATTCACTGTCGCACCTCTTCATGTTTTCCCCCTGGACACACAGGAAGGACCACAGTTCACCACATGACCCACACTTGGGGTTTACTCTTTGTCAAGGTGGGGCAGGAATGAAAGATAGGTTTCTTGGGCTGTAAAGCCTCTCCCTGGAGTGGCTACATTCACAGCAGGTACAATTGGAGCTGTGTGAACTCAAAAAGACAGTCAGTAAAAGTGTTAAAACAAGCATCCAACAGCAAGAAAACATTGTTTATATTCTACATATACCAAAACAATGAGATAAACTCCTGATAGTTTACAAAACACTTTCCAGAAAACCTGCCAAGCTCCTGCGACAACTGCCTGCATTCTCCACCAATTATCTGTCTTGGGTTGAGCTGGCAAAATGCCAACTGCCCAACACAGAGTGTTAGAGCCTCACTCCCCCTGCCAAGGAGAAAGGAAAAAAAAACCTTCAAAACAGGTTAAACTTAAAACTAACTATATATATATTTACACAGAAAAGATAAAATTAAGAAAAAACTGCAATATAACACATACTTACACAAGTTAGGTATAACAACAATTTTCTACTTCCTACCAAACTCAGATTTCATTACTCTAGATTCATAAAATACTCTAAAAGACACCTAGCAAGGCAAAAGAGACCCAGCAAGGCAAAAGAGAGAGCATAGCAATAAAATGTTTCTACTTCCCTGAAACTAAAACAAAATACAATGTAACGGTGGCAGAAGCAAGGCCCAGAACAGCAGGGCAGCAGCAGCACGTCCTACCTCCACTGCAGACATGATGGAACTGAGTGAACCCTTCTTACTCCTGTATTCATATCTCAGGTTTGCATCATCTGGTATGAAATATTACTTTGGTTGCTTAAGTCAGGTGATGCTTCTCTCCTAATCTATGTAGATTCTCTGAGCCTGCTAATTTGAGGACTAGCTAAAACTACCACACTGCTCCAGTTATTTATTTGGATGAAAGAGTTTCTATTTCGGTTCAATCTTCTTGAAATATTTAATGAAATAGTTCACTGCAGGGAGTGGGGAGGGGGTAAATAGTAACTATGTTCCTATGACCTGGTGATAATAAAAATTAAAATATTTGCTTGTCTATCTTCCTGTTTATATAAAGGTATACCAATTTTACATCTTGGGACAGAAATGAAAAGACTCAAAGTAGAGTAATATTGCTGTTCTTTATGGAAATATCTTATTCTCTACACTGTTAGCATTCTTAGATGAGTGCAGTAAGACTGAATCAAGATTAAGACTCTTGTAAAAATATATGTATTTATTTAATTTTATACACTCTAAATGATTTCTTTAAACTCCTTTAGCAGATATTCCATGGGATCTCAAAAATATTGAGGACAAGCCAGAAGCAAACTACTGACATAGAAAATGAGTGCATCTGTTGGCAATGTATAACCAGGAATGCAGAAGATATTAAATAATTTCTAAAAAACTAGCAAAAACTGGTGAAATTCAGGGACGGAAGAAGCATAATGCAGTAGAAATGCAAGAGAAAGTTACTCATGAGGCTTAGAAGAAGTAAGTGTTGGGTCAATATTTCTTTTCTGCCTTCAATAAAAATAGGAGATTTACATGTCATACTGAAATTATTTTAAGGTACGTTTGAGTTTTGAGTTTCTTAATAATGTTTGTTTTAAAACTTGAAAAATCCTAAGAAGGTTAAGCAGTGAGAATGCTACAACATATAAAAAGTTAAACATTGTAATAGTAAGTGCCTGAATTGTGGAATTGGACAAGGTGACCTCATGTACATCAGTATCCATTTTTATAGAAATCATGGTGCAGTGGGAAACATTTAGAATTTGTAGATAGGGAAGACTAGTGGAGCAAAGCTGTACAAGCCCATTGAAATTGTTAGGCAGATGATTTGCCAACTAAGAACTTGATTTTCTTAGCAGTTTGTAGTAGCAACAATTATTTAGTGTTCTATAAAACCTGTACATCAAAAAATCAAAGATGGGTTTCTCAAAGACATACAGGTGTTCTGCTTTTTCTTCCCATGTGTGCACTATCAGCTTAATAATTCAAGGTTTTATTTGTTTATCATTGATAATGATTCAGAACAAATGTCTAGGAATATTGATATGGAATATAAAGGGTAAAGAACAAGACCTTCTGCATAAATAATGAAATGGCTGAAGTGTTTCAGAAAGAGGCCTATCAGTAATGTATTTTGTTTCAGTGGTCACTGGATTAAAAATGAAAAGAGCAACCAGCAAAAAGATGGCAACTAAGCAATCAAAAGTCACAAGTAGATACCTAAGTAAACATAAGAAATACATTGTATGTTCCCTTACTATTCTTCCAATTATCCAATATTATACTTTATATAAATTGTCTTGTTAAAAATCTAACACTCAGTCAAAATAGGTGATCATCATGGCTAGGCTTTGTGAACAAAGATTTGGGAAGGGCACTACCCACGCTTGCTGCAAGCGTGCTGGTGGCTAAAAAGGCTGATGCGAGATAGGCAAGTCCAGTTGCAAAAGGCACAGCAGAAAGTCTGTAATGGGCTGAGGAATAGACTTCTGTGTGATGTTTGAATTGGCTCCACAGTGTGATGGAAGAGGGGAAAAAAAGAAAGTTCTTACAAAATCAATGCAATCACAAAATACAATAATCCCTTTATTAAAGGGATTAAAATTTGTATAACCAACAGACCACAAAATGTAACCCATAAATGAAGACTCATCTTCCTGTTGGGGTTGTTTCTTGTTCAGACATTTAGGAATCTATCCTCACCCCATTGATCTTCAAAAACATTGTAAATGGACTGGAACAAAGTACGGAACCATTTCTTGTAAAATGTGCAGATAATACAAAAACTGGTAGAGAGAGAAGTAACAACAATCATAGATCACTTATAAAACAGGTTGATCTGATTCATGTAGTGAAATTGGCTTATTTGATCAACATGAGGCTGAACATTGTCAAATGCAAGGTCATGAAATGGACAAAGAAAAAGCATAGACTGTGATTAATAGACGAGAGGTAGTGTCATACATTGCATTATGTTGGAATAACTTAACATAAATAATCAAATAAAAATGAGCTTTTTAGTTTATACTTCTATGAAAGAATCTTAAGATGTATAGACAACTACCATAGAAGGTATGGCCATAATATGGAGTCTTCACTGTGCATAATGAATAATACTGGCAACTCTGCTTCAAAAGTGAACATTAAGACATTGGGAAGGATTTTAGAAAGAGACATAAAAACTTTTCAAAATAGAAACCTTGTCTATTGAAAAAGAGCTAGAACACTCCATGTACTAACATTTGTATGTAAAAGTTTAATTCTTCATTATTGTCAGCATGTCCACACACAAAAGATCCAATTTCTTACAGTGAATGTCCATGTATTTTTTCAGGAGAAGCCATGTAGGGTGTGAACATTAGAGTCCTTATAAATCTGTCGCAGAGCTTCCATATTCGGGGAGCCGGGTTCCTGGGCTTCGGCGTCCTCGTCTATCCATCTCTTGTAGTATTTTTGCCAGAGTATAAACCCTGGGTCTCCTCCGACAGCCATGGAATCCTAATTATTGAATAGCAAAATCAGGGAAATTCATAATGGCAAATCTTTAAATTCAATTATTATTTCGAAATTCAGTTATTTTTGTTTTATTAGTGTCCTAGTTCAGCAGAAGGGACCAATTAACACTGGGTGTGGGGTGATCAAAGCTGTGTATTCTACCCCCTCTATTCATTCCCCAAGGACAATGGGCCATTAGCAGCAGCTGCCCAGGGAGCCATTATCAGCTTCACACCCAGCCCAGGGGGGCGGAGCTGCTAAGGGGCCATAAACAGTTCAATACGCCCTGGCTCCCAGAGTTAATCACCCATTGTGTGAGTCCCCGCCCAGGGGGAGGGACTGGGTGCTCCCTGAGGGTACATAAGTGGTGGGTAAGAAGACCGCAGGACCTTCTCGTCGGATCCGGAGGAGCAGCAGGACCTTGACAGGAGGAGATCCCCGCTCTCGCCCAGACCACAGCCCTCACCTGCACCAACAGGTTTTTCATTTCCTTTTGCTCTGGACTTGGGGGAGCCACAGGGGTCTCAGCACAAGGGCAAACAAACCCCCTTGGGTTTGTGCCCCAGGACACTGGGTTATACTGCCAAAATGCTAAGCTATGTGAAAGGAAGATGCTCTGGCAGTCCCAGAGATGTGCAGGTCACAGCAACCTGCTGGGCCCTGGCCACTGCCTACTGCACACTGCTTGGTGTGGTACAGCATCATCAGGAGGAGGAAAAAAGGAGCAAATCCACAGGCATCATGTCCACCCAAACCACGTCTGAGCCAGAGAGGAAAAGAGATACATCAACCAGCACCATGTCCACTCAAACCATGGCTGAGCCAGAGAGGAAAAGAGATACATCAACCAGCACCATGTTCACTCAAACCATGGCTGAGCCAGAGAGGAAAAGAGATACATCAACAAGCACCATGTTCACTCAAACCACGGCTGAGCCAGAGAGAAAGGGAAACAAATCAATCAGCACCATGTCCACACAAACCATGGAGGAGCCGGAAGGACAACAGAAATCGATAGCAGTTGTCCCTGTCCAGAAAAGAAAATCAAAGACCAAATCAGTTCGTATAGTGAATGACGAGGAAGAGTCAGGACCTTCACCTCAAGCAGAAGAAATGGAGCCAGAAATAATCACCCGATCCCTATCCCTGGGAGAGCTGTGTGAGCTCTGGAGAGAGTTCACACGACAGGCAAATGAGTCCATCTTGACCTGGCTGCTTCGAATGTGGGATGCTGCACAGAAACCTTGGGTAAATTCCCTGTTTCCTGTGAGCTGTGGTCCATGCATTGGTTGTTAATAGACTTCACTACAGGGATCTGACTTTGCCCATATGTTGTATGAGATATGTAGATGACTTGATTTTATGACTCCAGAACCAAGCAATTAAAGGGAAAAAATAGGAGGACAAATATTTCTTTGACAGTCTTCCTTTGTGAATCTGGACCTCCATGTTTCAATGTAATGTGTACACTCCAGATAAGAAACTAATCTTTCTCTTCTCTGTGTCAGGGCCAAAAGAAACTAAACAGGACTCCCAGGTTACATTTGCTTACCATAAACTAAACATAGAAATGAAATATCTTTATTAAAATGGTAATTACCACATCATTCTGCCTGCTTAGAAGTCATCTTAACATTAATAACTTGATTAATAAATATGTAATGGTGAAGAAAAAGTATCTGTATAAATAAAATAGCAGAATACAAATAACCATAAGTTACAGTCTGGAAATTAAAAAATGAAATTATAGAGAGCACACTCCGTGAAACATAGTCAGTAAATTTGCTTTGCCACTACTATTATCAAGATAATGCAACAAACAGATGATTTTATATAATTTTGTTAGCCAATTTTAACAGGCTTGGCTACAATTGTTAACTTATTTTTGTATTTCATTTTTACTGTGCTTGCTGTAGCCCATTTGCACAATAAAAGCTCAAATCTGCGCACAAGTACAGCTGTTGAGATGCTATCAGCAGAGAAGCATATTGCCCCAATTCAAAGACTCTATCTTTCTGCCGTCCCCCCACCCTCCCACCCCAAAAAAATATTTCCACTTCATTCATGTCTTCGCTGTTCACAGAAAATGTTGAAAGCCACCAGCTACAACACTAAGAGCCTAGAATCAAAATTGCATGGAAACATATGCATTCCACAATGCTATTAGGCAAGAAGATGCACCAGTTAGCTGAATTAGTAGGTCCTATTAGAATTTTAAGTCTAAATATGAAGCAAGGGAAAAGTATCCTTCTTTTTGAATGAGTATTAAACCTGCATCATTTACATGTGAAGTTAAGCACAGTACACTCTCTGAAATACATGAGTTATGGAAGAAAGAACACCACCGTGTGACTCATGACAGCAGGTCTTCTGCAGCTTCAATTGAATTATGTGCAACATATGCTGTATTCTGTGGAAAGATTTCATTTTATCAACATTGGTACCCAATTAGGACTCAGTTGAGAGTCTATTTAGTAATATCCACCAAAAGTCGTTATTAACTTCAGTTGTCCTATGATCATAATTCTTATTCATAGAAATAGAATCTATAAAAATAAAGTATCCCGTAATAGCTATTACAAGAGCAAGCCCCTAGAAAACGGTCTTTGATTTCATTAGAGCTTATTACTGGAAGAAAGTTTCAGAGAATTTGTGCTCAAGAAACAGAGCTGCCTAACCCAGAAAACAGGGAGGAGTTATTCATGTTGTCATAACTTGCAGTACTTCAGATATTTTTGTAATTTTTACTAGAGTCTTAAAGAAATAAAAACCTGAAGAAGTTGGTGTGTATACATCTATTTGTATCTATGTGTTTTTGCATAAATAGAACTTCCTTTGACTGGTTCAGCCTAAAAATCAAAACAAAAAAATATTGACATCATGAAGGGTACAGTAGTCTTGCCTTCTTACTGAGCTTCATGTTTGTTTGTTTGGGTTATTTCTTGTTTTATTTCAGTAGAAATCTTCTGTTAAATTTTAGCTGTAAAGAATGAGCAAAATGGTTTCATTTTTTTTGTATCTGTGTTTTGTTGAAAGTTAAATAGAAAACAAGGTGTCGACTGATTTTATTCATACATAGAATAGACTTACAAACCTCCTTAGAGCACAGTTAGGGTGCTATTTGCTGGTTCTTTGCCACTAACACTATCTACCAGTTATTTCAATAATAATTTCCACTAGCCAATAAAAGGCTGTAAATATTTAACTTGCAGAAGTCTTGGAACTCCTCCATATGTTAATGAAATGTTGCTCCCCTTCCCCCCACCCTCCTCCCCGCTCCGAAGAAGTGAAAAAAAAAGAAAATCTGATATTGTCTGTATTAATATTGCATTTCCTGGGCATATGACCCTAATGTGTTTTATTTGGCACAATTCTGGAAGAATAGCAACCTTCTTCCTTTTACTTTGAAAATCTAACAAGAATGACAGCAAGGCTAATGTTACAGGCTGTCCTAGTTCAGCAGGAGGGACCAGCTAACCCTGTGTGGGGGTGATCAAAGCTGTGTATTCTACCCCCTCTATTCATTCCCCAAGGTCAATGGGCCATTAGCAGCAGCTGCCCAGGGAGCCATTATCACTTCACACCCAGCCTGAGGGGGGCGGAGCTGCTAATGGGCCATCAACAGCTCAACACCCCCTGGCTCCCAGAGTTAATCACCCATTGTGTGAGTCCCCACCCAGGGGGAGGGACTGAGAGCTCCCTGAGGGTACATAAGGGGTGGGTAAGAAGACCTCGGGAACTTCTTGTCGGATCCAGAGCAGCAGCAGGACCTTGACAGGAGGAGATCCCCGCTCTCGCCCAGACCACAGCCCTTGCCTGCACCAACAGGTTTTTCTTTTCCTTTTGCTCTGCACTTGGGGGAACCACAGGGGTCTCAGCACAAGGGCAAACAAACCCCCTTGGGTTTTGTGCCCCAGGACACTGGGTTATACTGCTGAGGTTTTGTGAGTTGAAAGCAATTTCCCTTGTGTGTCACTGTTGTTATTGTAATATTATTATTAAATTTTAGGTCTGACTTATAATCTCTCTCGTGGTGAGTTCATTTCCCCTGCTGGTTCACCTTTAAACCAGCACACAGGCTGATGAAATGTGCAACTCCATTGTTTCATATCAAAAGAAAGAAAATGCATTAAGGGGGAACTAAGTCTTGTGGTTCTTAAAAGTGAAACTTCAGTAGAAATAATTAGAAAACAGGTAAAGAGGGAAAGAGTGTTTAATGTAACGAGAAAATTAACTGCAAAACAGCTTGTCAAATACCCACAGGAACAACAATATTGCATTTGTCAAAGCCACAGATCTGTTGTTTCTGTGCTCAAGACAAGTTTGAATGATGTTAAAAATAACACTGTGGAATAAAAAAATAAGTCTGTGGGGGTTTTCAGATGTTTTCCAGAAAATGGTAACAAAATTGACACACAGTTTGGCTATGAGAGCCTTTATAGTTGCACATATCTCCAGGCTGTTGGTCTGACTGGCAGGCTGAAAGGCAGTCAGGTATGATCAGAAATTATGAAAAGCAAAATCAGAGATGGGAGATGATTGAGAGATAGGCAACATTTTAAAAAGATGTGAGCCCCATTCTACCCTTAGCTATATTTGTATAACTCCGGGATATGCAGGCAGTCTCATAATTCTTGAATTATTCTAGTATTTAATGTTTTAATTTAACATTCCCATTTGCTTCTCTTCATCGTTCTCAGAATATTTTTCTACCGATAAAGGTGAATAGCAGCCTAAAGCTCCACATTTGCTATGCAGTTGCCAAAAGCAAACCACTGCTTAGTGAATTTTCTTTGCTAACCCAAAGGGTAGGAATATTTCTATTGATTTCAAAAAGTTATCCTGTCTCTTCAACACGTGTCTGGAATGCCAGCAAACCTTAGTTTGATCATTCTTTCTTCTTAAATATGAAATACAAATTAAATAAAATCCTAAAAAAAAAAAAAAGAAAAAATATCCAAGCCGCACAAAACATGCAGTGGCTTTCAGCATATAGAAGAATTTTTGTAAATGCCTCTGTGGTAGTTTTAGTTAGGCCTAGATATAGGCCTTAATTTTAGTAGGTCCTGACAATGTTACGTAGATTAGGAGAGACAGGTGTCACCTGACTTAAGCAACCAAAGAAATATTTCATACCAGATGACACAAACTGAGATATAAATAAAGTAAAAAGTGTTGTCTTAGTTTGAGAGTAACCAAACTGTTTACCAAACCCAGAGGAGAGGATTCCTCCTCAAAAACCACGTCAATCCTTATTAAATTTAAGAAAAGGAACTTTAATTAGAAAATGGACATAAGAAGGATAACTGTTCTTGATTACTATATATAAAACCAAGACAAAATCAAACAAATACCTGGTACCCGCAAAGAGAAGAAAAAAAAATAGAAAACAAAACCCTTTAGGTGAAACTGAGTTCCCGTCTCTCTGGCTTATCTGGTGCAAGAATATTTGCAGACAGCAGGGATCGCTGCTGCACCTCAGCTGGCACCGAGGTGGTTCAATTCTCCTCCAGTAAGACGAAGACAAAAGGCAGTCGGCAGCCACT
The DNA here is from genome assembly GCF_047495875.1 of Pithys albifrons albifrons. Lineage (NCBI taxonomy): Eukaryota > Metazoa > Chordata > Aves > Passeriformes > Thamnophilidae > Pithys > Pithys albifrons. The sequence continues at coordinate 74,367,421 of NC_092497.1, read as the reverse complement.
CACCCTCCACTGAATCACTCATGTGGAGAGACGAAGGCCAAAGAAGTCGGCAGGCATTGCAGTCTCTCTCTTGCAGATGGAAAGCTCTTCTCCTCTCTCTGGTGGGCAGCACAGAGCCACAGAGCCTCGCCGTGCCCGCCTGCCCACACAGCTGGCCCGGACTGCTAGGCTGGCTCCCAGGGCTGAGCCACAGGCAGCAGGCCTGGAGAAATCTTGCACTGGCTCCTCGTCTCCCAAGGAAGGAAGGTGGACAGGCACGAGCTGCCCCTCTTTGGGATCACAGAGGCTGAGCGAGGGTCATGGATAGCCAAAAAAAAAGAAGAAAGAACCAGGGCAACTGTCAGCCCCTTCACCAGTTCAGTGAAAAAGTGACCATTTTCTTCTCCTTCCCGCCCCCAGCCCTCACTCACAGCAATCAACTCAGAATTCAAAGTGGTTGGGCTGCTCCTTTGTTAATGGGGATTGGGCTTTTAGCTTTGAGTTCTGTAGTGGGAGGGAGAGAATTTTGTTAACATTCAAAACTACAAAAAGTGTTCAGTCAGTTCCCATCACAGTCGAGGTTGAGGCAAGACATGCAGCTGCTGTCTTGCTGAAGTGAGCCTGGGCTGCTGCCCACTGCTACTTCACGTTTTATTTAAATTCAAAGAAGCGAACAATTCCATTGTCATTTCTCGCTGTTTCTTGCTGGGTGTCTTTTGGGGTGCTTTATAGATCTGGAGTGATAGGATCTATTTTCAGTGAGACGTAGAAGATTGTTGTTATATCTAACTTGTGTAAGTGTGTGTGTTATATTGTAGTTTTATTTTAATTTTCTCTTTTCTGTATAAATATATATAACTTGTTTAAGTTTAAATCTTGGAGGGTTTTTTTCCTCTCTTTTCTCAGCAGGGATGGGGACAGAGACTCACTCTATAATGGGCAGTTGGCATTTTGCCAGCTCAACCCAAGACAGATAAAATGGTGCCATGGTTAGGATTCAAACCAAAGACCAGTAGACCTTGGCAAGTGTCCCAAGAGCTTGGCAGGCTTCCTGGGAGCTTTATTATATAAACATACCTTGCTATCTGTCTGTTTTAGTACCTCCAGAATAAAAAATATAAACAATGATTTCTCACTGCTGGAGGCTTTTGTTAACCCTTCTTTTGACTGTTTTTCTGAGTTCAGACACCTTTCCGGTGTCAAGACCCCAAGAATATGAGTACAGCCCAAGAGACTCGTTTGTCTCTCCTGCCCTACCTCAGTGAAGATTAAGTCCCAGGTGTGAGTCATGTGGTGAACTGTGGTCCTTCTTACATGACCAGGTGGAAGATATGAAGAAGTGGCATAGTGCACCTAGTTCTAAGTTTGAAGCCTGAATATGAGTATTAAAACAGAAGAAAGTTAGTAAAAAAGCTGCCCACATAGTTGAAGCAGAGACCTCAGAAAAGAACCAATAACAGCAATAAGACTCCAGCCAAGAAGAGGAGGAAGACAATCGAGACTATTGAACATTGCTGAACAAGGGAGGTGGCCAAGGCTTTAGCTCTACACTGACTTGTGGATGATAGCCAGTGCCCTACGAGGATGGCTAGACTGATGGAAGAAGATTAATTAGAAGTGTAGAGAAGCCCATGTGGGCTGTTGATGTGTAACAAGACATAGCCATTTGAGTAGAATCTGTGGAGGTTCATCATGCGGGTGCTTATGTGCCCAAAGGCCAAGCTAATGAGGAATATCACACCCGGGTTAGCATAAAGGAGAGTTGTTCCTGGCTCAAGACATGCAGCTGCTGTCTTGCTGAAGTGAGCCTGGGCTGCTGCCCACTGCTCCTTCACATTTGGTCTGAGTTCAAAGAAGCAAACATTTCATTGTTATTTCTGTCTATTTCTTGCTGGGTGTTTTTGGTGTGGTTTATAGATCTGGAGTGATAGGATCTGGTTTTGGTGAGACGTAGATTGTTGTTGTATCTAATTTGTGTAAGTGTGTGTGTTATATTGTAATTTTCTTTTAATTTTCTCTTTTCTATATATAATTTTATATATATATATAAATATATATAGAACTAGTTTAAATCTTAGAGGGTTTTTTCCTCCCTATTTTCAACAGGTGAGGAGGAAGAGTCTGACTCTATAATGGGCAGTTGACATTTTGCCAGCTCAACCCAAGACAGCCTCTAAAAAGAAAAAATATCAGAGGAACAAAAAATAACTTAAATAATTTGACTTATGTAAGTGTTATATAAACATGAAGAAGAGCACAGATATATTGTTACCAGTGAAAAACAATAATTTGGTGGGTCTTTTTGTTGAAAGGGACATTGTACTGCACAGTATCTACACTGCAAATAGTATTTCCTTTCTCTTCTACTACACCAGAAAGAAGTTAATGTAGCACAGCTTGCCCTGGTAGGCCTGAATAATTGTTTCAAGGCAAGGTTTTGGAAAGCTTGGTCTAATAGGTACTACAATTGAACTCCGTCAGAGAGCAGCTAGATGCATTATTGATTATGCACATGCTTCAGAGTCTTGCAGTTTGTACCTCAGCACTCACACTAAGCAATAAACCTAGAAAATTGTTAACACATCTGTTTAAACCAGCTAAGCAGGAATCATTTATTCTCACAATTAAAGCAAATATGATCATGAGGTTACCACAATGAAGGATATTTATTTACTTCAGTACTTTAAGGCTTCTATTAAACAATGCGTTCTCAAGATGTACTTTAGCTTCCACACCTTAGATTATATCAGGTTTTTTTTTTAATTTTGAATTAATGTGTGGATAATTTGAAAAAAATTCATTGGTTAAAGGAATTGAGTATGCTATTAGGAGCCTTTGATCTGGGAAAGCTTCTAGTCTAGCTGGTGTTAATGTAGCTATTATACAAAATAAAGAGTCTGTATCTCCACATAACCAGCATTTATCTCACTTTTATTAGGATTTTCCTTTATGACTACTGAAATGCCTTCCCTTTGTATTTAGCTTATTAGGGAATAAGCTCCTCACCCCAAATTCCTTCATCCTACTGAGGTATTTCAATAATTTCAACTTTTTAAGGAGGTACATTTGGGATGAATTCTCTCAGTCTGGGGAATTAATGAATTAATGTTGTTGTTTTGGTCGTTGTTTGGTTTGGTTTGACTTTTTCTTTTTTAAATTTTTATTTGAACTTTCTGAAAAGTACCCTGAAACTGTTCTCAGTTTCTGTTGTTTTCCACGTCACAGACCATTATCTTTTGATGCATCACATTTAGCCTTGATTTTATAGCCATTACTTGACCCTGCAAAGTGTGCAGTATCCCTTGAGAACAATAGGAGCAGGACATGAGGAATTCAGGATCTGAGGATTTCCAATGAGATGATGGGACATAAATTCAAGGAGTTTATTTGGCTGTGGAACAGATAGTAGAACTAAAAACTAGAACAACGATTTCGCAAAGCTGTGAGGTTACCCTCCCTTTTCATCTAATGTTAAAATCTACAGGCAGCTGATTATTATTTATTTGCTCCAAGGGCTAGTATTTTATTATCTATACCACAGATGAAGTCTGAAGTTCACCACATTTTCAAAATGGAATCAAATTTACACCTTCAAAATTGAAATGTCTTAAATGGGTCAATTCTTTTAGACCTGTTCCTTTACATAAAATATTTTCAACTGTTTCCCAGATGTGTTCTTAATTCCCTTCTTCCTAGTATTACACAGGCTGTACCCAAAACTCCAAGTGCTTTTTGTTCCTATTTATCAAAAAAGTCAGAAAAAAAATGAGTAACGGGATTCCAGGGAAATGTGCTGGCCTGTCACTTAAAAGAGGTCTGTAAAGAAGACAGATCACAGATATAGCTTACATACATCCTACCACAACTGAGGAAACAGAGAAGTGTACAGGGAGGAAATTAATATGATTTTGTGTTAGAAATTAAAAAACTAAAAGTTAAGCTTTCTGAATATATTTCTACAAAGTGAAGGTGTTAGCTGTGCTTTGTTCACTATGGGTTGAGTTCTAGCTCCCTTTTGTCAGAGCTACAGATAGCACCCAAAGATCTCTAATGTTGGCAGGTTCACAGGAACAGGAAAGAGAATGTGTTTGAAGGGACAAAACAGTGATAAAAAACCTAGAGCATGACAGAAACAAGTCTCCTGTAATGACTGTGTTTGTATTCAAGACACCCTCTTTGATGGAACTTTAACAGAAAGTGATACAATTCAGGACATTTAAACCCTTTGATCATATTTTGCTCTAGTCTTGAAATGAAGTTTTTCAAGACTGGGTGAGAATTTGATAAAATTACAATATTGTTGGTGAATATAACAAAAAAAAAGCTTTGCCTGAGGCCAGAAGTCAATTCAACCATTTGAGGACTAGGAACAGCAACATTATGTCTGTTACCAGAGACTACGTAGTCTTTTAAAAGTTTGTTAACATTAATTAAGTTTGCCTATGTGTTTGTGATATTTAAATACTGAGTTCCCATGTGTAAGTACTAGCTGAGGCAAAAAGGAGGTGAAGGGTTTGACTTTCAAAGGCATGAAGCAGCCTAAGACCTAAGACACAGGTTGTCTTTTGCTATGAGTTTGACAAGTGCCTAATTACTTTTAAAGCCTTTGAGACTCTAAGAAAGCTTTGGAAAATCCCATTTGGTACCATAGGTACTTAGATATTTTTGAAAATCTGGCTATCTGTGGCCTGCCTAGTGAGGTATCAAGTCAGAGGTAGTCAGACTGGGCTAAGTGTGTCTCAGAGCAGCTGCTCTGATAACATTCCCTAGCATGCCTAGAGATAAACTATACTTTTTCAAAGGCTGATATTGGCCTGAATTGTGCCACAGAGAGTAGTAGCTCAGTTAGGCCCAGTGTAGCTACCCATAGGGTTCATCTACATGATAACTTAGACCACATTTTAACTTCAAGAAATTCTTGAAGCATCTGATGTTAAAAAAAGTCTCAAAGCCTGCCTGTCTAACATGTTCACTGAAATGACATACTATGGGGTGACATTGTGTGTGTGTTCTCTTAAGGTCTGAGGTGATTGATGAATGCATCCTTAAGGACCAGACAGGCACCTGTAGAATGTCGTCGCCTTGTAACCAGTAGAATCTCTCTATGTATGTTAGGTGAACTACTGACCAATAGTGTACTGGCATGTTATATGTAGGAGGAGATAAAAGCGAAGCTGTTACTAAAAATACAGTCCTCCATCTTCAGTGAGCCTTCTGATCATGCTGCAGCCTGAGTGTCTCTGCCTCCTCGACTGCCGCTAAGATAATTTACATTACCCCAGAAAAGGGTTACCCCAATACAGTCATACAGTAATCCTGACCTAGGTCTGGGCTATGAGTATATTTCTCTGAGTGAATTAGTGGGCCATCATTTGTTACAGGCCATGAAGAGAACAGCTGCCCACAGAACTCTTTTCAGTTCCTCTATATCACATTGACCATGCTCTGCAGCCTTTGCAAAGCACTGCCATTGTCATATACTCAAACCCATTGAATCTTTTGTCTGAGATTCTGTTATACTAAAATATGTTTTGTGTAATTCCACATATTTGATCTCTTCTCTCAAATTCCATCAAAGATGGACTATCATGAATACCTTAGTGCTGCATTGCAGTCCTTGATCCACAGTTTGCAAAGCCAGTCTACAGACAAGTAGTTCTATCCCAGACACTTGCATCATGTGGGCAGGGTAGCACAGTTACTCTGTAGGGTGCAAATATCCTCAATATAATGAAGACTTCTATGATAAAGCCAGAAATTGAGTTCCCAAATATTCTTTTCAGTGATTTGTGTTTCAGGAAAAAAACAAAAACAAAAAACCCCAACCAACCAACTAACCAAAACCCAGATAAAAACAAGAAAAGAAAACAAAAAATGAAAAAAAGAAAAAACAAACCACCAACAAATGACACAAAAATTCCAAACACTGTTCAACTCTGCATAAAAGAAGACACTGAACAGCTCTTAAATAACATTTTAGTAGAGCTTTTGGACAACATTTAATACACTCTGTGCAATCCATCTGGAATCTGTTTGGTATGCCCCCAAATCATCCTGATAACAAGCTCATAAAAATTTGTTGTTATCAGACTAGCTGATTCATAAGCTGCTTGTCACTATTTCATAAGTGATATATGAGTTACAGATTTAAATAAACTCAGTATAAGAAATATTGGGGAACAGATAAATCTGACTAGTTCTTGTGAATCTATCCAAACATCTCCTGCACTGTCATTCAGGTTTTGCACATTTTGCTAAGACCATCTTCTTAGAATTTACTGTATATGCAAAATCAGCAGTGTAAGCAAGATGGTAATTGGAGCGTAAAACAGGCACATGTACTCTCCCATGTATTAATAAGTTAGTGGGGGAGGGAGGAAAAGAAATGGAAAATAAACCAGACCTCAGATAATTCCAGAATGGCAGAAGTGATGTAATGCTCAAATTATAGCTCTTTGAAGTAGGCTCTGGGTGAACTAAATACATAGCACATGGCAAAAAATGTGTGGCAACTGCTGTGGCAGAATTTGTCTTGATTAAGGCTCCATATGAAGAGATAAATCTTTCTAAGTAGGAATAGGAGTTCAATGAATTGCAGCCAAAAATTCAGCATGCCATCTGAGTTCAGGAAGTGAAATAAACATGAGTTTGCATAATGTATTGGAAACTACTGTATTGCATTAGGAAAATTTACAATGTCTATATACCCTCTGAAAATGAGATATAGCTGTTGCTAAACTCTCTGTTTAAATTTTAAAAAATCAAAATCATATTTATTGAGACTGTGGTAGCATCGCTAAAATGTATTAAGATCTTTTTGATGCTTTGCAGGGCCTAGGCTATGTTTCCGATGAATTTGTGTCATCCACATATAGAATACGCTGGTACTGTTGGGTCATAGTAGAAACTGAAGTTTCTAAAGAGGCTTCAGTATGAATTGACTTTCTCATTCTAACAATACAAAGTGCAAAAACCTGCTTTACTGACTGTAGCTCAGAGGTGGGTTAACCTCATGTGAGTAAAGGATTTAACCAAAAGAATATCATATGAAGTAGATAAGTATAAATCCTTAATTAAAAAATACCCAACAAACAGAAAGCCTACAATGATTCATCTATATACATTAAACAACTGGACCAAAGCTGCCCAGCTTCATTCCCAATTCAATTCTGTGGCCTGTAAATCATAGTGGAAAAGATTTTAGATCAAATGTTTAATATCCATAACATGCACTATTGATATCACTATTTTTCCTATTACTTGTTGAAGTTATATCCAGTAATTGCATTAATGCTTTTTAGCAGATAATTATGTGCGTAATAAGAGAGCTTGGGCTACTCACGTATTTTGCAGTCACTATCTGCAAAGAGTTGGATTTATCCTGTCACTGCCTCTAGGTCTTGATATTTCTTCCAAAGAGTTCAGTTTTTTGTGTTTGTGTAATTCATGGACCTTGAGAATTTTTCTATTCTTTATGAAGAACTGATTATTCTCCCACTTGCTTTTCAGACCATCTATCATCTGATTTGATTTTATTATAGAGAGTTCTGTATATTTGTTTTTAATAGTTCTGGACAAACTTTGTTGTTGAGATGCAAATTCAAAATTCACTTGCTGCTCTTCATGGTCAACAAAGTGAATAGGACTGTATTTATTAATTTTATATATTTATTTATTTTGTGTATTAAAACATAAACTTGGCATTGGTGGAAACAAGTAAATATAAACAAATACTGGTTTGTGCTCTTCCATAGGGTTTGGATCTCTTTTGTGGTCATCTTTTTGTAAGCTTATAAATTTTATACTCAAAACTATTATTTAACAAGGAAGGACACTGAAGTAGAGCACTTGTTAGAATATTCTAGTAAAGATTTGAATTCAGTGAATTCAGAATGTGCAGGGTTGCAACTTGTCATGGTATAAACCAGCACAGCTCCATTTAATTTAGTCACCAAATTTTGAAATGCGTAGTAATAAAGCCCTAATTTTTTCAGAGAATCATAGAATGTGTAAGGTTGTAAGGGACCACTGGATTATGCTTGCTACTGAGTATGTATGTTAGAAGACGATTTGTTAGGAAAATGGCTGTTCCAAGCGTCTCATCACAAATACAATACTAGTCAATCATGTTTAACAAAATCCACACAACTGGGTATCCTAACCAAAAAAATTCCTTGAATGACAGTTTGAATATGGAATTAACCTTTTTGTTATCACAGAGGAAAGAGGCAACCACACCACATCTCTGTGGAACAGTATGGATTGACTTTAGTCAGAGGGTGGATTGTGGTGGTGCATCCTCTCCCTGCTCCTTCTCAGGCTTGCTCTATGATTTTAGTAGCTCCTAATAAACCTTGGCCAAACAAGCTATATGGTGAAGTGCTCCTTTCCCATACCAAGATTTTTGCATGATAAAAAGATGGGAACAATTCTGATCATAGCAGAACTATCAGCTGCATGGTCAAGGTGGGGAATCAGGGATAAGCAGTCGTCCTTCTCAGCCCTGATAAATCATTTACCTGAATCACAGTCCAAGTGAAATGGTATCATTATTCTTGGATTTTTTGGAAAAAAAATATCTCCAGTAGTTACTATCTTAAAATATGGTAAGGATAGAAACTTACACGGGACTAAAGTTAATCACCTTGTGACCCTTTGAAGAGCAGTCTTAAGTGAGACCCTTTGAGCTTTCCTGGGTGATCATGGCTGCACAGGAACTCTGAGTGGAATGTCTCTTGGAGGTCCCAACTCTTGTTTGTGATGCTTGAGGATCACTAACAATGAAACCTAGGCAGATACCCCAACACCTCCATACTCTTCAAGGTGCAACCCACACCTTTTGAGAAACACCAATGGATTCAATACAAGTATTTCACTGAAATCCAGGTGAATTTTTAATGGGTACCTTTACAGACATAGAGATGTATATGTGTCTGTGTGTAAAATGGTTATGGTATGAATGCTATTGCTGTATATCTGTAGTTAAGTCATTGTTATAATTGTAGTAAGTCCTATTGAATCACTTTATAACTATTAAAATACTTAATGATTAAGTGCTGCTAAACCATTTTGTATGCTTATTTTTTATGCATATCCTTTGTATCCTTTACCTTTTGTAAATCTAGTCTCTCTGTAAATCATTCTTAGTTGATTCTACTCTGATTTTCCTATGTATGCTTCATCCATGTAGTAAGTAATAGAGTGAACTTTGCGTTTGAACTCTGTTAGAGATACATTTTCACAAATCCATGTAAAACTCTGCTTTATGTCATTATCTTTGGCACTGATTCTATAAGCACTCATTCATGACCATAGGCTACTCTTACTAATATTCCCCAAATAACAATAAGCCCTAATAACAATAAGCTCACCACTGCAAAGAAGATCAGAAGCTTTGATCAGGCTGGAAGGTGCTGCCAGCCCCTCAGTGTGGGTTTGGGTGCTCTAGATCTACCACCAACCATGATCCTGTTCTGCCACATTCATGGCACTCATGATGAAGAGGCAATATCCTGCTGCAACATCCCATTCCTTCTCTAGATGTGGTCCCAAGGACGTCCAATGGCTGTGGTCGTTGAGGAGAAGACCAGATCCTCAGCACATGGTATTGTTTGCAGCCAAGTTGGAGGAGAAGCATCCAAGGTTTTATGTCCGGGAGTCTTGCATAAACAAAAGAAAACACTGTTTTGTTTCCAAACAAGCAGCAGCAACAAAGATTAGAGCCCAGTGACCAGAGTGTCATGCTTAGTGTATATGTGTGACAAGAACAATATGCCAGTCCTTAATGAGAAGCAGAAGTTTCTGGCTCTGACAGTACTATAAGATTTTCAAGACTTTAAAGCCATTTTTAACATGAGAGGCATATGTGATGCTTTTCTTTGTCTATAGTTACAAAAGTACACACATATATCAAATGTACATCTGAAAGAAGGAAGAAATGATGCATGTATAACAAAACAGATGGTGTGTTGATGACAACTTGTAGGCTACATATTGAATTTATTTAATTTAATAGACAATAGACTGCCTTAGTGTTTTAAGCCAACAAAGTCTTTCCTGGATCCAAAATGTTTGCTAGAAGAACTTTTTTTCTGTGCTTATTTCCAGTTTTTGGCTGCATTTTGTGCTAATTTCAGGCATATGTCATATACAAGATATGTTAATTTTGAAAGTCAAATCTGGCAGTAGATGATTGTTGAACTGGCATAGAGAGATTTGGAACAAACAGAAAAGCTGAAATCTGTCAGGATGCATTTACAGACCACAAAATGTGGGGGGTTTTAATCTTTTCCAGTCATTTCCATGTCCACTGAGGCAGCAATAATTAAGGAAAGGAAAATGGTCGTGAGAAAATTTCAGTAAGAAATGAAAACACCTTTAATTTAGACATCTACTGCATTTTAATGTATCTAATGAAGTTCAAAAAAATCAGAGTTCAGTGTTTAACACAGACCTTCTGACCATGGAGAAAAATTTTAGTAATTGAAATGTGATCGTGTTTATGGTACATATTTACACTTTACACATACAAAACTGGATATAGAAAAGCAGTAGATTGTTGTGATTTTTGCAAAAATCCTATAGATTGCCATCAGTTAAAATCAGTTGCACTTCATTTGTTTAGTATGCTCCTTTGCAGAAGTGATGTCTTCTCACACTCCATGAAGTATTGGAATAAGTTAAAAATAATGGCAATCTCTCTCTCCTTAATACTGAGCTCTTCACAAATTTAACCAAAAATTTAACTGAATTTCACAGTCAGTCCACAGTTATTTTTGCTTCTTAAACAAATTTCCATATCAAGATATCTATAATTTATATCTATCTATCTATCTATCTATCTATCTATCTATCTATCTATCTATCTATCTCTCATCTATGTATCTCTATGTACAAAGATATTTATGTGTGGGACTATGTATGTACACTTAATTCCTAAATTACTTCTGCTCTTATTTGTGCATATGAATTTATTAAGCTCATTGTAAAGGTAGTACTTACTATCACTTAATACATGTAGGAATTTTAACACACAGAAAATTGATAATGATGGACTTCATTCTCAGAGGTATATCTCTAAATGAAGTACTTATAGATGCATGCTTAATTGTAAAATTTTCTTAAAAGAAAGCACTAATGCAGCATAAGAGAGTACTATAAGGAAAGACTGAAGAGCTGAAGATAAGAATACAATCTTAATTCTGTCCTATCAGCTGCAGCTGGATGAATTAAAAACTCAAATTATAAAACATTTGTCCTTTATCCTGAAGTTTCTAATTCTTTACTTAGAATTTCCTTTCTATATGATTTAGGCATATGTGTTTCTTACAGATCTGAATTAAAATGTGCAAACTTATTAATATTTGCATTGGATGGACACTCTGAAAAATTTTAGTAGGAAGTATTGACAGTGTCAAGCATCACAGAATACATGCCTGATATTAAATTATATAAATATATTAAAAATTGTAGTATAAATATAAAAATATAATAAAACACTCTTATAAAGTTTAAATTAACTCACTGACAGTGTGAAAACAACACTTCCTGACATAAAAATGAAAACAGAGTTAAATATTTTTTAAAATAAAACAAAACTTCTCTGTTAGAATGCTTTTACTTCTCTGGGACTGTACTTTTAGGCAGAAAACTATGGCATTTTGCCAAATAATTGCGCATCTCTCACATAAACTAACCTATAATCTCCTTAGAGAGCAGTATTATGAATAACTTCTGTAGGTGGGCAATTGCACATTTCTATCTGCTCATAGTGGTTGATATACAGCTGTCTCAGACAGATGTTATTTTCCAAAATGATGAAGAATAAATCACTATAGGTCTTCTGCCTGATCAAAGGGGAAAATAAGGTGCTGTCCTAGTGGGTATAACCAAAACTGTGTATTCTACTCCCTCTCTGTCATTTCTGATGTACTGCTAATAATGGATCTTTTGCAGCAGTTGTCCAGGCCACACCTGACACCTCAGGCTACAAGCTGGGTGTTAGAGAAACCTGTGAAATAGTAGTGTTCCTATCTTCATATCAATGAGTCAGCCATGATAACTCCTATCCGAGGTGGCATTAGCACCTTCACACCCTGCCTGAGGGGTCAGGTCTGCTAATGGGCCATCAAAGATTCCAAATATATCCCATGACTCAGTTAAATCATCCAGTATGAAACTCCCTGCCCTTGGAGGGGGTATTAGGCATTCCCACCTGAATTAGAGCATATATAATTTTCCTCGCTCAGCAGCCAGGACCAGTTTATCATTGTGTGGGTGTGACCAAAGCTGTGTATTCTCCACCCTCTAGGTGATTTCTTATGAACAGTTAACAATGGAATATTCACAGCAGCTATGCAGGGCACACCCGATCCCTCAGGCTGCAAGCTGGATGTTAGAGAAGCCCGTGAGATAGGAGCTGTGATAATTCTCCTCTAGAGAGTTGTTAGCACCTTCACACCCAGCCTGAGGTCATGTCTGCTAATGGGCCATCAAGGATTCCAAATAAACCCCATGACTCACAGAGTTAGATCAACCACTGTGGAACTCCCCACTCTGGGGGAGGTACTGGGTGTTACCACCTGAAACTGAGGGTATATAATCTTGGGGTTTGAAGACTTCTGGGCCTACTCATCAGTCCAGAGGAGGACCGGAACCTCAACAGGACTGCAACCACTACACTCCACCAGACTGCAACTGTCATCTGCACCAACAGGTTTTTTCCCTTCTTTTTACTTTGGACTCAGGGGGACCACGTGGGGTTCAGCACAGGGGCCAATGAACACCAGTGTGTTTGTGCCCAAGGGGTTGGGTTATACTTCTGAATTTCATGGGTTAAAACCAATTTCTCTGTGTATCATTGCAATCATTGTAGTATTTTGATTAAATTTTAACTGTGACTTATAATCTCTTTTGTGTTGGGTTCGTTTCTTCTGCCAGTTTACCTTTAAACCAGGACAGTAATTTTGGGGTGTGGGGACTTCTGATACCACTCATCAGATCCAAGCAGGACCAAATCTCAACAGAATTGCGATTGCCACTCTCAACCAGACTGTGACCATCATCCTCACCAACAGGTTTTTCTTTGCTTTTCCTTTGGACTCAGGGGGATCAGGGGCTAAAGAACACCATTGGTTTTGTGCCTCAGGGTGATGGGTTATACATCTAGTATTTTCATGGTTAAGACCAATCTTTCTCTATATCACTGTATGTATTGTAATCTTTTTAGTAAATTGTAGATCTGACTTCTAATCTCTCTTGAGCTTAGTTCATTTCTGCTGCAGGTACAAAAGAAAGAACTGACAAAGATTGTCAGGCTTCTTTGATGATTGATCTGGATGCTGAGGGAAAGAAAGTCCGGGTCATGCTGAGACTTTTAACATAATGTAATATCTGTAAACTCCTGTTGAAAGATGGTAATTAGAGTACAGTTACTTACTTTGGAAATCTACAGAAAGAATTACCATGCAATCAGGTACCATAGGATGGTTTCTTATGGAGCATACCCTACAAAATGAAAATAAGGTTATAGCACTGGAATTCATGTTATGTACCCTAACCTACTGAGGAGTTTAAGTCTTTTAGATCCTCCTGTACTTGAGGGAAAGAAATAGACCTCTCCATAATGGAGATCCACCCCGTCTCTCTTGGAAAGCTATCCCAAATGCATTAATTCCCTCTGGAGTTCTCATTTTTTCCTTTAAATATAAGAAAAATTAATAAGATAACAAGCAGAAAAGTAGCACAGGTCAGATATCCATTGCTGACAATATTAGAATCACTGAAAAAATGTCCTGTTTAGAAAGACCAATCATCTGCAGGTGGGGAAGAAAACATTGACAGATAGTAAGGAAAACTAGAGGAAAAAACTTTCCCCTTGAGTTTTGGTCTCAGGAGTCCAGAAATATTTAAGTGGTTTAGCAATGAGCTTGTGGATGTAGAAATAAGAATGGATTTGCTCCTGGCTACACAAGAGTTTTTGGGTAGACCAGTACTCTTCATACACATACTGAAAATGTGCTTCATGCTCTTATGTGGTCTGCAAAAAATGCCAGGCAATGGCAAAACAGAGAGAGTCAGCAGATAAAAGAATAGTGGCCTGTAACATTACAGTGTGGGTAATACCTTTACTGTCCTCAGGCAGGGATTAAATGAAGTAACATTGAATACTCAGAATAAATACAGAGAGTGCTCAGCTATTCTTCTGTTAATTCAATGGAAGATATTCTTTTTATACAGGACTTATTTTTCTTTACTGAAGTTAATTAATTGTGGGAGAACGCTAAAATGGACTTAGGAGGAGGATGGCTCTGGGGAGCAACCCAGAGAAGACCAACCACACAGTTTAGAGATTAGAGACTTTCACAGATTAAAAGTTATGTGTTTTACTGTACAGTTTTTGGTTCAGAAAGTTTTCTGTATTCCCGTGGATGGTTGTTATCCCCTCATGGGTTATTCCCCTTATAGCTTTCTCCCCAGATAATCACAACAAAGGTGCAGTGGCTGTTTCCCAGGCCAGGCGTTGACAACAGAGCCGCTGCTGTGGCTGCCGCTGCTACGTGGCAGCAGCAAGGAACCACCAGGGGTCCCTCTGGGGGGTCTGGGCCAGGGCAGCCTTGTCTGGGGATTGCCCTGCCTCAAATTGCCAATACTGGCACCATGCCTGTCCCCTCCTATCTGTTTTCACCTCTGCCCTAATCCATGGTTTCCTATTGGTTAGTTTTCCTGTCATTTGATGAGTTGTTCCCCATTGGCTATCTGGTTGACAGTTATTCACTGCGTCCCTACCCTCAGGCAATCATGTACAAGTTCCAGAACCATCCCCTCAGAATCCTATAAATATCTGTGTTGTTCCTCAATAAATATTAACTTTTGTGCCTTCATTTCATCTGGTGCGGAGTGGGTCATTATTTCCCTGGTCAACAGTCATCAATTAATCTCTTGTTCTACCTCACTCAGGGGTAAATAGTAATTAAATTGTATCTTCAGCAAGAGATCCAACTCAAAATGAAGCAAACACAGCTTTCTTTTTCTTTACCAGAAGGAAAACATGCAAAACTTGAGAAAATAATCAGAATGTAGTTGGCCTTGGTGATCTGACACTTTGTAGAAGGAAAACATACTGCAGAAGTCATCTTTATCACTTTTAAGCTTACAGAAGAGTTTGGTAGCATTGACATGCTTATGTTTTTGGACAATGCATATCTTCTTATAAATAAAGTTCATAAAAATCCAGTTAAACCAAAGAAAGAATTAAATCAGAATTTTAGTTTACATCTTATTTAAAATAAAATCTTATCCCATGGACATTTGTTTCAGAAGCTTAATTTTAGTCACGGGACAGACAATACTATGCCTTATAGACAAAACCAGTAGCCTCGCCAAGTATCAAAGCTGTCCACAAAGTCTCATTACTAAGTTTTTCTCATTTGCTTATTATACATTTGCTAAAATCTAATCAGATGGGCTGAAATTTTTCAACCTGGACAACCATCTATAGTTTGTTCCTCACTGTTTCTCTGAAAGAAATTCAGACATTTGCAGTATTTCAGGGGAGAGCTTTTATCCTTTTGCCTTAAAAGACTACTTTACCTTCCCTTTGAGAAGCTTAGTTTTTGGGGGCAGTTATTTGAATCTGGGATTCAAGTCTGCTATCCCATGGAAAAAGCAGACTCTTTTTATTAGGAGTGAAAAGCAAGATAGGCAAGTTGCAGTTTGAGTTCTAAATATGGGACAGCATAACTGTATTTGACTTTGCAATTGTAACAATGTTTTTACCAGTAATGTTGCTGTGGGTTTTTTATTAAAGATGTAGAAAATGGAGTTGGGGTTCAACAGTTCCATGAGTGGTTCCTAGTACATACAGCTAGGTCTTCAGGAAGAGCTAGACTTTTGCGAAATAATTAGTATGTATCTGCTCAGAGATTTGCAAGATATTATTTTTCCCCCAGTCAGTGATCTTTTAGTAATGATTAAAAGCATCTGTTAATTTCATAGGCATTTAGGATACTATGAAATATTACGCCTTACTTCACTAAAAACATAGTCTTCAGAGATAAATATGAATCATTATGCAGCAATAAGACAGTTCATAAGAAAGAAATAAAAATTTAGTAGTCCTGTCTTTATTGATTGAGAATGAATCCATTTTTAACCTGAACATGTATCAAAATTAGTTAGCATGAGAGAAAATATGGAAAAGATAAGATTTTCCATTCCATGTAAGTTGTTGACAGAAGAGCTTTTTGACAGTGTAGAATAGGTTTTTATTTGGGCATCTTTAAACACTTTTAAATAAACAATTAATTTTTTTCATATTTGACATCAATGGAAAAATACCATTAATAGAAAGCAACCAGCAATCCTTGAATTTTAAAGAATTTTCAAGCAAAGTTGACAGATTTTCTGCTTATCCTTTTTGCGGGTTATTCTCATTCTGTTTTGGCAAAATGTCAAGTATAAACCAAAGTGACAAAGCTCCCTCCTCCTCCTGCTGAGAAAAGGAAGAAAGAAAAAAACTCCAAAACTTAAACTTAACTGGTTTATAGAAACTGGGAAAATTAAAAGTAAATTACAATATAGCACATGTATACAAAGGCAAAAGAAACATTATCTCCACACCAAGTTGCCCACCCAACAGTGTACATCCACCACCCCAGCCCACAGAACACCACAAAACACTCTTCCTGAGAAAACACCCAGCAAGAGAGGAGAAAAAACTAACAATAAGATGTTTATTTTCCTGAACCAAAACAGCTGCGAAAGTAGTGGTGAGTGGCAGTGAGGCCTGGTTTCCCAGAACAACACACACATCCTTACCAGTCAAATAGCCATGAAGGAAAGACACAAGCACCACCTCCTCCACTGTATTTATACTGAGATGATGTCAGAATATGACATGGAATACCACTGACCCAGCTGGAGTCAGCTGACAATCTGAGGCCTGCTCTAAAAATCAAAGCCTAAATTAAGCCTACCCCAAACCCAGGACACCTTCAAAAACCCTAGATAAAACAAATAGTATATCCATTCCTTGAAAAAATTAATAAAATTATATATTCATATTGATTCAATTAGATGTAAATTGTATGCTTTTAAACATTTCAATTACTTTTAAACATTTTCCTATTATATGTTCCTACAATACATTATATCAGCATTATAACAAAACAACTTTTACCTAAAAAACTCAGTTGAAAATTTTGACTTCTGCTGTTTCACAGGACCTAATGAACTTCTAAATAAAGTACCATATTTGGTATACTACAAATCGACATCATATAAGTTTTTTCAATCTGCATGTATACATATGATGTGTATTAGGTTGTGCATGTCTGTGCATGTGCAATATTATTTAATTTGGCAGCTACTCTTCTTTTTAAAAAGTCTGTTTTTTATTTTGCCAAGTTCAGAAGTCGTATTTTCTTTCCTTCAGAGTTGTGCATTTGCCTTTTCTCATACCTTGTAAGGCGCTATAGACTAGACAGATAATATTAGGAAAAAGCATTGTCAATTTTGAGCTGAATTCATGTTGATATTTTAGGCATGAAGATGAACTTTTGAAGGGTTTGATTCAGAATGTTGTCAAAGTGAAACACCTGCAATAGATGGATTAAAAAGGCTCCAGTTTATCCTTAATGTTCAGCTTATTGATTTGGATACCATGTGTTTGAGATATTTGATTATGTAGATATTCTTCTTGGAATTGTACAAATGTTCAGAAAATCTGATATTACAGACTTGATAGTTTTCAAGTCATGTAATCTGACCTCCTAGAAGAACTGGTGTGTCATTTTTATGAAATCAAAATCTAAATTGTTCTACTGGTCCAACAAACAACTTTTGTAGGTTTGGGTGGGTCTTTTTATATGTAGTTTTTTAAACGTGCTGCATCAATACAATTTTTTTTTCCTGAACAGCACAAATGACTCTGAGTAATTTGTGTGAGATGATTATACCAGAGTTTCAAAATCAAGGGGACCTATAGTGTGTCTTATATATTCCAAATAAAAGTGGGAGGCCTGAATTTATAATTTAGCTATTACTGAAACATGTTCAGTACACAGGATTGCAAAGAACTGCAAAGTAATTAACTGACAGTGTGAAGTATTGCATTTATTTAAATCGAGTACTGTACTCACAGTCACCCTGCACAGGGCCTTTGATGAATATATCAAGGTTATAAAAATAATAATACTCTTGAGTTTCATTTAGTGCAAAGCCGAGTAGTTACAGTTCCCATCAAAGTCAGTTTTTCTGAAAGCAGTGAGAAAATAGAAGTTGCTGACAATATGAATAGAAAGTCCTGCAAATTGCTTGCAGGTGCTTTTATCTGTCTTCCTTTAAAGTAGAGAGGGTGTTCAAAGACTGGCAGTAACGGACTGTGGACACATAAATGTGAAACTTAGTACATGCAACAGATGCTGTAAGTTAGTGTGAATAAATGCAACTGTGCACAAGCACAGAACAAATTCTGAAAAAGTGTCATGGTCCACAAAATGTTGATAGTAGATTATTGGTTATCCTTGCTCAAAGAATGAGATTGACACTCATTTCCTGTTCAATCTATACCAGTTTAAATTGCTTTGAAAGACCCAGAAATTCATGATATAGAAAAGAAGAAAGACGTCAAGCATTATGCTTGGTAATGAATCCAGAATTGCAATGAGTACAATATGAGGCAATATTGCCTTACTTTATTTTGCTTACCCCTCTCTTAGAACACCCAAAATTAAATTCTACTTAAAAATATTTCAGTTTATTATTTGGATATCTCTCCCTATTTTTTGACTTGTAACTTCTAACATTAGTTCTTTGTACTTCTGCCCATAAACCTAGAAGGCTAGCAACTGGTTATCTTTTTAAGCCACTGTTCTAACATAACTGATATTTTTAGCATTATATATGAATCTGGGTTTAAAAGAATCTCAGCGTATTGCAACACTAGTGGCAAGATAATGAGCTGACAATATGTCAACAATGAGTTGGTAATAGCATATAGAGAAAATGTGCAGCCTTGAGCTGTGAAGCCATGTGAACAAAGTCACAGGTGTATGGTAGCTCATCAAAGCTAATATAGCAATAGATTTATTGTGAGCTGTAAGATGCTTAGGGTCCTCCCAATGACACCTGTGAGTACATTCCCAGTGATGGCTCCCCCACCTCTATGAGGGTTGGTTTCTTGTAGCCTCATTATGCTGTGTGCTGAAGGAATCTGCAACGATATGGAATCTCCTGATCCTGGATTATTAGTCCACTAACCTAGGAGAAATGTGTGCTCTATGCTCACCCCAACCATGTGGTCTCTCAGAGCCCCCCAGAAAGGACACACAGGGACCACCTGCGAAGACAGGAACAAAGAGGAAGTTTAATCAGGGGTACAGATTTATATGGACTTTGGAGGGATACAAACTCACCAATAAGGGACAAGGGGGGGAGTCTGAATTTGTGCCAATAGGAGTAAGGGGATTTACATTCAGTGGGAGGGGGTTTCAGGTAACATGAGGTCACTGTCCTTTTCCCAGCCCTCTGGCCTGGCAGGGGGTTATGGGAAGAAGAAGCAATGACAATGCAGTTTTTACATTCAGTACATTCAAACCACATTAAAAACATCAGTTGTTACAGCATTCTCAGTGGCTGGTGTATTTTCTTCATCATCCCATTTCTGACATGACATTCTCCAAGCCATGTATTGAGAATGCATTGCTACACGCCTCTAAACCTCTGTCATGCAGCATTGTCTCACCCAATGACCCAGTATGGATGGAAGAGATGGCCTAGCGATGGTGACTGCTATTAGATAGTTCTGGTGTATGACTGAGGCTTTGCTTTAGGCAATATTTATACTTCATGTATTAACATATTTCTTTACAGGTGTATTTCTACAAAGAACAGTTGTCCTCAAAATCCTTGTGTAAACAGAAATCTGTTCAGTGAGCATTACCAAACAGGAATCATAAAAGAGCCATGGACAAAATGAACATATAACCAAAAGTTAAAATGTCTGTTTACTCAATATTTTACTCAAAAGTTAAGTGTCTGTTTACTCAAAATTCCTATAAAGCTACTCAAATGCGAGAAATGTCATGGTTTGAAGCCCAGGTGGAAGTTAAGCAACACATGGCTGGTCACACAACCCTTCTCTCTTCCCCAAACCCTGGTGAAATGGGGAGGAGAATCAAAGTAAAACTTGTAAATTGAAATAAGAACGGTTTAATTATTGAAAATAAAGTAAAATACACTAATAATGGTAAATTATAATAATAGTTACAATAATAGTAATGATAATGATAATAAAAATATTCCCTTCCGAAACTCAGATCGACCCCTCTTGAAGGAAACTCCCCCCAGTTTATATACTGAGTAGGATGTTCTGTGGTGTGGAATAATCTCCCTGCTATGCTCCCTCTCAATTTCTTTTGCATGAGACAAGAAAATAAAAAATAAAGTCCATGACTTAGGATAAACACAGCTTTGCAAAAGACCAAAACAGCACCATGTTATCAACACCATTCTTATTCTGAATCCCAAGCACAGCACTGTAACAGCTTCTGAGAAGAAAGTAACTGCACCTTAGCTGAAACTAGGATGATGGCATTCAAACTGACTGCCAATTTTACTTTATTCAAACTGAGAAAATAACAGAAAGAGAATGCTCAAGTTTGTTGTGATTTCAAAGGTACTAGTTTTGTTTTGGCTGTTCTGCCAGATTAAATAAAGAGAGGATGTCTTTAGAATTTCAGACCAGAGAGATTTGGATAAGCTTTGACTGAACATTTAGTCTCACCAGACATCTGAATCTAAGCAAAATGCTCAATCTTTTGAGGTTTACATATGGGTATATATGAATACAGACATAGCAACTTCTTGAAATAATGTGAATGCATGACTTTTAATACTTACACTGACTTATCAGCCTGTTAAGAAACTGAGAAGTGACAAAACTAGCCTGACTGCATATCATAGCTATCTGTTCTGAAGTAATATGTTAATTTTTAAAGATGTGCTTACAAAATCTAGAAGCCATTTTGCAAATATATTATTTGTTTTTATTTTTAAATATATTTTTAATATATTTTTATTTATATTATTTATATTTTCCAAATTTGAATTATTATCAAAAAATATTCTGCCAGCTTTTTATCCTAATATCTATTCTACAGGCAAATCTTAGGTATCACTAAGAATGAACTGATTTGAGTTGAGTCAGAAAACCATTGCTTTTTTTTTCTGAAATATCTTACATTTTTAAAACCATAACAGTGATTTCATTACTTATATATTGTTGATTGAAAGGCAGTTTACTAAACTGCTCTCCTATACAATGTACTTGTCCAGATTGTTAACTATTATGCGATTTAAAGTGCATTTTGTAATTTGATTTTTAGAATAAAAATTCTAAAAGTCATGCACAGTTACATTTACAAAATTCTTTATTTTATAAACACAGCAAATATATTTCACATCAAAACATAAATCTGAATAGCAAAAGCTAGTGTTGAATAACAATCGATAAGTAGTACTGGGGATCAAAATTTTGATGCTTAATTCTTGTATCGCATAAAAGAAATCTAATCTAATAATTGCAATCACCAGGCAGTATTTCTTTTCAGTTTTGATGTGAATTTCAAAAGCACTCGAACTTTTCTGCATGAGAAATTTGTTCTGTGATCTGTCAGAATCAGGAAGGTGTTAGTCATCTAATAAAGGCATGAAACTGAGAAATTATGAATATTTTGGTATAGATTTACACCATGTTTTAATAATAATGAATGAAGATTTCTCAGTAAAGCTCAACTTCTGTTGATCTCATTTTTTTCTGTGCAGCTTCCTCGGTTTGGTTGTCACAACTAATTAAGTCATTGTACCACACTGACACTGAATTACAGTAGTTGTCTGGTGTTTTCAGTTCTGAAGAAACTTACCTGTCACAATTGCCCTGCACAGACTGATCTTTCAGTCTCTAGCCAAAGAAACCTGAAGAGCAAAAGAGGAGACAATGATGAAAAACTCTATATTACAGCTCTCCAGGAAAAAAAAACCCTATTTGTGAATTGCAGTGAATGATGCCAACTGAAGAGACACCCTTCCCCAGATCAACATTTCACAAAGCACAAAAGTAGTTCAGCAAATCTACTTAGACCTATGTGGTGGTTTGAAACCTTGGCAAAAATGCCAGGTATTCAACCACAGCAACGCAGCCCAAGGGACAAGGTAAAAAAAACCCTAAAACTTTAACTTAAAACAGAACTAGTTTATATATTTACACAGAAGAGGGAAAATGAAAAGCAAAATGCAATATAACACACATAAGGTAAAGGTAAGAAAAAACCAAATCCCCACTCCCCACCAACACAAATTCCAAATCACCACGACTCCAGACCCACAAAACACCCCAAAAGACCTCTCCCAAGAGACACCCAGCAAGACAGGAGAAAAGCAATAAAATGTTTACTTGCCGAGATAACATAATGGTGGGGTGGCAATGAGGCGTAATCTTCCCAGAAGAGTAGCAGCGTGTCCTGCCACTACCATAGCCATGATCAGAAAGAAAGAAATTCCCTCCTCTTTTTATATCTAAGATGATGTTGGAATATGGTATGGATTATCATTGGCCTGTAGAAGTCAGCTGACCTTACCCAGCTCGAGTCAGCTGATAATCCAAGGCCTGCTCTGAAACCACAGTCTAAATTTAGGCCTAACTAAACCCAGGACAATCTATCTTTAATATGGCCCTCCACAACGTTCTTGCTGTGCAGTTGAAGGGTTTTGATGGGATTGATGGATAAACTGTTGGATAAGCAATTGGCTAGATGACTTTATCCGAAGAGTAACATTCAACAACAGCTCAATGTCCAAGTGGAAATCATTAATGAGGGGTGTCTCTCCAAGGGAACATCAAGCATTCCTCTGAACTGGAACCGTTACTGTATCTTCATCAATGACATGAACAGTGGGATTGAGCACATCCTCACCAAGCTGTGTAGTGCAGTTAATCTGCTAGAAAGAAGGGATGTCATCCCGAGGGACCTACACAGGTACAAGTGGGCCTGTGTGAAGCTCATGAAGTATAACAGGGCTGAGTGCAAGGTACTGCGCCTGGCTCAAGGCCAGTCCCTGATATGAATAAAAGCTGAGGGAGGAAGGTACTGAGAGAAACCCTGCTGAGAGGGACTGAGGGTGCTGGTGGATGAAAAATTGCACATAAGCCTACCACATGCACTTGCAGCCCAGAAAGCCAATTGCATCCCAGGCTACGTGGAAAACAGAGGGGCCAGGCGGTTGAGGGAGGGATTCTGTCCCTCTCCTCAGCTCTCATGAGACCCAACCCATGTCTAGCTTTGTGGTCCCCAGTATTGGAGCAGATATGAACCTGTTGGGGCCACAAAAATGATCAGAGGGCCACAAAAGTGATCAGAGGGTTAGAACACCTCTCTTGCTAAGACAGGCTGAGAGGACTGGGGTTTCTCAGCCTGGATTAGTGAAGGCTCCAGCAAGACCTGGTTGCAGCACTTCTATACTTAAAGGCTGTTTATAAGAAAGATGGAGAGTATAATTTTGCCAGGGCCTGTAGTGACAGAATACAACACAACAGTTTGAAACTAAATGTTGGTAGAATTCGATTGGATGTAAGGAATAAATCTTCTGTGATGTTGTTTGTGAGGCTCCAGAACAGGTTGTCCAGAGAAGCTGTAGATGTCCTATCCCTAGAAACACTGAAGGCCAGGTTGGACAGGGCTTCAAGAAACTTGATCTGAAGTTATTAGATTGAATTCTGGGTGGAAAAAGACATTCTAAGAAAGCTGAGTAACATATCACTAAGTTTCATATAAAAGGCTACAGATTATAAAGGAATAGTAAGCAAGGAATGGAGAAGGAAATGTAACAAGGATATACAAAAGCTTAGCCAGACCTTTCACTGTAAAGTAAGGAGTGTAGGAAAATGTTTCATTTTGTATGAAACAAAGAGACAGAAAGAAGCAGTTGTAGAGCAGTAAAAGGAGGTGACTGAAAGCCTGAAGAGTACCATTATCTAGTGGTATTGTCTTGTTCAGGAACTTGTTATTTTAAACAGGAAGAGTTGTATGTGTTTCACAAATCAAAGATCAGTTCAAAAAAGGTAAGAAACACTTCAGAGGTAGGAAAACACACCTCTTCCCCAAAGAAACCCAAGATAAAACAATCTTGTTCAAGGTTGTGATCCATCTAAGTTCGAGGAAATTACAAACTATTTCTTGAGCACTCTCAAGAAGATTCTAAACCACTGGTGTAGTCAAATTAGTTTCAGGCCACATGAAAATACCACAATAGACAGGAAGCTACTTAGGGTGAGAAGGCTTCAGAAATTTACCAAAGCTTATATTTAGCTGGCTGCTCCTAGAAGAGACTGTTGACATGAGTAAGAGTGGAGTTAGTACAACCTGACATGCTTCTGAAAATCTAATGATTAATTTATTTAATCTGTTAACACCAAAAAGAAAGTTGAAGTGAAAAAGAAAAGCTCTTTTCCTTAGAATATTAGTTGTCTAGGGCTTGTAACTTAAAAAAAAAAAAGACATAAGAAAATCAATCACCTAACACCCCTTTAATTGTGAGAAATCATAAACCTTGTAATTAGTTGTGTACATATTTTAATGGTACTCCACAATTATAGGGCAATATAGCTGTATCTCATGAAAAATGATGTTATGAATGTGATTGAAAAAAATTATTTATGTTTTGCTGGGTACTCCAAAAAATGTTTTCTAAGAAAACAAAACACATCATTGTGACTAAACAATATCATAAGGCAGAGGCATGCTATAAACCACAAGATAGTCCTAAATACACTTCATGAATACCGAAGAATTGCTTTTTTCTTAAATCCTTATATTTTAAATTACCCATTTCTTCATAGTATTTCAGAAACATTGCAGATGGAGATGTATTTCTACAAATGAGTCAGTATTTCTACAAGTGAGTCAGTATTTCACTCAAAAGTCCTGAGCACATTTTTCATTTAAATGTCAGCATTTTTTAAAAAATGGCAGGTAAACATTGTAATATAGCAACCTGCAACCAAACAAATGTTGAAGTTCCCTCATGATTAAAAAGTTACAAGAATTCATTCTTCTTTGGTTTAATGTCTGCAATTCTTTGATTAACTTTAGTTGTCTATTAATCACGTTAAAAATATGCAAAGTCATTTAAAAAAAAAAAAAAGAAGCCCCAAACCAAACCATGTGTGAAAATTCCTTTGCATGTTACTAGCAGAAGAGTTCCTTGGCACAGTTCTAGTCCCCTTAATGTTAGTAAGTTGATCTTACACTTGCTTCAGTGCAACATGAACATTTATGCAATATGGATATCATCTGAGTAAAATACATACTCCTTTGGCTGAAAACTTCTGTTTTCTTTACTGCCATTCATCTATTTTAAAACAGTTTCTGGAGGTTCAGTTTAGCATGCGAAGTTTAGAAAAGAGTGTTCCTACTTCTATTGAACAACCATCACACATGCAGTCAATGTTTTTCCCCTCTTTATGGTATGTGAGGGAGATATTATCATAGAATCATAGTATCATTAAGGTTGGAAATGAACTCCAAGATCATCATGTCCAACCTTTGATCAAACACCACCATGCAAGCTAAACTATAGCAGTGACTGGCATGTTCAGTCATTTTTTGAACACTTTTAGGGATGGTGATTCCATCACCTCCTGGGGAATCCCGTTGCAATACTTAACCACTCTTTCAGTGAAGAAATTCTTACCGATGTCCAATCTGAACTTCTCTTGGCAGAGCACGAGGCCATTTCTTCTTGTCCTGTCACTAGTTTCCTGGGAGAATAGACCAAACCCCACCTTGACACAACTTCCTTTCAGGTTGTTATAGAGAGTGATAAAGTTTTCTCCCCTCAATCTTATTTTCTTCAGGCTAAACAACGTTAGCTCCCTCAGCAGCTCCTCATAAGACTTTTCCACCACATCCTTCAGCAGCTCCAATCCCCTTCTCTGAACACTCTCCAGTCTTTTCTGAAGTGAGGTCCCACACTATATCTGATGTAAGCCAGGATGACATTAGCCTTCTTGGCCACCTGGGCACACTGCTGGCTCATGTTCAGAGCTGTTGACCAGCACTCCCACGTCCTTTGCCATTAGGCAGCTTTGCAGCTACTATTCCCCTGCCTGTAGTGCTGCCTAGGGTTGTTGTGATCCAAGGAAAGGACCTGGCACTTTGCTTTATTGAACCTCTTGCAATTGGCCTTAGCACATCGATCCAGCCTGTCCAGATTCCTCTGCAGAGCCTTCCTACCCTCCAACAGATCAACACTCTCACTCAGCTGATCTGATAATTGTACTGCGGCTGCCTATTGCGGATGCATTAATCTATTGTATTTTTCCTTCATGTGTTTAGAAGTTCTCTGTTTTCTTAAGCCTGTCTGCCTACAGAGTACTAAGTGGATTTCAAAGTGGGATTAATTTATAGGTTTAGTAGCCCAATCAGTAGTGATTATCAATAATTTTTTCTCCAATGTGACCCATAGGAGTGGGAAACTTGTGAGCCAGAGATTGAATACAGCCCATGCCTATATTTCCTCAGGCTCATGGCCACTTCTTTTTATGTATATTTATTGGCTATGACCAGAGCATGTGCTAGTGACTGTAAAATGTCTTTGAAAGGCTTATTTGGCCCTGAGTAGGGACAAGGTTCCACCCCTTCCACCTGGTGATAGTATCAAAATAACTATCAAAGATTAAATGAGCAGTTTTAACAATAGAATTCAATTAGTAGAGTATCAAATGACAGTGAACTTCTCTCTGGGGTTCTCTGCCCATAATAAAGACTTTATTTAGAACAAAATTACTGAAAAGTGTAGCTTTAAAATATTTCCTGCATCTACCCTGGTGTCTAGTTGAAGAAAATGCATTGT
The DNA here is from genome assembly GCF_047495875.1 of Pithys albifrons albifrons. NCBI lineage: Eukaryota > Metazoa > Chordata > Aves > Passeriformes > Thamnophilidae > Pithys > Pithys albifrons. Next base: position 74,340,532 of record NC_092497.1, on the reverse strand, counting down.
GGAGTGTTTGGATGGTTGGAGTGGACGAATTTGAGAATTAAGACAAGCCTCAGAATCATAGAATCAATTGGGTTGGAAAAGACCTTCAAGATCATCAAGTCCAACCCTTGGTCAAACTCCAATCCATTTACTAGATCATGACACTCGGTGCCACGTCCAATCTCAGTTTAAAAACCTCCAGGGAAGGTGAATCCACCACCTCTCTGGGCAGCCCATTCCAATGCCTGATTACTCTCTCTCTAAAGAATTTTTTTCTGACATCCAACTTAAATTTCCCCTGGCAGAGCTTGAGCCTGTGCCCCCTTGTCCTATTGCTGATTACCTTGTTCTCTGCAAACTGGAAATTTTAACTGGTAAGGTGGCTTCCAGTCTATTTAAACATATTCTCAAAAGTCTTACAACCTATTTTCAGGAGAAGCAGCACTCTTCAGAAAGACAACACAGTCGGAGCCTTGCCTGGACTCTCTCTGAGGCAGGAAGTTAAGCTTACTTTACAAGCACTGCAAGCTACTCCCCAGAGATGCTTCTTGTGCCTACACGATTCTTTCTTACATGAGCTTTTCTGTTTTGTTCTTTAAAGAAACCAAGTCTGTCAGATGGGTTCCTCAGAATAGTTTTGGCAATAAACTGTGATTAGTGTGTGAGCACTTTTCTTCACTTGTAGGACTAGTTCATGAGGCAATATAATGCAAGTAGGCTTGCTGCAGAAAAGGTGAGTTTTATTGCAAGAATTCTTTGAAACATCAATGACATTATCTGTAAAAGAGCAGAGGCTGGCATTTTTCCAGGCACTATTTTGACTTCGTGCAGTGCAAGCTAAATTTAAGGGAAAAAAAAAAGGCAGACTTTAGTTATTTGCCTAGGCATCTATGCATGACTAGCCCCTGTTCCACCAGTCTCATTAAAGAGACACATTAATCTTTCCTATTTGTTCCTGGTTACTGACCTGTACATGTTGCTTTGTGAAAATATTAAGACATACCCATAATAGAATAATTCCAAGAAAGACATGCACATTCACTAGATTTTTTCTTTTTTTTTTTTTTTTAACATAATAAAACCAGGATAATAGGGTTTATTTTTTCACCTGATTTTTACTTAGCATAGAAAATAGACAGGATATCTTTTTCAGATGAATGCTCCATGGAAACATTGAAGAACAGCCTCCATGTTTCAATCTTTTGTTGAGTCTTTACCATTTTATGTTAATTTGTGTACATGCTGGTTTACTAGCCAATGATCCTGGGAGAGAGAAGATGCTTAAAACATCTTTGGCTTTTGTTTTTGGGAAGATCATAAAGATTGGTCAGATCTGGAGTATGAGTCATAGAATCATAGAATCATGGAATGGTTTGGATCAGAAGGGAACTTAAAGATCAACCAGTTCCAACCCTCCTGCTGTGGGCAGGGACACCTTTCACTAGATCAGGTTTCTCAGAGTCCATCCAATCTGACTTTGAATACTTCCAGACTTCCAGGGTTGGGGAATCCAATATTCAGTTCATTGACCTCAATTAAGAGCAAGATTAAAAAGCGTGAGAAGTACAGTGCCACTTTTAATCATCTGTCTCACTTATCAAGAATTTACAAATCCAAAGAGATTACTATGCTGTGAAAGTCATTATGTACATTATTTGACAATAAGAACTTTGGTTTGCATCAGGCTTTGGACATGTAGAAAAATTAACAGACACTTTGATATCTCTCTGATTGAACTGCCAGGTTCTGAAATTTAGTATGTTTGTTTCTGTAGGTATATTTATGGTCCATCTTCTGCTATCCCACTGGGGACAGTGTTCACAGTCTTTTTCTGCTTTATTTCTGGATATCACTAAGGCTAATTTCCACTTCCAGAATGGACTCAGAGCTCTACCTTTAACCCCAGTCACACTGTAATATGGCCAAATAAAGCAGTTTTATCAGACCACGAGACATAGGATTTGAGGAACCATTGTGTAGCATTAAGGTACAAGTGAACTCTAAACCAGTGACAGCAGCAACAGTCTGACTGCAGCAGAGCATCAGTCACAACAGGTGAGCTGGCTCAGCAAAGAAGTTGCCTTTGCTGTACTTAGCACTGAGACTAATAAATGCAAACAAGCTCTCTTGTAGCTGCTCTGTGGTAACTGCTCACACACAGATGGCTCTTTGCAGCTGCAAAGAGTTATGCAGTTTAGCTTGATTGGGCTAAATCAGCTTAGACCACGTCTTGTTTGCATGCACTGAGAGCAGGTAGAAAGGTGGCTGCCATGGCTTCACTGGTGTGAGTTTCACATTGTCCTGCCCCTCACTTATCAACGTGTACAAGACCCTGTCATATTTTTATGTGTTTTTCTGTAGCAAGATCTCCCCACTAGCTTTTTGAGTTGTGCAAAAACATCCACTAAAATTATTTCCTTGATGTAGTACTGCACAAGATTTGACTAATTTAAAAGCAATTACCAGTTTTCTCACCTTAATGAGTGCATTCAGTTTTGACTGACTAATTTGCAAAATGTAATATTTTATGTGAATACAAAATGTAAACTACTTCAATAAATGAAAAGCAAGTTTTATATATTTATATCTATATTTCACTATGGTTTCTGGTGATACCTTCATATGCTGTGAAACTCATTGCCACAGGAAGTTACATATGAAATATGTATTTGCAGAAATGTCCACTGGATTTAGTCTATGTCTGATAAAATTACAGGAATTATCATCTTCATGTTTTAAATCACAATCTGAGCACTTCACCTCTGAAGAATACTTTTAATTTTGCTACACTACTGCAGGACAAATTACCTTTTGCTATGTGAATACTTTCCCCTCGGATATTTATAATTCGTTTGTGATCACCAAATTGAATGAACCACTGTTTTTAAAGGTTGCTGATATAGTCACTGTTCCTAAATTATTGAAATAACAAAGTCAGAAAAAACTAATGCTACAGGCCATGAGAGCCAGTAAAATCATTGATTAAAATATTTAATAAGCTTGTGTGCAAGGTGGAACTCTAGATGGAGCAGTTCCCTTGGATTGAACTTAGTTTGCTGTGTTGATTATGATTTCAATAAGTTAATAAATATTAGATTAATGAGTGACCAAACTGTGATAACTTTATTCTGCTGAAATAGTCAGACTGGACTTCCTAAATAAGAAGTTTGTGTATTAGTATAGCAGGAAAACCTGTAGTGGGTGTTCCCCTTCCTAAATTTAGTATTTGAAATAATAGCAAAAGATATTTTATGTAATAACAAGACCATGCAGTGCAGCAAAAAGTTATAAACTACTTATTATCAACCTTCTTGAATATATGATTTGCTCTAGTGGCAAACAAACACGTAGCAAGAATTACAGAAAAAGTCTAGCCAACTACAGGAAACTAAACCATTGTGTCATGTGCCAGTGTTATAAGTATTACCAGACTACTTTCAAGTGCCAAAAGGCTCTGCATGCTGCCCTGTTTAAAGAGAAGTTTCATGTGGTCAACTTTCAGTCCTTTCTCATGGGAGAAAGGTGCAGGGTTGCTAGCTGCCAGGCTTTCCCTTTTACGTTCTTGTTCACAATCAAAATAGTCAGGAAAATATAACAGTTATATCAGAGAACTCTGCTGGGGCCTCTGGAACCACCACGAAGAGCATAATAAGTTGCTTAGCTCCATAAAAACCTACCAGTGTTCCATTTCCTGCACTTCTCTAAAGCTTTCTCGGACAGTACACCTCCCTAACATGCTTGCAGAGAAGTAGTCCCATTCATTTAGTGTGTATTTGTTTCCCCTCAATATCTGTAAGAGTACAATCACTGCAAAATTAAAGATGTAAACTTCAAAAGAAAACAAAAATAAAAAACAACAACAACAATAATGAGAAAAATAAACACACACAATAACAAAAATTACAACAAACAAAAAACAAGACAGAAGACTAACCTCCTGTGGTCCGATTATCTCTCTTCTCCATCCAAAGAAGAAGAAAGAGTAGATTTCACTTAGGTTCCATTTCCTATTTAAACTCCCCCCTCAGAAAATTACATGTAAAAGAAATGGCCCTTTATACCTGATTACCAAACCAGAGTTGATGCGTTGATGCTTCAGGTAAAGTTGAGCACATTACTTAATTCTCCTTCCCTTCAGAATGAGACTTTAAGGGAGGCAAACCTTGGAGTCCTGCATTTTGTTAATGGCCATTCTTCATTTTGAAATTAACCTCAAGCTGCCTGAGCAAAATAATATCCAATGTACATAAAGACTAGATGGTGGGAAATTAAAAGAATTAATTCCAGGGAATATACAACTCTTTGCACACATAGAAGGAACACACTACAAAAAGGAATATTTTCCTGCTAATATGTAAAAACTTGCAAGTGAGAGAATGGCAATTACAATTCTTTCATTTTTTTCCTCTGTCCTCAGCCCTCCACACAGTTGGTATTGTGCACCAAGTCTTTTATAAGTCGAGATCAAAGAGAGATTACTAAATTACAGGACTTTATTTATGCTTTTATTTTAATCTGGTTAAACAGTCTGTGACTTCCTCTACTCTCCCAAGAACCTGAGACTCATGTATTCTATCAAAATTGATTTCAGTATTTCTCATCAAGCACCGTAAATGGATATGTAATGCAGCATTTGCTTTCCTCAACAGTATTGCCTCCCAGCTTCTCAGGAAAATTGTCTTACTTCATAACTTTTCTTTGCAACATAATTTTCTAATATCTGATAATTAAGTTATTCTTTCTTATATGCATTTTACCATCTTCCCCCCTCCCTCCCATAATCAACATTTTTCTCCTTCCCCTGACCCACTCCATTTTGTCAATCAAATTAATGTTGTCTATAATCTGCCCCATTCAGAATTTGTTTGTACAAAAATTGCTTTGAAGAAATGACTGTTTAAAAGGCAAAAAACCCCACCCTTCTAATATGTAAAATGAGAAGGTACTCTAGAGTGTGGATTAATGACCTTTTTCGTGTTTTAAGCCAATTGGCTATCATTCCATCCTTCCTGACAGTACAGGTAAGTATTCACAGACTGTTAATAAATGCTCCCTCAAGATTTTTCTATATTCAAGGAAATAATAGGACTTATTGGGCCTCTGGCAAATAAATGCCACATTAGATTTGGAGACAAAAGATGATGAGAAACATTGCTAAATGTGATGCTTTCACAGGAACTACTCTGTGGAATACTTCTGCTTGCCAGTGATCAGAGGTCTGAAACAGCAGAAATATTCACTACCTATCTCCTGATCAAGATGAGCAGTGTCATTATAGATTAATAATTTATATGACCTGACTTTATGATTTCAGCACATAAGTCACTCCACATTCATAAGCAAGATAAAATAAATCAGGGACATATATTTTCTAATTGGGAATTTCTAAATCAATATTAATTCTATGAAAGAGCTATGTTAACAAACGAATAGGGGTGGTTGGCAGAAGGCAAAATTATGCCTGAAAGAGCTTACAAATAACAAAGGAAAACAATCACTTAATTTCTGTGAAGTGAATAACATCTAGCAAGACAAACACCACACTGTACAAATTTAGATGTGATCAGAACAAGGCAAAAGATGACAAAGATGCATGAGGTTTAATGAAAGGTTATGAAACACTGGAACATTAACTCCAGGGTAAATAACTAGTGGATTTTTATCAGAGCGCAGTACCTAATCCTGTTGCACACAAGTTACAGTTTTGCCATTAACTTCAATGGCAGTAAGAGGTATGTCTTTACTAAATTTAAGTATACTGCACAGTTGTGATGTCAAATCCACAGCTGAAAAGAACAGTAACTCTAAATTAAATCCAGTGAAGATCTAATCCAAGAGGTGACTGAAAAAGTTAGTTCACAGACACAGATGTCTTTTGCACTGTTCATATAGACAGGAAATCCATACTGATGATTCACATCTCCTTTAACTATCAAATTCATTATGAGCTGAAGTTTCAGAACTTCCACAGCTTGATTACTTCAAGAGTGTCTTTTTTAAAAAGCAGTGTCTGTTTTCTTTTGTGGCAGAGGACCTGCAGTATCAGAAATGGAAAAAATTGTGTAAGAAATGGGCTCATAAATATGATGAAGAAGCAAGCCCAAATGCCTTAAATCCAGAAGCTTTTACTGTTGTGTAAAAATATGTTACAAAATGGATTACTTGTTCTTTTTATCCTGAGTCACTGTCTTCTGCCCAAAATCCCCTGAGAGAAGACCCTTATTGTACCAACCAGGACTGCCTGATTTTTGGCCTTGAAAAGTTTGTATAAGTTCCCTTATTGACGCCTATTTTACCCTTTCTTATTGGTTGTTATCCCTGGTTTTCTTATTGGTTGTTATCCCTGGTTTTCTTATTGGTTGTTATCCCTGGTTTTCTTATTGGTTGTAACTAGAATCACACCAAAACCTTTAAATACCTCTACCCATGTTAATAAAGCTCTCTCTCTGGTTCCTCTCCGGTGGTCTCTGTGAAGCTCCTCTGGGGCATCTCGGGGGCCATGTGGTGGGGAACAAAGTGGGAGCACATCCCCTCCAGGTAACAAGTTAGCCCCTGGGTGCCCTTCAACTGTCGCAGTTGTTATTTACCTGTCCCTACACTCAGATACTCATTTGTATACATGGATTAATATAAATTTTCATAATTCTGCAAGGTTTTTAACAAAAAAAAAAAAAGAAAAAAAATAATAAAAAGGAACACCTCACAATATGATAAAGCTTCCAGAGCTGTGAAGAAAAGCATTTTTTCAGAATATGTCTAAATCGAGTTTGAATATTGATTTAAATTTAGAATACTATTGTTCTTTCAGAAAAACCATATCCATTACTTTTTTTTAGGAAAGGTCTAAATTTCACGTGAGGCCTTTGAACTTCAAAATAATTTCCTGAAGGAGAACCTAGTCTTCATAATTTTATTTCAGGGTTCACAAAATCCTCTACATAATCATTTCGTGCAACATGTTGTTGCACTCTCTAAAAGGGAGGCCTGCCTCTTAAAAATAGACCTATTTCTTTGCAGTGGTGTTCTTGTGCATCTTTAGTTCTCACAGGAACCGAAGCATGTATAGAATTTCTCAAGAACAAATGACATAAAGGACAGAAACATTGTTAATTTGAACATTTGGATAAGGATTCCTAAATTCAGACAACCATCTAAAAGACCTCTCACTAAAGTTTTTCAGTAATTCTCTCACAAAACACTTTCAATATACAGAACATATTCTAAAAGAAAAATGCTATGAGCCACTTAAAGCTACAGTACAGTTGAAACAGAGACTAGGTATTATGTCTAAATAGAGTAGGCAAAGTTCAAAGTAAGAAGGTAAAAAGCATCCTAAACAAGCCTCAGTTTCAATGCCTCCCTGAGTCTGAATCTTTGATGAGCATCTTCCTGTGCTTTCCAGCTCTGATGTTATAAAGAAAAGTGAAATTATCCAGATTTTGTGGTTTTCCTTTGGCGATAATAAAAGAATGTCACTAAGATAGATTTCTTGTTAGATTGCACAAGCTATCCAATCAAAACTAGTCTAATTTTGTGTCCCAAAGCCAGGACCATGTCTACATGTCTACAGAATGCTCAGGTTCATCAACATACCAGTAGATATTTGAAGTCTCTCCTGAGACTTTTAAGCCCTACTCTCCTGCACTGAACAGATTCTGTTACTTTCCAGCTTAAGTCACCTGAGTGAAAGATAAAATAAGAGAAAATAAGTGGTCCTTAATTTAGAACAACTTAAGTGGAGAAAGGGCAGAGCTATATGATTTCTACTAACTTGAGCACTAATTATTTCTAAGAACTTACTTTGTTTTGGTCACATAACCCTAATGTCTGCAAAAGGAGAAGAAGCAACAGTTGAATGCTACTGACAGCTGAGTTTTTATTTTTTCTCTGCTAGATATCAGCAGTTTGTTATTGGTGCAAACAATATTTTTCAAACAGTAGGCAAAATCCTGCCTCTGCAGATTTCATTGGCAAAACTCAGCTGACTACAGTGGGCTAAGGATTTAATTTATGGACTCTGTATTTTAAAACTCAGAATTTGCCAGAAGCCTGCAGTTCTTCTGAGAAAAATGATTAAAAAACCCCAACCAAACAAAAACCCAAAAAACAATCCAGAAAAAGAGAGAAAAATCCATTTCTTTCCTAGCAGCTAAAGATTTTCATTACAATTAGTACAAGAGCAAATAATATTTCTCAACATATCTTAAGGGGGTTTTTAGTGTATATGAAGTGTAATCTCTCATTGCATCACAACAACCTGTTTGTTGCATTCAGCCAAGAGCCACTGTTCCTGTATGTGGAATTGGATGATCTGTTAAAAGTGTTGTCTTTTGGTCTGATGTTGCTGGTATCAGCATCTCATCAGCAACGTTTACTCTAATTGGGGAGAATATTTTGTTTTGCTCTTAGTGGAAGTGCATCTGTCTTTGTTAATACCCCTCATTTAACTATCAAAAAAAATTAAAATTAGCAATAATTATGTGAGACTAAGTGAACAAATTTGAAAAAACATCGCTCCCACTGTCAGTAACCACAAGACCCAAGGCACTGATAGTCTCTAGCAAGTCCCATGGTAACTATTTAGACTGGTTAGGCACTGATAATCTGAAGAAAACCTATGCCCCAGCAAAATTTTTACTTTCAGATGATGCATAAGTTAGTTGGGGCTTCAGTGTCATTTTTTGATATACATTTTTTGGTATGCAAATACAGTTCATGCAAAAGATGACTGAATACTCTCTGCTTATTCATCTTCAAATACCACTATAACATCTGGAAAAAAGAACGGGAAAGGGACCTCATCCTTTTAGAGTCAAAACTCTTTGATAAGGATCAAAAGTATTGGGATCAGATGAATTATATCACTTGTAAAGCCAAACCCTACTGTTAACATGTTTATGTGCGTATATGTATACATGCACACACACACATATATATATACACACACACACATTCATTTCCATCTAATAAAAAAATTTTCTTTAGATACTCAGCACTTGTATGCTTGTATGTACATAAAAATTGTTAAACTGTATACTTGGAGTGATAGAATTTGAATAGACAGAGGGTTTTACAAATTGGTAGTATAGCTCAGTTGGTTAAAACTTGGTTGTAATAATGCCAAGGTCATGAGTTCAATCCCTGTATGGGCCATTGACTTAAGAGTTGGACTTGATGATCCTTGTGGGTCCCTTCCAACTCAGAATAGCCTGTGATAGCCTGTGATATTGTTTAAAAGTTCACATTTGTGGGGGAAAATGGTGTATGCTGTATGAAGGGGAAAGGAATGGAGTAGTCACATCCCTCTCCTACCCTTCAATCTGTGTTAAAACCAATTGATCTTGCAATTTTTTATTTTGTTTATATTAATGACATAATGTCTTATTTTACTCAGCTTTAAAATATTTGAAGCACTTTATAAAAAGTTAGAGGATGAAACAAGGTCAAGGTACTACAACTTTAATCTGCCAGGTTCTGCCTCTAAGGCAGAAGAAAAGCATTAAAGTTTTTTTCACTACTGTATGTTAGCTGTAGTGTACATCAAGGTTTTGAGTCCACTACCAGGTAAATACCATGAAGTTATCATTGAACCATACCTTTTTTACAGTACTGTATCTTTTGATAATGCAGTAATTTGTCAAATAGTCTCATGCAGTGTAATGGGAAAGGTACAAGAGCACTCATTTTGTTAAATTCTTTGAATATGGTATAATAGATTTTTCTGGGTGTTGAAAATACTTTTTATTTTTCTTGACATAAGTATGAATATATTGCTTGAATTGATGTTAACTTTGAGTTTTTTCCAACTACTCATTACTGCCATCCAAAAAAAAATGACCAATTATTAAAAAATATAAATAACAGTACACTTAAAAAATGTACCTGTTTTCCCCTGAACTTCATGTTAAGATATTCATGCTTTGCATGTATATTCATAGGTACATAACACAATTCCCAACTTAATTTATATATGTTGAGATATGAGTCGTTTTAGTAGGATGTACCGCATTTAAGATTACTTATTTAATTATTTTCCTCTCAAGAATTTCAGTTTCTTCTAATTTGTTTTTATTTTTTGCAAAGAAAACTAGAAACTAGCAAATGCATTTGACTTTTGATTTTCTTTTAATGTGACTTCTTCTGATTCTGTAAGTCAAAACAAACAAAAAATCAAACAAAATAAAGGTAAAATCTTCATCATTAAAAGACAGGAGGAAAAAGAGAATCATATACATTACCTTGGGTGAATACAGCAGATGTTAGTTCCACCAATCATCATCTATAACATTAAGTAGTCCTTAAAGACTCTGAGGGGAGTGGTTTCCAAAAGCCTAGGTTGTCATGATACTGCATTTGAATTCTATTAGTCATTTCAGTTAGGCTCAGTTTCAGGAAATCGGACAAGCTTTGAAACATACGTGCCTACTTTGCTAAATGTTTCCCCCCTCCACCTCTTCCTTTCATTATCTTCTCCCCACAACTCTTTCTTCATTTCCCTTGACTTCATTCAGATTTCTCATGTTGGCATTCATAATGAATAAATTCACTGGTACTGCTAGGAATATATAAATGTTGAATGTTCCCTGTGGCAAAGTTCCATCAAAATTGCTTGTAACTGACAGATGCCCACACAGAGATGCAAAACTGCCTAACTCAGTCCTCCCTTTTCTACCCAGTTTTATGATATGTGAATGAAAATGGAGATAGGAGGATGACAACTGTTCCCTCTAAGGTACAAATCTCTTAAGTGTTCTAATTATTTTGATTCCTATCCAGGCTGCTGGAAGTTTACCTATTTCTTGTGTGCTGGTATTCATCCGCCAACAAAAATAAGGCCAGCTTGAATAACCACATTGTTTGAACTGCTTTCCAAAATTAATACTCTCAGGACATTCTTTCAAAAACCAGGAAGGAGATTGGAAATAACACTCTCAACTTGTATGAATAGTTCTTGGTTCACTCGTGTTCACACAAACACACACAGTCCATGCAATGCCAGCACTTTCTCTAACGATGAATTCAGTCCTTTGCCTTCTCTAGCTTTTTCTGTAAGACAGGTAAGTTCTACTTTAAACACCACTAAAGCACATTATTAAAAATTTGGCCATCACACCACAGACAAGATATTTCAAGTGTGATGCTAATGTCAAAAAGCATATTGTCATTAACAGATGACAAGGCATTTGGGACGTGTTGGTGAAAGCTTCCACATGATTTGTATCTCTGAGAAGTCAAGAGGCTGAAGGTACCTTTGTATAGCCTGATCCTTTATGACTGCAGCTTTTGCTAGATGTTTGCATTGGGTGTACAGAACATTCATCAAGATAGCAGCAAACATGACTTGATGGACTTCTTAAATGGTTATTCATGCTTAAACACCGAATACTGGGAAAGGGTTTCAAGCACCATCTTCCCAGCATGTAAGACATGAGCCATAGTTGTCTACAACATTGCTGGATGGACTGTTGAATGAGCGATTGGTTGGATTGACACATCCAGAGGGTAGAGGTCAATGGATCAACATCTCCACTGATCTCCAGAGGAAGATCAGTACTAGCTGATGTCCCTCAGGGGTCTGTATTGGGAACATAACAGCTTAATATCTTCATTAGTGACATGAACAGTGGCATTGAGTGCACCCTCAGTAAGTCTGAAGAGGACATCAAGCTAAGTCATGTCTTGACACTCAGGATGGTATGCCATCCAGAGGAATGCAAAAAGCTTGAGAATGGGCCCTTCAACAAGATCAAGTGCAAGATCTTGCACCTGGGTTGGGGCTACCACCTTGGATCAATACAGATTGGGGGAGGAAGGTATTGAGAGGAGCCCTACCAAGAAGGACTTGAAGATACTGGTGGATGAAGAGCTGGACACAACTCAGCAATGTGCACTTGTAGCCCAAATAGCCAATTGTATCCTGGGCTGCATCAACAGAGGAGTGGCCAGCAGGTCAAGGGAGGTGATTCTGCCCTTTTAATCCACTGTGGTGAGGCCCCACTGGGAGTACTGTGTCTAGCTTTGGATTCATCAGAACAGAAAAGGCATGCACCTGTTGGAACAGGTCTAGAGAAGGGCCATGAAGAGGATTGGAAGTCTGGAGCATTTTTCCTATTAGGATAGAATGAGAGAGTTGGGCTTGTTCAGTCTGGAGAAGAGAAGGCTCCAGAAGGACCATATTGCCTTTCAGCACATAAAGGAACTTCTAAGAAAATAGGGATAGAATTTTTAACAGGGCCTGTGGCAACAGAACGAGGGGTAATGGGTTTAAACTAAGAGAGGGTAAATTCAGATTACATACAAGGAGTAAGATTTTTACAATGAGGGCGGTGAGACACTGGCATAGGTTTTCCAGAGAGGTGGATGCCCCATCTCTGGAAACATTCAAGGCTGGGTTGGATGGGGCTCTGAGCAACCCGACGTAGCTGAAGGTGTGCCTGCCTCTTGTAGGGGGGTTGGACTGGGGGATCTTTAAAGCTCTCTTCCAACCCAAACTGTTCTGTGATTCTGTGTCTTCATGGTAGGCCACATCCCTTTGTGAGGCACAACCATTTAACCTTTTTTTGCTATGCACAAACCCCATGAAATCTGCTCAATTTTTATCCATTTTTCCCAGATGTGGAAAGCAACTACATCCTGTCTATCTTATTTTATATCAAGACAACAGAGCAAAGAGTTTTCTCCAGAGAAAACAAAGTACCAGTATTTCTTTTATTCTTCTACAAAGAGTGAGCCATAATAGAAAAATGGATCCTTTTGCACTGAAGTATGTCACCATCTTTAATGAAATACTTTTGGAAACGTAGACAGGATTGCTGAACATCCACAAATCCCCACTGCAAAATACTTCCCCTCTCCCTCACTTTCTCCTTTTTCCCCTAAATTTTTCTCTTTCTTCAAAGACAAACATGGGATGTAAACGGAAACAAGAAAAAAGCTATATGTATTCTATATTCCATATATACCTTGTGGAAAGCACTGCATTCTGAACACTTATAACACTGGTTATAACATGTGTTGCAGCATGCTGTGTACCTGGGTTCAAAGTGAAGTTTGTACTTTTGTTCTCTTGCCAGTATTTTTGATCTATTCCAGAAGACTGTCTTTCTTTGCCACTGTATATCTCTGGCATGCTGTGTAAATTTAGCTTGGAAAAAAAGTATCATTTATTACAAGTACAGAAGAGAAAGAAAAAGAGACTTTAAGGAGAATTGTTCTGAGCTTACAACACTGAGGAGACAGAAAAAAAAGAAACAGGGAGGTCTTGTATTGGTTGCAGTAAATGCTGTCTAAAACACAGTCCTCCAGACCATGTTTTTGAAAGCATCAAGTGTCGAAAATGACAGAAAACAGCTTTCTCTTGCCTGCTCCATATGTCTTTTCTTCCTACCCACCCATCCCCCTCTCCCTCGCTTCCATGCAATTATTTCAGGTCAAAGATATTTTGCATAGGTGCTTATGAAACTGTGATACACTGGGAAAATTCCAACTCAGTGCAAAGATCTCCTAAACACACTTCCATCAGCACAGGGGGGTGGTCTAGATCCACAGTAAATGGCCAGTTCAAGAAATTCTGCAGGCTTTAACCTCCAAAACCAGCCTCCTTAGCACTGATGTGTATCAATGAATCCATGGGTAGTAATGAATTTCCTGTTACAAAAAATATTGGGTAGCTGAATCAAGCAAGGTAAAAGTTTAGATGACTGTCTTGCTTTTTCTTTCCCCTGCTTGGAAAACACAACTCCAGTTGTCTTACCATAAGCTAAGTTAGTTTAATCAGTGGTCACTAGATATTTTTAAATGGTTGAGGAGGTTTTAAGTCCCATTTATTCCAAAACATTACTTTGCAAGTTTGCAAAAAAATTTAAGTAAGAAACAAAGTTAGCTTGTATACCAAAGGTATGTGTTTAATATTGTAAATGCTAAATTCTGAATCATTTTTGATGTGAAAAAAATTTTATAGAAAAAATATTTGGGGAAAATTGCTCTCTTGGCAAAGTTACATGCATTCACTTGAAACAAAGGATCATTTAAAAGCAAAATAAAGGAATCTGTGGTGCATATAGTCATTGAGAGTCTTTGGCTGTAAATTCTCTTTCCTTTTCTCTGTGGAAGCACATGTCTTTGCCTGCTGTTCATCAGCCTGGATTTTGATGGGGTGATTTTTAGTCAGCTGTCTCTATCATTTTGGCACAGACAAAAATCCTTGCAAAAATGTTGCACTTCATCAAAGTGTATCATGAGACTTCATAGTCATTATCTCAATGGTCGCTCTGATGTGCTACAATTGGCAGGGCCACAGACGGTGGGGGGTGTATTAGAAGAAAGCCAGTGTTTCATGTGGAAAGCTGGCAAGCCTTTCCAAGCTTCTGTCAACAACTCAGCGGTCTGATCCGATGCACTGAGTGCTGATTATGCTCTTGTTTCTGTAGGAAGTAAACAAGAAAATGAATTCCACTGCACAACACAGCCTCTTTGTATCTTTAAAATGGCGTGGCTGGAAGCCAGCCAGCCTCATTGAAAGTTTGGCCATTTGTGTCATCAGGCCCCTGGTACTGATGGAGGCTTTGATTACAGCTTGGATCCAGCATGGAGACCTTTCATGGACAACCAGTCAGCAAATAAAGGCATTGATAGGTTGTTGGGTCAATTTAGCCATAAGGGTGCAGAGCAAGGTCCTTTTCAAAAGACTAATGGATTAGCTACACAACCAGTCCCACTGTAGGGCCTTATTTCTCAAGTAACTTCATGACTGCTTTCCAGCTTGGCAGGGACTCTCTTCCTCTAAAACTAGCTCCAGCGTGTTCTTGTTATCAATAGTGCAGCTCAAAGGATTAGACACAAAGAGCTTTACAATTTAATGAAAACAGCTGTTGAAACAACAATTAAGGCAAACAATAGTTTGCATGAAAAACTATTAATTATGCAAAATTATGCAGAAAGTAGAATACTCCTTTATTCATAACCACCTAATGTGACTGACAGAAAGACACCTTCTCCACTGTTAATTTAAAGGTTTCAGCAAGTGGGGTTGCTTATAACAATATTCACCACTTTTTGCTTTGGTAACATTTAAGGAGCTAATGGTTTAGAGCCTGTGAATTCTCTGTGATATGGCTGCAGCAGGAAGAAGTAAAACAGTAATCTAACAGCTAATATTTCATGTCAAGGCTGTGCTGAGCTCTAAAATTTACAGCACTACTTTACTACAAATAATGTCTCATGCTAGCAGTAACTCATATCACTATTTTAATGTATCCTTATTTCTACCCTGTCCCCTTTACATAGTCCCTTCCACCATGTGCCTTTGTGGTTATACCTTAAAGGCGGTCACTTGTTCAAATCACTCACCATGAGTTGCTACAGCAGCATCCACTTGATGCCCTCTTTTACTTTCAGTGAACTGCTAGCCACCTGCCTCCTTGTCTCCCTTCTCACTGACTCTCAGAAATTCATTGCTTCTATATTTGCAGTCTCCATCCTTGACTAGCAGTGCTAAGAATTGACTTACAGTCTTTTGAATACAGTATGTTCCACATCTTGCCTTCTTCCAGCACCCTGAGCCATTGTACCAAGAAGTCCCATTTAAAATGTTATTAACTTTTCAGATATAAACACTGTCTTATGCCTCCAACTACTGTTTATTTCGGGCTGCCAGTTAATTGGCATGCTCTAACACCTTTATTAAGCCAGCTTGAAAATATTGCTTTAGAATGCCTTGGGAATTTAACTAATTTCATGCTAGACCTTAATAAGAAGGATCTGACTCTTTGTCATATCTTCAGTAATCCATTAGGTGACTGTAACTCCTTTCAATGACTGGATGAAAGCTTTATTAGTCATAGGGTCTCTACTCCAAACACATCACCAGAATTTAGTACCGTATCAGCACTAAAATGCAATTGACTTTCTGACTAAATAGACTTTCAGTGATGTCCCAGAATGTATTTTTGGATATCCACTTTAAAAGCTTTCTGCTAAACGGGATTATAATTCTATTCAAGCATTTATTTTTGTTTCCGTGAGTAATTCTAATTTAGCAACAGATACATAGCGATGACATAAAGTAAAATAAAATAAAAAGATAAAATATAAAATAAAGTAAAATAATCAATCCTTACTGGATCAGCTCATCAAGTGATACAAAAAGAGTTGTGTCATATTATGCTTTTTAAGAATCTTACTCAATATTTCAGTCAATGTCCTGTAAAGCTACTTCCTTCTAAAGTCCAGTTCATCCACTTGCTTCCCTCCTCAACCTCATCTCCTAAATATCTTCCTTTTACCCATTTTTCTCTTCATTTTCACAAACTAAGTGCTTTTCTATGACAGATGCTTAAAGATTGGATCTACTGTTACCAGTGTGTCTCTAGCAGCCTGTGAAAGTTCATTAGCACATTTGCTGGCAATAAGCCAGCTAATGTATATTTGTTTAAAATCTCAAAAATTATTTTATTATGAAGAAATGCAAGTTCATTTTCCAGTGTAAAGGCAGACAGAAAACAAATGTCCTATACAGCAAGATGCAACTTACATTTTTCACCAGAGGCTTCTAAATAGCATCTGAAATTTGAAAGCAATTACACCAGTTATCCAGACATAATTTTTCAAATAATTGTTGGTTTTGGTTGTTTTGGGTTTTATTAATTTAAAAAAATTTATTCAACAGTTTTTATTCAGTGGTACTTTTCATAGCTGTCACACTGGCACAGTGTTCCCATCTCTTCATTAGTCATTCAGCTCATGGAGCTTAATTGGACAAGGCTAGAGCGAATTTGACAAACATCACAGCAGCAGAAAAAGCAATCACTCTTTCAAGATGAAAATTTGTTTGATGTCTTACTGTGTAACTCATTTACTCTCCTTGGGCATCATGTGACCTGAATGTTAATCAGCTGTTGATTGGCTTCTCTCTGTGGACAGTCACGTGGCAAGAATAATAATGAGCTGGGACCAATGTAGCAGTGCTGGTAGACAGCCTTTGGATTGGCTGCCAGGTTAAGATAGGGAGATAAGTGGGTGCTTGATGAACACTTGACAGAACTTCACAGAAAATTAAGGCCCTAAAATAGCATGAGAAAGTCTTGTCAAATCAAGCATGATTATCATTGAATGCTTAAGGAATTCATCAACTGCATGAAATTGATACACTTCAGTACCAGCAGGCCCTGCAGTCAGCAGGGACTCATCAGACTTTTATTTATATGTGTTCACCAAATCACATTAATTCTGAGAGCTAAAACATGCTAAGGATGAAGGTTATTTTCTATTCAATCTAATTTATCTATGACAATAATCATCACTAATAATATGTCAAATTAGACTGCAGTCATTTTATGCATGCATGCTCAGTTGGAAAATAGTGTCAAACCGTCCCATAGTAATTAACAATTGCTAAAGGTGTGCAGAGCCTGAAGTTATCAGCCTGTCTAGATGGCAAATTGCATTTTATAGAAGGGATTTATAGATATGTATCCTTATCTAACTCTGAATGTAAATTATAATCTGTAAAATTGATGTTACTTTTTTATTGTGTTATAAGGGCTAATAATCATTGAAGACAGTGTGTCCCTCTATCTGAATTATTTTGGGCCAAATTCTGCTACTCTAGAAATGGAAAGGAGTTATACCATTGCTTCATAGAATGAAAAATTGATTCTTTGTTTGTGTTTTCTTTTTTCCCTTCTTCTGTGGGTTAACTTTCTAAATATTTACCAACAGCTTGTACATTTTAGTACAAATTTAGCAAGGTTTTTGGAGTACTTGTTCACAAGTCTACTCCCTGTACAAGCATTAACAGTGGCAGTTGTACTTTAATTATATGTATTATAACAATGCCCAATACATAACATTTTCCAGTGTTATTAATTTAATATATTTTGACTTTGTGATGTTAGTGGGTGGCGGTTGTTGTTGTTATTGGGTTTTGCTCTCTTTTTTTAATTTAAGATGAAAAAAATCACAAATTGTGCAGATGAACCCACCCAGAATCCCCTATTCTTAAGGAATCATTAAAGCAAAAACTGCTTCTCCTGAAATACTGTTAATAGGAGTTCTTTTTTTTCACAGTAGGTATTTCATAGTACTGATTGCTTTAATAATACTTTTATAGTCTCTTGACTTATTAAGTATTACTGTATTGCAAAATACTTCATTTAAAATTTCCTACTTGGTAATGATGTTTTAAGGGAACACTTATAACCTTTATGGCTGGTTTTTGCTCATATGTGTACATATACACACAAAATCATGCTTTGGCTTACAGAATTACATTTTAAAAATATCAGGAAAATAATCTGTTATTTCTTATTTTTTCCTACTGTAATCTCTCATGATCCTGGTATTGCCTCTCTCTTTTGAGGCCCTCTTTATTGATTAAATGAATCTGCTTGAAAGGCTGGTTCCCAGGCTCTTTGATCTAATCTGATCTGATCTTATCTGATCACTTCAGCAGGACATTGAGGAATTAACAATAAGCAGCTTTACCACAAGTGTTTAATAACTCGACACAATCTCCTTATGGCTCCGAGCTGCTCATGTTCTCATCCAGTCAACGGCTCTCAGTGTAACAGATTGGACATCCCTCTGAACCTGAGGAATTTTCATGCACTGTGAAACTAATCACTTCAAGTTCCTTCATAAATCACACAAAGCAGATTTCAGTATCTTAACAAATTGAAAAAGAAAAAAAAGAAATGGGGGGAGGAATTCATCCACTGAGCTAAGGACTGGGAAGGAGCAAGAGGAGAGGAGGAGATACAATCTAAATTCTGTCATCTTATTTAATGTGTTTCTCATCTGCTTAACATTCACAAGCATAAAATAATTCAGGCTGACTAAAGCTTTACAACCATTCAAGCCTCAATGACCTTATTTTTCCCCCTCTTGATAGAAAACATGTGGTTGCTACAGCAGTTGTGTTATTTTGTCCCTGTAACAATCCTTGAGTTTGCTAGTGGCATGAAATTGGGCAGGTAATAACATAACCCAGAGTGGCAAGCATCAGAAGGAGAATCATAGCCATTGACATTTAGGCTCTGTCTGACTATCAGTTACTAACAACCAAAAAGACATCTGAAGACATGCAGGAGGTAAGAAAGAAAACAGGTGCTTCAAAAGAGACCATAGGCCTTGTGAGAAGGTTCCCTAAATATTAGAGATTGGAACCAGGCTTTTTAGACCCATGAGAAAGGCCTTAAAAATCTGGCAGTTTTGCTTATGTCCAGTTCATGCAGTCAATGCCTTTGGATTCCACTGAACAAGTTTGACATTTATACAACATCTTAAAATAAAGTTCATTAAGTCCTTTTACATTGTTGTGAAGACTCCTACACAGTAAAGTATTAACAATGCAAACATACGTATCAAATATCAGGTTCACCTGAAATAATTGTGAACTGATTTTGACAAAGTTTTGTTAGTTTTAAGGAGACATGATTATTGGTTTTGCTGCCAACATATTTATCAAGTTATGAAGCCTGGATTTGTAATGTGGGTTTGAAATAATACCAGTTGTAAATCCAGCTATTAATTTAGTGGTTTGTTTAGGAATCTGTTATTTACCAACAGAAAGTTTGTTGCTGGATTTTTTAACACTTGAGGTTACTCTGTGGTGGGACTTGTAATTGAGAATGGATGTCTAACCAAGGTGTCTCATTTTTCTGAGATCTTAAATCAATGAAAAATTCTAAAATTATTGAAGCTGCAGTTCATTTTCAAATAAAACATTTGAAATCCAATTTTTAAATTCAAATACAGTTATGAACTTCAAATACTATCCAATTATTCTTTTACCACTCCCTTATAAAGGCTGATGAAAGTATCTCCATAAAGGATTTAAGGTCTATAGCAAATACTTCCATCTAGAATTCAAGAAGCATTAAGTAATTCTTAAAGGCTATGTATGTATTTTTGAATTAATCTGAATCTAAAATTAAGGCAATATAGCCACCAAATCTCCTATAAAAGGAGCCTTCTTCCATACACAAAGAATTGCTTTTCAATTATGAACAATGTTTCTTGTCTGGTTCATGTCATAGGACTACCATGTAAGGGGCCTTTAATTGCTCTTTCTTGATCAGTAGCAATCACCAGCCACCAGAGTCTTCTTTATTCTGTATTTACTTGACTTTGTTTTTAAGCAGTTATGATACCAAAGTCATGGACAACTTTGCTGAGAGTTATGATGTGTTGATCATTTGAAAATCGACCACAGTAATTAAAAAATATTGTGTGATCATCATGGATGATTTCTGGAAACCAGTCCAATGACGAAACAAAACACAGCATACTTTCTTAAATTAATTGAGATGGAGATATTTTTCTAGCAATTAAGCAGTATTTATAGCATTGATATGCTGTACAGATGTTCCAACAAGGGGATTAATTCCTCTGCTGCTCTGCTTGGAGTTCACTGGGTATAAATGTTTATTTATACCATTTCTACCCCAAAATTTTTCAGAAATACTGTTTCATTTTCAAAAGCCAGGAGATTAACAGGGCTGACTTGTCTACATGGACATAAGAAAAACTCTTTTGACTACCTGTCCTCATCCCAATAGCCACAAAAAACTTGGAAAATAATTCTGGAAAATATTGCCTACGACTGACAGTTTGAGGCTTTCATGACATTGACTTACATTTTTCAACAAATTAGTTTATTCAGAACACTTCTTTGATCAAGGCTTTATTGTGTCACAGGAGGCACAAAAGTTTATTTTTAAGACCGTCTGTTGCAGTTTTGAATCTTAATGGAATTCTCTCTCCCAACTAATACAGAATTTGGGAGTTAAAGCCCAACCCCCCATGTCACTAGATAACAAAGGGGTAGCCAACTGCTTTGAATTCCAATTCGTTTGCTGAGGAGATGAGGGGGGAGGGAGAGGTTTCTCCAGAGGGGCCACACGTCACTTTTTGGGCAGCTGCAGTGAGTGGAAGCCACTATTTACTGGGCTCAGGAAGGCATTTAGAGGGAGCTGAGTTGCCCCGGTTTGCCCACCCACCACCCCAGCTCGGCTCTGGTGCTCTGTGCTGCTCGTCAGAGGGAGAGAGAAGAGGGAGAGTGTCTTGGATTCTGCTGCAGATCCCTTTCCTAAGCCAGCTTTCCATCTGCAGAGGAGTGGTTGAGTACCACCACCACCAGCCCCTGTACCTACCTCTCGTCCCTGACCAGAGGACAAGGAAAGGACTCTGCATTTGCCTACCAGAGGGTTCCACCCTATTCTCTTTTGTGGCCTTCATCTCCCACATGAGTCATTCGGAGCAGTCAGCACCTTATGCCTCACCTTTTTGTCTTTCTTCTACTGGAGGATTGTAAGTGACTTTGCTGCCAGCTGGGATGCGGCAGCGACCCCTTCTGTCTGTGAATATAATTGCACCAAAGGGGGCAGAGACAAAAATTGTTTCATTTAAAGGGTTTGTTCTTTTCTTTAGGGGTACAGTGCAGTTGTTTGTTCTGTCCTAGTTTTCATTATATATATGCACACACGCACACACACATATGTATGTATGTATGTATGGCCAAAATTCGCGAACGAAGATTTGGGAAGGGCTCTCCCCACGTGGGTGTGCCCTTCCAGCCGGCGCAGTGGATTTTTTAGGTGAGGCACAGCGTGCGCAGAACTGGCCCCACCGTTTCAGTCCCAAGGTCCATCTGCCACGGCCGAGCGAACTTGGACGGTGACAGTGAAGTCCTCAGGACTGTCTACAGCACCCGGTACTAACCAGGGCTGAACCTGCTGAGCATCTGAGATCTGACGGGGATCGGATGGCAGGGAGGCATTGAACTGCCCGGTACGGTCTCCACTGAGACTCGAACTCACGATGACCTTGTGATCCAGAGTCCGGAGTGCTCACCATTACACCACGGGACCGCCCGAAACACATATATATGTATGTGTATATATATATATACTGTTATCTTTTGTTTCAGGCAGTTAAATGCCTCCCTGACATCCGATCCCGTCAGATCTCGGAAGCTCAGCAGGGTCAGCCCCGGATTAGTACTTGGATGGGAGACCTCCTGGGAAATGCCGGGTGCTGTAGGTTCTAGTCCTGAGGACTTCACTGGCACTGTCCAACCTCACTCGGCCGTGGCAGATGAACTTCAGGACTTAAACGGTGGGGCCAGTTCTGTGCATGCTGAGCCTCACCTAAAAATCCACTGTGCAGGCTGGAAGGGCACACCCACGTGGGGAGAGCCCTTCCCAAACCTTCGTTTGCGAAGCCGAGCCACAACACACGTATACTATGATTCAATATATTCTTCTGATTAAAACTCCTAAATTTCAAAGCTGTGGTGATTTTGGGGGAGGCCCTTCTTTTCTGGTCCGTATAAATATCCTAGTTTTCTTCTAAACTAAGACACCTTCTGATGTCAGAGACAGCATGCCTTTGGAAAGCTACTTCTCCTGCCATCACACCTGCTGTGGTTCTTTAAAGTCTAAAGCTCAACAAGTTTGAGTAGCATGCCTGTTTTACAACTTGCCCCTAAGGCACTGGACTGTGGTTCTATAGACAGCTTGATTTGCGTATCTTGTAGTATTGTGAAACAACAGTCTGGAAGCCTTAGAAAACCCATCAGCTCAGCAGAAACCTTGGAGACCTCAAGAATGAAGGCTTGGACTTTTGATCATGTGGTTTCCATGCTTCCTTGCAGAACTGAACACTAAATCTCTTCTGTCTTCATGTTTGCTACACAGAATATTTTGATTTATTAAGAATTAGTGTATTTTTATGGGTTATTTACACAGTCATGTTTGAGTTTGTGCCATTTTTTTAAATAACTATGTTACTTTTCAGAAATTGAACTCTGTGTGGTTGTTTTGAGATTTAGCTTTTATTTTTGAAAAATTTCCAGAGATAGAAATGCTAATTTTTAACAGTACATTTGTAGTTGTTTGACTCAGTGTGACTGCACTGTTAAGTAACGTTGATTTCTTTCAGTATCATAACAATCAGATCTTGTTCGGTATTCTCATGAAGGCCAGAAATGGGAATGGATGCTTACCTGTAACTAGTTTCCCTCTTTGCTTACTACATATGGGATGAAGGAAGATCCATAATTTTACCTTAGTGTGAAAGCCAAACTTTATTTGGAGAATTACACCTGGAAATTATACCAAGGTTAAAGACATCAGTCCATGGGGAAATCTGCCCTGTAAAGCCTACTTAGCTGCACAGGCTGACATAAAATTAAAAAACACACTCTCATTATAAAAGTGGTTTATCAGAGAATTGGAGAGGGGATATATGTTTAGACCTTTATATTTACCATGTACATCACACAGTCTTGCTGTATCTAACAGAAGTATGCTAGGATAAAAACCATGACTGACAGCCAGCACCTCTAAAACAAAGCAAGTTGAAAACCTATTAGTCATTATAGAAATGCTCTTTGTATGAAGTAGTGTGATAATAGGAAAGAAAATTAAGGTCTTCACAACTTTTACCATATTTTATTCCTACTTCCAAGACCAAGCGTTTTGAATGCTCTAAACCCAAACATTTATATAGATACAGTAAAAATAAATAGAACCCTAACAAAAGACTGTGTTTTAAGAAGAAGGCTAAGAGAAAACCACAGGTAGCAGATATCACTCCTGGCTGTTTAGTGACCCGTTGAAGGCAACTAATATATCTAAGGATAAAAGGGTGTAAGAACTAAGTGCAGAAGTGTTAGGTCATTTCTCCAGCTCCGTTGACTGTATCCAGAAGCTTTCTCTCCTTTGCATCAGCACATTGGTGTATTACAATGGGTAGGGCAATCACGACCTGCAAAGTATGAAGCAGTGACAAGCAGAGAAATTGTAGCTGGAACTGAATTGATGCAGTGTCATCACTTCCTTGCAGCACAGCCTGTGGCTATTCAAGTTATCTTGCAAGACATCATATTGTGGTATGTTGGTACAACACATCTTTGATGGCACTGGTTCTCTTTGCATGTCTTACTATTTAAGGATTTCAAGATACCAGAGACTTTTTGCCTGAAAAGTACAAAAATAGTACTTATTTTACTGTTTTTCTCTATCCTATATTTATTCACATTCCAATAACTGAAATTTGGAGAGTTCTTATTAAATTCCCAGTATGTCTGAACTGCATCCTCACCACAACGTTAACATAAAAATTATCAGGCAGGGCACCTGATTCTTCCTCTTTCCCATAAATGTCCATATAAAAGACATATGGTATAAATTAAACAATATTTCATGTTCTGAAATATATATACATATATATAGATGCACACATATATTCATTATAAGAATATATTTTCTATATTGTATATACATATTACATATATATAAACATTTTTTTATAAAATATCCTTAATTTTTTTGGAAAATGGACTTTTCAAAACAGAATACCAGGCTTTGTCAATTGTTTTAGCTTTTAAAGTAGAGCACCAGCAATGTAAAAAATTTCCCCCTTTCAAGGTCACCAAATAGGCACTTTCAAACAGCACACATAGTAATTATGCAATGAATAAAATGTAAATTCAAAGCAAGCATCTCCATTGATATCAGAAATGGTGGTGAATACTACTTAGGACCTACCCGAGCAATTGAGAAAACCATGAACTATGCCACTACTTTTCAAGTATTTTTCTGCAGGCTAGCCTTGAACTCCCAGCATACTATTTATTGTTAGGCTCTATTTTCATTTTATTAACTGTATTTCTGCTACTGAAGTCAGTGAGTTCCAGTGTTCTCAATGGATGGGAATCATGCTGCTTGGGTGCTAGTTTAATGGTAGTCTTTTCAGTTATCTAAACAAATTCCTTTGGAGCTGTAGGTCAGAACTTTTTGAAGGTGTCTAGATTCCTAAAAATATGGTAGGAATAACCATATCCTAGAGAGATCCTGTAGCAATGGGAGTACTCTGTCCAACAAGTCTATAGATAAGCCAGTTTCCCATGTTTACCTTACAGCTGACACAAAGAAGAAATTGTAGGTTGTCATTTCTCTCACCCTAAGACTTTCTTTTCCTTTTTTCTCTTCCCCCCTTCCCCATTCTCCCCCCCCCCCGCCCCCCCATCCACCTCAATAATTCAGATGAATCATGTTTTAGAAGTGACAGCTTCATTCCGTTGACCCTCAGAGGTTCCTTGCTAAGACACAGACACTGCTGCTGTAAGGTATCTGGGTGAAATGTATTTCATTCACTGCTTGTTTGCATCTCTTGATATAAAAGAAAATCTACAAATCATCCCACTGTGCTTACATACTCATAAATTCTGAGTATTCATGTACTTGGAAAAATTGTTGCTACCCTCCAGAGTTCCCAATTAGACTATTATCTGAATCAACATAGTGATGTTCAAAGTTTAAAATGTATTTTAGCAACCTATAAACACATTCTTGACATATGCTTCAAAAAACCTTTCCTAGCAGACCCTAATGTAAAAGGGCATTTGTAAAAAGACATACTGTGTTATTAAAAAGAAATATATCTCCCAAATGAAAACACAAATTGGAAAAGAAGTCATCAAAATAAAATTGGATCACATTTTGTCTCTTTTTGAAATGTGGCCAGACTAAACCATTAAGTGTGGATCTCATTGCACAAAGTCTGCAGAATTCAACCACTAAGCCACTACACCAAGACTGTTGTGCCAAAGAAAACATATCAAAACCAGTTATGGTCAATAAAATCTCAAAATCAAATGAATGTTCTCCATGTTTAAAACACTTCCTGATGTCAGGGAAAATACATGCTTTTTTCTTAGATATAGGAAAGTCTTTCAGTATTCATCTAGTAATTGAAAAAACCCAAAGCCGCAATTCAAGATAGAAAAAAGGAAAAGTAATCCTTTATCCAGCTTAATAAATTTTTAGTGAGTAAATTTGCATCAATTAAGATACTCACAGGTTTAAGGTTTACTGTTGTGAGCCCAGAAGCTCCTTCATTTCTGGTGAAACTTGAACGCAGGGATGCAGGAATTATGAGAATTATTACTAAACAGTTGCATGAATATACACACACACACACACACACACACACACACACACACACACACACATATATATATATATATATATGTGAAGTATGTGAAATAAATATATATATATATATATATATATATATGTATATATATATTTGTGTAAGGAGAAGCCATATAGGCTCATGTTTGAGAAAGGAATCAGGTAATCTTCATGTGGCATGATTTCTCAAAAATAAGGAGAGGTAAAGAAATACTGCTAATTATTTTTTTTCCTGAAGTATATTTGTACATTTAATGACTCAGACAGTCCTAGAAAATTTGAAAAGGAGCAGAAACTCTTGGATCTGTTATTATCTCCCTTTTGTATGTGGAGGGAAAACAATTCAAATTGCTTTCAGAACAAACAATCACTTGAGCATTTTTCTGTAAACTTCCATCACTCTATATTAGGTGGTTTTGTGATCTAATTTGTCATCTGATCATAACTTCACCATCTCTTAGCACTGTATTCTAAATTTTAAATGACTGGAATATTTCTTTTGATTCCTCAGTGAAGGGAGCTGGGTGTAAATCAGCCCTCTCAGGAACCCATAGGTATTGCAGGTTTTTTAAATCCAGTTCTTGCCCCATTATTCAAATGTAATAAGTTCCTTGCTGTTACATTAAACATTGTAAATAATTTTAGTTCTTTTATAGTAATTGGAAAAGTGTGCAATTTTTTTGCTTAATATTGCATATGTAAATACAGGTTAATTGAAATTGCCAACTAATAAATGTTCCTAATATAATATCCATAACCCCAGGTTACTTCATACAAATATTTGGTCACATATGAGATATCTGAATTAAATTTTGCTTTGAATTAAATAAAAATATTATTGACTTCATTTTATTGAATTAGGCTTAAAATGTCATACTACACATTGGAAAAGTGAATGAATTCATGCAGCAAGATTAGAGCAACTATGAATACTAGAACATGCATACTTGTATTGCTCTTCTTCAGTCTTATTAACAATTTATACTATAAAAATTATCTCTCTATAGGAAAATTTGTGATTAGTAGTTAATGTCAAAACAAAATCATATTTTTATGTCAATGTTCCTAAGTGTGTCTCTTTTTCAGTGACTGTCTGGTGCATTGAAAGTTATGTCCTCAGTTTGCTCATGGTATATTGCTGCTCACAGTTTTTAACAAGCAGCAGGTGCAACATGGGACACATATAGTAAATTTGCTAGTCAAAATAAGAATTTTTTAAAAGTAAAAACATAACCTCGTGAAAAATGTAAGCAACCTTTTGTATACCATTGTTTCATGGCAATATCAGGCAACTTTAACGGTAACTACAAAAAGCCCCTAACACTAAACACTAAATGTGCACTAGTGCTACAGTCAGCCTTTCTGACTGAACCACTGCCTGCGGGCTGTGTGATGGGTAACTGCTGGTGTCTTTCTCTGAACTGACAGCCCCAGGTGACTGAGGTCAGGCAGAATTTTCATAAAAGTACTAGCTAAAATACCTGGACTAATGAGACATTAACCAGCCTGCTGAAATGGAGAATAGGGTCATGGGGGAATTAAACAGAACAAAACAAAAAAGTATAAAGCAGAGTCATATTTGTCATATTTGTCTCAATAGAGTGCTATTTATAAAGCTGAAGGACTGCTGTGACATCACTTTATGCATTGTTCCCCTACTGTTTCTCATGGCAAAGTAGCCTGCTAATGTATTGAAGGGTAATAGAGATCCTACAGTATTAATGTAATTACCAGAAAAAAATTAAACGTTTTGCTACTGATCTTGAAAGCACAGACATCTGTGAATCAAGAGCATATGCTTTTATGCAGTATTTGGTGGGTAGATACTTTTAGTGAACGAGTCTTTGATGTCTGCACTGGGATGTAAACCATGGTTGGCTGTGAGTTTGCAATGGCACAATGTTTCTGGTCATACATCCACTGTTTCTGGTCATAATTGGTCATCCAGTATTTCTGGTCATACATCTTCTCCATAGCCATCAACAAAGTGGTGAAGAAGTTGTATGTGATATCGCTTTTCTCTGAGACAGTTTCTATACCTGTATTATCTGAATTGGAAGTACTTCTTGCTCTCAGGCCACATAAAAGATTAGACTTATGTCTGTAATGGCATGGGGGTTATCTGTGTACACAAATTTTTTTTCATGTCCTTCCCAAACAGCCTGACTTTTTCCTTTAAGATGTCAGCAATCTGCCAAGAGATAAAGACTTGGCCAAGGCAACTTTGGTTAGCAAATTAGTCAGCACGTGTTTCCTCTGTGTATGCTATTGGCTTATTTATGTTTAATTAACAAGTATTTTAGGTCTGTTGCAGGGGACAATGGTTATCTAGTGAAGGCTTATTTATTGGCACCATATGGTATTCTGATGAATAATTATCAGAATAACTACAATGAAGCATTTAAAAGAACTTGTTCAGTTCAAACTTTTGGAATACCAAAAATGTTTTTCAGATATCTGCACAGTTCTTATTTCTTTGAAAACAGATCTGGTCCTTCTTTTCAGCATGTTATGATCTAAGGAGATGGGAGGTGGGAAGAAACTGTCATAATATTACATGATTTAAAAAATAAAACCAAACCAAACCAAACCAAACCCCTAGCATAAAAACCAACAGATGTGTCTGCAAGAATATGTAATAATATTATTTTAAAAAAATACTAGAATTTCTTCTTTGTATCCTAACACAGTTGTGTATGCCCTACACTTTACAGTGACAACCAAAGAAGTAGGATCTCCATTTCAAATGACATAGAAATTTAGCATAAACTTTGAGTAACTTGTAAAGTAGGACACAATTGGAAATGTATACAGCTGATGGACTCTATACAACCACAGATACTAACACTAGTTAAAAGGATTTGCCACTAAAATATATATAATTAAAAAAATGGGCACATCCCACATCATAAAAGACACTGGTCTGAGCAAACAGAGACTGTGCAATATAATGCTTTTTAATGGGATTGAACAGTAAAAGCACCAAATTCAGGACAATGGTTTGCCATTAAATTTAATTGTCTGATCCAAAGTTGATGTGACTGCATTTCTGTCTGGATTTTAGCTCATTGGTATTTTAACTATCTCCAAATAAAAATCTTTATTCTTTCATGGAATTATCTTGAATTTTGCTGAAAACAATGGAAGTGGGTACTTTTCATCAAAGCTCTTTTCTTTTATTACATCTTTGAATTTTGCTCTCAAGACTGTACTTGCAAACCGGAAATGGAAAAAATAGTCACACCAGTACTAGCACTCTTGTGGCATTAAGTGGCATACGAATTAAATTTACAGGCTTCTGAGGATCTTGCCTTATAAATGGAAATTACCAGGAGAAAACTTTCATTCTGACTTAGTCTTCTCACCATCAACACCATCTCTAATATTACTGAGGGGACTCTACAACATGCCCTTTCTCATACCTCACAGAAAAAATGATAGCTCTCTCCTTGGGTTGGCAAAGTTTGTGGTCTGTCTCTGTGGCTGTGAGGCACAGGCAAATCTTGGCATGCCATCCATAACTATACAACTAAATTTACTTGCCTTTGTTTTCACAAACTTCAACTTTCTGACTAGCCACAGCTTAGGTATGGTGCCAGCACCTTTCCCTCTTAATCATTAAAATTTTCATATACCACTTTCCCTAAGATCACATTGACAGTCCTGTACTACCGCAGAAGGTATCATACTTCTGAGTTTACTTTTAAGAGACTTATAGAAAATCTGGTCAGCCTCATATGCATATCCATGTTTGAAAAACTGAAGTTAAATCTTCCCACAATGAAAAATGCTTGTAGCTTGTTTCATGCTAGTTGGACTTGAAATTCATCACCAACACTATTCTTACATCTAATTTGAGCATGATTTAATACAATGACGTTAAATGAAGCTGTATCTTCAGATTATATTTTGCTATTGATTCAGGCTCCTAAAGGGGACATTTTTTATTTGTCCCGTTGAATAGTTTTTTCAGAATTGCTCTTTGATTTTGCTACACAAATACAGAATATTGCAGGTCATCTTTCCTAGAAATAAAGAAAAGTCTTCAAGAGGTTTTTAAATGCCAAAATCTTTTCCCTTCATTCACCCAATATTATTTTAAACATAATAATATCCAAGTGACATAAACATTTGTTTGCCTATAAGAAATGGCATACTTACAAAGATAGATTTTTGGATGCCAGAAAAAGGAAAATGATTGTTGCTGTTTTGCGAGGTGAGCAGTCAAGATTCAATTCCCAGCTGTACCCATCGAGTTGCCTATAATTTTTTCACTTGGATCAATAGAAGTGTTCCCATACATCTTCTACTTAATTGTTTCAGGTAGCTTCCACACACAAAAAGCAGCTTGTATGCGTGGAGTTTAGCAAAGTTAAAATGGAGTTCAAAGTAGTAACAAAAACAATTGAGTACTTCAGATAACCAGCAAATATCCCTAGGAGGTAATTAATAAACACAAATTTTGACCGTGAAAAACATGCTGTATTCTTAAATTGTGAGTTCTTTCCTTTCATTTTGCAGAACATAATAATAAATTCCTAGCAGATGAAACTAGTGCTAGGTTCTCCTTCAAAGGGAATAGTTGTGTGGTTTTGTTGGTTTTGTGTTTGGTGGTTTTTTTTCTGCTTGTTCTTTACATTGTTTCTCTTCTTTACAAATAATCCCACTAAAATTAGAGCAGCTATTTAAAGTTAATATTTTCATTCAACATGGGGAAGGGTAACAAAACTGGCCCAGGACATAGTCTACCATACTGTTATGTGACTCCCAAGAGCTAAACATTATCAAATATTAAAATGCACTTATAAATGACTGTCCTGGTTCTGGCCAAGACAGGGTTAATTTTTACAGTATCCAGGAGAGGACATGGCCTGGACCCGAAGGTTATTCTATACCACTTCACATCATTACCAGTGGCAGGGAGAAGGAGAAGGGTCCCTTCCAGTTGAGTAAGCACGATGGACAGAGTTGGGCAATACTGGTTTTTGAGCAATCACATGTGATTTTTTTTGCCTATCTTGTACACTTTGTCATTGATAGTGTAGCTTTTACAGGTTTTTTCTTTTCTTCTCATCTCATTGCTCTTTCCAGTAAATTGTTCCTATCTTAACCTGTGATCTTCACCTTTTGTGCCAATCATTATTCTCTTCATTCACCCACAAGGAGGAGGGGGAAAACGGAATCGGAGGGAGTGGGCAAGCAACGAGTGGTTTCAGTGGTAACACTAAACCGGGGAATACAATTCCTAAACCACAATAACAACAAATAAGATGTATCAATTTTAAGGGACTGTATTGTTCAGGTTGCTGGCAATAGACAAATATACTACCAGTTTAAAGATTGCCGGTTCAAGTGTAGAATGTCATAGGATCAGAAGTCCTATATGAATACTACTGTGAAAGTATTTTATCAGTATGTCATTTATGAAGAAATGTCACAAATCCGCTAAGCCATTGGTATTTAGCCAAGACTGGATGAAAACTGACGGAATTTCAGCTTCTTGTTCTGAGAAAATACTATAAAATACTTAGGGTTGGTAAAAGCTCACAAAACTGATTTTTATAATGCTGGAAATATGCTTTCAAGAGGAAAAAGTGGAGTTATTTTCTACTAATTGGAACACTATTACTTAGATGCAGTATGTAGGGCAGAGTTGATTTAAAAACTACCTGTTAGTGCCTTAATAATTCACATGAAGCTTACATATTCAGGGCAAATGCAGCCCTAATACAGCCCCAAAGAAGTCAGTGATACTTATAGAGGTTGAAATGTACCTAGGACTTTTTTTTTTAGTCCACTTCAAGGAAAGCAAGGTAGAAAGAAATACATATAAAAATTATACTTGGAAACAACAATATACCAACATTAAAGTGGAAATTCTGTTTTTCAAAAAAATAAAGAAGCTCCAAGTCAGGCTTCTCACTGTAAGCATGATGATGTCCCTTATCATTTCTGAAGTTTGTGACTGTTTTAATGAGTTATATTTGTCTAATATATACACTGAGTGAAGTTTCATAACTTAATAGTTGACAAGGAAAAAAAGTTGTTCCTTACTACCCTATAACCTCAGGGACAATGTGTTACACAGGTCTTTTAGGTGTGCTGGAACAAAGAAGCTAAAAATAAACTATCCTCACATGAGAATATGTTTGAGTTCAAGATGAACCATTTCCCTGGAGAGTATTCTGACAATTCCGTGCAATTGAAATGTTGCTAGGCTGGAAAAAAAAAAGGGAAAGAAATTCTACTCTTTCTCTCTCCCCTCTATTCCTTTGATGCGCTTAAGAGACTCTGGCTTTCCCAGCTATCAAAGGAAAAGGTAATGTCCTAGACTGCAGGTGTAGATGCACCTTGTGAGAAATACACATGTCCCATGTCTACAGTCCCATGCCTAAACAGTGGACTGAGATAGAAATTAAGACATCACATCTCCTGAAATTTGCTTTTATCCCAGTTTGAACAGCTGTTTTGCTTTAGGGGTCTCCATGGACCTCACCCTTCACATATGCTGTACTTAGCCTGAATGCATAACACAAAACTGCACAGTTGTCATGGAATATGAGGGCCTAAACCCCAGTTGTCAAAGTCCTAAACCCCCACATGAACTACAACCTCAGCTCAGAGCATGGTAATATCTCTGCCCAATTCAATAAAGGATCAGACTGCAGGATGGGTAAGAGATTAGTTTCACCTGAAACAGGAGAAAGTGTAACTAAAAAATATTGGAACAATTTTTAAATTCAGAAGGCTCTTTAAAACATCCTCCTTCCTAGTCTTCAAAATCCCTGTAATTGTGGCCTTCTCTTAACACTAAGCACTACATTGCACAGAGCCAAGACTAGCCTTGTCATAGAGAAAAATAACTATCTGGCAATGCTGGTACAGTGTAACAGTGTACTACTTAGAAAAGAAACAGTGCATTTCAATTATGGATAATTAGTCTCATATATAATGCCATTACTGTGTTTTAAAGTAACTTTAATTATTGTCACTTTCCCTAGGAGAATCAATAACATTTCTCCTTAAAAATTGGGTGATGACAAAATTGGAGGCATGTGTGCAATGACATTTAAATTTTTTCTGTCTGTTCAAAAGTCTCCTCACTTGCAGAAAATGATAAAAAAGTATCTCGTATCTGCCAGGAATTCTTTCCCAGGTGTCAGATTTCTGATTCAGAGCAGTATTTCCATTTGCCACTCCTCTTCTGAACCTGTCATGCAACAAGAAAAGCACTATTGTTTATATGACCCTGATAGGCTGACATATAAACAGAAATGAAAATTATGATGTTCAGTCTCCCGCTCATTGCCAGAATGCCCCTATAATGAAACTATTCAGACTGAGCATTTAAAGTAGGAGTTTACTCTGTATGTCGTCTATGAGACTACCCTCGCATTTCCACTAACATAAAGTGACTTTCAAAAGTTGTTTTAAACAGGAATAAAATTAGGAAACTAATTTCCTTCTGCACACTGAGAGAAATCAAAGCTACACAAGAGAAAAACCTCCTCAACATTCTTAAAGTAGTTCTTGTCAATGGCCAAACAATGCAAAAGCATATATGTGCCAATAAAAAAAAGAATTACTGAAAGGGTAATTTATGGTATTATTCATCAGATAGTATACTGTCCATCAGTCAGCAATGAAGGTAGATCAGATTTCATTTATCTGTTAGAAGAGAAAACATCTTCTAGGTGGGAAGAATGTAAAGTCTAATTGCAGATTTTCTGAGGCAGGGTGTGGCCTGTGTTTTCTTTTTGTTGTGTGTATCACAAAGGGATCCAAAGCCTCACTTGTGGT
Organism: Pithys albifrons albifrons; assembly: GCF_047495875.1. NCBI lineage: Eukaryota > Metazoa > Chordata > Aves > Passeriformes > Thamnophilidae > Pithys > Pithys albifrons. The sequence continues at coordinate 74,306,774 of NC_092497.1, read as the reverse complement.
CAGTCAATACAATAAAGAGATGTTAATGACTTTGTGTGAAAGGCACATAGAAGCACAATAACATACCACAGATTCTGCAGCATAAAATGTTTATCATCCTTGTAGGAATGCCATTTTTTTTTTACAGCACTAAACAGCGTCTATTTTTAGAAAACAACAAGAGAAACCCATGATGCAGAACATAGTAATGTTGACAAAATTTGCACAACCACTGTGAATTAAAATGTGAGCAATTTCAGTATAAATTAATATAGGTAAAAACCATGAAAAATGGTTGCATGTAATGAAAATGGCAAACATGATGGTCTAGTAATAATCTTCAAAGACAAGCCAAAATTGAGTTGCAACATTAAAAGGAAAAGTATTTTTAAAAATCTGACTAGGAAAAAATATTTAAGGTAAAGATGAGCCTCATCAGGAATAATTTATTTATTAAATTTTTATTCCAAATTGATTAATCTTACAGCTTCAAAGACTTTCTTTTTCTTTTAAGTTGAAAAACTTACTTTAAAGATCAATCAAAACTCAACTGTAATATAACAAAATGAAGTCCCATGCTATAAAAGTGATACTCAGAACTGAAACATGCATGCAGGCACTTTGTTTAACTATTAAATATAGAATTCTCAAAACAGACAATTTAATCTTATTATTTGTGTAAAGTTTCTCTACTATGTGACAGAAGTGGAAGCAGGGGACTGGATTTAGTGATTCAGGCAGTCCCTTTCCACCATTTTCACCTTCCAACCTTTCTCATTTCCTATTCCCTCACCTCACCTCTCCTCGTCCTCCCTATCTCCCTCTTTCTCATTTTCTCTCTCTCTCCACCCCTGGGGTGAGTAGAGCATCACGCCTGACAGTTCAGGAAGGCTTTGGATGATAGTCTCAGGCACATGGTGTGACTCCTGAGGATGGTCCTGTGTAGGGCAAAGGGTTGGACTTGGTGATTGTATTGGGAATTGTAAGTGTTGACATTTTGGTCTGTGTTTTTGCTCATGCCACCTGCAAAAAGGTTTACGCTTTTCCTGACAAGTTTTAGGGAGTAAAAGCTGATAGACTTAAGGCTTCATCCTTGAAGACAGAGTTTATGTAAACTAAAGTTATTTGGATCTCTCCTATTGGTTGACAGCCTTTGGAGGAGAGCTGAGGGAGAGAGAGCAAGGAGAAAGAAAGAGCAGAGCCTGAGACCTCTACCTGGACAGTGCTGGCCACACCTCCCTAGGTAGATGTTACCAGCAGGCTTAATAAAGGCGCGAGAAGACTTGTGCCATGGGGGTTGGGTGGCTTTTTCCCAAAAAACACAGTCAGGACACCTGCTGTCTGCCTGCACCTAAAGGATGCAGTCCTTGCCTTCAGGGGAGCATCCTGAGTTGGTGAGACAACCTTACAGGAGTAACCTCTTGGTGAGTGGGGTGCTTACACATTTGGGCTTACTGCTTTAATCTGTTTTTCTTCTTTCTCTCCCTTCTCTTTGGGTTCCCACTATTTGGTCAGTTCTGTTAATAAAGATACTGTGCTTTTTTGAACTCTTAATGGTGCTCAGCCTCACTTTTCCAGCAACTGTAGAACCCACCCTGTTACAGTGATCCTTGTGGTTCCATTCCAACTCAACATACTCTGTGATTCTTACAACAAATCTGTGAAATATAAACAGAGATATTATTACTAATAAAAAGCTTTGAGCAGCAAGGAAGTTAATTTATTTCCCATGAAGACAGGGTTTCTTAAAAACAATGTTTACAAATAGAAGTGGATTACCGGAAAGGAGAGACAGGTAATTGTTTTTTTTAGTGATAAATATTAATTACTTCTTTGTTTCCAAGGGAGTTTCACACACGCTCTAAAAGCTGAATGGCATGTAAGGTGAAATCCAAGATGAAAAAGATAGAAAAGCTGCTTGTTGATTTTAAACTTAGTGGAGAAAACAAAGAGATAATGGAGCCATGGGCTGGCATCAGACATGCATGATGAAGGAATATTAGTCATGTAAACAAGTGAACCTGAAAGGATTAATAAAATAAATTATACCCTAGTTATCATGATCTGAAAATCTGAAAAAAATTATTCTATTGAAACAGCACAACACAGTTCCACAAAGGATAAAACTTGACAGTCTAGCTAATAAAACAGATTCTTACAGGTAAGTTACTGGTTAAAAAACAATGGAGCCGATGCTCCTGGTTTTGCAGTGGCAAACATCTCCCTGCTTGCCTACTTGCAGACATCTCTTTTTTGATTGATATATTATGATTTTCCTTGCATTAATCAAGTATTTCGGGCCAGAAATTTTAGGCACAAACCTTCCAAATTATCTACTTTTCATAGTCATAAGACCTGTGCTCCAGACCCTTCACTAGCTCTGTTGCTCTTCTCTGGAGCCACTCCAGCACCTCAATGAATTTCTTGTCATGAGGGGCCCAAAACTGAACAGAGAATTCATGATGTGGCCTCAGCAGTGTCAAAAGAAAGGTGATGATGCCTTCCCTAGTGCTGTTGGCTACACTATGTCTCATACGAGCCAAGAACCTCCTAACAGTGGCCTTAGTCCATCAATCCATTCTGTCTTGGAGCCTTCCTTTCTCCAGCAGATCAATACTCCCACCTGACTTGCTGTCATCTGTGACCTGAATGAGAGGGCATTCAATCATCTTGGTTAGTAGTCCCAGTGTTACAGATCTACCACATGAAAAGAAGGCTGTTTTTCTGCCAGCCACGTACCTCAGCACAGGTCCTGTGACTTTTTGCTGCTCCTGGGTATTCCCCAGAAGTATGAAAAATTTCACTATTATTTGTTACTTTCATGATGGACCTGAAACTTCCCTGTTGTATTCCTACTTTTTGAGGCCTGGCTACATGGTCTGCCTTTGGAACTTGCCTGACTCTTCTGCACAAACACTTCTAGGTCTTTTTAAGAAGGTGCTGGCATCTGTCATACTCCGAGTCAGACTAAGTCACAAAATGATAGAATCATTAAGGTTGGAAGAGAGCCCCAAGATCAGCAGGTCCAATTTTTGACCAAATACCATGTTAACCAAGCCACAGCACTAAGTGCCAGTGTTTCTTGAACACTTGTAGGGATGGTGACTCTTCTTCTACCGGACAGCTTTCCATTCACTTTGCCTGTAGTGCTGCATGGAGTGTTGTGACCAAAGTGAATGTCTTAGTTTGAGGGAAACCAAAATGTTTACCAAAACCAGAGGATTCCTCCTCAATAATCACATCATCCCTTATTAATTTTTTTAAAAAACCCAAACTTTTAATTAGAAAATGTATATATGTATATATAGAGGGAGATATAACTATAAACAGACCAGACCAAACTACTTCCCTAGCATGAAAAAAAAAAAAAAACAACAAACCAAACAACCTCCAAAAACTGGTAGGTTCCTTCTGGTGCAATTATATTTATGGACAGTGTCAGTGTCACACCTCAGCTGGCTGTGAGGTGAGTTCTCAGTCTTTTCCCAGCGAGGTAGAGACAAGGGGGTGTATGACTTATGTGGTGCAGGGTGGAGCCTTCCCTGAGGGGGAAGAGCAGACTCTGTCTCTTTATCCTTTGTTCAAAAGAAGGAAATGCTGGGAGTTGAGGAGTGGTGGTAATTCCCAGAAATTTCTTGCAGTTGAAGTTGGTCCCCAGGAAAAAAAGGTCTGTAGTGTGTCCCAAAGCAGCTGTGACCCTCCTCTCTCTCTGAAGCTCAGGGTGCCCAGAGATAAAGGGGGGGAAGATAAAGAGCAGAGCCAGAAGGAGCTCTCAGCAGCTTAGTAAACAGTGGCTCTCTTCCAGCAGCTGCCCAAAATGGAGTGAAGCCAGCACACAGGGAAAAGCCTCTCCCCCTCCCAGGTGCATTAAGTCTGTTTTCTCACCTTGTCCCACCATTCATTTGGAACCTAGAGCCATCAACCACTCCTTTGTTCTCAGTCCCGCCACTTCAACTCCCAAAACCTTTGTGTTGGTAGGGTGGGAAAAAATCCCTGAAGGAACCCTTTGACACTGAAGAACCCAGCACTTTGCCTTGTTGAACTTCATACAATTGGCCTTGTCCCATCAATCCAGCCTGTCCAGATCCCTCTGCAAAGCCTTCTGACGCTCCAGCAGACCAACATTCCCACCCAGCATGATGACATCTGCAAACTCACTGAGGGTGCCCTTGGATTCTTTTGTTGAGGTCATTGAGAATGATATTAAACAGGACTGGCCCCAACACTAAGCCCTGGGACTTCACACTGGTGACTAACCACCAGCTGGATGTAACTCCATTCACCACCACTCTCTGGGCCAGCCATCCAGCTAGTTTTTACTTAGCAAAGAGTGCACTTATTCAAGACATGGGAAGCCAGCTTCTCCATGAGAATGTTGTGGGAGACACAACAGAAGGCTTTACGCAAGTGTAGATAGGCAACATTCACAGCCTTTCCCTTGTCTACTAGGCAGGAATACAGCATGCTACTTAAGAAACATGGTGTGCTCTCTCATAAATACCTTACTTTACTCTTTCTTTTGTTGCTTCTTAATGCTTTGCTCTTCTTATAATAATAAGAAAGACCTTTTTGACAAGTTGTTATGGCTTGAGCTGGCAAAACGCCAACTGCCAACTGCCAACTGCCAACTGCCTAGTATCCAGTCAAAAGACACAAGTTTAAAACAAGTGGGCCTTCTTTTCAACTGGAAACTTTGAACAATGGCAAAGAATCCTTCAAGGAGATATGGAAGATACAGAAGTAACCTAAGATTCCAATACAAATATTTATTTCCAGACAACTTAGCTCAAGAAATGCAGCATATATTTCAACAGTTAATGTCCTTCTTCAGCTACTGCACTGAAGAACTTACAGTTTTTCTGTTCTACTAAGTAATTTCTGGGTATTTCTACATATTGATGTGTACCAATGGGGCTTGCATGCAATGAACACCAGATGACTCAAAGGTATATAAAAAGTGTCTGAAAAGTTTACCAGACCATTTTAATAAAAAATATTTTCCTTTAGGAAAAGAGGTGTTTTAAAACATATTTTTTTATTTGTAAGTACTTTCAATTACAAAATGTGCATATCTGCTGATAGGTATAGTGGAAATGTGGTATAAAGGAGCAGTGAAATTACAAGATGTAGAAATTCAATGTCTCTTCTTTTAGGCAATTTGGATGCACCTGCATTTCTATAACAAGCCATTTGAGTTTGTTGGTTTATTTTTAATTAAAATAGTCAAAATAGCTTATTTCTGAAAGACAATTTATGGTCGCAGGAATAATATACCAGGAAGTACAGTCAACATTATTGAATATTGAAAGACATGACCATTTGTTGACCAACCTACTAATTCCAGTTAAGACTACTACAAAAAGTCTCTGTCCTGAGAAACTATCATCTGTGATTGACAGAGGGAAGGGTTTTTTTCCATTAGAAAGAGCCAGACTTCCTTAGGGACAGACTTGGCCATTGCTTTTCCTCACTACACTGCATTTTAGAATTTAAATGAAGGCCACTTTGTAGAGGTTCTACAGAGTATCTTGGTAGATAGAGTACTGTAGAAGTGAAAGATAATTGAATATGATTTCCACCACATAACAGCAACTCACGGCCTTAGGGTTTTTTTATTTAAGCAAGGCTTATTAATTTTCACTAAGATACATCACAGGTCTGAAAAACCTGAGTCAAGACTTGTGGAATGGATAATATGAAAAAGCTATAAATTCCAAAAATTCCTTTTGTTACATACTTTAGGACCTGAACAATAGCACAAAGAAAATCAAAATCACATTAAATGAGCTTATATTATCTCAAACATACATATAAACCTATAGGAATGACTGTGACTAGCAGTTTATGAGAAAACTCAAGACAGCTGATTTAAAATGTAGATTGATTGATTGTTTTCTTACTTTTCACAGTTTTATCACTCAAGTATAGGTAAAAGAGAGCTTTTTAGTATCCATACACCAAGCCATGCATTCTGTATAGAAATGTCTGCTTATATTCCCCAGACAGCTATGACTTCCAACAAATAATTGTTTTAGAGTTGTTTTTGTCTAAAGATCAGGATAAACTCCACCGGAAAGAAGATATGGCTTACGACCACACATTATCAATGTAGCATGGGGCTGTTAGCATGAAATCTGTTTGTCTGTTGTCTGTTGATGTGGCTCCTTTCCTTTGGAGTTAACTGCAGCTGTACTAGATCTGCATGTTTAAGAGCACAAAGCTGTCATCCATGTTGCCCAGAGTTCTTCTCATATTGGCTTAGTTGCCAAATCTCTGGGTAAACCAGATGTCTTTTACTATTTCTTCAGTTGCATTTCTTTTCTATCAAGAATTTCTGTGTAAGATCTCAAAGCAATTATTTAACAAAAACAAATAACCAAAAGGAAAAGACATGAGGTATCTTCATGATTACTCATCCCAAATTTTTCATGAAGTAGAAGGAAATTGTGGCAGTACACAAGAACCTGCACAGAACCATTCTAAATGAACAGCACTGGCATGCAGTTACCAGGTGAAAGTATCCAGAAGGGAATCACTGGCAGCGTTCCTTGAAAGGGAAAGTTGATGCTATTCTCTTTCAAAAAGGCAACCTTCTCATCTTGCTGTTAGACCATTTGGGTATGCCTATATTTTGTAGAGAGTTAAGACAAGATTCACAATGGCTGCTGTTAGTCCTTTTTCATGGCACATTATCCTGTTGTGCTAGTGCCATTCCAGCAGTTTGCATGATCAATAAAATAAGATTGCTGTTACTGTATTTCAGCAGCTGAAAATGCCAAAGAAAAATACAACCAAATGAAAAGTTCAATATTTTGACTCATTTTTTTCCAGTGGAGTTCTAAGTGTGCTCTTTGAAAATTATTTTAATGTAACATTATCACCCAGTCACATTTCTTCAGTTCTTCAAGTTTGTTTTTTAGTTATAGCAGCAAGTTCACCATTGCAGTTGAACTACCTCACTTTTACTCAACAAGGGAAGTCAGTGTACTGTAAAATTACATGGAAACACAAAATATTCTTCCTTATAGAAATGCTTCAAGACTAGTATGCACCAGGCTACCAAGTACATGGCTAATAATGAGCTCCAAATGAGGTAGCATGGAACCTGGAAGTGACCTAACTGTGACCACTAATTGCAAAAGAGGTGTATGCCTCTTTACTGCATTTTAGCAAGCTTCTTATTCCGTTCCGAGTCTTTTTTGCTTACAACTGATAGGAGCATAGACCCATATATTTTGAAGCAGAATTTTAAATACCATTTGTGAAAAACAGTTTGGTCATATGAATCTTTGTTTCTGTCCCTTAAAAGCACACCTTTGATGACAAGAAAGAAAAATATAAATAAGTATTACTTATTTTTAGTGTTCTTAAACCTGTCCTCTGTTACTACAAAGATGATACAATAATCAGGAAAGTGAAGCTAAAACCTAGCCACTTCACAAAATCCTCCAAAGCAGTTATTAAAAAACAAAACAAAACAAAACAAAACAAAAAATCCCAACCAAACAAAAAAACTTTAGAAGTAGTATTCGGGTTTTTTAAGCCAATATGTTTACTGTATTCTAGTTGAAACAGATGCAGCCCCAAATTTAAATTCTATGTGGTTCCTTTTGGTAAAAACAAAAAGGATAAGTCCCAATTTTTTTATTGTAATTGCTTCCCTTTAATGACCTTCAACACTTACCGATGTTCTAGCTAGAATCCTGATACTTCATTTCCAAACTACAGACTTACAGTCTTCTTCCTTTTGAACTAAAAGGAGAATTCTTTTAGCAGTAAGCTGTGTCGGGACCTGTAAGTTCTTACTGAACTGGAAACAACCACTAGAGACATAACCAGCCCCATCTTTACTGACGGACACCCCTCAGTCCTTCAGATACCCATGGATAAAAGGCTGGGTTTACAAGTAGCAGGGAAATGACTGGGCCCAGCCTATATGCAACAAAGTGATTAATAACTGTATTTGACTACATTTTTTTCTTAAATAGCTCTTGCACATCAATATTCAGCAGATTTACATAAAAGATTAGTTTTACGTGGTAACACGACAGACTCTTTGAGCTAGACTAATAAAAATTTTTAATTAGAATATTTTTAATATAAGAAAAGAGTTATTTGATTAATTTTTTCCTTGCTTCACAGTAACATTTTTACTTCCCTTTAAAATTAACGGGATAGACATAAAGCCAAACTCTTTTTTCCAATCTGAAATTACAAGACTGGATGAAACAGGGTTTCACATTTGTGGTTGTATTTACCCTAAAATGTAAGGGTGTTAATTAGTATGGAAAAGAATAAATACATAAAAATAAACAAAACCAACAAAAACCCCCAAAGAGTAATTACTTTGTGGAACCAAACCAATACCACTATACACATGAAAAAGCACAGAAACCTCTGAACTGACTGACTCCAGTGAAAGCCAGAGGATTACATCACAGTAGAAGTTTTTGGACTTCCCTAATGAAGCACTGACTCTTCCATTTTGTTTTACAGCAGATAGAGAGCAAGATGTAACCCCTGAGTATGTCTTCCTGTGATCTCCTGCAGCCTTGCAAGACACTTCTTCTGCCCTCTTACCAGTACACAGCAAGAACAATGTAAATGGGAAAGGAGGGAATGGAGTTTGGAGCAGGAAAAGTATCATTCATTTTAAAAACAGTATTGGGAGCATTTTAAATTAACAGAGAAAATACAGCCATATCATAATTCCATATAAATTCTAACATATCATTCTTCATTATACAAAAATCTCAGTCTTGTCCTGAGTACTGCAGTCACTATGCTCTTGGCTATGAGGCCCAGTGTGTATCATACATGAGATAGCTACAAGGTCTTACAGTTTACCCTTTGTACACAGGCAACACCTGTTCTCATGCTTTCCTTTAACCAGACTCAAGCATGAAGTTAGGTTCACAGCTTGCTTGCTTCCTGTCTATAAATGTCATGTCAGCCTTCGATCTAATAAGCTAAAGGACAAAGTATATATATCATCTAGAATATCCTTTTCACCAAAACACAATCAAATACTTTTTATAATTTCTTCTATTCCACATATATTGATCACAAATCCCAGTGGCTTTCCATCTCCACAATCACAATGCACCTTTTGATTTGTGATGTATTTTCTTGTGTGAATGCATGTGAGAGTGCACACTTGTGTACATGGATGAAGAGAAAAAGTGGAACAAGAGTCTCATATTTAAAAACTAAATGCTAAAGTGAATGCTAACACCGATCTGAATGAACATTAGAACCTGAAAAATTGAGAGACTGACTTGAAAGAAAAAAAAACAACAAAAACTTTAAAGGACAACTTTAAATCAGTTAATATGTTAGCACTTTTACTGCTGAGTTTTCATTTAATAAAATCAGAATCTTTAATGAAAAGGAAGAAATATATTTTGTCTTACTTTTGTATAAAACTTTCATGAAAAAAGATATAGGATCTTATATGTTGCAAGAAGAATGTTAAGATCTTTTGGACTCTTAATTAGAGAATTATCTTGAGGAGCTTTTTTCCTCCTAAGCTATATACAGATACTTATGATTTAATTGAAATTATTCTTGTATTTATTTTGTGGTAAAAGCTACATTATTATGTGCAGGTGAGTGTCCTTTTCTGCTCAGCTGCTCTTAGAGAAAGCTGGGAATAACACATATATATTTTGCTATTATTTCATATGTACAGAATATTTCTAAAATTGTACTTTTCAGAAAACTTGGGTAAGCATTAACATTCCCTTTTTCATTCAAGCAACAATTTGCAACTGATACATCCTATTCACAAGTGGGAAACTAAGTCACATACTAGAAAGAAAATGAAGGTCAGTCAGATTCTTAAGGCAGTACAGTCTCTTCCATAAACGAATAAATCTTCCTGGCTTTGGCCAGAAGCTAATAATCATTTTTTTTGTAATAATCTCCCACTTATTAAGAAAATCTCCAATTAGGCACAAGACATCAAGCAATGGTTTCTCAAATGTTTTCAATGAAACAAATAATAATCCAATAAAGCAAATATCTGAAGCAGCATTTAAATTAAACTCTGTTTTTCACCTCTCATGTTTTTTAAATACTTATGCTGATAAATGCGGTCTTCACCTCTACTGGAGATTTACTGTGGATGTCTTGAAATGACATAACAAAGTTCCAGGGGACTACCAATATAATCAGCAGATTGATTTGAAGATTTATGTTTTTAAGGTTCCACTACATTAAAAATTCTGTGGAACAAAAAAACCAAAAACAAAACAAAAAAACCCCCAACCCAACAAAAAAAACCCCAACACAGAAACTAAACAAGAAAATAAAAGAACAACCCCCCCCAAACCCCTAAAGTAGGTGACAGAAGGCTATCTTGAGAACGAAGTATTTTTTTCTGAACTCAAGAGCTTCTGATAAAATATTTTCTAGTACTGTATTACAGATAAACTATGCTCTAGCACTTCTCTGTGCAAGTAAGTAAACAAGTCCCAGATGTTCTTCACAGGAAAAAGAAGGCATTCATGCAGAGCAGCAAAATTACAAAAGACCTTAAAATAAGAAAGACAAAAGGAACAAATATTCCCTAAAGTAAAATTCTACACCCAGCAACATTTCTGCAGTTGTCTAGCTTTCTTGAGAAGAAAATTTTGCTTGACAATTAGGTTTAACATAGGTGATTCTGGTTGGTTGCTTTTCTCTTCAACAAAAAGGAAAACTCTCAGTATATTTTAGGGCAATCAGTGTATATATATTAGGGCAATCATGTACTAAACATGTCAGGTACTCAGGATGAAATCCGACCTCATCTGAAGTGAATGAGATCTGTTGGATGCATAGAGCAAGATACCTACACAGTTGATATCTCTGTAGTTAGCCCTGTACATAATGCATTGAGTCTCTCATACTTCATGACTAAGGGGGCAGTTTGACTTACACTGTTACACAAGGTAGGGATGATACGTGCAGCAGAGAAAAGAAGACCAGGTTTATGGCTCTGCTGCAACTGGCAGCTCACATTCAAGGGAAATCATTGGAAGACAACCACCCCTATGCAATACTTTATAAATGACCTGTTCTTCTCCTAGGGTCTTCTGCAAGGTCTCTCACAGCTTGCAATAGAAGTAAGTCAGGAAACATGCTTCTCTTTCCTATTGTTTTTAAATGTAGGAGCAAAATATACCAGGCTTCATTGAGAAATTTGCATGTGGGGAGTTTTGTGCAATTGAAGTTGTCTTGTGGTTTGGCTGACTAGTTTGGAGAAAAACAACCAACATTCAGAAATTATTTAAAAACATATGGGACCTTGTCTGCACCATCTGACCAGTTCAGCAGGAGCCTTATGTGAACCACTTAAAGAAAACCACTTAAACACACCTTTTTCTCTTTCCGTAGAGCGAGAGGGGAGGGAAAAGGAGGGGGAGGGAAGGGGAGGGAAGAGAAGGGAAGAGAAAGGGAGGGGAGGGAAGGGAAGGGAAGGGAAGAGAAGGGGAGGGGAGGGAAGGGAAGGGAAGGGGAGGGAAGGGGAGGGGAGGGGAGGGAAGGAAAGGGGAGGGAAGGGAAGGGGAGGGGAGGTGAGGGGAGGGGAGGGGAGGGCTGGGGAGGGGAGAGGAGGGGGGAGGGGAGAGGAGCACTGGTAAAAGTCCTCTTGTATTGGCCCACCTTCAGAAGATGTGTCATTTAACTTTTTCACTAAAGTGAAACACCTTAATTCAAAAGCAAAATACTGACATTCAGCTGTTTTCTGTCCATACAGGCTCTATGAGAATATTTAATCCAATGCATAATAATGCTAAATGGTGCATATGCACATTTGTGTGCCTTGCGCTGCTTACTCTGTTTTGGGGGGATTTGCATGGATGAGATTTGCAAACTATTTTAGGCATAGACATTCTCCTGAGCTATGTTCTAGTATCACGCAACATCAAGATTTTCTTTTGCCTGGGTGCTACTTAACTCAGAGAACTGAGCACCTAAGTGTGCATAAGCTCATTAATAGACAGTAAAGCTACACCAGAAAATGTGAGAGGCTGTATAGAAAAAGTCTTACTACAAACTGTTGAATTTATAATGGTAAATTATAGATATTTTCAATACTTTTGAGCTCAGATGGGAAATCAGTCTTGTGCAAAAGACACACACAAACCCAACCAAACAAAAAACCCTTAAAAATCCCAAAACAATGTAACACAACATCCTTCCTCTGCCCCACCCTGCCCCTACCATCCCCTCTGCACCAAACCAATTCCGTTTTTCAACAGTTCACCTATAAGGTACTCATTAGATCTCATTTTCCCTAAAAATGTAGTTTCAGTGACCTTGACTGATTTTTCCTCAGCAGCCACTATTATTCTTAACTCTTCATTATGTTTTCTAACTGCTAAATATTCAAATATTTGGACTACTGGTCATGGTTACTCTACTATCTGTTCAATCATGATGTCGTTTTCTGCCGTAGAAGGTTTATTGGCATTTTGTAGGGAGTAAGTGGAACTGAATGGTATGGATCTACTTTTCCTCTTCTTCACACCAATTTTCTACTACATGATGCCACCATTTACAAACATACTAGCATATGAGAATAGAGAGACAGTTGACAGACATACCTTTTTGATGGGATGCTTCATGTGGATGTTCACTTGAGGAATGAGTAGATGATCTATATTAGTGACAATTCTATATGTATGTCAAACTGTGGAATTTATTATACCATATTTTGGAGAATGGATATGCTCTATTAATAATCACAGTCATCATTACATGTTAGCCCTTCAGGATATAAACTGAGAAACCTGCACTGAAAGTATTGGAAGGGCAATATTAAATAGGAGAACAGAGAAGTGGATAGTGTGGGATGACTCAGTTAATTATTTTCTTTTTATACTGGGAGCAATTGTAACTGTATACAATCTTACCTGAGGTTCAGTGGCATTTTTCTAAGGAAATTTCCACGTTAGTTAAGAATTGCATCACACTAGTAATGAAATGTTCCCTCCTTGTTTAATTCCTTTCTGTCTCCCTAGTTCTCTTCCCCATGACTATCCCTGTCCAGCAAATTCTTTCACATAACCTCTCCACTTCCCATTGCATCCTAAAGGACCTACTGGTAAATCCATTTCCTCAAGAATATGGGATCCTAGCGCTCTTATGGGATGGGGAAAGTTGGAAACAGACTTAGTGCCTTTCTGCCACCAGTGCTGAAAAAGCATCTCTGCAGATCTTGCGGCTGTAGCATGCCAGTGCATTACAGCATCCACATCATGAAGAGACAGCAGAACAGCACAATCTGCTCTCATCTAGACCCTACCAGACTGAAATCTGAGGTCTGGAGTAGAAAGTTGGTATAAGAACATCTTACATGGTGAATATAACCTTATTGTAGACAAGAACCTCTTTTGAAGGACTGAGAGGCAGAAGAATTACAGAGAGAAACAGCTGCCAAACTCCAGGCAATTTTCAGTTGAACCTGCTTCTTACTAGCTGACAGGGAGTCGTGGTTCTGCGCACAGTATTTCTGTACCATTTCTGTACTTTAAAGATTCCTCAAGGCTATTGCTGTCATACACAGAGAACAGATATTAGGGCAAAAGGATAAGGATTCATATACCTCAGCAGCAGCAAGCAAGTTACTGTTCCTAAGGCTGAAATGTCAGTGCACTTAGAGCTACCTCTCCTTCTCAATCCCTTTCTTTCTACAATGAAACTTCCTTCAGCCAGTTCAACAAATGCTCTGGAAGCAACTTTTCTACAAGACCACTTTCCTCAATTCTGTTTCCTTGTGGTTTTAAGTCCAAGGATCTTTGGCGATCTGCAAACTCTATGTACTGTTATTGCCATCTTAGGAGGAAAAAAAATTGGAAAGTCTACAAATCCCGTCAAAAAACAATATATACAGAACCAAAACAGGATGGAAAAGTTTTAATATTTTGCAAGGGAAGGAAAAATAGTGTACCACACCTAGTCCACTGAACTGAAATTGTTAACCACACTTCTGTGACACCCTCCCTTTTTAGGTATCTCCCAAAAAGGCGGATAAAACTTGTACACATGCATGGCTTCATTGGTAAAAACACAGGTGCTTTGCGTATGCACATCACATATAACATACTATTCTGTATGTGTGGCCCTTATCTGGTCAATTCTGTTACAAAGATATGCTTTTTCAAGGAAGTACTGTCACGGACTTCAAAGAGACTATTTCCAGGAGTAAAACTTTGTCATGTATGGGATGACAGGATCAGGGAGCTGGTACAAGCATGCAAACCCCATTTACTGTACAAAATATATACACATTTCTCCTTTTGCTGTCACCTCCTGCAGTGGAGGCCTCCTTCTTCTACAGACTGAAGTGTGACATCCTAGTAGGCGATCATTGTTAGAAAGGTCAGTGAAGTTGCCAAGAATCCTTTGAAAGGTAACATTGCACCTAGAAGGTTATCAAGCCAGAGTCATGAAGTCTACAACAATTTCTCTGACAATATTGCAGGTAATATATCTGACCTCTTTTTGGACTTAAAAAACACAGAGGATTAGAGCTCTTCTGCACTTCTTTCCCACTTCTGTCATCCATGCATACACTTTCCCCAAGCTTTGTCTTGAAGTATCCTGCAGAAGTAGTGAAGTTGAGAAAGAGCTCCTTTAACTACAAGTAGCACAGTAATGAATTCAAGTACACTCATTTATCATAAAGGGCTTCCCCATCTGTCTCTAAAGTATGCTCAAAAATGCTCTGTATTTAATAACATGAATGCTGAGAATTTAACACATTTCAGTTTTAAGCACTCCATTTTGGCTAGCCTTTTGTGAGATTGTACAACTGCATTTTGAGTGAAGGAGCAGATTTGGCAGGGGAGGGAGGGAGTGTGTGTGTGAGGGGGTATGTGCATGCGCACGTGCATGTGTGTGGTCTCTTCCTAATTTATTTGCACTTCAACCCACTGGGATCAAGCTGCAATCCCTGTAGGCAAAAGAAGATTAGGGAAAGTGACTGACTGTTTTTTCCCAGACACAGAAGGGAAAGCGACTTCTCAAGTACTGCAAGTTCTTCTGGCCACTGTACAAATTGTTCCTTAGTATGGAGAGTTTCCAAAAGACCTAATTAGCAACTCGCTACAAACATTTCTTTGCATTAGCTAATGATCCGGCTACACTTGTAAGCAAACAGTACCAACATATTTAATCAATGCAGAAAAACCAAGAGAATGCCTATTAAACATCTGGATGTAATTTTCTACTTAGAACAAAATGAAAACATATGCAGGTTTCTTTGATTTATGCCTCAACAAAGAAATTGTCGACAAAAAACCACACTGGCCAGTCAATGTGTCATTTTCATAAAGCCATTCTTCAAAAGTTCCCAGTTTAATTTGGTTGGTTCCCTGCAATTTCTAATTTTACCATACTGTGAGAAAACAAAAGGGATTCTTTAGAACTGATTTTATTTTGAGGTTTTACTGCTACACAGTTTGCTACTGACTCTTTTTTTTTTTTTTCAACTCAGGGATTTTTTAAGTTTTAAAGAATACAGGAATGGAATACAGTCAGGATGGTAAAATGGCCTAGTGCAAATTTTTGAACATTCTTCCCTACAAGGAAAGCTACTAATTAAAAAGAAATCAAGTTACAAAGAGAGTATGCAATGGCTATTAGCCAAAAGACAGCAAATAATTACAAATGTAATTGCTTTACCCTGCTCACATAATTTGCACTTCATAAATAAAAAAATATTTTGAAATTGATATTGTTTTGAATGCCCTCAAAATAATTATTTTTCTTTCAGTTGTATAGCTAGTCCCTGTTATACCACATGTACTATATAATTCAGGTATTATTTTTTCCCTCTATTTTACCTGTGCCATACTGGCATTAAAAAAACCAAACCCAAACCCAAGCCAAAAGCAAAACCAATCAACCAAAAAACCCACAGAACACAAAATCAAAACAAACCTAAACAGCACATACCCCCCCACTCCCATCATATATGCATGTTTCTTTTTCAGTTGAAAATCCAATGAACTCTCAATCTAAAACTTTGAAAGCATAAAATATACTGAATTCTAGAACTGTTTTCTCCATGGACTTGATCTCACTATATATGTAATAGAACAGCAGGAAAGATCACATATTTGCTAAATTTATATTATCCACCTGCAGCTAACTCCTAATGATTAACATTATCAGCATTTCTGTTATATGTGTGTCTTTGGTTAAGCTGGCAAAATGCCAACTGCCCAATTCAGAGTCAGCTTCCCTCCCACTGGCCAAGAAATAGGAGAAGGGAAAAAAACCTAGAAACTCAAACCAGTTTATGCTTAAACTAACTACATATATTTATGCAGAAAAGAGAAAATTAAAAGGAATCTACAATATAACACACAAGTTAGAAATAACAAGAAATAACTTCCCACTCCCCAGTGAACACAAATCCCAGCATTCTAACTAAAAATCACTCTAGAGAACTCAATTCCCCAGAGACAGACCCAAGCAGAGAGAGACTAAGAACAAACATTTTACTTCCCTAAGATAACATGGTCGTGAGTTGGTGCTGGACCTAGGCCTCCCATCCCTCCTGGGATGGCACAGTGTGTCTTCCTGGGACCACAGTTGAAGCAAATGACCAAGCCACTTCCAGACTGACTCTTACACTTGATGTCGGAATATGGTATGGAATACTGTTGGCCGGGAGAAGTCAGCTGTCAGCTAGCCCAGCCCCTCAAGTCAGCCGACAGTCCCAGGCCTATCCTGAAATCTAAAGCTTAGATTTAGGCCTACTTAGCTAAACTCATAACAATGTGCCAGTTTTCAAGAAGTTAAAAAATGTTGCTTGTAAATAGTACTGTGAACAGTGAAGGAAAAAAAACCCAAAACGCTACATTAAACAGAACATCGTACAATACATGATTTCCCTAATGAACAGATGCTACATCTGAAAACCTTTCAGTATATTCAACCTACATTTTGGACCCAGTAATGCTTTTTTTTTACACTCAAAGATCCAACTACTTCCAGAGTGAGTTTTCAGGACACAGCCAATGTAGGCACTTTGCTATACGAGGTACTAAGGCCATACCACCCTGATGCCTGATCCCATCAGATCTCGGAAGCTCAGCAGGGTTAGCGCCGGTTAGTACTTGGATGGGAGACCTCCTGGGAATACCAGGGGCTGTAGGTTCTAGTCCTGAGGACTTCATTGTCACCGTCCAAGCTCGCTCTGCAGTGGCAGATGAACCTGAGGAGTTAAAGGGTGGGGCCAGTTCTGTGCACGCTGTGCCTCACCTGAAAAAAAATCCACTGTGCAGGCTGGAAGGGCACACCCACGTGGGGAGAGCCCTTCCCAAATCTGCGTTTGTGAAGCCCAGCCATGATATACAAGTTAGGAACACCACACTAAAATGTTTAAAGTAAGAAACAACTGATTAAAAAAACCAGAGTTAAATGAATGTTTAGACAGAATGGTTGAGGGGGTTAATACTGAGGGCAATTTTTTATTGTATTTTTAGAACATGAGACAGAGGTTTAAAACCAATTATTTTTAATCCAGTTTGAGAAGTGTGTGGAGATGTACAATGTGGCATATACTGGCATATACAGATATATCTTGGCATAACAATCTGGTATAAAATGTTACCTTGATTTGAACACAGCTCTTTAGAATATGCTTAGCCATGTTTTGCCCTGCCTTTCTGTGGTGTAAATAGTGAGTATTGTCATGGAATGAGGACGTTCAGCTTTCTGGAATTAATCCAGATTTATACCCCTCTAACAAAAATGAATTTCTTATGATCTAGTCAGCCAATGATGATAAATATCAGATCATGTTGTTATCATATATTACATTATATACTACATTTATTGCATTATATTATTTATCGTATCATATTGTTTTTATACTATATAATGTCAGCAGCTCTAGTTTGAAAAAAAATTCACATCTGCTTCTGCTTTCACAACTCTTCTGTCTCAATTACAATGGATAAGATTCAAAATGCCTTTAAATATCTGATTATAGAATCTAAGTAGGTTAAAACCATTTGTTAATAAAAAACCAGGGTAACAAAGCTTTTTCTTTCTGTTAAATCATGTCTTGGACATTTTAGTGTTGACAAATACAGGTTAGAAGACACTTCAAGTTTCATGTAGGTGAGCAATTTAAAAAAAAAAAGCTTTTGTTTATGTTCAAAAACACAGTGTTGTTTTAATGTCATATCTGTCATATCTCATTAACAACTTGTGCCAGCAGGTTAAGAAGAGTACAGGGAAAGTTAGGTAAGTGTCATATTATTACAGAGTCCATAGCTACTAGGTACACACATAAAGTATATAATTATAGCTTGCATTTTTATGGCAGCTTTAATCTGAAGATCCAAGTACTTTAATAAGCACTAGGTAATGAAGCTTTCCATTGCCATGAACAGAGAGGTGAGTTGGCTTGTCCAAGACAACAAGGGAAGAGCTCAGAACAGAATGCAAGATTTTTAGCTTAGCTTTGCAGGTGGAACACCAGACAAGTTTACACTTCTATCCTGGGAATGACAATCTGTCAAAGGTCACTATCAAAGGTATTTTGCCTCGTCCCTTAAAAAAACATTAAAAGCCTACATATTTATCTGTGTGTTCCCAAAAAGGTATGCACATATCATCATACATATAAACACAAACACACACACATATGTACACCCATAGGTACAAACACCATTACATGTACACATTTACATGCACACCCGAGTTATGCACAGAGACATAAATGCTTCAATGCTCACTGTCAAAACTCTGCAGTCCCGGAATAAAGTCCAAACTTTTCACTGTAGAAGACTGAGGTAATTGAATTTTCTTTTGTTGTTTCTATGTCAAACTGGGAACACTGTAGTATGGAAATTATCACTCTGAATGAGCAATATACCTGGATATTTCAAAACATCAATTTTCCTATCAAATTTTAAACACAGACTGACTCTTTCTTTAAGATACAATTATAAGTAACCTGTATCTAGCAAACATAAGTGGACAATTGTAAGAAAATGCAGATTATAACATTACCCTTACGGTGCTTAAATGATGTGATTCAAGATTTTAAGATCACCTGTTAGGTAGCTCACAGGTTACATACTAACAACACAAGTGCCTCTTAAGGCACTGTTTTAAGTCCATAGGTATCGCACTTCAATGCAGAATTCTGCTATGAATACGGTTCTCACTAACAGAGGATATGTTTTGAAGTTTACTTTCCACTGCAAGCTGTGTCACCATTTGTCATCTCCTCAACAATCACAGACGGTCTGTGGAATTTGTTCGACCCTCATCTATCTTAAGTGGGCCCATAAAGCATTTACAACAGCAAAGTTCTTGACAGCTTTCCTTTAGCAGGCCCCTCTTAAAAGAAGCCAGAAGGCCAACTTCCGTCCGATCAGAGGGTCTTTTTCCCCAGCGCAGCATCTGGCGTGCCCCGAGCCACCCAAGCACGCGTAAGGGTTTATTCTTCCTCTCGGCGTTTTCCGCGGCGCCCTCAGCAGGTGCCACAGCACCGCCGCAGCCACCGAAGGAACGAGGCGTGGCCGGGAGCCCGTGTCAGGGGCAGCGCGGGTTCCCGGGGCAGCTCAGCCTCTTGCCTGAGCGGACTGGACGCCGCTTCCCTGCGCTCCGCTCGCTCCCACGGCGGCAGCTCCAGCGCCGGGCGAGGCAGGGCGCGCAGGCGCGGCGCGCACGACCCGGCGGCAGCCCCGCCCGCGCGGGAGGGCCCACGTTACTTTGATGGACGGCTCGGCCCCTGCGCTCCGCTTCCCGCCGCGCGCCCGCCCCGCGCGCTCCCATTGGCCAGCTCGGGGCGCTCCCGCCGCGCCGCCAGAAAGCGGTGCCCAGCCAAAGCCGACCGACGGCGGTACTCCGGTTCTCGCCATTGGTCCGTGGGACGGCGGCGTCACGGCCCCACGTTGGCGACGAGGCCGACGATTGGGCAGGTGCCCCCCGCGCGGCGGCGTGGGCGGGGCCGCGCGGCTGGTTAGCCGGCGGAGTGTGAAACCGCGTGCTAATGCAAGCAGCGGGGGCAGCGCTTCGGTCCCCTCGCCCCGGCCGCGCTCCGCGCCCGCCGAGCGCCAGGCCGCGCCTCGGCTTCCCCTCTGCCCTGGGCCGGCCAGAAGGGCACGGCGAAAAGGAAACCGGTGGCGTTGTCGTCCTCTCGGGTTCGGATTTTTCAGCCGGGTCGGCGAGAAGCAGCGGGGCTGCGCGGAGGAGGAGGAGGGTGAAGGATGAGGATGCTGCTGCCGCTGATGTTGCCGCGATGTGCCGCGCTGGTGGGGCTCCAGTAAGACTCACGGCTTCCAGATGCATTGCCGCCCGAAGGAGGCTGCAGTGGTGCCATTACACGAAGGAGCTTCCCGTCTGATTTAGCCGTAATACGGACGCTTTCATTTCATTATTTTTCTTTTCCTCCTGCCCGGGCTGGTTGCTTGGACGGTCGGGCCAGCGGGCATCTTGAGGGTTTGTTTTTCCTTTTGTCCTAGGGACTTCTCGGCAACGAACGGGAGAGCCTGTGCTGCGTGTGTGGTATCCTTTCCTCTGCCCTCCAGCGTTTCGTGCATGTTCTATTGGAGCTGCTCCGATCGGGGACGGCTGTGCAGAGCCACCGCCCGCCCCCTTCCTCCACCTCCTGCCTCCCTCCCTTTTTCATCACTCCGTGTAGTGCCGATGACTTGGCCCTTGCGTCGACGCCCGGGAGCAGCGCGTCTCTCCCTGGAGACTTTCTCGAGCCCCCTTGGCTTGCGACGGTCCCACCACTGACACTGCGTCCCGCTTCCTCCGGCTGGATTCTCCCCTTTTGGTAAGAGGCAGAAGTAGTGACAGGAGTCGCCTCCACTCCTCGGTTTCCGGCTTTACAGTCGCATCGGCCACTTGCGAGTGCGTGACGGGGATTATTTGCCTCCGCAGTGGAGTAGCTGCGGCCCACCCTGTGCCCCGTCGGGTCCCGTCCCGGCGCGCCCAGGCGTTGCGGGCGCGGCCTGCCGGTCGAAGAGCCGCCGAAAGGGTGCAGAGCAGTGGTGACTGTCCCGAACGCGGCTCGTCCACCTCTCCCGGCCACCCCCAGACTTCCCGGGAACGAAGACAACAAAGGACGTCGCGGCCAGAGGATGTTTCCGCGGCGGGGGCACTGAGCGGCACCTCGCTCCGCTCCTGCCCGCGGAGGCGGAGGGAAGGCGGCCAGCGGGTATCCCCGGTCGGGTATCCTCGGCCTACCGGCCGTGAAGACAGGGCAGGCGGGGGTCTGCCCCGAGAACCGCGCTGCGAGGAAGCCGCCGCGGCCGGAACCATGTTCCCCCAGAGCCGACACCCTGTAAGTACGGCCCAGGCCGCCGCACCGCGGATCGGCGGCGCGGGGCGAGGGCCGGGCAGTCCGGGGCGCACGCTCGGCTCCCTAGTCCGGCTGGAGGTGGGGGTTTGTGTGAAAGGCGTCCTCAGAAGTTTATCTCGTCCCGAGAGGAGCGGCGCATCCTGCCTGAGGGAGCGTCCGGAGACGGGACGTGCCCCCTCCCCTTCTCCTTTCGTGGGCAATTTACTTGTCTTGGGAACGGCGGCGGCACTCACCGCCGGGTCGGGCAGCATCCATCTCCCGAAGGCAGCCCCCGGGATGGGGCTGGCTGTGCCTCCGCGGAGGAGGCCGACGGGGAGGAGCGGGCACGCCCCGCTGTCGCGTAGACGGCGGCGGCAGGAGCGGGTGGGTCGGATTGGGAGGGGCTCCTGGAGCGCGTTTAAACTCGGCTCCTCTCCCACACCCCCGCAGATTAGGGACGGGAAGGTGGGTAACAAGTGTACAGCGACCCGGGGCGTGGGCGAGCCGGGCGCTCCTGCTCCATCCCTTCGGTCGGGCCGCGGTGGGCAGCGCCACCCTCTCCTCGCCGCGGGGCGGCCGCGCCGTGGCTGAACGTGCGTCTCTCTCCCGTGCCGGCCGCCACTTCTCCAGACACCGCACCAGGCTGCGGGACAGCCTTTCAAATTCACTATCCCGGAGTCGCTGGACCGCATCAAGGAAGAGTTCCAGTTCCTCCAGGCGCAGTACCACAGGTGAGCGCCGACGGGCCGCCATGGGACTAGGGGTTACCGCCCCGTCCCCGGCCGGGCGCGGGAGCTGCACCGAGCGGGCGCGGCCAGGCGGTGGCGTCGCGGCTGAGCCTCGCCGAGGGGTCCGGGCGGGCCGGTGGCGGGCGGTGCGGTGTCGGGGGACACCGCGGGACGGGGCGTGCAGGCCAAGGTAGCGCTGCCCGGGTAGCTGCTGAAGGGCGGTATTTTCGAAGCTGAAGTGGTTCAGCACCTGTATGCACTTAAATAAAACCCCAAACAACTTAGTATTTGTTAGGGATTTGTATATGAAGAGATCTTTCCAGTGTATCGGGAGAAGACCTGTTCAAATTCTGTGGAACGTCATGTTAAGGTGGCTACTTCTCATGTTCAGCACCTGTATGCACTTAAAAAAAACCCAAACGACTTAGTATTTGTTAGGGATTTGTGTATGAAGAGATCTTTCCGGTGTATCAGGAGAAGACCTGTGCAAATTCTGTGGCACATCATGTTAAGGTGGCTACTTCTCATGTTTGCTCATTTGTGTGTGGTGTTAATGCAAAGAGTACCGCCAGCGTCTCCTGCTTTAAAATGCTAGGGAGGATTGTTAAAGTACACAAGTACTTTGAGTAGTTACACGAAGTTCACGTGAAACCATGGAAGCCGTGGGATGCGCTCCTCCTTGCTGTGCTGGCCTCCAGAAATTCTTGGGGGGTGTGTACTTGCTTCTGAGATCTCTTCAGAGATAGAGGGTACCGGTTCTTTCATTCCCTCGGCTACCGGCGTTAAGAGGCATTAATCTTCCTGAAGTTTGTACTTATGTGCACCTGCAATATTGGTAGATAAGTAAAAGCTTCGCAGGTTTCCTAGTTAGAAATTGCATGGTTTTGATTAGACTTTTTTACCCTTTACCTACGATACTGTAGTCTTACCAAAATTCATTAACTTTTTAAAGGCATAATTATGTAAGAAATTATGTAAATTTTAAGCATTCGATATCACAATTGTGAGTGAAAAATGCTGGCTTGCATGCAAACTGTTCCATAGGATGCTCATTAGTATCAGAAAAAAAAAACAGACAACAAACCAAAAACACCAGAACAATCCAAACCCTAAATCAGTTTGACAGAAAACAAGGGAATGTTGAGGCTCTCAGTGAAAGTAGTCAGAATTATATTGCTGTTTGTGATGAGACGTGCAAATGCCAAATGCAACTTATTTTTGTTTATGAAAACAAAAATAGAAAAGAAACTTTCTAGTAAATAATAGGCAGAGTTACTGAATTCCAAGTTGTGGGCAAGGTAGCATTTGTTAGAGTGTACTTAAGGTAAGAATTATACTCAAGTTGTAACTGTAAAAGTGAATGGTGTTACTTGGCAGTAATTTAATAAACGGTGTGTACACATAAATGCCTCTATCTTACTAGTTTTACTCCTGGAAAGTACTTTGGAGAAATTCAGATCCCATTGTACTTGAAAGTTGTAGCACTTAGTAGCAGCTCTTTGTCAAAGCATGAAAAATGGATATGTTTAGGTTCTGAACGCAGTTTGGGCCTCCTATAGCACCCATGAAATGCCTTTTCAATTTCTTCTGCAGCTGTTGTATTTAAAGTATAATTTAAGTTTTTTTCTCTGTGTTGCAAGTTAGTTTATGAAGTTTTTTTAATTCGTGGCTTCTGTCAAAATACAAGTAGAATGGGTAGATGTGAAAACAAATGACAGGAGTTACATTGAAGTATGATCTGTTTTGTAGCCTTAAATTGGAATGTGAGAAACTGGCAAGCGAAAAGACAGAAATGCAGAGGCATTATGTAATGGTAAGTATATTTGTTTTATATTTATTTCAGTTAATATCTCCTAATACAATGGAAGTCAGAATAAGAAAATTATGTATTCTCATTTATTTGCAGTATTATGAAATGTCGTATGGATTAAACATTGAAATGCACAAACAGGTAAGGCATTTTGTTTTCT
Organism: Pithys albifrons albifrons; assembly: GCF_047495875.1. NCBI lineage: Eukaryota > Metazoa > Chordata > Aves > Passeriformes > Thamnophilidae > Pithys > Pithys albifrons. Next base: position 74,282,793 of record NC_092497.1, on the reverse strand, counting down.
AAACCACAAAATCTGCAGTTTGTCTGGTGCATTTAAATGTAACTGTGCAGTTTATGTTCAGATGATTGAACATGTCTGAACATATGAACATAAGTGTGAATCAATAACCTAATTTGTAGCCGTGATAAGTAAAGCTTGACCTATCTCTTCTCAAATGTGGTGTAGAATAAGCAACAAGGCCTTTTTGGTATTGGTCCTGAAAGACATTGGCATAAGTAGAAAAGGTCTTGTGTCTGTGGTTTTAAAAATATAATTCAGTACTTTACAAATTTAGGGATTTTTGGGGAAGAGCGGAGTTGTTTTTCTTTATTTAGTGGTAGAGGCTCTGATTTGTAGAACTGATTTTATGCCTGTGTAGCTATGTAGCAATAGCTGCTCAAATCTCAAATGAAGAGATTATTGTCTTGGAAAGCTCTAGTTATGACTACAAGTTTGCAAGTTCCCATAAAATTCACACTTTTGGCCACTGTAGTGGTGAATAAAAAGAGTATTGAACTGGAACAAGACACTAAGGACCTCATAAGAGAAAAAAAGCTAAATGATTGCTCAGCCCAGAGGACCCTCAATTGAGTAGTCATTGTCTGCCAATAAAGCATTAATGGCAGTGTGTAAGTATTCTGTAGATATGCTGACATTCACTTTTTCATCAAGATGCTAGTACAATAAGTCTTTCAGAAATCGATGGCCTCTTAAAAAAATTATCATTAGATGAAGTTGCACAGTTGGACACATTTCAAAGTGCAACAATACAATTCTTTCTTGGTGCATATGTGCTATTTCATCTAAAACTCTTGTTTCATTAAATTAAAGAGCATGGCTGACCGGCGAGGGCACAGTGAAGAAATTGATTAGTTCAGGCTTCAGATCTTCAGTATATTCAAAGACACCCATTAAGCAAGTGAATTACAGAGTTGAATTTTGCTTTTGTAACTCTTCACTCATTGATTTTTTTGTTTTGTTTTCCCCTAAAAATATTATATTTGAAAAGGTTGCATTGTAATTTCAAGATAACTTTCTGTTTGCAAAGCAGAGTAGATATGATTTTGATTTTTAGAAGTATACTTTTTTCAATCCAAAATGCTATTAAAAAAGAAGTATCATGACGTCTTTTTTTTTCCTTTTTTTCTAGAAGTAATGCGCCGAATAGATAGATGGAGCAGCTAGCACAGTGTTTTGCTTGGTTCTCTGTTGTAGCTTAAGTCATTTTTCTTTGTCTTGTGTTTTAGAAGAATGTAAATTTTTCTTTGTGGTGACTTTTCCTGGTTTTGTGATTTGGAGTTTTTTTTCTTGGATTTATTCTTTTTAGCAACTTCTTGGCACACAGTAACCTGTGAAAAAGCCAACATCTGTATAGGAAGCTCATTTCCTGCAAAATGGATGATATTTTCAGAAGATGTTTGAAGAGAATTTGTGACTTCAGTCAGTGTAGTAGGAATTAAATTTAGATAAAATCAATTAATCCAACAAGATTAAAGTGTGTGAGAAATGAGGTTTCCACTTTAACCTTAACATATGTGTATTGTAAGGGTTTAATGTTCTGTATGTACAGCAGCTATAATTATGTACCCATTAGACAGTGATACTTCAAAAGCTTCTAAGATTTATGACAGCATTATACCTATAGTTCTCAATGGGGAGAGGAATGCATGCTTGCTCTATGTATGCTATTAAGAAAAGAATAATCTTTTGAATGCATAAGGACATTTCTGTGTCTATGAGTCTCAGATACCATTCTTTTACATGTTAAGTAGTTCTAATTTTTGATAAAAGTATCACCTTTATGTTAAAGATTTGATTTAGATACCTGCAGTGAGTGTGCCAAATGATGTTGCAGTTCAGTGTGTAGGTGGTCTTAGATTACAGAAAACAAAAAAAAGCCCAACAATGACATTCTTCTGAATTTCCACCACATAAGTTCTGAGGAGGCTTTTGACAGATAGTAATCATAATTCTTATTAACTGGTGAGGTCTACCCCCAAGGGTGTAGCCAGGCTCAAATTGATGCTTTTTGCTGGCTGATCACCAGCATGGCCTAAGTGCTCATTATGTTGTAGACAGGGCCTTTGGAGCTCTCATTACGGTTGACAGGAATTCTCTCTAGGGGAAAACTGGGCATTAGCTAGACTCCTGACAGGCTGAAATTATTCCTGCTTTATGGCTTATAACCAAATGCTAGCAAGGCATCATCAGGGGACACAAAAAATTGTCATTTCTGACAACATCTTTGTTACTGGAAAGTGCAGTGATGAGGAAACTTTTCTCTGAACAGGCTTTAACATTTTTAAGGCTTGCCTCCTATTTGGATGTTGCATTTGCTCTGTGTGAAGCCCTTCAGACTCTTTGGGCTGCTGTTTGCAAAACAAAAAATTACACTGCAGCAGTGTTTATTTGTGGAGTGTAGTGTGCATATCACTGTTAAGATAAAGTCACTTATATACAATGAAGTAGTTGCAGTCAGCCTGCATATAAATGAAAAGGTTGAGTTCTTGTACTGGTACAGTTGTATCAGCCATTCCATCTTCATTTAATCTAGTAATCTATTATAATTTGACTAAAATAGGGTTAATCAGCACCTGAACATGGCTATAAACAGATTTAACTGCAATTAACTTTCCACGCACAAACAGCGGTACAGCTGTACTGTACTGAGCTTTCAACTTGACTATGTTGCATTTAAGTCCAGAAATGGCCATGGTAAAGGCTTCCCTCACTACTTCTAGCTTTGGCACTTTGTGATGTTTAATTGCATAACTGGGTGCTTAAATCGAGGTGCTGTTGCATTTCAACCTATTGGCTGAAGTGTTCAGAAAATAATCTTTCGTACATATTTGTGGCGGTTTTGTATTTGGTTTTGTTTGTTTCCTTCCATCTTCCTTCTTTGTGGGGTTTTTAAATCCCTTAATTAAGCATTTCAAGTGTGATTTCTTAGGAGGATTGATCTATGTGGACACTTCTACTGTTTTCTTAAAAATTATTTTAAAGTGAATATTTACTGACTAATTGTTGCATTCCTGAAACAGAAACAAGCAGCTGAGGATGTATTTAATTAAATGTAGGTTGATTTAGATATTGTTTTCACATGCATCAAGAAAGAAGAATGAGTAAGAATGTTTTGTGTAGTCTTAAGTTTCTTTTCAGTGTTACACTGTCCAGGTGAAATTTTCCCCACTGTGACATCTGTGGTAGACAAAGCAATGAACTACTATTGCCAAGATGTAGAGTTGGTTTGATGTTAAAAAATGCTGCTGTACTTAGTGTTGCTGCCCTTGGCTCTTAGGGCAGTGCATCTTAATTTTCACCAGCTCTGCCTACATTTTCTGTCACAAGTCAAAAGTTTTCCTGTGCATTTAATACCCAAGTTATTTAGGTGTGCAAGATAATCTTCTGTTCATTGGCAGGCAGCCAAAGAAAAAATAATTCGTCAGGTCTGAACCAACCGACAGACTTATAATCTTTTACGGTGTCTGGGTTTCTGCTATCCCAACAGTTACAGAAGGGTTTCCTGCTCTTTGGGTGGATTATTTTGATCTCTCTGACCTGCCTGGAGTCAAACCTGTCATTCAGTACCTTGCCAGTTGTAGAAAAGTACACAAACTCCAAAGCTGCATTGTGTTGATCAAATGTACAAGAGTTAAATGTCTGGTTTAGCCTGGGCTGTTTTGTGGAATCATTTCTAATACTTTACATCAAAGGATAGAATGTTCTAATGATAGCTCATTAGAACATTGGTCTTCAGGAGTGGGTTAAATAGGAGGGAATTAAGGAGCTTAGTTATCTCTCTACAGCTTCTGAGTAGGATGGCTGTGCTGCTGAAAGGGATTTAATGATAAATTAAATTTTCTTTTTTTCTACTATGGTTTAATTATTGGAATGAAAAAGTCTTTAAGGTTTTGGTGATGTGCAGTGAATGTTTCAAGAGCCTTTTACAGTTGGCATGACCACATAAGACATGCAAAAACTGGTTTTATTTTGAAGAAACAATGATAGGGTTGATTGTGACACCATATTTTTCACTCAAAAAATTGTACTTATTCTACAAATATTTGTTTTCTAATGAATACAGTCTTGCCAGATGTGTAGCCATTTCAACCACTAGAGTTGCCAGTTTGAAAAGGAGGAAAGGTTAGAGTAATGATATCAACTTTTTGGACTTTTGAACCATGTTTCAAGCTCAAGGCCAGCATTATTTTTAAGGAATTATCTGACAGATTGAGGGCACTGTGAAATAAATTTCCATGCAGCTTTTAAATACTCATGTTGTCAGACACCATCTATTATGCCAACTCCATTGTATATATATGCCAATTACATTGTATACAATGTAATTTGAAAGTGTATCACTGTGTAAACACTGTACATATGTTAAGTACTGTATGATCATCTCTCACTTGACATGGTCTACTAGATTTCAGGTTCCTCAGTGAAGCCACCAGAGGAGAGAGAAAAGGGATTCCTACCAGATACATTGTTAAACTTCCTTTGCTTTCCTATAACTTGTATTGCCACGTTTGTTGATACACTTCGTGTATGGGTTCAAGTGGAGGGAAGCAAAAATAAAGTTCTGGTAATTTTTGGGTAGGAAGAACAGTGAGAGAGATGATGCTGTGTGAATGTGCAGTAGCCTTCTGTCACAACAGAATCTGTGGGGAAAGCTTAACAGTTTTCTTCCTTCTGCTGGTTTTTATGTCAAATCAAGTGAAGCATTTGAACTGCCTTTCTTTCCTCTCTCTATTTAAGTTTTTGTAGCAAAATGATACAATTTAAGTGTCTCCTGTGCAAAAATGGAAGATAGGATCTTTTAGATTTCATAGATACCTATTGGCACACAGTAAAAGCCTTTAAAACAATTTTGGGTTAATTGTTGCTTATCAGAAGACTGCACAGTACTTGTTACTTGTAATAGGTTTGAATAGAACTAATGAGATTATCTTTCCATTTAGGGCAAGATTTAGGAATATATAATGGTAATTATGTCAAACACTACTATCTTCATCTTCTGCATCACACTTATTAGTTGGACTCTGAGTGGTGTTATTTGAACAATAGTAGTTGCTCACATAGTTCTGTTCAGAAAAAAGGAAAAAGAAAGGATGACAGGGAGAATTCAAGATTTTTTCAGTCTTTATATGTCAACACAGCTAGTTAAACAGATTAGTCCTTGTGATTACTTACGCCATGACTTTTAAAGTTCTTCCAAATTGGTCCCATGTTCAACCTGAACTGGCATCCTGTGTTCTAGTGAGCATCAAATTTGTATCTTGAATGTTTTTATAGAGGTAATATTGTGTGACATCTCAGGGTTACACTTTCCAGTGTTTTACCTACCCTTATTGTGAAGGATTTTATCCATCACTGGCTGGTAATTTGCCTTTCTGCACTGGTGACCGTTGCTTGCCTTTTGTTCTTCTATTGTGCACTTCTAAGAAGCTGACTTAGTCTTCTCCATAATCACCTCTTTGTCAGCAATGAGATCTCCACTCCTCTTAATCCTTCTCTTGAAGCTAATCAAGTCTAACTTCTACCTGGTACAATGTGTGCTCTGATTGCCAGATGGTCTTACTGGTGTCACCTAATGACTTGGTCCACTTTCGCAACATCTTCTTGCCAAACAAGGGGAACAGAAAGGGGAATTATTTCAGTCAGCCAGTTGGTTACAGTGATAGTACTGCATCCTACTACTGTAGTCTTCATTAGCAGGCGGAGGTGGGCCTGATGTGTATTCAACTTGTTCTCCAGTACACCTGTGCCTTCTTCTGCAAAACTGCTTTCTAGTGTGTTTCCACCCTTTCTGTTCTGTTGTGGGAAGAAGTTTATCCCAGATGTAGCACAAACCACAGTCAGCCTTCGTTTGCTTTAAATCTGGTTTGTACTATCTTTATTTGATGGCCCCTGGTTCTCGGAACAGAAGCTGCTGATGCCTAGCTGCATTTTCAATGAAGTTGAAATGTAACACATCCTGTAACCCATCTGTTTTGACTCCTTTTCAGGTTTGGCAGGCCCAGTCTAAACAGTTGTGTAACTTTCCTTGATGATCTTCCTTGTTTTTCCTCTCAACCTTTTTAATTTTTAACTTGGTCTTTGTAAATGAGTGGACTAGAACTATGTGTAGGTGCAGCCTAACAATATTTATAACATATTTCTATTTCCTGGATTTTTTTTGTTTGTTCATTTTCTTATTTTTTTTATTTTCTTCTTCTATAAAGTTTCCAAGTTTTTGCTTTTGAATGCCATGAAATGATGAACTGCTGGAGTTGCCTTCTGCATTTGATTTCTTGCTCCTGAATGATAATTGTAAGCTCAGAAGCCATCATTTTACATGCCTGGTGATGTCTACTCCAAGCATGTATAAATTTATATACAATTCTTTTAATTGCCAATTTAGACTTTGCAGGTATCTTTGTAGTTCTTCAGCCATTGTTTTTATTTTCTTATGGAATAGAGTGCTGTATTTCTATTTCCTTGTAGCCTTTGTATTTTCTTTCTTTCTAGTTCTTTTATGGAGCAAGTTTTCTTCCTCACTGCTTGCTGTCTTTTCCAGGCTGCACTGCTGATCATATTAAGAGATTGCAGCAAAGGTCCCTGTGAAATTTCACCAGTGAACTGTTTCTGGCATAGTGCTGAAGGTGATTGAAAGGTAGATTAGAGCTTGCTGCAATTGAGTTTAATCTTAACCAAACTCTAGTTTAAGTCAGGTTAGGCTTAAAAATCAGTTATTTCATGAGGTGGTCTCTTTAACAGAGAAAGGCCTAGTGCTCCACAGATTTGGGTACTTAAAAAAACAACCAATCAAAAAAACCCCCAAACCAACAAAATAAAAACTTAAAATACTATGAACTTATGAAATAATGCTATAAACATTTTTCCACTCCAATTTCAATTGAAAATATTGTGATTATATTTCCAAGGTAGATTATTCAATATTGTTTCCCTAAGTTTATATGGATCTTGACACAGCATCAGGGTGGGCTGTTTGTGTTTCCTTGGTTTAAGTGTTAAGTATTATTTCAGTTATTGGCAAGCCTAGTTATAAAATACACTTTCAAGAAGAGGAAAATCAGTTTAAGAAATTAATCCATTTTTTAGGTTTCACTGAACTTTTTATAATGATGGTATTCTGTGGCTAAAGAGAAACTGCAGGGCATTTACGAAAAGTTTGATACTAATTGGGAATTGGCCAAATTGCTCCCACCTTTTCTTTACATTCTTCAGATGTGTGAAGAAATTAGCACTGATGATTAAATTAAAGAATAAAATTCTTTAAAGAGTGTGGGGTAAACTTTGTGTCAGGGCTGCTTATCTGAAAATATTTTGTAATTTTTACATGGTCTGAAAAGCTGACTATCCTTTTTGGCTATGTGATAACAAAGTGGAAAACTGGGGTTAATTTGTGTTTTACTGTAAGACTTCTTAGTTGATTTGTGGGTTTGGATTTTTTTCCTCCCTCTTCTCCAGCAGCATGGATTTTTTTTTTTCTGTTCAGTCTTTTTACTCTTGAAATTCCTCTTGAAGCTTTTTGATGTTCGTGTAAACAGTTGGTCAAAGCAACTTACTTGTAAGGTGACCAGTCAGTGTATTGACAAGAACAGACACAATAGAAAACTGTGTTAGGAGTTAAGCCGTTGGGATTTGCAGTAAATATATTACAGAACACAAGTGAATTGCTGATACTGCTTGTTTAGCTGTTTGCAAGGGCAATGGTAGTATGGATTTTTGAATTAGAAGGGAAGGACTGTTCTTTCTCTTGTGCTGGAACATCTAGTTTATGGCTGAGGATAAAATTGATTCAGAGAACAAAATGCTGCCGTCTGTATTTGTGCCATTTTAAAGCCTTCTATAGATTAGCAAGCAAAAACAAAAGATAGCTTTCAGTTTTGGTGAAGGGAGGAGTAAGAATGGGTATGCTTGTTCAGCTGCATCTTGATTGGGTATTAAGTCTATGAGGGGACCTGCTTTTTTTAGGTCAAGAAAAAGAAAGGACATCTGAAACTTGGGTGGGTTTTATGATGTGTGGAAATCTGGCTATTTATGAATTTGTTTCCTAAGTGTTCTAAATCTCCTGAATTGCTGTGCTTTCTGCTTCATGATTTGATGATCTCAACTTTAGGTATTGAAACTTGAATTAAGTCCCTGAGGGGAAGGGATAAAAACTCAAAAATTTCTTGGGGAAAAATAACTTACAGAAAGATCGTTCTTTTGACTGTTGCCACAATAGTTTGCATTTACAACAAAGTTCATTTTGTTGAAAGAAAAAAAAGCTAAAACTTTTATTGCTGTGCAAGTGTGAGTTTGGGTGTAAAATTCAGAATTTCTGTTTTTCTACCTGGTTATAAGGTTTCCAGCCATTACTTTGCAGATAACTAGCTGTGGCCTCAAATGGTAAACATAATTTGCCAGCTAAGCAAAAGCAAAATATTCAACAATGTGATGCATTTCAATTGTTTCTTTGAACTGAAATATGAGCTGTAGAGTCACATCGCTAGAAAGGACTTATGCCTCCGTGTTCTCCTAGCAGGATCGGCAATATCAGTGTCATTGCTGATAGGGTGCTTGTACGATCTTTTAGCAAAGACTTAACAGTAGTGGCAAGTTCTTCAGGTAGCAGATTGCTTTTATGTTCTTGCTGTTGAAGTGCTTTGTCAGTTACAACTTCAGTCTTTTCTGTTGCAGCTTCAGCTCTTTGCTATGCATTTTCTTCACCCAGAAAAAGGAGAACAAATCATTCCCCTGCCTTCCAGAACCATGTTGCACACCTCTAAGGTCGAGTGTTCATTCTCTGAATGTTGTTGCCCACCTGAAGTACAGTGCAGTACTCCAGGGGAGGAAGTGCAGTGGTGAATAGCACAGAAGGTTTGCTTAGTGTATGGCTTACTGCAGTGGTAATCTTTTTTGCAACAGTTTATTAATGACTTATGTTTGACTTTGTTGCACTGTGACCAAAAGATTTGTCCAAAGGCCCATTATTTCCTTTTCCTTTATGTTCCTGTCTAGATATGCTGTGGACCTTTATCCCTATTCTTTTGTAAGGGGGGTACTTTTAATTTAGATGATCAGTGGAGCATAGAAGAGTGGGAAAGTATGTGCTGGGAAACTAGGCAGAGTAGTATACAAAGTAACTGTATAACACTAGATGTTCTTCATTATCAAGGCCATGTTCCTATCTGACTTGGCTACATGCGTGGGAACACAATGGTGAAGGTTGTACGAGGGGGTGGGAAGCTAATCATGGGAGGAAGAATAGGTGGGCAGGGGTCTTATGACCACTACTCAACAGGCAAGCATGCGCAGATGGTTGCCACTTATGTAATTAATAGGAGGCAGTGTTTGGCTGCCTCTCAGGCATCACCTTACACTGCGTACTGGCCCTACACAGTATAATGGACCGCTGATAAATAGGAACACTGGGAGTGGGGGAGCTGAGCAACACCCATCCTTCCACCAAGCCCGTGTTAGCTCCTCGGGAACGCCCACTAAGCATGGATGGCGTCCAGCTTCTGCCATCCTGGTAGTCCTGGCCTGTCTGCTCAAGTAAGCCAGAGATAGGAAGCAACTGCTGCAGCATCAACTGTATTTCAACTATACTGTATCCTTTTGTATCCTTTAATTAAATTTTTAAGTATTTTATTCTTTCTATTCTCTTTTGTATGGCGTATTAAGTAATTTATCCTTTTTAATTCTCTTTTGCTAGTTCTTATTGCAATAAATGCTGCTTTTGGTATTTTAAGACACTGACTACCTTTATTCCGGACATGTATCCAAAATGAACTGTTATACCTTTTTACTTTGCAGGCCATTTTTCCATTCACTGCAAAGTGAGTTCTGGAGTTATTCTCCAGCATAGTCTGTCTTTCTCAGCTTGAAACTCTGCAAATTAAGGATTAGGGTAAAGGAAGAGATTTTTATGCTTGTTAGTAGGAAATACTGAAAAATACTGAACCTATCATGCATGCAGAACTTCTTAATTTGCAGAAGAATTTATCCATACATGGTTTAATAATCAAGCAGTTTTGTCCTTGGTAGCATGAAGGTTTAGATGAGCTGTGCTGTTAGTGTTGCTCCTGACAGTGCTATGAGTGTCAAATTCTTATTGAAGATGTTAACATCATCTGCTTCCTTTTCCATTATTACTTCACCTTTTTTTGGCTTTGCATAATTTTGGTATTTACTACTGAAAAATACTTCTGAGCTGTGGTTTATATTTCTGTTTCACTTAAATCTTTATGAGTAAGAGGCTTTCTTTTTAATGCCTCAAATTTGGTGAATAGTAATTAAGCTTGAGTATCTCTGCTATTTCATTTGATGTGTTCTGCCTGTGAGGCACAGCTAGGCTCTTTTATAGATTCCAGTCCTCTTGATTTTTGAGGTTCCACAAGGTGTCCACCAGCTCCTCAGTCTTCACTAATGTGCTCTTTGTATTTTATCAGACCTAGCCATTATGAAGATGTTTTATTTGGAACCCTCTCACCTGTTCTTTTGCTGTTTAAGCTGCATGCAAAAAAAATACTGACTTTCTGGCTTTCTTGGTGTCCCTTGACCATATCTTTCCTTTTCTAATCGAGGGAATCAAACCTTTGACTATTACAACATGTAGGGCAGAAGCTTTGCTATAGCTGTTTGTTACTAGTGGCATATATGTGCTTGTGCTGTATATGTTTCTGCTGCCTCACTGGACCTGGTTTCCACTTCATGTATTCTTTCCTGTTTGTATGAAGTCAGTGCAGAATTAGAGGTTTGGTCTCTTTGCACAATTCTAGCCCTCCCATTTTTCCTCAGTCCCTTTTACATTCTCAGATATAGTAACTGTCATCCATGTCCTTAGTATTGTATCAAAAAGAGAATGTCCTTTCTGCATAATGTCATTTTATCTCCCTCCTCAGTAACAGGTCCTGTAAAGCTTATCTTACCCTAATGATCTTTCCTTCTCTCCAGTTTTTCTGGCTTTATATTCTTTCCTCCTTTCATGATCATTATATAAACTCTGCAGTGGTTGCAGTCTTAATTTTTTTTTTCTATTTCAACAGTTTCAATCAGCTCATATCTATTAGAATGGAATTTAGATGGAGTCTGCTATTTTTTCTATTCTATAAATAAACCACACAAAGCCAAAACTAAAAAAACCCAAACAACAAAAAACCCAAACCAAAACAAACAAAAAAAACCAAACAAGAACAAAAATTAAGTGAGTGAGAAACTTATGTCATGTTCCTGAAGTTTTGGTGAAAGCTTTGCAAACCTTTTTCCCACGTGGTAAAAATATCCATTATTTTCACCTTCCTTCCAAATCCCATGTGGTGGGTGGCTGCTGCTAGTTGCTATCAAAGGAGTTTTCAATCCTCTTAACTTGTTAATCATTAGTGTTCACCTGATGGCACCTAAAACATTTATATGAACACTTTTTTAAGGCCTTAAATTGTTTTTTTTCTTGTTAGATTTTTGTAACTGAGAAGAAAATGTGGTAGTTATTGAAAAATGGGGAAATTACCTTTCGGATACAATAGCACATGTGACTGAACAAGTAAGCATAATTTGGTAGTTATATATCAAGTCCTGGTTGATTTCCTGCTCCCCTTATTTTAGGACTTTGCCTTAATGTATCTCTTTTGTTGCATGGCATCCTTATTGTTCTAGTGAAGTCCTGATCCTAGTTCTACTATGGTCTTATTTGAATGTTGATAAGGGCTGAGTCCTGACTAGTTGTTTTGTTATTGACTTGCATACTGGAAACGTATGTACTTGGTTTGAGAAACTTTATGCTCTAGTTTTTAGAAACTCTCTGGTTTCAGGTGCTTCTGCTAGATAAGAACTTGGACTTTCTATTGCCATCCCAGTAAAATAGCTCAATGTGGCAAGTGCTGAAAGGATATAGGCAGAAATTAGAATATGACTTGTGGCAGTGAGAGAAAAATAGGAAGTAGTTTTAAAATAATGTTCTAAACTAAATGAAGAGTCAGTCAACAGGGCTCTTTTCTGATAGGAGTGCAGATATACTGCTTTTTATGCCTCCTTTCAACTTCTGTTCTCTTTGTTTCATTGGTATTGTGTAGTGCAGTGTTTCTCAGTTGCCCAGAATAAATGAAGTTCCTAATGTCCTCAAGGGTAGTAGTGCAAAGTGTGCTGGATAATTTTGGAGACCCCTGCATCTAGATCATGGTAATAGCACATAGGAGTGTAATCCTGTGAGAAGAGGGGAACTCATCTGATAGCTTATTGTTTCTCCCAAAACTTTCTGCTTCTGTCTTGGTTCTCCTGGTGCTTTGGACTGCTCTTGTATTGGATAGATGTCTACTGCAAGTCTAGTTAACTTGCTGATGTAGCGTCTTCTAAGCTGACCCTTTCCCACCTTTTTATAGTAATTAGTTTTCTTCCTGACTAGTTGCTGAGTTGTTGGATAAGTCTCCAAATGTCTTCAGTGTGGTTCAGAGAAAGTGTGCTTCTGAAAGCAACGGTGGCAAAGACCTCTTCTGGATTGGAGTCAGCCACTGACTCACTCAGTAGCTCATGGAATCTAAATGAAGCTGGGGACTGTGTGTGCTGGAAAACAGCTTGAAAGTAATACAAAAGTGTGTGCTTACTTCAGAGATTTAAATACTTCTGTATATATTGAAAGGTAGCTGAGCATGGAACTAAGCAATGAAACTAAAACTTGGATAAATGCACCTCTTGTAGTTGAGAGCACTTGAGCAAGATGGGCTGAATTTGGGTTAAAGGAGAAATGTGGTAACTGTCCTGTTTAGCCAAGTTTAAGAAGAGACTTGACATAGTGAAGATATGTGAAAGGAGCACTTTGACATCCTGACAACAGAATCTTTGTTGCCAGTTGGCTTTCTTTCAACAGAATTTACAGCTGTAAATGGCACGGGCAGTACAGTGGTTCATTGAAAGTTACACACAGCCTCTCTCTATTATTATGGAACATTGAAATTAGACATCTGAAATATATCCAGTCACTTGAATGAAATCCAAACCTATAGAAGATATTTGGCAAGTGTAGCTGTTGTCTTGTGCATCATATGTAGCTTAGAATGTGACCTTTCTGTAATTTAAATTCACATTTAAGAAGATCTGATAAATGCAGTTTAGGTACTGAATTAAAACCCAGTTAATTTCACTTTGGAAACTACCATTCTGTGGCTTTATTGTTTTGAGTTTTTATTCTGTTTATATTTCTGCTACTTCTACCTCTCTCCATTTCCACTTGTAATATGGTGGTGTTTTGTGTTTTATCATTGCTAAAGAAATGCCAATTTTTTGGGATCTTTTCATGCCTGTCTTCTGGGATTTTAATATCACCTTGTGGGTGACTGATATCACAGTTTAAATGAGTAGTACAAATTTGGGGCAGAGGTAAAGCTTTATTTGTTTATGATGCCTCTTGCTAAACTGACAGTTTACACCCAAAATACAGAGATCTTTCCTGTTGCTGAAGTGAATGCTACCCATTGCTGCTTGTCAGATTGAATAATAAGAATCTCTTGAGAAGAAACCCTCCCATTCTCTCCTATTGGTGACAATATTAGTGACAATTTAGAATATAGAATATAGTTTGAAAGCAAACTTCCACAGTTTGTCGCAGGGTAGTTAATGTGGTGGTAAAGGGGAGATGAATGTGTTTACTTCAGTGAGTCTGTTACTCGGGAGGCCTGTAAATTTGATTGGCTGCTGCAGTTCTTCTGGAACCATTGGATTTGAGACCAATAGAAAGATAAGATATCCAATTACCCAAATGATTTGCAGCGTTAGGCAACGTTGTCATGGAGACGTGAGTTGGAAAAACTTAAATTTTAAGCAATAAAATAATCTTAGAGCACATCTGGGAACAAGAAAATTTGGCACTGGCACTTACCTGAATTGAATCTTAGCTTGACACACTGTTGTTTGACATTGATGTACCATAGGGCCCTAACTCTTAAAATGGTGTGTTTGTTTTGGTTTTTTTTTTCCTTTTGCAGCCATTGCCAAAACGGAATGGAGTGTATTAATTTTAAATAAAAGAGCATTCATAATATGTGCATATCTCAGTGCTCAACTTGGATTCAGTAACTCAGGAATAGCACAGTTCACAGAATGCTAGCTTTAATCATTTGAAGCTTTTGACTGTTTTGACTGTTTAAGTTTTGAGATTTAATTATAACTCCAACATCACCTCATCCCAGTTCTTAGTGATGAATTTTTGGAAGTGCTAGAGTATTTCTATAGCAAGTTTTAACAAAGAATGCAGAAAGCTAACCACGGTGAAATGTTTTTTTTTCTCTAATTGCTCTGTGAGTGTGTGTGCCTTTTTTGATTTGAAGATCTTGAGCACAGAAAGAATAAAAGTTACATTGTGTAAGTGTACTGCTTGTTTCAGTGATTCTGCTATAAAAATGAAACTACTAAACGGACACTAAACTTTAGCACAAGACTTACATACACACATGCGATTTCTTACTATGTTTCAAAAGTCTTTGAATGATTTCTGTTTGAATGATGTTTGAATGATTTCTGTCTGGGAACAGGGATTAAAAAAATGGGCAAGCATGTCCCATAAAGAGGGCTTTTATCCACATGTCTGTTGGACAGATAGAGATGAAAACTGATCTGAGGTCAAGCCATTTGCAGCATTCTCATAGGCTTAAATTTTCTTTACACCCCCACCACAGATAATCTCAAATGATTTAGTAATGACCAAAAGTGCAACATTGACCTTTCCTCCCCAGTGGATTACTGTGTTACATGCTGTAAATGGCAGGAAGTCCATTTTGTCCTTCCAGAAAAAGTTCAGTGTTGTACTTGGCTTTCTATGTGCTGAAAATGTAAACGGAAGCGGAGTGCTTAAGAATTACCTTCTAGAGCTTTCATGAATGTAATTTGACAGTATATTTCTTTCTGTGTATCGAAGGGTGATTCTCTTGATTATTTTGCTTGAAAGGAATGAATTAGGACATGCTTTTTGTTATCATCAGAACTTTGGTTTTCCTGCTTTACTTTAATCATGTTGCTTCTACGCTATATTTTTCTCAATTTAATTACAAATTTGATTCTAAAAATTGGGTCAAAATAAGAGAGTAAATAAAAATGCAGTAAATGAGAATACATAAACCCATCCTTAAGAACTGGTAAAAGAGCACTTTCAAATCTGATCTTTGTGATTCTGGAAGTTCAGAATAATGAGCTTCTGACATACACAATGGACATTTTTAGCTGAGCATTGCTTTGTAAAATAAGGTCTGGATACCTTTGAAGAGTCTCAGCACTAGTTCTTGAGCAGCTGTCTCAGCTCCACGATTACTAAAACTAATGTGTTTTTGTAAGACTCAATTTTTGCCTTAAATCATCGTGGATTCTATAGCTAAAATTATGGCTGGGACATGTATTAGTAGGCACTGATTGGAGCAAAACCAAAATTATTACTCTTGAAACCTCTGAAACTGAAAGGTGATTAACTAATTTTCCTCAAACAAAGTCTGCATTCTTCAGTTATAAGTGAGAATGCTTGTTCCCATTAGGTAGGGCTTCCAGCATTTGTACTTAGAGACACATGGGTGTTTGTTAGGGTACAAAATAGTTTAGATACTTGTATTATACTTCCTTCTTATCATTCCAGTGCAAAAATCTGTACTTTTCAAGAAATCATGTTGATTTAAGTATACTATGTGGTGATTTGGAAAAGTGAAGGCAAAATTATCTGGAATTGACTACTGCAAAGCAAAACACTTCATTACTTTTTTTCTAACAATGCAGAAGGAAAAATTACAGTTCTATATGTAAGCTTTCTTAACTGCTTAGTGAAATGCCTTCTTTAAGTAAGTATTATATTTAGTAACTATTCTGGCTCCTTTGTTCTTTGTCATTATGTTAAGAATTCACTGTACCAAGAGACAAATTAAAGTACAAACACTTGAGTTGGTTAATTCTTGGGTCAAAGCATTTAGGTCCTTGACTAAATGTAACAGAGACAAAAAAATTACTTGAGTGAGGAGGAAAAAAATCCATCAGCTGAATTTTATAAAACGCAGTTGAATTCTTTCATTTCATTTTATAATGATACTTCAGAGAGGAGGGTATCGCTTGAATCAGGGGTCTAACAAGCTTGTCATTTGCAAATAAATCAAAAGACAATCATTACAACAGCAAGAACCAATGAATGATGTAGTTTTGTTATATTTTGTGATGGGTCCAACGCTCAAGTACTCTATTAAAAATGAATGTATTCAAGAGGCTCTGCATTAAGAACACGAACAATTAAGGGCACTTCAGATGCTTTGCTAAGAGCTGCCATAATATTGGGAGGACTTTCATGAGAGATACAGGATTCTGTAGTCTGCTTTACCAAGGAGCCAAAGCACATGGGTGATTAGTCATGTTTGTCTATATTGGAGCAGCTTTCTGCAAAATTTCTTTTGTTTATTCAGTCTTCTGACCTCCCTATATGTCTGCAGATCAACAGTTAGATAATAGTTTTGTTATATTGGGAAGCCTCTAGAAATAGGCCATAAGTACCTTTAAGACTCAGATTCATGAGCCCCAGATCTCGGGGCTTACTCTAATGACACAAGTTACTGATGTCTAGTCTTGATTAATGAAACTCAGAAAGGAGTTTTGCTTTCAAGAATGAATGTGTACACACTGTGTGCACATGTATACTCAAAGGTATTTCACCTTAAAAGGTGAATATCCACTGCCTTTTGAACAGTTAGATTTATATTTAAAGTAACAAATGTTCCTTTTCCTCAATTCTGAAAACAACCTCTTGCAACTCTTGATTGGCAAGATTAGGTGAATTGTGCTTTAAAACCTCACTTTCACAACTTTCTAGACAACAAATATTTAACATGTTGGTGAATAAGAATAGTTTTTACTGAATGTTTGAGGACAGCAAACAGAAGATACATGAAATTGAATCATGGATAAATAATTTTAAGAACTTTATTTACATATGTAAAATAATTCTATTGGGCAAACTGCCTTCTAATGTAAGCAAAGTTTTGTTTTTATGCTTAGAATAGGCATTTCAGTTACTCTTCAGTATAGATGTCTCTTATCTGGCACTTGTAACAATAGCAAGAAATCTCAAAATTGACTTATTTTATGACATGTACATTTAAGTTTACCTAGCACTGTGGATGAATTAAGGTTGCTGCTCATATACAATCATCAGTGATTTCTGGCTTTCATAAAGGCAAACTAAGGTAATTTTTTTTCTGGTCTGATATTAAGTCAGGCATGATAGTCCCGAGACAATAATTTTGAAGTAAGAGTGATGTGGAAAGGGGGAGTGTTGGTTGTGCCCTCTTTTCTAGAATAAAAATAAATTAAAAAAAGTCTAATTGAAATGTGGTGGGACTCGTACTTATCACATGATTCACACGATGCAGCATTCTTTTGTGTTTACTATGAGATGATGTGTGTGCTATGATATTATGGTGTTACTACAGTGAAGCTCAGATATTTGGGACATGGACAGAAAAATCCAATAATATGGACAACTTGCTCATTTTATAGGGTTGGATTTTTTTCTTACACTGACAGTAAGAATAGTTATTGTGTACTTACTTTTGTGTAGGATATACAGGCCACAGAACTTTTCAGTAGATACCAAGTGAGTTTCTTACTTTATTCTTTCCCCTCTGTCACCTGCTATGATTCATTCTGGCTTCTATCCTGAAAAACAAAAATAATCCAGCTGGTCTAGGGCAATTAACATCTTGGATCCTAAACATCTCAGCTAAACATGCCAAGCAAATTGCTGTGTTGCAGACTTTCTTTCCATAGCTGACTTAACCTGTTTTCTGGAGAGACACAGTAGGTATATGGGAAAATGTCCTTAGTATGTGTGATTTGTTTGTTTGGTGGCATGTGTGTTTGGTGGTGTGTGGGGTTTTTTTGTTTGTTTGTTTTGTGGTTGTTGTTTGTTGGTTTTTTTTTTTTTTTTGTTGTTTTGTTTTTGTTTTTTTTTACTTAACAAAAAAGTACCAACAGATTTTGTAATAGTTAAGTCTGATAACTGATAATAATTAAGCTGGTAACTTCATAGTATTGACTTTGCTTTTAGGAATGTAATACTAAAACTAAAGACTACACATGGAATTATTGGTATTTTATAGTCGTGGCCCAAGCAGAATAGAAACAGACCATTATGGTACTCTGAAATGATAGTTGCTTCAGTTTAGAACAGAGATATGTTTACGTTGTTGCAGGGAGGCAAAGGTTTCCTCTAGAGTTACTGTTGCTTCATTGCCCTTATTTAAGGAAAACCTATTTATCCTAGGAAGAAACTATCCCAGAATTGCTTTGGAGGCTATTATTTCTACAAAACTTGAGTGTGTCAAATACCAGGCTTTGGTCAGGTAGAGTGCTTCATGTCACAGAGTTGTGATGTTTTACAAGTCTTGATGATTGATGCTATCATCTATTTTCCTGGTGTCTGACAGAGGTTGGGAAAGAGGTGTTAAAGCTTGCTAATTTAGATCCCAAATCTAAATCTGTCTGCTGAAACATAAAAGGAGAGGTTGGCTTTTGTGTCCTAATTATTGTGTGACTGATCTATAAGGATCATTACATCACAGTGTCTTAAAAAAACCTCAGAATGATGGGGAGCTTCAGGAACAGGCTTGGCAGAAGAGTTAGCAACATTTTAGTTTGATTTCTTTATCTTTACTCAGGTTTAATACATGCCATCTCATGGAAGGCCTAATAATTCACAGCAGCAATCTCTTCTTTCTGCTGTTTTAAAACATAAGAAAAACCCCAGCTAACCAAGAAATACCATTATGGGTTACTGATATGACAGAGTCTGACAGGAGCTGTTCAGTGTCTTGTATATAGTCTGAGTTCATGTCTGGATGCTAACTTTGGTTTTGTCCAACTGTGCTACAGTGACTGAAGGAGATGTTTTTAAAGAAAACTACACGAGCTGTCTAAAGTACCTTGAGGGTTAATTTTAATGGTGGTTCCAAATGATAGGTGAGTCACAGACTTCAGTCACAGAATCACAGACTATTCTGAGTTGGAAGGGACCCAACATGGATCATTGAGTCCAACTCTTAAATCAATGGCCCACATAAGGGATTGAACTCATGACCTTGGCATTATTACAACCAAGTTTTAACCAACTGAGCTAATTTCAGGGTCTATGTGTAGGTCTGAAAAGCTGTAAATATGTGTAACACTGAGTAATGAGAGAAAAAGATCCATTTACTCCACCAGAAATCCTGTGTTTATGTTGACATGCTGAAAGTGGAAGATAAGAAGTGGGAAATACATAAAACTCTTGAAAAGTGGGACTCAAGCTCTTTGTCCTCCTGTAATCTCTGTTGCTTTCAATGAAGGATTATTCTGTTCTTTACTCATGCCTAACCTGGTTCTCTGTTTTCTGATCTGACTTTTTTCTTGCCTGCATTATTTTAATTCTCTTTCAATACAGATTTTAGAAGTCTGTATTTTTTGTCTCCATTCTTCCCTAGTTCTGTTTTGGTATTTCTTTTGTACTCCTAATGGTGTGTTTCTGTTGATTTAAAAAAACCTTATTTCCTAATACACAGATAAAATTGATCCTTATTAGAAGCATTTTTATTTTGTGCCTGTCATCTTCATGTTATGCTGCTTGATAATTTGAGTAATAATACATTTACCTTTTAAACGGCTTTAACTGGGACTTAATGGATTTCAAAAATGCTTTACTTTTTAAAGAACTTTTTACAAGTACCAGATTTGTGCCCAAATGTGTATACAGATTAGGTGCTTTAGATATGGCAGATGTACTAGAGTAGCTAACCAAATCTCTTTCCTCATGTGGCCTTATATATTATTTACACTTGCAGTAGTATGAAAAATGGGTATTTTTTGTTACTTTCTTCACTGTCTGAATTTAATATAATCCTGCATATTAGTTAATGTATGTCAAAACCCCTAAAACACTTTTTAATCAAAATACTTTTCCTCTGTAGACAGAAATCGCCAAGAGATTGAATACAATTTGTGCACAAGTCATCCCATTTTTGTCTCAGGAAGTAAGTAAAACTGTTCAGCTGTTAAAGTGCAATTATGTTGTTTTTCTGTTTGCAAATTAGCTAGTTTTAAGATGTTAGTTTTATGTTAATACACAAGTGTAAGGAACATCTGTTAGACCTGAAGTTGCAAACCCCCTGCTAATTTGGTCTAACAAATCTGTGTTCAAACTAGTGAGAATGGCTTGGCCACATTCATTGCCTGAGTGGGAATCTGTAAAATAGTACCAATAAAAGAACATGCTTTCATTTCTGATCATCGTGATTGCTTATTAGATATTCAGTTGTCAAATGATCTAATGAAATAAGCATGCTTATCTTCTCTATATAATTTGTATCAAACTTCAGAGTAAAGGTGAGTATTTAGCTTAGATGCAAAACAGTTTAAGGTTATAAACATACATCTGGTCTGAATGACTGTGGTGTTCGCATATTGTGGGCAGCTGCTGTTACCTTTTGAAGCTTGTTATTTTCAAACTCTGCAGTTTGTAGAGAGTGTTTGTTATTCTTGAGTACAGTGAAGCCCTTTTGCATGTTTGAAATTTCAGTAAGTTCTGCTTTGTGGGCAGAGAGTATATACATGTTAAATTTGACAATGTTGTGAAGTTGACATTATTGTCCTGTCAGCTCAATTAGAAATTATTATTCATTTGCCAGAAAATGAATAATGAAGTGGCATGAGTAAGTGATAATCTGTGTGCCTTCAGTGCTCTTGTTTCCTTCTGAACAGGTGAGAAATAGGGCATTGATAACTTTTTCCTTCATAAGATGTCTTGCAATAGGTAGCCTGGGCTTCTGCAGACAAAGTGGTTATTCAGGTGTTTGTGATCCTGGTTTGATTTGGTGCAGTCAGTACCTTAACATAAACTCCTCTCCACACCCTTTCTTCTTTTAATAGCATCAGCAACAAGTGGCCCAAGCTGTAGAACGTGCCAAACAAGTGACCATGGCTGAACTGAATGCCATCATCGGGGTACGTGGCCTTCCAGGTCTACCTCCTACAGTGTGTATAACTTGCTTTCATATCTTACCACTTTGATATTTTTAAAATAAACATAATGTTTTGATATCTAACACTGTTTTGATATCTAACACTGTTTGATGTCCAGTGTTGCTGAAGTGTTTGTGGTTCACACAGATTTTAGCAGGAATAAAGGTACTAGTTTACTTTGTCAAAACATCATTTTTTCAGCAATTCTGCATGTAAGACTTTCCTTGCAAGAAATATAATTATTAGGAGAGTTGCTTGTTTATTTATAAATCTTGAATGTCAGTTGATCTAGTTACTTTTGCCTTAGGCTTTTTGTGACACTTGAGTTCTTGAAGACTTTACAACTATCCATTCTTCTTTCTTTCCTTCTCGTGAATCTTCCATGAATTTTAAATTAGCAAGCTATTGAATAGAAACTTCACTTGCTTTTGAAGTACTATTAATTGTCTGACACAGTGTTCTAATAGCCTTTCACCAAGAATGTTCTTTTAAATATGCTAAAAAGGTTAATACTACTTGCTTGTGACTGGTTGTCAATCACAAGTAATTTGCTTTGTATTAATGAACTTTTTGGAAACATACATTCCTTCCACTCTTGAGTTCATTTCCCCTGCCATGAAGTCTAGAATATTTCTCATGTTTTATGCCTTTCCATACTAAGTGAAAGAAGTAGCTGAAACAAGAACCTGTTCTTTCTGATTTTATTCATAAAATTCATCCGCCTTGAGCAGATGCAAATTACTCATTTATCAATTTATGTTAATTGCTTTTGAGAAGATGCCCTGCTGGTCTTTATGGTTCCCTCAGACACTTTGTAATGATAATTAGACATGCTGCTATACAGATTAACAGTGCCATGGTCCAATGACGTGTACAGACAATGGAACCAGTTAATCCATCTGTGCTTAAAATTACATCCCAACTGGAGATAGAGAAAAAATAGGAGTGAGGGAGGATTAAAAGAATGAGCCCCAGCTTGAAAATGCTCCTTTCATCAGTTTCTCAATTGCAGATCTGCAGTCGGTTTGCCTGTGGTAAGCTATTGGCAGTCAATTAGGTGAAATAAACAGGGAGGGTGACCTTCATTTCCTTTTAATAGCTTTTCCTCCCTGAAATGGGGAGCTTCAGTGGATTTTCAGCTTAAATTTTATTCAAGCTGCTTTATTACACTTGACAGATTAGCTTTGCATAAACATACCCCCCCTTCAAATCTGTGCTGTTTTTCCTTTGTAACAAATTTTGACTGTTACTTAGTTGACTTGCTAATCACATCTTAGAAACCCAATACAATTACATCTGTATTTGTCAGACTCTCCTCTATGCTTTGCTTGTGTAATGAATTACTTTATGAATACCTGATTTGATCTTTGAAGTACAGCATATGTACATTTGTAGTATTTTATTAACAAAGATTGAACTGTACTTTCTTGCATTTTTAAAACAAATTACTTATTCAGTATGGAAATGGAATGGAAAACCTTTCTTAATGAACTGGTTATAAAGAAGAGTTTATGCAATAAAAGGAAATACATATTAAAATATATTTAAAAACATTCTTGCTCAGCTTAGGATAGGGCTACTTAGACAAACAAAATTTTTCTCTCAGGAATGTCATCTACATCTTTTTAAAGTCTGAAAAACATAGTCTTTTAAAAGCCATAGGATTTACAAGTATTGCATGCCATTAACATTTTTTGGGGGGAGGCAGTAGGGACGTTCTTTAGAAGTAGGAATAGAAGCCTCCCCTTTTATTTTTTTAATTGTCTATGATTTCATCTGAAGAGATACTTTCTTTTGTCTTATGAAAGACTTCAGAATGATGTGATACAAATCAAAAATGGTGAATGAGGAAATTAACACATTGGACACAAAATTTGTTTGACCATGTAGATGCCTGTGTATGGTGATGTTTTACAGTCTTATTAATCAATAGTTATCTTGTGCTGCGTAATAAGTTTCATGCTTCAACACATGCTTGGTTTTGTTTGAAAGGGATGGTGTGTGTCGTGGAAAATCTGAATAGCATAAAATCAGGTTGACAATTCAGTGGACCTTTGCTCCCCCTCACTGAGGACTCAGGGTGTCAAGCCCTTTCCCCAGAGGGGAGGACACATCAGAAACCTGTCAGTTCCTACAAGCGGCAGCTGCACTGAGGCTGAGCACAGCACAGTTTGATAGCAGCTGTCAGTATTGTTCAGGGACCCAACTTAGTGTGAAGAACTGTGGAAGGGCCGTGCTGCTGAAGTGCAGTGTCTTTCAAGATAAGAAAAGATACAGTAATTTAATGGTTTAGACACATATTATGAGCATGAAAGATCATGAAACTTCTTTTCAGAATGCAAATAGGTTGGGCCAATCTGTAACAATAGAAGATGAAATTGAGTGTTGTACTACAAGGATACTTATATTTGATAAATTTTGAAGACAGGAGGAAAGTTTAATTTTCCTAGCTCATGTTCACTTGCATGCTTTGTCTTGACTGAATAAAATTCTGTATTTTTGTCAGGATTTGGCTTTTGTGCCAGCTTTTTCCTTTCTGTCCTTATAGGCCATTGTTTCTTGATACTAGATGATTCAAGAGTTTCCTGTCTGGCTTACTTCAGTTAGAGCAATTCTTAGTGCTGCTGCACTGTGTGTAAGTTCTGAAAGGGAACAAAGAGTTGTTACTGGGAATAATGTTTTGATGAAATACAAAGTGATTTGGAATGATATTTATTTTATAGTTTTTTTTTTATTTACAGAGCAAAAAGATAGAGCCCCATTAGAGGACAGACTGTGAGGATAGAGACTTAAGAGTCTCACAGGACTGAGATTTTTCAGAGAATATGCCTACAAAGTCAAAAGCTAGGCTTTTAAATTGCTATATATTAAGTACATACTAAACAAAAGGCATAAATTGACACATTTTTAAAAAATAATAATAATAATATAGATGGACTCAGCTTGCAGGCAGTGCTAATCCTCTGTGTTGATAAGAAATTCTTGCTTTGGGAAAAAAAAAGTGGATATTTGGTTATTAATAGTCATATCTCTGGCCTTCTACTTATCCTGCGTGTTCTTGAAGGCTTTAACTTTCAACCATAGGGCAGCAGGGTGGCTAAACAACCTTTTTCCAATTTTTTAAATGGTGTTTATATTAGAATGAAGTAGGAATTTCATTAGATAAATAATGAACGAAGCAGAAACCTTTGACTAAACAGATAAGTACACCCATTAACTCCTTGGCATTGCTGCAGCTGGGCAGTGCCCACTTCAGGGGTTGAGGGAAAATCCAGATCATGGTATGAAATAATTAGGTCGATTGTTTAACTTGAATGGTTGTTTTGGTTCCTTTGTGGGTAGCTTGCTATGTTGTTTTGTTCTTGTTGTTTGCTTGTTCAGTTGATTTATTTTCGTTTTTGTGTGTGTGTGTGTTTGTTTTGGTTTGGTTTTTTGGGGGTTTTTAGGGGTGAGGGGCTTGGCTTATTTTCTTGATAAGTTCCATCTAAAAAATCACAGGTACTCAAAGTTCATGTTGGGAACTATAAGGGACAGTTAAATTGGTATGTCTAGTTGTGAACAAAGCAAAATTTACTAGATTTACTTTCTAACAAATAAACTAGTTTTATGAGTAGAATATGCTGGCATCTGAATGAGAAACACATGCAGCAAACTGAAAAGTTTCTTTAACTTTACATTTTTGATGCATGATTTAAGTATACCACTGAGAAGCCAGGTATGTCTTATTTTTGCCTTTTGAGGTGGGTTGCTAATGATTCAGTGCAATATGTATTTTTTGCATTGACAGTGCTCCTGAGACAAATTGAGTTATTGGCCTCTGAGAGGCCTCTCCACTGTTGCATGAGGTGATTGGTTAAAGGATTAGCAAGATGTGGGATTATTTTTTCTCTCTTGGCTGTGGTTGCCAGCTAACTCTGGGATTGTAGTGTGTGAAGCTTAAGAGGATGAGGTTAACCTCTTGAGGGTTTATTTTTGAGTGTGTAGTTAATCCTTAGAAAGCCTATAAATAACTAGGCTGTATGTTTCATTATAAAATAGAAATACAGACTAGAACAGAAATGAATGCAGAACTTTGTGGAAGGGAAGAGCTAAGCAGCTGTAGCATTACTTTAGGTCCTTCTCAGCCATGATCTGCATTATTTCCTGAGGGAGGGGAAATTGCCTAGTGCTTTTAAATTAAATAAAATGAGATCTGCTGAGCACAAGAGACTCTCCTCACTTTTAGCATAAACTAGCTAATCTCAAGTCTAAATTACTAAACTCTGGCAATAGGAGCTTTATTTCATGGCAACATCCTGGGTTCTCTATTTTAAAATACATAGAAATCTTAATTATATCCTAGGATTTTGTCATGGTAGCTGCTTTTTAGAACACAAAGACTCCAGACTAAAGCAATGGAGGAAGATATTTGTCCACATGACAGCTGGTATTCTCAAAATACCAGTCCCCAAACAATGGTCAGATTGTTACTGTTAGTGCCAATAAATTTTGAGGAAAAAGAAGAAAGCATTATTGATGTGTATTGGTAGTTTGACCTCCTAAAAAGAGAATCTGGTAGAAGGTGTGTAAAATGTGAACGAATAAAGGAATAGTGTAAACCAGACTTGGTATCCACTTGACATCTGTTCCCTCTTCCCATCCACTAGGGATTGATGAGAAAACACAGAACCTTGAAGCAGCAATATAGAGGAGGATAGTGTCTAAATGAGACAATGTCCTGCAGAAGGTATTCTCAGTTTTTCTGGAGAGGTTCAAATTGCATCCAAAAGTTAAATGGAATTGAATTGCAGGCCAGACCTCCCTTGGCTTGCAAGGTTTCCTATGGTTTGGATGGAAAAAGCTGCATCTTGGATCTTGTCCAAAAATAAAAACAAAAGATCTTTAGGTTCTGTCTCATCTAGAGCTAATATTGAAGCTACAAGTCAAAGCTGAGACCAAGTATATGGTTACAAATTTGTGAAGCCTAACAGCTTTCAGGGAAGGAGTGAAAGGTTGATGGTTGAATTAAAAATACGGTTAGCTAGAGCTTAAATTTGAAGATATCCAGCTTCAATTGTGAATGCAGAAAGAAGGCAGATTCTGAAGAGATAACTGTGAGCTGATACCACTTGGTAGACTGCTTTCTGATGAGCAGTTGTTGGGGATGTGGCATGTACAGACTGAAGGGCGTAGTGCTCTAAGCTGCTCTGTTTTGCAGCAGAATAGAAGTGCAGAGGAGATTGATAGAATTAGAAAAATGTGTATGTAGCAATAATGAATAAAAAAAAACTATTGTCAAGCGGAGAAGATTGATATTGAAGAGATGATTGATTCATTTTGTGAACTTCACTCCAAATCATTCTGTTAGACTGCTTTGGAAAGAATAGTTTTAGTGGAATGGAAGGGACTAAAGTTGGGTCCAAATGCTGAAACAGTACAGTTTAGGGCAAGAATTTGCAGCAGATGTGTTCATGAGCTTTAATACTGACAGTATGGGAGGGCTACTGGAAAAACAAATGGGTGTTAGGGATGGGTTTGTATTTGAATGTGGTTGGGGTAGTGTGTATGTATGTGTATATTTGTATATGTAATTGGCACACATTTTAACATTTAATCCTAGAGCAAAGGATTAATTCCTATAGATAGTGATTCAATCGACCTCTATTGATTAAAGCATATACTGGCAGTATAGCCTTTGATGCTAAAAGATAGGGATAACGTGGGTAATATTCACAAAAATTAGGTTATTCAATAAGTAAAAAGAAACAAACTGAAGAGATTAACATAAGTTCTTCTCTCACAAACATCTGCTTTGTGTTCATATTTCAGGTGAGATAAGTGGGGGAGTTTGAGCAGGTGAAGAGTCAATAAGCTAAGATAAGAATGTGATATGACTTGCAGTTCTTACCTGAAAAACTGTGTGACATACTGTAGGTTTGGAAGTGGAAGGAGCTGTGTG
Organism: Pithys albifrons albifrons; assembly: GCF_047495875.1. NCBI lineage: Eukaryota > Metazoa > Chordata > Aves > Passeriformes > Thamnophilidae > Pithys > Pithys albifrons. The sequence goes on along the minus strand of NC_092497.1, from coordinate 74,255,882 downwards.
GGAGGAGCAAATTGGTTGGTCCACACAAAAGAGAAACTCATTTAGAACTGCATATGGGGAGAAATTGAATACAGATAAGTTAATTGAATAAGGATTAAGTGTGGTTATGTTCCTGGAGTTGTCTCATCCCAATGTGAATGGGAGTCAAGAGAGTTGCTGGGAGTTTTTATGTTGAATGATGTAGGGCTCTAAGTTGGCATACTTTGTGGTAGGAGAGAGGTGCAAACAATGAACCATACAGATTTTGAGAAGCAGACACTGATACACTGAAGTGAACTAATTGTCACTGTGCAGATGGGAGTAATGTGGACTTCACTGGCAAAATATACCTCTAACTGCGTGACAGTGGCAATGATAGACTCAGTGAGAGTAGGAAGGTGCAGAGAGGCTGGAGGAAGATACAGGGGAACACAAGTACTATAAGTATTAAACATTGGAAATGTGCAAGAAAACAGCAAGCTGCTATGTTTTTCAGGGGGGAAGAGCAAGATAAACTGTTGAGGTAGGGGCTGTGTGGGAGGATTAGACAACAAGCTTGTTTTTCTTATTCTTGCATGGAGCAAGGCTACTGTAGTTAAGATAACTTCAGGAAAGGCAGAGCAAAGGACATTTTTACAGCATTAAACTGTAATTCTTCAATATGTTTAAGAGTTTATATCAATTGTAGAATTCCTATTATCTAGTAACTGCATTTATTTTTAACAGCCAAGGTTGTTGTTTTGTATAATAGTTAATTGCCTGAGAACATTCAGTATTATTTATAAAGATGCTGGCTAACTAGGTCTTCCAATTGGATACTTACAAGCAGTAGTATTAAGGAAATAAAAGCAAGAATTAGCAAAAGCAGATTGTTCAAATGCATAGTCAGAAGTGATCATAGTTTGGCATGTTGAAGTTGTTATGGACTATAGAGGAAACTTGCAAGGATCTGGCCTGTGGCTTTGAACAGTAAGTAAAAACTGGGGTAATTCTTTTCTTATGACTGTCATTTTTAATTGTTTGTCCTTGAAATGTTTTTGTAGTGAGTAGTAGCTTGGACAAAAGGGTGACAAGTATAATTTCAAATCTTGTATTTAACTTCTGGATTTTCTTTTACTAAAAAGCCTTGCTGCTCAAGCATTACTGTTCTTATGTTCAGCAAGAGTTAAATTTCTGGAGCCTAAAAAAGTTTGGAAGGAAAATAGAAACTTTTAAAGATAATAATAAAAGATAATAATAAAACTCCTTAGAGTAATATCTGTAAGTCATTTCCAAGTTAGTGAATGCTTGAACTAGTTGGTTTTGGCTGCTCTGCAGCAGGAGCATGGTTTTGAAGTGTTGTTGGATGCTGGTGGTATGTTAACAGTAGCTAAAAAGGCAAATACATAGATTTGAAGTTAGAAGGTGAGTGGTAACAGGAATTTATGGTTGCCACAGAAAAGAAATGTGCTGGCAGTTTCTGCCGACCAGAAACAATGTGTGCTGGCAGCTTCATTCTGGAGTTGAGGCTGGGCATCTCAGTCTTCAGAGAAAGCAATATGTACTTTTCCAAAATGAAAGAAAAGCTTTGTTCTTGAACAGACCTACATTGCCAGTGATCAGAGGAATGTGAGTGGTTTCAGAAAATCAGCCTTTTTCTTGTTAGGATCAAGAGAATTTAAGGGTATCTTCTGTGACTTGTAGACTGTAGTTTTAAATTTGTTACTTGCATTTAGAGTCTGGGAAGTCCTTTGGTGGAGGCATGTTTTATTGAGCAAGGATTGTTTTTCCTGTGGTGTCTGATTCTACCCCTCCTGCCCTGTGACATCTATCCTTTACAAAGGTTGCTCTGGCTCCTCCATTGTTAGTCTTTTTCCTCCAGTTGCCATCAGCTTTGCTGTTCATCCCTTATTTCTTCATAATTTAGCCTTAGGAAAAACAAAATACCCAACATAATTTAACCTAAGTGAAGAAAGAAAAAAAGCTAAATTATCATTATATAATTAATACAAGGACCCTTAAAAACTTAGTCTTCTGACTCGTTTCTATTTCATCTTTTTTGCTATAAGGTTTTTGAGACAGGAACTATTTCCCTGCAACACACATTTTTAGAAGAATAAGTACAAACACACACAACACCTTTTATATTTTTAAATAAAAGTATAAACAATAAATATATATGTTAGTATGTATAAGAGGATATTTCATATATAATATAAAATATTGTATATATATCATATATAAAATAGGGGAGGGAGGGATGTACGTATATATAAGGCTATGCTAGCAAAAGGGCTTCTTTAGTTTGTGCATTGCTTATTGTGTTGCCAGTATAGCTGCTGAACAAGTGTTACTTACACTTCAGTAGGTCTGCATGTGGAACAACCTCTACAGAGTTTTAAGTTGATTTGCTGTGCCTAAAAGTACAGAGGAGGGAAGAAAACCCTTTTCTGTTGACAAAAGCCCTTGTGTGGTTGCAGCTATACCAGTGGAGTGCTAATGCATCTTGAGGAGATGATGTCACTGAACTGGAAGAATTCCATCTGCTGGCAATGCCCTCAATCCTCACTGCAGGGCTCTGCCTGCATGGGTTGGGATGATCTGCAGAGGCTTCATGGCATAGCTAGGCTGCTAATGCAGATCTACTCTGGTGAAAGCACCAGTCGTGCTGGTAGCACTGTATAATTATTCCCTGTGTGTCAATGGGATGTTAGAAATCCTGCCATTAAAGAATTATTGCTAAAAATTTGTTAAACAGTTAATTGCTGACCACTTTAGTGGAAAAACAGCTGATGTGCTTATTCGCTGGATGTAGTCACAAATGATTTGTGGGTAGAGTCATCCTCATCTGTCATTTACTGTTTACAAAATTGATTTGAAGTGTGTTATCCGTTACCTTTCTAATTCTGGTTCCTGGGCTTGCCCTCGAAAATGCCAGGAGGAAAAGCAGTGAAACATAGCTGTTTACAGCAAGATAGAAAGGCACTGCAAAGGTTAGAGTTGGTGTTCAGATTTGTGCTAAGGAAAAGATAGAGTCCTTTCTCCCTCGCGGCCTATATGTCTGTAATGTGTAGTGGTAATGTGAGAACTAATCAATTGTTAATAACCTACCTTGAATATTAAATTTTATTTGCTTTTTGAATTATATTGGGAAGCATTTAAGACCCGTTTCTCAGTTCTGTAGGTGTAAAGCAATAAAATTTACAGTACATAAAATTTAAAAATGGAATCTAAACATTCAACAATAGTACTGTGTTTGTACTTGTACTGACCATTTAATTCAAAGTGATAGCAGCCCCCTTCTCATATTAGAAGACTTTTTTTTTCTTCCTCCCTTATTTAAAAATCTGAAAACAGAAAATATCTTAGAATGCAAGCTAAAAATATATTTACAGAATCACAGATTGTGTAATGTTAGAAGGGACCACAGTGAACTGATCCAACCTCCCTGCTCAAGCAGAGTCCCAGAGCACATTGCACAGGATTGCATCCAGACATATTTTGAGTATCTCCAGTGAGGGAGACTCCATGAGCTCTCTGGGCAATCTGTTCCAGTGGACAATCACTTGAACAGAAAAGAAATTATTCTTCATGTTCGGGTGGCACTTTCTGTGTGTCTGTCTCTGCCTATTGCCTCTTGTCCTGTTGCTTGGTACCAATGAGAAAATCCTGGCTCCGTCCTGTTTTCACCTTCCCTTCAGATACTTATAGAAATTGATAAGGGCCCCTCTCAGTCATCTCTTCTCAAGGCTGAATGGGCCCAACTCCCTCAGCTTTTCCTCATAAGTGAGGTGCTCCAGTCTCCTAAACAACTTCATAACTGTCTGCTGGGCTCATTCCAGGAGCCCTATGTCTCTCCTCTCCTGGGAAGCCCAGAACTGGACACAGCACTCCAGATCTGGCCTCACCAGGGCTGAGTAGAGAGGCAGGATCACCTCTCCCAACCTGCTGGCAATGCTTTTCCTAATGCACCTGAGGATACCATTGGCCTTGTTGACCGCAAGGACAGACTGTTGGCTCATGGTCAGCTTGTTGTCCACCAGGACCCCCAGCTCCTTCTCTGCAGAGCTGATTTCCAGAAGGTACAGCCTGTACTGGTGCCTAGGATTTTTCCTGCCCATGAGCAGGACCCTGTGTTTGCCTTTGAGGCATTTCAGAGAGTTCCTCCCTGCCCATCTCTCCAAACTGTTGAGGTCCTGAAGGGCTGCACAGCCCTCTGCAGTACCTGCCACTCCTCCCAGCTTTTTGTTGTCAGCAGCCTTGCTGAGGAGGCATCTCCCCCTTCATCTAAGTCACTGACGAAAATGTTAAACAATACTGGGTTCAGTACTGAATGCTAGGGGGCACCACTAGTGACTGGCCTCCAGCTAGACCCTGTGACAAAACCCTCTGGGATCTGCTGTTCAGCCAGTTCTTAATCCACCTCAGTGTCCACTCATACAGACCATACCTTCTGTGTTTTCCTATGAGGGTATTATAAGAGATTTACTACCTATTGTTCTTACATAAGGCACTTTGAAAAAACTTTACTGTTGTAGTAATTGAAAATTGAATTTAGAGTTTTACTAGGCAGATGCAACAAAGGTCAACTTCTTTGACCCTTGTTGACTCTGTTACCTTCTTTGGGCCTTTTGTAGGTGATCAGTTGTTTGATGGCCCCAGACTGCAATCTGTGTTCTCTTCCTGTTGTTAGTTTTTCTGTGGAACATCTTTTCTCTAGAACTACATAAATCAATAAATATATAGCTTTGTTTCAGATGAGTTAGTGTGGCAGCTTCCTGACTGCAACTAACTTTTATTTTCTTTCTTTAGATAGAGGACTTTTAACTTTAGAGAAAAAGTATATAGGGAATTAGAGTTATGCTTGTAAAGGTGCTAACTTTCTTTAATTAAGCTACAGTTAAAGAATGTAATTTAACCTTGCTAAAGTAAGGAGAAAAAACCCAGACTCTAGAGCAGAAGAAATTTAGTATTCTAAGGCAAAACTGTGTAACACATGTAAAAAAAGTTTTACAGGAAGATAGGCATGCATTACTCTTAAAGGTGTAGTGAGAACACTAGAGCATGAAGGGATATTTTTAATCTTCATGAACCACTTGAAATCAGCATTGCTTTTCATGTTTTTTTTTTCTTCTCATGAAAAACAAGGAGGAAAAACTTGATTGCTAAGGGAGGATCCCATAGTAGAGGATTGAAAGTGAATTCTAAGGAGAAAGGAATTGAGTGACCAAGTAGAGAAGAATTTAAGAAAGGAAAACAGATAAAAGACTAAATCAGAACCATAAGCTTCATGTTGTTCTTAAGTAGCTTCATGGATTACTTTGGACATGCTGCTGGACATCCTATATATGATTTTTTTAATAGTGAAAGTGACAGAAGGGCTTAGTTAGTCTTTTATAATTACTGTATCAGTGAAGCAGTGAAATACAACTTCTCAGCCTTATTTCAGTTAGCTAAGAGCTGAAGTTAACTTTGTGAAGAAACGATTGCTTGGGGAGTGTGTGTGTGTAATGAATCTACCTTTATCCTGCTATAGCATCAGTTTTCTGTTTTATGAGAGACATTTTATGCAGCCCTTTTCTGCTTAAAAGAAGTTGTGCAATTGATACTTCTTAGTGTTCTGTTGTCTGAACAAGTGAAAACAAGAAATGTGAAAAACTTTGAAGAGCTTTCTGTTCAAAAATTAACAGACTGAATTTGACCTACATCTTCTATTTGAATTGGATATTGCTTTCTGAAAAATTCTCTTCCCAGAAAAATTTTGGGGGTTTGTTTGGGTTTTTTGTGTGGGAGTGGAAAATTTGTGTCTTGTGTTGAGCTGGCAAAATGCCAACTGCCCAAAGAACAGAGTTAGCCTCCGCCTGAGAAAAGGGAAAAGGGGAAAAAGGTCTCAAACTAAGTTTATGCTTAAACTAGCTACATATATTTATACAGAAAAGAGAAAAGTAAAATTACAATATAACACACACTTACACAAGCTAGGAATAACAAAAAACCCCACTTCCCCGCTCTCTAGTGAAAACAGATTCTGTCACTCTGGATCTGTGAGCACCCCAAAAGACACCCAACAAGAAACAGAAAGAGTAACAACATATGTTTCTACTTCCCTGAACTCAAACAAAAGGCAAGTAGCGGCAGCAGCAGGAGCAAGGCCTTGCACAACAAAACAACTCTAGCACATCTTGCTTGTACTTCAGTCATGGTGGAACTGACCTAACACCTCCCACACACCCGCTCTTACCCCTTCTGTGAGATGATGTCGTAATATGGTATGGAATACAACACTACTGGCTAGAAGAAGTCAGCTGTTAACTAGCCCAGCCCAGCTCAAGTCAGCTGACAATTCCAGGCCTAGTCTCCACTTTAAAACCTAAATTTTAGGCCTATCTGGCTAAACTCATAACAATTTGTTAAGACTTAAAGACGCTATCCTATGCACATTCTGTAACGAAGCATGAAAAAGAAACAGGATTTTTCCCATGAGATAATTGAGGCTTTAAATAATAATCCACTGTCACACAAATTCTGTTATGTGTGCCATATGTCTTTGAGTAGCTTTTGCCAATATTGTCCTTTTATGGACTTAAATTCCTGTAGTACAATGACATTTCATACGGTTTAGAGATGGAAGAGACTTGCTGAAAACTCTTCTTTGTTTCTGAAGCAACTTTATATTCCCACATTAGACACTGTGTCTTGATCACATAAGGATAGTTTTCAAACAGTTTCTAGAAAACCACATTCCTGACACATTAGCTAGAGATACAGTGGTAGGCACTTGAATTTTGTTTACTGTCTAGTGTAGCTTTCTATCTGTTAAAGGATTCAGAAGAAGAAACAAGGAAATCAAATCAACCAAAATAAACACATACTTCAAAGGAATTGGTTAGGAAATTAAAAAACTGTAGTAGTACCTGACTCTCATTTTTCTAAGACACATTTAAACAAGAAGAAAACAGTAAGGAATAAAAATTGCCACAGGGTCTAGTGAGATGCCTGTCATTAGCGGTGACACCAACGGAGGGCTACGAAGATGGTTAAGGAACTGGACCATCTCTTGAGGAAAGACTGACAGACTTGGGCCTGTTCAGCCTTGGAAAGACATGACTAAGAGAGGATCTTATCTGTGTCTATAGGTATCTGAAGGGAGGGTGTCAAGAAGATGGAGCCAGGCTCTTCCCAGTGATCCCAGGCAATAGGACAAGAGGCAACGGGCAGAAACAGGTGCACAGGAAGTTCCACGTGCAAATGCTGAAGAGCTTCTTTACTGTGTGAGTGACTGAGCACTGGAACAGATTGCCCAGAGAGGTTCTGGAGTCTCCTGCACTGGGAAGGTTCAAGAACCATCTGGATGCAATCCTGTGCAATGTGCTTTGGGCTGACCCTGCTGGAGCAGGGAGATTGGACCAGAAGCCCCACTGTGATCCCTTCCAACCTTATCCATTCTGTGATTCTGGGATGTCATAATCACAAAATGCCTGAGATTAGGAAGGGACCACTGGAGTTCACCTAATTCACTTGCCTCTGCTCAAACAGGACCACCTAGAGCTAGTGTGCAGGACCATGTCCATGGGTCTTTTGAGTACCTCCAATGATGGACACTCCACGACATCCCTGAGCAGTCTGTGTGTGGGCTTGGTCAAAAATAAATGTGTTTGGATGTTCAGGGGGCTCCTCCCATGTTTCAGTCTGTGCCCATTACCTTTTGTCTTGTCATTGAGCTGTCCAATGATGGGCCATAAAGGTAGTGGACTGGAGCATCTTGCATATGAGGAACAGACTCAGAGGGCTGGGACTACTTAGGCATCTCTCGGCTCATTGGTGGATGCTCTCAATTTTGTCCATGTCAATTTTGTACTGGTAGGCCAGAACAGAGTACTGTCATCCAGGTATGGCTTCAACAGGGATGAGCAGAGGGGAAGGATCTCCTCTCTTGACCTTTTAGCATGTGCTTTGCCACAGGGGCACGTTGCTGGCTTATGTGCAGCTTGGTCTGCCAGGAGCTTGTCTGCAAAGCTGCTTCCTAGCTGGGTAGACAGTATCTGTATATGAAATTGTTCCCGTTGTAAAAGATTTTGCATTCCCCTTTGTTGAACTTCATGAGTTTCCTGTGTGTCTGTTTGTCCAGCCTCTTGAGGTCTGTGGTAATGGTAAGACCTAACATAGAATGGTTTGCATTGGATGAAACCTTCAGACATCAAGTCCAACCCCCTGCTATGACCAGGGACTTGTTCCACTAGACCAGATTTTTCAAAACCCCATGCAACTTGGCTTTGATGGGACATCCAGTCTCACCACCTACATCATAAAAAATTTTGTCCATACATCTAATCTAAACTTACCATCTTTCAGTGTAATACCGTCGCTCCTTGTCCTGTCACTACAGACCCTAGTAATAGTCTCTTCCAATTTTCTTTTTGTATTTGTATTGTCTTTTCCATTTGCACTTTGTATACTGAAAGGTCACAGTGAGTGTGCCTGGAGCTTTTCAGGCTGAACAACCCCAGCTTTTTACCTTTTTTTCTTAGGAAAGCTGTGCCAGCCCTCTCAAATGATTTTTATGGGCCTCTAGCAGATCAGTGTCTTTCTTGCACTGTGGACCCCAGAGCTGGGCATGGTACTCCAGGTAGGCGTCTCCTGACAGAGGAGTAAAGGTGGAGAATCATCTCCCTTGGTAGACTGGCCACAATTTTTTTGATGCAATGCAGGGTACACTTGGCTTTCTAGGCTGCAGATGCACACTGCTGGTACATGTCTAATGTTTTATCCACTAGCACCCCGAGTCCTTCTCAGCAGGGCTATTCTCAACCTCTTCATCCTTCAGTCTGTACTGATGCTGGGAATCACCCCAATTCAGATGCAAGACCTTGCCTTTGGCCCTGTTGAGACTTCTGAGGTTTACATGGGCCCACTTCTCAGGCTTGTCAAAGTTCATGTGGGTGTTATATCTTCCCTTAAGTGAACCAGTTACACAACACAGCTTGGTGTTATCTGCAAAATTGCAAAAGATGCAATCAGTCCTATTGCCTGTATCATTGATGAGTAGTGTTGGTCACATTGTGGGCTCCTGAGGGACACCACTAATTAATGGTTTCCACAGAGACATGGAGCTATTGACTCTTTGGATTGAATCTCATTGACTCCTCAGATGCAGTTATCCTGCCAGTTCCTTATTCATGTAATAATTCATGTCCAACAGATAGAGTCACTCTATTACAGAAGAATGTGAATATATTTTTCAAGGAGATTGCTTATTGTCCTGCAGTATATTCTTCCCTGTAGCTGAAATACTCTTTGAAAAGTACGTGCAGGAATTTAAATGCAAGTGTTAATTAATGTCTTAGGCTGTCTGATGAGTTTCCACCTGCCAGATTTGACTGTTGGTAGTGTGGGTGCATGCAGGTTTTTTGGCTTTTTAGGATGACAGAGAAAACTGGATGCAACAGAAGCATAGCCTTGACTTATTTCCTTTTTTGGAAAGTTACATTTGCAATGTTGGTTTTACGAATATTTCTAAACAGTGAGGGAAAAGGTTATTCCTTGGCCAACTACCTGTGTGTGCTCATACAGTGGTCCTCTTATATTTGTTGGCTGTAGGCATTTGGTGCAAGCTCTCACTTCCTTTTGCTATTTAAGCAAACAAATGAAAAGCTGTAGATTTCCCATTGGGAAAGAAGAGATTTTGGCAACGAAATTGAACATAGTAATGCATGTTTTTCTTGCATGTCTTTCTGCCTGCTTCAATTTAACAAAATCACATTTCTTCAGTTTTACAGAAGATAACATGAAACCATCTTTTACATTTTGGGTCTCTAGATGGCTTCTGTACTTGCCAGCTATTTTTTCAGAAGACGTACATGAAGCTTGAGGGAATCTGTTAATAGTATTACTGAAGCTAGTGCTCATAAGATTTTGGAAAATTTTCCTGCTGTCAGGTGTTTATTTAAAAGGATACAAGAGAAGGCAGCTATTGCAGCTTGGGACTAGTCATAACATTTTTTACACTGTTCATTTACAATCACATCTGAATTTTTAGTTTAGTGCTTTTCAATAGATACTGAATAGTACATCACACATCTGTTTAAGAACAGAAGAATGCTACAACTGTTTAATTACAGGAAAACCAGATTTTTAAGTAAAAATGTGTTAAAATAAAATTAGGTGTTTGTGACCTCAGCAGAGCTACCTTAAAGTGGGGAGTGGGATTGTAGAAACTTGTACTCTATCTTGATGAGCAAGGAGCCTAAAGGAGCCTTGTCATTGTTTAATGATAGGAACTATGTTTCACAGAAATATACTAACTCTGTCTCTAGAAGTCTTTGTCAGAGATTGAAAATGTAATTCCAAATTTAAAGTCCTCATTAAAGATCTCTTTATAGCTGGACTTTGCCTAGAATGTTAAGAGATTAAAAGTTGTACTACCTTTAAAATTGTAAAGAGTTTCTTGCTCAGAGAAGCAAATGCTGTAGGTTTTATATGTTGATTTTTTAGTCTTTATGGCTCAGTTAAGGGGGTACTAGGAAAAACATCTGAGGCAATAAAATGTACATCTAGACAGCACAATAATATGAATTTTTAATTCCTTTTCTCCCTTTGCAAATATGAAGAACTTCTGGTTTTGCAATAATATAGTGAGTGAACTACTGATGTTTTTAAAATCACTGCTGTGGTTAATTATCTCAGTGCAGTTTAAGTATGCATCATTGCACTTTTCTCTACTTTCCCATTTCCCTCTGAAAGTGGACACAGCCTTTGCTCTGAAGTAATGATAATAATTGGTAGTAAGACAGACCTGTTACTCATCCTTTTTTGAGCACATTTCTTACGGCAGATGTCTAGTTTTTAATTAACTGATAATGAACATGCCTAGTAGACCATGATACTGCTGCCAACTGACTCCATTTTATATCTCACTGCTGCTTAGCTCTTCTTAAAAGGTTACAGAGCAGGCATTAGTGTCTTTGAAATGATGGGAAAGTGAATATATGCATAGCATAATTGTTTCCAGGATCTACTATGGCAAATGTTTTGTCACTAAATACATCTGGGGAATACTGCTGTTATCCATCTCCCTGGTCTTTAGTTTCTTCCTTTGTGTGCAGTGCATATTCCTTTCACTCCTTTTAGAAAGAGAATACAGTATATTTTTAACAATTCAAGTTTATTAAATAAAAGAGTATGAACTTCTGGAAAGTATCATCTTTACGTGTTAGGGAGAACTTTAAACTTGTTATGAATACGTACTATATAAGCAGTAAATCAATATACAAAGTCTTAAATAACAATGAACTTCAAATAATAAACACAAAGACTATGGTCAGAATTTCAGTCCCAAGTCAGTTTAATTTAGTGCCATATTTAAGGATCTTTGTGTACTGTGTCCCAAAGTAATCATTTGGAAAACTACGAAGGTGTGTAGAGCAGCTTTGCAATGCACTTGCAGCTCTCATACATTACACTGAATAGTATTCACCTCTGTCCCTGGGCAGTACTGTTAGAGAACACAAGATATAGCCCTCCTCAGTATATGCTTTCAGCTTCAGAACCTCTTACAGTCGATTAATCTGTTCCTCATTTCTCAGACTTTCAAAAGGCACGGTGTTAGGCTACAAGGCAGAGCCAGGGAAATGGTAGGTAATGTGCCTGTAACATTTCTTAAAATGTTAACCTATACTTCCTGAAATCAAGTGGATTAACTTGTTTGTTAATTAAATGAAGTAAAAGAAGCATGAGTAACAGGAATCCTCAAATACTTCCTGAACAAAATGGAAACACTTTTTTCTCTGTTTCAACCTTCCCATGCTCACACAGCAAAAAGAAGCTAATTTGAGCTCACTGTTAGAGAAAGGAGGGGTCTTTTCTCCACAAAACTGATTTGGAAGGAATAAATCACTTTTTATTCTTAGGCAATTGCACACTACAGCTGGATAACCCAGAGTGATAGTGCTGCCTGGGACAAGACCTGCTATCAGTGGTGCACATCTCTGCTTATTCATGCTGTCTCAGAGGTAGAGTGCAGATGATTGACCTGGCTGAAGTGGTCAGGAGGGGAATGACTACGATATACCATCTTTGAGGGAGCCTGCCAAATCATTGGGTTATCTCCTGTTTCGAGGACATGTGCTAAAAATTACTGAAGTCTTGATAAAGTCTGTGAGAAGAGGGATGTCTTCTTGTTTTTTGGATGCTGGATCAAAATAGCAAAACAAAAAACCAAACCCCTGCAAGTCCTGTCAGACTTTAGAGTTGTTTTACTGATAGCTCTTCAGTTAAGTGAAGCTTCACTAGCAGTAGCTGCTTGATATTGTGTTAACTACTTGAAATAAAAATAATTCTTAGAACTTCCTTCAAAAATGTTACTTGTTGTAGCAAGTTGTTGTAAACACATAAAAATAGAACTACCTCTTTTATCATGTTTTTTAAACATACTAAAAAGCTGACAAAGGTTGTGATCAGATGTATATATAGCAATGAAGACCAGTGAGGATTTTTATGCAGCACTTGAAAATATATTTCTGATGTATGATGTGTGGTGAAAGATTTGGTAAGTATGTGGCCTTGAGATTTTCTTGTATATCAAAATAAGTAAATGGTGGCTACATGACAGCTGGGACAGCAGAAAAGTGAAAGATTAGCAGGTCCAGTCCATAGTTCTTGAATGTCAGCCTCTGTGTCTGCATTGTTTTATAAGCAGCCTGAGGCATGTCTTGGGATGGGGTTCTGAGAAGTAAAACTACAGGAGTGCAGTAGTCATTTAAATACTAATAAATGTATTCATTCGTATGCCAGTAGATGTTGTGCAGGTATTGTTGGCAGTTTGTCTTGAAGAATCTTTGGACTTATAGAAGAAGATACAATATTTCTACATTATTTTGAGTTGAGGATTTTTGTGGTAACTTGTGAAATTGTGAGCTGTAGTCTAGGCATGATTTCAGTAGCTGTTGGCAGTACTGCAACAATTTTGCCTGCTCTTAAAGGACCACTAGCATTTACCTGGTCAAACTTGATGTCTAGCTGAGTTTGTCCAGTTTGGACATGGATTTATCTATCTTCTTTTTGATCCCATGATTTGAGTGGGATCTGGCTTTCTTCTGGTATCTGCTTTCAACAGAGGGATAGTGGAGAGTGGCCAAGGTGTGGAGGCTTCTTCTGTCTTCTACTCACATGCCCAGTCAAAAGGAAACAAGAAAGAAGCAGAAAATCTGTTTACCTGTAGCAGACTATAGGGGAGCTATGACTAAGCTAAGGATGGTTTTGAAGCTTCATTTATAAAAACAAGTGTGCTGAGCATTTCGAACCAATTAAATGGATAGCTGAACTTGAAAAAGTTAATAAAACCATAGACTGAATTAGAAAATATCTTAATATTTAAACTATGGGTAAGGCATTCTACTATAAGAACTCTATTTCTAAAATTGCTTACAGCCATACAGGGTGTTATGCCCATTCCATGGACAATGGACAGTGTAAGGTTATGAACAATTCCCCTTCACATGCCCTCAAAAATCCTTGGCTAGAATAAAATACAGATATAACTTCACTAAAGACAAAATTGAGCAGTATCTTTTGCACTTTTTAATCTTCAAAATAGAAATGTACTTGCTGTTCTCAAACTGGGGGAAGGTAAGGATGTGAGTTTAAATCCATGTTGACACTGAAACATTTTTTTATTTTCAGAGCAGTGAGATACCTTTCTGTAGAAAGGGAAAGGTATTTGGGCCTTCTGCTGCTGCTCTTTGTCTCCAGTGATGCTGTGGCAGGCAGTTGCTGCCCAAAACAACCTACAGTAGTTGAATTTATTGCTCAGGTTGGAAAATGGGTACCCATCTATCCTTTTTGGGTAATGGGACATGAACACAGTGGTCCAAAGACAGCATGATATAATGCAAGTATATATAATGTGGTGGGACAAAGGGGAGAGGCTAAATTTAGAACAAACAAATAAATGACAAAACCCACTGTTGATTCTCAGTAATTAACCAAACTTCTGCCTTATCCTTCCCAAACTATGTGCTATACATTGTTCTTCTGGGGATGATGATACCACTGGGAACAGCAGCAGCAGTTGCAGGCTCAACATCTCTCCCATGGCCATGGACCTCCAGTGCCTCTAACGCCGCATCCATCAGGACTTCAGCCTCCAGGAATCCCGCCACTTGGAAGCAGTGCTGGCCTTCTTGCCCTTTCTAGTGCTTTGGGTGGGCAATCTCACTTGGCAATAAAAGATGACAAGAAGCATCATGATGCAGACCACCACAGAGGTGAGAGGCATGGCAGGCCTGATTAGGACATTGTCAGATTTTCACATTGCTGCAAATTATGTGCATCTCTAAAGAATTCAAGTTATACAGAATGAGAAAAAACGGTTGGCAACCTTTAAAACTTTTTCACTATTTTAAAAGGGGATCACTGGGTGTCACCTGCTCTGTTCTTTGCAGGGTGTTTTGACATCCTAATAAATGCTTACTTATAATAGCAGTGGCCTGCAACATATTGTGGAAAACTGTTAAACTGCATAATGGGTAATTTTTTCAAGGAAAGTAATGTTGTTAAATGGGTGGGTGGGAAGGTAGGGGGAACAAGAAGTTAAATTCTGAAGTGACTGTGTTCAAATGAATGATTTAGATAATTACATCTGTTAGTTCAGTTTCATAGGCTTCAATTCGAGTACTCAGTTAAATATTGGGCATAATTGCACTTGACCAATTTTTGAAAGAAAGTAATTTATTCTGTCATGGAATAAAACTAGGCTTTGTGTATGGTTAAACTGTAATCATGTTTACAAAATACTGTAATTTTCAGGAAATCACTGTATTAGGAATGTGCAATGACTTCAAATAAATAAAAGCCATTTTAAAACTGTTTACGGCTTGTGTTCTAATTTTTCCCCCCTTTTTATTTCTGTTCTTGCCTCTGTGTCTGAACGGGCATGTCTGTCCATTTCTTGGTTACTGCGGGAGCAGACAGAGAGCCAGGCACAGTGAGTACCAACATTCCTCTGAATGTTTCCCCTTCTAGTATTCTAATAATCAACTGTTGCACTGTTTGTCTGTTTTATCTTCCTTTTAGCTATTTTCATGGTAGTAGACATGTGTTTTCTGTTCAGATATCTCGTGGTTTGTGCAGAACACCAAGTCTAGACTGTATGAAGGAGTTTTATTTCTAAGCAGAATGATTTTAGGCAAACTTGAACTTTAGTTTGCTTATGAGCACATGACTGGGGGAGGTGGAGGATGCAAATCAAAAAGAACATTACAAATATTACATATTAGTAATCTCAATATATTAGTCAGAGTTGAGATTTTTCCTCTAGGATTTTCAGGATTTAAAGTTGCATAACAGGTGAGAAATTTAAATGTGAGAATTTTAAATGTGTCATGATGTGTCCATGGCCTTAGGAGTTTTATTTATTGCATGACTTTAAACAATTTGTAATTTGTACTTCATGTGTAACTTGTTTCGCAATTCTATTTTCCCTGTAATAGAACTGCTCTAAGACAGTCTTATCTACTAAAAAACTTTGTTACAGCTTTTTATACAGTGTTGATTTGAGTGATATTGCTATATTAATCTGTTGGAGCTGGACAAGTGCAACTTCTACATCTTTTCAAGTAACAAAGCTAATTCTTCTTGTTCATGTCATAGGTGAATTTGAGCTCTGTTTTGTTCCTTTTCTCAGAAAAGCCAGACTAGGAAAAGCGATCTGACAGATAGCTTTGTAGTACTAACCTTTTGATGCTTATTGCTGCTTTTTTAATATATATACTAGACTTGCTTGCAATTATTTACTGGAAACTGTCTGTATCTCTTTTGTGGCAGTCTTTTGGTTTTAGATTACTAAGCAAGAAGCATTCCTTTCAGCTTGCCTAATGTTATTAATGACAGTGTAACTGCATAAATAATTTTAAAGTCAGTTTTCATTAAGTCTCAGATTTATTTAGGATGTGTTCCTCTGTGTGGAACATACTTCTTTGAGTGATGTTAGTCAACTTCAGGAATCTCATTAACTCTTCTTAGGAGCTGAGGATGGAGGTTTGCAGTGTGTGTCTGTGCACATATACATGTATATCTGGTAGTGATGGCTTTGTGTTTTGATTTGGTTACATTTCCTTTGGTTGCCCTGTTGCCATCTTCTCCTGCCCTGTCCATCATGTAATTTGCTAAAAGGTTTTTTGAATTTAAAATCAGATGTTTCAGTGTTGTGAAATTTAGACTCTGAATTGTGGGTGAGAATAGTTTTTGCCTATGGAAGGAGAACAGTCAAAAATTAGACCAGGCTTTTTTGTTGTGGGAGAATTGAAGTATTACTTGCTTAATTTACTATAGATGTAAATTTTAAAAACTATGTAAAATTGTTGCTGCAGTTACTTTTGTCTTCATATGTGTAAACTCATGATTGCTTGGTTTATCTGAAGCAGACTGGTTTTATGCTGCATTTACCACTAAGTAACCTTTAAATAATCTGAGGCTTAGTTTCATACAGGAATTTTGCCATGTGGACATATTGAGTTCAGGATATAAGGACATCCTTGTTCCTTTTTGGTATCAGTGGAGGATAATACTTCATAACAAAATTAAATCTTAGTAGCTGAATACACGTAGACTTGAACTTAAAATTTTTTAAATGCAATGTTACATTAGAATCTTTGCTTAACCCTGAATGATATCTTCAGTGAAAGAATCATAATTTAAGAGATGGAAGTTCAAATCTATAGCTAAAATGATGAACTGGGAATTATTTGATCTTCAAACTTCTGTAATTGACTTGTATTCTTAATGTAAAATATAAGGATTATATGAAATTGATCTCAAGTATACAAGGCATAACAGCAGGTCTGTTTGGTTATTATGTGTGGTTCCAACTAGCAGTAGGCTCTTATGTTTCAAATCACTTTGTAACATCTGGGTCATCAAGATAAATCCAATTTGATTTTCTGAGTAACATTTTAAGAGTGATGGTGCTGTCAGAAATCCTGACAAAGGCATGCTTTCATTGTCCAAGACACCAAAACCCGTACTGTTTGTAAGTTATCTAAATTTACCATGATGTTTGGTATTACTATGCAGTTTTACAGTATGACTTCCATCAAATATGTCTAGCTTGACTTTGAAGTACCATCAGTAGAATCTGACAGCTTTAAACATTCAAGTTTGAAAAATTAATACCTATTTGGTTTTAAATTGAGTTGTTGTGGCATAACTTTGAGTTGAAGCATATTGTGGCACATTTGAGCATATTCATTTTTTTAAAGTCTTAGAGAAAAAAGTGGTCATGAGCTTTGGTGTATTGTCTGTTTAGCAATACTCCACAATATATTTATAACAATATGATTAAAGTATTTACAAAGATGTGATTTCATTATTCTTCATTTTGACCACTGCCCTTTTTAAATGCTTTTGCTGTTTCTAAATAGCAAGAGTTATGTTTTCTTTTATATGTTATCTCAAGTTTCAGGAAGTAAAATGAAAAAACTTTTTTGTTAATGCATATTTGTGAAATACATAAGTAACATAAAAGTTAGTAATAATAGTACACTTAATAGGTGAATGCTAGAATTATTTTGCCAAAATTAAATTGCAGGACTACATAGGTAATGGCTGGTGGGTTTTGGCCGATGTAGCTCTAACCATCCCAAACTGGCTCATGTTATTTTGTGGGTGCAGGCATCTAATGGGACACAGTCTGACTGCAGGTAATGAAGACAGGCAAAGTCAGCAAGTTTTGCAACTGAAGCTTGAAGTTTTGAGAGAAGACATGAATACAAAAAAAGTTATCTTTTGCCCTCATGAAAAACATTGAGCTTGTTTTCTAAGACTTAAGAAAAATTAATGAATTTTCCAAGACCTCCTCTTGCCATTGCTATTGAGTATAAATGTTACAATTGTTTTGGGAAACAAATGTTCTTTTCTTAGAGTAGAAGAATACTCTGTACCCTAAGCTCTCTGCCCTGTTCTTCCACTCCGAGTCATGGAGAAAGAAGATATGAACAATTGAATGCTACTTTTTGGATGATATTATGTGCAGGCTGGGGTTTTTTTTGTGTTTTATTGCTTTTAAATGGTGGAGAAAACTTATAAAAATTGCTCTGTGGAAATCTAGGGTACTCATCAAGTAGTATAGCACAGATCGAAAGCACAGTCCATTTCAACAGAAGTTGATCATACACAAGAGCTGTGGGTTGCTGTGTTGTAGTTAAGTTTGTAGCGATAGAAAGCAAGCAGCATGAGATTAATGGCAAAGGACAAGGAAATTGGGGTGGTCTGGTGTAAGTTTTTACAGATACCCTGATTCTAACAAACATTAGCTAGAAGATACTGAAATCAACAGAAGTCTTATTCCCTGTTAATGTCTTCTGATTGTAAAATCAATGTGGAGAGAGACTCAAATGTATTTAGGTGTCTAGATTTCCTTGTTCTGAATATGAATGTAGTAGTCTAAATATAACATAAATCAGTGGTCAAAAGGAAGGTGAAGTCAGTAGCTTTCTATCACCAATAATTTAAAACAAAATCTCCTGACTTTTTAATTCAACTTTTGAGTTTTTGACATGTGTGTTTGCAATAAGCATATTCAACAAATTGTAGTTAATGATCCTGGAGTAGAATAACTTTGAGCATAATCTTCTTGTGCCTTGCTGTGGGATAGTTAAGTCTGTCTTCTACCTGTATTCTATTATTGAGTCCTGGCAATGAGCAACTGAAGTTTTGAGCATAGATATTAGACTTCGTCCTATTTTACCTACTTAGCAGGGGATTGCGCCTGTTACTATCTGTATATGCATCTCTGTAGATAGCACTTTTGTTTGGGACAGCAGTAGATGTCTAGTGCAATGGTTAAATAAATAGAGGCTCTGCTTAATGATACAAGCAAGGCCAAGTGTCAGCTGTGGTAACTGGCTGCAATGGCAGGTGGCTGCCGTTGGCTTGGGTATCAATCAGGGAATGACCTAGCACAGAGCAAGCCTATGTGTGGGCACATCTCTGGAGGAAAAGGAATGGGAGGGCTAAGGATCCCAGCACTAGAGAAGGTCTTATCTGGGCCCAGGTGCAGGTGAACTGTGAGCACACATGTAACGTAAATACTGTTATTTAATTGCTGTAATGATCAGCCTAAAGTAAGTTGTCAGTTCTGTATGTACTATTGAGTTGTACGTATTGTATTGTAAGTGGGGCTAAATGAAATAGAGTGGGCTTCTCGGCCTGTACCTCTGGCACATATACTTGTGGTTTGGAAGTGTTTCCTCTGGGAAATGGCATGGCAGTTGAAGAAAGTGCATTTGAATAATGTACATTATATTCCTAATAGGAAGCCTGTCTTCTTTCTATGCCTCACAGCTAGATTTTTGCTTTACATTTGTCTTCTGATGGTGTTTAACTTTTGCTGGCAGCAGAGTTGTTTTAGGATCACAAGTTGCCTTTTACACAGCCCTTTTGCAGTCTGGTAACTGACAGGAAGCAGTGCTGCATTAGACTTTTGTCTTCTCTTGGGGCTTATTTGAAAAAACGGGTTTCATGTGTATAAAGTGAATTAGTGGAGAAAAAGGAAAATACTTACATGAAACTGATTTTGGAGCATTTGTTCTGATCTGAGGCTCACAATTTGCAGTGTTGCATTGGTAATCCCCAATAAATCAAGCTCCTATGATTGAAAGCAAGGATTATCCTCAGTAATGCATGAAGTCTGTGTAAATTAAGACAAAAACTGGTACCATGCAGTTTCTCTTTAGGAAACCAACTATATCCTTTTTGTACAAATTGATTTTTATTGAAGATCAATCCCAACTAAAAATTTCAGTAGTATTACTAAAAAAAAAACCATTATAGTCAAAATAAAAATTCTTGTCCTGTTTTTGAAAATTAGTCAGTTAGTAGACCTAATAGAAGAACTAGAGAGATTATTTTTTTTAAGAGAACATAAGGAGACTCTTAATATTGTGAAGCTGTTGCTGCTGTCTTCTGGTTGGCCTCATGTTTGATAGTGGACATTTAGCAAATGTAAACTACCAGAGCTAAGTATACTGTTCCTGAACCAGGAACAGTGAGTAATTACATGAGTAAGAGATATCAGTAGTCCAAGGCTTGTATGATCATCTCTTTCCCAGGTCTTGTTTGTATTTTCATTTATTTCCTATGTTACTTCAGTGTTCTGGATCTACCATATGTACCACTTTAAAAGATTCATATTTTTGCATTGTTGAATGAAGTGTTATGCAGTTGTTGATTTTAATTATGATAATAAGTTATAGTAGCAGGCTATTTTTTCATTCAGAGTTATACTTTACCTGATTTTGGTCACAGTTTTTAGAACCTTATTGGATTCCTATGGGAAACAAAACAGGAACTTTTTAATTTTTGAGTTTACTGGTGAATTTTGTCAGAACAACAGCACAAACCTACTTGCAATTTCAGATGTAGCTATTGTGAAATAAGCTGCTCTATAACAGCTTCTAACATGGATGCTCTGATTGCAGGGAATAGTGCTTAAATTATAGTTTCAGGTAAGTTGTAGAAAAGTAGTGTAAATACGACCACAGGAATTATGTTTTGAACAGTAGACTTATGATGTAATAATCTAATAATGTTTGTTTGGCATTTAAAACACAGAAGAAGCTGGGAGTTCCTACATATGTTTTACAGTTTTGAAATTCTGCAAGACTAACAGTACAAAATATTGTTAGTATAGTCTAGGTAGACTTTACAATAAAACAGAAAAAGAAAAGTCAGCCATTATAGTTACACATAGTGGTTGCCAAAATTTGCAAGCCATAACTCCCAAATAGCAGGGTTGCTAAATTTGTCCCAGCAGCTGCCCCTTTGCCACTTTTCTGCTCTTCACACTTTATTTTGGCAAATTAAAGCAAGGACCTGAGTTTATTCGCTTCGCTACCTTTACCTTGATTGTTTTTTCTAAACTCTTTAGTAGTAAAATATGTATTTTTAATTATTTTTGTTAAGGAAAGCATGTCAACTAAAATACTTTTCTCCTTTAAAGAAAAACATCTCTGGTCAAGTTTTAATTCACAACTTGCTTCCTAAGATGTTTTTATTTCTACAAATACGATGGATTCAATATTAAAATGTTGAAAATGGGTTTTAATGTTTTTTAAAATAGTGAATCTCTGAGTTTGTTTGCACCTGGGTGGAGGTAAGGGGTTAACTTCCAACTGTATTTGTCAAGGCAGTTAGTTTAATGGTCCTACAAGCCCACCTTTTAGCTGCAAAACAATTGGGTAAAGACATTATTTTGAGCTTCTTTGTACTAAATTTCAATAGACCCTCCTATATGCTTTATGTAAGCCCTTTGACATTTGTTTAGCTTGAGTAGTCATGAATAAAAGATCTTAGCCTTGGCTTTAAAGTGCAGTGTCTGAGTCAGTTAAAAAAAGGATTCAGATTGCCTTATGTACCCTGTTTCATTTCCCTTCTCCGTGGGGCTAAACATTTGTGTCTGCGCAAAACTATGTTTTGATATATTACGAGTAAATATCTGGCTCTTGGGTAATTAAGTATTGCCATTGAGGGTTTATGTATGTGTCAGTACATAGTATATGAATATATCATGCTGAAGTATATATCAGTATTAGCTCTTCTCTTGAGAGAGACGTGTGTGTGTAAATGCTTATTTACTTACATATTTATTTGAGCATATATTTATCTATGCATGTGCTTCGTTTTTAGGATCTAGGCTTACTAAGTCTTTTTGAAAAGGAGATTTTTTTTCCTCAACTCGTTCAGTATTGTTCACAGCATTAACACATCAGTGAACAAATTGCCCTCTTGCATATGCTAATCCGGCACTTAAAAGAACTCATTGTAGCACGTTTCAATGCTTTAGTTGGAACGGGGTAGGTGGAGATGGGAATCGAAGGGATGTCAAATTGTCATGTGACTGAAAAAATGTCTAAAATGCTCTTTGGGTCAACAGTTCGTACTTAGCATAACTTAGCATGAATTAAAGCAGTCCCTGTAGTTTGAGGAAAAGATTAGTCTTTGCTTCTGTCTTTTGTATGTGTATGTTGGCCTCAGTTTTTCAGATCAAATCTGATTAAGGACTTCAGCCTTAATTTCACACTGGTAGTGAATGTTATGCTGGAAGTAAAATATTTGATCTTTGTTTGAATACATTTGTTGAAGGAATCCAAATGGAGTTTACCACAGCTAACAATTGATTACTGCATCACCTTATTCAGAAAATATTTGTTATTTTAACAGTTAAAAACAAACAGCCATTTTTCTGTCCATACCTGCAGATGTAGGCATACCCAAGCCTCAATTGTTTATGATGGTCTAGAAGTGAGTAATCAGTCAGATTATATTTAGTGAATCTCTTTTATTATATGGAATCTGCATATTAAAAAAATATAAAATAATAGTTATTTGCTCGTGAGTAAACAGCAAGCCTACTTCACCAAGACAATAAAGTCATTTGAATTAATTAGTTAAATAAATGGTGACTAATAAATGAACTAAACTTGATAAGTTTAACAATGAGAATCCCAGCTTCTTAGAACGAATGAAGCTCTATATGTTTGCCTGAAGGACTTTTGATTTGAATTAAATTGAATGAAAGACTAAGTGGTTATCATATTTCTAAAGCATCTATCAAATCGAGTTTAAAGTTTTAAGCACATGTGAAGCAATCTTAAAAAGGAATTTTTAATTGACCTTGTATTTTATCTTTACAGAGTAATTCTCTGTTGGTCCCAGACAGTCTACGAAGCACAGATAAACGCAGGAATGGCCCTGAATATGCCAATGACATCAAAAAGAGAAAGGTGGATGATAAGGATTCCAGCCACTATGTAAGCAAATCTGTGTCAAAGAAGTGATTCATTTATTTGCACATACTGTGCTTGTATGAACAGTAAAAGAGCTGTGAAGAACAAGTAAAAGTGTTTCCAAAGACTTAAGTAGTACATGAATATATGTGCCAGAAAGACCACTGTTTGTGTTGTGGGAAGAGCAGTGACTCAATAGTCTGGGATGTTGTTAAATAATACTCCTCAACAGGAAAAATGGAGCCAGGAGTAGCTATTTGTGATTCAGAAGTGTTTTTGGACTCTTAGAGTTTGAACGACATCCTTTCTGAACTGCTCTAAAACCTGAAAGTTTGTTTGAAATGGAGGATTTTGTTATTGAGTGTTGTAGTAAATTTGTCTAATAATTAGCTATCACCATGTTGAGTGATAATTACCACTGCAAATTGCATATATTATAAGGCTGTACCAAGTTACTAAAGTTTACTTTTGGCTTATATGATAGTTTCAGCAGAAAGCAAATAGAAATTTCAAAAATTCACAGTTTTGTGTTTTGCATTTTTGACTAGCTTGCTTGTTGCTTGATTTCAAGGAGACGCTTCAGTACAAGAGTGTAACATACTGTACTTTGAAATAGCAATAATATGGCAAATTTTTTAGTTCATGTGATTCAGATTACTAATTACTTCTGGGTTACTGAAACCTAAGAGAAAATAGAAACTTTATTTCCTCAGTATTTCCTCAGTATTTGATAGGGTGATTGTTCTCCATTTGGAAAATATCTTTCAGCAGGTATTGGATAACTTAGTGCTGTTACAGTCTTACAAGTTGTATTTGTACTTAACTTTCTAATGATGTTTTGATTACAGAAGGGTGTGGCAGACTTCTGCATGCTACTTTCTCTCAGCTTTGAGGGTTTGGTATTCTATTGGTATTTTTCATTCTGAATATTTGAAGATTAAGCATTCTTAAGCTCCATTTGATATAAAAAGAACAGAAAGAAAGAACTTGCTTGTTTTTCTTGGTTTTCTTCTGGAAAGAGATGGAAATGGTATTATTGACTGTAGAAGCAGTTTGTTTTAATCCATACTTTTAATGTTGTATTGCCTGCTGCTTTTTTGAATTTTACAAATTAAAGCAGCATCAAAACAAGAAATAGAGCAAAGCAAGGGTCTTTGAAGGTTCCAGATTTATTCTAATTTTAAAGATTTTTTTTAAGGTTCCTTAATTCTAGGGACAAGGAAGTTCTGCTTTTGTCAAAAGAACATAAATGATTTGTAAGAATTGTTGCTCTTGGAAAAAAAGATGCAAAATGGTTTTTTTTCTTCTTCTTGACTTCTGACTGGTTTTTGTGCCAGAGCCTGTGTAGCTGCAATGGGTGTGTTTACTAGTTAGGAGAATCTTCTGATATTATTAGTACTAACCGGAGATGCCTTTGATAATCCCATTAAATTTTTGTTTATCAAGATAGCAAAGTTAGTGGAGTTGACTTAACCATTGCTTGTGGCTAATTTTGCCCTCCTTCAGAGTAGTATTTCTGGTGCACAGGTGTCCCATCTACTCTCAAACGTGTTCTTACCTATTTCAGCACAGTAGGTGCTTCATACTTCTCAAGATGTATCAGATAACTGGACGTAGAGCTTTCATCTCCATGTTTTGCACCTGTTAGATGGCTCACTGAGCAGCAAAGTGAGACACCATTCCTTCTCCAGTGGCACACACCCTAATGTATTTGTGGTATTTCTTGGAGCAAGATTCAGCTGTTAAAAGAGAAGGAAAGGGTTGAAATTGCATATTGGTTAGGGGGTTTTATGAAAGGAAGAGATGGGGGACAGTTGAGCAATCTTGTATGTCTGATTTGTTTGCTAAAACTTCATGACTAGAAGTACTTGTATTAAAAATGTCAAACTTGCCCTCACAAAAATTTAAAGTTTTGACATTCACTTGATTTTGTTTATTTGATTTTCTGTCAAGACTCACTTTGGGATTGAAGCACCAAGTTACACTGCGGTTATCAATAGACCACTGTGTTTTCATAGAATGAATGTGTCTACCGGGGCATCCCAGCCTATATTGGAGATAGGGATCAGGAGGCACTCGAGTAATTGCAATCATGTGGCAGTAGAGCAGCTCAGGTGAACATAGATCTAAGTGAAATAGTCAAATTGAAGCTTGACAAACTGCAGTAGAGTATTTCTGTTTAGGTATGTCCAAGTACTTTGGTTTTCCTAGGCAGAAATATTGAAATGTCTTGGCATTTCTGAAGCTTTTTCTTTCCCAGATAATTCATGCAAAACTGACCTTACTGGAAAAGGGAAAAAAATGATCCTATCATTTGGAGGAAGATGATCCATCAAAACATGCCTAAAAGATCCTTTTTGTCTGAGATCTGGGGGTTTTTTTAGGTATGCGCTTAACGTTAGAGTAAGTTCTCTAACGTTAACACATAAGATTAGTGTATCAACAGAGTGCCTTTCTCTTTTAGGAGTAGAGGTAATAGGAGGGGTTTGGGATCGTCTACAACTTGCACTGATGGTGATATCAGCGTCTTTCAACTAGTTCTACTTTATTTGGGTTTTATTTTTGAAGGAGAACTAAGGTAGTGTGTTTCTGTTTTCACTGGTCTCCCTATTGCTAATAAGTAATGAAAGGCCATTTGTCTTTTTTTTTTTAGGAAAATCAAAAAATGTCTGAGTAGATGTGTACTCTTTTTCTCTGGGCTCTTATTGTACTAACTGAAATGAACACTATTTATTTTTAATAGGACAGTGATGGGGACAAGAGTGACGATAACTTGGTTGTAGATGTGTCCAATGAGGTAACTTTTTTCATTTTTTATGTGTTTGCCCAAAGGTTAATGGAAAAGTGCACTTAGATTCTAAAAGAAAAACAATACTGTGTGGATATGTTAAAATATTCACAACATCTCCTTTTTATTAGTTCTGCAGTTATTATGTCTTCCTCTGAGCTTTGCCTTCTCAGCTTTTCCTTCTGCTGCTTTGTGCAGGTCTGTGTTCCCTCTGCAGTTAACATTCTGAGGCTTCACAACTGCTCTGTAATGTAGAGAGTTGTAGTGAGATGCATGTGGAAGGCTGAGGTTTTTAAACTACTGTTTTCAAAGGAAAAAGGAAGACATTATCTAATGTTCTGTTTAATATAGGATTGTTATTAAAAAATGTTGCCTTCAAAATTGGTTGTATTTTAACATCCTATGTTAAAGACAATTTTTCCAAAAGTGCTTTTTTTAGAATGAAGGCAGTCAGTTGAAAAGATTTTTCAGAGATTTTAGATGCTTTTTTCTTCAGGTCAGAGATTAGACAATGGTGTCAAGGTGAAGGCATGCGTGATCCAAGGTTCTTCATCTTTCATTTTCTTCAACAAAGTGATTTAGGAAGTCTGAATATGGGATTGAGCTTTCTTGGCTCTGTGAAAAACAAAGGGAGAGAAGCTGGTAGAGAAGTGTCTTCAGCAGCCCCAAGTGCCCAAATTATGTTAGCCAAGTTAAAAAATATATCCAACTAATGATTTTAGTAATCCTTCCAGAAGCCCTGCTTACAATGAAATTGCTCAATAATTGGTTAGTAGACTTGGTGCCCTCTTGTGAGGTGTGTTTTCTCCCTGATGCTAATCTTATGAGCCAACAGAGCATGGAGAACCTGCAGAGCTCTGATTTTAGCTTGCAGGGCTGACTATTTCACGTTAAAGTAAATGCTGAGAGTACATCTGGAAGAGAGGAAAATAATCGTCTGAGAGGTGATTTCAATTTTTCCTGTAGATTTAAGTAGTGAAGCAATTGCAGATGGTGTTTAGGAAAAAAAAGTGACAGATAATTATGGCGTATGAAGATCCTCATATGGACTTTTCACTTAAGAGTTGGACTCAGTGATCACTGTGGATCTCTTCCAACTCAGAATATTCTGTGAAATCCCTGAAAGTGTGCACTTTTATCTCTTCTTCTGAATGTAGAGATGAGCACGGTCTGTTTATTGTCACTAGCAGAGTGTGGAGAATGTACATGGAAAAACAGTATCAACTTTACTGCAGTTACTTACCCTTAGTTTTCCTTGCGCTTATCCCACCGTTAGTGCACTTACTCTTGTTTGTCCTTAGTGTGCTTGGATTGCAAGCTCTGTGGTTGGAAACAATTTATGATTACATAATGTAAAATAAAAACAGATTGCTTACTATATGATTTTACTAGTGTCTCTAAATTGATGAAAGAATTTCACCTTTTTAGTCTATAAAAATAACAAAATATCTTATTTGAACTTGCTGCTTAAATTTTTGAAGGTTTTTTTTTTCTCCATAGACTCATCAGTGGTGCTTGTGTACCAACCTATGACATGGTTCTGTGCTGTTCTTCCCTTCCCATTGCTTTAGGATCCTTCTTCCCCAAGGGCAAGTCCCACGCATTCACCACGTGAAAACGGTACAGATAAAACTCGCCTGCTAAAGAAGGATGCCTCCAGCAGTCCAGCATCTACAGCCTCTTCTGGTAGTTCTACTTCCCTCAAATCCAAAGAAATGGGTCTGGTAGGTAGCAATCTGCCTTCCAGATAAATATTCTTCTTTCTTATACATTCTTCTGCAATTACTTATGGCACAAAGTACTTGGCATTAAACATTTGAAGCTGAAATCAACCATTGTTTTTCCAGACCTTTGTAGTATTACTCAGCTTCCCTACTCAACAATTTTTCTGCTTTGTTTTGACTTCTTATGTTTCCTACATGTGTCAAATGAATTGCAAATTTATTACAGAATGCAAGAGTTGCTTAAACATTTTTTTTATTTTTTTCTTTTTCCTGGAACAATAGCTTATGGTTTTTAACATAGTGTGTATATAGTCACTAAGAAGTTTTTTTCTTAAACTCCTCTAAATAAGCTGTTATTCTTTGAAAACCTTTTCCTGCAGATTCACTAACAGTTTGATCAGATCCTCTGTAACTTTGTGTCGTGGTTTTTTTGATACTATCAACTAAGATGGTATTTTATTTCTGTACTTAGATTTGCTGTATTCAGTAATAATTGAGATATTAAGGATTTCAAGCTAAAATACTTTTGGTAATGCATATGGTATTGTCCTGAAAAAATTGAACTCATGCATTCTTTTTGTTTTATTAGTGGAACAGGAAAGATATCTTTCTGCATTTCTTGTTTTAATATTGGCAGCAATCAAATGGTCAGCATTTCTCTCTCACAAGTTAATGTTGTCAGCATTGCATGGATTTATGAAAATTGGCTGAGGGACTAGGTAGTAGGTGCCCAACATCCCAGCTGCTGTTGTGATAAATTGTATAATATGGCCTGGATTAAAAATAATACTCTTTTAATTTCTTTAATGATACCAGCATGAAAAAGCCAGCACGCCTGTTCTGAAATCCAGCACACCAACTCCTCGATGTGATGTGTCAACTCCAGGGACAAGTGCAACTCCAGGACTTCGTCCAGGTCTTGGCAAACCTCCAACTATGGACCCTCTGGTTAACCAAGCTGGTAATGCATTACCTCATGTGTTTTTATGGTTCCAGAATTAGTCTTTTTTTACATATGCAGTTCTTTGCAACTGTTAACTAATTATATTGCTTTTTTCTTGATACCAAGAGAGGATTTGATGAGAAGCAGATGTTTGGATTATCAAGAGTTTGAATATCTTTCTATCTTTTATTCTTCTTTGTTTACTTTTGTCTTTATCTTTTTTGGAAATAATCCAGAGACTGAATGTGATATAAAAAGACTTCTCAGAAGTTTCTGGTACTTGTTCTATGTACAATCCCTTCTACATTCTTGGAGTCTACTAATATTTGCTGCAGTGCACAGCTTGACAAATGCTGGGTGAAGTTTACTTTTGCTATCCAGGCTGGTACACACAGTTGCTTCAGACATAAGCTGTGTAAATCATGTCTGTCAGCTTTGCTGCTTAATTTGGCAAAAAGAAGATTAATGTAAACAAGGGAATATTACAGAAATGGAAATAGGTAATGCTAGAAGACACTACTAGAAGTAATCTCAAAGTTCAGACTTCAGTAGATCTTATTTACAGTAAGTGAGAAGAGCTGGTGGTGCAGACAAATTATGGCAATGTTTCTTTACAGTGTGTGTATGTGAGATGGGGAAAGGTTAGGTATTGTAGGGGAAAGAAAAGGGCTGTTTTCTTCCCTGTATGCAGGAGTATATAAATGAAAGTACTTAATTTCATTATTTTGTAGCTGCGGGTTTGCGGACACCATTGGCAGTACCAGGACCATACCCTACTCCATTTGGAATGGTACCTCATGCTGGCATGAATGGAGAGTTAACCAGTCCAGGGGCAGCCTATGCCAGTCTGCACAATATGTCACCCCAGATGAGTGCTGCTGCAGCTGCAGCTGCTGTGGTTGCCTATGGAAGATCTCCTATGGTAAGCCATACGTTGCATGCAATCTCAGTTGTGCGAGTTGTGGTTCACTGAGAAAAGCTACATGCTTCATTTAGCACTACTGAATTCCCGAGTTGTATCAGTGCCGGAGGCTTGATAGCTTTACTGCATGTTTCATTTTGCTGTGTGGCAGGAGAAACAAATTTGCCCCTTGAAAACAAAATCTCTCAGTATTAATGTATGTTTCCTTTTTTTTCCTTCTCCTTCATCAGTTCTTTAACTGATGAGTAATGCCAAAATGAAATGTAAATGAAAAGGTTGTTTTGGTAGCCAAAGTATTTCATTATAGCTGTGGACTACACAAAGCTGTGGCTGTTTCGTTACTGAACTACACTTGTGTTCCATGCAGACATAGGAAATTAATCTTGAAGCATGCAAAAGCCTTTTTATTTGTGTCTCTGTCCTTGTATTTTGTTCTTTTTTTGTGGAAATCAATCTGCAATGGATACCTATCTTGAAGCTCTTTGCTAAGGCGTGTTGAGAATAGTTGCTGTTGTGGATGTAGTAAGTAAATGGGGCATAGTAGTTATACCTGCTCTCACACAAATAATCTAGGGACCTGATTCTGCAAACGCAAGGTTGTCAATGGTTGTTTTATGCATAGACAAACTTACCAACTTGTAAAATTGGATTAAAGCTTGTAGTTTCATTATTGTAGGTATGGCTACTTTTTTCAAACTGGTAAACAGGGCTTTTGTGTAAAAATGTGGAAATTCTAAATAGTGTACACCCTCCTTTTAAATCAATAACAATTTGTACTCAGGCATAACCTTCAGAAGAAAAACTAAAGTATTTTGTTCTGCTTGGATTATTTGATGTATATGCTTAGGATGTAAAAATTTAGGGGAATTGCAATCTATTTAAGCTGTATACAAATTTGTTTGCACCCTGCAATGTGGCTCCTTGAGAGATCTCTCAGCTCATGTGCTCACACAGAATGCTGTGGAGCCATATATAGATCCTATTTGGGGCCCAGAGCTGCTTTCCAGCATTGCACTGTGCCAGCCTCCTAGCTCTCCCAGAGGTAAAGAGCACTGGTGTGGCTTCATGCTGACATACCATGGACTTAACACAGGAATCTGATACCCTACTAACGCAAGGATGCTTGTGTTAGGCTCAGTGGTGTGAATGCATGATAGATGCTACTGGTTTTGTGTTTGCATATGAATGCTTTTATCAGAATCATGCCCAGGGAAAGCATCTTGGTTTGCTCTCCAGTGAAGGATCATGCACTTATTTAGTACTGTGGGTAAAAGCCACCTTTTGGTTAAATGCATAGTATTTTAGGAGGGAAGAAAAGGGTCTTTTCTTCTCTCTTGCTGAGAAATTTCAAGTGTGAGACTAATTCACTTTTCATTGTCAGGTTGGGTTTGATCCTCCTCCTCATATGAGAGTACCTGGAATCCCTCCAAATCTAGCAGGGATTCCTGGGGGGAAACCGTAAGTAATTTTTGACATTTTGGTAACATCTACAATATCTAGAGAGAGTAAAATTTTATTGTGTCTTTGAACAAGAATTTCAAAGGAGATAGTGTCTGGATGTTCTCAAGAGATTGTTTTAGACTTCTTCTAGTAAAAGAAGAATAAAGATGCTCAAATGCTATTTGTCATATCCCAAAACAGGTATGCATGTACCTATTTCCAAGGAGAAGCTGCTGAAGGTATACTTGGAGTTTTTTTATTTTATCCTTTCTGGGGTAGATGCTGGTTAAATATGTTAATAAAAATATATTGAAACTAAACTTCACACTTCACTGAGAATAAATCTGTAGTGCAAGCTTGCAGACTTCCTTGTCTGGCACCTGTTTCATCAGGCATGAGAATCTGCAGATGATGACAGTGGATATCTGAAGCAGTTGCTTAAGTAACAGATTACACACACCCTACATAATGGAGCAGCCTATTTTGAACTTCTGTGTGACTGTGCAACTAGAGAGCAAAAAGGTGATGAAGCAGTCATCAAACAGGTGGCACATAGATGTAGAATAGCTTTCACAACACATTATTTTGATGTAAAATTTTTAGTTATTGATGAAGCAGTTGTTAAATAAAATACTTTTGTGGTGCTGTGGGGTTTTTGATGTTGCTGTAAAATAAGTTCACCAGCATACCCTAAATTTTTCAGTAATTTGACTTTGGTAGATTATTGACACTGAACTTACTGATAAGCAGTTAAATATTTTAATACTCTTAAAATATTGATTATTTTTTGAGAGTTCTGGACAAGTAGGTCTACACAGGTACTGACAGAAAATTCAACTAAGCTGTTTTTCAGAATGGGGCAGAGAGAATTATAATACCTTTTTCAATACTCTATTAGGACGCCTTCTTTGTCCCTTCATGCTTGGTTGTCAGGCCTGTCTTTCAACAGGAAGTTGCAATTAGAGGAGTTTTTCTCTAGCTAGGTGCTTACATAATTTTGAAAATAACAACATTTTGCACTTTCTGTGCTCAATGTTCATATTATATGTTTGTAATGTCTTAGGAACCAATCTACCTTGGTTTAATGTTTCATTTTGAAGTTTCATGAAAAATTCAGAAATTATTACATTAAGGATACTGTCTAAGTTATAGAACAGACTGTGGTGAAAGTTATATACTTACATATTTCTGTTTGCTTTCATTCTAAACTTCTATTAATTAGTGATATGGTGTGATGTCAGTCTTACAAACATCCTAGAAAATATACCACATTAGAGGCAGAAAACTGCATTTTCTTTTCTTTTTCCTGTAACAGTAGGAAAGCACCAGACTTTATTTGAAAAGCCATCCTGAATGTGTTTTTGTTGTTATCCACCACACTTCTGAGAACAGGCTTATCTGTTGGCAGTGTAAGAAACCTGTTAAATCTTGGTTTTACTCAAAGTTAGTAGTATGTTGACAAGATTACTGAAGTGAGTGCTCAGTGAGTTGGTGTTATGTATCAGTTTGTGGTTTGTTTAAATTTAGTGCAGTAAGGATCAGGCTTTTTTCTCAAAACATTCTTCTATTAGTTGTCAGACTCATTCTTGCTGACTTTTAGTCGAACTTTGTGTACTTACATGAAATACTTTTGGAGATTGCATACTCCAGTGGCTGTACATTTTTACTTTTAAACAAGTATATTCATAAGTTTTCAATTACTTACTTTGTTATGAATGCCTGGCGATTTTTTATATCAAAATCTATTTTTGTTCAATCAGAAATTTTCTGTGGCTGAGTTTTAGTTGTTGCATTGTTCAAGACATAAGGACAGCACATGCATGCTGCTCTACTTGCTATCCTGGTATTTTACAGCAAAGTTACTGTCTGTGTTTTGGTTTTCTTGTGTGTGGGGGTGTATTTTTGTTTTGTTTGGTTTGTTTTTTAATGTTTTAGCACTTTATTCATACTGTTTCCCATATTGCCTACTTTGATACATGCTCTCTACTCTCCACTTGATTTAACATCTTCTGGAATGTTTGGGATTTTTTTGGTTATGTTACTAACACATTTCTTCTAAAATTACTTCTTTGCTTATCTTAGTAAGGCAAGCCTAAAATTTCATAAACTTATCTGTTATTTTGCCATTGACAGCTTTAGAGTTTTAGTCTTGATTGGATACAGGTAGCTAGATGCTGCATCATCTTTGAATATCTCACCTTTATGAGGTTTGTCTCCGATATTTTATTTATGGAGTACATGAGTGATATAATCATGCAAAGTGGTAGAGTGTATCTCATTTATTTTCAAAGTCAGCCATTTCCTAGACTGAAGTTAAGGTGTCACATTGAATTTATTTTGTGAGATGTGGAGCTTTGATGAGTCTTGTTGCAAGTAGTACAGAGAATTTTCAAATTGTCCTACTGAATCTCTACCCATATGTGTATGCTCAAGGCTGCCCATCTTTATCAATGGTTATGTTGATATTTCTTTTTCACCCAGTTCTCCTTCCAAGAGAAAATTAAATTTTCTTCTTTCTAGAGGACAGATATTTCTGATAGCACCCAGGTTTCTTTAACCCCTGTGTATTCTGAGATCTGTTAATGACTAGCTTGATAGAAAAATTGGTAGCCTGTTAAGAACTCACTTGAACATGGAGAAATAGTGTCTGCGTTCTGCATTCCATTGTTTTGATGCATGTAACTATGCCCTGGACTATAAATTTGTTGTGTGCTGCTGTAATTTGTTGTTGAGGGGGGGTTGTTTGTTTGTTTTTTTGGTTGTTTGTTTTTTGTTGGGTTTGTTTGTTTGTTTTTGGGTTTTTTTTGCATTGCATAGTCTTTCTAGTGAGGTACTTAGTTGGTCTTTAGTTTTTCTGGTTGATGTGAATCATGCCTTCTAATAGTTGGACTGTGGACTGAACACAGATATTCAAGATTAGTGGTAAGATTTATTTCCACAGTACTGCTTTCCTGGTGTCTAAACTTGTGAATTAATGGTAAAATGGAGGACACATATATTTCTCAGTATTTTTTCCCAGACATTAGAAAGAGCTGAAAATACATGCTTCTCATTTTAGTAGGAAAGGGAACTTTTATGTGGTAAATGTTCAGTTATAAGCTGACTTTTTGTTGTGGTTTTGGAGAGGTGTAGTATACTGTTTAGAACTGAAATCAAGCAATTCCAATTGATCTTCACACTTGTTCAGTGAATATACAATGAGAGTTATTGTAAAGGAAGACTAATTTTAATGTATTGAAGGAGAGTAAGGTCTGTGTGTGTGTCCCTGCCATGTATCTTTGGGTAGAATTATTTGATGACATGTATAAAGTTAAACAGTTATTTCTGTACAAATACAGAAAATATTTTATGTTAAATTGTAATTGCATTTGTGTGAGACACTTTTCTTTGTTTGCTGTGTTTGTTAGCCCAACACAAGGAAGGGATCTCTTAATGCTAACAGTCATTTGACCAAAGATGGATATTCAGGGAACCCATCATTGGGTAGCTATCTTTCATATAGGCAAAATTCTTGGAAAAGATACAGAAATCTGTGCTAGTCCTGAGTCTGAACAGGAGTTTCTGGCATACACTATCAGTTCTACAAGAAAGATACGTGGTCAATTGGTCCCTGTTAGGAAACTTCTTAAGCTTTAGAAGACTCATGAATTTGCGAGTTTTTCTGACTATTGGCTCTTTTGAGGCAGGACAATGAAAATGCTCATCAGTTTTGAGAATTCAGGCCTGTGAATATGTCTAGTGCATTACAAATTGAATCTTCTGTAAATGTAGCACTATGAGTACATTCCTTTCCAGAAGTAGCATAGCAGGCCCTCTTATCATGGTGACCTGTGGAGAGAAAGCCAAAGACAATGGTGATTGAGCTGCAAAGAGTCATTTGCACTGCTGTCTCCAGTACTGTGTTCTTCTGGAAACAGAGGCCTTCCTTATCTGAGGATAGTCAGTCTGGCAAATGTTGCAAATTTTATCAGTTAAAAGGGGTGTAAAAAAAAAGTTATAATATATAGCAGATACAAATCACTAGACCACCATACCATAAGTATGCTGGCACTGATGATGTTAGTATTACGTGCCACATACCTTCAAACATTACTTTTTTGTGTTCTTGGCTTGGCAGAGGGATTTGGCAAGGTGTAGCCATTTCTTTTTACAGTGGATTGCAGATAACTTACACTATAGAAAAAGCTC
The DNA here is from genome assembly GCF_047495875.1 of Pithys albifrons albifrons. Classification (NCBI taxonomy): domain Eukaryota; kingdom Metazoa; phylum Chordata; class Aves; order Passeriformes; family Thamnophilidae; genus Pithys; species Pithys albifrons. The sequence continues at coordinate 74,221,141 of NC_092497.1, read as the reverse complement.
TTTTGGCTTGTAAGAAACTATTGCTGGTCTGTTTGGGCTGTCAAACTCAGTCATCCTGTGTCCTGATCAACTAGTCTCAGAAGCTAATGCCAGCCCATGATGATAAACGTAGACTGTTTCTGTGATTGATATAGCCACACTTTAAACACAGGCACATTGATAAAATTGTACATGATGAAATCTATACTGGGTAGGTCTGATGTTTCAGAGCACGAGAGTCATCACAATTCTACAGTAGCACAAAATGCTTGAAAAGTATTCTATTCCTCACACCTCATCTGAGCAAGAACTGAAAATCTCTCTGTATGTACCTAAACATTTCAAAAAACTAATTATTTAGATATTTTGAACTGAACAGAGCATTCAACCTGTAACCTTCCATTTAAAAAAAAAAAACAGTCATGGACAAGTAGATTAACCTGCTTGAACATGCTGAAAGAAATTGCCTAATACTTGCTTAATTGTTTTACTTCAGTCCATGGTAAAAGCAAGGGCAGACTGCAACTTCAAAGTTGTGTAGTTCTGTGTACTCTTCCTACCAACAAATATTCTGCAACTGACTTTGATTTGGAGCCCAGAATGGGGCTCAGCTTTTCAGTGTCTTAAGTGCTATAACTCTTCAGCTGGATTCTGTAGATGAACCTGAACAGTTGTTCAGCCTCAAGTAGTCTTGTTGCCACTTCTGTTGTGTTTCCTCTCCCACCCTGTGTCTGATCTGTTTAGTGAATAGCTACTTTGGGACAGTCTTGTCTCTAGTCCTCTTCACAGAAAGGGTACAGATTTCTACTTAAGCCTTTATCATTGCTATAATTCTTCATTCAAAGAAGAGAAAGGGTGCCATGGGACAAAATATGTTTGATACACTGTATACCTTGTATACATGTAAGGAAGTGAACTTCGCATTTCCTTTCTTGTCTTATACTTCCTGTTTCCGACATTTCTGTGACATAAAAGTTCTGTCATCTTTTGTGCTTGCTCATCCTCAGTATCCTCTGAGCAGGTTTTTCACTCATATGTCCAACCATGAAACGTGAATGAAGTACAGGAATTGCATGTATATGCACTATTAATTTCTTCTCTGTTTTAACAGAAGTTACTGTTAACCAGGTTTTACCCTTTTCTTGAGAGAAAATTGTGATATTTCATGGAATGACTGTTTCCACTGTTATCTCCTGTATAAAAGAACTGTTCAAGTCTTTCATCTCTCCTCTTCTCACTCTTTTTCAAAGCAATATCTTCTTCTCTGCTCCTGGGCACATTCAGTTGCTTTGTGATGTCTGTTGCAGATCCAGGCATCTTGCTTGTTCCTTCATTTCAAACTGTGTGATACTTGGGAACATGTATAATATACTTTGAAAATACTAGCTTATTGTTCAGAACAAGAGATTATAGAAATACCTATTGTTGGGTTCTTGGAAGATGGATGCAATACTAATAATTGAACTACAGTGACTGAAGTTTTCTGAGGAATAAAGTAGATTTGGATAAAAGCTTTATGAGTTGGTGTTTGTGCCCTTGTCCTTGAGTAGAGCTCAACAGTGACCAAGAAGAAATAATTTCTTCTTGATACTTCCCCTAAGGAGGAATGGGTTTTTTTCAGTGCTGGGATTTCACTTCCTCAGCCCTCAATTTCTATATGCTTGAAATCATGCACTGAATACAAATAAAAGGTGTTTCAGAAGTACCAAGAGTACCTGGAAAACTGAGCCGTTTAGCTTTTCCCAGATACTCATTCAGGAAAACAATTATGAAAAGATAGTATCAGCTTTCTTGAGGAAAAATGTGAACAACCACTCTACATGTTCCTATTTTCTCCTCAAAGCACTAGCTACCAGATGGAAAGAGTGGCATGTGAGCATAGCTAGTGGTGATGTTAAAGCTAAGGTGCAGAAATCAAGCAAAACTTTATTGTTAGCTAGGGCTACTGCAAGGCAATGGGTGCAAGCCTCATAGAAAAAGGATGAAAGAGTACGACTAATGCTGTAGGACTTGTGGTGGGTGCTGAGACTTGGAACTGCTGACTAGAAACCAGGGGCTGAAAGATCTTTTGATTATCCAGGTGGTTGAGGGGATAGCAGCCATGATCTTGGGCTGTAAATTTAAAGGTAAAATTTAACCTGCTTCCCCACTGCACAAATACTTTTAAGTGAGGCAAGCTGATAATTTCTATTGTGAACCTTTTTCTCACTATAAAGTTTTATATGTCTGTATTACTTGGCACTATATCTCTGATGTTCATGCTAAAAATGATTGACAAAGAATGTGTTTGTCTTGCGTTGCAGTACTCTAATGGTTGATTTTTTTGTTTGCTTTATCTTCTCCCTTCTTTCCCTTCCCCAAAAGAGCCTATTCATTCCACGTTACTGCAGATGGGCAGATGCAGCCAGTTCCTTTCCCTCCTGATGCCCTCATTGGTCCAGGAATCCCTCGTCATGCACGTCAGATCAACACTCTGAACCACGGGGAAGTTGTGTGTGCAGTTACCATCAGCAACCCCACGAGACACGTGTACACGGGTGGGAAAGGGTGCGTCAAAGTCTGGGACATCAGCCAGCCTGGCAACAAGAGCCCTGTCTCTCAGCTGGACTGCCTGGTAGGTGAAGAGGAACTTGTGCACTAGTGTAGCTTCTCCTTGGAGACTCAAAAGGAAATATCTGTCCTTGTCTGGATTTTGTTCATATGACAAAGAAATAGCAGGTAGATCTATTTTCTGGTGTCTTTTTTTAGCATATGACAGGTGGAGTTAGAGAATAGTTTTAGTTTGTTAAGGGATAAATATCATCACTAATGGTCAAATAACAGATTAGATCAGATTCCTGAGTAGAATGCGCACCTGTTTTTTTTCATCCCCTTTCCCTCCCTCTCCAGTATGCTGATGATTTTTGTGCTTAAGTTTAAAAGGAATATAGCTTGGCTTATGCAGAGCTGCACAGAACTTTCCTAGGTCTTTCACTCACACAAGGAGCAGCAACCTCATATTCTGTAAGATGGTAGCAAGGAGATAGTGAAATAATGTGACAAGGTACCAAGGTTACTTTTAGTCTCACTATGCTTTCATTCATGATCCACAAGTTATACATAGAGGTTGGTTGTTTGCACACGTGCAGGATACAAAAGGGACTGAGTACAGTAGTAGAAGTACCTGAAAAGATAACTCAAAAAAGGTAATGGCTCACTAGAGATGCTTCTCTACAGAGCCAGTGTAGATGTTTGTGCAATGTTCATTGAGAAGACTTAATGTCAGAAAGCACAGCAATATGTGTTCTGATTGGAAATAATTCTAGCTTTAACGTTCATTCAAGTAATTGAGGTGGGGGTTTTGTTTTGGATTTTTGCACCATTTACCCCTATTTACTGGTATCCTTTGTTAATTGCCCACTAGTAACAGTGCAGTTGAATAGGTATTCTTTTCTGTGTCTGGATACAGAACCTTCATTTTAGTCATGGAACGGTAATGATAATTAAGCCAACATTTCCACTGCTTTGTTTACTGCTCCTTCACAAAAAAATAATGTATATAGGAGTAGGAATGCTGTTAGCTACTTTTTGCAGTGCTTTTTCCAATGTTTTGAGTTACAGATCTTAACAATCCATTTCCTGAAGAACTGCTGCCAGTCAAGCAAGCTGGTAGTAAGTGAGGGAAGGAATATCTTCTGTTGCTAACTCTGCCATAGTACTTCTCAATTAGCAATAGTATCACGAATGTGAAATTGATAAGTACAGTAAGAATCATGTTGAACAGCAAAGGACCAACATAAATACAAGACCAGTATGTGACTACTTAAATTTTTAACTTCAATACTGTAAATGCAAAATAGTATTTGAAAGAAAAATTCCACAAGCTGAACGGCAAGAGATGAACCACATTTTCATATAAGGTTGTCTAAATGCCAAACTAAAAGTCATTTGCTTTAATATTTTTACTGTTGGTGCACTTCACTGATGGAGTGTATTTGCAGAAATACAAGTTTATTTCATCTCTTCTTTTGTGTAACGACATAGAAAACTTGCCATTCATTAGGTCTGAAACAGAGTAGACTGTGGCAAGAGGAGACTGCAGTTTTAATTTCTGCAGCTGCGGTCTCTAATTAGTGATGAGGAGAAGGTGTTCGAAACATTTTAAAATCTGCTGGTTCCTCTTCAGTGCTTTGGTAATGGAAAAAGTGGCAAAGAATTTAAAACTTTGAAGCAGTCAGAATGATATTAGTGGTCATTACTGGAAGGTATCTATTGACATAACTGAGGTGATTTGTGTTGTACAGAACAGAGATAACTACATCCGCTCTTGTAAATTGCTGCCTGATGGATGCACCCTCATAGTTGGCGGGGAAGCCAGCACATTATCCATATGGGACTTGGCAGCACCAACTCCTCGTATAAAAGCAGAGCTGACATCCTCAGCACCTGCCTGCTATGCACTGGCTATCAGCCCTGATTCCAAGGTGTGTTTTTCCTGCTGCAGTGATGGGAACATTGCAGTGTGGGATCTGCACAATCAGACATTGGTCAGGTGAGTCATTACTTGTTTACTGAAATTTTTAATAGAAGTTACTCTTTGGACAGCTACACAAGTATTTATCTCCCTGAACAGGATTCATGATAGCAAGGTAAAATAGCATCTCTTATTTAAAGAGTGCAGTTTGCACACAAGTTTTGGTAGCTTCAGCTTAGTCTTGAAATATGTGCTTTCAGGGCCTAATGGGTTGGTCTGTAACCTACTTCAGTCAATGTAAAAGGTGCTGTGATTTCAAATAGTTGGGATTGGTCTTCAGGTTTCTACAAGCAGCATTTCTGCTTGTTTGTGATCGGAATAGACTGAACATAGCTTTTAGGGAACTCCTTGAGGCTTGTTCTTTTCCTTTATCTTAAGCCTTGTTAAATAATAAAGAGAATTTTCAGTTCTTATTTAGTGATGTCAAACAATAAAATTAATCTTACAAAAGTTGTTGAAAATGTGGATCTTCACAGTTCTTTAGGAAAGCACATGTGCTAACTATAAGATAAATATTACAAATTTTTACTTTCCAAAGTAGTAGTAGCTTACAATATTTTGAGAAGAGTGAGTCTAATTTGGGAAAGTCCTTAAAATTTCTGAACACGAGCACTAAAGAATATGCTTAGTCTGCTGTGTTTCAATTAAGCTTCCTGTATACCAGTAATTAGCTTAAAATTATATGCAGAAAATTGTGTTAATGTGAGTGCCAGTTTTACTTTCTGTGGAATTTTTGCATCAATATAAACAATTTCAGTTATATAAAATCTTCAGTTTACCCTATACATGCTTAGTCCCTGTAAAGGTGCATTCTCTCCATCCATGACTGTCTTACTTTTTTAAGTGTTTCCTGTAGATATTCCCACCACTTGCTGGTTGATCTTGCTGACTTATGGAATTTTGAGACCAGAGCTACAAAACAAAATGTGCTGCATCACCTTTGCATGGCAGCTCTTAGTGATTAATACCCTTCATTCTCAAGCTAGTTGTCTTTTCCCCATCTGCCCTCCACCTTTCGCACTGAGGCACAGGACTTTGCTAAAGTTGATTGCTGATGAAGAATGCAGGAGTCTCAGAATACTTTTGGCAAAGGGTTAAGAAGACCTTGAGGTGACATTCTGGATACTGAAAGCTGAGCTTTGCTAATGGGAAGGTTATAAAATAAACTGCACCATTCAGATTTTTCTAATCTATTGATGCCGTGAATGACCCCTCCCCCCAAAAACAGGACTCTGAGCACGTTAGTGTAGGGTAAGATAAAAAGTAAAGGTCCTTTAATAACACAGGGCCTACAGCCCACAGGAATACAGGATGACATGCATGTGCCCCAGTTCTTGTTTCCATGGCTTTTATAATAAGATCCCTCCAATCATTGCTTTACACATTTCTCAGTCCAGACCCAGTCCCACCCCTGGACCAACCCCTGGAATTGGGTCTGGGGTCGTCAAGACCCTCTGTCTTCATCAGCTCTTCTTCCTCAGGCACACAAAGGTCTCTTGGAGTTCATCCAGTTTTGACTTCTGGGTCACTCTGACCTATGTTTATGTTTCATTCTGTAGGCCTTCTGATATCCTTCAGCTCTACCTTGGAAAGGAGTCTAAACAAGATTAATTAACTAAAGGAATTTGAGCTCCCTGTTCTGGGACAGGGGTAGTGATAGAAAGGCATTAAACTTAAACTGTTAGAAATATTAACCTTCTAAAATTCTACAACTCCTGTGTTCCTAAAATCTACAAAATGTGAAAATCAGAACAAAATCCCCTTCGGCATCACTATCACAAACAATGCAAGTTTGTGACTCAGCAATGTTTCTGTTTAACTATCTGGATGTCTATCTGAATTCCTATCTATTAATATCTGCTTATTATTTATCTTCTTGACTTTTGGCCAAAGAAAAGTACAGAAGCTGATTTCTGAAATGGAAACTTTTGCTCCCCAAGCACTTGATTTAATCTGAGCTGCCTTTAGTGGTTTTAAGTATAATTACTGTGGTTTAATATTCTCATAAGGTGTTTTTTTTTTGCTTTTCAAAACCTGATGGAAAAGATTTGACTTCATTCAGCTAGCCATGATGCAATTAATTCCTCTAGCACCTGGAAAATTTTTCTGTAATACTGGTATTCAATGCCTAGTAAGAAGGAGGGGCTGATTCTTGCTCACTGGCAGACACGATAGAGATGGCACACATGTACAGAGTCCAAAACCAGCACCACAGCAGTGTTTATGTTCAACTCTGGCAGGAAATCATTATTCAATCTGGTTTGTTTTATCAGGCAATTCCAGGGCCACACAGATGGAGCCAGCTGTATTGACATTTCTAATGATGGTACCAAGCTCTGGACAGGTGGTTTGGATAACACTGTCAGATCCTGGGACTTGAGAGAGGGGAGACAGCTACAACAGCATGACTTCACATCACAGGTAACAGGATTTTCTTTTAGCTTGGAGGACTGTATGCATTGGGAAAGAAACATTTATGATGAGAGGTGAGATTGAGCCCAGTGCAACTGGCAAATTGTTCCCTCTCTTACTTTAAGCTGCTCACAAGACAATATTTTCATATTCTTGTTTCCAGAACAAAATTATAGCCTGGCACTACTCTCTTTTCCTAGTTTTCTAAGTTAATAGGTAAGAACAGGAGTTATTTAGTTACTTCAATTTTGAACTGCAGTCTTTCTATTAAACCATGTCCATTTGTCCTTATCTCTATCTCTTTCTCTCCCTCTCCTAATTAATTTTAACTGAAAAAAAAAAAAGAATTACCTTTAGGAAAAAAAATTAAAAAGTGTAAATGTGGTTTAATTTTCAGATATTTTCCCTTGGTTATTGTCCTACTGGTGAATGGCTAGCTGTGGGAATGGAGAGCAGCAATGTAGAAGTGCTACATGTAAATAAACCAGACAAATATCAACTGCACCTTCATGAGAGTTGTGTATTGTCACTCAAGTTTGCTTACTGTGGTAAGTTGCCCTGAACATAGAACTGGAGCTCTGGGCTCTAATTTGTGTTTTGCTGATTAGTTATTACATAGCCATAGCTCATTTGATGGTCAAAACTTACTTAGTATTTCAGTTTCATAAGTAACAAATATCTCTGCTTTTTGAATTTAAATGCACTTACCTACAAACAACCATCTGTTTCTCTAAAGGCTGCTGTGAGGATCGAGTCATGTAAAAACCTGTTTCTGTTTACAGAATGTAGGGATTTCCTAGTATGTAACACACTGCAAAAGCATGAGTGTCCACATTGATTGTGAGCAAAAGTACTATGTTGTTTAGTGGTGAGAGCTCTTATAACAGTAATTGGTTGACAGATTTCAGTGATGTGAATTGAAAACACAGAATTTGTAAAAATGTCTGTTTCTTGTTTTCATAATCCTTCTGGTTTATTTTCTAGGTAAATGGTTTGTGAGTACTGGGAAAGATAACCTTCTTAATGCATGGAGAACTCCTTATGGAGCCAGTATCTTCCAGGTGAGGATGATGTTGCTTTTAAACTAAAAAGTAGAACAGTTAAGAGTCCCCTGAGTGGACTCAGATATCTTCACATATGTGATCTACCCAAAATGGGATGCTTAGATGAGATTAACAGCCTCTTTTAATGATGTAATGTATTTCTATTTTTCTTCTAGTCAAAAGAATCTTCGTCAGTGCTTAGCTGTGACATCTCTGTGGATGATAAGTACATAGTCACTGGCTCTGGAGACAAAAAGGCTACAGTCTATGAAGTTATCTACTGAAAAATATCATGGGGATATAACTTTTAGAAGTTGAACTGGGCCCAAATTGTTCTTAATTGTAGAAGTAGGAAGGTTTTGACTTTTAAAAGGAATGAAAGTGTTGAGGTTCCAGACATTACCATGAAACTACTCTGATTTTTCAAAATAGAAGGCAACGTCCAGCAACTAAGTACTGGCTACATGGACCAGATGGAGGACAGAGGCAAGATGAACAGATGTAGCCTAGATTTTTGACATAGTTTTTAAAAGCCAAGTCTACTGAAGAATGTTGCAGCCTTTTATTTTTTTCCTTTCTTTATGACCTCATGCAAATTGTTGTCATTGCCTGAATATGGGGGATAAATACCTTTCTGTTCCTTGCGGTTCAAGTTGCATTCTGTCCTGTGTAGAGCAGCAATGTCTAAGAAGAACTTGTTTCCTGGTTTTGCATCTTGTGATACGTTTTTGTATTTTCGTTGAAGGTCAAACATTTGTATAAACTGTAAATATATCTAGTTTACTACAGTGAAAGCTTTAGTATCAACAACCAGTCTTCCCCCTTGCCCCCTCCCTGTCCACCCTGTTTATTTAAAATTAAAAACCTTTTGGGGATATAAGTACCTTTTTAGAAGCAAAAGCAAATGCTATGTATAGTTTGAAAAATGGTGTCTTATACTTTATAACTATTCCTGGATTCCTTTATCATACTTCAAAGTAGTTGTTTGAACATACTAGGGTAACAAGTCCGGGAGATACTGTCTTGTGCTACAGAAAACTTAAAGGCAATTTTGTACTAATTATAGTGTAAATATAAAAATGGAACATTTCATAAAGCTGTGCAGTTTATTTAAAGTTTATTCTGATGTCCCATGTATATTTTCTGTGGCAGAAACAATAATATGTGTCTGATCATAACTCATATTTGGTCATTTGCATAGAAAAAGAGATGACGTCCCTCTCCTTTTTCCCCCAGTTGAACAGAATTCATGTGAGACTACATTTCAACTAAGTACGTCAGAGCCTTTGTTTGTTAACTGAGGATGTCTGTGGTTAGATAAGTTGCACATCATTTGTATTTTACAGAGAAGTGGTAGTTAATGACCATTTCTGTTTACAGTCTTGTCTATACTTAGGTACTCAGGTAAATTTAACTAAATTACCAAAAGTGTGAGTTTTACGGGGGATCACTTAAAGATGTTAAAGTGAAAATGAAGTGGATTAATCTAAACTAAGTTAAATTTGCTTCTTAATTTCTTAGAAATATTTTGATTTTTAACTAATCCACTCTACAAATTAATTCAAATTAATTTTCCTGAGTGTCCCATGCTATTCAGGGCTATAGGCTGTATGTATTCGTACAGAGCAATCTTTGAATCCTTTCCCCTGTGACATCAGTGTGTGGCATCTGTGAAGAACTGTGCTGAACAGCCTGTTACCAAAGCTATTCATCTTCAAGTTTTCTTGATGTATTCAAGAGCAATGGATGAGGCGAGAATGTGTTCACTTTAACTGTTTTTTCTGATTAACAGTTCTACCACTTGTGTGCTAGACAAACCTAGTTTTTGGACAGTGAGTGCCATACGTTTCCTACATTCAGTAAATTTAATTAGAATTTCTATTGCTAATGGAGAGTACAGATGAACAGAAGGATATCTTTGAACAAACAATTCAAATTACACAAACTGACAGGTTAAGACTCATCTGTAAAGAGCTGCTTTCTCATTTTTCCAGCATTTGACAATGAGCTGTATCCTTGCTCTTTCAGACAGGCATCTAGATAAAAACCAGGTTTGACTGACAGGTGCATTGACTGGGTAAGGAATTTCTCATCTGGGGGCAAATTTTATCTCAGTTTCCAGTCTGAAGAGACATTGCTTTTCTTTTCAATTTGCATGACCATTCTACTGAAACCATTTTATAGCATCTAGAATTGTAATGGCCTTAATGTATTAACATCACATTTGAAATGTAAAATGTTAACTGTTCAGGATAATCTGGTGTCCTAGACATTTAAAATTAGTTTTCTATCCATATATATCTACATCTTTGACAACTGCTGTGATGTTGATATGTATCTGTATGAAAATAACGGACCAGCTTGGACGCTGGCCATGTTGCTTTCACACATGGTGAGGCAAAAAGCAGAATCATCAGGCTTTTCAAAGGATTGACTATATTTGCTATATTGAAATACTGTGAAGTGCTATATAATTTTTTAAAGGGATATTTTTAAAAAACCCCAATGTTTACTAGATTGTTTGATTTTTAAACTGAAGTTTCTCTGAACATTTAACTTTGCTAATAATCATTGACTTTAGCAGTAGTGGCAAATTTGCTGTAGCTAGGAACATCTGGATTTTTTTCAAACTGCTATCACCTTGGTTTTTAATTTATAGGTCTTTTGCTCTTCTCTGAAGTTGATATTAGAGGAATCAAGAATTCAAGTGTTCTGACACATCCATGTAAACTAAAGAAAAATAACACAAGCATAATGGATCTGCTATATATTGTGACACAGTGCTTGCTAGTAAGACTACATTCTTGACAATCGGGAAGTTTAAAAATCATGGTGTTAGAAAAACCAAAAAATACCTTGTCTTCTTAGCTTTTAGAATGCACAGTATGTCCGAGCAGTTCTGGAACTGGGTATTATTTATGCATGTGAATGAATTTAATCATATTTGTGCCATATGTTTCTTGATTGTAATTAAGAAAATGATTCTTTTTCCCCCATCAGATCTACTTTAAACTTTGCATCTTAGAACTTTTGTATGCACCATAAAGTAGTTCTCTCAAATTGTTTTTTCAGATTTCACTTAGAGTTTATGAAACATTGGAGGTTTTTTTATTTGTCACACTGTAAAGCCTATTCCAGATGCAGATGTAATTTTTAATGAAAAAATAGATTCAGTGAAATCTTGGCATCTGTCTACACAATTACCTACGAGATTTAAAACATGTCAAGCTTAAAACTTCTGTAAGATCTTATAGCCCTGTGCAAAGTAGTGGGTGGAAATAATTGCATATATTGAATGAAGAAACAAGCCAACCAAGATCAGCAGTAACAGTGATGGCACTGGAAAAGCCACATGGAAAAAAGAAGTACACCAGTAAATATGGTGTAGGTAATTAATTTTTTTTGGTTGACTTAATTACAGTGATAAAAGATTTCTTTGCTTAGACACTTTTTTTTCCTGGGTCGCCCTCAGTATTCAGAAATGTCTAAATGCCACTCTGGCAAATGCTGGTGCTGGATAAAAGCAGAGAGTCCTTACAAAAGGCATTTTGGATGTCAGTGCAAACAATAACTGATGAAGAGAGGTAATATCAATTCAACTAAACAAAATCCTTTGCTAGCTCTAACATTTTTCTGTATATATGCAGTAGGCATAAACCTTTTATAAAAATTATTCCACACAATGCATTTGTCAGTGTGTTGGACTATCTCTTTTTGATTATAATTTCAAGTAAAGACAATTCCACATGTCAGTCCACAAGCCACTGGTCCCAGAGAGAGAATTTTCATCCCCATTAGTTCTTTTTATCTCATTTGGCATTTCAAAAGCTTTTGTTCCTTCAAAGAGAAGAGGGAGCACTAAACCAAGATGAATTTCTTTGACTGTTAAAACAATAGTGTTGTTTTTTAATATAAACATCAGCATAGAATCTGTCATCTAGTCTCATACATTCAAAAGTATATATGAGACCAGATGACAGTGTATAAACAGTTGACCATAACTTTTCTGTCACATTTTTGCACTGACGATAGATCAAGTTGAATTTTCAGAAGTGTTTCCATTACTTAAGCAACTTAAACTCAGATTTACAAATTAATTTTTGGTTTTGATATTTAATTTTTGGTGGGCTTTTTTTATTTTTTTGTTTGGGTTTTTTAGTGGGAAGACTGGCCCACTTATGAGCCTGTGGGATGATGTAACATAGTTAGAGTAGTCCTTCATATTTTCTATTGTATTGGTGCAATTTGACTTGATGGGGGAGCTCCACCATTCTAGTAATTAGGAGGGGGATTTTGATGTTTTCAGGATGAATACTGATTTCAGATTTCACACTACTGAAAAAATTTTTACCCCTTAAACCAATTCACTGGAGAAGCTGGACTGACTCCAACTCTGCTGCTCCTTGAAGGATTTAATATTTTTATTTTGGTACATAGAAGAATTTAACAAGTGCATAGAAAGAATATGAGAATATAGGTCTGTGCAACAGTTCAATCATGGTGTCTTGTATTTTATTATGTAATGGGAAAGTTGAACCAACACAGAGTAGAACCAGATGAACCCAGAATGAGAGAAATTGTTTATGGTAGGGAATGCATGGAGAGACAGAATTACAGAATCATTTAGGTTGGAAAAGCCCTCCAGAATCGAGTTCAACCTTTGACCGAACACAACCACATGAACTAAACCCTAGGACTATGTGCTGCATCCAGTCATTTCTTGAACACCTACAGGGATGATGACTCTGCCACTTCCCTGGGCAGTTCATTACAATGCTTGGCAACCCTTTCCATGAGGACATTCTTTCTGATGCCCAACCTGAACCTCGGTACAGCTTGAAGCGATATCCTTTTGTCCGATCACTAGTTGCCTAGTAGAAGAGACCAAAACTCATCTGGCTACAACCTCCTTTCAAGTAGTTGTAGAGAGTGATAAGCTCACCCCTGAGCCATTTTCTCTTCAGCCTAAACAACCCAGCTCCCTTAGCCACTCCTTGAAACTTGAAAGATTTATGCTTCAGACTCGTCACCAGCTCCAGCGCTTTTCTCTGGACATGCCTCAATGTTTTTCTTGTGGAGAGGGACCAAAAATGAAGAGAGAATTTGCAGTGCTCCCTTGCCACTGCCAAGAACAGGGAGGATCCCTTTCCTAGTCCACACTATTGCTAACACAAACCAGGATGCCATTGGCATTCTTGGCCACCTGGGAACACTGCTAGATAAGATAAAATGGGAACATAAACACAAAAAATAACATTTTAGGGGCAATCTAACATGTAATCTGCAAAATTCACTTAGAATGAGATTCCAGTATGCAATTTCACTACTTCTATTTCTCTGTAAGGTTGTTCAAATGTTTCTGCATAGCAATTCAAGGACACCTGAGCTGTGTGTCGGAATTTTAAGTGGATATTTCTTTGACATCCATAAGCAGTCATTAATCCTAAGAGGAAAGTGAGTTAAATCACAGCCAGGTCTCAACATTTCCTATTACCTCACATTTTTGTAGCTCAACATCCGCTTCCAAGCAGTTGATAATCCCAGATGTCCCATTGCAATTTAGTGCAACATGGTAGATTTTGCTAGGGAAACCAGACATGTAGGAATGGGATGCTTGGAAAATCTGCCCAATGGTTCTAGCTCACTGATATTTCTGAGAAATTTACTGTTCAGCTAGGAGAGCCTAAACAATCACTTTAACATTTTGTAAACCAGCAAAATCTGAGCTTTTTCAAGTATTTGGTGGTTGTGTTTGTTAGTTTTTTTTCCCATGTTTCTTATTGGTGGGTCCCACAGTTCACTCGTGGAAGCTGAACTACAGTCTGTGTCCTTTCTGGCTGGCTCTATGCTCTCCACTATGCCTTAGTAAGTGTTTTGTGACTATACCAGCCTATTGGTGGTATGTAGACTACAGGAGAATCTGACTGAATATTTTAGTGGATATCTGCATAGATTATATGAGCCAGTGTATTTTGTAATAATTTCTCTTACTAAGGCAAGCACTCAGAGATAAGATAGCTGCATTGTTCCATACTCATTGTTTGTGAAATTGCTGGTCAGTGTAGTTGACTCTCCACAGAAAAATTCTGTGGTGGCTTCTGATGTAAAACTTAAAATTTTGAGATCTTCTCTTTCCTAAAATTTCACATGTGATTTTGCCCACAGCAAGTTTATGTTGGTTCACAGAAAGGCTGCTGCAAGGAACACTAAACAGTTCTATTGTGTACAACTCAGCCAGGATTGCCTTTGCTATGTTCACAGTACAAAGGTATACTATCTCTTAAACCCTGTTTCTATATGTTTTCTGCCAAAACTGAGTTAGAGGCAAAGATAATGCATGGTTTGGAGATTAATCAAACATACTGTTATCATGATCTCTCTTGTATACTCTAGCATTAGCATAGAAAATGGAGATGATAGTTTGTAACTGCAGACAATAAGTGCTGTTTTTTTCTCCCAAGCACTGATTTTAATGGCAATTTAAAGAAGTTAACAAGCAAAATGAAGGGTTCATAAATGCAAGTTAACCCATAGCACTGGGAAACATAGAAATCACTTGTTACATTCCTGGTAATGAGCCTAATTAGTTTAAAATAAAATTCATCTGTTCATTTTACAGCCTTTGCCACACTTCCTTCAGCAGTCTACATTATTTACAAAATTGGTTGCAATTATGGTAAGCTAATTACTCTTATTTTGTGTAGCAAGATATTTTTGTGTAGCAAGACATTTTGCAGAGCAACGAAGATTCCCTTTATTCTTAAAAAAATAGCTATTGAGGTTTTTTTGCAGTTGGAGCAGAGTATGTTTTTAATTTGATTTCAAGTAAATCTACAATCTTATGGCTTTACAAATTTGAAATATTTTTAACTTAATGAATCAGCAAAACACTGCTGTTAAGTATGTAAATGTCCTTAATGCCAGTTTGATATTTCCTTAGCATGCCATGCATGCAATAAAATTTTGAACTGATTCAACTTTTGTGGCCATGTTAAATTTACTTCCCGCAGTAAGTTTCCTTTTTCACACAGAAACCAGTTTACTACCATGCTACCCTCTGTTTCTCCCTCAATATATATATTAGACCTTTACAGATGTTTTAATGAGTTATACATACAAAATGCTTCTACCTTTCTATCTTTGTTAATTATGTGAGATGTGTATTTCTGACAGCAATTCAGTGAGTATTCACAAATCTATTATATAATTGATTTTTTGAATGTGTACGTCAAGAAAGTTGTACACTTGTATAGATAAATCATTAATTTTTGTTTGTCAGATTCAAGATTTTCAAACCCTGATACTCTTTTGTGTTTTTATCAGTGAGTCTGTAAAAGGAAATATTTCTGGGTTTTGAATGGTTTTCATAGTTTTATTATTTGTTTATGTAGACACTCTTCTTTTTGAGTGCAAGTTATTGACCTAATACTCTTATAATTCTGGTTCTTCAGTATTTTACTTAGCTGTAACTTATTAAAAACCACAAATATTTAATGGGGATATTAATGACAAGTGGTTTAAATGTGACAGCTTCAAAATGCATGTTAGAATATTTCAATACTTTGTTCATTGTAATTTTACATTTTTTCATTACTTAAGTAATTAAAAAAATCCTTAGGGTTGAATTATAGTGAAATTTTATACATCTCAGTACTAATTTTGTCTCCCAATAGACAGCAATAATTTAGATGGGATTGTCTCTACCTAATTTATTCTTGGGGGGTGGGGGGAAGGGGAAAAATATTAACTTAGCATATTTTCCTAATTATAAGGATTTCCTTACTGTTGTTGGTTGGTTCTAATAATATCCATGCCTTTGAAAACTTGTTCTTCTATATTTTGAAGAAAAACATAGAGATATACAGGGTTCTATAATGGAATGTGTTTACAGTATTTATCCCCAGGTTAGCTGTAATAATAAGGGGAAGTACAGTGACAGATATAACTTGCAATAGTTGCTAGTGTTATGTGCCTTTGAATCATTTTCTTTAGTTCATTAATTTATTTCTCTTTTTTGTATCTTAGATGGGGCTTAGCAGCTTTAAGTCAGTTTCATTTCTATCAAAGTGGATATAATGATATATTCTTGGAGCTTTACTAGTCTTACTGACTTTAGATAATTTGAAATCTGCAAGGTAAATGTTGCATGGGTGGTTTTGAACTGTTTTGACTGTTCAGGTTACATTTTTAGGTTTCAAAACCTGCCAGAGGGAGAATTTACCAGTCATATTTAGGTTTTTTATGCTTTCCTTTTTGTACTGTAATGAACAGTGACACTTTGTTACCACAACATGTGTGCTCACTGTTGATATTTTTAGCATTCCCATGTTTGCTCTGTCTGATGCATTTGGATTTAGCTTTCAAATTAATCCTGTTCCATAGACATCTGCTTTGTACCTTAACAAGTATGAAAATAATCAAAATACTGCAGTGTTAGGCAGAGAGACAATATATGTCTGTTTCTGAGTGTGAATAGAATTTAGCAGGGCTTGTCTAGTTAAAAGGCAGTTAAACTAGTAATCATACATGATCTGTGTCTAACTGTCGTTCATAGAAAAAGTGCAACAAAGTGATGTGTGGTTATAACAATTCAGAAGGAAAAGAATATGAAATTCATATAGCAGCTTGAATGATTTGCTGTTAGCATGGGGCCCAATAACACTACAAAGCTATAAACTCTGTCTTTCTAGATTGCCCAGTTAGGTGGCAGAGATGCAATTTGTCTTTTCTGAAGCCGCCTGCTGCTTGCCAGCTCCATCTCCTGTCACAGCCTATTAGCTTCCCAAGCAAATTGGTGGGAAATTGCCTGCAGATTGTAGGAAATTGCATCTCCAGGCCCTGGAAAAAATGTAGGATAGCACAACACTGGTCCTTCCAGAGCAGCTAATAATACAGCAAAATCTCACCTTTGTCATGGTGTGAAACAACTTTGCTGAATAAAGACTGTATTATATGTGGTTGAAGGAGGGAGCAAATTACTATCCTAGCTATGCTTGTAGTCAGCCTGTTCCAGGAAGCTTAAGCATTAGTGATAGGTTTTGCTGCCCCCAGTTCATTTCCATTGGAAGAGCCTTATACAGAAGTTTCATTGTAAATTCAAAGGTTTAATGACAAAGCTGAAAAATAATTTATGAAGCTGATCTCAAAAATATTCATAGGTGCCTCTGCTTGGTCAAACCTTGGTCAGACTAGAAACAGCTTTTTGACTATTTTATTCTATGTGTATTTACATTTTATTTTAGAGCAGTTACAGTGAAATTGAACTGATTTGCACTGTAACTGTTGGGATAGACATTAGTTCTGATAGATTTTGGCATTAAATTTCTTGCTACTAGGAAGCTCACCTCTGCCTTGTTTAAAAAAATTCCCATGTGTTTTTTTATGGTGTGGTATACATCCTCTGTCATTTCTACTAGAGCCACCTTTCTAATCTTGTACTTTACCTCAGTTTTGATAGAGCCTTTCAATAAGAAAGTCGACTTTTTCTTGAGTCCTGAGAGAGGGCATATGTAAACTTAATTTGCAACATAAAAATAAATGCTAACATTTTCTTTGAGCTTGCAAGATGTGTGTGTGAATCAGAATGATGTGTTGATCAGAAGTGAGTATGAGGAGGGCAGCAGGAGGGAAAAAGTCACTTTGCAATTGCTGTTTTCAAACTCAGCTGAGATCTCTTGGTAACTGGCAGCTGGCCAAGGACCCGAGTTAAATCAATATGTTCATTTCCTATTGTAGTAGTGTCCACTGTTGTAAATGAGCTGACAAGGCTTATGAACACTCACACCGCTGATTAGACAAAATTAGTGGCCTGCCTTATGGAGCTGAGACAGAAGAGCAGAATACAGTGCAGCATGGCAAAACAAGTATTGCTTGTGATTCAAAGCACAGCTGAAGGGGATCAGAAGAACTTTGTGTTATGGGGCTCTCTGGGCCTCTGTTTTGAATTCTTGTGATCATGAATACACACATATGTCAATCTGAAATGCTAATTTATTGAGGCATTGTGTTTCTAAATTAGTTATAGCACTAAAAGTATGGAAGTTATGGAGTTTAGTGTTGTGTGTCTTTTCTTGTGAAACACAAATACAGGAAGAGAAGAGCTGTGGTGCTTGAGCCTTTATTCTGTATTTACAATAGTTGTTCATCTTCCATGGTATTACGTATTAATTGCATTCTCAAAATAAACCTTTCCATTTAGTAACTAATGTGGGTTTTTGTATAGTGCAATACGGGATGAGGAAAGAACATTTAGAGGACAGGGAAAATTTGCCCCATTTAGAGGATACAGAAAATCTGCCCTTGATGATCACTGTATTGGCCTTCTCTTGTAAGAAACAAACTAAATTGAGTGATATGAAATTTAGAAGTTCATTTTTTTTCTGCTGGTGGGACTATGAACACTGTTACCTGCTTGCATACTCTGGCGTTAATGAGGCCAAGCCTATCATTCTACACGGAGGAAGGAGATAACACATCACTCTCTATGAAAAGTAGGAGCTTATCCTAAATTCAAAGCTGCAAGCTCTTGCTTTGGTGTGGAAAGAACCAACATTCAGACTGGGCTGTGAGGGATTTGGAGTACTTTAAACGTCACTTTGCATTGTTGTATGGTTTAAGAGAGGATTGGCAGGGGGTGGGAAAAATAACTCCTGACAAACCAGTTTTTGGGCAAAACGTAATGACTGGAAAAGATGTGCAATCTGTAAGTAGCACCTTTCACCCTAGAGCTGACGAGCTTGCTTCCTTTATTTTTTTTGTAGTTATTTCAAAGCAAGTTTGTTGTCAGTCTAAGCTCTGGTCAGTCTGAGTTTGGCTAGACCATATTTTTCATGATGCATAAATACAGCCAATAACACATCAGAAAAAAAACAAGATCTGATTTTTTTTTAATCAGCGTGACTTGATTTAGTTTTAATTCTGTCTTCCTGTGTAACGCTTATCACTTGCCACACTAGGAAAATGCAACTTTTTTTTATCCATCTCTGTTGAAATTGTCAGTATACCAAGCTGAAATAATAAATGGTTCTAATTTACTGCAGGATGCACTAATGCTTTTGCTGGTGACATTTATTTCTAGCCCCAGCAAAAATTTTTTAAGTAAGATTTTTTTAACTATTCATTGTACCCATGGCCATATTCACAGTCATTCTTTGGAACAATCCACAGTTGGGTTTTTTTAAAGTTCCAAATCAATGGCTTCAAGTGGGTGTTTGATTTTTATAAAATAGTTGATCTGAGCATTTCTGTGCTCTGTGAAAATATCCTTCCTACTGGATCATACCTTTCTGATACTCAAGATGGGAGTAAACCAGCCAAGTGCCCACCATTTGCTCTGAAGGACTCAACATTGTGAAACAAAATCCAAGTAGTGCTTGGTCCATTTAGCCAAAAAGCTTTTCTTTCTAAGAAATACCCCAAAGTTTTTATTTTACTCTAATAAAGATTCAGCTTTCTGCTTATAAAAAGGCACTAAGAAGGCATAAAATTTCTGCAAGCCTTCTAAAGGCTTTTAGTGCTGTGATGGTGTAGGGGCAGCTTGAAATAGCGAGGAGGGGAGGAAGATGAAGAGTAAAGCCTCCCTTTTGGTCAGGCTTTCCTTCATATTGTACTGTGAGGTGGGAGAGGCCAGTGACTTCCAAGACAGGGCCAGCAAGGGTTTGGAGAGGTGTGGGGGCCAAGTTCTGGTAGACTGCCATTAAATTCATGTTGGGGGCTGTAAGCAACAGTGTGCCTACACGGTGGTAGCTGTAGTTTGGCTTCCAGTTTGCCTAGCCAGCCCCAGTGTGGAACTGGTGCTTGAGGCCTGCTGGGAGAAGGGTCACTGGGAGAAATTCAGGAGAGAAGAGTGTGAGAAGTGGGAAATTGAGGTCAAAAGATACAACATAAACAAATCTGTAGATGAAGATAAACCAAAAAATTCTGAATAAATTATTTACAGCCCCATCACTAAGTGTTGTTTGGGGTCTGGGCATGTCCAAGATGGTCCAGGCACAAGTGAAGAAAAGGGTGTCTGGGGTTACATTAAGTCTTTGGTTCATTGTGGTTGCTTCCACACATGGGGTGTCCACTAATATAACAGTGAACTTCTCATTTCCCTCACCTCCCTGCAGCAAGC
Source organism: Pithys albifrons albifrons (assembly GCF_047495875.1). Lineage (NCBI taxonomy): Eukaryota > Metazoa > Chordata > Aves > Passeriformes > Thamnophilidae > Pithys > Pithys albifrons. Next base: position 74,201,079 of record NC_092497.1, on the reverse strand, counting down.
TGCTCTGCAGCAGATTCAAAGCATCTGAGGGGAAGGAATTGCACACCCTGGCTCTGCTGCCTCTCTCCAGCCAGGGCGAAGGACTGCTTTATGTGGGGCTTGTTTACTGGAAAGGAAGGTGACTGTGGATTGGAAAAGAACATTGTTTTTCTACCAGCAGGGAAGACTTTTCCATTTACAGCACAATTGAGCAGCAATGCAGATGCAACACCAAAAAGGTAAGCCAAGACTTTTTACTTGATTGAAGATATCTGAGTGGAAACACTACATTTGTGTTGAACCAAATGTAGCAAAGCCAGGACACACTGTTGGTTGTTCTAAATTTTTCTTAGTACTCTCAGGAAATAAGGCAGTGGAAGAGCAAATAACCAAGTAAATGTTTAGCTGAGTGTTTGATCATTTCCTGAGAAATGGTCTCATCCAACTAGGCGATGGCTAACCAGTGTGGTTAAAGTATAATATGCTTTTGTGGGAGACCTCAGCATTCTTGTATAAGACCGCTTACTGACAGTTGTTATAATGAAAGTAGGCTGTATGTAAGTACCATCAGAGGTCCTTCTCTCTGTTTGCAAGAAAACATCTTACTTCTCGTGAATTTAGCCTTCTGGTTCAGGAACACAATATCTAGAAAAAAAACTAGAAATGCCCAGGACAAGTATACTGATTATTAACTCATGATCAGTCAAGCTGAAGACTTCAAAATCTGGATATAGTGCAGGGAACAGATAAAGTATTTGCCTAGATGAAGCCTCTGCCTTTTTCAGCATGGGCAACTACAGTATGACATTAGTAGCTCCTGTTTTGGAACTAATACAGGCCAGTGTCACAAAGTTCTGAACATGGTATGGCATTTAGGTCCAAAAAAAAAAAGCTTTGTCATTCTCACTGAAAATACTTTGCTCTTTAATTTTTTGAAATCTGGCAAATAATGCAGAAAATTGCAGGTACCATTCAAAATCACTATTGCTTTTCTAGGTTTGCTATTATAGAAATCCTTAAAAGTGAGTTTTATATTTATGTGAGTGAGTCTTGTTATTCTCATATACAGTGACAGAATAGTGTTCTGTAGTGCTGTTTTGAAATGTTCCACAATGTTGTACTGTACTGTCTTCCCCACTACACTACTTTTAAAAGTCTAACACTTATAATAACAATTTCCCATGCTTTCTTCCAAGCCTGAATATATACCTCAAGCAAGACATTCAGTCAAAAGTGAAACATTGCCAGTTATTTGTTTGTCCAGCTCCTTGCGAGTTAGCTTGCTGCTATGCATGTGAAGAAACTTAGGCTACAAAAGCAAAACAAAACAGAAATTAAACAATAAGAGCTGCTTTAGAGCTGAGCAATTGTCTGAATACCCCACAGCAATCAAGTTTTCCCTTCTAGAAGAGTGCTTTAATTTGATCTTACTTTCACTGTTTTATTTTCTGATGCAGTTTTGAGCTTTTGAAGGGAAGCATTTTTTTTCCGTATCTCTTTTTGGAGATGGGGATGATTTGAAAGACCTTCCTGGCATCTGTAACTCTTCTTCTTCTTTTTTTCTGCTTGATTTTTGTCTTGGGGTTTCACACAAACAAAATATCCTTTTGTCTCCTATCGAGTCCCAAGAAACCTGTGTGGTGAGCCGCTTATGCTGCTGGACTATTCTGCACGAATGGGTAAATCAGGATTGATCTCTTTAGATGAAACTGGTTAGAAATGGCCCCAAATCCCAATCTGCTGGGCATTGGCAGCTTAGGAGGTTACAGTGGTTAGTATCTAGACCTACTGGAAGAAGGAACTTCTGTTATTTCTGTTAGCTTTGCAATGAATGTCATATTGTGCAATCAATATATGCTTTATTTCCTGCTGTAAGTGGAGGGAGGTCATCTCATGACTACCAATTCAGGCATCCAGTAGGAAATTTGTTTGGGGAAAAAAAAAAGCCACAAAACCCCAAACCAACCACCAAAATCCCCCCAAAACCAGAATAAAACCACCACAACCAAAATGAACACTGGTTGGGAAAAAGCTTTTCTCTTTAGACCTACTCGCTTCACCAAGGGGAGCATCTCAGTATAGGTCTCCTCAACTATATGTCAGTCTTCTCTAAAATCTAGTTATTTTTCAGGCAATTTTCTTGTATTTGTCCCATAACACTATCTTATTTGTTTAGTGTAGTCCTCTACTTTCATATCTTCATTTTCTTGCTTTCTAGCCTCTATTCATGACCGCTTCAGTAAAACCAGGGTCAAAACATAATCCTTATGCTGATGTTTATCATAAATGCTTCTTGCCTCCTTCTAGCTCCTTTTCAAAGTTAAGTTGGGTTGCCTAGAACCTGTATATATTTTGCTTAACTCCAAGAATAGAGATACCACAGGTTTTCTGGACAACATATTTCAGTGCCTAATCATTCTTGTCATGACTTTTTTTTTAATGCTCTTTTTATAAGGACTGTTGCCTTTTCTTTGGGACTGCTGCCTCTTCTTTGGCTATGCAGTCCAGAGAGCTGTGCATTGTCCTGTCTGGTAGAAATGGTTTGATGGGGCAAAATGATTTGTGGACTATTTTTTTCTGCCTTTTAGGGAAAAAAAATAAGTGGTTATTTTAACTCCTTCCATGGTTATGGCTCAGACTTGAGTAGACTGTGAAATCATGTCAAGTTTTTTTCCCCTTATATTATATAAAGAAGAAATTTTTACCTTGAAAATGCCATTGTGGTTTCCATCATTGAAAACTGTCGAAAATCTTCTGTATGTAAATCATGCCCTCCCATGCAGTAGCAGAGATGATTTATTCTTAACTTCAAGCACAGCACTTGCATGCAGCACTGACTTTCTGGAGAAAGACTTATTCTCAGGTGAACTGCAAAAGCACTAGAAAACTGTTGCATGTCTTCTTGTGTCCAAGTTGTCCCAAAAGCTCCTTATACAACTTGGGCAGTTACAGAAACATTGAAATGAACTTGGAACACTGGAATGAGCTTGGCTAGTGAAAATGCAAAGTGTGGATTCAAAAAGATGGCAATCTTTTCACAGCCATCTTCCTCTGGGCATGCTTAATGGGCAAAACCTGGGAGTACTCAGCTCTACTGTTGGATGCTGTCACATATGATGCACTTGTATGCAAGATGCAGTGTGATGGACCACTGAAGATCCTAAGAGAGCTACTCTTCTTCTTCTTGCTTCTTATTCAGCAACTTGTAGCTTCAGCCTTTGTAAAATCCACTGTCTTCTTGTCCAATTAGACATCACATACTCTACCACGGAAATGAGATGCACAGTTTGTGTTTGCTCGTTATCAAGTGTAAGGCAAAGTGCCTGTGATGCAGAAACACTCTTTTTCCAGCATAATGACCACAGAATAAAAACTATGGGACAATATCAGTGGTAAAATAAAATGTGACTTACCAGGTAAAATGTGGCTTGTAGACAGAGCTGAACAATTTGCTTCAGGAACTTCAAGGTTCACTTCAATGTAAACAAAAATCAGGGGTGACCTATTGTGTGTCCTCAAGACATAATAAATACATTCTTTTTGTTACTGCTTGCCTTCAGATGAGTCAGGTATTTTAATGCACTATGGGATTCCCTTTCTGGGAAACTTTGAGTCTCAACTTCCTGTATTTCAAGCACAATTTCTTTTTGTTTTCCTTGAAAAGTTTAATTTATCCTTGAAAAGTTTAATTTAAATGTGTTTTAAGCTGTGATGTCTTTGTTTAGTAAAGTGTAAGTAATGGACTATAAAATTCTGGGGTTTAGCAGCTGGCAAATTAAAGTTTACCCTACAAATTCGAGGACAGAAGTTAAACGGTTTTTAGAGAGATGAGCCTGCCCTGCATATAAGTTGTATATAATTTTGTTGTGCTTTGTAAAGAGCAAATACGTTGTGCTGAATGGAGAACTGGGCTACTTCAGAAGCTGTTGAACCTTTTCCTCCCACTTAGCACTTCTTATGTGCTGTCTGTGTACTTTCAGTTGTTTATTTCTGTGTTGCTGTTTATTAATTCCAGTACAGAAAGTACGGCTCATCTGTTCCTCCTTCCAGTTGAGTAGGAATAAAAACTGAAACATCCATCTATCTAGAGGACAATGGAGAAAGTATGATAAATTCAGAAAAGTTATTCTGAACTATGTGTATTTTGCATCCTTAGGAGCTCAATAACATGGGTCTTATGGGGAGGTACTCGTTTTGTCTTGGGTTTTAATGTAAAACATAAATTTTAGGCACTAAGTGGTCTGATATACTGACTTGGTTGTCTGTAGATGCTAGTTGCTGTATATATGTTATGGCATCATGAAAAGAAAGAGCAGTAGTAGTGGCTATATTAAGCAAAGGAAACTGCAAAATGAGGCTTTTCTTCTCTGTCATTTGTCATGATGATTTCCACTCAATTACACAAGTTTGGAGCAGGCTTTCTAAAGAGCCATGGAGCCTATGAAAGGTTACTGCTGGAAAATATAATGTTGCTAGTCATACATGTGGGACTAAAGGAAGAAAAATACTCAGCAATCTGCTATAACTTAATCCAGATGGTCAAGTTTATGTTTTCTTTAAAATGCAGACTCTCTCCAGCGAATTCACCAGAACCATATTGTAGCTTTCTTTTCCAGTATAATTTTAGCAGCTCAGTTCAAAACCTGGGGCTGCCAAACAAATCTCAAGTGCCTGATTATTTAATTTCTGAAGGATTTAAACTATTCAACAGTTCTTTTTCTTTTCTCCCTCTCTGTTTTTCTTCTCTAGTTCCCTCCCTTTTTTTTCTTTTTTTTTTTTTTATTACACCAGTGTACAACACTGTGAATTATTGGCTTAGGGTATCTAGAGATAGCTAATACATTGTGTTTTGTCTGGGATTAATCTAGCTGTTTGAATAACACGGAGCTGTAATTGTAATACATTCAGCTGGAGTATCTGCCTTGTTCCTATCATGGGTGGGTCACTTATTAAATAAAAATCATTGGTCCAAAGGATGCTAGATGTCTTTATTTACTCATGTTTCCAGATTCTTTCTTCCTGTACCTTTTTGTTGTTTTGAATTTACTTAATTCAAAGATTTGTCAAAATTATGCAAACTTGGGACAGATGTTCTTATTTAGTTTTTTTAATCAAAGTAGGCTACAACTGAAGCAATTCTGAGAACTTAAAAACAATGTTCTTATGCAAGTTGATTCTAATAGCATTATATCTTTAAAGAAACTCTAATACCTACCGCTATTGAAGGAAGAAAGTTCCATCTGAATAAAAAACAAAACAAAACAAAACAAACCACAAAAACACTAGAGGATCAACACTGATGCATAATTATGCTTTGTTTTGTCATATGTATTAGATTATTATTAAACAAAACCTTTTCTGTTTTCTAAAATGCTTCCACTTCTATAGTGAATTTGAACTTAAGTATTCACTGACCAGTGTTTGCACATGAGACAGTGAGATGCAATCAAGCATAGTAATGTTTGTACAGTGTTTACTGCACCTGGTACAGTGGGCTTACTTACTTTACTGAGATGCAGCTTTCAATATTGCAGTCATGTCCAGTAGGAATAAGCACTCCATTAGGTTCCACACAAAAAGGCATGCTGTGGTAAAGACTATAGCATCTGCTTTAGAAAGCATAAATGAAACAAACTGGACAAAAAGTGGAGAGGGAGCCTAGGTTAAGCACTCTAAGTGCTATTCTGATTGGAAAAAAAAAATAAAAATTGAAAGACTAGCTTTTCTATAACACAAGGGAAATAGGCACTGAGGCTTCCAAAGGTTTTTGTCCTTACTTGTGAGGCAACAAAACACTCAAAGGAATATATCAATGTTGGTCCAAGAGAGCAGTGCAGGACAAACTGATGTGTAATGACACTCATATCCAGCCTGAGAATTTTTCTCTTGTGTGAGAAATGGAACAAAAGTTAGAGGTTAGAATCAAGGTGCTTAGAAAATTGTCACTTGTCCCAAAATCTTTACCAATACATTTCTGGTATCATGGGATGAAAGGCTCTGGGATGCTACCAGTAGACCTAGGAGCACAAGATAGACACCTGGTATAGGTTGCTGAAATCATTATAGTAACACATATTCCGAAAAGTGTGTGGGATTTAAATTCTGGACACATGATGAAAAGACAAGGGGCTTTTTGTAAGCTTATGAAAACACAGATACATTGAAACTTATGGAAATATTGCCACTGACTTCAGTTAATCTGGAATTTTATCACATTTTCTATGCCATGCTTCTAAAAGCCAAGTCTGCCAGACAAAACAGCTGTTTCCTTTTTCCAAATCTCTTTAGGGGTCTGTTGCAGGCCTGTCTGAAATACTCAGATTTGCATCTCAGAGCTTTGTAAAAAGATTTGAGAAACTTTTTTCTTTTATTATAATTTTTTTTGTTTGTCAGAAAATGCTTTGTGATGATGAACTACCTGAGGTGGTTTAAACCTGTTGGAGCTCTTGTCAACTCACTCACCTAAACTTTCAGTAGTGCTTTTTGCTGGGAATGCCAGTATTTCCCAGGTCTCATGGGAAGCATGAGTCATAAAACAAGATCATTTCCCTCTAGCTGCTACTTCTAATCTCAACAAATCATGCCTTAACCACAGTTATTGGACACAATGTCCAAAAACCAGTACCTCTTTCTGTGATTTTTCTGACAAAAGCCAAGGACTCTTCTAGGAAAGCTGCTGCTTTCCGAGGGACTGTAACCAAAAAACTGAGTAAAGACTAGGTTTACTGTATGCCAAGGGATGCCCCTAGGCATCATGAGTGCTTTTCTGCACTTAATGAGCTTCAGTTTTCTCTCTGGCTTGATAGCCTGCAACTCTTTTGTGAAACAACAGTATAACAAATACCATGACAGCCCAGCTAACTCTTTTAACTTACAACTCCACCCTACACAACTTCATCCTTCTGCTTTTTTTCTCTTCTGCCAAGAAAAAAACTCACTGAATAGCCATAATTAGTGCTCTTTGAATACCAGTTCACTTGCCTAGCAATTTCATCCAGAAAACACATGGTTCAGTATGTGAAAGAAGGCTGGTAGGGACCTCTGTGTGAGGTCCTTGGAAGGGTAATCTCATTCCAAAGATCTAGGTGGCTGGAATTCCCTCGCCCTCCTCTATAATGCAAATCCTTAAGTGTTAAGTCAAGCAGAAAATTATTCTAGTCTACATTTATTTTACTGAATGCCAGTCAACTCCCGCCTAATCTTTCAACATGTATTTGTTCAATGGATCAACAGATTGTGTAAGCAGCATGACGGATGGGTTTAGAAAAGTGTCTCCTTATGTTTGGTTTGTACTGAACCATTGACCATTTTATTTGTGAATCCACCAAAAATTACATATCCAGGTTACTCAATATGAGTGAGGTGGGGAAATGCTTGTTCTTCCTGTATTGAAAGGTGTCTTACACAGCTGTCAGCCTCCAGAATAGAAACTGAGTCACATCAGTACTACTTTAGCTGTATTTTTTCAAAGCTTGATGGATATGGCTCTGCTTTCACAAGTTTTTTTGCTATTTGCAACTGTACTTCTCATTGAAGATAACAAAAGGCAAAAAGCAAGAACTGTTATTGTGCAATAAATATGTATAACTGGGGAACAAGTGTATGATAGTAATTGTGTTTATTATTAAGCTGCATTTCACAAACCAATGGTAAGTAATACCCAAAATATATGCAATATTTTCAGTAATGGAAATACATATTAAAATTTTATAGTTACAACCGATGCAGTAAAGATCTTCATTGGTTGTATTTAATATCTAAAAGCAAGCCAGGCATGTGCCACTCACAGCATCAATAGGAGTGTGGACTGTGTAAACACTTCAATTAACTCTTCCTAATCTGAAAATTGTTTTTAATATACTCATTATGTGACTGCTGCTGCCTCACATGGGAGACAAAGGAACAGGAGGAAGTTCTAAAATTCAGAAACTGTTCTTCTCTAAATGGAAACAGCTTGCCTGAAAATTGCTAAGAAGCATGGGGCATTAATATGAGAGTCCTGCCAACCACTCCTTCCCAGAGGCCAGGAAGCCAAGATCCATTTCTGCCACTTTTGGCAATTGCATTGGCTTTGAAACAGTGCCTAGCCAGGGAGCATAGGCACGTGGCACCAAACTTCTCTTTAAGGCAAGGAGGCCCTGCAGAGACCTTGACAAATTAGAGGACTGGGCAATCAGCAACCACGTAACGTTCAACATGGGAAAGTGCTGGATTCTGCAGCTGGTATGGGACAATCCTGGATTGTGGGGGACAGTTTAATGTAAAGGGATTGCTGGGGTGCTGCGTCATAGTTAGATGCTACATTTCCCAGAAGACTACAGTGGGAGAAGCAAGCAGTCATGCACGCTGCTCAAATAGGTTTGAGCTGATTGGTGGAGATTGCGCATGTAATACCAAAATGTAACTGCCTCCTGGGAAAGGTATAAATGCCCACGTCCAAGTGTTTAATGAAGTTGCTTTGTTACTGCACACAAGCCAGGGTGGGTCTGTGGCAGTTCACTGCCACAAATGGTGCCTGATACAGGGACTTAGAAAGGGGATGTTGAGAACTAGGGGTTAGTACCCGCTGGGACATCCAATGGTGGCAGTCCTTGACCCAGGCAAGGAAAGGGAGGTCTGAAAACTATCACGTACACACAGCACCTCAGGGTCTACGAGGACATAGTATGGCCAAACTTTGCGAACGAAGATTTGGGAAGGGCTGTCCCCATGTGGGTGTGCCCTTCCAGCCTGCGCAGTGGATTTTAGGTGAGGCTCAGCGTGCGCAGAACTGGCCCCATAGTTAAAGTCCTGAGGTTCATCTGCCACGGCCGAGCGAGCTTGGACAGTGCCAGTGAAGTCCTCAGGAATAGACCCTACAGCACCCAGCATTTCCCAGGAGGTTTCCCATCCAAGTACTAATCCGGATCTGACCCTGCTTAGCTTCCGAGATCTGATGGGATCGGATGTCAGGGAGGCATTTAACTGACGAGGATATAGTAAACTCTAGGAAACACAAGGAAAAGGAATTTAAATACGAAGTGAGGGGTGGGGGACAAGGAGATTTATCCCAACAAGAAACAAAGCTGCGTGTCAAACAGGCACATAAAAAGAACTAAAAATAGCCAAAATGGCAATCTTAGTTTGGATTACGTTACACACACTTGGACTCTTGTGGGACAAGGAGTTCAGACTGAGTGCTTCACAGAAAGACAGACAAAAAACTCTGTAGAGAAACGAGATCCAAGACTTCGGGACTGGTGTAGCGGGCGCGGTGTTGAGGGGATTCATCCAGTCCTGCTGGTCACATCAGGGTGGATGAGCCAGCTTGGGCAGGTAGGCGGCAAACATGACACTCTCATCTGCTGAAGCTGCCATGCTGGGGAGTGACAGGCAAAGGCTTCACGAAGGATTGGGATCTGAGGACTCCACGGTTTGTAAGTGCTTAGTTGCAGAAGCAGTGGAGATGGCTGCTGCCACATGGGGTGAGGGCAGGAATACGTAGATTCGGGGAGACAAGAAGAGAGGTGGTGAGCTTTGCGTATGGGACCCCAGCTGCAGAAGCTGAGAAAGCCACGAACAGCCAATGCAGTGCCAACATGGCAAAAGTGGGGTGAAAGCTCCAACAGCAGGAAGCAGTGAATAAAAGCTGTCAGCACAGCGGGGCTGGGCGCACAGCGAGGCTTGGCGTAGGTGTACCAGCGGCCGTGGGTCCAAGCTTGGTGCAGCAGCAGCGGCAAAAAAAAAACGGAGAGGGGCACCTCGGGAGTGGCGGCACTGCGAGCCATAGAGACCAGCACAGCTGCAATGAAAAAAGTAGCCGCACTGTGGTCCCTGGGCTGGCACAAGGCACCTTGTGGCGTGACCCATTGCCTTCCCCAGGTGGCGATGGGCGTGTAGCTGGCGCACCAGCAGCTGCCAGGCGTGTCTGGGGATGATGGAGGGACTACATGCCTGGTCAGGGTAACGTGGAGTTACCTGCCTGAGACAGCCAGGCAGCAATGACGGGCGCAATGCATTAATGGGTTGCTGGTGGCACAGCGCGATCACGAGTTGCCTTAAAAGGCATTTACGATGCGGAGCACGGGCAGGAAAAGCCACGGCATGGTTCGGGAGCCCCAGCAGGTGGGAACCGCTGCCAGCTGGGCGGGTGTGATGCGGTGAGCCCTGCCGGGACAGAATAGGACAGTGCAGTGCCAAAGTTTGAGGTGGACCAGCACCACACTACACTGCCCAGGTGGCACCGCGGGGCCCGAGCTGGGCTCCCTGGGCTGTCGGCCCACGTGGTGGCGAGAGCACACCAGAAGCCAAGCGGCAGCAGCAGCAGCCGAGAGCGCCAGGATAGCCACAGCTTGGGGATACACCGAAAGCCAAGAAGAATAGCCCAGTTCAGGTCTGGCTGTGCAGCGGTGGCAGTGGCTGCTCGAAGAACTTGACTGGGCTGTGCTCCAAGAGCGAGCTGGTGGTGACCCTGTGGGTTACCTTATGTGAACAAAAGGGGTTTTTTTTCCAGCAATTCTTTGTGTCAGTGAGTTTTGAAGGTGTTTCTGTGTTTTTATCAGTGTTTTGAGTTCCAAGTTCAACTTCGTCTTACTTTTCTAGTAAAAGCAGTTAAATATAACTTATTATAAGTACAGCTACAATTTTGAATGATTTTGAATCATTTTGAATGGCTTAAACTAGCTTTAAAATGTGTTACCAGGTTATTTCTGCTGCCATTGTATATATTATTATCAAACCAGTATTTCATATTAGAAGCCTTAAATACTAAAATTGCAAAATAAGACAGGTTTCAGAAAGCATTCGTCCAATTCCTTCAAAGCATTTTTCTTAACATGTTCTAGCTATCCCAAAGATAAGTTTTGAAGTGTTCTGTAATTTTTTCATTATTCTAAATTCCAAACTCAAAATATTAAGCTCTTGTTGTATAAATGGTAATCATTTTTTGGTAAGTTTTGCAGTGGCTGTACCAAGATTCCATCAAGTCAAAATCAGCAAACACCAACCAACAGCTCTCCTCCTTTGCAATGCAAAAACAGAAAAAAGGGTGAGTCTATCTCTGGTATATAGGATATTTATGAGGGATATATATTTCTGAATCTTGAACATGGGAAAGGGATATGTCTATGTTTAACGGGTTTTCTGTTACAGTTGTCACTTCATCAGAACAGTAATTCAGGCATCAAAGAAAGGAATAAGAATGATAATTTCTCAGCTTACAACCAAAAGACAGCAAAATAAATTTTCAAATTCTATTGTGTGAATGCATGAATGACAGGGCTCCCTGACTGAATGCATGTAAGTGTATGAGTATGTAAACATATGAGAATACAACTACTGATGAAACCTACCTAATTTATTTACCCACACTACCTCAGTTATACACTCTTGAACATAAGTTTGACATGCTTTACCCCAGTTACACCTAGACCCTCAGATAAAAGTTAAAGATAGCTTAGAGACCATGAATTCATCATGATTGCTCTTTCATAAAACTGGTTAGCTGTAATAATGGGTTTTTAGGAATAGGCCCTGGGTTAAACAATTACTCACAATAAAGTCGCTTTGCATTGAGAACTGTTTGGGTTCTGGTTTGTATTGTTCTATTCATGGAGTGTAGTATGGTTTCTCCTTTGTTGTAATTTAATAAAGAAGGGAGAAATGTGGGGGACCGTTTAATGTAAAGGGATTGCTGGGGTGCTGTGTCATAGTTGGGTGCTACATTTCCCAGAAGACTACAGAGGGAGAAGCAAGCAGTCACGCACGCTGCTCGGATAGGTTTGAGCTGATTGGTGGAGACTGCACATGTAATACCAAAACGTAACCCCTCCTTGGGAAAGGTATAAATGCCCATGTCCCAGTGTCAATAAAGTTTCATTACTGTGCACAAGCCGTGATGGGTCTGTGCTAGTTCACTGCCACACTGGATGTTTGTACAGACTGGGGAATGCTGGAAAGCAGTGCCACAGAAAGGTACCTGGGGAGTCTTGGGCAATGGCAAGCTGATTGTGAGTCAGCAGTGCCCTGTCAGCCAGGAGAACCAACCGTGTCCTGGGGCATCAGACAAAGCATCGCCAGCTGGTCCAGGGATGTGATTGTCAGAGGAGGCCAGGGCGACCAGGAATTCATCAGATGGCAAATATATTACAAGAGATGGGTCGATGAGGATGCGGAGGTCCAGAACCCCGGCACCCTGAGCCCAGAGACCCTGCAGCAGCTCGATAAAGACTTTGAAAGATTTAAAGCATATGTTGACTTTTCCCCAGTTAGATGATTGTACTGTCAAAATGTCTAACCTATGTATTTTTCCTTTAGTCATTCCCTGTCCAGCTTTTTCTTCCCACAAGTCCCTCGGCCACTTTCCCACCAAGTCTTCCCCAATTGGCCCCAGTTCCACCGCAATGCATATATTTTTCTATATATGGTTATGGCCTCATCCCCTTCTCCCATTGGTCCCTTTTCTGATCCCTCATTTGCATAAGTTTGGACCAATGATAGGTGTCCCCCCTCCCCTTTTTCCAGACCCTTCCCCAGTTGGGTTATAAAAAGCTGGGTGTCACAATAAGCTTTGCTTCTCGCTGTGGACTCCTGACTCATGTGACTGTCTTTCCTCAGGGACTAGAGCCGGTCAGGAGCGGGAGGAGCCTTCCTGCGCTTCAAGGGGCTTGTATCTAAAAGATCTGTCACTGCTAGAGCTATTATCACTTGCCCCTTGGAGCTGAGAGCTCCCTTCCACTATATCAGTGGACCTACCATCTGCTGATATGTGAATGTCCTGCTCTGCACTGCACTGAGGCGACCTCACCTTGAATATTGTGTGCAGTTTTGGGCACTGTAATTATAGCAAAGATATTCAACTCTTAGGGAGCATGCAAAGGGGGGCAACAAAGATGGTGAATGGTCTTGAGGGGAAGCCACATGAGGAGTGGCTGAGGTCAAGAAACTGCAGAAGATTGATTGTTGTTGCCTACTTTGCTGTTTTAGGTGGTTACCTTCTCATAAAGGAAAGCTTTTTGATTCATGGGGTTTTTTGTCAAATTTGTGTTAATCGGGTTTTTTTAGTATCCAATGCATTGAGACTGTTTAGGATTGGTAGGAACTGATTGATTTTTTTTTGTTTGAAATTTTGCACTTCAGTGAAAGCATGCACTGACCTTTTTTTTTTTTTTAAAGCACAGGAAAAAAGCATTTTTGGCAAACAAAGTGCATATAATTATGTTTCATTTCTTTTTTTTCTTTCTCTTTTGTGGTGGAGAGTAAATTTGTCATTTCTGTATGGAATAATGTGTCCAACTTTTAGTTGAACTGAAAAATAATATCTTTCTAATCATCTCAAACAGGATTTGAAGAAATTGATAAGGAAAGAAATGAGCAGCCTTGAGAGTATGAAGAAGAAACTAGGAATGAGAAGTTGGGCATTTTTATGGAACTGGATTTATGGCACAGAAAGGAAAAGGAAGCTTGTAACTCAGCTGGTAGCATGAATTTTATCCTGTGAGCCTGAAACCATTTTTTCTTAACCCTTATCCTCTAAGAAAAAAAAATCCAGCATCTATTCAGTATAGTGATCCCTGGAGTATCATTTCAAGAATTTTACTTACTGTATTTTTGTTACATGGGTCATAATGCTGACTGAAATTTCCCTGCCCTCTTCTGTCTTGCAAAGATACAGAGGGCTTTAGGAACTGCTTCTAGAATAAAGTATTGTCCAAATATTAGCTCAGGGATGGTTGCAAGCCATGAGATGTCTGTGAACTTCTGCGTTTGCTGATATAAATAATCTTGCACCATCCTTATGAATATATCTGTTGTTTTTTCCATTCTCTTTAAAAAAAAAATGAAATTGAGTGGGATGGTTCGAGTACCCTCTTATGTGCTATGGAAGATTATGAATGTCATTTTCTTGCTTTTATCTTCTGTTTATTTTCAGCTCTTCTTCTAGACAATACAGAGAGTTTCTTAGCCAAAAACTGCAGCATTATTGCTAATTTCTCAGCTTTGAAAAAAATAAATTACATTATGTAACTGAAAACAAAAAGCCCTTTGCCCAGCAACAAATGCATAAATTTACCAATGCACAGATAGAAATATCAATAGGTATTATTACTATTTCTTTGACAGCTACTACTTAATATAAGGGTGGTCCCATGGTGTAATGGTGAGCACTCCGGACTCTGGATCACAAGGTCGTGAGTTCGAGTCTCAGTGGAGACCGTACAGGGCAGTTCAATGCCTCCCTGCCATCCGATACCGTCAGATCTCGGATGCTCAGCAGGGTCAGCCCCGGTTAGTACCGGCTGCTGCAGACAGTCCTGAGGACTTCACTGTCACTGTCGAAGCTCATTCGGCCATGGCAGTTGAACCCTAGGACTTAAACGGTGGGGCCAGTTCTGCGCAAGTGGTGCCTCACATAAAAAATCCACTGCACAGGCTCGAAGGGCACACCCCCATCCACGTGGGGAGAGCCCTTCCCAAATCTTCGTTCTCAAAGTTTGGCCATACACACATACATACTACTTAACATAACATACTGGATACTCTGGCTGTGAATGTGTGATTTATTGAATGATTCCATTTATCCCATTTCCGTGTGTGTAAAATAGAGCAAATATCAAGGTTGAGACAGAATTACTTGGACATCAAAATCTGTAATTTTCTCTCAGTGTGTATTGTTTCTCAGACTGGCAAATTGAAAATTCTCGTGCAAGAAATATATTAATATGCTCATTTGCGAAGCAGTTCCTTTAGAAGTGTATGTTACTTCTGTATCACTGTCTAACTCAATAATTTGCCATTTGTTGCGATGATTCATTACAGAAATTTGGTTAGAATATGTTCTGGCCTTGTACCAATAAAAAAGGAGTTGCTGTTTGCAACTAAGGCTAACAATAAACAAGGAATTGTTGTCTGTAACTAACGCTAATTGAAAATGTGATTTTTTTTCAAAAATCCTGTTATCTCCACAGAAAATCTGTTGTTGAAAATATAACTCCTTCTATTCTCACATCCTTCAGTGTCCTTCTTCCTAGAGCTCAGAATTCCTTACTGGGTTTCACTGTGGGGAAGCCAAGCTAGGGAATACAACCATTATGAACACAAATGGTGGATCACAAGAGAACATGAGCTAACTGGGAAGACTTACCTACAAGGAGAATATGAACATGAAATCTTCAAACTAGAAGCCTCATGTAATATCATTATGAAATATTGTTTTTCAAACTCTTTTTTATCCTTTGAAAATTTATCTCCCTCATGCTCCTTTCTTTGTAATGCTTTGAGTAATTTTAAGTGGGAAACGAGTTTTGTTTTGAACTCTGCCAGGAAAGTCCAACAATTCAAAAGTAGATCTCTAAATGTTTTTCACTCTGTATTTTGAGTACTGTACTCTAGATTGGGAAATTACAGTGGAGAACTGCTTTTCTCTTGCAGGCTTTTTAATCATACTGTCTCTATTTTTTTGTCTTCTAAGTGGCATGTTACAGTTTTCTGTAGTGTGCTTTGAGATTCACATCTAAAATGCCATGTAAAAGCTAGGTAGCACTAATATATGCTGGCAGCTTGTTAAAGTGTGATAGTTTTCAGTGATGCATTTGTAACCACTCTAATATAAGATAAATGTGATAGGTGCTAATTCTAAACACCCATGTTGTTATTGAAACTGAGAACAGCTTAGCTAAAGCACTTTGAATTTCTTGAGGACATCTTAGGTCTATGCTTACAGTATCTCAGGCTGCTTTTACCTGAAAAAATGAAAATGTTAACATTAAACAAAGTGAACAAAAGTGAAGGAAGCTGTAGATTAAGAATATGTTAGACTTGCCATGGGGAAAAAAAAAAAAAAAGATAAAACCGAAGCAGCAAGACCTATGCATTAGCACAATTTCAGTTTTGAGTGTTCCTTGCCATGAGATTTTCCTGTTGAGTCTGTGTCATGGACACGAGGGGTACCCAAAGGAGGTCAGTCTGAGGGAGGAAGAGAAAACTTCAGTCTACATGTTATCAAAATTAAGTAAATGATTTTCTTTTGTAGCTCGAGTGGGCAGTTTTGTGCAACAGTGCTGAAAGGTGACACCAATCAGTCTCCAGTGAAATCAATGGCCTTTGCCAGGATTTTTGAAATCTGATTTAAAAAAGAGAAAGAGAGAAAAAGGAAAACTGCGTCATTCTCAGCTGGCTTCTACCTATGAGATTTCTGCATGGAAGATGGGAAAATAATGAAATGCCTGATGTCAAATTAGAAGAAATTGCAAGATGCCAACCACTACCAAGTAATCACTGAGCAATGACTCCAGAAGGTGAAATGTGCTTGTATGACAGACAGTAGAAAGTGCTTGGGAGGTGGTAATATCATTCAGCTGCAGAACAAGGCTGGGAAAATTAGAGAAAAGAGAAAGATCAGCGGTCTGTGAGCAGTCTACAAACCACGACACAGGCTCTCAGCTATACTATTGGTGTTTAGAGGTTAAAATATTTTTTACATGTAAGAGCTGGAAGAGTGCAAAGAAGGCTCTTTTGCACAGAAAAGGAAGGAAGCTTATACTAGGGAAGTGTAAGTTGCATCATCTGGGCATGTATTTCTGCAGATACTACAAAACCTTCTTTTCAACAATGAAACTGTGCAGATGGGATTCCTTTCCCATCATAAATTTCATACATTGATATATTTCATTCTCCAGCAAAAGTAATATAAGAAGTCTCACTAAAAGGAGAGTGATTATGGTATCTTTTTTGTTGTTTTTTCTTAGTTATTTTATTGTGAAGTGTTTTTCCAGAAACTGCCATTCTTTGTGCATATTTAGACACAGAGAAAGGTTTCTGGATTCCAGATAAAACACAGTTCAAAGTTGTCTACATGTAAAATAACTACAAAGAAGAAATGAGAGAGATAATGAAGTTTTATCTTATTTGTCAACAATTTCTCAGAATTTCTCTCTCTCTCCCTCTCTCCCTCCCCCTCTCTCTCTCTCTCTCTTCACCCTTTATTCCCTTGTTCGTAACCTAGAAAAATATTCTAAAACCAGTGTTTCTTTTCATAGAGAGTAGTATGGTGTTTTTTGCTGTTTTCCTGCTCCTCTGAAGTACGTAATACAGTGTGCTGGTTTAAAGGTGAACCAGCAGGGGAAATGAACTCACCACGAGAGAGATTATAAGTCAGACCTAAAATTTAATAATAATATTACAATAGCAACACTGACACACAAGGGAAATTGCTTTCAACTCACAATACCCCAGCAGTATAACCCAGTGTCCTGGGGCACAAACCCAAGGGGGTTTGTTTGCCCTTGTGCTGAGACCCCTGTGGTTCCCCCAAGTCCAGAGCAAAAGGAAAAGAAAAACCTGTTGGTGCAGGCGAGGGCTGTGGTCTGGGCAAGAGCGGGGATCTCCTCCTGTCAAGGTC
Organism: Pithys albifrons albifrons; assembly: GCF_047495875.1. Lineage (NCBI taxonomy): Eukaryota > Metazoa > Chordata > Aves > Passeriformes > Thamnophilidae > Pithys > Pithys albifrons. Next base: position 74,183,723 of record NC_092497.1, on the reverse strand, counting down.
CTGCTGCTGCTCTGGATCCGACGAGAGGTTCCCGAGGTCTTCTTACCCACCCCTTATGTACCCTCAGGGAGCTCTCAGTCCCTCCCCCTGGGCGGGGACTCACACAATGGGTGATTAACTCTGGGAGCCAGGGGGTGTTGAGCTGTTGATGGCCCATTAGCAGCTCCGCCCCCTCAGGCTGGGTGTGAAGTGATAATGGCTCCCTGGGCAGCTGCTGCTAATGGCCCATTGACCTTGGGGAATGAATAGAGGGGGTAGAATACACAGCTTTGATCACCCCCACACAGGGTTAGCTGGTCCCTCCTGCTGAACTAGGACATACAGTTATTTTGTTTATTTACAGCAATTTTCCCTGGCACTCCAGCTACATCTTTCTTTGGTTTTTGTGCCTTCGTGTGATATGTAGTTTCCTTATGGAAGTTATAATGAACTTATCTCCATGAGTCACTAGAGATTAGCCAGGCTAAACTCTCAGCATTAAAGTCCACCCAACAGTGATGCTATTCACTATAACACAAAGTTTAACTGAACATACAGCCTTATACTACCCAAATGCAAAAATAACTACCTAAACCTGACGGATCTATTGGAATAATTAACTTATTTTTATCATAGAATAATAGAATGGCTTGGATTGGAAGAGGCAAAGATCACCTATTTCCAACGCCCCTGCCATAAGCAAGGACACTTCCACTAGACTGGGTTATTTACAGCCCAATCCAACCTGGCTTTGAACATACCCAGGAATAGGACACCCACAGCTTCTCTGGGCAACTTGTTTCAGTGCCTCACCACCCTCACAGTAAAGTATTTCTCCTAACATCTAAACTATACCTACTCTTAGTTTGAAGCCATTCTCCCTTGTTCTGTCACTCTCTGCTCCTGCAAATAGTCTCTCTTCAGCTATCTTGTAGGCTCCCTTCAGGTACTGAAAGGCTGCAGCTGGGTCACCTCCAAGCCTTCTCTTCAGGCTGAACAAACCCTATTCTCTCAGCTTTTTCTCATAGGAATCATGATGCATCCCGCTAATCATCTTGGTGACCCTCCTCTGGACTCACTCCAGCAGGCTGATGTTCTTCCTATGTTGGGTCCACAGAGCTGGATGTAGCACTAAAGGTGAGGTCTCACAAGAGCAGAATAGAGGGGCAGAAAGAATCTAAAAAATGGTTAGAAGCTTATATTTTTCTCTCATGCAACTATTTGACAACTAAAAATGGTGCAAACTTTTAATAAATTTCAAAAGTACTAGTTATATTGAAACAAAGCAAGAGGTTGACCCCTTAAAAGCACAAGGAAAATAATTTGGATCAAAAAATCTGAGAAACACATCTGGATACAGTTTATAAGGAAGGAAAAGAGCATGGAAACTCTTCTGCATACATTATACTTACTTTGACATTGTATAGTTCATATGTAGCTCCTTCTCATTTTACATGGTTTCTAATTGTGAAGTGAGTGGGACAAAGAGAAGTGTTTTCCCTTGGATGTGGTGTAACAGTGGAAGTTAGATCCTGTGTATCTAGAAAATGAGCCTTTTGGCCAAGTTTTAATGCATTTCTCTGTAGCAAATACCTTCTTCAGGGTTAATATTCTGTTGGAAAACTGGATTTCTGAGTGCTTAAACTTGCTCTTTTGAGAGGGAATTTATACAGTGAGTTGGCAGCTTGTTCTTATAGAATGACATGTACTGTCAAGGGCAGGAGTGAGGTGGAGGAATTTGAAGCAATGGGAATGCACTCAAAGGCCTCACTCACTTCTTAAAGCCCTACTCAGGTCTACTTTTAAAGGCTAGAGAAGCATGAAAACTCCTGGGAAGCTATGTCCAGGATAATAAAAATCTCTTAGCAAGATTACCATTAAATACTTCTTTTTATTTGTAGTTCTTTGACCACGGCTGTACTTTTGATGTATTTTTCCTATGTACTTAAGCTGTTTTCCGTTCTGCTTCAGAGTATTCAATGTGGTACTTGTTTGTATAATCCCCTGAGGTTTTATTGTGCAATTAGCCTGCAGGTTGTTCTGAAGCTTAAAGGTAAATCTGTTCTATAATATTTCCCTTCTCTTATTCTATTATTTGTAAACCCTGGAAATGGTCATTGGGGTTAGAAAGAAGCAGTAGAACATGATCGTCTATAGAGACTCACTTCTGTAGCGTTAGAGTTATCAAGGAGACAGATGATGGATGACTCTATTTTTCAAGTTGTGGGATTTTAGTTTTATGCCTTTGGCTGTAGGCTTTGCTGTGGACTTTGAGCAAACAGCTTAATCCATCTGTACCTCTATAAAATGGCTATAACAATTCCTTACTGCTTCAATGTTGTGAAGAAAATGAAGCAGTGCTTCTAAGTGGAGGTAGTGGGGCTGTGAAGTCAGGCAGTGAAAGCTAGTCCAAGTACAACCTGATTTGCTGACAAAAAGTTATTTAACAGTAGTAACAGGAGACCTTGAATTATTATGCACAACATGCATTGTGTGGGGAAAGTGATGTAACTGTAAATCTGTAGCCGATATAGTTTGTACGTGAGGGAGAGGGAGGGAAGTGCTGGGGCAGATCCTTAGGCTGCATGGAGAGGAGAGCACTGATGAGTCATGTCTAGGCAAAGATGAAATGTGTGCATCTCCTGCTTCAAACCTGGATTTATTTTTATTGTTTTGGCCTCCACAATAATCTTGATCTCTCCCCTTTCGGCACTGTTTGTACCTCTGAGTAATGCCCATCACAGACATGTGATCATAAGCACCAAAATTATCTTATGATTAATCTAGCTAGTCCTCGATCTTCTCATCTCCTCAGGTGGCAACCACAGGCTGTAAGTCAACCTAGTGCCAGCTGACAGCTCCCTCATCTCCTCTGGGATGCACAAGGGACATCAGCAGTGAAGCAGCATAAAGATTTCCTTTTGCAGAAAATAAACTGGGACCAGAGTATGTAACTGGATGTCTCTGCCCTACAGTGAGGTGAGCCCATCCATGAGGTGACTGCTGCCAAAAACACCCCGTCAAGGTTAGAACACTGATTGCATCAGGTACTTGTGACCAGCTATGGGAAGCCTCGAGGAGGGGTGCCACCTGTACCCCAGGGGAGCCAAAGGGGAAGCAGTAGAGCAAGCAGATGAGCTAATTGTTTTCCTTCTTCTAAGGGCTAAGCTGTGCAAGTCATCTGCAGGTCCCCACTGGTTATGATGATGCTGGTGGCAAATCCAGTGCTCGCTGCCTGAGCTGCTGCTGACTTTCCCTGGGCCAGTTTGCCTGAGCAAAATCTCCCCCTTTTCACTCACACGGGGTGTGCAGTGTGAGACTGGGTGGCAGATCAACAGGTCCCAGTTCCCCTTTGCATCAGGTGTCTGCTAATGTCTAAGCTGCCTTTACCATTCAGGTATACTTTAAAAGGAAGTAAAGAATATGGCAAAAGTGCAGTCTGACTCCCTATGTTAAAGTGCTGATGTTGAGAACATCAGATGAAGCCACGTGAGAATATGGGAAGGTAGTTTGCACAGAAAGTGCACCTCCATGGTGTGGGTTGGTTTTTGGTTTTGGTTTTTTTTTTTTTTGATGATGATGATTTGTCTACTTCAGACCACAAGATAATAGAGCTGGTCCAAAAGACAAAATTCAGGCTTTCTGAAATAAAGTAGAGATTCCAAAATTTCCCACAGAAAGAAAATGTAAAGATCTTAGAAAACAACTGGTGCCTTTAGATAGGATAATTCAGGATGAAAGGGAGTGAGAGCACCCAGCTTCTAAGTTATCCTCTAGACAGCTTTTGCCTGCCTTCAGTTCATGTAGAGTCATAAAGTGCTTGTGGTCCTGGCTGAACAGGGTGGCTTCTACAGTTGCTGGAAAAATGAGACTGAGCACCATAGAGAGTTCAGAAAACAGCATCTTTACTAACAAGAGTGACTGAATAACAAGAACCCAAAGAGAAGGGACAGAGAAGGAGGGAGACTAAATCACCAAGCCCAAACGTGTAAACACCCCAGTCACCAAAGAGTTACTCATGTAAGGTTGTCTTGCCAATTCAGGACACTCCCACAAAGGCAGGAACTACATCTAAGCATTGGCAGACAGCAGGGATGCCTGCTGTCTTTTTGAGGAAAGAACCACCAATGCCAAGAGCATGAGCCCTCTCACCCTTCCCACTGAGCCTCCTGGAGACCTCTACCTCGGGGGATGATGCCTCCACTTCCCCCACTCTCCCCACCCTCCCGGAAGAGGTCACAGACCCTGCTGCTCACTGTCGCTTACTCTTTCTTTCTCCCTTCTCTTTCTCCTTGTCCCACCCCCCCAATCAGCTCTCCTCCCAAGGCTGTCCAACCAGTAGAAGGGACTCAAGTATCTTTAGTTTATGCAATGTCTGTCTTCAAGGATGAAACTTTCACTGTATCAGCTTTTGTTCCCTAGAACTTGCAGGAAAAGGATAAACCTTGTCACAGGTGGCAATGGCAAAAACGCAGACCAAAATGTCAAGTTTTTAATTCCCAACACAAGGGTTAACACCAGAAATATAATTTTGACAAGGCATTGTGATATACTGTTAGACCTGATCCATATTTCCTGTCTCCCATCCCAGGAGAGCTCTCAGCTATGTGAGCTGTTGTAGTGTACTGCAGGCAGAGAAGTTTCTGTAGTTCACAACAACAGATAACCTGTTACTCATGTTCTGTGCTGTTCTGTCTTGCATTCCCTCAGGTTTTTTTGCCCTATACTCACTCCACTCTGTTAGTATTTCTACTTGCATTCTGTTGAGAAGAATGCTTTTTCTGCTTTTGCAGTTTAATTTTCCGTAATGGAGTACACATATATAAGAACTTAGGACCTATTTAAATGTTAGTGAAAAAAAAGTACTATGTAAGAATTAAACATTTAACAATTTCTATGACTGGCTTAATATTTTTTGAGAATATATTGAAACTGTCCTTTGTGTAGGGCAAAAGCAAATCAAAATTTTGTAAGTGAAACCTTGGAATGTTTTTGGAAATGACAGGGTTCTTGTATGTATCTTCCTAGTGAAGTTCATTGTCGTTCCTACAAAAGACTGGAAGAGAGCTGTTCACATTAGATGAGAAGGCATGGTAGTTTAAGTCTCAAACCGTTTTGCACTGAGAACCATGAATATTGTGGCAGCATTACCTACAGCTGATTCTGTAATTTCTTTTCACTTTCTTTTTCCCACTAACAGGTATAGGAATAAGTGTTGTTTTTACTGCTTTCTGAATCTAGATTTGTCTTCTGATGTGTGATATAACATCTTACAAGTCAAAAAAAAGTCATTGTTCTTGGATTTGATGGCTAGTAGATATAGGAAAACAAATCAAAGTATCTGCTAGAGTAAACTGAAATTCTTTAGCACAGAGCTTCTAACAGGCCTTTACTGCTCATTCAACATTGAATAATTTTGTTATTTTTCCACCCACTTGGATTTCTAGCACTCCATATAGTAAATTTTACAGGAACATTACGTATGCTGAATACTGCCTTGTGATACCACAGTAGCTATAGAGGAGCAAATGAGGTCTTTAAAACCTGAAGGAAAAATATTGCCTGTTTTTCTTTTCTCGGTAAATTTGGCCATTTAACAGATGCTTGCCCTATCTAGCAAACATGAATCATACCTGCTTGGCCTGAGGAACAGTGAGAATGGTCACAAGAAAGTGTGCTTGTATCTGTGTATCTCATTCTTTGCAAAGAACTTTCTTAAGCGTAAGAAAGCATTGGATCTTGAGCATGTTATCCAACTGAGTAGTGAACTTACTGTGGGAGCATGCTTAGTACCTAAATGATTTAAGACAGATGGAAGAATCATCACTTTTACATTCTCCTGGATGGCCTGTAAATTTCCTCTGGCATTGACTCAAGTGGATGTGTCTGAAAGAATGGGCATTTTTCTCACTTAAGAGGCTTTAAGGAAGTCTATTGTCATAGTAGTATCAACAGGCATGAGTTGTCATTCAGATCAGTGCCACGTGTACTAGCCTTCTGTGGGAAAATTTGTTCTCAAAAAACATGTCAGAAACCTGTTGATAAAAAGATCACTGACCTTTCTTATAGTACAAATTGTTGATGATTATTTAATTTCAGTTATACCATGCCAGATTAACTAGGAGAGAATTTGGCCTGAGAGAGCAAGAGACTGTGTTTTACACCAGATGACTTTTTTGCTGTGATGCGTTGTAGGAACTGTTACAGAAGGGTGAAGAGGACTCTTCTTTCTCACTTTCACTGTAATGAACATCTTACATTTTATGTGACCAGATTTGCATAGTACAGAGGTGAAATATGTTATCTCATTTTTCTTGATATTGTTGCCAGAAAGATGACTCACAAAATGAAACTATTTTTGTTAGAATAGTAAACTCAATATGTGAAGCTGCTCCTTCTAATCTCTTTCCAGAAGTTTGGAAGATGGCTAGTAAAGTACTGGAAGGAATCCTTGGTAATTCATATAGAGGAGTAAAAACCTGTACTTTACTTAGTAATGTTAAGACTTGTAGTGCTTTATACTTTTAGAGCGGCTGATTACATACAGTAGGTACTGCATAAGTTACTTCTGGTATTCAACCTGAATTTCATGCCATGTTATAGTTTGGGCTGGCAAAATGCCAACTGCCTGGTACCCAGTCAAAAAGTCCACTCCCAGAGCAGAATTTACAAAATTCATATGTTTTCAAAATAAGAAGAGACTGTGAGATCAGATATTTTAATAAGCACTAAGTGGGACGCTGGTATTCTCAACTTTTTCTATGCAGTTTATTTTGTGCTGGAAATTTAGAAGGGCAAGAAGATAAACAATCATACTAGTTGATGTTTTTCATTAAAGCAGAAAAGCAATCTTTTGCTTGAAGGGATACTGCTAACATTTAAGCCCATTCATAGCCCTAAATGGATGTGAATTTTTGTTGACTATAAATAAATTTTACCAGAATAATGACCTTACCTACAAAGATATCTTTATATTATTCAGTCAATTATTCTATTTGTAAGTGGTCTGATATGGCAGTTAAAACAGGTACAACACCAAATCATATCCTTAGGAAATCTAAATACATTAATATTCAAATTACTAAAAGTCTATTGTTACTTTTGTTTCTTTTCTATGAGACTGTCTTTATGTTGGTTACGCTGCTTCTGATAGTTGGCAAATGTAGGAAGGTAAGTTTCAAATGGAGGAATGTGTCAGAATGGAAGCTAGATATACTGCATGCACAATGGTGTACAGAGATGACAGTGGAATCTGTTGTTTGTCTATAAAACAGCATATTATTTCATGTGATGGGATTATCTTGCTGCAGAAAGTATCTTCTGTGCTGTTAAGAACTTATAAAATTTTCTGGTTTTCCTTACTTGAAATGCATCTAGTTTTAGTGTCATTATTATGTCCTATGTTACAAGTAAATATCCGTTGATAATCCCCTACCTCCTGAAGTGGGATAAGACTGTGCTTTCTGCAAATATATGTTGCATTTGCTGGCTCTGCTGTATTTAGTGGTAAACAACCCTCACTTTAATTGTGGCAGTTGGTTTAATTCTGATCTTACATTAGTGTGTCCAGTAATTTCACTTGTAGTAACGTGGTTTCCCTGTAGTGGGTGATGAGAATTCATCCATGTCTGTTGTTATATTGCTCATGGGAAGATGATGTGCCTAATAAATTCCTCATAAGAAATCTGCATTCTCAGAAGTATTATAGTGCTCTGAGTGGTCAACCTGTGCAATGCAGAGTGTGCCCTGGAATTTATGAATGGCACTATAAATTAGACTATGAGAGCCTTTGGTTCTCTTCCAGCTATGTTGATGATTAGGTAAAATATTTTCCTCCATACCAGCAACTACAAACAGAGCTGCAGAATACACAGAGTCAAATACTAAGGACCTAATAAGATTTTGCTTTCCAGAAATATAAATAATTTAATCAGATTAATTACATTCTTCTACCTGAGGGATTCTATAATTAGTAGATTATTGAACCAGCATACAAGTTATCTACCATTAGCACCTGGAGGAATTCCTGTTGTCTTGAAAAGAGGAATCAAATTATATGAATATTCCTGTCATACAATCTGTAAAGTTAATAAGCCTCTGGCATTTTTTAAGCTATATAAATCCATGGATTTCACATTAAATATTTAAAGCACAGGAGGTATTATTTTTTTGAATACTGCAAAAAAATTGTTTAGCCATTACAGCTGCCCTTTCTATTTAGTAAAACCCTCTTTCTTTTAGTTGCTTAAAAGCCGCCTTAATTTTTTTTTCTTTTAGTGGCATATTTTTCCAGTTCCTGTGGGGGTGTTTTTTAGACTTTCTATAACAAACACTCAAAATATTTTTAGAGATGTGTTCACTCTTTTGATCCAGGGAGTGTATTCAAACCAGATATATAAACAGATGTGAAGCAGGAAGATCTTTTTCAAACACCAAAGAAATCTTGCTTGAAATACTTGGAAGAAGGTGCCTTTTTTTCTGAATATATCTACAAAGCAGAAGTTTCCTCCCTGATATATACACCATTCTAAGAGTTGGTTTGGGATAATACTGGAGATAGAACTCATCAAGGTCAAATATACATTGACATATCATAATGAGGATATTGAACAATTCTTAAGTAATAGAAGCCAGGGGGAAGATGGCTGGTGAGATAATAGACTGCAGATTTGAACAGAAGCTCTTAGAGATGATAAAAATATGATAACTATGTGATTGAAAGTGACCTCCTAACAGAGTCAGTCCTCTGGCAATTTAAAGTGAAAAACTTTGTTGGGAAATGTCTCTCAATTTTTAATGGGTTGGCATGTCAGGCTGGAGCTACAGCCAGGATAACTGATGACCTTTGAAGTCCTTAGAATAAATTATGATTTGTGTTCAAGAGATGATAATGCAGTTAAAAAGATTTATGTAACAGTTTTTCAAAGAGCTTGAGGAATTAACACAGGGTCATAAATTAATAGGATTTACAAGAAAGAAATTACTTTACTAGGAGAGTCCTTTTCATCCCATATGGTTTTGTTTCCAGGCACTTGCTGATGTTTAAATGAAGGGATACCTGGTGAATCCTCCATGCAGCTGTGAAATTACAGGAACACCTGTGTTGTTAACAACCCATCCAGCTGTAATAGCAGCCAAGTACTTCCCCTGTAGAGAAGTGAACTTCTACTTGTAGGACATATGTCATAACCTTGTCACAAAGTAGCTTTAGACCTCAGTCTAAATGACAGACCTAAAGGTACTTTTACTCTTCTTGGCTTTATGGGTGGCATAATTAAAACATTTTTAGCTCTTCCAACGTATATTAGGAACTCCACAGGACTTGTACCTGTCAATACATAGGTATTTCTTTAGTCTGAAGAATCTAATATTAAGTATTAACAGTGTTGTTTAGGAGGAGCTTGACACCTATGTAACAAATCCATGACGATTGATGATATTACTCCTACTGATAGTAGATATCTTTCAATATATTACTAGAAAGAAATTGGCTGTCAGGGAAAGAAAAGAAAGGAACTTTGGTACTGAGCAGTGGTGAGAAGTATTACATTCATCTCCTCAGCACACTTACCACAAAAAAAAAATTAGAGAAGTGATGTCTCACTCTTTTGCCCCTGCACCCTAGTCCCCATTGCTTTTACCTTGAAACATCTCTGGAATAATTTCACAGCCTCTTTCACTGAGGAAGCTTGATTTTCTGGTGAGGACAGCCACATGAAAGCCTGAAGCTTTAAATGTTCTGAAGTCAAAAGGGGTTTTTGTTGGTTTTGTGGGTTTTAGCAGACTAGAGAAACAGTCATTATTTGAGAGGTTTGGGTTGATTTGTCCTATCACTTACATTTTTTAGTATAGTTAAAAATGTTTTGAAAACATAAATACTGTTTTTCCCTTATCTCACCTTTTTAAAAATTATATAGTGATAACTAATAAAATTGGGCAATGTCTAAGCTCATTGAAGTCTATTATTTCTTGATATCACTGTGTTAGAAATGAGATTTTCCTAGATAAATATATACATCTGTGTTATTTTGATTTCCCTTTTTCTTAATCTGAGACTTCTATATGTATGTACTTCATTGGCTTTATGTTCCAGTCTCCCAGTTCAAGGGAAATTGAGATGGGCTTAAATATCAAGGTACAAATTTTGTAATCCCACAGAAGTGTTGATACTTTTGAAAAATAACACTTTGTTAAAAAAAACTTAAACAACCAAAACAGTCTTTCCAAATTAACTATTACATCTAGAAAGAAAGCTTATTTACCTTTTGGCAGCAACAAGCAAAGCCAAACGAAGTGTCTTTTGTCCTCATTTTTCCCCTAATCTTTTTCCTTTCCTCAACAAAAACCACATGTTTTCTCAAAAGTATGTCTGTAGTTGACTTTGAATTTGATGGCATCATATGACAACGTAGAGTCATCGTGTACTTTCAAGGACGAAAAAGGGTCATGTCAAATAACCAAAATGACTTACCTTTGTCATGAATCCCAGTACACAACTCTACCTCTCACCCTCCTACCTAGTTAGCTACAGAAGCTACTGTAAGCTCTAAACAAAACTTAATTCAACTTTTCATGCATTTACAAACTCTGTACAGACAATGGAGTGAAAACATCATCTTTTTCTTTCATAAGCAGGCATTTGCTTGACCTGGGTCATCAGGGTATAAAATGCAACCAAAAGGCTATTTGTCAGTGGCTGTGCATAAGGATGTATTTATACATTGTTTTTTATCTTAATTGTTTTTAAGCATGTATGATAGTGTGATTATTGATAAAGGGGCTAGATTGCCATCTGACTTTACTAGAATCTTTATTTTTACAGTCACAAGTGTGTTGATTATTCTATTTCAAAAGTAGTTTTGTACCTCTAGTTTTTCTGTGCTCTGATTTCCACTTCAGTCATCTAGCCATCCTGTTTTCTGTTTCACACTGGCAGTAGTGAATGCTGTAGCTCACCTTGGCAAATGTACAAGGATTCAGTACCCATGTGTTGTGTTTTATGAACCATGCTATCAAGCTGATTCAGGCCTGTTACACTACTTTCAGACCTTACCTTGTACCCTTTCTCTTAACTGTGGTGCAATAGTTTGCAATTTGTTTGAGTCTGAACTTATGGCTTTGGCCTGAGTTCAGTGCTAGCTGGAGCCTTTAGAAATTTCTGGATGAGGGAGGGCTGGTGCTTTTCAGTTGCGAAGTCACACATGTGGCCATCCCATGTAGTTAGTTCCTGGGCGTTAAAGTGGTATCTGCATTTCTTTTTCAGCTGCTGAATGGTTGAAGCCTGTGGTTGATCCAAGTCCCTGTCAGCTGCTTCTGACCTTTGAATTGTATCTTGGCTCTGACTCAAAACTCTTGGATCATATCCTGGCTTTGGTTCCTGCCTCTTGGCAGGTTGTTTGGTTCCTGTCTTTGGCTTCAGCCTTGGCTTGTATCTTGGCCCTCGCTCCAGACCCTTGGCTGTTAGGTGGGTTCCAGAGCTTCAGTGTTTATCCTGTTTCAGGCTTTGGTCTGAATTGGCTGCATCCTTGTGTCCTGCATTGAAGGGTCTGCAAACATTTAATAACACCGGGATTGTGTGCAAGGGAGGAAAAAATGTAATTGTCCAGAAAACTTGTCTCCAGAAGTCCGTACTCCATTGTCTGTCCCTGAGATCAGCCAGAGTGAAATTTTGTGAAGAAAGTGATGGTAATCTTTAGTAAAGCTGAAAACTGACAAATATTTTTCCCTTGTTTTTTTTGAAGCATATCAGCCTGTGATGCCTAAATGCCAGGTTACTATATATGTAGGAAAGGGTGTCTTGGAGTGTATCTTTGAACTGTAAGCATTTTCTACAAAGCAGAGAAATTATATTTATAAAAAACAAAACTACGAAACAAACAAAAAGCCCAAGCCAAATTAAAAACAAAACAAAACAAACAAAAAATCAAACCAAACCAAACCAACAAAAAACCAAAACAAACCCAACTGAAAAACTGCAAACACAAACAAACAAAAATCCACACCAAACCCCAAACAAATATAAAACAGACAGGAAAAAAACAGCTCTTACTTTTAAAATTTGTTCTTGTCCAGGTTTCTTAGCTTTTTGATCCAGGAGAGGTCAAGAGAAAGAGTGGAGGAAAGATTTTTAATGGAGAGGAAAACATCTCTTCTGTATACCAATTATTGCAGTTTTTATATTATTTTTCATTAGTGATATGTCATGTTTAACCTCTAGAAGATTAAACCATGTGGAGCTGTATCTTCATCTGACCTGAGTCCCAAGGAAAGACAAGTTGTGCTAGAATGCTGCTATCAGGGAATAGACATGCGATCGTGTGCATTGGCAGCCTCAAGTCAAAAGCATGCTATAGCAGAAAACAAATGGAAAAACTAGCAATATTGACAAAATTCCACTGGCTGGAGATTTTTCAATACCTGTTGGCTGTGCAAGATCTGATTTTGATTTCTATTTGTTTATCAGCATGTCTACACATTCTGAAATCATTTAAATCAGGAATGGTCTCATCAGTCAAATTGTCTGGTTCCAGACCATTCTAGCTCTTTTTTAATTGAGTACAATACGCAGTGCAACTGATAATTCTGTTTTGGTGGTTTTATTCCAAAACAAACTAAATTAAAACATGACAACCCAAACAAAAATAGGTAGACTTTTGACAAGGTTGTAGATGCAATGGTAGAAAGAAGGAGAGTAAAGGAAGAGTTTGATGAATGGGGGATGAGAAAGACTATGACTTCCTAAAAGTGCCCTAACTTTGCAAGTCTTCTAGGGGGGCAGCAGACAAAGGGCATGGGATATGGTGGATAGTGTAAGAACAATTTGGAGGCCTGCGAACAGCAGGAGATGCTGGACTTTTATCTTAGCTTTTGAAAGGAGACAGTTTTCCTACAGGAAGACACTATTGCAAGGACTCAATTATAGTCCAGGAAGGCACTGAGAGTTAAGATTGTGGTGGAAAACAAAACTGATGGAAAAGGTGGCTGATCTGTAAGATGGATGTTACTTACTGCACTGCCAAAAACTTATTTCATTAAACTCAAACCCCTCTAGAATACAGAAACTTTATTTTCTTTCTTATGCCCAGCTGGGGTCAAACTGGAGCCTGTTTTTAGCAGGATTTACTATTAAACATTTAAGTCTAAAATGACTGTGTTTGTTTTCTGACATTCCTATCACATCTATTGACAATGTGATCAAGTAAGACACTTTGAAGGCTGACTGTTGTAACAACACTCCCTGCCTCCTGGTCTAAATGTTTTCCAACCTGAATTTTACTGTACGTGTTTTCCTTGCTCCCTTCCAGCATCTTATCTCCACAGATTCCTCTGTAATTCTCTAATCTTTTAGTAACAGCATTGGTTGTCTTATGCTGGATGTCTCATTGTTTTAAGTCTTCTTTATGGGATTTTTTGAAGAGTGGTACCCTTGTGTCAATCTACTAAGCAGAGTCTGGTAGATGCCAGCATATATGTTATGGCAAAAGAAGACAAGGGTAAGTGCAGTGCTGTATGTATTTTTTGATAACTTTAAGAGATACTTAAGCATCTTTCTCTGTGTGGACATCTCAGGTCCAGTACCCCATTGGTGCCAATTGCATTGTCTTGGAATTCAGTGCTTAAAGGTCTGTGAGTTGTCTCTGGAAGTCTTATGCATCCAGATAAACATCCACCATGAAGAAGTGGTACAATAAATCTTTTTTCTCTCCTTGTGTGTATCTCCACAAATTCTATGTAAGCCAATCTTGTGAGCTGGAACTGAAATGATGAGCTGTATGCGGTTTTTACATGTTCAATAGATTCCTGCTTAATTCAAACTCACATTTCAGACTGCACAAAATTTGTGCTCTTATATAACCTCTTTTATCCATACAATGCAGCAAGTCATCTTGCTGTCATTGTGTGGTAGTAATATGTTGTCTTTCATAGCTGCAGACTCAGCCTGTCTGTCTGAGCTTCAGCCACTCTCTCAGTGGCTGAAGACAAGTTTCTTTCTGAAGAAGATACAGGGGGAAAAAGTAGCAGTTGTCACTGGCCCTCTTCAACTAATCACTCTTTTTAGGAATTATGTAATTGCCTGTCCATAAGGCCTGGATATCTGGCTGCACCAACCAATTAGTACCGCAACTAGCAGCCTTCTGCCTGGTTTTGTGCTGAGCTGGGTTGCTTGTTACTGGGAAGTATTGCTTATTTTGATGGTCTAGGATATATCAGCAGAAGCCAAAAGAATCAGTTGCTTTTGGAGAAACCAGTTTGATAGATTTATAACTGGATCTGACTTTGTTTCTTTCAGACCGTCAGATTTGGGCCAATTTTGCTAGCTCTTTTAAGCCCAAATAACATTTCTTGGGAGCTGACTAATCTTAGTCAATTGACTCCTGTGCTCTGTTGCTGCTTTCACCTCTCTGCTCTGTCCCATAGATGCAGTATATTTTGTCAAACCTCTATCAAGTGTATGAGTTTCTTCCACTTAGTCATTGTTGCCTACTGTTTTCACTCTTGCTGTCAGACCCCTGGTTGTTTCCTCATCAAAATCAAAGCAATTCCCTGTAAATAAACAGCCATAGCACATTGTGTTCCTCTAAGTAGGTCAGTACCTCCAGGGCCAACGTCACAAAATGGTATCTGGGGATCATGTAGTTCAACCCCCTGCTGAAAGCAGAAGAGTCTTTTCCACAGCTGGGACTAATCCTGCAGATCAGTCTATTGTCTGTGCCTGACAGGTACCAGATTTGACTACCTACAGGCCACTAACTTTACCTGTTATCATCAACAGGTTCCTGTTTCTATAATGAAAACCTTGCTGGCATGAGGCTTATCCACTACCATTATTATACCAAATTGTGTTGACTGTTATCAATCCTATTTATCTGCAAAATTAGCTTTAGCAAAATTGTTATGCTTAACAATATCTCTTAGCTTAGCAGAATTTTTTGTGTTCCTGTTATGTCTGAGAACAGTATGTTTTGTGTTCTTTCCATTTTTGTTTGCTTTAGAAAGGAACCACAAAAAGCTAGTTGTTTTAACAGAAAAACTATGCATTTAAAAATACTTATTGCTTCAATATTGCTGCAAATTATGGTATCATATAGAAATTTGCAATCCATGCAATAGTAAAGTGCATACTTGGGAAGAATCTGGAGTCAACCATTAGACTGTCACTGTTTCATAAAGTAGTTCTTCCTGAAAGTTCAAAAATCTGTGAGGCTTTGGTTTTAAAGAGTTTACTTAAGAAGAAATGCATATCATTTATTTGTGTATATAATAGCACCAGCTGCCCTTGTAATTTGAACTGCCTGTATTAATCAAGCAGCTACCTGATTAAAAATTGGACTAAAAATGAGTGAGTAAATACTTAGTTGTTTTGAATAAGTCAGAGTTTGGGAGATTTGTGTCAGCAATCTTGCTGGTTTTTTGGCAGCTATATTAATGAGCAGCTTTTCTTTCATTGTTCAAATAAAAGCAAAACATCCTTTGAATTTTGTGCTCAGAAATTTCACTCATCTGCCTAATGTTCTTTTTTAATTAGAAGGATACACATATGACTTAATTAATCAAGCCTATCTTAGGGAATTATGCATTGATTAATGGTTTCTGCACTCAAACACATTATTAAGGGATTTGTGCTAAGTACCTGACATAAAACAGCCTAATTTTACTTGCTTTGGTTAATGTATTGAGAAACAGCTTGTTGATCAGGTTTCAAAACGTTCATGTTAAGAACTAATATCCTACTTAGAATGTTTAGAAATGAGGCAATTTGGCAACTGAGTACTCCAGGGAACTGTATTTAAAATAGAGTCCATGCCATGCAAGAAATGAGAAGAATGGACCTTCTTTGACTACAGTGAATGATGGAAGAAAGTAAACTAAGAAAAACTGCTTTGCTTCAGGAGTTTCCCCCCTCTTTTCTTTCTTTCTTTCTTTCTTTCTTTCTTTCTTTCTTTCTTTCTTTCTTTCTTTCTTTCTTTCTTTCTTTCTTTCTTTCTTTCTTTCTTTCTTTCTTTCTTTCTTTCTTTTCTTTCTTTCTTTCTTTTCCTTCCTTCCTTCCTTCCTTCCTTCCTTCCTTCCTTCCTTCCTTCCTTCCTTCCTTCCTTCCTTCCTTCCTTCCTTCCTTCCTTCCTTCCTTCCTTCCTTCCTTCCTTCCTTCCTTCCTTCCTTCCTTCCTTCCTTCCTTCCTTCCTTCCTTCCTTCCTTCCTTCCTTCCTTCCTTCCTTCCTTCCTTCCTTCCTTCCTTCCTTCCTTCCTTCCTTCCTTCCTTCCTTCCTTCCTTCCTTCCTTCCTTCCTTCCTTCCCTCCTTCCCTCCTTCCCTCCTTCCCTCCTTCCCTCCGTCCTTCCCTCCCTCCCTCCCTCCCTCCCTCCCTTCCTTCCGCACTTCCGCACTTCCTTCCTTTCTAATAAAAATGAAGTGAAATTAGTATAAACCTCTGTCTATTCATTAAGAACCAGAATCTGTGATTTTTTTTCATTTTTGGGGTTTTTCTTGACATACCGCATTACCTGGAGGTTGTGCCACATGTACGAAAATACAAAAACATTTGTGATTTTTGCAGGGGTTAGACTGGAGCTCACTTCCATTTGTGCCCATCGCTGCCGCCCTATTTACTTTCCCCTTGGGAGCACAAAGGGGCAAAGAGAAAGAATTCTCTGAAATAGTTTAATGAAGATTTTATTGTCTTCAAGGAGCATGAGCACGTTTTCAGAAGTCCTGCATGTACTTGCATGTACTGTGTCTCATCCTGTGTAGGGACTAATTATCCTTAGTTTTGTGTGCATGAATTATAGCAGTGCTGTGTCTAAAGATCAATAGCAGATGTTTATCTTTAACAAAAATTTTGTTGTATTGAAACTATTAGGATTTTTAATGAGAATGATACAGACTCATATGCAGTCTCAAACTAACCTACATGAAGGTAAACAGAAATCCTTTCTAGAAAGGAAGAACCTATGCTGATATGTTCAGAAATAAAGATATTTCTTTATAGGGGGAATTTCCACCTTTACAGATTGTCTCTCAGCAAGACAAGTTGGCTTCTGTCCATTTGGGTCTGCGTCTGAGTGTATTGAGTTCTTTGGGGAACTATTATTTTTCTCTCTTTGGTGTCCTGCTTGAGACAAAGACAGTGTTATCTCACTGTGATTCTGCTGATATAGGACAGACAGACAGCTTAAACTGATCCTTTTCACAGCTGCAGTTTTCTACACACTGCAAGCTGCAGTTCACCTCCCTAGGGAAATGTGAAGGTTCACAGTGAGAAGGATGATTGTTGCCCTACATAGCCCCAAGGAACCATACAAAATAAAATAATTTCTAAAGCTTTAGTCTTCTCACTCTTTAAAAAGTATTTTCAAATCCCATTTACTAAAGATTTGGGATTCTCTCTCTCTGTCTTCTCCCTACCCCTCCTACCTCTTTGCCTTCTTCCAGTGGAACAATAATTCTTTACTCCTCTTTCTGAAATAGCTGGTGGGTGAATGCCCTTGTTTGAAACTTTAGTCCTGTTTGTCTGTTGTCAGGTGATTTGTTGCTGAAAAGTTCACCTGGAGTTCCCAGGCAGTGACTGCTAACGTTTGTCCACTTGTCTTTTGGGTGCAGAGAAGCTAATCCTGACTCAATCTTCTTTGTCAGTTCAGTTAAGTCTACAGGATTGAGACACAAAAGCTTTGAAAGGAGTTTAGGTTTCATATGTGTACTTTAGTTCTCAAAGTGTGCATGGACATTTTCTCCAAATTTAAAAGAAAGCTTGAAAAAGAAGAAGTAAATTTTGAAGAAACAGGAAAGTGCCCTTGTAGTGTATGGAAAGGAGAACAGGAAAAGAAAAGAAAGAGAAAATTGAATTACTTTCTAAAGGTTAAACCAGGCATTTCGAATTAAAATCTCGTTTCCTCTCCTCTGATGGTTTGCCTGTCACTGAAGAGGATTAAAGTTATATGGGGTCTGAATTCATGTAAAAATGTTAATGTGTTGACCTTATCCTGCTGACTTCATTATTCTGCTTCCCATGGTAGCAAGACTAACTTTTCCAGACTAACTTTCAAAATGGATTGCTTTTCCATGTTTTTTGGTTTCTTCAGAGAAAAGACAGAATGGACCACTCAAGCAAATGGCAAGGTGTAGAGATGTTTGATGAACGGGTTTCATTTGTTTTCTATATTTGGAAATGCTGTTTTTCTATCATTAGGGGTTTTTTTCTGACTTTTAACTACTAGTCTATAACTGTTTCATTTTCCTTTTTGCATTAGTGAAATGTCTTATATAAGGTCAGTGAGGAACTTGGTACAGTATTCCATTTA
This sequence comes from Pithys albifrons albifrons, assembly GCF_047495875.1. Lineage (NCBI taxonomy): Eukaryota > Metazoa > Chordata > Aves > Passeriformes > Thamnophilidae > Pithys > Pithys albifrons. Next base: position 74,165,452 of record NC_092497.1, on the reverse strand, counting down.
CAGCCTCATGCTCAGGCCCTCCTAGTCTAAAAACAGGTGCTGCTTTGTTAGCTTCCTTGTCCAAGGAATTCAGCCTTCTAACAATCCTGGTATGATGCATCTGTAATTTGCATTCTGAGCAGTGATTGGTGACTACTTTAACAGCAAAGGCGTAGGAATATTGGTCCTTACTTTTTATGCTATTTGAAAATGGTAGTTTCATTCTGGAGGTAATTTCAAGAGCTGAGAAATGTTTTACAAGCAGTAAATATGGAATGTACACTTCCATAGCTACCAAAATTAAGTCACAACTAACCAAAAATTGGGACCGTATTTCCTCTACTTTGGATCATTGGAAATTATTTTGAAGACGTCTGCTTAGAAGACTAGCAAAATTGTGTGCTGTGATGCATAATGGTTGTTTAGAAATTACAGTTGTATACTGTATCATGAAAATGCATTATACTTCTAGTATAGTTGATTTAATATTCTTCTATACTATATCATATACTTTAGTCCTGGAAAATGAGCTATATTAGTGTGTTGCCTGGACATTAAATGTCTAAAATGTAAACAACCCACAGGAGACGGGGATTTTTGGAAGTAAGTGTAAGGAAAAGGAATTCCAATCAACATGAAAATTCACAGAAGTCAAGTAGTGATGAAATTATCAAAATTTAATGGAGCTGTAAAACACATATTGGAGTTGTTTACTTCAGAGAAGAGAAATAGTGTTTAACAGCCCAGTCAAAAGGGATAGATGGTAAAGGTGAGAGAACAGTAAAGCAGTAGCATGGTCCTGTGATTTGACTCCTATGAATCTTGAAACTTTGCATTACTTGTACTTTATTTCCTCCTAATCTGCTGGTTGTACTTGTAGAAATTTATTGGTTGTCTATCTCCATACTGCTCCCTCTGTAATGACATCCTGAAGTATTTATTGCTGCTTAACCAAACCAGATAACTCCTCAAGGTTTATCACAGATTCTTCTTAATTCTGTGATCCTGGTTTTTTGGTTTGGGATTTTTTTTTTCTGCACAGGGTTCAATGACTTGTGTGCCATGCACATACAGTGCATCTTGGCCTTATTCCTAGGACCGCATCTGACTTAGGTGCTAGAACGTACAGGTCCTGCATGCAGTCTGAATGCAACTTAGATCTTTGCGGCTGCTTCTGTTAATTAATTTTTAGTTTATTTAGGTAATAGTGCTCTGTATGTAAGATTTTACTAAGCAGTGGCAAAATGGCTCTGTGTACTGTGTGGCAGATCAGAGAGGTCTTGCTCTCATTACAATATAGTTGAGGCCTTAGGGTCAGTAACCAGAGATTGTTAAATGTTTATTAGTCAACTGCTTGTGCCTCTTCATTAAACTTTGTAACTCCCAACACTGTATTTAGATATACCTTTAGAGGAGTTGGGTTTGCCCATATTAGAAGTACCTAATCACTATTTTATTATATCACTATGGCTTTTGTTGCTTTTCTTCAAAGATTTGCTAAACCCTTCCATAGTTGTATGTTCACAGTAGGCTGTAACACATAATGCATCTTCCTAAACAATCTTGGGAATTGTCTCGTGGCTGTAATTGAAACTTTAGCAGGGTATTTTTCCCACCAGGAGTGCTGATGTTGGATACAACTTTTAACCCAGGGTGCCTCATTTTTCTCCAAGAACAGATCACATTTTTGTAGTGTGTACTGGACCTCCCTAGCTCTGGTCACAGAGAACCTGCAGACACAGTCTTGTGATACAGTCTTGTGGTATCCATCACAATTTTCTAAGGAGGGAAGCAAAAATAGGAAAGTACTTAATGATTTTAACTGTTTCACTGGTGGCTGCAGCCTCTGAAGACAGCTCCCTTTCTGTCCTCTTGCTTCCCTTTTCAGCATAGCCATGTCCTGCACTGCAGCCAATTAGACAGGCTCCTGCTTCCAGCTTCCAACTGGTCCTGCAGGCATCCAAACTCATCTCTGTAATAAAGTCTGGACATCTGTAAGTGCAGTTAGGAGCAGTAAAGGAAAGTCAGGGTTTTCAGACCTGCCAGATCTCTGTCTAGTGGTCTGAAGCCTTTCTGTGTGGTACACACCCAGGCTCGGAGGATGACTGCCTCTGGCATCCCAGTCCTCCTCAGGCCATCACTGGTCTGGACTTGCTCTGTGGTGATGTGGTGGGGAGCAGAGTGTATGGGGTGCTTCTTGCAGCCTGCTCCCACACTCGAGAGTTATGGGGTTTGCCAGTCTTGAAGTGCAGGAGCAATGATTTTATCAGTGCTTGATTCTGTTTGGCCTCAGGGAAAGGTATTTTCATTGGTGAATGCAAAAGTACAAATAGAAGGATAAATAAGGTGCATGTGTCTCACCGGGTGTGCTGGTGGTTTCACAGAGCTGGGTACAAAAAGAATCTGCAGACTGCAAGCCCAGTAGGACACATAGAGCTAACCACCTCTCTATTCATCTTCTAAACACACAGGAGAGATGGAGATAAAAACAAAAACTGCTTTCTTTTTGTGAATGTGCTTGCTAGTTATGGTGTATGTAATCTGCATGGGCTGAATTTGCTGCACAGGCAGATCCTTGCACTGCTGCTCTTTCCCAGGGTCTAGCTGCTGAATGAATTGTTGAACCACCCACTGCAAATCCCTCATAAGTGTACCCATTGGTACATCTTTGAAGAAATATAAATAGGTCAATTAAAAATAAAAATTGTGGAGTTGTAAGACCCCAGGTTTGAGCTATGAGCTCATTGAAGGAGTTTTATTTTAAATATATACATGGCTCCAAAAATCAGCTCACCAGATTTATTAAAAGGCCCTTCGGTTCTTTTATACCTTGAGAAAATGTAAGGGAGATGGTGCTGCACATGTTTCTCAGAGGGTCAAATAACACACTTTTACTGGCAAACTTTAGAAAATGAGGGAAATTGGCAAAAGTCTAAAGGGCAATCATGGCTAGGCTTCGCAAAAGAAGATTTGGGAAGGGCACTACCCACGCTTGCTGCAAGCGTGCTGGTGGCTTAAAAGCCCGATACGGGATAGGCAATATTGAACCAAAATAAAGGATTCCACAAAGCACTGACTTATCACACACTGACTTAGCACACACTAACCCTGTACAACTTAGCAAAATCCAACCTACTCAGCTTTAGTTACCCAAATAACAAGAAAGAGGACTAGGAGAAGTAAAGAAAAAGGGAGAAAAAAAAAGAGAGTTATGGCTACCACCCTAGATCCACTGTAGATTCAACTACCATGAGTCCAGGAAATGGCAGGGCCATGACCACGCAATGGCCATGTCTTTGTTTTTATCTGCTCTGTCCCCTTATGACCACCCTACCAGGCAAGACTTCTGGCCCACTAACCATTCTGGGCCTGGTCTGGGCTCTGGGGCAGGGTACGGGGCAATACTTCTTACCAACACTCCACACCAACGTTTCACACACACTTGTTTGTCTAAGCCAGTAATTAATATAGAAATACACTGTTGCATAGGAGTATTTTTATCTTCCCCCACCTACCCCGCCCCCCTCCCCAAGGCAACAAATAGTTTTTTGTATGTTTGTGTACAAATAAGTCATGCTGGTGGCCACCTTTGGGAAACACCCTTTCTCCTCTACTGGGAAGGACTTGGTTGGCTTGATGGGAGTAAGAGAAGCTTTAGGAATTGATGGGTCTGTAAATCCATATGCTTGCTTTCCTCTGCCTCTCTCTTCATTTGTAAAAAAATTTAAAGGCTTCTACAAGATTTTTTCTACATTTCAAGGCACTTAGACACAGGTTTTTGCTATTGCTATTCCACACACTTTGCCTGTGTTGATTGGATTAGGGAAGTACATTTTTTTAAGAGGTTTTTTAAAGTGTCATTATTTTGATAGGTACTGCCAATAACCTAGGTATACCCACACAGAGAAGGTAAACAAGGGGAAGCCTCAAGATGAGTGAGCTTCTGAAGTATGAAAGATGAGTGCCCTGTCTCTGGATCCTCAGATGGAGCTCCTTTGTTTTAAAAGGATATGAAACTTGTGTAGGTACATATTACTAAATTGCTAATCAGTCCTGACTTAAGAAAAGGTCACCAAACTCATATAATCAGTACTAGTTTTGAAGCCCCGGATTATTGTATTCTTTTCTCCCTGCATTTCTGTTTGATGACCTGTGACTTACATTACTTTTTCTGCTTCTTTGCCAAAGAAAATTTTAAATGGAAGAATAGTAAAAAAACATTGCAGAGGGTAAGGCTTTCTTAGTGCACAAGTGTTCTTGCTCATATTCAGAAAATGGATTCCCTGACTGCAGGTGTTTGTGGAAATAAAAATGATAAAGATATCTGATTAAATTCATCTGAATTGAGTGGTTCTGGCAAAAAACCCCTGAATGACATTCAGATGAAGTTACTGTAAAGACCACAGCACAAGATGCTGTTAATCATCATGAGGAACTAAATTGTTTACCTTTTGAATAAAAGAAAAATAAATTCTCAGGGTTTCTTTTTTTCTTTTTTTGTTTTTTTCAATCCACTTCTATTAGGGTCAGATTTCCCAGCATGACATTACATTAAACCAGTTTTCATCTGAGAGGCCAAAAGTCAAATATTTTCTGTGATATTTTTTCATTTACTGATTTTTAGCTAGTGTTGGAAGAGTTTTGCTTGGGAATACTTTAAGAATCTTAGAGCAGCTGTTAAGAATAATTTGTCCTCTCACATACTAAAATGGTCTTGAAATGGCAAGTGTGATTAACTTTTTATGTCCTCTCATGCCCTTCACAGTGAAATAAAGGCACCAACTTAGTCCACACCTGTCTTCTGGTGGAAATCTCTAACAAGAGTGACATGAAACAAAGTTATTCTTTAACTTACTTGTTGCTGCTGTTGTTTCAAGAAAGAATTCATTAAATTAGTAGTATTTAAGAGGGAAACACCAGCTGCTTTTCTGGGCACTATAAAATTTCTCTCTTGACATCTTGATTTATTTGGCAAGGTTTTTAAATCAGTGTTTAAATAGGAAAACATCCTGATCGACTGAAAAATTTTCTAGTTTGGAAGGACATTTATAAAATAACACCCAACTATTTCACAAATTACTGCATATTTCAGTCATCGAAACCTGTTTCCTTTGGGGATTAAGTTTTACCGCTAGACACTGAAGAGAAAATAGAATTGCTTTAAATTAAAGAAAAAGCTGAGAGAAACAGAGAACCTGGATACCACAACAGCTTTTACAATAAGCGGGTTGTCTGGAAGTACAGCATCATTTACATGCCAAGTATTAGACAAAGGGTGGCAATCCTGCTGAGGGCAGGATGATGGTGGTGGGCTGAGGTTCAGACTGCAGAAAACCATAGCTCTGAAGATGCTTTCCAACCACACACCTACCAAGAACATTTTCATTCTACAGGCAAATCAGTTGGTCAGAGCAGGTTAATTTTCTTCCCAGGTTAGAGGCCAGGCAAAGGTCTTGATTTGTGAAGCATGCCATAGCTGCAGACCCAACCTTCAGGTCACCCTTATTCCTAGTCTGCTGCCATTGCCTGCTGATGTATCGGCTGGAGCTTGTCAGCTGCTCTGGGGCTTTTTTGTCCATCCCTCTCATTGAAAACAACTGTTATTTGTCCTCTCATCTTACTTTTTCCTCTGTCCTTATTAACTTGTAGTAATAACAGAACAAGTGGAAGTAAATAATGATTTTCAAACTTGGCGGTTATGCCATTGTTTTCAGACTTGAGGCTCTAGGACTTGAAATTTCTCCCATGCTGTTGCACACTAAGTGCACTTGCAAGAGGAATGATGAAAGACAGTGAATAATATTGGGATGGTATTCTGGCCCTCACCATTTTAGGTTTTCACTTAACTGATCACCTGGGCTTTCTGCCACTTGAAAATTTGAAATCAAAATCCAAGTTGCCTAATTGAGAGAATGAGAGGAGAAGTCATCTGGTTCCTGATGTTTTTTCTTAAAAGGAAAATTGTGTCTTGGTGGGACATATTATGTACAGACCTGAAATGACTGGGCCACAGAAAGCTGTAGTTTGAAATAATAAAAGCAAGGATGTCTTCATCTCCCTCTTTTGGGTGCAATGCAATTATCTTACAAAATATAGCTAATTCATATATTTCATATATCATTATTCAGTGGAGTTATTTTTACAGTGAAATTATTTGTGCCACCAACTGGTAAATCTTCACAAAATTGGGAGATTTCGGCAACAATCTCTTGGGCAGCAGCACTGTATTCACAAGTTGTAAAGTTAGGATGTAAACCAGTGAATGTATGTCAAGGTAGATTTAGATATCCTGAGTCTACCTATATTTTATTTGACTTCATGATTTTCATCTGAGTAAGGAGAGAAGAGGAAGTAGTAGCCCTACTTGAGGAGATGTTGTTGCTGCCATTGGTTTCAATATGATCTTTGCTAATATATGTAGACTTACTTTTTAGGTAGACAGGAACATCAACTGTGTTATGTATCAGTCCTTTCTAGACAACCGAATGTATGGTGAAGTTATTGTGGATACTATATTTTAACAGAGAAAAGTATGAAGTTCTTTTGCATATAGTGACCATGATAAAAGGCTTCAGATAAACAAAATCTATGGATGTGTAGGATTCCTTTTTAAAAAATGTGTAGGCACATGATTATCTGGAAATTTTCTGTAAGGCCTTAGATTAACTGAGACCTGGACAAATCTCATCCTTTCCATCCCAAAGCTGGATTTCAAAATTAATAATTTATTTGCCAATAAAATCTTTTTTACTGGATTAAAAAAAGATAAAAGACATTGCTACTTTCTCTGTTGCACTAAAGTTATCTCAAGTGTTGAGTATTTCATTACCTCAACCTGACATTTGAACACTTCAAGAAAAGAAACATTCTGGCAATGTCACAAGCACAGTAGGTTTCCCGTCATGTGTTCTATTTGTGTTAACTGATTCTCAAGTATACCAATGCTATCTCAAGCACTGTACAAGTGTGCAAAAAAGATGAAAGGATGTTCATAGTGCTTGTTTGACACCACAGTTTTTGTGAAGTCAAAAGATGGGTACTTTCTCAACAGCAACTGAAATCTTATTAATTGATGCTTTGTTTTACTGACAATACAGGTCTTCCAGAGGTAAGAGGATGTGATTTTCGTGTTTCTTTTCACTCCCTTGGGACCATACTAATTCTTTTAAAGCTGTTTTAGGAAAAATACCTTTTCACATATGTTATACTTACTATAGAATGTTTGAAGATGAAGCAGTATGAGTTAGATTAAGAGCAAAACTGGACTCTGGAGATGGTAGACAGAGAGAGGGGGTTGAATAGTCCCCTCTGTATTCCAGGAGGAAATAGTGACTTACTGAGCCAGCTGGATCCTACCAAGTCTATGGGACCAGACAGGATCCATCCCAGGGCGATGAGGGAGCTGGCAGAAGAGCTTGCCAAACCGCTCTCCATCATCTTCCAACAGTCCTGGCTCACTGGGAAGGTCTCAGATGATTGGAAATTCATGAATGTCACCCCAATCCACAAAAAGGGCTGCAAGCAGGACCCTGGCAACTCCAGGCCTGTCAGCCTGACATCAGTGCCTGGCAGGGTTATGGAGCAGATCATCCTGAGTGCAATCACACAGCACCTTCAGGGTGGACAAGGGATTAGATTCAGCCAGCATGGGTTTAGGAGGGGCAGGTCCTGTCTGACCAACCTGATCTCTTTTTACGATCAGGTGACCCACCTGGTGGATGAGGGGAAGGCTGTGGCTGTGGTCAATCTGGACTTCAGCAAGGCCTTTGACACGGTCTCCCATAATATACTCCTGGAAAAGCTGGTAGCCCATGGCTTGGACAAGTGTACCCTCTCCTGGATTAGGAACTGGCTGGAGGGTCGGGCCGAGAGAGTGCTGGTGAATGGATTTGCATCCAGCTGGCGGCTGGTCACCAGTGGTGTTCCCCAGGGATCAGTGTTGGGTCCAGTCCTGTTTAACATCTTAATTGATGATTTAGATGAGGGGATTGAGTCCATCATCAGCAAATTTGCTGATGACACCAAGTTGGGAGGGAGTGTCGATCTGCTGGAAGTAGGAGGGCTCTGCAGAGGGATATGGATAGACTTGAGAGATGAGCCAATTCCAATGGGATGAAGTTCAATAAGGCCAAGTGCCGGGTCCTGCCCTTTGGACACAACAACCCCATGCAGTGCTACAGGCTGGGCACAGAGTGGCTGGAGAGCAGCCAGGCAGAAAGGGACCTTGGGGTACTAATTGACAGGAAGCTCAACATGAGCCAACAGTGTGTCCAGGTGGCCAAGAAGGCCAATGGGATCGTGTCCTGTATCAAAAATAGCGTGGCCAGCAGGACCAGGGAAGTGATCCTTCCCCTGTACTCTGCATTGGTGAGGCCACACCTTGAGTATTGTGTTCAGTTCTGGGCCCCTCAGTTCAGGAAAGACAGTGAGGTGCTGGAGTGGGTCCAGAGAAGAGCAACAAGGCTGGTGAAGGGACTGGAGCACAAGTCCAATGGGGAGAGGCTGAGGGAGCTGGGGTTGTTTAGCCTGGAGAAGAGGAGGCTCAGAGGTGTCCTCATCACTGTCTGAAGGGAAGTTCTACCTGAAGGGAAGTTCTAGCCAGGTGGGGGTTGGTCTCTTCTCCCAGGCACTCAGCAACAGGACAAGGGGGCACGGGCTTAAGCTCTGCCAGGGGAAATTGAAGCTGGAGACGAGAAAAAATTCTTTACAGAGAGAGTAATCAGGCATTGGAATGGGCTGCCCAGAGAGGGGGTGGATTCACCATCCCTGGAGGTTTTTAAGGTGAGATTGGATGTGGCACTGAGTGCCATGGTCTAGTAAATGGACTAGAGTTGGACCAAGGGTTGGACTCGATGATGTTGGAGGTTTTTTCCAACCCAATTGTCTTGGTTTGAGATAAGAAACTGCCAACCCCCCCAAGCACAGAGAGAAAAGCCTCCCTCCTAACACCAGGGAAAGGGAGGAAAAGAGAGGGGAAAGGAAAAAAAAACCACTTCAAGCTGCATTTATACTAAATCTACATATATTTTTCACAGAAAGAAAGAGACAATTAGAAGAGAGTACAAATATACACTCACACAAGTCTACAACAAGTTCCCCACCTCAACTTCTTAACGAACACACAAATTCTACTGTCTTAACTACACATTACTTAAGAAGAAGCTTATTCCCCAGGGAGACAAACCCAAGCAGAAAGGAGAGACCCAGAACAACGCATTTTACTTTCCTGAGGTACCCTGTGAGCCAGTGGTGGGCCTGGTCCTCTCCATCCCCCCTGGGACAGCATCGTGAGTCCTCCCAAGAGGAGGGCTGAGAAGCGACTGCCTTAACCACTCCCACACTGGTTCCTCCTTCCCTGGAGATGATGTCATAATGTGGTATGGAATACAAAATTACTGGCTAGAAGAGGTCAGCTGTTAGCTCAGCCCAGCTCAAGTCAGCTGACAGCTTCGGCCTAGTCCAAACTCCAGAGCCCAAATCTAGGCCCACCTAGGTGAACCCATAACACCAATCAATTCTATGATTCTATGGAAAGTCCCATGGGGTATTTTTTGACATATCTTTGTGGAAATTATTGAATAACTAGTGAAGTTTATTAATAAACATAGTCTTACTGTACAAAAAGCAAATTATATATTCATAAAGAGCTTATGCCTTTTATGTAGAAAATTACTATAATACTTAATACAACCCTTTCTATATCTATTTTCTAAAAGACTATAAAAATCCCAACATACATTTAACAGTATTTTTGAGCTTCAAGTATTATAGAAATAATGATAACACTTAAATAATGTTAATTCTTAAAGAGATTTCTAACTTCATTCTGAAGATGCGAAAACTAAAGCTAGAGCCTTTCATGTTTTTTTCAAACAAGGAAAAATAGTGAAAAAATAGGATTAGAATCCAAGATTTTGACATTAACCTTCCTTTAATGTATATATCACACTCAGTATTTGAGAAGATGCTCCCATTTCTTTGTTACTGTTTAATGTAAGAGTAAAATAAAAGCTATCTTTTGTACTCTAAGGTCAAGAAAGTTGAGCCAGCATTTGATGGTTTTTTGACCTGGATTCAAGTCCTCTGTTTTCTCAGGAAGATCTTTAATCCCTATAAGGGATGTAGGTAGAACTAGACACGAGATCCAAAAGTGTGATCCACAATTCCATACACAAGTTTTAAGTCACCTTTTACTTTTTGGCACTAAAGTCTTCAATGCCTAGAGATCTGTCAAGAAAATGTTTCTGTCTTGTTAGTGCAGAGGTGATCAGGGCCCAAGTCTTGCCCAGTATTCAAATAAAACTTCTGCAGCTTCCACCACCCTTGTCCCCAGGCACCACATCCTGTGTAGCCTGGTCAAGCATGTACATTTCTCACTCATCTGGAGCCAATCTATGCAACAAAACTTCACATACAGTACATTAGTGACCACCCCTGCCTCTCCTCCGTGTTCTATGCCTTTTTCTGTTATACCAGGTTGTGCTGGTTTGAAGGTGAACCAGCAGGGGAAATGAACTCACCACGAGAGAGATTATAAGTCAGAGCTAAAATTTAATAATAATATTACAATAACAACACTGACACACAAGGGAAATTGCTTTCAACTCACAATACCCCAGCAATATAACCCAGTGTCCTGGGGCACAAACCCAAGGGGGTTTGTTTGCCCTTGTGCTGAGACCCCTGTGGTTCCCCCAAGTCCAGAGCAAAAGGAAAAGAAAAACCTGTTGGTGCAAGCGAGGGCTGTGGTCTGGCTGAGAGCGGTGATCTCCTCCTGTCAAGGTCCTGCTGCTGCTCTGGATCCGACGAGAAGGTTCCCGAGGTCTTCTTACCCACCACTTATGTACCCTCAGGGAGCACTCAGTCCCTCCCCTTGGGCGGGGACTCACACAATGGGTGATTAACTCTGGGAGCCAGGGGGTGTTGAGCTGTTGATGGCCCATTAGCAGCTCCGCCCCCTCAGGCTGGGTGTGAGGGAGATAATGGCTCCCTGGGCAGCTGCTGCTAATGGCCCATTGTCCTTGGGGAATGAATAGAGGGGGTGGAATACACAGGTTTGATCACCACCACACAGGGTTAGCTGGTCCCTCCAGTTGAACTAGGACACAGGTATAGTGAACTATTCCTTCAAACTTGAGGTTTAGTTTCTGCTCTCACAGGCAGGACTACTTTACATATTTTGAATTAAAATTATTATAGAAATATTAATATTTATAACTTGGATATGGCACATAGAACTACTATTTCATGAATATGTTCTTGCTGTTTCAGAAACCAAATCACATGAGACTGTTCATGTATTTGTGACATTTACTATTGAATCAGGATAGTGTCCAATGTCTCACTGCATTTTAGTCATTCACATTTCTCTATAGTAACTCTTCTTGGACATGATTTATTCATTTTACTGGGAACCTTACAAATCTTAAACTGTTTTTTGCTCTGTGTTCTGGACATTAAGTACTGGTGGCCTCACTTCAGTGAACTGTCATTTGAATTTTAGTTTTGATGCCTGCTTTGTGTGGGATTGATCTTATTTTGTGCATAAATGCATATTCAAACAATTCTTCTTGTTGGCAGTTATCTACAAATAACACAGAAACTATGTCAAATGTTTCACTGAGTGTAATTTGTCTTTTCTTCTTGTTAGTAATTCACAGAATGCATTCAGAGAAGCTACTTTTGTTTTGGTTGTTGGTTTGGGGTTTTTTTGTGTGTGTGTTTGTGTGTATGTTTGTTTTGTTTTGTTTGGGGTTTATTTGCTGGGGTTTTTCAATCAAAAATAAATAACACCAAACAATTTTTTTTTAAAGGAACATCTTCCTAACTTCTGGGAAGTGTCTTCTATTCACTGTCATTATCAAAAATTTCATACATTTTGATTCCACTAGAACACACAAAGGTTGATTGTTGTAACTTTATTTTCAGCTACTGATGATTGTAAAAAATAGCTGTGAGAATTACAGCAAGATGACGTGCTTCATGTGCAATCTTCACGCAACTCAAAAATACAGTGGTATTTCAAAAGAGTTCAAAGGTCATCCACCTCCCTTATTCTTGAAGTCCTTATCAACTGTTTTTCTCATCAGAAGAAACTGGTCCAATTATTAGTATCTGAAGGAATATATAACAGATCCTACTAATGCATAAATCATGAATTATCTGTTTGGGAGTAAACTGAGAAAAATACCCTGAGATTAGTTCAGTTGGTTAGAGCAGGGTGCTAATCACACCAAAGTTGTGCGTTTGATTCCTGTATGGGCCATTCACTTCAGAGTTGGACTTGATGATCCTTGTGGATCCCTTCCAACACTGAATATACCACAAAATTACTGTGAAATGATAGGTAAGCAGTTGCAAGACATCTTTGAACACCTTCTTCTCCTTTCAACTGCTTATGAAACTGAGTTTTTCCTGATGATGCAATGGTGATACAAAATCTTGGGAAGCCAAGATTGTGGAGACCCTGAGGAGCAAAAACACAGAGTCACTTGAAAAACCAGAAGAAACTGAAAAAATAATACTGCTTGTTTGGCATTGATGTATGAAATTTGCTAAGGTCATGAAGCAGCTTGAGATATCACATTAGGTCAGGTCAATGTGCTGTGTGCGTGCACTGCATGTCATAGTGAGGGAATCACTCTTGCAGGATGTGGACAGTTTTCCTCTATCTTCCCTATGTCAATGCACATACATTTGTCAATATGAATTGTGTGGTTATCAGATTTTACTTTGCGAACAGGTAGTCTCTTCCTAGATTTGCACACACTGCTGCTAATGTATGTCAATATAGACAAAATATTTCCCTTTTGCAAAATTTGTGAGGATTCCTAGTTATAGTCCCTAGTAGAAGTAAGTCCTAAAGGTGAATAAATTTGAATTAGTAATCTTTCAGAGGTGGTCAGCATTTGTGCAAATGGGGGTCAAATGCTTAAACCTAGACATTCTTCCTTTTTCTATTGTGGTGTGCATTCTCAAGGTAATTTCCCACTCCTAGCAGTTTTAGTATTCAAATGGGGAGGATCCTTAGAATCAATTGTGTTCACTGCTTGTCATAATATTTCTGATCTTCATACTCAAGAATGCTCTGTTTATCTTGCCAAAGTAAAACTGCACACCCTTTCTCAGGGTGCAGTGACATGACAAAATCTTTCTTTTTTTCAGAGTAAATCTGTATCTGCAGTAATATGTTATCAAAGATAGCAGTCCTGATCCTGAGGGACAATGCACTGTATCTTAAGGGAAGAAAAGATTTCTATTCTATATATGCAAGCTTCAAATGTGATATTTGTAGAGTTTCTGTTCAGACTGTGGCTATGTGTCATTGTTTGCAGTAAATTAAATTCAGGTAACTTTTACTGAAAAATAACTGGGCTGTGAATGTTAACCACTATGCAAAGAACTGTAAATGCAGAAAAATTAAGCAAAGGAATATAAAATCCACATATCATTTATAGGTAACTCTATGCACTTGCTGACTGGGTTCAGATTGAAACGTTTCAGTGAGGAACCTCATGGGACATATTTTCATGCTTTGCTTATGGGGTGAGCTTGCAGCATGTGAACATCAACACTTTCCAGATAATCCTCACAGGCCACCCCACATACGAAGATAAAAGTTCTCTGCAAACATTCAACATTTATGAAGAACTGAAGAAATATTCTGGTCAGTGGTTGAAATGCCTGAGGTAATTGGTTCTAACATATATCTCTTGGTCTGTACCACAATATAATTTTGTATACTAAGGAAAAGAACAAAAGAACCCAAGTTGACATAGTGCTTGAAAAGCTTATTAGCCTGATTTAAAAAGAGCAATCATTATTATGCATTGTCCTTTTCCCGCAAATTTAATTTTAGAATACCATTTTTGGATTTTTTTTATATCCACTGTTTTAGAGATTGAAAATTGTCAGCCCCAGGCATTCTTGATTTCCAACACTTTGCAAGCACTGCATATAGCTCTTGGCAGTATAATATACTTACAAGCAATGTCAGGATATCATGACACTAAATAAATCTCAGAATGAAAGATTTGGGATCTCTCTCTAGATTAAAGGTGGACTGAACAAAGTTTTGGGTTGCAAGTATTTTAATGATCTTGTATTTCTTCTTCAATTTTTATGTTTTTAAAAGTGTGTCCCCTGGGGAAATTTCTAGGAGAAATAAAAGATGCTTGTGCAATGGGAAAAACTGTGTCTTCACTTAAGTCAGTGCAGGGACTTCAAAACCATTAGAGGATTTTACCCTGTTGAAATAAAAATTCTTGGGAATAATTAGACTTTCAAACCATATTCTCATGTAAAATAAGGATGATACAACTATAATTCTTGCCCACCTTTGACAATGAAACACCAGTTATTAAAAGCTCTAAACAGTTATTTGTGGGTCCAGTGTTCAAAGGTGTATTTAGCATCTCTATAAAAAATATGGGTTTTCATCTCACAGAATACAGAATTTATTGTCTGAGTAAACACATCTTTATGGAAGTCCTGTGGTGTAAAGGAGAGCACACTGGACTCTGAGTCCCAAGGACCTGAGTTCAAGTTTCAATGGGGACCGTTCACTGGGCAGTTCAATGCCTTCCTGCCATTTCATCCCATCAAATCTTGGATGCTAAGCAGGGTCAGCCCCCAGTTAGTACCGGGTGCTGTAGACAGTCCTGAGGACTTCCCTGTCACTGTCCAAGCTCGCTCGGCTGTGGCAGATGGACCTTAGGACTTAAACAGTGGGGCCAGTTCTGCTCACGCTGTGCCTCACTTAAAAAATCCACTGAGCAGGCTGGAAGGGCACACCCATATGGGCAGAGCCCTTCCCAAAACTTCGTTCACGAAGTCTGGCCATACAAACACATCTTTATATGTAAACTGCAATCACATTCTTGTTAGTATCTAAATGTCTCCTTTTGTAGCCTCATGACCGTATCTGTTTCAGCAGTAACCACTGGATAGAGGTATAATCTATTTCTGCAGGTCAAATAATTCTTAGTCAGAATTGTGTAAGGAAACAGTGCACTGCTTATATGGGTGATTGCATCAAGTAGAAATCAAAGCTGTAATTTACCTTATAAAATGATGCACAGAGTCTGGATTTTGTAGGCATTGTGTTTCCTTCCCTTTGCCTCGTAGCAAGGTGTTTTGTCTTGGAGATGAAATAAGCAGGGGCTAAACTAATTAACTAACCAGCAGTGATCTACAGTCTAAGCACCTCACATTCCTGAAGATTTATCCCATTTTGAATTCACTGCTATTTCCCTCCAGGGAAATAAAGATTGCGGCTTATTAACGATGGGGACAGAAAAAGGCACCTTCACTGGAGACAACCTGTACAAGAAAATAATACTGTAATCATTCCCTCCAATCAGCTGAAAAGGATTAAATCTTCTGCTTCTAAAGTAATGTTCCAATTGAGCCTTGGGGAAGAATAATTCATGATTAGGAAGAAGGCTGGTCTAGCAAATGTGAACATTATGTCCATTACTTAAACACACTTCCTGGGCTGACTGCTAATGTACCCAGGGGACCTTGCAGCAGCAGCAACTGATAGAAGCAATGAAATAGGCCGACAAGGACAAGAAGTATTATCATCTGCATTCAACAGCACTACATAGACTTTACCACTGTTAAATCACTGCCTTTGGTAAATAGACCAGATAACTCATTTTAATAGGAGAATTCTTCTCTTCTTTATGTGTATTAAACAACAGACTCTTATGAGCTGTGGCAGTGTATTGATTCCTGAAAAAGGCAGTGTGAATACCAATTCTGTAATTTATGCTGTTTTGTGGCTCTGGCTGTATTTGTTATGCATAGTGTATTAAACATTCAATAGCTCAATTTAATCTTTGCAGCCAAATTGTGCAACACATCATGCCAGATAGTGGTTGTTTCATATACACAGCCCATCTGCTTCCTGTTCTATAATTCATTCAGCAGGCAAAGTTTCTGGCAGCCTCAGGCTACTGTACATACATATATAAATATATAAAGACACACACATACATGTAAACTTTCCTGAGGGTATCAGAAGTGTTTGACCCTCTTTCATTTTTCTGTTTTATTCTATTACTGAAAACATCACTAAAATTTTCACAAAAAATGGTGTCTTAGAAAGGTGTCTCCCTAATACAAAAGGAATTATGGGGGTAGTATTCCCATTTTCAGCTCTGTCAGTGTTTTCAGAAGCAACTAGTAATTCAAAGTGGGAAAAGTTAAATCAAAACAAAGCAGTCTTTTCAGGCCAGGAAAAAAAAAAAACTCTTTCCAAATAGCTCCAAGGGTGCACTAATCCTAAGGATATGGCTGTTCTGTAGCCTTAACCTATACTCTTGCTCTTATGTTTCAGACATCCTATGTGCTTTGCGTAAATCCACTGTGCACACATACATAATGTGCACTTCTTTAAAAATTGCTTTGCAGTTGTCCTAACCATTGCAGCTGAGGCATTAGTTTCTAGCCTGAGCTGGGGACGCTATGCTGCCTTACATGAAACAACAGCATTCCTTGACACCTCTGCACAGGAATTCATGCTAGAGGTCTGTCAGTTGGCTTTCAGATGCTGTATGTTGGAAGACTTGGTGAGCTGGACACTGCTAACATCCACTGATATTAGTGGGTAGGAGGTATTCTGAGGTGGTTTCACTTAACTGAGGGTCTTGTTTTCCTTATCTCTGAGATAGACAAAAGTGCTTTGCTTTTCTTTGCTTCTTCTTACAGTTATATCTTCAAATTACTTCCCTCTAGTAGTTTATTTGCACTTTTGGCACCTATTTGGAAATGAATATGGTATTATGGTATGGAGAAGTAATATGGTCTTCACTGTAGGTGTACCTAGCTTTATCTATAACTGCTGTTAATTGCTCCTCCATTAATTGCCTCAGAGTTTGGACCTGCTCTGTTAAGGGATGAACAAATCTTTAGGAAAGATGGTCCTTGGTGAATGGAGCTGGGAGTGGAGGTTAGCAACACTGGTACAGGATGGTAAAGTTTCTTCTCTGAGGTCCTGCAGCAGAACTAGGAATTGAAATGGCGTCTCCTGAGTCCCACTGTTGGAGGTTTACAATGATTTTTGTCTTCCCGCATTCCTTTCACACACAGTGGGAGCACACCTTCTAAAAAATGTCAGTTTCTATTTGACATTTCTGAGTAAAAACTCCTTATGGGGTTATGGTTCAGAATTGGCAGAATTGTTACAAGCTTAGATCATCAGATATATGCTTAAATTTTTGCTCAGCTACAAGAAGAGCCAGGCAGTCTTTATAAATGGTTTTGTGCTTGTGTCACTGGGAGCATGAGTGAGATGTGTTTTGCTTTCTTTTCACTTATCTGAGAGTACATTTCACAGAAATATATTCTGAAGTAATTTTCTTTTGTTAGATGAAATTCAACTCAAATAGCAGGATAGAGGTGAATAGAAAACAGCCATGATAGTTAAATAACCTAAAATAACATTTTTCCAGTCACTGAAGCCGAGAA
Source organism: Pithys albifrons albifrons (assembly GCF_047495875.1). Taxonomy (NCBI): domain Eukaryota; kingdom Metazoa; phylum Chordata; class Aves; order Passeriformes; family Thamnophilidae; genus Pithys; species Pithys albifrons. Next base: position 74,148,001 of record NC_092497.1, on the reverse strand, counting down.
CTTCAGAAATTACAAACTAAGAGAAAAAGAGTGTGACCTAAAAATTATCATTTTCTTAAAATAAAAGAAAATACATTAAAGATGTCCTCCATGAGGTATGGAAAACTCTTTTACAACATGTCTATGAAGTGGTAAGAAGCAATGGAAAATGACCCAACTAAAATTAGATGGCAAGAAAGGTTAAATTGTTGTGAGGTAGGAACATAAACTAAGTCCTCTGTCCCCAGCACTTGCTGTTGCTATTTCCTCTGTGCATTAAGTTCCATACTGATATGCCAACTGCACAGCTCTTCATGTCAAAAGCAAAAGTTCTATTTCTTCCTTTCACTGATATCAATGAGGTGCAATATTAAAAACTAATTTCTGTCATCTTTTCAATGTTATCTCTTCTATGTAGTAGCATGAATCTTAATGCTGCTAAGATTGATAATTTTCATATGAAATCTACAGAAGTTTTAACCCTTTCAGAGATGGATGCAGATAACTTTTATCTATACCACTAACTCCTTTAACATGTGATAGTTGTTTATTGTTTATGTTTGGGCTTGAATGTCATACACCCAGCTACACTAAATTGGGTCCTACAACTTTGAATACAGTATTTGAAAGACATATAACTGTAATAAGATTTTTCTTTTATGCACCTTTCCAGCTAAGCACAGAGATGGGAATGTGATGTGATTTGGCAAACTTAATGAAGTATATATAAAAATCAAACTGAAAAACAGATGTATAACTATTTATGTATATTTCATGCAATATGTGACAAAAAGAGATTTAATGATGGTTATTACTGTATCACATGAGATCAAAGAGTCCTTGAGCATGGGCATTTTCATAGTGGATTTTGTTCAATCTACTTTATGACAGCAAAAATTACTCTAAAGCTGGCTCATCTGCAGATTTCAATTGTAGACTGAGATGCATGGTTGAAAAGTTGGGGTAGGACATCATACAAACAGCATACCCAAGCACTTTGCAAAGACGTAGCTTTCAGAGACTCTAAAATGAGAAGTTGTTTAAAACATGTTTCTTACCCTGGTTGTGTCAGACTGAGATGCTGTTTGGATTATGTCAGAGAGAATATTTTGCAAAGTGAGCAAATTTTTTTTCATTTAGATACATATTTAATATTACATTGCCTAACAGATGTCACCTAACTAATACTATTATGAATTTACACACTAGTGTCACTGAGGGTTTTCCATGTTAAAGGGATTTCCATTTTCAATTTTTCTGTAGAAAGATAGTCCCAATTTACCTACAAAGAAAAAAAAAGGTGCAATAACCAACTGTCCACATATTCCACTACATAGGCCATACCAACTTGTTGGAGATACATTGGTCTGAGCAGGGTTTGAATCAATGAACTGAAAGTCAAAAGAGGGCATTTTTGCTCTTTGGTTGTTTTAGATGAGGCAGATGGTGCACACTTCCAGCATCAAATGTCTATGTATGTGGCACCATTAGTACTTTGAGCTGTGCAGCATTCACAGTGCTTGTGGCTGTCCTTGAACTGTGAAAACTCCAGCTAACTTACTGGGGTATGTACTTGACCATTGGAGAGCAGCACTTGGTGCTGCACCTGTGTATGTCAATGCTTTTATTAACTTCCCTGGGACTGATGAGTGACCCTGTTGCTGAGGTTCTCTCTAATTGCTGCTTTCCAAATGTGAGACTTTTATAAATGCAGAGCAAACACTTTCACTCTTTTATCCAATTCAGTAGTTTAATTGAGCTGAGATATGGTCTAAATCTGTGGTCATTAACAGACATGAATGCAGATCTTATTTTTTCCTTTTGGCATTGTGGATGGATTCTGTACTTTGGTACATTTCTGCAAAAGGTATCCAACGACGTGACCTGAGCACACAGCTGAGACTCCTCTTTATAATGAATCAAGCCTTGGTTTCACTATTTGTATTTTATATATTATGATATCCTACTGAGTTGTTTGGTTGTGGAAATATGGAGTGCAGCTGTTTAAGAATCACTACAAGGCAAACAATTTTTCCTGTCTATACTGTTAAACAGAAGTCCTTTTACTTGTCTAGTCACCTTATGTGTAATTTCTTTCTGCTCCTCTCAGAAATTTATCACCAAAAATGAAGAATCCTACTGACACACAACATTGTTTAGCAAACTTTTGACATTCTTTTTTTGCATTTGGTTTTCATTCAAACATCCAATATGGATGCAATGCACCATGATTTTCTTCAACTAAAGGCATTACAAAATTATGTAGTAGTGATTCCTTTCCTCTTTCCGTTCTGTGGCTTTGAATACAGCCAGGAAACTTGCATTCTTGAATTACCTCCAGGGTCAAATGCATAATATTAGCACTTACCTCCTGTTTGATTTCCCATACTCTGGATATATCTTTATTGTTGTAGTGTTGACTTGTAGCACCACAGGCTAACAAATCAAATCATCCTTCGAAGTATCCTATCATCTGTCGATATGAAATTCCAGCCATTGCTAAAGAAGAATGGCTGCAAAGCATGTGAAAAACATTCCTTATTGATTAGTTCATTGCTCCATAGAGTCATGAACTTGTTTAGAAAAAATTGATCTAGTAAACTGTCTTTTTTTTAATCAAAGAAGCATATGAGTATAATTTAAGTTAAAATATTTTTGGCCTGAAGAATGTGTAATATATACTCAAGGTGTGTGTGCACATAAATCACTCCCATTCCCCCCCAACAAACCCCAAAATATAACAACCCAACGAATCAAACAAAAAAGGAAATAGGTGTTTATATGAAACCACTTGGAATTTGAAATTTTTTCCTCTAAGGCTTATGGGTTCTTTTAAAAGTTCTTCTTAATACCATTTTTAAATTATCATTGTTATTGCTGAATACATATTTTTTCCTTTCTTTCATCAGAGTGTATCAAAAAGTAAAGTTCCAATATTTAATGGATAGATTCGTTCTCTTGGGGTGCCCTGGGTCATTTGGGATAATGCTGTTTATTCGTCCAAGTCAAGATGTTAATTTCCACAACCAAAGACAACTATACCAGAACACAGGCAAAACTTCAAGTTGTTAGATTTGTTATTAAAACAAAGGCCTCTTTTTTCAAGTATTTTCCAGGTGGAATGTGACACACAGATCTGCTCTCAGCAAAATTTGTTGATTATAGACCATAAAAAATTATTTTGAATGAAGCAACTCATAATTTCAAAGTGAAATGACAATGAATAGTTAGGATCACAGAATCATCTAGGTTGGAAAATACCTGTAAGATCATCAAGTCCAACAATTAACCCAACACTGCAAAGTGCTGAACTAAACTATGTCACTGAGTGCCACATCCTGATGGCTTTTAGATACTTCAAGCATTTGTTGACTAAGCCACCTCCATTCTCAATGAAGAGATCTTTCCTAATCTCTAATCTAAACCTCCCTTGGGGCAACTTGATGCTATTTCATCTCATCCTGTCACTTGTTACCGGGAGCAGAGACTAACACCCACTTCAATACAACCTCCTTTCAGGTAGTTGTAGAGAATGAAAAGATCACCCCAAGCCTCCTTTTCTCCAGGCTAAACAAACCACAAATGAGAGCTACATGAATGGTTTGGTGATGAGTAAAATTACCTACATTGCTCTGATTTAAGGTTTTTCCTCCTTATGAAAAGCCAAGTACATTCACTTCTGGAATTGTTGAATGCAGTGCAATTTTAAGAAGCTTTTGTGCTAAAATTTCTGTGAACCCTTAAAATAGAAACATAGAGATATGGTAGACTATAACCTTTATGTGACTTTAGTGCTTGCCTCTTTGTGATGATGATGTATACCTTCCCTGCCTCTCTTTCAGCATCTTTACAGATGTGTTTGTTCTGGGGACTTTCTTCTCTTCCCCTAAACCTTTGAAAATAAGTAATATTAGTACTTGTACTTTTTTTTTCTCATTGGTTTCATGACATTAGTTTTGAAAGGAAGCTGCTGTTATTTAGCACTCATTCACTAAGTATTCTACAAAAGGTAAAAACGGTAGTTACCTGAATGTCTTAGAGTAAAAAGCTGCATCTTTTCTGTCTGAGAGAGGCTAGCTTTGAAAGCATGTTATGTCCTATTATGTATGCATCTGTGATCCTGGGGTGTTAGTAGCTTGGCAACATTCCTCCTTATTTTGTAAGAACAGGGTGAGCTTAAGCTGTTCATAAATCCTGTCTGAGAAACACGCCTTCAGGGTTCACCTGGAAGGGCTCCTGTAAATTGTTTACCTGTCCTCAAAATGGTTTTAAAAGGAAAAAAATGTTATGTATTGTAGCAAACTACACTAGCCAGACAAAAAAGCAAAGAAATTTGCATGAACTGATTAGTGTAACTTGTATGTGAAATTGTTTTGATCAGCCTTGATCAGGATTAAATTTTTGACTGGGTATTAAGAGAATAGCTAAAAAGAAAAGTAAGCAATTTAAGACTCACTGTGTCAAGAAAATATGGTAATGTAGTGTCCAAAATATTTTCAATTAAATGAATAATTAGAGCTTAGTTGTAGAATGTCAATTGATAAAGATGATAAAGAGGGTTAATAAGTCACTGGGAAAACTAAAATAGCATAAAATATGAAATATATGCTACAACCATTAATGTGTTTATTTTTATTTTTGAATTTTAGTTTTGAATTTTACTTTTGAATTCACTGAATGCCATTTTTAGCTGATTTTTGTTTTGTGGGACTAAGATACAAAATTTTTGCAGACATTTTTTGTTAAGAAAGTACTTTCCCAGCTTTAATAAAAAGGTGCCTTCCTTCACTATCTAATTCCAAAGGTTGTATCCCAGGTGTAGATATTTTTTAATCTGTTCACAATACTGCAACATTGCAAGTAATATAAGCAGATATGTCTGTTGAAGCAAAGCCTCATTGATGCAGAAGACATTTCACAAACTCATTGTAACAGTCTTTCACAACAAGAATACTTGTTTAATTTTCTCTTTACTGTAAGAATTCTAGAATTAGAACAAGACTTTAAATTGTTCATATAATTAGTTTTTGTTCTAATTATGAGACTGTGCATTTTGACTCTAATTTGACAAACGTGTAAAAGAAATGTCCTTCACAGTGAGAGAATTCATTCTTGATGCATATCTTTTTAAATAAAAAGATTGATGTATTTCCAGTCTCATCTCGGTCCTACATTTTTTACTTCTGGATGTTGTGTTGCTACTCTGTTCTTATTACAAACTGTAGGAATGCTTTGGAGTAGTTTTATATATGGTATATATTAGCTGGAATTGCAGGCAAGCAACTGCAGGTATTTTATATACTTACTCAGTTTAATGTACTCTGATTTTTTTTATCTAGTCTGTCTGCTTTGCCTTTCTCCCTAGCTCTTAATCTGCTTCTCAATATTCAGTCCTCAGGTACTTCAAAGATTCACGCTAGACAACAAAATCACTGTAACAGACCCACCAAAGTCTCCTGTGATTTCAGATCATTTACCTCCTGATCTTCTGTGCCTAATAAATAACTGCAGGGCAGGGCTGCCCGAATTTCCTGCCTCTGTGGCTGTTGCTCCCACTACAGTTGCACTGAGACATAACAACTAATCTTCATTAGAACTATGACTCATAATGCAATTAATTGTATCAAGAAGTGAAGGACTGTCTCTAAAAGCAGGACCATCTCTAAAACATGTTCCAACATATGCTGAGCATTACGTTAAATGACTCATTGAAGATGTATTTTGCCACAGGCAGATACAGAGAGATCTGGTGTTTTATGCTCTTGAGCTTCCATTGTTGGTTTTGAGGAGAGTGGAATTTTGTAATCAAAGTTAGGAAACTAAACCATAATCTGTTGTTCTTGCTATTATTAAATTATTACTATAACAACATGAGGTTTGGGGTTTTTGGTTTGGTTTGTTTTTTTTCCTGTTAGTATCTTCAGTCTCGTACTTTCTAGGCAATCAGAACTGAAGAAATGTATTTTTAATTTGGTGCTGGTAAAATTATTTTTTGTGACATCTGTGACTGGATTTCTGGTTTCCAACAGGAAACTCCAAGTGAGAAATGTAACATAATAGAGTTGGCTTATTATATGTGTTTGTGGCTGAAGTTAAATGCTCCAAGTATTTTTCTTAAACTGAATTGTAGGCCACTCCTAACCCTTTATACAGAGGTGATTTCTCCTATCATTGCGGGTATTTTCTGCATAACATATAAATAATCACTTAAAAAACAACAGAATTTCAAGATACATTTCTCTAAGATGATGTTGAAAGGATGGTGTATGCTAACAGAAATTAGTAGAATTAGAAATGGTACTTGTTATGGTTTATCCTGGCAAAATGCCAGCTGTCCAATACAGAGTCAAAGGGCCCCGCTCCCAGGGAAGGGGAGTGAGGGAAAAAAAACCACCTAGAAATGAAACTTTTAAATGGCAATGTTTTTAAATTTACACAGAAGAAAAAAAATTAAACCAGAATATGATATAATACATATATATACAAATGTGAAAAGAAATAATAACACCTTCACTGAGTCGCCTGAGTTAATAATACAGATTCCAACCACCCAAACCCCAGAAAACCTCCCAAAAACTCTTCATGAGAAACCTCCCAGCAAGAGTAAAGAGAAAATTAACATGAAAATGTTCACCTCCCTAGATAAACACAATGCAGATGGAGGCAAGGCATAATCTCAGGAGTCAGAGCAGCACGTTCTCACTGGGGCTGAGGCAGAGACTGAAAGAGACAGAAACTCCTCCCCTCTCTCTTTTATACCCCTTGACACTTCTTGATGATGTCAGATGATATGAAACACCTCTTTGGTTCCTTAAGTCAGGTGATGCTTGTCCCTTCTAATCTATGTCACATTCTTTGAGGGCTGCTAAAACTGAGGTCTAAATATGGCCTAAACTGAAACTAAGCCAAAACTACCAGAGTACTGTATTTTAAACAAATTGCAATGAAGAGAATTTGCAAATTTTTAACTTACCATAGTTCTCTAGAACTGAAGTTTTTGTGTCACTATTTTTTCCTTTTTTATTAATGTCAAATGTTTATTTTACAGATAGAAATGTACATTTTCTCGTACTCTGAATGCAAAACCATCTTGTGCTTGGAATAAGTTTCCTCAAGTGATTTTCATCCCTACTCCTGTATAATTATTTTATAATTAATAATTATAATAATTTAGTTTTTTTATTCTCATTTGACAAAGTTATCTTAAATGGGCATAATAAATATATGATTAGTATATGGTTATCTGGAAGTGTCTTGTAGATGGACAGACACGCTCTTCAAATATATTATGAGAAGTATCTTCAAAATGTAATATGGGAATAATAGAATTGTATCAATATTCAACTGAAGTTGGACAATTTACATGGAAATCCCACCTAAGTGCAATTGAATTTTAGATGGAGATGGTGGGTGAAGAAATACAAAATGCACTTAAAAAAGTATTGCCCATTCTGCTGCCCAGAATTGTATCAATAACACTGCCAGCTGTGTCCGCTTTTTCCCTAATCTGTCTCGTTTGTTATTATAAGCTAGGAACACCTGGAATCTGCATTTTATGAATCTTTTTCCAGATTGAGGAAAGCATGAGGGAAAGCAGCCAACATAAATACAAACTGTTGTGGCAGACAAGGATTCATTACAACTGTGCACTGTGAGTGACCAAAGAAAGATTGCTGAAACTGAAGTGAGAATATTAGCCAAACTTCAGGTATCTCTATTTAACTCTTATCTGTAATAAAATATACAATTTTCTAGTTTGTGCCACAAGTCTACCAGTACTACTGGAAAAGGTAAATGAGAGGACTTGATTTTAAAATGTTCTAAAGTTATACTTCTAGGTGATAAAGATTTTTAAGATGACATAGACTTCTGGGATAATTTCCAAATGAGGAATTTTTCATTTTTGAGAATAAGTGAAGGGTTTGAGCCAAAGATCAGTTGTGTTCTCCTCTGTGGACTTGCTATCTAAAGGATGTCTGATCTAAAGACTCATGAACTTTCAGCTTTAAAGTCTAGATTTGCTGAGTGTCCCGGGTTGAGCTGGCAAAACGCCAACTGTCCAGGACAGAGTGAAAAAGGTTCCTCCTCCAGCTAAGGGAAAGAGAAGAGGGAGAGGAAAAAAAACACCTCCAAACCAGGTGTATGCTGAAACTAACTACATGTATTTATACAGAAAAGAGAAAGTTAAGAGGAAACTACAATATAACACACACCTACACAAGTCATGTATAACGAGAAATAATTTCCCACTTCCCAGTAAACAAGAATACTACCATTTTAACTACAAATCAGTCTAGAGAAGTCAATTCTTCAGAGACAGACTTAAGCAGAGAGAAAAGCTAAGAACAAACATTTTACTTCCCTAAGATAACATGATGGTAAGCCGGTGCTCTTGGCTTGGGCCTTCCCATCCCTCCTGGAATGGCAGAGTGTCTTGCTGGGACCACAGCTGTGAAGCAACTGAACAAGCCACACCCACACACCAGCTCTTACCCCTTTTGAGATGATGCAATATGGTATGGAATACAATATTATTGGCTAGAAGAAGTCAGCTGTTAGCTAGCTCAGCCCAGCTCAAGCCAGCTGACAACCCCAGGTCTAGTCTGAACTTTAAAGCCTAACTTCTTGGCCTACTTGGCTAAACCCATAACACTGAGCTACAATGGGATACCCACTCTGTGTGGCTGTGCTGCCCCTCTGCTTAGAGTGAGGACCATTCATTCTGAACACACAAGTAATTACGTGCTTTCCCAAATCTAGGAAGCTAAGCAGCACAGCTTGCTTCTCTGCACACCTAAAGTCTCAAAAGTCCTCAGGACCCAAAAAGTCCTGTTTTGTTTTGAATAAAACTGTAAGCCTTCCATACCTGAGGAAAGGAAATTGTCACTATGCCTTCTAGTGACAATTTTGGAGCATTGTCAGTCCTTGTTTTGTCACAAAGTGATGATTGTTCAGTGTCTACCTCTGTTTTTTTGAGAATAGGTATAAGGAAACAAGAAGAAAAAATTCTTTACTTGTAGTTATAGAAAAAGATCTGAAATTTGGCCTTGGACTATTATTTTCTTCTCAAACCTGTGACACCCCTCCTTAAAAGTTCATGATATTTAAGTCAGCTTTAAGATTTCTACCTTAGTGATTTGTGACAAGCTGGGAAATGACCAAGACTAATTATGCAAGCAGACATTTCTTCTTGATGAGATTTTTTGTTTAGTATTTCTCCAGACTCGACTTTTACATGAACTTTTTTTGTCCTTACAGACACATAATTGGCTGGCTGGTGCTCCTTGAAACACTCCACCCTTTACCTAGTGTCAAGGAACTGAAAAGAATTAGAATAAATCACAGGCATATATTTTGTTTTTGCCTCTGCTTCTGTCTTCCTAAATAAACAGACTATTAAAGCTGTGGAGCTTTGCAAAGAAAGCATGCAAAGGTATATCCCCTTCCTATCCTGAATCCACACTATGACGCGGTGATGGTAATGAAGGCTGTCTTGAAGGCATATGGTGCAACTGAATAGCACATTGTATTTTTAAAATATTTTATATAAAATATATAAAGATGCTGTAATGAGCTTTCTTATTCACGTAAGTGGCTTTTCAGTGCATGAGGAGCTCACACTTATTGCCTTTCAGTGAGTCTCAAGATGATTTTTACCATATTAGAACAACAACAACAAAAAAATAATTATCTTTCTAAAGAAGAATAACAGGAGAAAAAAAATAAGACATTTGTAAATTTACACACATACATAAAAAGTAAAATAATTTTAATTTTTTTTTATTTTAGTGATCAAACATATTACTCTCATAAACTAGACCTATAAATCTACATATGGATATTTCTTCCTAGTGGTTTGAAAGTGTATGATAGTTTAATTGGATCTTATCTGTGATGAATTCTTGCTTCTTATTTCCCTTTAAATACATGTACAGGGAAAGGGTTCAAACAAATGCAGCAATTGAATAGAAGCCCAAAGCTATTTTTTTTCTACCTTACAGACTGAAGTTTACATTCTGGTAATCTCTCACTTCAGAGATCCTAAAATGTCCTACCATGTGGTGTTGTGGTAAAAATTACTTTTAATTAAAGACAAGACTTGAGTTCTGAAGCTGATTTAGAGTTCTAGATGCTGAACTAGCATGGGAAACATTAATATTAAAGAGGTAATAGTTTCCAGCCAAACAGGACTCAAATCTTTTTGTTGTTTCCTACTGCTTATGACTTAAAAGTCTGCCACTGACAATGAGCCAACAGTTTGCTCTTTTTCCTTGTCAGAGGAAGGATTCTGGAACAGGGTCAGATAGATGCATGTTGGTTTCTAAATGGAGAGAACTTTTTGGCAGTAAGCGCAGTGATAAAAATAGCTGGAAGTGTGGAAAGAACAAAGACAAATGGAAGAACAAAAGGTAAAAAGGACACTAGAGTTTAAACTACACTTAAACAGACCCTGGTTGTATCCTGTTTTTGAATTTCTACCAAACATCTTACTTCTATTGGCATATTTCTGCAATGTTTTAGTTTCATAGAGCAGGCCATTAGACAAAGGCAGTTCTGGTGAAAAATAGTTATAGGCAGATGCACAAGAACAAAGAATAAAAGAAAACCATTATTATTTAATTATAAGTCTGAGTTAAATTAATTTCAAAATAATTTCAAATAAAATCAGATATAAGCCTGAGGATAAATGTATTGCAATCAACAAGCTCAGACCATTTGCATTGATGTTAACATTGACTCTCAGGTGCACCTTTAAATGCAGTTTAGGTAATAATCAAACATACATACTCCATGGGGCAAAACCAGCATGATATTCATGTTCCTAATTACTTAATCCAGCCCTGTGTCACAGCTTGCTATTCCCCAAGTTAAGACGATGCAAAGGTATGTGTATTCTGCCTGTAAGTCTGACTGCAGCTGTTCAAGAATTCAGCAATAATCTGTTAAGCACCTTCTGTAGAGCTTTAAGTTGCGAAAACAAATACCTGGGTGTTTAACTGCTGTTCTACTTCCTTCTACAGAACCATGATGACATCTGCTGTAATGATGCAAGTAATTACTGTTCCAAAAGACCTTTCATGAGCGTTTGTGTTTTGAGCCATCAACTAGGACTGGAGCAACAGAAAACTTCCTGTACTGTAGTCTAGTTCACACAAGCACAGTGTGATATGTTAACAATATTTTAAAAAGCACCCATCAAACAGCCATTTAAGTTAAATGAAAATAAAGTTGAGATGTTAGGTGGTTGCAAGTTCTGGTGGTTTATGTCTTCTGTTGGTGTACAAATGGAACTTTATTCAGTTTCATTCATTTCTACTGGAAATTGCGGTATTTCTATATAAATTAGTTGTAGAGAGGGTTGAGGATTTTTTGACCATCCTAGATCAAATGCTGTTGTGGTGCTATAATCTATACCATAGTTTGAATAAAAAAACCCAAACCAACAAACACCCACCACGAAAATTAGGCTTGAGAAGTGTAAAAACAATGCATTGCTATAATGCATTGTTAGTCATGAGTTCTGGGATACAGGCCTTTAGTGTATTGAGTTCTTTCTTTTTCATGCTTAATTAGCTGTTTTTCTGTATGTTTATTATGTCTCAGCAATTTCAGCATGCTATTAGTTGGTCTGGTAAGACATCTTAGCCCTTGATGATCATGGTTTTAGTACTGGTCTGAAGATTTAGGCATTGGTATTAGTTTTCAGCAATAACCAACATAGAATCATTGAACAGTTTTGGTTGGAAGGATCTTGAAAATCACTAAACTAAGTTGTTCAGAGCCCCATATATCCTGCCATTAAACTCTTTCAGGGATGGGACATCCACAACTTCTCTGTGCCTCTCCACCCTCACAGAAAAGAATTTCTTCCTGACATGTGATCTAAACTTACTCTCTCAGTTTAAAGCCATTGCCTCTTGTCCTATCACTATATGCCCTTTTTAAAAGTCTCTAATTCTCTTGCAGACCCACCTTAGGTACTGGAAGGCTGCTATAAAATTCCTCTAGAGCCTTCTCTTCTTCAGGCTGAATAGTCCCAACTCTCCAAGACTGTGCTCAGAGGAGTCTGTCACTTTCTTTGCTTTCTTCCCACTTTAATTCAGCCAAGCCCAACGCCTGTGTCTCTTACCTTTTCTTCTTCCACATAAAGTTTAGACAGTCACAGAATGACAGAATGGGTAAGACAGGAAGAGACCACTGGAGGTAAGTTAGAACAACTTTCCTGCTCAAACAAACAGCATGTTACTCAGGATTGTGTTCAGATGGTTCTTAAATGTCTCCAGAGAAGGAGACTATCCTGGTTGTGCTGGTTTAAAGCTGAACCAGCAAGGGAAATGAACTCACCACGAGAGAGATTATAAGTCAGAGCTAAAATTTAATAATAATATTACAATAACAACACTGACACAAAAAGGAAATTGCTTTCAACTCACAAAACCCCAGCAGTATAACCCAGTGTCCTGGGGCACAAACCCAAGGGGGTTTGTTTGCCCTTGTGCTGAGACCCCTGTGGTTCCCCCAAGTCCAGAGCAAAAGGAAAAGAAAAACCTGTTGGTGCAGGCGAGGGCTGTGGTCTGGGCGAGAGTGGTGATCTCCTCCTGTCGAGGTCCTGCTGCTCCTCTGGATCCCACAAGAAGTTCCTGAGGTCTTCTTACCCACCCCTTATGTACCCTCAGGGAGCACCCAGTCCCTCCCCCTGGGCGGGGACTCACACAATGGGTGATTAACTCTGGAGCCAGGGGGTATTGAACTGTTGATGGCCAATTAGCAGCTCCACCCCCCTCAGGCTGGGTGGGAAGGTGCTAATGGCTCCCTGGGCAGCTGCTGCTAATGGTCCATTGTCCTTGGGGAATGAGTAGAGGGGGTAGAATACACAGCTTTGATCACCCCCACACAGGGTTAGCTGGTCCCTCCTGCTGAACTAGGACACTGGTTTAAAGGTAAACCAGCAGGAGAAGTGAAGCCAAAACAGAAGCAACAATTTAATAAAAATATTCCAATAAATGCAATGATGCAAAGAGAAATTGGTTTTGATCCACAAAATCCAGAGGTATAACCCAGGACCCCATTCCACAAACAGAATGGTGTTTGTTAGCCCCTGTGCTGAAACCCCCATCCTGCTTCCCCTGAGTGCAAAGTAAAAGGAAGGGAAAAATCTTTTGGTCCAGATGACAGTATCAGTCGGGTCGAGTGTGGTGAACCTGTCAAGGTTCTGGTCTTCTTCTGGATCTGACAAGTGGTTCCATAAGTCTCCAAGCCCCAAGATTATAAAACCTGAGGTTCAAGTGGGAATGCCCAGCACCTCCCCCAGGGCAGAGAGTTCCACAATGGGTGATCTAACTCTGAGAGTCATGGGATATTTTTGGAATCATTGATGGCCCATTAGCAGACATGACCCCTCAGACTGGATGTGGAGGTGCCCCAGAGGGGAGTTATCACAGCTTCCCTCTCACAGGCTTAACACCCAGTTTACAGCCTGAGATGTCCTGTGTGCCTGTCACTGCTGCAAATTGCCCATTGTTAACAGTTCATGGGAAGTGACATAGAGGGTTTAGAATACACAGCTTTGGTCACACCCACACAGTGATAAACTGGTCCCAGCTTGCTGAACTAGGACAGACACTCCACAAACTCTGTGGGCAACTTGTTCCAGTCTCCAGGCCCCAAACTCCACTCCTGGACTCACTTTGTATTTTAACCAATTGTACACTATGAGTGAATTAGTTCATAGAGTAAAACAGTTACAGCTGCCATTTCTATCACAGAAATGGTTGTTATTTTTTCAAGTGTACCAGAGACATTCTGCTGTTCTATGCTTGCTGCTTTCCCTTTTCCGGTCACCAAAGCAGCCACTGTCCTTCAGCTGCTGCTTCTTTTCAGAAAGAAGGTGAAAGCTGCAAATTTTTCCCCTCCTCTGGAGCTTTTCTACCACTGAATACTTTTTTCTTCTCATAAATCGCTTTTCTTCAGACCGTCTGGAAGAATTGATTCATTCTGTGTCCTTCTCTTACTGTAACAAGATTTTTGCCAGAAAAGTCATTTCATGTTAGTCTCATCTTCTGTTCTGTCTGTAACTTCTTCCAGACAGGCAAGTACAAGCAAAAAAGCCCTTGTCAGCCCTTGTCAGTGTTACATGCTTAGAGTTATTTTTATATACATATATGTGTGTGTGTTTGTGTATGTGTGTACATATACACACAGGAGCACACCTATATGTTTATATAGGTATACGCAGGTGGTTCTTGAAGTCAGTCAGTAAAAACAGGTTGTGTGTAGATGGGATTCCCAAGGTCAGTCTGTTTCCCATATTTGCTTGGTACTCGGGTGTCTCCACACTCACCTTCTACCTACTATTAGAGGATTCCTGCACTGGAAGTTCAGCTCCTTTTAGAAACTTGTGACTAGGTCTCAGTAGGAGAGCTTGGTACCAAAACTGAGATGCCTGCACTGGCAAAGTAGTCCTATCAGGCTCATGAGAATGATAGGGTACAATAGCAAGGGTGCAGCATCCTGCTTCTAGTCTTAGAATTCATTGTTTTATCATTAAAATGAAACAAACTACGCAGATGCTTCTGCAGAGAAAAAAAAGCAAGAAAACAGTCTTTTGAGTTTTTTTCAGCTGTGAATATTACACCTGGCCTTTAGAACCATCAAAACATTTGGATATCAAATGAATTAATAAGCTTCTGGAGTTTCTCAAGTCGAGTGTAATTATTTCCTCTTGTCAGAGCCAAGAAAACATGTAGAAGATACCTGCTTAAGAAAGTAAAACCTCTTAATTTTATTTTGCTGTTTAGTTTTGCTGGGGTTTTTTTTCTGTTTAGACCTTAAAATGGGAGCTGTTGAGAACCATAGATTGACTGTTTTAAAGTTATTCTTCTTGCTGAAACCCCATGAACTGGTTGAGTCTCTTGCAGAAGAACATATGAGAGGCTGATCTGCACTTATAGCAGCTTGCTAAACATTTTATTCTACATGTGTATCTTGTTCTACTTGTTCTGGTATGTAAAGGAATAATACCTAGAAATCAATTTTGGATCAAATATTTGTATTGTATGTTCATTATATGTAAAGTTGCTTAAGCAATTCTTTTAGCAAGTGAAGTAACAATGCTTGTCTTTTGAGATATTTTTGGCAAGCAAAAATCATTTACGGCCATTTTGGAGAGAAAAATAATCAGTTTTATTCCAAATTAGAATTAAATTGGTGATTGAGATAGTAAAGTTTTCTGGAATATCTGTATATTTACTACATATTTACTCTTTATTCCTCAGTTTGTGGCTGTGTATCCTGGGATGTCTGAACTGCTAATCTATTGTGTCAGATTCTTCTGGCTTTTCAGTCTCAATAGCAATAACAACTCATTAACTACTTATAAGCATGCTTGCCTAATTCAGAAATTTTATAGGACACTAGAGGGTGCTGGGAAATGGTATTTCATGAAGTTAAAGTCATATTAGAATAAATATAGGAATGAAATTATTTATGTTCTGGAGCAGATTTTCTCAAGGGCAGTATTTCTTGGTTTTCTTTTGGTTTTGCCTTTTGTTTTCTGCTGTCCTCTCTCCCTCCAAGTCCTGCAAACCTGTTGAATCCTTTTCATAAAAATTATATTTAATTCTACTACCTGCAGACTAATTATTAGTAGTTATCTTCATTCTCCTCTGGCCCTCATAGTCACCTGTAAAATGCAGCGCACTGCTTTTTTATTTGCAATTCAGTTATAGCTTCTAGTTACATCACGTGTGAATGAAAATCAGGCTTTTATTTAAAAAACCCCAAACAATTAAAACTGGACTTTGCATTGGTCTTATACATTGTTTGGGACAGTCTGTCAATTCTCTTAAGAGAAAAACAAAGAAGTAAAAGTCTCAGTAAACTCCACAGTGAGTTAAAAATAATGCATTACAATGATGTACATAGTCCCGAGGACTTCTATAGCTGAGATACTGGACATGTAAACTATATTTTTTAAATGTGTACACTTACATAATCAATGGCTATAATTTATCACTCTCTTTTGTTTGAACTAATTGTGTTTTTTTGTCTTTAGAGTCTGGGTACCTTTTTACTTTTATTTTTATAAATACCTTTGGGTTTATGAACCTAATAACTTAGGTTTGAGTTTTTTCTGATTTTTGCCTCAAAAAAATTTTTTTTCAAATACTTCCCCCCCCCCCAAACTTCTACAGGATAAACCAGAATTGTCAGTTCTTTATCATCTCACATTTATATAATGATTTCTTCTGCAACGAAATATGAAAACCTGTTGAAGAGTACTGACATCACTTTGCCATTTAAAGAGCTAACAAAAATTTATTATTTTATTCTACATTAAATAAAACCTAAATGCTAGAAATTTCTGTATCTCTAAGACATTCAAGAGCAGGCAGACATTACAAGAACACTTGTACTAAGAAACATAAGGTTATACATGACAGTATATACATTAGTATACTGACTGTACCTTACACTGCTGCACATTCTTTCCTGTTTTTTCTTTGTTCTCTATGTACCCCAAGGCTTGTTGTAGGTCCCTATCTGCAGAAATTAACCTCATGGCTATGTGATACAATGTATTATCACACAGCATTTCAAAGGTGCAATATGTTATCTGTTTTAGGCAATAAACATCTTATCCAAATGAAGCGGGAAAACCCAGGCAAGGCAGAGGTTTAATTTTCGGGAGTACTGGGGGAAATGGTAGCTGTTACAGTTCACTGACTATCCAAGGTGCTTTGGAACATATATCACTTTAAGCTATTCAGAACATAGTAACCAAAACCCAGTGAAGTGGCCTGATCCTGTCAGTTCCTTTTTTATTTACAGTAGTCAGCTTTTTTCCATAAACCTTAGCTGCATCTCTCCTGTGAATAAGATTGTCTTGCTGAAAAAATTGGAGGAATGAAATAAAAACTGATAAGAGGTAAATGGTTTAAGCTGTGATAACCAAAAAATAGTGATTTGTGTCTTTATCAATGCATACCTGACATTGTTATAGAGCAACAGAAGAGCTAAATATGTTTTTAAATTACATTCAGTACAAACTTCTGTTTGTACAGACACAAATAAATAAATACATTTGTAACCTTTGTATCTGTACTTGTTTTCAAATACATATGTTTGAAATCCTAGTTAGAAATTAATGATCAGATATAGACTAAGGCACATATAAATAATTTCTGTGGCTGTATCTTGAACTTATCAACCTAATACAGAATTCATTCTTTGGCAAATCCCTCTAAATCATTAATCCTAATACTTGCAGTGACAAGGGCGTGAATTTTATTGAAATACAAAAGAAATTATAAATAGTAGTGGAGATGTATCCACTTTCAGTATTATACAGATTCTACTTCTTTTTCTCAAGTGCAGAATCACAAAACATACTGAATCAAAAGGGAACCACAAGGATCATCGAGAATTTTGTGTATGTGTATGCTGCTGTGCCTAGCCAACAATGCTGACTTTTGTCAATAAAGATCGCAAGTATAACATTTCTTGAACTGAAATGTTATTATATTGTTCATCATCATCATCATCA
The DNA here is from genome assembly GCF_047495875.1 of Pithys albifrons albifrons. Classification (NCBI taxonomy): domain Eukaryota; kingdom Metazoa; phylum Chordata; class Aves; order Passeriformes; family Thamnophilidae; genus Pithys; species Pithys albifrons. The sequence goes on along the minus strand of NC_092497.1, from coordinate 74,130,477 downwards.
TCATCATCATCATCATCATCATCATCATCATGGCTAGGCTTCACAAACATAGATTTGAGAAGGGCACTACCCACGCTTGCTGCAAGCGTGCTGGTGGCTAAAAAGGCCGATACGGGATAGGCAGGTCCGGTCACAAAAGGCACAGCGGAACGTCTCCCTAGGTGACATTGGCAAGGAACGGTTCTTTCTGCATTGTCTTTTCTCCTCAAGACTGACTCTCCGTGCATGGAGAAGATTATATTGTTATTATTGTGTTATTAACAGACAATTCCTAAAATCAAACATCTAGTTTCTTTAACAAAAGCTTTCTCAATATGGAGAGAATTAATAGATTCTGTATGATAATGAAAAGTAAAGCTTGTTTAATGAGGTTTCCTTTTATCTGACTGAATTGATGTTTAGCACACCAGAATTAAAGGAAATCCTACATTTTCAGTACAAGGAACACCCTTACAATATTGTACCAGCTACAGGCAGAAAATAAAAGACAGTAATTATGTTTTCTTACCGGTGGGTGACCTCTAGTGTGAAACAATTGCGTTTAGAATTCTTTTGTGTTTGAAATGGCAGCATTTTGCCAATTACACTGAACTTCTCAAGTTCTATCAGTGTGTAGAGTAGCAAGGTACTTTTAGGTCATTAAGAACACAATCCTGGCCCCTACCCTGAAGTAATTCTGTCTTCTCAATCTAGTGTTTCATTGAAATATTTGTTTGTTTATATTTTCTTTTAAAAGTGCAATAACTTTTCTTGCCTGAATATTGTAAACCAGATCATTGTACTTATGACACCAGTGAAGCTATTATTTATACTTGCAATTAGCTCTTCATGCATTCATTTCTTCTCTATCATTCACCTACATGAATACACCTATGCAAGACAAAATCCATGACTTTTTTTTTAAATAATTCACTGAGAAAAATTTAGTAATGAAAATTAAATTTACCAAATGAAAATCTGGAAAATCAGAGTCCTAATTTCTAAAACAGTTAATTACGTGGTAATATTGTAGACTTTTCTGTTCCTATTTATCTATAGATATCTTTTCTTTCTTAGAGTTGGACACTGCCTGCATATTAATCTTTATAAGAAGCACATATTTATGGCTTCTTGTTTGTTTATCTGTTTAGTTTTACTTTGCTTAAGTCAAACACTACATCTATTCACAGCAAAGCTGTCTTTGTAAGTAATTGTATTATCCCTCAGACTGTGTTCAAGAAAGACATGGGTTTATGTGCATGACAGCATGAGATGCTTTACTCTTGCTCATCTCTCTAGTTGTAAAATCATTGCTGAATATTAATTTTCTTCTTTGCTGAGAGACTTGTGGATTACTGTAATTCTAAATGGTGCTATCAATATCAGCTGGAGACAAATTACTGATATTATTTTGTTCATTAAAAAGGTGAAATTTTCTATAAAGACCATCAAATAACAACAACATAAAAAATAATTTACTGCACACTTTTATTCTCTAATTGTAAATTTAATCCATGTAGGTTTATCAGGAAAAGAATATTAATGAATGAAAAAAAGAAATATGAGTTTGAGGTAAATATATATCAATGTTAAATAAAGTATTTTAAGCTTCCAAAACTAATTTGGAAAATTGTTTGTTTTCCTTGAGATCCTAACCTTTGGTCACTTTGTAGTCATGGTATTCTTGGCCTTTGTCTACTTAGATCTCAAAAGCTAAACAGATCCTATGTTAAGTATGAGATAGGGAGTCTCTCGAGTACTACTGTGTGCAGTAAGTGTAATGCATTAATCTTTTATACTGATATACACGACAAAAGAAATTATACTCTCCAAGAGGTGGACTGGCATTTGATCAGCTTGGTGTGAGAGCCAGGACAGACCATCGCTTTAAGTTATTTTAGAAGTTTGCAGTGGAATGGTACTATCTCAACTTGACTGCTCATTACCTTAAAAGAAAAAAAAAATATTTCTCAGATTTTTCAGATTTCCTTTTGAGGGTTGTTTTGAGATCTGTTGGCATGCCAAAACAATGCATTTTTTTCAATGCTCCTAGAATAGCTCCATATTTCAAGGATTTTCAAAACAGAAGCAGGTAGTTTGAACTATTGCGCAGTTTCCCTGGAAGTCAATTTTGACATATGTATTATAATTACTTCCTCCAGCATTCTTTCCATACTGATTCATGGAACTTTTTCAGGTGTCAGATATTTCTGAATCTTTTATTCACTCATTGATGCATGTCATCTTCTTCATTGCTTCTACTACTGTTTTGTCTCTTGAAAAAAAAATTCAACTGCCCTATTTTCTACTGTTTTTTCTTACATAGATAAATATACAGCCACCCTCATGGAAATAGCCTGTGTCTAGTTGCTATATGTTAAAAAAACTCTTGTTATTCCAGCTTGGCAGTTAGATTGCTCTCTACAGCTAAACAAAGGGACAGAATTCACCTTTATCTGGAGTGAATCAATATTAGAAGATTACAAAAATAAGATCTGTATTTATCCAAATCATATATAGATATTGAAGTTGTCGTAACTTTGGAGTGCTGTTCTTTCAAAGATTATAAAACCTGAGATGTAGGCAGATGAGAATACTTGAAATATGGGATCAAAACATTTGTTCAGTTGCTAGCAGTATATGTTTGAACTAATTAATACCCTGCAACAGAAACACGAATTCTTGGAGCTTTCCTTAGCTGTATTCTATACATATGTAGACATATAGTAGAGTGTGCCCTATACTTAAAGTTGTTACTACTGCTAGGAGTTGAATCTATCATATCAAGTGAAATTAAATATTTTTTGCAACTGAATTATAACTATATTAATAATGCTGACTCTTTGAAAGATTCAGAAATGTCAGAAATACTATTCCCTTTGCTGTGAACTTGTATTGATTCCAAACTTGATCTTCACAGATTTGTGCAGAGGAGTATACTGAAAGATTGAATATGATTTTCTCAAACCACATTGAACTTGGTTTCCAAGGAGGATTTCTCCTAGTTATGGAGCATTTATTGGTTAGTATAAGTCAAGTTCAGAGCCTCAAATATTGGTGATGTAGAGTGTTTTAACAGTGCTTTCATAGCATTGATCAGGACGATGCCAACATATTAAACCTTACAGTGTTTTAAAAAGGTTTTTTTCACTCTGAAAATAGAAGGAAGAAAAATATTATTTTGAGAGGAATTTTTGAAAAAGGAGCAAAATAATTTAAGAATTATTTAATTATTTTCAAGAAGAATGCTTTGTAAATGAAAGCTTATAGAGTAAGTGTTATTTGATATACTTTTCCTGTGCACTCTTGTATTGATATCTGGGTTTGTGTTAGTCCCTTTTTCTCTCTTATGTTTCTTCTGTTTGTATCTTAAGACAAGTTCTGGGGGGTGCAGTTCCACATTTTGAAAAGTCATTATTACAGAAAATCCATTACTTCCTGTTTAAGATCTGAGAAATCTTATCCATTGAAAACCTTTCATTGCAGAATTTGGTTCATGTATAACTGTATAATTCAAAGCAATTTTCCTACTTCCCCCCCCCCCCCAACTGTAATTTAGCAAAGTAGGATGTTTACATGGTGTAGAGAAGATGTGGTTCATCCCAATGGTGTGACTTCATGGACTTTCAGTGGAAAATTCATTTGACCAAGTACTTATTAGTTTGCCTGTCCTATAGAAATTCCAGTTTCTGTACTGCATTTTATCCAGCCTGTTTTGGCTCAGGAAGAACCTGTGTTGCAAGGTGAAGTGACATTGCAGTGGTGTCAGCTAACACTGAGAACAAAACTGCAGCTATTTTTGTATTTTGATTTCTTTGCTGGTTTACATGAAAAGTACACAATATAAGTAATTTTGCTGAAGTCTTTACATGTGAGGAAGATGCTCACAAGGTCCTCTAATTTCCTTTGTAATGTTATGAAAGCCTGTTAGTTCACTGAAGGTATCCTGAACAGATTCAGTCAGCGCATTTTCAATAACTGGAATTGTTAAAGCTAAAGGCATGCAATAGTTCTGATGTATTAAACATTTTCCAATCATTTAAAGAGAGTAGTGTTGCAAACCTGCGCTAGTGAGACTGCACACACCAATGTGATGTTCAAGCAAATCCCAAGTTTATTCAAAAACACAGGTATATATGACCTCAAGTGACCCCGCCCCAGGTGTGGTGGTCTGACTCCAATTGGTTGAGGCTGGAAACATGTCCTTTTAAGGTGAAAACGAAACCTGTAAGGTGGTCCTTCAGACCCACCTGAATCAGGGGCTGCAACAGAGTAGCTTTGGAGATTTTTTTTCCCCCACAAAATTATATCTCCAAATGTGCTATAGAGAACCTTCATCTGGCATGAAGTATTTTTTACTGAGATACCAGTTAGGTAAAATCCTGGACAGAAATATTTTCCATTTACTATGAACATTCAAACCAATTTTCCTTTTCCCAAGTCTTTTTGCCATACACTTGTATTTTATATGAATACCATCTAATCTGCATAGTGTAAAAATCCTTATGTTGTCAAAGCAGAAATAATTCCTGTAATCAGGCTTTTAATTTCTTCTCTTTTACCCTTACACTCTTTGAAATCATTCAGGTCCAGAAGAATTATGAAATTTGTATGCTATATCAGATAAAAACTTCACATATCTCTGCAAAGAGATGTGGGATACCTCAACTGAGAAATCAGAAACACAGTGGGATTGATTTTGGCACAGACAGTGTCATGCTACATACATCACAGTTGTTTTTTTTTTTTGACTCCATATCTCCTTTATTTCTGAAGTCACTTCAGCATTTCAGCAAATATTACTTTGTATTAATGGTGGATGACTAAGTAATTGGAACATTATCACAAGACAGTTAATACAGTTTCTAAGGAGAGTTAACCTCTATGTTCCTACACATACTCCATTCTGCTAATAGTCACCTGATTTATTAAATAGGACTAATTTTTCTGTAAAGTGTATCTTAAATTATCTTATATTTGATATATTTTATGTGTTTTATAAATAACTGTTACGAAGACGCTTCATTTTATCTGCAACATATTTACAACTTTAAGGAACACGCTTAAAGCTTTCATCATGCAGTCTTACAGCAAAAGCAATGTAATTCATTAGTTTGAGTTTCATCAAAGCTACATGCTGGATAAAGAAAGGATTTTGGCTTGCCAGACTCCATGTTGCATTCAAGTCCATTGAGTTGATTCATTCACATTTCTGGAGTGTTTTATTAGTTAGACAACCCACTTAGGTTTGCAAAATAGTAGGGGAATGGTCTTCATGGCCAACTCTCAGACACCCACTAAGGTTGTTTGAAACCAGGAGTTGCTACTGTGCTGGTTAGGTCAGATATTGGCATATTATTTGCTTATAATAAATATCTCATTTCAGACATGGCATTTTCCATGACACTGTGAAGTTTAACCTCTCTTATTTCTTATTTAAACTCTTTGTAACAGTGTACTAGATTAATTTGCAACAGTTGCTCGGGATTAAAATTTCATGGCTATTACTTCAAGGAAGTACAAGTTAGTGAAACATACATAACTGCTAGAAAATTGTACTGCTATGTACTGGCACTGCAAGTGACCTTAGCTTGAATAATGGATAGGATGTCAGAAGAGTTACTATGCTTCTGAATACAATGTATTCTAGTGCAGTCATTATCATTGTACAGCAGTCTATAATGTGCATTTTGTTTTGGTAGGCCTATCTTCTACAGTACATCACATCACCTAGCAATTTGATCTTTTTCGTCTGGCTTTTCATCTTGCAATTTTATATTGCTGCTTCTCCAGTCTCTATGCAGGAGTTGAAACAATTACCTTTACATCTTGAGATATAATTATATTGGTTTACAGTTTAGCCATACTAAGTAAGTCAGCTCATATAATTTTTTTCTGACTCCTTTGTGCTGATTTAACTGGTCTTAATCTGTAGAGTTTTATTGCTTGTTATGGTCTTTTGTGTGTGGCTCAGCTATGCGAACAAAGATTTGGGAAGGGCTGTCCCCCCACGTGGGTGTGCCCTTCCAGCCTGGCTGGAAGGGCACACCCCCACCTGGGGAGAGCTCTTCCCAAATCTTCGTTCGCGAAGTTTGGCCATACATACATGGTCTTTTGTGCCATGCAGTTTTCTCACAACCACTTAATCTGTGTAGCCTTGATGACGCTTATTCAAATTTCAATGTACAAAATTCATTGTACAATTTCTAGTATGCTACCTACAAATTCTATTTGTTTGTATGTAGAGCTCCTGTATAACCTGGTCTGCTTTTTGTCTTTGATTAAGTCTGTGTCACTTTGGTGGATAGTCAACTAGGTATATGTTACTGGGTTTCTATTTAAAATAAAGCTACCAGATAAAGACAGATAACATTAGTTATAGTATTGGATGTGTGCTATTCTATCTGTGTGTATGGAAGCATGAGCCTAAACTCATAGAGGAATGTCACTGCCCATGAGAAGAAAGGTAAGAGTGCTGTGGAAGTAGCTTTGGGCTAGCATGATAATGCAGTTTGCTAAAGAAAACAGCCTTAGTTTTCATAAGGTATTTAAACAAAACCCAAAAAGTATATTGAAGGTGAGGCATTTCATTCTGTCTATACTGGTCTTCCCTTGCATGAGCCATTAGCTGTTTGTTTAGTAAAGTCTACCTCTTAATTTCTTAGGGTTTTGCTTCATAAAAAGTGGATCTGTACTTATGTACAGGTTACTTGTATACAACTCTGATCCTGTTTCTATTTGATTCAACTGAAATTACTGCTTCAGCTCAAGACCAGGTTTTGCTTCTGGCTGGTCCATGCCTTGTCCCAGTGAATCAATTAGATGAAGCATTTTCCTGAACTTTCATATAGGATAATAGTCCTGTTGAATTCATACAAATTAGGGCTAGAGTTCATAACAATCAACAGTCAACATTTTTAGCTCCTGTGTTGAAGTTTTGGTGTAAAGAAAGAATGCATATGAAGAAAGGAGAAGTAAAGTCAAGAAATAGGTATATGAACAGAGGAATAAATTAAGAGAATTTTTTTTTCCAGCAGATTGTTTCGTGGCTCCTGACTTTCTTCAGAAGCGCAGGAGCTGTTCTCCCATGATCACATATTCACATCTTCTCATGCACATACTCTTCTATAACCAGTTCTGTTTGTATGGATTTTGGTATAGTGATACATGCTTCACCTTGAAATTCAGTGCTGCCACTAATAAGAATTTCAGTACATTTAATATTGTTATGTATGCATAAATGAGAAATATAATGCATATAGGATAGAAATAATTAGCAAAAGGTGAAACTGGAATTGTATAGGACTCTGCTTATTTCTCTGCTGCTAAAAGCTTTCTGACTTTGAAGATCAAGATGTATTGTTAAACATGAATAGGATTTTCTGCATTACATAGGATGTACACTATAGTCAATGTAGTCTTCACAGAAGTAACATACTGTAATTCTACATGTTTGTGACAGTTTTATATCAACAAAATAGTGAAAGCAAATTACTTCCAACTATTTGGACAAGAGTACAATTTTATCTTATTCCTTTAGCATGTTGTGGAGTTTGATCTTTCATTCCCTACATTGGAACAACATGGTTAGGCTGAATTATTCCTGAACCTTACCTCATGTCTAAATATTCTTTTCTATATGAGATATTATGAAGATGTGTTTTTGTTTTCTGTAAGCCTTAACATTTTTTGTTGTTATAGACAAAAAGAATAAAAGAAAGAAGTAGAGAAAATAAACATACATATTCAAACAGCAATGATTTCGTGCATCTTCTAATATTTTTTTACTTTGCCTTTTAACTGGGTTGTTTGCTTTGCTAACAACAGCCACAGCAAGAGAGTGGAAGTTTACTTTAGGGTACTGTTTTTACACATTTACAAGCTGTTTATGTGACAGTTAAAATCTAAGAGGCATCTAATTATTGACTTTTCTTTAAAACAGTCATGTGTTTTTCACTGAGATAATCACCATACTTAGAAGCTGTTAGTGATCTTTTGGTAGTAAATTGTTTTTCTTACAATTCTATGTCATTGTAAAGAGCTGTTAGCACACTAATAAGCAATTAATTATTAATTAGTTTTTCTAATGTACCAGCATTGCTTACCGTATTTCTCCCTTGCTGTATAAACTAAACGCCATGCCACATTTGTGTTTGAAAGCCTTATTCTTCATTTTGATAGTGCAAAAACTTCCTAGCTGGGCAATCCATGGGGACTGCAATCATGAATATTAAATTTAATTTCAAAGCTGTGACTTCAGACTGATATTTTAGGTCATTGATGGTGAAGATACCCTTAAGGAAAGAAGTTTCCAGAGAATTTGTGATGTAGTAGTCTGCTACTCAAAGCCTTGAGTAATGGGCTGCCTGGAAACTGCCTGGCTTACTAGATACACACAAAATGCCATCTCCTTCGCTACCTGGGTTGACAGGCCATGATTTCACTTCAAGGTCTTATATAACTCTGCCTACCTGTTTACTTCTGCTCTTTCACCTACTTTTTCTTTTCTGACTTTGTTTGACCCAAGAAACAGACTTGTAAGCTTGTCTCAATGTGCTTCTCCCCCTCTACTCTTATTCTCCCTCTCTACTCTTACAACTTCTTCCATATGGCCCCATTTGTCTTCATCCCACTTCCTGCAACAATGTGACAGTTTCTTGCACTCTTCTCTTTGAATGACTCATGAAGACACAGAACTCAAGAAAACAGAATTATAAATGTCTTCCTCATCCAGGGAATAGATGCATGTCTACATACATAAGGGACTTATGAGTCATGGAGCTAACAAGGTGTATTCATAGCTTTTACATTTTCTTTTTAATGATTTCATCAACTCACTCTTTTCCATCCCACTCTCTTATGTACATACTGTCTAGTTAGATTAATATTTTTGAATCAGGGTGGTCTTTTAATATGTTTATAAAGTGCTCTACACATTACATTTACACATACACTTGTGAAGTGTTTTACATTGGCTGATATGTGGTTATAATGCACATTTTAAAGGTAACTATATTTACTTGAGATCCTTCTGTATTATTAAAGAATTATTTTGTTTTCAGTGATGTGAATTAAGTGATAAAAGTGAATTTTTAGAATAATTTCACTTTCTCTCTTCAGAAGAAGGAAGTTTTGATACATCTACATTCAGATGTCAAAAATGTATTTTACATAAACCCCCCATATTTTCTACTCCTCTGAATTCACACTGAGGTGTAGCTGTGCATTTAGATGTATTACTTACCTTGTGAGACTGGAAAAAGTCATCTTAATAGTTCTAAATAGTTTTGCATGGCTTGAGCTGTTACTGATTGACATGTGTGGAAAGTCTCCCACTGATTTCTGTGGGTGTTCAGTCAAGTTCTGTATGTTCCTCTACCTTCATTATTCATCTTTTAGCAGTTTGACAAAAATTCAGAGCTGCTAACCTTTTCTCAAGTCTAATGTGGTTCTTATGGAGTTGAATTTTAAGTATTCCTGGTTGTCTGCTATTGGGGACTTTAGTCTCATGTTTACAAGGGATTAGCTGAATGGACTGATGTTCCTTGTCTCTCTTCTCTGGTTTCATTGCAGTCAACATAATTTGTGTGCCTCTAAGCTTCCAGTGTGCCTGACTCTTCAATAACATCTCAAGTTTGTCCTAAATGTCTGAGAACACACCAGTGAAAATTTTATGTGGATGTCAGATCAACAGTTAGGGATAAAAATCCAACTTTGAGCTGTTGTTAGGCTAGCTAGAGTTATTGTTTGAGCTAGTAAAAGAAACCTCTTCAATTGATTTTCTCAATTTCAATAGCAATGAATCCAATTTCATTAAGAAATTGTATACAGGGCCTGCCACCTTTGCTGAATGAAGTGGCAGAGTACCCACACAGAAGCTGAAGCCCTGGGTGTGCTACTCTGTGTTCAGCAGATGAAAATCATGAAAGTTAATTTCTATAAGAGGAGAAGAGTCATCTAAATCCAGGAAGAACAGTAGATAAATAATGCCTGAGTGATTAAAGGGTTTTATGTTTTCAAGTATTTCAAAACCTCTTGAGTGTCAAGGTGTGGTGGGAAGCAGCAAATACAAAAAGCTCTCCAAAACTTAGCATAGATCATAGCAGACACTTTGGGTATTCAGGTCTTGGAAACAAAGTTCACCTTACTTCCTCTCCCAAATGCTTGCAGAACTCTCAGAGAGCAGTAGTTTTATTATCAGACAATCAAATGCCTGTTGTCAGTGATTGATACAGTTTCCACCTCCATATTTCTTCTATAACCCTTCTTAACAGCTTGGATCTTGCAGGCTGGTGCTTGTAATGAAAATTCAGTAGGACTCAGGGAAGCTGAATATCCACCAATAGGTCTTCTGTAGAATATAGTAGCTCTCACTGCACTTGGCAGGTAAATTTTCAGTAAAATATTTTTATACTTACCATACATTTACAATATTCTGATTTTTATCATAGCAGACAGATCTTATTGCATTAACATGCAGATATATTATTGTTCCAATGAAGTATTATAAGGATATGTTGCAAAACTACACGGTTTTGTCATCAAATAGGATACCGTAAGCATTGGAGATATCTCTAACTCAAAATTCTGGAGTAAAAATCTATGTCTCCTTTCTTGTTCTTATGTATCTTCTTTTCTTCCACTAATTTGTTAGATGTTGTTACCTCTCACTTCACGTATAGATGAAGATGAGAGTGAGAGTGGGGCAAGAAAAGAAAAATGTGACTTATTCAAATTTATGTAGTTGGTAAAATTGAATATACTGATTCAAGATTCCTTTTCTTTTAACAGCAAATAGCAAAACATATAGTTGATGTAAAAGTAGATTGTATCACAAATTTAAGATTAAAAAACTCCCAAACATACGAGATCTAGAACAATGATAATGTTCTTTTGCAACCTGTACATTTGCATGAAGACTAGAGTTCTGTGCAGAGGAGTATAATTACCCCCTTTCCTGCATGTGTTCACAGCCATTTAAGCATCTGTTTCAGATCTTTTGTGTCTGCAGCTTGTTCAGTGGTCACAGTGTCATTCCAAAGAAAAAGATCTGATCAAACCTTCATTGAATTCAATAGAGGTTTCACCATTGATTAAAGAGAGAGGAGTGCTTTCCTAAGTGAACATTAAAGGTGAACTAACCTGCCCCCTCACAGGTCATTCAGGCAGGTCAGGCTTGGAGCACTCTAGTGGGACAGTGAGCTGAAAGCTTGCACTGTTTCAAATTTCACTGTATCAGTTCTGTGAATAAGTCAGTGAGTTCAGTCTCTGGGGCATTCAGTCTAATATCTTTCAAGATAACTAAATTCATTTTATAAGTGAACTTATAACTGGAATTTGAATGTCTTCAGCCCATTACTAATTGCTTTCTTCAACAAACTGCAGAAGGGAATCTGCCCTTACTACGCAATAGAAGCAGACATTTAAAAACAAACAAGCAAACAAACAAGCAAGCAAACAAACAAAAACCCCAGTTTGGAACAATTTTTCTTCCCTCCTGATGGCTTCTCTAAAGTCACTAGACAGAAAGTTTGAAAAGCATGGGCAAAATGGGAAGGAAAAAACCAAACAAAAACCCAAACCAAAGCTAACTACTCTTGGTGAATGCAATGAAATCCCCTGTAGGTCATGCTTGAGCAACAGGAGTCTAACCTTGGCAAGTAAAGGAAAAAAACATGACAGCAGGGTTAAAACCGAAGACCCAGTAGGAAAACCAAGACATTTTTAATGTTTTTATGATTCTCCAGTGTCTAATCAGCAAGAACAACATGCAGAACTAAAAGAACAAAGGTCAGCATCTTTATGTCAATTTGATAATCTGTTCTCCATGCTCTGTCCCTGTGAATTTTTTTCAGCCAGATCCTTTAGTGCTCTCAGTACTTATCACACACATGGAGATTAATCTTCATTTTACTTTTGTACTTCTCCTGCACCACTTTGCCATCTGGAAGCTTGAACCAGACCTCTTCAAAGATCCTTTTAGAGAAATGGAAGGTCTCAAGAAATGGTGCTTCCTGAGCTTTTCTAAAGAAAGCACTAGGAAGCAGGTCAGATTAAAAATATACAACCTGCCTTTTCAAATCTTTGCCTTTTTTAGGACTGGTCTTTCTTAATACAGCTATAAAAAGTAAAAAAAAAAAAAAAAGGCAAACAGATAAAAACCATGAAGATGATACTCATTGATTTAGTATACCAAAGATGAGAGATGACTCTAATAGATTAATAGGCAACATGATGGCAGATGAAATTTGATGTCAGTAGAGACAAAATTATTTACAATTGGAAGAAAAAAATTCTTATTCTTGCACACTTTCTTCACATAGAAATAATGGTGAAAATATAAGTCAAACATTGTGGATTTGCGGTTGCAACATTTCAGTACTCAAAAGTAACAACAGTGTTACAGTTTCAGAATCCTTCATGGAATTTGCTTCTACCAACACAGAAGTTTGAGAGTTGATGCCCAACCCCCCACACCACCAGCTAACAAAGGGGTGGTCAGCTGTTTTGAATTCCACCTTGGTGACTGCGAGGAGGGAGAGAAGTTTTCCCTAGGGCTGGAAGTTCAATTGGTTCCTGGTGGCTGCTGTGACTAGAAGTCATTGTTTTGCTGAGCTAGTGAAAGCATCATGGGAAGGAGCTTGTTTTCCAGCTTGGCTCTCCCTGCTTTGGTTCCCCCTCTCACTCTCCAGGCACCCAGAGCTTCAGAGAGAGAGAGACAGAGAGAGAGAGAGAGACAGAGGATAGCTGGAAACCACCACCTCCACCTAACTTCCAGTGTTATTCCTTCTTTGAACAAAAGACAAGGAGAAAGTCTGCCTTTCCCCATGGAAAAGGTCCCATCCTGCCCTTACACGAGTCACACAGACTCCTTGTCAGTGCCTTGAGGAGACCGTGAGATGCGTCACTGCCACCTGCTGTCCACAAATATAATTGCACCAGGAAGAAATTGGTTTTTTGGGGTTGTGCTGGTAAGGCAGGGGTAGCTTGCCCTGGCCTGTTTACAGTTATACTTCTATATCTCTCTCTCTATAGTAGTTAAGAACAGTTATACTTCTTCTATAGATTTCCCAATTAAAGTTTATTTTCTTTTCCTTAAATGTGAAAGGGGTAAAGTGTTACTAGTGTCTCTAGTTTAAAAGCACACTTTGGTCTCCTTTAAACTAGGACAAGCAGGTACCAGATATTTAAAGTCTTTCAATATTTGTAATTCCTATTTGCTTACATAATAGAAAGAAAAATTGCATTTGAATTGTCTCATATTATAAGTCATAGGAGAGCTATTTAGCCGTGGAGTTGGAGAACAGAGAAGCTGGTCAGACAAATATAAATGTGTGTACAAAAAAATTCTTTTACTAGGAAAAGCTGAGATTCTTTACATCTGAAAGGGAAGCAGGGAGCAGAGCATTTTAGTGCCTCAGAACTGATATCATGACAGTGTCACAAGAGAAGAAATTACATCCCTGATATTTGATTGTCTGTAAATGTATATGGGGCAGTAGACTTGAGAGAAACAAAAAGAAGAATCTTGAGGCAATTAAATACAACTCTAGGTTTGGAACAGCTTATGTAGACTCTTGCAATATGAAAGATCAAGATATTAATGAAATATAATAATCTGCATTAGCACTTTTTTACAGCTTCTGGCTGTGATAGCAAAATGTTACTGAATAGATTCAATGAAATAGAGAGTTTATTGGGTGGAGTCTGAATCAAGAGACAATTATTTGATATGTATCAAACCATTAGAAAGAAATACCTTTTCTGAAAATTTTTGGCTTGGTAAAATAAGGAATGGATATGACTGCCAAAAATTGTTGTAGAAGTGAACATTTTCTTCCATATGACAGTGTCTGTGGCTTCCTTTGGCTGTGTTACTTTATTGACATGATGGGGGAATGGATGTTTACAAAAGCACTGAAAAAGGTCTGTTGAGGGTAAAGAAATTTAAAATTGCTTCTTTGAGTAAAGTTTCCTTAATATTCTCTCTTTCATATGGTTCTGAGACAATACCTCGTTATTCCCTTAAAAAGATGTTTTTTTTTCAAATGTTATTCAACTATCTGTAACTCCACTGGGTTTTTAGGTATGTCATTTTGAAACAGTGATTCAGTAGTCATGGCTATTGGTAATTTTTCCTGTTATTCTCCACCAGCCATATTATGTTGGTCCCATTTTCTTTTAACTTGGGCTTGGCACTGGTCACCTGCCCTTCTATTTCAAAGTGCATGATCTTAATTGTTCATTTATTCAGAATCCAAAAGTTTTCCTTGCTTTTTTAAAAGACAGAGGTGAAATATTTTTGAAGGTTTCTGAGCCAGTGAAATTGAGAAATTCATTATGTGTTTGACTTAGGTAAAGTATGAACAAGATGAAAACTTTCCAGTCACTGTATTTCATTTCAGTGAGGACATTGGCAGCAGAATAAGTTACTCCACAGTGGTTTCATCTGTCTGTTTTCCAACAGACATGTTTAAATGGGATTTAAACATTCATTACTTAGAATAGGTGAGTTCAGTAATTAGAGTTCTTCACATCTGACAAATATGTCTCTCATTTCTGTGAATTATTTGTGTCTTTAATTGCCCTTTGTTTGCTAGTTTTCTCTATTAAAAATTGAGATCAAGGCTGTAGCCTTAGTGAGAAATCTACTGTTAATGAAAAAACAAAGAATAGATAATAATGATGGACTTGTGGTATCTAATAGCCCTTGAAACAAACTTGACTGTTCATCATGTCAGTGGCAGTTCCATCAAATGTGTATTATTACACTAAGCATAGGTGAGATACTTGTCAACAAAATTCAGCTCATTCTACACCACTGCCTGGATTTCATCACTGCATTTTTTACAAATGTTGATGCACTTCCAGTGCTTTTTATTATACTTTTGATAGTTGGTGATGGATGGAGCAGAATCCCATTAGTTAACAGAGTGAATAAATGTCTCATAATTTTAAGAGTGAGAAGTCATTTAAAAGGGTTTGGTTTTCAACACCAGAAAAGCTAGCTAATCTTCACAATTTTTCAGGAAACACTTAGAACTCATGTTTAAGCACAGACAGCATACTGTAAATTGTTAGAGAATACATAAAATGTACTATAACCTGTAATTGTTTCGTGTTCTGGAGGCTTTGTACTTATTTCACTGAGTAAAACTAGTTTAAGCAATACAATAATAATACTATCCTTAGAAAGCTTCCAATGAAATGCATGTCAAATTTACTTATGAAGTGCATGGAGACCATATGGTTTTTTCTTATAAAAATGGCAAGAAAGGAATGTAACTTTCTTTTTATTTTAGATGTTAAAAATTCATGGCTCAGCTGGCTTTTCATATTATCTCCCAACAACCCTTCGGAAATCTGTTTTTGTCCCTGTACCTCAAAGACCAATTGGCTGATAGACAGAGACAATGTTGAAAGGTAGAGATAAATTAGTAGCAGAGAACGTGCCTGAGGACCATGCCTACCTGCTCTTGAAAGCGTTCTGAAGCCTGAATTATTTGTATTAAGATAGGCCAACACTCAGACCTCTCTGAGTCAGTTCTTTGTAATAGTTGTCAATATTTTTATACTTGAGAGAGCAGCTTCATTCTTTATTATTGCTCAGGAATCAATACTCCCATTGCCCTCACAAAATGCTATACAAGCATTATTGGCATTTCACTTGGCAGTGAAGGGTATCAACATCAATCTCACCAACTGCACACTTCGCTGACCTTGTTCCACTTTTCCAGCACAAATTTGTATTCAGTCTGCTCAATTTATGTGAGAATCCTTAGTGAAGATCTGATGAAGTCGTGACACCTTTTGAGATAAGCAAATGGGAAGACATCACACAGCCTTAGGAAAAACTAGTTTCCTTTTTTTGGGAGGGGTTGGGGTCAGCCTTGGTTAGTACTTGGATGGGAGACCTCCTGGGAATACTGGGGGCTATAGGTTCTAGTCCTGAGGACTTCACTGTCACTGTCCAAACTTGCTTGGCTGTGGCAGATGAACCTGAGTTAAAAGGTGGGGCCAGTTCTGCACATGCTGTGTCTCACCTAAAAAATCCACTGTGCAGGCTGGAAGGGCACACCCACGTGGGGAGAGCCCTTCCCAAATCTTCATTCACGAAGCCTAGACATGATGATGGCAGCCTGCAACAGAAGGCAGTTTGTTCAAATAAAACCAGAATAATGTAAGTTAGAGTATAATTAATAAAATAATAAACCCTTCAGTGTGTATCTACTTTAAATTACAACATGTTCTTATTCTGTTTTCTTCTCAAATTTTGGCATTTAATCTGTGTATGATTCCCTCTCTTTTATGATCATGGCTCAGCTTGTCTTCAGAGAAGGAAATAATAACAATAACAACAACAACAACAACAACAATAATAACAATAATAATAATAATAATAATAATGGTAACAAATAATTTTGTGGAGGCGGGTTATTTGGACATTACAGATTTGTGGATGGATGAGTACAGGGACATGACACATTGAGGCTGTGTGTCCATGTTAATAACATTCATGAATTTTCAGATTACATTTGAATTGGTAAGAGGCATAGCTATGAATTTCACTCCAGGAGAGAGAAATGTTTGACTTCTCATGTATTGCTTGCTATAGCTTCCTGATACTGGCAAATGCCAAGAAAAAAATGCCTTCCTAGTCCTCTAGACCCATCAGAGTATCATTTACCTTTAGAGTGTATCAACTGAGTATTGATAGCCCATATTTTAGTTGGATTTAAACACGGCTATTTATTGAGTTTTGATTTGAGTTTGCATTAGCCTACATTCAGACACCTTTTGTGGAAAGCAGTCTTTCTTAACCACAAAAAAAAAAAAATTACTGTGTTCAAATAGGCAATTTCTCATTGTTTATGTGGAGGAGAAACTGGATAAATTGAGATCCATGCTGTACTACTCTTAAGAGAGTTGCTCCTAAGAAATGAGCCTGGGATTAGTATTATCTCTGAAAGGAATAATTTAGTAGCATCCAGAAAGGGGGATTGTTGCCTGAAATCAAAGAATTTTCTGAGACTTTTCTGAATAGAATACTGTAAGCATCTGTCAGTATAACTCAAGTACAAAAATAACAAGGGACAAAGAAAACATCAGGTTAAAATCTCTTCTGTGCACCTGGCAGACAATGTCAGATTTTCTGTCAGTTTGAATTGCATAATTATTTTAATTCAAAACCCAGTGGTGGATATGAAAATAGTATTTTTCACAGATAAAGAAAATAAATATTAGAAGTATGAGCATAGTAACTGTTATTGTTAAATTTCTCCAATTCCCTCAAGAGCCTTTATTTATTGTAACAGTGTCTTGCATGTTTTGAAGGTAGATTCTATCATTGCTCTCAAACTATTCATATCTCAATCCAAAGAGCTGATAAAGGAAATGTGATACAAACCTTTTTTTCCTTGTCTTTTTATTTTATTTCTCTTTTTTTTTTTTTTTAATTTACAGAAACTTAGTATAGCCTTTAATCTCACTTTGAGGTCTTTTTTCTGTCTCCTTCTCTATAGTTTAGGTACCTGTAATACTCATTCAGATGAATTGTGGGTGTGGAAATGCAAATTATTCATCACCTCAGAGGAAGTCATAGTGCCCCACACATTGTGGTGTTAGTTTCTAAGACTCAAGGTACTGTTGTGTTTTCAACATATTTGTACAGAGACTGTAAAACAGCAGTTTTGAGACAAAACAAGAAATATCTCTCATATTTATTTCCCAGAAACATGAAAAGCCATGACATTGCTCAGCATGCTTCATTGCTTGAAACTTTTGATACCAATATTAGTCTTCTCATAAGTAGAGTTCTACTTTACACAGTTAAAAAAACTTCTACCTCTGAGCTACTTTCTAGAAATGTTGAGGTTCTTAAGTTCTGCAAGATTCCAGACTGCAACTTGCAAAAAATAAAGTGACATACACACTTATCAGTAACAGCAGTATGAAAAGAACACCACCACTACCAGTCTAAACCAAAGCAGATGGAGGTTTATCTAGATATTTAAGTTCATAAACATATAGTAAATTCTAAAAATGTGAGGAAGCAACAAGATGTTCCTATATAGCCTCTTTGAAGTTGAGGGTTTGGAACAATCATGAAAACTGGGATATTTATTGAAATGTGAGATTTTAAAAATCATGGCTTGGGACTCTATGTAACAAATTTGTGAAGCAGACCATTTTAATGCCAAATGGAAAGACCAACAAGAATAGTACTTTTTTGTTCACCATTCATGGGGCTACTGCTGAATGCAATGTTTTGCTTTGTTTTTTTGATTTTTTTTCCTGTTATGCTGGTACAAATTTGGTACATTGTGTTGGTAATACTGTAATTTCTTGGAAAAGACAAAAAATATTCTTTTTTGTCATAATGATTACATTGAATAAACTTCACAGTTGCAGTCTATTCTTTTCTAAAATTTTAGTTCAAATTCTGTTTGATTTTAGAATTTTTCATAATGATCGGAATAGAGTCTCACAAAATGGTGATGTAAGATCTCTTACATGATAGTATTGCTGATGACTAAACATAACATCAAAACTAAGAATAAGGAAAAATTCCCTTGTTACTTGAGAAGGAAACAGCTTTGCCCCTGGTTTGACAGCCCAGATGCATTTGCATGAGGCATTAGTGCACTCACTTTTCATATCATTGTCCTCTTCATCTCAATGCAGAGAGAACTGCTGGGTTTAGGTGCTACTATTTCACTGTGATGAGTAAGACAGTAGTTACAGATATTTCTGCAGACTCGAGAGCACTGCTTGAGACAACAAACCCCCACCTGAAACAAAGATGTCCCTTAACTTTACGATCTCATACACTGCTGAGGAGATATATTTTTTAACAAGTACAAGTCCCTCCACCACAGTGGAATTTCTGTCCCTGAATAAACTAGGACTGAATGTCGATTTGTTTAAATGTGGAACTTGCCATCCATGCCTTTGTGTAACTTAAAACCAGATTGAATCATGGATCATTCTTGTAAGTGATAGTGCAACAGATGAGGACATTTTCTGGCTGTTGTATTTTCTTTTTATTCTGTTGCGAATGTGTGATCGGGTGCAAAAGAACCCAACAAATGGTGGTCTGACTTCTGTGAGACTTTTTGTCACAAGATGATCTCTTCTTTTGTGGAAATAGTACTTCAATTCTAATACAGTTCTCCAGACAAGAGGGGAAATTAAACTTGTCATCCCTCCTCCCCCTCCCCTTTTTTTTCCCCTATTTTGGGGGGAAAACTTGTTGCCTTGTTCTAGTACTTTGCAATCACTTCATCCAACTAATGCTGGTACCATCCCAGAATAGAACACATGGCATTTCTTCTGCTAAATTCTTCTCTGGCCTTCAGGCGCTCACTTGCATCACTTCATGGGCCTTGTATGAGGACTCTGGATCTGTTGAGAAAAAACACTCTGGACACAGATGTTGCAGTACAGCAAGCTAAGGATGGAAAAAGTGTGTTGGTAAAACTAATTTATGTCTTTATATACAGGGCAGTGTGATTACAGAGTTAAGGTTATAACACACAACCTCTTGTAGCCATCTATACAAGCTATGAAAAGTTTGGATATGTAGTCATTTAGGAAGTTATATGTACAAATAGAGTATAATAAGATATAAAACTTTATATTTAGTTTTCGCTAAGAAAAAAGAAAGTGTGAAGGAATAATTTTTATTTATTTTTCCTTTAATTAAATTTTGTTTTCCTCCTATACTTTTCTCCTAGTTTACTGGATCTTCCTGATCATTGGATTTATCTTTCTGTATCTGGTCATGCGCTTTCCTGATCATGAAACTGCAGTTTTTGTTTTGTTCTTGAGGTTCTGTTTCCATAACTTCACCTCCAAATCCATGTGCCATCTGTGTCTCTTTCTCTTTTCCACCATTGTCTATCTTACATGTCTTCAGTCTTTCTCACCATATTCTCTGTTAAATTCCAAGCCTTGCAGTTTTCACCTTGAAATCCTTATTGGCTTTGGCATTGTACCTGATCACTCACTGTATTTAAATCCTGTATTGTGTGTTGGTGTTCCTCCTTTGCAGCAGATTAATGTTTTTGAGGGTGCATGTTCCCCTGTTATCCCTTGAGCTGCCTCTCCTTATGCTGACCACTTGCCTCCACTCTCATTAAACCCCCAGCAACTGCTGATTCAGCAGGATCTGCAGTTAGGAAAAAATCCATGTCAATACACAGGGTTAATTTTAAGTAAAAATACAAAACTATTATGGAGACATAAATTTGTAAAAGGTCTAATCTGTCTTGGAGTTTTCACAAACCTCATATATAAGTTTTATTTATAGTTTATACAACATTTAAGGGGAAACTTGAAGCAAAAGGGGTTTTGTGGGGATCTTTTTTCTGCTAGCTTACTTATATTGTGGTACCTTGAAGGATTCACCCAGGTCATCCGCTGCTAACATAGAGGCTTTTTCTTCTTCTCAGCCTCCACTAAACCCTTCTTTCACACATATGCAACAGAACTACTTCAGCAACTTCCTTAACTTGCAACTCTGAGTAGTGTAGATCATGCAAACAAGATTCAGCTGGAAAAAACCATGAAGATATGGGGAAGGTTTTGCTTCACCAAAAGAATAATAATGCACCATCAATATCTACTTTTTTAGATGTGACCTCCAGATAGAATAGCTTGTCATTTCACAGGCATGAGGCCTTAAAAAGGGGAGAAATTTAGAAGCAGATGTTTGTGTTGAACTAACGAGACCATTTTTATAAGGCAAACATAAACTGTGAAACATATGTCTATTATCAAACTCTCATTCTTGACACAAGTCAATCTCTTTTTCTATAAAATGGGACAGGAACATGAAAAGATATAAATCCCTTCATACTTCTGTGTAAGTGGCAGTCATGTAGGTATTACAGTGGTGTGGACAATGAAGCCATAGAACAGCAAAGATTAAGCAACTCCCTTCAGAGTACAGGAACTTCCTTCAGATTAAGGGTTTTCTTATTTATATTTTATAATTCCACATTGTAAAAGAAAATGATAGCACCTCCTTTTATTGGTAAAAGCAAATTGAATTTGTTGCCTCTCAAAGAATGTGTTATATCAACATACAAAGAAAAAATCACTTAAAAGTACAAATAGGAGTAAAAGTAATAAGAGGTTAAAAATTGTCTTTTGAAACAGTGTCTGGGTTGTGAATAAATCAGGTATAATTTTGGGTTATTTGGTATTATATTATTAGTCCCTAAAAGATTATCTCTTTTTTGTTGATAGGGCATGTTTACAGTAAGTACTATGTTCAGAAGGGATTCCTTCTGCTTGCACGTGATATTTAAGCTGTTTAAGCTGATCTTCATGGCATAATGTAAGAAGGAAGAGGAAAGAAACGGATATGAGCCTTAAGGTTTCTTGTACCTGGCTCAAAGCTCATCTTGAAATGATTTTGTGTTCAAGCCATTCAGCAGCCATGATGAAGATGATAACCTGACTTTGTTTTTAGACTACTTTTAGCTTTTTGTGAATAATTTAACCAAAATACATTTTTATTGTTACTTCACTGTCTCTGCCTGCTCTTGTTACTGCTTTAATTTCCTGAAGGCAAGGTGTATGATATCCTGTGGTCATCAATGGTAGCTTTCAATTACCAGTCTGTGTTCTTTGAATTAATTTTTGTTTCATGAAAAGAAATGTTTGTGAGAAAATAGAAGTGATTATCTGATTGAGAGATGGGGCAAAGAATCCTTTCACTTAAGGCACTCCAATTTTGTTCTAATACAGCTGGGGGGACTCAAATTGAAAAATCATGGGTGTGTTTTATTACATAGTTTCATTAGCAAGAAAGGTTGGTCTGGAGTGAAGGTTGCAAGACTGCACCTTGGGAGATCCTACTCAGGGCCAAGCCTGTCATATATGATTTGCTGAAGCAGTTGTACCAAGGTCTTTCCACAAATTTCTCCTGAACATTTTGTTTGCTGTTTGCTCAAACTCTGAGTTCGCCCAAGCACTGTCCCAGTCTATCAACCCCATCATTCCACTGTCGTTTGCTGGGCTATCCCTTTGGACAGGGATTTATTCGTTTCTAGACATCTGGCACTTGTGGCAAATGCCTGTCATGCACATGCATCTACCAAATACACAGCACATCAACAAGGCATATATTGGGTCTTCATGCTTTAGACATAGCAATGCTGATGCCTCTTTTATGGGCTTTATACATTTCAGACATAAAATGGTTATCTTCTTTTTTCCACTGAATCTGTCATATATGTGGTGCTCTGACAATTGCCCTGTGAATGGTGCTGCCACTCACTTTCATTTTTTGGATGAATTAAGATGCCTCTAGACAAAAAGGAGTCACAAAGAACATAAATTTGAATAGGCTGAAGTCTATTGATCACAGTAGATAAAAGCTAGTTATGCTTGGGATATTTTTTGCAAAACTTGTGGGAAAGCAAATACCCTGTGATTTCACTGTTGTAGGAGCAGTTTTCTGATTAATGTTCTTTATTGTTGTGTCATCAGATTCCTTGCAATAGGTGCAGTTTCACACATCGTTCACTTATTATGGCAGCTCTGACTGATGGGGCCTAGAGGAAGTAAGTGTACCTGTCTTACATCAGACAAGTCTGGATACATTAATGAGAGCTGGAATTAGTATATTGCTGGATAGACTTTTCCTTCAAAAGAAATTAATGGGTTAATAGATTTAATTATTAATAAAGTTTCAATTGGAGGGCTTTTTGACTTGCTTAGACAGAAATGCATATTTATGTGCAGCAGTTTTTGCATTTCTTGTCATTGTTAATTTTAATAGTGCAGAAAATGAATAAATGTAGGTATACAAATGGTAATTGCCTGGCTGTTTGATACATAGCCATTCAAGAAATCATATATCCCATCCTTATGTGTAGAGTTTCTTAAACATGTAAATAAGACTGCCAAAAGATCTAAAGACCTAATCACACTCTTCCTGTCACCTGGAAAGAGACGACTAGTTTCTGATGTGGGGTTTTGTTGTTGGGTGTGGTTTTTTGGTTTTGTTTTTTGGGTTTTTTTCATGAGTACTTTCTTTTTTTTTCAAGACACCTTAAACCTTTTTAAAAATACCTGGGAATGAAGACATTATGCCTGAGGGCTTCTCACATGAAGGCAATTTGATTCTGCTTTCAGTTTTAACCAAGATGTGAACAAAGGCAGTATCATGGATAGATGTTTTTGCTCATATCCCAGAAACTTAGTTGATGTTTGTAGTCCTAACAACTTTTATTTATGTTTTAAAATTGAGTTGATTTTATAATTGGATAAAACACAGAAATTCTGTTAGAGATGGAGGAACATCTGAAGGTCTCTTCTGAAACATTTATTGAAGAATCTGTATTTGGTTTTTTTGAAAAGTCAGATAATTAACACTCATAACACTGATTTTCAAAACTAAAAGAAAAATACTTCGTATTTTGCTTTGGTCTTTTACAGACTAGAAGTGGAAAAGTAGAAAGGGCTTTTCATAGTAACTGCATTGCTGTCTGTCACAGCATTAGTTCTAGCAGTTGGACTGATAGCAAAATTTATGTAATGTGTGTTCGTGTTTGATGGAGGCAACTTTACTGGATTGCTTCCAGCCTGGTGGTGTTACAATCCCAACCCTGAAGAACAGCAGGCTCAGTCCCGTGTTGTTGGTCTCATGGGTGAATGACAGGTGTCAAGAGTGTAATAATCACTGACCTTTATGACATATTTAACTATTGAAAGTGTTATCATATAAGTGACATATTCAGCTTTTTAAAGTGTCATTAAACATATATGTGAGCTCACAGGAAATGGTTATGGCAGTGTAATGATGTAGTCACTACTTTTCTTTCAACAATGGGCTGGTGTCACAGAGCAGGATGAGTTCCTGTGCCTCTTGGCATAGTAGTTGAAATGTCATGCTCCTGGTAACAGTGCCATCACAGCAACATTGCTTATGTCCAGGGACATTCCTTACCTTGATAAAACTGGCCTTTTTAAGAATTCAGTTTGTAGTGGGTCTGGCTGAGCCAGAATGTATTTTCCCATCGCAACCATTAAAGTGTTGTGCTCTATATTGGTAGCTAGAGGAGTGTGGATAATAAGCCTGTGTTTTGGCTACTGCTGAGCACAGCATTGTAACATTCCTTCTTCAGTCAAGGGTGAGATCCTGGGAGGGGACACAGGTAGGCCAACTGACCCACACTGACCATGGGGATATTGCATAATATATGACATCAACCCAGGTGTAAAACTGAAGCAAGGAGCCAAAAGGGAGGCATTTACCATCTCATAATGGCTGCCTGCTGACCATTGCTATGAGGGCCAGAGCTCTGCTTCTCAGAGAAGTGGCTGATCACAACTGCTTATGAGAAGTTAAAGTACCAACTTCTGATTTGTGCGTGTGCATGCTGCTTTAGTTGTTTTCTTTTCCTTTTCAAATTAACTGCCTCATTGTAACCCATGATTTGTGTTATTTCTTTTTCCTCCCACCTTTGCTCTCTCCCCTGTCCAGCTGGGAAGGGGAGTGATAGAGCAGCTGGGTGGCCACCTGGCTTTTGGCCAAGGTTAATCCACCACACAGTTATATGCTAAAATACTGTTTGTAGATTGCAATGGCACTATAGATAAATATGATATCCTTGTGTTTGGTGTTGGTTTTTTGTTTGTTTTGAGGGTTTCTTTAAATTAAATTATGTAAAGTACATCAATTTAAGGACCTTTAGGTATTAAAAAAGACTTGAAAAAAAACTGTTTCTTGAGCATCTAAAAAATTAGTTCTATCACCTTGTCAATCACTGATAACTTTTAAAATCTATTTCCAAAATGGATTTGATTTAGAAAGAGCAGAGGAGGAGAAAGCATGAACACTGTTTATAAACACATCCTAAGCAAGAACATTTCTAATACAAAAGGAAACTCAAACTAAGTCTGAGACTGAGAGCATTAACAAAGAAGAAATATAGTACTTGCTGCTTTTGATAGTTTCTCTTTCTGCATGAAGAGATAGATCTCTGTGTAGAAGCTGCAAAAAAAAGGTGCAATAAAAGATGGAATCAAAGGCTAGGCATGCTCCAGCTTTGTTGACCATTCTGGTTTGTGAAGTCCCTCTTGCAATCATTATTTTAGTGGAATTTTGGCTTACTTTGTTGTTTGGGGTTTTTTTTCTGGTATATTTTTTACTTGTAAGAATATTGTCATTCAGATTTGCAGTTCAAACATTTAATCATGATGTATTTATTTGTCTTAGTCACATGATTTCTGAAACCATGAAAAGAATAAATAAACTTCTATTAGTACAGATGATCAGATGAGATATTATATGTGATCCAGTTCCCGGAAAATTCTGAAGTCCTACAAACATTTCCTTCAATTTGTAAGGATTGTCATAAGTAACAAATATTCTCATCTTTTTAGATAGTTCTTTTAATTCTGAACCCCTTTTGCTGTCACAAAAATCAAATGTCTTTTGCCTATTGGTTCTTGTAGTGGTTGTGTTACTGATTATTGCTAAACAGGTATTTTCCTCATGTAACTTCTTGACACAGACCTTGCTAGTTTACATGAATGGTACAGGTGTTGGTGCAGCTCATCAAGAACCTAAAACAAAGCTTAACAGTAGTTGTTGAGTTTTTCTCCATTATCATAATTTAGTGTGCCTCAAAAGGTCGTGCTATTGTGCAGTTCCTTCCCCAGGATATCCCACTTTTTTTTCCTGGGTTTTGTTCTTTGTTTTGTTGTGTTTGTTTCTTTTTATTTTCCCCTTCTGTGTTTGTGCCTAACACTGTGTTGTTCTTCCTACTGTGACCATTTGCACATTGAATGCAATCCTTGAGAGCTCATCGCTTAACCTTCTTTCCATGTGATGGCAGAATGGAGCAACCATTTTTTGAAGGCAAGGGAAGTGTGTGTGTCATGAAAGGTGTTCTCTTCATTTTGAACTCATGCACAGAGGAATGTGAAGCTTCTCCTTCATTTTCTCTCTCTCTGTCTCTTTTTCTTTTTCCTGTCGCTAATTTTCCCATGACTCTGGTGATGTCATTAGGAAGATTATAACCACAATGAACATGACACAACAAGTGAGAATTATAATGATTATTTAGTACATGAACATGGGGATGTGTTTGACTTTCTAAAGCAGAGTTCTTATTTGTAAGGAATGTAATACTAGGGATTCAGTGAAGAAAAGATGTAGAAATCTGATAAAGATGAGCTGTGAAAAGCTCAAAGGCCAGTAAGTCTGTGACAGATTTGTAAAATTCCATGCAACTTCTACACCATTTTCTCTCCTCTCTTGTAAAATAGGTACCAAATTAGAAGTATGAGAAAATTTCTGAAAATTTGAAGCATGTAAATGACTGCAGTTTGCACACTGATACAGGTAATTAGACGGGCTAGGTTTGTTGCTTGGGTGGTTTAGAGAACTGTGTAGCTGAAAGAGATGAATCCAGACGAGAATGCTAATGCCAAACAACTTGGTAAGGGTTTTCTTCTGCCTGAATAGGCAGCATGTTGTGCCCATTTCTCCCACTTTACCTGGGTTAAACAGTAAAAATGTGCAAAATGTGCATGTGCATGCATGTGTGTGGGGTCCAGGGCACTGTAAAAAGAAGAAATGTTTAATGCAGTTCCTGCTAGCTTGTGCTCATCCTTCCCAGAATAACTTCTTGTTTCATGTTCCTGTCACACACTTATCCAGGTAAACTGTAGACACAGGTGTCGAGGTTGTTCTTGCTCTCAGTCTGGGGCTTTCCTGTGATGGGACCATACAATTAGTGTAAACCAGGGATTACATTGTCAGGTGAACAGACTGGACATAAGGCATTGCCTAAGTCGGATTGATACAATATTTATAAGATTCCACTGAAATGATACGTGGTGAATATATAAGACTAGATCTGCCAAGCATGTTAGTCAGAAAACCAGTGCATTACTTCAAATATCTGTGGCTCCAAGTCTGGCTCTGCTTCCTCAGTTGTCTTCATAAGGTCATAATAACTTGCTTGTCTGCTGACACTAATCATCATCTCTAAGTAGTATTGATCTTTTAGTGTCTGCCAGTTATATTTTTGTGGCATATACTGTCACCACAAAGTCTTCTGTTAGAATATTTACCTCAAAATAAAACTATTATTTGGTTTTAAATTCCATCAAAGTCTAGTTCGTACTTCCTAATGCTTAGTCTTTCATGTAATGTATAATTATTGCCATGAAGTACCAGCAACCTGAATACATATCCAGAGAAGGGAAAAATAAAGTATAACTGGAAAAGAAACTCTGTAAATTCTTTTCTTCACTATGTGTTTTTTTGTTTTGTTATGATTCTTTAACAGCCTTCAGAAATGAAATATGTACTGTTAAATGGATGCTGCAGGGGAAAAGAAACTAGCTTGAAGTGCTTCTATGTCTCACAAAGGTGAAAATCTTCTCATTTTTACCCTATGGACAGTGAGTTTGGAAGAGTTGTAGAAGAAGGGTTTGTCATCAAAAGATAATTAATTCCACCTGTCCAGGAGATGAACTGTACACCTATTGGTTGAAGTGCTATGCAATTCACTCCTTCTCTGGGGTATACCAGCACAGATTTAACTGATTGTAAAAGAATGTGCTAAGATACTGTTAAAGATCATGCATATGTCCCCCATGGACTTGTTTGTCTGCTTCCCTCTCTGCAACAGAAGAGGAAGATAGATCACTGCAGAATGTATATACATTAATTCACACATATATTTTTGGTTCTTGTATTGAGTATGATATACTTCAGATCATTGATGTATATTCAAAGCAGAAGCATATTTGGAAAATTTCTAGTAACTCCTACCCAGTGTAAAATGAAGCTAATGCTTTTGTGGTGTCTCATAGTTTTCATGTTGCTAAAGTGACCTTGACTGTTTCTAATTTATGGTGGTGGATGACAGAATTCCATCATGATTTTTTTCTGTCTTGATGCTTGTCCATAAAAACAGAAGACATAGGCTAGATCACAGGAATGAGAGTAGATTCTTGATTAAGTTCATTAGTCAACTAAGTTGTCAGGCTTTCAACTGTCACATTTAAAGGTCAGCCCTGTGAAACTTTGATTTTTGCTATAAAATTATTTCTCAAACTTATTACTGCAATTGATACTTGCAGTAAATTATTTTGTTGATGTCACCCTTGTCATCGTAGTGTTAAGAATGACTTTCTCAGGCTTTTTACTCTCCACTGAGTGACTTCCTTAATCTGTATTTTTCTGTCCTTCTGCCTTGTTTGTCTGTAATCTGTGTGATGGTCTAAATTATTGGAACCTTAGTTTTATGGATGTTTGTAATTAGTGATTGAGATTTTCAAAGTTATTAAGGATAAATGATTGCATGATTTCCAGAGAAATTAACAATAATTTGTGACTGAAAGTCTGGCTTGTGATTTCTTGTCAGAAAATAATATATTATTGCATATTTTATGGAAGATATGTTAACATTTAAGAAATTATTATGGAGATGTTACATTTTTGATACCACTGACTCTCAAAAGCTCTAGATTTTTAATTTTGTTATTATACTCTTCTACCCATAGTCTGAAATCTGAAAACAGTCCATGCCCTATACAAGCCCAGAAGATAAGGGGTTAATGTCTCAAACACTAAGAGCTGGATAGTCAGCCAAATGAGGATTGTTGGTAAGAACAGGCTGTGAGAAAGTACAGGATGTGGCAGGAGAAGGAGGCCAGCATTTTTCTGGGAGAAATATCCTTATTCTGGCTCCTGAATGTGAAAGACAATGGTACAGCGCAAATGAAGAAATGAGGTCAAGAAGTGGGCATGCACTATTACACAAAGGTTGGCCCAATAGTGGGGGCATCAAGAGCACTAACAACCCCCGAAGCCCTCAGACCCATTTCCAGAAAGGTCTAGAAGAACAAACTGAGCATTATAACTCATTTGCTTATTAAATTAAGTGAGAAACTTAGGTCCAGGGCAGGCACCCCAAAGCCCCTGTTGTAGCCTGTAGGACCCTGAAGACAGGGTGTATCAATGATGGAGCCAGGACTGGTGATCGCTCTTTTCTTTCTTTCTTTCTTTCTTTCTTTCTTTCTTTCTTTCTTTCTTTCTTTCTTTCTCTTTCTTTCTTTCTTTCTTTCTTTCTTTCTTTCTTTCTTTCTTTCTTTCTTTCTTTCTTTCTTTCTTTCTTTCTTTCTTCTTTCTTCTTCTTTCTTCTTTCTTTCTTCTCTTCTTTCTCTCTCTTTCTCTCTTTCTCTTCTTTCTCTCTTTCTCTTCTTTCTCTCTTTCTCTCTTTCTCTCTTCTCTCTCTTTCTCTCTTTCTCTCTCTTCTCTCTTTCTCTCTTTCTCTCTTCTCTCTTCTCTCTTCTCTCTTTCTCTCTTTCTCTCTTTCTCTCTTTCTCTTCTTTCTCTCTTTCTCTCTTCTCTCTTTCTCTCTTCTCTCTTCTCTCTTTCTCTCTTTCTCTCTTTCTTTCTCTCTTTCTCTCTTTCTCTCTTTCTCTCTTTCTTCTTCTCTCTTCTTTTCTTCTCTTTCTTTTCTCTTTTTTTCTCTCTTTTTTCTCTCTTTTTTCTCTTCTTTTTTTCTCTCTTTTTTCTCTCTTTTTTCTCTTCTTTCTTTCTCTCTTTCTTTCTCTCTTTTTTCTCTCTTTCTTTCTCTCTTTCTCTATTTCTTTCTCTCTTTCTCTCTCTCCCTCTTTCTCTCTCTCTCTCTCTTTCTCTCTTTCTCTTGCTTTCTCTCACTTTCTCTCTCCCTCCTCTCTTTCACCCTACCCCTTATGCAAAATCTGGTAAGACAAGGGAATAACATACCAATTTCCATGATGTGTCTATAATTTACAAATAAAACTTTATAAGCTTTTGAGAACGCTCTGACTTGCGTCCTTTGTTTTTGACCATAAGCATTTCCATATCTGTGTTCTTTCATTTCCCTTTTGGGTTGGGACTCCACAGCCCAGTCTTAAATTTGTGTGGAATTTAATCATAAGTGATTTTTTTTCAGTTTGCTCTCGGAGTGGAAATCTTTAAATAACATTACAAACAGTCCACACAAGGTGTCAAATAAACACTTATGAAGGAACTAATTATGAAGAACTTGCTTATATAGTCAATGAAAATGAAGATCAAAGTAATAATGTCAAAACCATAGAAAGAGTATATATTGGATCTCAACTTCATTTGAAGCCTTTCAATTATAACACTTTGGTTAGAAAACCAAGCACGCGTCTTGTTCCAGAGTAAAGATTCACATCTCTTTGTCTCCAGGGGAGGGAAAAAGCCTCTGAAACATACAGGCTCCATCTCTGGCTTGGGATTCACCTGGGAGCTTGACCATCCTCTGCACTAATGTCTGTATGCTGGGAAAAGCCACCAGCAACCTCTAGTAAAAAACCCACGCCATTGCTGATTTTTAGGTAGTGAGTGCTGTCAGAAAATGAAAATAGAGCTGTGAAGTCTGGAGAGTATGGGTAACACAAATGTATGATAAGCTCTATTCCTGAGCACAGGTCACCGGGTTGGTTGTGTTATTGATCACCTCCTCTGAAAGTGATAGATGGTCAGATTGATTCATCACCTCTGATTTTGTGAGGCTTGCAGCATAGTGCTCCAACAATGATTCTTGATTGGGAAATGCATGTCACCACCTGAAGTTATGAGCATTGCAGGCAGCTTGGGGATTGTGTAGCTTGAATTTGAAACCAGAGTGATCAGAATAAGATCTATATGCTGGTAATGGAAATGTGAGAACTAATATTTTTTAATACTGCAGTGTAGCAAAGGAAAATATGGTGAAAAGTAATTATATTCAACTAGATAGAAACTGGAAGGGAAAATCCACAAATTCTCTATGAGTCTTGGGAAGGCACAGCTTGGGAAAGCAAAATTGTGATTTCTGTTATATCTTTTCTCATTATTATTATGAGTAAGAATTTCTTTATTGTGCAAGTGATCGTGCACTGGATCAGATTGCCCAAAGATGTTGTGGAGTCTCCCTCACTGGAGATATTCAAGAACCATCTGGACACATTTCTGTGCTCTGGGATGATCCTGTTTGAGCAGGGAGGCTGGATCAGATGACATACTGTGGTCCCTTCCAACCTGACTCATTCCATGATTCTGTAATTATGACATGGCTAATATAAATACTTTCTTCATAGCTTTAGAGTTATCCACACCTAACACTGAATTATCTAATATTTACTCCAATACCAAACAAATCTTCTATTTTAGATTTAGGTCAAGAGCTGTATTTAACTAAAGCTCATATCTTTCTTTTTGTTAGTCTCTGAGTGAAGGCTAAAAGTATATAACAGCTGTGATCATTACGGATCAGCCTCCAAGTCCATTAAGAGCATTCCAAGATCAATAAAAGAACAAACTAAAGCAAAGAGGTGCTTCTTTAATTTAAAAAGGTGCAGTTTTGCTGAATCAAATCACCAGGTTGCTCCCTGAACCTTCTTGGGGTGGGTGGCTGCATCTGCACTGCACACAGGCTTGTTCACCAGGGAAAGGAAAAGAGCGATAGGAGGCCCTGAGGTGGAAATACAATAATTGAAAAGGTCTTATGTGATCTAAGATACTAGGCCCATTTGCAAAGCCTGGTGAGCTGACTTCATTATTGGCTGCCTCAGGTTATCTGGGTAGACAGTGACAGATCATTTTGTAGGGCCTGAAGGGAGCCAGATCAGTCTGCTTAGAAAAACAAATAAATCCAGGCCTGAGACTGAGTTTAAAAAAAAAAAGATTTACAAGGCTCACTGGTTCATGTGGCTCTCACAGAGAGGATTTTGGCTGCTGGCTCTGTATGCTGCCCTATTTCACAATTGCTGCCAACTGAAAAGCAAGTGAATTACTTTCTTCTGATTGCAGGAAGCTTCCTTTTTTTTTTTTTTTGTTCTTTTCTTGCTAACATCTGCACTGTAAACGGACAAAGAACCACAATATATAAAGAAGAAAAAGGAAGGATCTATTACAAAAAAATCACATAAAAGAAAGTATAAATCTTTTGATGTGACCTTTTAGTTATAGATTTCCAGGGACAAATTGCATAAAACAAAACTCATCAAATTGTTGAAAGAATTATGTCTTCCATTCTACGTAAAAACAAAAACAAACTGCTCTTTTAAATAAGGTAGAAAAGAATACACACAGAATCATTATTTTATTAAAAATAGACTCTTGAAATCTACTTAATGTATTAGAAATGAAAATGTGAGATCTAGGGAAAAAACCCAAACAACAAATCAGGCATTAGTGATAGAACATGTAGGATGATGTGGTGGGCTGCATAGGGCTTAATTTTACTCTTCTGTTGTGGTTTCTTTCTTTTGGATGCAAATGCTATAGATTCATAAACATCAGAGAAACACACTTTGGATTTAACTTCCATACAGTCCCATTCGTTTCTCAATAGAAACTTAGTAGCCATGATCTCTGATTAGAATAAAGACTAGATGAAAACATGTGGGAAAAGTTTGAGAAAAAAAACCCCACAACACAAACAAAAAAGTGGTATTGCACATTACAGCCAATATCCATACTCTTCCTTTCCACAATTCATAGAAAGCTTGTGGACAGCAGTGATATTTTATTCTTAGAAATGGGGAATTCTGTTCTAGAGATGTGCTGGTTTTCAAGTATAATTGCCCTTTGATCTTGGATAGCAAATATGTTCAACTAAGACCCCTATTTCACTTCTGTTACTGAATAGCCGTTCAATCTTCTGGTGGATTTATGTCTATTCTGGTTCAAACAAGAAAATACAGGATAGCTTAGTACATAGGATCAGATAAGATTTATCAAGCTGTGTGCAAAAGATAAGATCTAGAGAAAATTCTTCTGTTGAAATATTGTCCTTCTGAATGATTGCTTACTTCCCTGTTTTTTCTAGGTTCTCATATTTTTTCTTTTAACTGGAAGGAATTTTAGGAAGGCAAAATAGTAAGAGAAGAAAGGTAAGCACAGAACTAAGTTCTTTAGAAGGTTACTCTCAGTTCCCTGAATAAAGAATAGAGCAAGAAAATAAGCAGGGGCCTAACATCCAGAAAAAGCTAAAATTCACACATTACATAACAACAAGCTACTGTTAGAAATGGATGAAAAGAATTTCAGCATACTAGTTTGCTTTTGGAAGAATAAATTATTTGAATCATAAATAGTTTTCCCCCTTCTCTTTCCCCTTCCTTTTCCTTTTTACCAGTTTCAGGCTATTTGCGCTGCTATAGAGTTGGTCTGATAAAGACACTTCTAAGGTGCAAACATTTAGAAAAAATTAAGAACTAATTACAGCAAAATCTCAAGTGTGTTTCTGCAGAAACAGCATTAAAAAGGGGCATATGTCATTGATTATGGTTTGGATACTATCTAAGATTGTTTTACTTTAGAAAGAGCTGTCTCTAAACTCAGAACATCTTGTGCTCATCCATTGCCTGAAGTCAAATTCTGTGCATCATCTCGTGAACAGGATTCTCAGCCCTCTTCACAAACTGAAGCAGGAGCAAAATAACTGGCTGTAATAAATGAATTAATTGGTCCTCCAGTGATTGAACTAAAGAACTAGATGATTAAGGCACTTCAGTCCCATAAGATATGCCTGATGACTAATCTTTTACGATGAAAATGTTAGTGAATATTCCAAGTGATAATGTCTTCCAATGGCAATTGCTGTTCATCTGTTGTTAGATATATACTTCTGATCAAATCAAAACTAAACCTACTGAAGTAAATAAAATTAGCCTCTCTATAGAAATCAAAACATAGTGTCTATGTATGCCTTAATAAGGCTTATATTTGGAAACATGCTAATAAATTACTCCAAATAAATTCCTTTTCTTTATAAAACAACCAGAGCATAAATCTAGTTTATAATCTAGACTATGCATTTAACAGACAAGGATTGCAGTGAAAGACAATTTGCGTATCTTTAGCTTGCTTGTATAAAAATCTGAGTTATCATGTTCAATCCGCATTATATTTCTTAAAGATACAACGTTTTGATTCCCATATATAAGACATGCTTTTAAAGCTCACAAGTAGGCAGCTATTGATTCATTCCTGAGAAGCTAAAATTATGTAATAAATAGCTGAAATAATATATAAATAAATATATAAATAAAAGTTATATAATCGTATATTTTTCCTGGATATTTTAAAATATTTAAGTAATATTTATTCCCTCAGAAAACAATCATGAGTTTAATCTGACAGGGCAAGAATACTCTGAATTCTCTGTAAGAGGTATTTATCAGCCAAATGTCCTTTTTCCTAGAACATCAAAACTTCAAAAATTTGGGAAGTTGACTTAAGTAATGATGTATTTGCCAAGCAGGTAAGGGACAGTAGTTAACACTGCATACTAAAGGATGATTATGATTACAATTACTTTTAGAGTATCATAGTGCTTTCTAGACAAATCTTTCGAGCCTCTCATTGGGGGTGGTGGGTGTATGACCATGTTTAAAGAAAGACCTGTCTTCTATTGTTACCTTTTCCCAATGGTGAAAGTCATTTTATGACTGCTTCTAAGGTTTTAATATTTTTGAAATTTCTTGGTTCTTTCTTTCTTTGCCATTAGATCATAAAACTGCACTGCGTAAGATACCTAGTTATATGATCTGGTGTTCTAGAAATTATTGTGAAGTTGCTTACTGATTTATGTCACTAATATGTTCATTCCAAAGTGAGAGGGAAGACTAGCTAGTCTCAGATACTATGGTACTACAAATAGAAAAGGTAAATGCAAATGCAATAAATTACTTTAAAAGTAAACAACATCTTAATAGAAACTTCTGAATACTGTCTCCTTTAGTAAAATCTTGTTCTGTAGCATTTAGGGAAATTCTCAGAAACTTGCTTTTATTTTGATAGAGTTGGAAAACACTTCAAATGTTGTTACTTACTGTTCTACTTTCAATTAAGTTTTTTAATTCTACACTCAAAGCCAATGATGACAGGCAACACATACTCCAGCAGAGTATGAGTAATTCCACTGAATTTCCCTTTGAGGAGGTGTCATATGAAAAGGAGAGACAGTAATGCAAAGATTTTTTGTCCCACCTGTATTAATGTGAAGTTATTAGCTCTATAAACACCCTCAGAATACTGACGTTGTAAAAACCCAATACTGTCTGCCTAACACTGGACAGAATACGGATTGAAGGAGTCATCAGCATTCTTGTGAGGACCAGACTTTAGCCAGGAGGAACTTTCTTTAGCAAGATATTAGCTACAAGTGTCCCCAGAACATCAAAGTTTTATGGCCCATATCATCCTGTCTGCATCTCACCTAAAGAGACAGCACAGGACAGCACACTGCATGGAAAGATCTTTGACATTCTGTTTATGAGACCACACTAAATAGCAAGAAAATAAATTTCTCTATATCAGCTCCCAAAATAACTTTTATTAATACAAGTATGTGACAATGACTATATGGGTTGCTTAGTTGATGATAACATTTAGCTGCAGGATTGTATTTAATTGATGACCAAAAAACCCCAAAGAAACCAGCACAAAACACATTCTACAGACAACTCCCACAACAACTTATGCCCACCACAACTAACTTAATCAACAGAAAACTACTAACCAGAAACACAACAGCTTAACACCACATTTAAACACACTCAGCAACCCAAAGCAAAAGCAAAGGGAAGAATATAGCCACTTCCCACTAACACACATATACCCAGTGAGTTATAGCAACGTATAATTAGTAAGGCATAGGAAAACAGAGTAAGAATTGGTTGCTCACCCCTGCAATGTCTGATGGGGTGGGGGAGAAAGGATAGCTCATAAGTTGCCCTCCCAGAGATGGTGGAAGTTTTCTCCCAAACTTTTGCTCATGTCCAATCTCTTTTTACACCCTTTTTCTTTAGGTAGGTTGAGTGATTATAGTCAATAATATTTTATATTTTGGGGGTGATAGACAGATGCCTGAGGGTTGGCTCCCTGCATCTCCATAGGGTGTCATAGGCTGTGGCGAAGAAGGTCCACGTCGTTTCCATAACACTCCATTCTTCAGTAATCCCATCACTATGACTTGAGCACTTTCAGGAAGTCACTGGAGTCTCTTTGTCCCCTGACAATGATTCCAGGCAGCACCCCTACAGAGGCTGAGATGTTCCCCTTAAGCCATCAAGAGGTTGTCAGGAAGGCTTCATACAGTGCTTTCAGCAGATGGTCATCTCTTTTTCTATCTCTTATGTTTTGACATTCATGGTGATTTCTTTTTCAGTTCTTCCCTCTTACACTTCCCCATCTGATAATTTGCTTCAAAATCTGCCAGTCATTTTACACAGGATTGGGAACCCTCTGTATTATTGTGGCAGAACCTCTTCTCTTCACTCTTTTATTTATAAAAATATCCTGTTAATGCCTGTTGTGTAGAGCCAGAGATATTGAACTGTTTGGGTTTTAAAAAAATCTGAAAAAAAAAATGAACTGTTGGGGAGCAAACCAAACCAAAACCTATTGTGAATATAGAAAATGGATACTTATAGCCTGCGTGGAATTAAACAAGCTTGTGAAACTCTCAGACATAAGTTACTGTGTGATAAAACCTTGGCACTTGGTATGGTCCGAACATCAACAGAGTATTTTGGTTTCTGTTCTGTTAATTTCCTCAGTGACTGTCTACTTTAGCCTGAAGACAGACCTGGACTTCAACAAGCAAAGTGGGAGAAGGTAAATGTGTTGAGTAGCAGAATAAAAGCTCTAGAAAGACCCTTTTGCTGGATGAGCATTTTAGAAATACATGCTCATCACTCAAATCTTCTTCTGTACAATGTCAGTGTGAATTCTTTTAATGCATTCATTGCACCTACTCATTCAGGCACATCATTTATGTGGCATAGTTGGCAAGGTTTTACAAGCTAATGCAATTTGCATTAAAAATAGCTGAAAATGGTAATAGTCATTATAATGCCTATTTGACCAAGAACAAGTAATGGCTTGCGATTAATCAGTTGTAAAAATTGGTAATTGTTGCACCCTCTTAATCTTTTTCTCTCTCAACCAGAATGATTACACTTCGTTAAAATCTGAATAAAACATCATTATCCTGTATCATTAGGAACCCTCAGCCTCCCTTGCATAGTAATTTGTACTCAGCCAGAGCAAATGAATGGCCTGTGAGAAATGTTATTGTAATTCCAATTAGCTCTCAAACCTTGGCAAGGAGCCAGCTCACAAAACAAAATAGCTGTTAATGTTATAGAAGGAGCATCCTCACAGCAAACTGAAGTACAATTAGGGATTCCTTTTAAATTCCACATCATAAATTGTTCCCTTATTAGCTATTTTAGATACTGTAATTTAACTAGTGTTTATTCACAGCCCCTAACAATATATCACAATCAAGGACTTCAGCTTTTTAAAAAGAAAAGAAACATGTTGTCAAGACCCCTGGGATATGTTAGGGCAAAAGCTTGCAAAATAATGAGAATAGCAATTAAAGTGAAATTTTAAAAAGAAAGCCCTGTGTTAATGTCAGGAGGTTATTGTAACAAAATCTACATGTTAAATTAAAGGCAAAACTTACCTATAAGCATAAGGAAGTTTAAACATATCAACTGCAAAGAGCAGCTGCTCCATCAGATTATTTTGCTATCTTACAGAAGAGATTTCAGTCTTTAATATACCATGCTTCAAAATTTTCCTTTTTTTTTCTTTTTTGAGAGAGAGTGGGGTATGCAAGTGAATGATAATACATCGGCTTTATGTTATGAACAAAGAAACTCTTGTGGTGAAAGGATTAACCTGGAGTCATTAGTTAAAAAGCCAATTCAGATATATGTGTGTGTCTGTATGTATGAGTGTAAAGTAAGTGTATGTACTGGGGTGACAACTGAAGTGTGCAGATTTCTTCAGCTTTGCTCCATGACAAAACACACATACTGGACAAGTTTGCCTTTGGTCATTTATTCACATCCTCAATAGCATGGTAAATTTTACTAATAAACAACAATAAATACAATTATGGTTACAGTTGGTCTAATTGTATGTAAAAAATATTTGAAAATAATGTACTCTTCCATTGTATTTCAGCCAGAAGAAATACATTATACAATATAGAACACACAGAAATATAGAATATTAGAAATATGATAAGATATTATTATTATTATGTCAGAGAGTGGCTATAAACCACTGGAAGTATGGAGGTGGGAGGCAGCCCTTGCTAAGGATTAAAAAACAACACCAGTTGTTATGACTAAAAACAATCAAGAGGTTGTTGCTTCTGAAAATAATCAAGAGGAAAACCAGTCACAATATGACAACTGCACTGGAACTTGAGAGAAACATGGCAAGCTCTGTGCTAAAATATTAGCTCTACTTATAGAGATGATCTCCCACCACTAACAATCCCTTAATTTTTGTATAAATGTATTCGGTTTACATGTGCAGGTTTTGGTAGAAGGGAGGCTATATATAAGGGAGGCTTCTACGAGAAGCTGCCAGGAGCTTCCCCCATATACAGAACCAATGCCAGCCTGCTTCAGGATGGACCTGCCACTGGCCAGAACCAAGCCAATCAAGAATGATAATGATGCTTCTGTGTTAACACATTTAAGAAAGAGAAAAAAGTTACTGCGCAGATGAAAATTGCCACCAGTTCACCAGAACATGTGAACAGTCTGCAGATACCAAGGTCAGTGGAGAAGGAAAGGCAGAAGGTGCTTGTTCCAAGCACCATAGCTGAGGTTTCCCTGCAGTCTGTGGGGAAGATCATGGTAGAGCAGCTGTGCCCCTGCAGCCATGGAGGACCACAGGAGTGCAGAGATTCACATGCAGCCCATGGAGAAGACCTATGCCAGAGTGGGTGAATGCCCAAAGGACACTGTGACCCCATGGAAGGCCCATGCTGAAGCAGGTTTTCCTGATAGGACTTGAGACCCTGTGGAAGACCCACACTGGACCAGCCTGTGCCTAAAGGACTGCATCCTGTGGAGAAGTGACCCATGTTGGAGCAGTTCATGAAGAACTGTTGCCTGTAAGATGGTCTCACACTGGAAAAGTTCATAGAGGATTGTCTCCCATAGGAGGAACTTCACATTAGATCAAGGGAAAGACTACTCTCTGAGCAGTTGCAGAAGACAACCTGTAATGAAGTGACCATAACCCCCATTCCCCATCTCCCTGCACTGCTGGGAGGAGATGGAACTTGGAAAGGAGGCAGGGATGGGAAAAGGTGTTTGGTGTTTTTAAGATGTATTTTCCTTCTCATTATCAATTCACTACAATAAGCCACACTTGCTTCTTCAGTAGTTAAATATACAGATAATTGTGATTGATTTTCTTCTTCCTTCTTCCCTTTTTCAGATGATTTAAATATTTGACCTCTTGATGCCATTGTTCAATGGGAAAAAAAAAGATTCTCAATTTTGCTTTTAATTATGTATTAGAAAATCCCTCTTCATCTAGTGACCAACCTGTAATACTTACCTGTGCTCTAATCTAATATTTTACCAAGAAATGAAGTCTGAGTTTGCACATAGTGTTGCTTTTCTCTGTCCACAGGACAACTTATTATAAAAGACCTAATTAGAGATGATTTTACACAGAAACATTTAGTCATGTGATGTTGTTTATCTTCTTATCCATGACTAATTTATTACAATGGGTTTTCTAGTGTTAAATTTTCCTTTCACGTTTAAAAAATACATATAACCTTAGTGTGTTCTACCTCTTTCCTAATCTTGCCACTGGGTGTAGTAGAATCACATGGTTTACACACAATTAGAGGGTGACTTACAGAGGATGAACATTAATCAGATTCACAAATTTAGACTCTCCTTTTTTAATATAGGTATAGAAGTAGATAAGCAATCCTCAGAATCAGTGGGTTTTTTTTCATTAGTCTGTACATTTAGAGGCAGCCATAAGCATAATTCTGCTGCTGCTACATCTCTGGTTATTACAGGTTTTGCAATTCAATTACCCAAAGAGCCTCAAGTACCATTGATTATTCATGGGAGTCTTGGGTTGGTCTGGCTGCAAAACTACTCATTAATCCCTTGAGTGGCCCTGGGCAGTCAGTATGCACTTAGCATAACAAATCTACTGCTGCTGTAGAATTTAACAGACTTTGGATAGTGAAGTGACTGAAGTGAGGGTGGGTGTCCAGCCAGGCCACAGTCACCAGTGGCTAGTACTCTTCAGCATAACTCAGGCTCCCTAGGGAAGTGGTCACAGGACCAAGCCTGTCAGAGATCAAGAAGCATTTGGGTGATACTTTCAGGCACAGAGTGTGACTCTTAGGCATGGTCTTGTGCAGGGCTAAGGGTGATCCTTATGGGTCCCTTCCAACTCTGCAAATTCTGTCATTCTGTAACGATACTGTTCAAAACCAGGTAGCTGTGGGACTTCTGAAAACAAAGCGCCCAAGAGGTTAAGTTAGCCAAAATCAGGTGGCTCATTAGGCAGCTACACAACTCTGTGACTTATTAAGAAAATGGAGGAAAAAT
Source organism: Pithys albifrons albifrons (assembly GCF_047495875.1). Taxonomy (NCBI): domain Eukaryota; kingdom Metazoa; phylum Chordata; class Aves; order Passeriformes; family Thamnophilidae; genus Pithys; species Pithys albifrons. The sequence goes on along the minus strand of NC_092497.1, from coordinate 74,090,073 downwards.
TCCCTCTCCCATGGTTCCCATTTCTAAGAGGCTATCAAGTTAATCTAACAACAGTTTGAAGGTATTTCCCTTTTTAATGTGTTTTTATGATGCACTCATATGCATACATGTGTCAGACCAGTGCAAAGTCTGTGATTTCAGTTAATTCATGTCCAAACCAATTAACCACAATAGTCAGTGTAAAGTCTGCACTTGTCATTTACTCCTTCTAAATACAATCACACTGCAGTTGGTTAACATGAAAATAAAAATTTCTGTCCCTTGCTCTTCTCTTCTGGTTCTGTTTTATTAGATATGCATTGCACAGAAAATTCTTTTATTCCTTCTCCATACATATTTCTACATATATTGTATTTTCCTGTGTGATAAGCTGAGGTTTTCCTTTTGCATTCTTTGTTTTGTAAATTACAAAGCCCTTGCAGACCAGTGCAGTCCAAGCTGTGTAGTCCACATAGTCTGGTTTTCTACAGGAAAATACTGAAGACATATTGGTAGGTCAATAAGCCAATACTAAAGTAGGTTGAATAGAAATGTCTAGAGAAACTTGCACAACTCTAACTTCACAGGGTTTGACTCAATGCGTCCTGTGTGTTACTTTGGAGTGGTTGCGTTTACTTGAATCCCTTCCCAGGTGAGTCATAAAAACAAAGCAAATAAAACTACTAATGGACTAAGATATTTTTCACTGGGCCTATCGTTTTGCAGGTATGCTTTTGTATGCACACATGCATTTGTGTCCATCTACAAACAGTATATTTCCTTATTGTATATGTATTTAAATATATAGTCGAAGAAAGAGTGAAATGAAGGAAGGAGAAGGATATGAAGCTGTGGTGCTAAAGAATTTTTCTGATCAATACCCTATTCTCATATGTCAATGTTTGAACTTTCTTTAGGTGGGATGCTGTCGTGGCTTAAGCCCAGCTGGAAATTAAGCACTACAGAGCTGCTCTCTCCACCACTCTCTCTCCACACTCCACTACAATGGGGAGGAGAATGAAAAGTAAAACTTCTAGGTTAACAACAGTTTAATAATGGAAAACAAAGTCGAATACAATAATAATAGTGAACAATAATACTAATGAAAATAAAAAGGGAAAGGAAAAGAACCCTTAACTAGTGATGCACAACAGAATTGTTCACCACCTGTTGCCTGATGCCAGATCTCATTCCTGAACCCAGATCATAAACCTGAACTCCCCCAGTTTATATACTAGGCAGTATATACACTAAATTGTGGAATATCTCTCTGGCCAGTTCAGGTCATCTGTCCCAGCTGTACTCCATCTCAATTTTATTTGACTTACCTCATGAATGGCAGAGCATGAGGCAATAAAAAAAGACTTCTTGACTTCGGATAAACATGACTTACCAGAAACCCACATTGGTATGTTATCAATATTATTCTTATTTTGAATCCAAAACACAACACTGCAACAGCTATTGATAAGAAGTTAACTGATTTACATTTAGAGATATAAGGGACTTTACTTCAGCATGCTTAACTTAGTGTGGGACCTTCTGAGTTCCTGTACTGCATAGGTATGATTTTAATAGCGTACACCACAGTTCTGATATAAGCCAACATACAGTGAAGATGTGTTAGAGATTTCTAGAAACTAAATGAGGATTTGACAGTATATCTCAAGAAAAATAATTTTCAAGGGTGAGACTAGTGTTATCAGGACCATCAGGACCTGACAAGTCAGATAATCAGACAAAATGGCTGAATCAGCAGTGTCTGCTCCCTCTGCTTTTAGTTAGTGCTTCAATTCTTTCATTTCCTGAATGTTTTATTTCAGTAGTTCAGTTTAGACTATAGGAACTGATTCAGAGAAACTTTAACCTGTCTGAGCACCAGGCTTACTGGATATTTCAATAGTCTAACACAGTTTTCACCTGTTGAATATTTAATATAACAATCTAGGAATCAATGTTTTGAAATATGGCTACAATTGTTTTTAGAAGTATTCACCATCTTCTGGCACACCTTTTGGGTTGTCTGTTAAAAAAATTGGGGGAGGGTTGGGGTTTTTTGAGGGAGTTTTTGGTTTGTTTTTTTTTTTTTTGAGGGGTGGGGAGGTGTTTTGGGGTTTCTTGTGGTTTTGTTTGTGGCGTTTGGTGGTTTTTGTGAAGTTTTTTTTTATTTTATTTTATTTTATTTAGAAGAGCTGAATTTCAGTAGCTTGTTGGACTTTTGTTCTCTTACAGGGAACTTAAATTTAAAAGTCTCAGACCATTGTGGTCACTGGTTTATGTATTATTTCTGGAATTGGATGTGGAAAATCCAGTAGTGTGTTGAAAATAATCTGTATGATTAAATAGTAAAATTGCCTTGTAGCCAATCTAGCTGAGTGTACACCACTGTACTATAAATGGGGGAACAGAATTGTGTCTTTCACCTTCTGTGATTACTGGGAAGTGTGGCTTTGCTGCTGAAAACGTCCTACTTTTTAGCTCTGTTCTTCAATCTTGGTGATCTTTTTGTCCCAGGGTAGCTTCAAAATTAGTTTAAGTGAGTTCTCTGGTCTCATTGTCAAGTCACTGCTATAGGCTAGACTGGAAATTAAGTATCATCATTTCATTCCTTTGTTTTACCTCCTTCCAAATGCAGAGAAAGGCAGCTCTTGCTTCCTGTTAAAACTTAACTGGAGTCATCACAGCACAGTGCAGCTAGTGCTTGTTTAATATTGTTTAGCTGATCTTGAATGCACAACGGAGGATTCTGTACAGTGCATATGGCATACAGTTATGTTTTTCAGCCTCTGTGTAGATTGGTGTCTTCTTTCAGAGTCAAGGTAGAGAAGTATTCCACATTTTTAATTTCATGGTTTGTATCCAACCCTTGAAGGAGATAAAACACTGACATCTTCCTGTCTTCATGGTTGGAAGTGGACATCTCACAAGGCAAAAAACCTTGTCACTCACTCCAACAAAATTGCATTGTCACTGAAAACAGTTGTGAGAAGAACAGTTAAAGCAAGGAAGCTTTGAATTTTCCAGTGTGTTACTGAGCATCAAAATGTGTTTGAGAGAACTTTCCTTTGGCTACATTTAAAAAAATAAAAAAAATTAATAGTGTTCAGGTCTAATTTTTGAAACATCATTCATAAAATTTAACAGAACAATTACAATCCCTTCTATGAAGTGTCATATTATACAGTGTTATCTAGTGTCTACAGTAAGGTCAGCAACCTTGTTTAAATGATGTCAGCTGTGATATCAGCCCTTACGTCTGGAAATAAAATACTGGTATTTCATACTTCCTTTTTTTAATAACCTATTTAATAATTAGAAAATGACAAAAGGAATCTTTTAAATAGCTGCAAATCCAGATAACCAACATATAGTTAAATAGCTATAGCAAACAAATAAAAGTTTCTTCACCCCTTCAGGGTGACTTCTGGGGCCAGAGATACTGAGTTGTGTTAAACTGACCTAAAACTGTGTTTCTGTAACTCAGAATGTCTCTCTCAAGTTTCCACTATCAGATTATTTCTAGGAGTAGGGATCAACATCTGCTGCATTGGGAATTGTGAGATACCAGGTATACCTCCTGAGATGCTGGGGCAAACCTTCTTTTCTCACATAAAAATTAAATTGCTACTGCATTAAATTCAGGAGTAATTTATGCATGAGAGGCTAGTGAATGGCAAATGGTAGGCCACATAAAATGCTGTGCCTTGACATTTTTGTATGTGAATGTAGAAACCGATATGATAGCTTGTTGTGTTATTCCAGTATAAATATCAGAGACAGCTAGAACTATTGCACAGATTTGATTGGTGTGCTGTGGAAGATAAGGTCATTCCTGACAGTGTGGGAACAGACAGACAGCAAACTGCTGAGAGCTAGAGGTGCAACAATGCACAGCTGTGATAATCCATGAAAGTTGTCATTGCCTGAAATTGTTGTGGTGTATACTAAGATTATGTATGAGGTTACGTGGGAAATATAGGTTGCATACAAAGCACAGCTCACCTGCTCACAACACCTATTCAAGAGGAAAAATTGTTTGCATCTTGTACCTGAACCAAAACCTAAGGACCACAGAGTAGTAGAACTGAGCTCAAGAGTGTCGCAGTCTTGGTCGCTTGGGAAGGGACCAGACCAGCGACGGGGGTTCGCAGACCGTCTGCTGAGCTATCGTTCGCAGGTTCCCAGGCCCCAGGTAAGGTTTGCCCACCTTGAGAGAGAAGCAAACACCTTGGAGGCCAGGGGTGGTCTGAGCTGATCCAACTTTATTAACAGAACAAGGGATTTATATAACCTTGGGTAGGGAATGTTCTGGAGAGGGGGCGGAGCTAGGGCGAAGCATGCAAATCCACTACATACTACTGGGTGAAGGAACTGAAGGGGTGTGAACTGGGGACAGGCAGGACTCGGACCGCCCCTTGGAGGGAGCTGGCCACTGGCAGCTGTCCCTGTTGTGACAGCTCCCGCCCACCTGGGGAAACTGCTAGAACAAGAGAGAGACAACATGAACTCAAGAAAAAAGGCGTAATAAAAGTGGAAGATCCTTGACAGGCAAAGTCCTTGGTATAGGGACACGGTCCGGGTCAGGAAGGGTCCTCCTGGACCTTCCACACGTCGAATTCGGTCTGGCGATCCCTTGCCCTCCTCCATTCCTGCATGTCCATGTACTCGCCATCTCCAACACAAGAGGATTTTTATCCTGACACCTGAAAGTCCATCTCTTTGAAAGGGACTGACCAGCGCAACACACTGCTACTACCATCCATGCCACTGTCTGGGGATGGGTGGCTAAACCCCTGGGGAGTCAGTGATATGGGGCCACCTGATGCATTTCTGAGGAGTCAGCTCATTTTGACACAGGATTCAGCTCATTTTGACACAGAATTGAGTGGAGTAGAGAAGATTAACTTTCTGAAAATGAAAAGGACAGATTGAAAAAGAGGAACTGCTTATCAAGTATTCGTATTTCAGATGGAACTTTACACTCCATAAAAAGATTTTAGATTGCTGTAAGCTCTCTGGAGCGTTCCTGACAAGGTATTATCAGGTCATGTTTGCATGACAGCTGCAGTCCATGTAGAAAACATGGGCTGCAGCATCGCATGACTTCTAAGATGGAATCAATCAAGTGAACAGCACAGATTCTGAAAACTAGTTTCACCTTCATAAGATCTGGTTATCTGTATGTCAGACATGTGATGTGTCAACACCATTCAGTGCCGCACTGAGAATTTTAATGAACCGATATTGTAATAGGTATGAAAGATGGCACTGAGATGATTTCATGAAAGTCCCCATGAAGTATGGACTGAAGGCTTCACCATGCACTTAGCTCACATAAAATGACCATTAAAAAGGCCTTTGTCTTGTTAATCTTTACAACTTTTTGTAAGACTTTCCATTATCTTTAAGACATATTAGAACTGCAAATGAGGGGCTTACGCCACCAGTTCAAATTTTTTATGACACCAATGTAACAAGACCATGCAAAACACAGAGATCAATATTCCCAGGACTCTTCTTACTGTCGCACAATTATTACCTCATAGTCATTGAGTGTATTCAGGAAACATGAGCAGACCTCAAGGTGAGGAGGTCTGTCTCTCCTGTCCCTGCTGTCAACAGTGAAATCATTTTCATAGAATCACAGAATCACAGAACAGCTAAGGTTCAGGGACTGTTGAGGTCAACTAGTCCATCCTTCTTGCTCAGGCAGGGTCTCCTAGAGCATGTCACTCAGGGTTGTGTCCAGACAGCTTTTGAATATCTCTATAGTGTCCCCAGCTGAGGAATAACTGAAAACAGACATACTATGCCACCTGTTTTCAGTCTAATTTCTCCTTTCAGCTTTTTTGAAGGCTGAGAAAAGTATCATAAAGCAAAATAGAGGATTGTTAACTCTTCAGTTAATTTAGTGTACTCTGCTAGCAAAACACCTATTTTCCAGATAAAATTTTGTAACATTATCTTGTTTTTGCAGGTTCCTATCTCAAAAGGGTTTGACAAATAGTCTCAGGCCATGCAATGAGCCCTGGAAATAACAACAGAAAACTCTGGATGTACAATTATAGGTTTTGAGAAGATTGTAGCGGGTGGGTTTTAAACTCTTAGACAAACAATTTTTTTGATGAAATAATCATTCTGATGATTCTGGTATTTCAATTGTCATTTCAAATGTGTAGATATTTTTGAGCTCATTTTTACTATGATTGCTACAATGTCTATCTGTTATAGCAGCCACTAAGACGAATATTGTATGATACATCTCTCTGGTTTAGGATACTAAACTTAATTTCAATGCCCATCCTATTGTATGACAGTTTATTCTGGTTTAAAGGTAAACTGGTGGGAGAAAGGAACTCAAGAAGGATTAGAAGACAGAGTTACAATTTACTTAAAAAGATTGCAATAAATACAATGATACAGAGAGCACTGGTTTTATCCCACAAAAACAGATGTATAACCCAGCACCCTGGGGCACAAACAGAATGGTGTTCATTAGCCCCTGCGCTGAGCACCACGTGGTTCCTCAGGGTCCAAAGTAAAAGGAAAACTAAGGTCAGGAGCCCTTGGAGTTCAGCGCGGAGTCAAAGATGAGTCCTGGTAGAGGTATGGTCAATGCTCACTTGACTGTTTTCTAAACACTTTTATTTCATACTTCTTAAAGACACTCTAATAATGCAAGCACACTATTGGCTAATAGCTAATGTCCACGCACCTCACAACACGACCCGATTGGCCCCTGCCCCCAGTACACGCGTCTAAATAAGAATTCAATTGGTGCTTCCTTCCAAGCCAGGTGTCTCTGTGTCGCTGTCCCTGCCTGTTTCACAGTCTTCTACATCTTGCTACCCGTTTGCTTTTGCTGTTTACCACAAGTTTGTCTCCCTTTGAAACTAGCTTAAGGACACAGTGGCCTTGCTATTTTCTGCGTAGGCTGGGTTGTGCATACAGGCCTCTAGCATCATGCCGTGGCCAGTGCTGTTCAAATATTCCTCTACAGAAAACCTGTTGGGGAGGATGATGGTCACAGTCTGTTTGAGAGCGGCAGTCACAGTCCTGTTTAGGTTCTGGTCCACCTCTGGATCCGAAGAGTGGTACCGAAAGTCCCCAAACCCCAACATTATATACCCTCAGGTTCAGATGGGAATGCCCAGTGCCTCCCTCAGGACGGAGAGTTCCAGAATGGATGATTTACCTCTGTGAGCCACGGGATATTTTTGGAATCTTTGGTAGTCCATTAGCAGACATGACCCCTCAGGCTGGGTGTGAAGGTGCTAGTGCCTCTTCATAGGGGAGTTATCACAGCTGAGTGACCAGTGTGAAGACAGAACCATTCCTGTGCCTCTCAGGATTTTCTAACACCCAGCTTGTAGCCTGAGGTGTCAGCTGTGCCCTAGACAGCTGCTGCAAGTGATCCATTACTAATAGTTCATGAGAAATGATATAGGGGGTGTAGAATACACAGTTTTGGTTATATCCACACAGTGATAAACTGGTTCCGGCCACTGTAACTAAAGCACAGATATTCTTCCATTAAAAAGAAACATCAGTCTGCTGTGGTTATGATGGACTACCAAACTACATTTCAGTCTCCCATATGAGTGCAAACGTTTGTTAGCTCCTTCACCTGCATATGCTTTTTGTTGAAAAATAAGGACTTAGAAAAAGGGGGGAATGTAATTTAAAACATTTGAGAGGTACAAACATATGAGGAGGAACACATATTTTAAAATATGCTTACATACTCTTTAATACTGATTTGCTGAATACTGGTTTTCATTTTGAAGTCAATTTTTCCTCACTCACATATAAGCTTTAATTAACATTTTAAAAAAGTTTTCTCTGTTTTTTTTTTAATTATTATTATTGCTGCAGCTATTACATTGTTCAGAAACACCGTAAAAAGAGTCGCTGTTCAAAGGTACAAATCCTCTTTAAAGACATGTTCCTTTATGTTCTGCAACATGCTAGGCATTGCTTTTTATCAGTATAGCCATCTTATTATTTTTTATGATTAAAGAATACTGTCAGTTGAATATTGTTTAGACAATCCTGTTACCTTGTGAAAGTGTGTTTGAAATGTGAATCAGACACCACACCTCTTGTATGAGACAGAAAAATAAAGCAATTTTGAGGCAAGACATTATATCAACGTGTACATAACTATCTTTTCAGTATTACAGTCAACGGTGACTCAAATATCCTTTTTGCCTTGCTCACATGTATCACTTGCTGCTGAAAAGGTTGTCTTTGATTGAAAGTTTAAATAGCTATATGTGATTTTGAGTCCAAGAAGGCTTTCTCTTTGAAATAATATTTTTTACATTCTTCATTCCTTATTCCCTAAATCTTTTTTGCAATAAAAACGAAAATAGATGTTGCATTTTAAGGTGAACTTAAAATGACCTTGATAGATGAAGATAGTTTAAACAATTCCTCTTCAATTATGTTTTCCTGGGTGTTAGGCTAACAGTCATTGGGATCACATCGTACAGTGGCTAAGAGAATAGATGCAAATTAAACCCCCACAAACCCCACACAAAATGGCAAAACAACTCTCTTAAGCCCCACTCCTCAAGACCCTCCAAAACAAAACAAAACAAAAAAACACAATGCACCCTAACCAATCAACCAAAACAAACAGAGAAACAAAAAAGCAACCAGAAAAAAAACCAAACCAAAAAAAAGATCTAAGCACACAAAGAAGAAACAGGAGTAGCCCGTGGGAGGACAGGAACATCTTTTTGCATCTTGGAATTACATCTCAAGTTAATGCTAGCTAATGGCATTATAATTAAGACTGAGTTATGAAATTGCTGGGTTAATTGCAGGTAGTCTGGTTGCCAGTTGTGTTTGATGCAGCTATATCTTACATTTAAAATTTATATTTGTCATGGTGCTCCGGACAGAAAAAAAATGCAATCAATATTTCTTTCTTTTGCCTTGAATCTTACAACTCCTGATGTAGGACTCACAGAGGATTTTTATCCATCAAAAAGTGCTTTCAATGAAAATTGAATCTCTAAGGAAGGATTGCATAAAATATGTCATAATTTTTTTCTTAAAGTGCCAAATACTTATTTTTTGTCTCAATAACAGGCATCAATAGGAATTTTAAAGATTACTTCCATTTTTATTAGGATTTTTTGGTTTTGTTTTTGTTTTTTACTTTCCTTTAAAGCCTCTTATGTCTGTAAAAATATAAAATTAACCTCTGTGCCCAAATTATCCCTGAAGAATGTACTCTTTAAGCAGGAAAAAAAGCACAGTGCCTGCATGATTAAAAAATCACCAACCAGCCAACCGAAAAAAAAGCAACACTGTGAAAACTTAATTGCTAACATTCTCAGTGACGTATGGGAATAGAACTGGTTTCAGGAATTCTTTGCTTCCCTTCTCAGACTTACTGTTTTCTGACACCTTTGCTCACTTTTATCTCTGTTTTTTTAACCTTGTGTCCAATTGGGCAACTTTGTCTCTCATTATTGGAACAGAGTATTTTCATTTGCTTATTTCTAAGAAATACAAAAACTATAGACGGTATAGGCCATTATAATGTAACAATACTGAGTTTCATGAATTACAGAATTATAGAATGATTTGGTTATAAGAGACCTTAGTCTAACCCCACTGCTGTGGTCAGGGACATCTTTCACCAGGTCAGGTTGCTGAAAGCCCTGTCCAACTTAACTATGAATGACAACCTGACTATTAACTACAATCCACTTTCAGTGGTAGGGTTTCCACAATTTCTCTTAGCAAACTGTTTCAGTATCTAACCATTCTCTTCCTTGTGACCTGTCTAAATTTATCAATACCCTTTCTGATATCAGAAAAGGACCTCGTAAAAAGTCTGGTTTTGTCTTTCTTATAAGCCCGCTTCATATAGTGAAAAAATTCAATATGGTCTTCACAAACCATGGACCCACTCCTCAAGCCTGTCAAGGTCCCTCTGGATGGTCCCTTCCCTCAGGTGAATCAACTGCATCACTCAGCTTGGTGCCTTCTGTAAACCTGATGAGGGTACAGTCAATCCCATTTGCCATGTCATTTATGAAAATCTCAAATAGTATTGGATCCTTGAGCAACACTACTTGTTTTTAGATTCCAGCTGGGCTTTGAGCAACAGATTGTAACTCTTTGGACATGGCCATCCAGCCAGTTTTTATCCAAAAGTCAATCCATTAAATGCATATTTCTGCAGTTTAGAAGTAAGAATGTTGTGGGGACCACAAATAAATTTAGAACATGAATAAACTGGGCACTCCACATTTAGTAGATCAAGGAGTTATTAAAGTTATTCCCATTACAAACTTCTTTTTGCTTATTTGATTTAGCAGTATTGAATAAGTTACAATGACACCCCTACTCTTGTAATGGTAGAGAGTTAACATCTACAGGTAATAATTCAATATGTTATTTGGTGAAGTAAATGAAGATAAACTCCCCATTTTTTACTTTCTTAGGACACAAAAATGGAATCTTACATGTGCGCTCCATTCAGACTTAAATGATAAACTATCTTTTTGTGGTTGAAAAGTTTGATTGTGTGTTGTTGATTATTCAAATTTTTTAAAAGGGAAGTAATACATACAAGTATGCCAACATCACTTGGAAAACTTGGATTTGAATTCTTAGTCCAGTGTGTTGGGTGCAGCCTGCTTTTGCTGCTTGAATCATGTCATATTTCAGTATCTGCAGTGGTCTGAAACTACATACGACTTTTTACTTTTCCAGCTCACTGTCCATTTCATTGACCAGTACTAGAGGACACTGTCTTCTTGCCATGTCCATGTCTTAGTAACAGAAGACTTCTTCCCTAACACCAGTAGTACAGTACAGGGGACAAAATTTCCCTGGAGTACAGGGAACAAAACTTTCATGTTATATTTGCTGGCTTTTTTCTTTTTTTTTTTTTAACACAGAATTTAATTTGTTTAACCTGTCCCTATTCTTAATAACTTTGATGCCATTAGAAACCCCAACAAAGCAGGACTCTGAGCCAAGTTAGTGTGGAATAAGATAAAAAGTGAAAGTCCTTTAATATCAAGCTGAGGGACCACAGGAATACTTATCAACATGTGGGCAAGGTCTAATTTCCATGGCTTTTATAATATGATCCATCCAATCATTACTTTACACATCTCCAGTTCAACCTTTTTCCCAGCCCTGTTCCACCCCCTTAGGATTTGAGTCTGGGGTCAGTGGGACCCTGTCTTCATCATCCTCTTCTTCCTCAGCACACACAGAACTTAGAGGTTTTTCAGTTTTCTTAGACCCAAGGTTGTTGACTCATGTTTGTGTTTCATTCTGCAGGCCTTTCTGATAGTTTTCAGTTTCTGCCTTGGAAACAAGACTAAATAACTTCCTTTATTTTCTGGAATATAAAATGTAAATTCTGGTGAGATTAGTTAAGTACACTACAGTTTATCAAAGTAAAATAATGTGTAAGAAGGCCACTTCTATTGCATTGGTATATAAGGATTTGGATTTCCCAGAAATAAGGAACAGATGCACAGAAAGTTGATGGAGAGAGACAGAAGGCATTGAAAAAGTTCCTGGAAAGGAAATCAGTGTAGTTAGGAAATGCTGGAATCAACAGACCCTTGTGATTTTATCTGAAACAATTTGACAGGCTTGGAGGAAAAAAAGTGTTCACAACTTACTAAGCTGAGGTGAATTGTTTTCTTTGCTAGAATTAAAAAAAAAAAACCAAAAACAAAAAACAAACTGTAAAGAAGACGGGTGAATGAATGGGAAATGTGTGAAGCTATTAAGAGTTAGTATGCAGACTGGGAGGCAGAATATGCATATCTTAAAAACCTGAAAAATTCTCCCCTCGGAATAGACAAGCATAACTCCACAATATGTTTTGGACCCAGTTTTCTTTATGCAATAGCATTGAGATTATAGGCAGAGTTGTTATGAAATTGTATTTGCAACTTCTGGATGGATAAAGGGAATGAATTCCTTGTCCATCCTCTGCAAAGACAAATGAAATTTTTCTCCTTGATCTAATGTAAATTCTCTGTCAAATATTATTATTTCACTGACTCTTTACTGTTTACCTCATTAGAAGGAAAACTTAAGGGTGCCAGGCTGTTTCTAACAGAAGAAACCTTCTGGATTTGAAGGAATAGTGTAAAGAACAAATGCACTTTAGGTGATCCAAAGTAAGTATATCTGTGTTTCTCTAGTGAGGAAAGAGAACAGTTAAATAATCCCTTTGAGCCTTTCACTCAAGAGAATGGTTTGTCTTTGGACAAAATTTGCCAAGAAGGCTGTTCCTAAGTCAAAGTAGCTAAGCCAAGTTCTTCATTAAGAGCACAGACTACAATGTGGTGCCTGACTGCGGGGGAACTGCAAAGAAGAAATTGCAGGCCATGAAACTTTCACTCCCTCCTTTCACTGGTAGCAGGGATGTGTGACAGGGAGCCGTTAAAGAAATATTTTGCTCTCTGATGCTGTGTGTCTCTCCTGTCCTACGAAGAAAAAAACAGAAACTTCAAGTTGCTCCCCAGCAGGTTGCTCCCCAGCATAATCACCTTTTACGAGTTTACAGAGAAGTACACACAGAGTCCTTCTCATAATCTACAGCAGGCATTGCAGCCTCTGCTGCCAATGTCAAAAGGAGAGAAGCTTTAATTTACAGCTGAGTACAAAGAGGTCAAATATCTCTCACATCTATATTTTCTTTCACAATCCTTTTCTCCTGTTTTGGACAGAGCTGTGATGACTGGACTATTTTGTTGACTTCAAATTCTGAATTATTTATGATGCTCTATACAGGCAACTTAAGTTCTTACAACCAGAACTGTCAGAGTTGGGTTTTTCAGCTCACCTAAATAAGACTTATCCTTGATGTAATCTGATCTCAAATTCATTGTGTTTATAGCTATACAGCACCTGAGATGTTTGATACAAGAAAGGATATGAGCCACTTTAGATATCAATTATTGCCTCCTATGTTTTTGACTAGCAAAGTATTAACAATAATAAACTACTTCCTTATGAAGAAAAACATTAGGTTTGGTTGCATTCAAAGATAATAGAAATTTTGTCTGCATGCTTGATTTGCTTTCCATACTTCTAAAACTTTTATATTTTTCCTGTCCATCATTTTCAGAAGAGCTCTGTGACTTTATATATTCACTGGTGGTTTTGCTAACTATGTCCATATATTCCTTTACACCTTACAAGACTGTAAATGTAATCCAATGCCAGGCTGTCAGAGGAAACTGTGAATGTGGGATAATGCAAATCAGAGGTGTGGTAGGAGAGATGAGTGTGTGCAGCAGAAAACTGTACTTGATTATCCAGATTTAAATAGTGTTGAAAGAATTTGCCAGGTGAAAATAAAAATTGTCAGTTCAGTTTAATTTCATGGTGAATCAAATAAGGAAACTGCTACTCTGTTAGTTTGACATCTACAGCAAGTGACAATTAGAGATGATGAGAGAATTTGTGTTTATTCCAAAAGTCTTGATTTATGTTTTTGATTTTTTTCTGATGGGCATGTAACTTTTACTTACCTTTGCTGTGCAGAAATGCAAGTTATTATTTGATTTACAATTTGTGGATTTCAGGAATTCATTATTTTATTAAGTTCTTTTTGATTGAGTACTGAACTTAGATTTAGAGATAAGTTGGCAATTTCTGAAGTCTGTATTTCATTGAAATAACTTCTTTGGCTGAGAATTATCAACTACAGCATTAGCACCCTACAGAGAATAAAAGTCGTAACACCTCAAATAAGAAAATATTACAGTTTAATGTGGTAAAGATGAATGGAATGGGGAAGAAGCTTCTTCTGCTATGGTCAGTCACTCAGTTCAGTCCTGATTTTCTTCATTACCCTTAAAAGACAAGCTTAAATAACAAATCAAAACACAAACACACTCTTTAAATGCAATCTCAAAGTCCAAATTCTAATTAAGCAAACTTCACAGTTAAATTAAGGTTCAAAGAGCATGAAAAATCAAGCAGAACTGAGGCATGAAATGATTGTATAGAAGGCTGTATTTGCTTCCCAGCCTAAGCAGTGACATTTGTGTCCAGGAGGGCATAGATTCAGCAGCAACTCAGAAATAGCACGAGAAAATGATTTCCCACCTTATTTGCTACTTCAGATAGAAATGCATTGTTATCTGGCAACTGCAAGGAAGTCATCAAACAAACATGAAAAAATGGAGAAAAAAACATTATGGCACATTCTAAAGGAAGAACGCATCTGAGATCCTGCAGTAACCTGCCTTACATTGTAAGTAATATGCTGTGAAGAAGAAACGTGTATTCTTGCTGCAGTTCTCCATTTGTTAAAAAAATCCCCCAAACATTTCTTTTATTTCATCCTTTGCCTTGTCTATAGCACTTTTAAGATCTTGAGGGCAGGAATAAAGCACCTCTACCTACCACTAGTTGTGAGTCAGTGTGAGTTTCAGTAGCCTGGGAGCTTTGCTTTGGCTTTGTGTTCTGGTAGTCTCAAACTGCCAGTTTTCATACGTACTTCATTGTGGGTTTAGCTAGGTAGGCCTAATTTAGGCTTTAGATTTCAGATTAGGCCTAGGACTGTCGACTGACTTGAGCTGGGCTGAGCTAGCTGACAGCTGACTTCTCCCAGCCAATAGTATTTCATATCATATTCCGACATCATCTCAAAGTGCAAGAGCCAGTGTAGGAGTGGCTTGGTCAGTTCCTGCATAGCTGTTTTCTCAGAAGGATGCACTGTTCTGTCCCAGGAGGGACGAGAAGACCAGGGCCAGAGCACCAGCTTGCCACCATATTAACTTAGGGAAGTAAAATACTTGTTCTTAGTTTTCTGCTTAAGTCTGTCTCTCTGGGGATTGAGTTCTCTGGAGTAATTTGTAGTTAGCATGGTGGGATTTGTGTTTGTTGGTGTGTGGGGAGTTATTTCTTGTTATTTCTAACTTGTGTAAGTGTGTATTGTATTGTAGTTTTCTTTTAAATTTCTCTTTTCTGTATAAAAATATATAGTTAGTTTAAGTGTAAGCTGGTTTGAGTTTCTAGTTTTTTTTTCCTTTCTCCCTTTTCTCAGCAGGGGGTAGAGGGGGGCTCTAACATTCTGTGTTGGGCAGTTGGCATTTTGCCATCTCAACCCAAGACAAGCTTGTTACTCAAATACTCATATGTCCTTGCAGTGCTCTGAGATTCTTTCATTGTTCATTTGTTTTTGAAACAAAGGAGACATACATGAGCCATGTCATATCTCATATCATCTTCTACCACCTTCACTCTCACTCTCAGATGCAAACTCCTTAACAGGAACCTTCATGACAGCTCTTAAACTGGCAGTTACCTGTCATGTCCTGCAAACCTGATGTCTGGAAGGTGTCAAAACCTGAATTAGTTAATAGCTTAAACATTCTAAGATCATCAAAAGTCTTCTGCCTACTGTAGCAGACTGAAAAGAAACAGCTGCTCACCCAGCACAGCCCACACCCACCCCTCCCTGAACATGCATATATCAAAAGGACCTGCAGATCTGACAAGTGGGTGCCATTGTTCAACTATTCCAGGGGCAGAAGGGTGTGCATACCTGAAACCACAAACTGGATTTTCAGATAAGGGAAGAGGCAGATAACAGACAAATCCTGTGAGGTCATAGAATCATAGAATCATAGAATCATAGAATCGATTGGGTTGGAAAAGACCTCCAAGATCATCGAGTCCAACCCTTGGTCCAACTCTAGTTCATTTACTAGATCATGGCACCCAGCGCCACGTCCAATCTGCATTTAAAGATCTCTAGGGATGGTGAATCCTTCTTATCATGCCAGTGTCCTCCCTACTTTGATGACTCTGCTGTAAACATCCCCTCAGGAACCTTGAAGGTGTTTCAGTTCTGGCCTGGGCTACTCATCTCTGATGTTGGACCATGATGGACCATGATTGATGCTGAGTCTTAGGAGGTGTCAGAGACTCCTAACATGTTCCATGGGCATATCTGGTGACACTATCCATTGTAAAATTCCCCACCACAAGGGAGGTGTAAGCCATTCCCACATGAGCTTGAAGTGTATAATACCTCATGAGATCTTTGAGTTTTGCCGGGGTGAGGTGGCTTCCCCCAGCTCCAACAGATCAAGGCAATCGCTTCAATCAACAGACATGGAGGAAAAGTTTCATGACTGAATATGGTGAGTAGCGACTAAATATATTTTCCTGCCTTATTCTTTTCTTTCTTTCTTTTTTTCTTTTTTTCTTTCTTTTCTTTCTTTCTTTCTTTCTTTCTTTCTTTCTTTCTTTCTTTCTTTCTTTCTTTCTTTCTTTCTTTCTTTCTTTCTTTCTTTCTTTCTTTCTTTCTTTCTTTCTTTCTTTCTTTCTTTCTTTTCTTTCTTTCTTTCTTTCTTTCTTCTCTCTCTCTCTTTCTTTCTTTCTTTCTTTCTTCTCTCTCTCTCTTTCTTTCTTTCTTTCTTTCTCTCTCTCTCTCTTTCTTTCTCTCTTTCTTTCTTTCTTTCTTTCTTTCTTTCTTTCTTTCTTTCTTTCTTTCTTTCTTTCTTTCTTTCTTTCTTTCTTTCTTTCTTTCTTTCTTTCTTTCTTTCTTTTCTTTCTTTCTTTCTTTTCTTTCTTCCTTTCTTTCTTCCTTTCTTCCGCACCTTCCTTCCTTCCGCACCTTCTTTCCTTTCTTTCCTTTCTTTCCTTTCTTTCTTTTTTCCTTAGGTATTATTTTTATGCCTTATTATTGCTTCATTACTATAGATGATAACACTCAAAATGGCAACATACCCATTTACCTTTTGTACAAAATTCTTCTGAAAAAAAATCCTACTTATATCTGTTTACAAACACCAATTATTCAGTGTCATTTCACTCCAGTATACCCTAGGGGATTTCTTAACAAGAACCTGGATTACCCTTCCCTTCTGGGATGGGTAATAACAGATGTGAATTGTCAAGGATAAGCATCCCTGAATGATGTATTGGGTTTTTTCCTTCAGGATTTCCTTGAAAAATGTCTTGAAAGTGGAACTGGAATTTGAAGATATAACCCTGAAAAAAAAATTATTTATTTAACTGCTCTACAATATTTCATACAATTGTCTGAAGGGGGCCTACGGGGAAGCTGGAGAGTGACTCTCAACCAGTAGTGATGTGGTTGGTTCACCTTGACGGAACACCAGGTGCCCACCCAGCCTCTCTATCACTCCCCTTCCCAGCCAGACAGGGGAGAGAGTAAAGTGGGAGGGAAAAAGAAATAATAGAAACTGTGGGTTATGATTAGGCAGTTTATGCAAAAAGGAAAAAAATAACCGACAGCACCATGCACACGCACAAAGCAGAAGCAGGCAGTTAATCTCTACTTCCCATAAGCATTTCTCTTAAAATGATGGTTCCTGCCACATTGTAGGGAAGAACTGAAATTGGAAAGCACCTCTCTGGAGTCCTATCCAACAAGTGGCAGAAGCTATTGAAGGAGAAGATGAATCAAGTCAATTTGCAGAACTCAAAGCTGTTCAATTGGCCCTGGACATTGCTGAATGACAGAAGTGGCCAAGGCTTTACCTCTACACTGACTTGTGGATGGTAGCCAGTGCTCTGTGGGTATGGGTGGACCAATGGAAAAAAACTAACTGGAGGTGTAGAGGAAAACCCATCTAGGCTGCTGACATGTGGCACGACATTGCAGTCCAGGTAGAGGAACTGACTGTGAGAGTCTGCCATGTAGATGCCTATGTACCCGAAATATCAACTTAATGTGGAACATCATAACAACAAACAGCCAGACCAAGCTGCACAAGTCAAGGTGCTACAGTTAGATCTGGACTGACAGCATAAGGGAGAGCTGTTCCTAGTTTGATGTGCCCATGATGCCTCAGGTCGTCAGGGTAGAGATGCCACATATCCATGGGCATGAGACTGAGGGGGGATCTAACCATGGACACTATTTCTCAGATTATATATGGTTGTGAGATGTGCTACGATTGCATAAGCAAAGAGAGTGAAGCCCCTGTGGTATGGTGGATGTAGGGATGAGTATAGATACAGGGAGTCTTGGCAGGTTGATTTTGTCACTCTGCCACAGACCAGCCAAGGTAAGCACTGTGTGTTCAGCATACTGGAAGCAACCACTGGATGGCTGGAGACATATCTGGTGCCTCATACCACTGCGCAAAATACCATCCTGGCCACTTTATCACCCCTTCCAGACAGACAGGGGAGAGAGCAAGGTGGGAGGAAAAAGAAATAACAGAAATCATGCGTTACAATAAGGGAGTTTATATTTATGCAAAAAGGAAAAATAACTAAAGCAGCATGCACATGCACAAAGCAAAAGATAGTAGTTAATCTCTACTTCCCATAAACAGTGGAGATTGGCCACTTCTCTGAAAAGCAGAGCTCCGGCACTCACAGCAGTTGTCAGCAGGCAGCCATTACGAGGAGGTCAATGCCTCCCTTCCAGCTCCTTGCCTCAGCTTTATATCTGGGTTCATGTCATATGGTATGGAATATCCCCATGGTCAGTGTGGGTCAGTTGGCCTACCTGTGTCCTCTCCCAGGATCTTGCCCCCAGCTGAAGAAGGAATGTTACAATGCTGCACTCAGCAGTAGCCAAAACACAGGCTTATTATCCACACTCCTCTAGCTACCAATGCAGAGCACAGCACTGTAAGGTTTACTATGGGAAAATAAAATCTGACTCAACCAGACCCACTACAAGGGATAGAACAAGCAGGAATGGGTACAAACTGAAAGCAGGGAAATTTAGGTTAGATATTAGAAAGCAATTCTTTACTGTGAGGGTTGCTCAGGGAGGATGTGGATGCCTCAAGCATGACAGTGTTCAAAGTCAGGCTGGATAAGGCCATCAACAACCTGGTCTAGTGGGAGATGTCTCTGCCCACTTCAGATGTGGTTAGGACTCAACCTTTAAGGTTTCTTCCAACCCCTTAACTTTCTATGATTCTATAAAGCATTCTAGAAGGTCCAACAAAGGAAACACAGATTGGTTTCTCTTTCACATCCATTGAGGTACTATTTGCATCCTATATGCCTGATGTTACCAATTTTTCACAGCTCTTCAGTGGGGGATACCCTAGAGTTTTAGTAAAGCAACTTATGTACTTTTTCCTTTATTTCTTGGTTGGTTTTTTTGGTGTTTTTTTTTTTTTAATTTCTCAACAGTTTTTTAGAAATTTTAGGGTTAGAAAACAGATGGGACAAGATTCAAAGAAAATTTGAGAAAAAATTGTTATATCATCAAAAAAGACTTGCTTTGGTGGGTTTTGTTTGTGTGTAGTGTTTTAATTTGCACTGCATATGGTTTGCCAGGAAAAAACACAGGCAAATAAAAACCTTTAGGAAAAGTATGCAGCATATCTTCAGAGTAAGACAGTAAACCCATCAGTTTTGTTTCAGAGGAGTTCGTATGACCATGAACTCTTCTTGAGATGTTTGGAAGCTGGGGACTTGTTTGCAAAAATGTGGCTTTTTCGTTGAAACTACTCTCATTCATAAGATCTTTAGAAATTAAACTAAACTAAAATACCACAGTAAAAATTCAGCTAATACACTGCTATTTTTCTTTTTTAATAAACATATTTTTGGAATTTTTCAGATTGGAAAATACATGATTTTAACAATAACCTCCCTTCTCCCAGTTTGGCATAACTAGTCTTGGAAATAAGACATGGTTCTTTGGAATATTTCTGAAGAAATAAAAGTTTTTGAAAATATTGTTAGCTTTTTACATCAAAATCAAGTAGGCAATTCTAATCTTTACCCAGTAAAGAAGTTTATAATGTTGTGTGTTTGTTTGTTTATAGTAAGTTTTTAAAATCACATGCAAACTTCTGAAATCTGAAATTCTGAAATTTTGTGGTTTCTGACCAATGCCAGGGTTCAAAACAGAAATAATAAATTCCAAGCAAGTTTGGGGTTTTTTCTTTGTAATTAAGATCCAACTAAAACCAGAGCACACTGAATTTCAAAATTAATTCAAAATAAATTTTAGCATTGTTCAGTTTGAACCAAAAATGCCATTTTGAAGCTAATGTCCTAGTTGCTAGCACACAATCTAAATTTCTTTTTGGGGAAAGCTAAACAAATAGCTCAACTTCATATGCTCACCAAATATTCTTCAGCCGCTAATGTATATGCAAACTGCAAGGTATCACATCTTCCTGAGACAGCCTCAAGTGTGTGTTTCATAGGGACATTCAGTCCAGAGCAACAAACTAAATTTTATCCAAAATAAATTTTTCAATGACTTGTAGTGGGCATAGTGTTCTCAACATCAACAGCTTTGATGTAACAATTTCTCCTAGTGGTCTAAATTACTTAATAATTTAGGCATAGCTGAATGTATTAACTGACATATATTTTGGACACTCTATTAAAATGCTAAAAATCCTAATGCAATAACCAGAGGTAGGCTTGATTTCCATGTCCATCTCTGGATTTCAGATCCAAGACAATAAGGAGATGCAATGAAATTTTTGCTCTAACAACTTTTAAAATTTAGTTTTAATATGATATTCTTAACCAACAAAAACCTGTCTTCAAAACTGCATCACATATTCTTTAAGGCAGTTGTAATTAAATTCCACTGTTCTATGCAGAAAGTTCAGCAGATTTTCTTTTTTGTATAAGGAAATTCTTGCCGAGCAGTTAAGTATGAATACTAGACTTGATATCTGTCTAGGATTAGGTAGAGTGAAAATAATATGCCTAGCTTGATGGTATATTGTATGTTGTGTTTGGATAAAACAAGAAATTGTTGGATGTGACACTGCTTTATACTCAGTTAGTTCAACAGTTTGAAGCTAGGAGTTTTAACAGAAAAAAAAAAAAGAAAAAAAGAAAAAATAATGATTCATTGAGACTGACATGTCCTGTTGAAAGCATGTGTTTGCCAAGTTGCTGAAGAACTGTCTGGGTTTCTATCAGACTGCCTGGGCTGGTATGGTGTGGAAGACTGCAGTCCTGAAACTGAAACTCTGGCATTCTAGTAGCAACTAATACAAATGAATGACAGAATTTCTGGGCTAGGTACCTCTAATAATCTTCTCATATCTTAGCATACCAAATGCCTCATGTTCAAGAAATTTAGAGAGACTTACAAACACTCATTCTAAGGCACTTATATTCAAAATGCAATTGCTTCAGTTAAAAAAAAAAAAAAGCATATCAAGCTCTCTTTGCCACTTTAAAAATAAAGTATAATATTGATAAACTACTTGATAGAAGAATACACTAGTGAAAACAGTTTTTCCGAAGTACAGAATCTCCATTTTTTATGTCTTTTATTTTACTGTGAAGGCTAATTGATGTTCAGTTATATAGTTGGATCATATAAACAGGATGAATACTTAGAGATGGGCTATTTTTTCTGAATGCTAATAAAGAACATGCTGACATTGTTCATTAAAACAAGCAACCTCTCTTCCATCCCCAAATCCATCCCCATTATTACAGCTCACTTCCATTAAATGTGCTGTTTAATTGTGCATAAATGTGCCTTATTGTACACTTGCCCCTATCCTTAGCATTAAAGGAGGCTTGGTTCAATGCTCTGAGACAGAAAATTTTCTGTACATGACACCATGTTCTTGAGAGGTGTGTTCAAAATGTTAATTTAATAAAAATATAGACTAGAAAGGTGTGGAACTTAATCTAGTCTGATTGATAAAATACTGCAGATATTCCTTGATTTCTAGGGCATCATTATTTAGATATATATTTTTGGTGAAGGTAAGGAGAAGGGGGTTTATGCCATTTTTTATACTTAAATATAAATATGTGCTTTAATAATTTTGTTATAGTGAGTGCTTGCATGTTCGTGTCAGAACACAATTGTCACTACTCAGTATTTAGGCACAATTGGAAATATTGCAATGTATCACAGCATACATAAATCTTCCAAAATATTAATTATTAATTTAAAAACTATCTCAGCTGTAACACTACTGTGGTTCATTACCTGCATATACACTCTCCTTAGAATTCTAATGGCTGCATGCAGATATTTCAAACTTCATAAACACAGGAGCACTGACTCTTAAGCAGTGATTAATTTTTTCAAGACCACGTGATATCCCATAATTCTTTAACAGTGCCAAAGTGATGTATAACATTAGCACATTCATTGCCTGTTTCAGCAAAATGCCCATGGGAAGTATCAGAGCTGTATCTCCTTGGTGTGCTCTTCAGGGATTTATATCACCTTGAAAAACAAGCTATGGACAAGAGACTTGCACGTGACAATGCTTTGTTAGAAAGAGAGCAGTTATTTTCTCTTAAAGGTATAGCAGTTCTTCTTGTAATACACACAAGGAACAACATTACTGCTCTCCGAACAAGTTGTGATAATTTATTGGTTCATCTCAAAAATTAATTTCATGCAGATCTATCTAGACAACCAGAGAGAGCAAACACGTGAAAGAATAGGTTATTGCTAGAGAAGCACGGGAAACTTTCAGGCAATTGTGTCCTTCCTCTCTGCCACCTTCTTTAAAGTGTTATTCCTGATAGGGATAAATTTGATGAATATTCAATTAATAGTTTGATTTATTAATATCTAATTTAAACCAGATCCTTGGATTTAGCTGTCCGAGGGTACTACCTGCACATGGAAGCATAGTAAGTACCTACAGAAGACACTAGTTGTCTTAGGAGCAGACCCTCAGCCACCAGGAGAGACTTGGGAAATCAATTTTCTCAATGCTTCTATTTGCCTTTCTGAAGTGTGTTCTGTTGTTTCTTTTTCTAAGTACTATCACACAGGTATATATCTAGTAGTTATCTGGCTTGTGTTTCTATATTGTATATCACACATCTTCCCGATAAAAATCTGTTTCTGAAGATCCTCTGAAGTAAATGGTGAGACCTCCCCGTACTTGAGTTAGTCAATAAATTCTCTTCAGAGGAAAAATGCTTTTTTTATTTCAGTGATTTTGAGGTAATGGAAATCATTGAATTCCTAGATGGCAGCAGTCTTTAAGCCTAATTCTTATTCAGGTGATGCATTTAGTGAAGGATGAAGTTTATTAGTTCAAATGAATCTTCTTTCCCTTCTTTTAAGAAAACACAAAAGGCATCTTCAATACTTTTTATATTTTCTTATTCATGACAACTGATCAGATGATAGGTAACTTACGAAATATGTGTCCTGCCTGTGATCATAGCAAAAGCATGCTATTTTTTAGAGAAATTATTTGTTTTCTGGGCTAAATTTGTTGTATTGATACTTATTTTGTAAAAACATACTTTATTTTCCAAATAGGTTTTTTAATTCATATGTTCTTGTTATTGTGAGTTTTTTGCTTTTTACCCTTTCTAGGCTGATTAGATTAAAAGAAAAAGACATACTATGCAAAATTCACATAAACTAAAAAAAAGGGAACAAATTAAAGGTATTTCAAAGTAATTATGTCACTCACAAAGATTTTAAAAAACATAGAATGATTTGGTTTCAGTTGTTCTGCAAGAGGCACAGAGCATCAACTTACATTTTTACTTTTATCTTCTTTGAATGATGAGCTGACATTATGAAAAAATGAGAAATAAAGCATCATTTTTTGTGAGTCATAATCACAGCACAGTGTTATTTATTGATTCATTCACTTAATCAAAAGTCACTTCAGAGCCTGAGCACCGAAAATTCAGAGTGCTTTTAACTTTAATTCATATCTTATATAAAGGAGAAAAAGGTGAGCAGAGAGCAGGCCTTTGAAATACAGAATATAAAATAAGTAGGTAAAACTAAGAAGGAGATAAAAGATTAAGGGACTTTTTTATATGATTGTGCTGTTTCAAATCATGTGGTGTGTAGCTACGGCAAACTTCAGATACAGTCCTGGAGATATTGGAAATTATAGGAAAGTTACTCTTAAATTTAGTGAAACATCAATACTGCATTACCAACCTTCTGATAAATATTATGGAGCTGCCTAGCAGTCCTGATTTAATCTGTGTGGACATCAGCCAATATACATCTTCCTGTCCTTTCTACCAGACTTACTTTCCTGAATAAATGCTTTGGAGTGCTATAATTTGGAAATTTTGACCTGTGGAGGGTGGTTGTGTTTTTTATCACTGCCATGGTATTACAAAGTGGTAGTGCCTTGGTTTTGGTTTTGACAGGGTGTCAAGAGTTCTGCACATAAGGTGGCATAAAATGCAACAACATTCGTATCATGATTATTTCTATCAATTCAGTAGTGCTTTCTTAATTTAAGTAGATTTACTGACTTCACTTGCAATTCCTTATCTGAAATTTTGGTCAGTGCTTTGTGCTTTATCTTGTTGCCCAGAAGAGTCACAAAAATATGGAGTAAATGTTTTCATCAGTTAGTGGGCCTACCGAAAATATTTTTACATGCAGAACAGGGCTTTTGTCCCTCATCCAAATCTTAACATCTGCTTTAAGTGTAATGTAATAAACCAGTTATGATTTACTCAGTGGCCTTTTGTGAAATGCCATTGTTTTCCCTGATTACGTCATATAAGTTGCATGCCTGGCCTGTAAAATTATCATCACACCCTAATATCAGCCAGTACTTACAACAGGATAGAAGTGACACTGGCAAGGGACAAGGAATGGGGGTTGTGGTCAGTTCACCTCACATTTTCTCTGCCACTCCTTTCTCATTAAGTAGAGGACTTCTCACACTCCTCTCATGCTACAGTGTGAGGTTCCTCTCATGGTAGACAGTCCAACACAAGACCTTCTCCGCACAGTCTGCTGTTCTTCACAAACTGCTCCAGCATGGGTTCCTTCCCCAGGATGCAGTACTTCAGGAATAGACTACTCCATCATACTTCCTCCACAAGTTCCCCAGCCCTCCAGCAAATCTCCTCCAGCATTCAGTCCTCTCTTCATGGGTCCGAAGCTTCTGCCAGGAGCTTGCACTGTCGTGGGATTCCCATAAAGTCACCACCTCCTTTGGTCACATCCATTTGCTCTGGCAAATGGGGTCCTCCACAAGATACCAGTGGGTGTCTGATCCACCATGGACCTCCACTGGCTACAGAGAGACACCTCATTCACTGTGATCTTTACCATGCACTGCAAGGGAATCTCTGCTCCAGTGCCTTGAGCACCTACTCCTTGGTGTTTGCAGAACCATTTAACATATTGTCACTTCTCTCTTCTCTGGCTACAATTCCTGCTGTGCATTATCACCATCACTGATGGGCTCATCCCCGGCCAGTAGAGGGTCCATTTTGGAGCTGGCTGGCATTGGCTTTGTTGGACATAGAGGAAGCTTCTAGCAGCTTCTCACAGAAACCATTGCTGTAGCTCCCTCACTACCAAAACCTTGCCTTGTAAACTAAATGAACTAACTCAAAACCTAGTCTATGTGTTTTCCAGAACAATCTTCTCCATATTATAATAAATAAAGCAAGATAGAAATATGTTTTCCAGCTGTCTTAGAAAATAACTAGTTTAGTGTTAATGAATACTGCTTGTCAATCCACAATATTGTCACTGGTAATTTTTTACATTTATTGGAAGGTCCAGAAACTGCCCATGGTTTTGTTTTAACTGCTTACTCTCAGCTTACTGATTCTGATTTGAATAATATCTGAAGGAATGTTATCTAGTGGTCTTGTGTGTGGAACCCTTAGAGACATTACTATTGGACAGAGAAAGTTCTGAGCTGTTTTGCAGAGCTTTCTTACAGATTTAGTGTGTTAAAGAGCATGCAATACCAAGTTTCTGAGTCTATACAAGTCTGTAAAGTGATGCCACAGTAATACTGAGATTTTAAATATTATCCTACCTTTAACTTCACCTTTCTTTTTGCCATCAGAGGAAAGTCTCCACTGAGATTGCCACACATATATAGTTTTTAAGGAATTATTCTACTGTGTTGAATTATGCAAGGTTTCCTTTTGTGTTCAAATCAAACATCGTGTTGCAGGTCCCTGTTATTCATTTTCTAGATATCTTGATCAGGTCAATGCATCCAAACAGGCAGCTTGTTTAAATCATGTTCGTGTTCCTTGACCTAATCTATCAAACAGAGCTGTCAGAAATGAACAAATTAATTTAATTTCTTCCAGCACAACTCCAAGTTACACATTTAGTTCACAGCATGTCCCAGGTACTTTGAAATACAGCCTTATTGGAGGTGTTGTAAAATAAAATGCAACCGTTGTGTACTGAGAAGTAGCTCACACACCCTCTTAGATACTGGTTGGTTTTCCTTGAGATACAGTATTAAGTAAGAAAGATATGAGAAACAGAAAAACAATTGTTTTGTTTTAAGCAAGATCATTGTGACTTCTTCAGCCAGTTCTGAAAAGAGTATTAAAGTTTAGAAAATCCATGGTCTCCTAAGTGCTATGAACACTCCTAATTTTTAAATAATTTTTCATCTTTTGGTATAATGGATATTATTTTACTAAATAAAAAAAAACAATAAAGGAAAAGGTAAGTAGTGGCAGATCATGAAGTAAATGCTTAAAAATTAAAATTTAGAAATTTCAGTTTAACTGCCAACAGAGCATTTTTTTTACATTGTGATACATTCTTCATTTTATAACTCTTAAATATTTCACTCTATAGCAAGATCTTGTCCTAAAACTTATTACCCACCATAATACATCAAAGTTTGTCACAAAGAATATGTATAATCTGATAATCTTATTCAATGTGGAATTATGAAACTATTTTATGCAAGGGACAAAGAAATACCAGAAGAAAGGAGTGGTAAAAAAGCGGACTTAACTGTTTTATACATTGGATTATATATTTGTTTTTGCAAATGAGTGCTGTGTAGTGGTTTGCAAGCTCTGAAGTTCACAGCTATTACTACTTATTATGATGTATGTAATATAAAGGTAATATATAGTTAGTATACTCAGAGTACACTTGCAAAACATTAAATTTAAGCAGCATGTGCAACATTGTCTTTATGTTGGGTTCAGTCGGCAAAATGCCAACTGCCCACCATGAGAGTCAGAGCCTCCCGCCAAGGGAAAAGGAGGCAGGAAAAAAAACCCTGAAAAAAAACCCCAACACCTGAAACAGAAGCCTCTTATTTTTGTACAGAAGAGAGACAATTTAAAACAGAATATGATATAAGACATTTATATACAAAAGTGGGAAAAAGCCCAACAACTTTAGCAAGTCACCTACTCAAACAATACAGATTCCAACTACTCAGACCCACAAAAACACCCTAAAAGACTCTTCTCGAGAAAACTCCCAGCAAGAGAGGAGAAAAATTAACAACGAAATATTCACCTCCCTCGATAACACCGCAGTGGGGTGGCAGTAAGGCCTAATCTCAGCAAAAGCAGTGGCAGAATGTCCTCTCAGGGCTGGGGCAAAGAGCAAAAGAGACAGAAGCTCCACATCCCTCTCTTTTTATACTTGATATGACAGCAGAATATGGTATGGAATACCATTGGCCAGTAGGAATCAGCTGTCAGCTGCCTGACCCAGCTTGAGTCAGCTGATAATCTGAGGCCTACTCTAAAATCAAAGCCTAAATTTAGGCCTAGCTAAACCCATAACATTTGGCATGCCAAAAATTTTTTTCATAAATAGACATTTACCTAAATTCCATGGAATAGTTAGAGCTGCTTAAACAGAAAATCTGAGGTAAAGAAAGAAAATAGAGGGGTGTTTGATCTGTGGATTTTGCTCGGGTTGGAAGAGAGGAGAGCTGTAGACAGGTTTTGCACATAAAGGTTGGGACACAGCAGAAGAACGTGTTAGAGGATGAATACAGCTGCTGTTATAGCTGCCAGCAGTTTTGCTGTCATGTCTGAGGGACAACTCTGAAGAGGAAAATGCTTGCATTGGGAAATCATTGATGGGCAATAGTGTGTTTCTCAGCAGTTATGGACACTTAATACCTTGCTTCCCCAACAGGACTTGGAAATTACACCCTTCAAGTACCTTCAATAAATTATTCTCTGCTGTATGTGTTCTTCACTCACAGTAGCCCTCAAAAGAAATGTCCTACCAGGTAAATTGCAAACCTATGAGAAGCCCTATGCGTTGTCTAAAAGAAATAGAAAATTGTTTGAATCTAGTTAGTAATCTAACTAATAACTTCAGAACAGGAAACACTTAGAATAACAGTATCATAACATATCCTGAGTTGGTAGGGACCCAGAAGGATCATCAAGTCCAGCTCCAGGCTCACACAGGACCACCCCAGGAATCATACCTTGTGCCTGAAAACATTTTCCAAATGTTTCTTGAGCTCTGTCAGGCTTGGTTCTGTGACCACTTCCCTGGGCAGCCTGTTCTAGTGCCCAACTACCCTTTGAATGATGAACCTTTTCCTGATCTCTAACCTAAACCTCCTCTGGTAAAGCTACATGCCATTTTTTTGTGTCCTGTCACTGGTCATCACAGAGAAGAGATCAGTGCCTGTCCCTCCTCTTCCCCTCACAAGGAAGCTGGAGACTGCAATGAGGTCTCCTCTCAGTCTCCTCTTCTCCAGGTTGAAAAGACAAAGTACCCTCAGCCACTCCTCATACAACTTATCCTCAAGGGCCTTCACCATCTTTGTTGCTCTCCTTTGTAAATTCTCTAAGAGCTTAATATCTTCCCGATATTGTGGCACCCAGAAATGCACACAATATTCAAGGTGAGGCCGCCCCTGTGCAGAGCAGAGCAGGACAATCCTCTCCTTCAACCAGCTGGTGATGCTGTGCCTGATGCCCCCCAGAACATGATTGGTCGTCCTGGCTGCCAGAGCACTGCTGACTCATATTCAACTTGCCATCAACCAGGACCCTTAGGGTCCTTTCAGCCTGCCTGCTCTGCAGCCTCTCATTCCCCAGTCTGTGCATATATCAGGGTTGTCCTGTCCCAAGTGCAGAATCCAGGACTTGTCTTTCTGAAACTTGTACCACAGGTACTCTGGTTGGAAGTAGAGTAAATTAAATCAAGCATGTTAGTGAGACCTTCTGCATTTTACCTATTATCAATTTCAACTGTAAGCAGGAAATAAGAAAAAAAAAGGATGTGAGGTTGCCTCCACACTTGGAGATTCCAAATTAATGTGCAAAAAATAACGATTAGTAAGTGTTTAAATGGGTTTTAAAAATCACACTGAATTCCTTCTTCTGGTTTATCTAAGTGTCATTTAATACAACTGAAGAGCAGAACTGTAGCATATTTTGTTATACTCCAAATGTAATTGGTAGGAATGAGCAAATGGTAAAAATATACTGTGGAAGCTAATAGCTGGTAAACAACTGAATCTGAAAGATGTTTATATATAATTGTAAACAACTCCTGATAACTGAAAAATTGTATTCAGAAAAACTGAAATCTTTGCAGAAAAAATTGTAAACACAAATACACTCCTTAGATTTATCAAATAAATTATACACTCTGAATACCTCATCTGGATGTATTCAAAATTAAAACACAAAGCTAGCCATTCTTGCACTGATGAAGTGAGACTTTAGTGAATAGCAATGAGTATATTCTTATCTTTCTGTTGAAGATTGATCAGAAAAAATGTGTGTGTGACAATAACATATGCTGATTTAATTTATGAGTCCAAGTACCCACGCAAAAAGAGAAGACAATTAATTCATAATTACCTGCTCCCTTACTTACATACTTCACATTGGCTTGACACGGCAGGGGCTGGTTTGTTTGTTTGTTTGTTTGTTTGTTTGTTTGTGGAGAAGAGGTTGGGTGGGTTTTTAGTTTGGTTTGGGGTTTTGGGTTTCTTTTTGTGTTTTTTTTTTTCTTTTTTCATTGTCTACAGGAAACTCTGGTGAATTAAACTTATTTCTTCTTTGAGCCCAAGTAATGGTTTATATATTAAATTTGCTAATAATTATAACTGGTTATAATTGCAGTGATTAAGCAATAATGTTGTTCTTTTCTGTTGATTGTGCCTCATTTTTTCCTTCTCTTCTGCTTAGTAGTTAGTTTCTGTGTTTTACAAATTAAACAACTCAAATAATAGTCTGAACAAAAGAGGTGTAATATTTAATCACAGGAGGAACCACCAGCAAATTCTACTTTAACACCCTCTCTATGTACGATAAAGGGGAATCAAAATACTTTTTTTCTGTGTGTCAACATTCTCTCTCCTTTTACTTCATTAAATCAAGATGATATAAGCCCCAGGAGATAGGAGTTCAAATTTTAAATATGTATTGATTTAACCTTCACTGTGTAAATATTTCATAGTTATATAATGTGTAAATGCAATCATGCAGAGAACAAAGGATTGCACTTTCCTGTTCATACACAGAATGACAGTATTTATTATGGCATTTAAACAATATTACGTAGGAAAACAGATGAGGATATTATGTTATTGCTATAAATGTCCAGGATGATGGATACAATACTGTTATTTCAATCTGTGATTTCCTTGAAGGTGTATGAACGCATTTGTTAATTACAATTTCTAAGCCTTTTTTTACTTTCCCCTCCCACTACCATGTGATGCAGGCATGTTTGATGAAAGGGTACTTCTCTCAGGGCTTCACAGGTTTCTGTTCTCTTCCAGATAATTTTCAGTTCCAAAATTTCAACACCCCAATAATTTTTGTAACATATAGGTGTGAAAAGGTTTCGAGGTGGATTAACTGCTTTATAATGGCTCTTGTGTAATCTTCTGTCAACAACAAGAAAAAACAATCCTGAAAATTGTGTGTACTGAGGCCCTGAAAAACCCATAGTGGTTTGTATGGAGTTATAACTGTTTTCAAAGCCTCTTTATAAAAGCATCATCCAAAAGGAAAATAATGTTCTGAGAATTTCTATCTACTATAAATTTTTTCTTAAGTAGAAGAAATGTTGTATTTTTAAACATCAGTCTCAAAATTGGTCTTAGAATTAAAGGTTTCTTTTTCTGAAGCAGAAATGTTACTGCTTGCTACAATAGGAATCTGATGCTGATAATTTCACTACAACCAGTGGTGAACTTTAAATTGAAAAGAAAACCTGTTGCTAGCATGCAAAACTTTCCAGTGGAAAATTTATATTCTTCAGTCTCTTTCTGGCTTAGTTAAAAGTGTTTATTATAAATACAAATTTTCAAAGTCTTTCATGTTTCCAGTTCCATAGATTTTAAAAGGTAATGTGTAAAATCAAGATAATATACACTCAGCCATAACCATACTGAGTTGCAACTGTCAGGCCCTTTTTCTTTTCAAAGCACTTTTCCCAAGAATACATTTATTGGAATGATACTTGTCAGTGTGAACTGAACTTGGGTCTTTTTTCCCTCTCTTAGTATTTTATCATATCTGTTATTTTGGATGAATCAGTGCAGTGTTTAACTCCATGAAGTTTCATTATGCCACAAATACATGAACATTTCTGAGGATACTCCTTTTAGGAACATTATGTTACTTAGTTTGCTCCACTGCCATCTGTAAGATGTCATCCAGTCTTAGTAAGCATATTATTTACTTAATGACAGATTAAGTCTTTTACTGTATCAAGACAACTTCTCTTGTTAAAAATATGTTTCATTTATAACCTTAAGCTTTACCGAGTTTTCCCTATATGTAAAGTTTCCAGGAATATGAGAGAAAAAATCTATTATTCATTTACAAATGTGTGATTTTTTTTGCTTTCTTTTGTCTGTAGATTGCCACAAGGCATCCATCCACAGAAAATGCACAGAATTTATACTCTGAATCAGATCTTACAGCTATGATTTTAAGTTCCCCTTTATACATGTGTCTATATATAAGGCAAGCTATCCAAGAAATGTGATAAGACTTTGTCCTGTTTAAGTGACAGAGTCCCTTATAGTCAGTCCTGAAGGAAAAAGGAGTCCAGGAAGGTTAGATATGCTTTGAGAAGGATATCTTAATGATCTGGCAGCAGGCTGTCCCCATATGCCATAACACAAGTCACTGGAGAAAAATATCATCCTGTTTAAACAGTGGACTTAAGCTGAAAGTCAGGGGGAAAAAAGAGCATGTCATCTTTGGAAGGAAGGGCAGGAAAGTTAGTGACTACAAGATGTTGCAGTTATGTAGTGAGAAAATTAGAAGTACCAGACCCAACTGGAACTTAATTTGACAACTATGCTTAAAGACACTAAAAAAAAATTAAAAAAATAACAACAAAAACAAAAATCAAACAAAACAAACCAAAAAACCCCCACAAACTATAAATACCCTGGCAACAAAAGGAGGGCTAAGGAGAGTCACCATGCTTTGCTGGTTGCAACAGGTAGCACAGCGTTAGAGTACGAGGAAAAGTTTGGGTTCTTAATGCCTTCCTTGCCTCAGTCTTTACTGCCAAGAACAGTTCTCCTCAGGGTACCTAGCTCCCAGATTTGGAAACTAGCAACAGGGAGCTGACTGAAGCTCCTGTAATCCATGAGGAAATGGTTAGTGACCTGCTATGTCAATTAGGCATTCGCAACTCTATGGGCCCAGATGAGATTAACATATAAGGGAATAATAAGGGAATAATAAGAGAACTGACAAAAAAGTCTGCCAAGCCACTTTCAATCGTTTATGAGAAACCCTGGTTACCAGAGTCACATTTGTCTGCAAATTAGCGAATGGAACTTCTGCTTCAAGAAGGGTCAGAAGGATGATCCAGGGAACTACATGCCTGCCAGCCTAACCTTGGTATTGGAGAATGTTGTGGAGTAGATCATCCCAAATGCCATCACACAACACATTCAGGACAACCTGGGGCTCAGGCACAGGGAGCATGGGTTTACACTTGACCTCTGTAAAGCATTTGGCACAATTTCCCACATCATTCTCCTGGAGAAACTGGATATTTTGCAGCTTTGGCAGGCACTCTTTCTGGGTTAAAAATGGGTGGGATGGCTGCACTCAGAGAGTGGTGCTGAATGGTGCTACAGCTAGTTATGGCTGGTCACTAGTGGGGTTCCCCAGGGCACAGTGTTGGGGCCAGTCCTATTTAACATCTTTATTAATGATTTGCACTAGTCAATTGAGTGCATTCTCAGTAATGGTAATTCATAGACAACATCAAGATGGGTGGGAGTGTTGACCTGCTGGAGGGCACGAAGGCTTTACAGACAGATCTGGATAGACTGGATCAATGAGCTGAGGACAAACACATGCTGTTCAACAAGGCAAAGTGCCAGGTCCTGCCCTTGGGTCACAACAACTCCATGCAGTGCTGCTACAAGTTGGGGGAAGAATGGTTTGACAGCTGCTCAGCAGAAAGGCACTTGGGGGTACTGTTTGACACCTGGCTATACAAGAGGCAGGAGCGTGCCCAGGTGACCAAGAAGGCCAATGATATTCTGTCTTGCATCAGATCTAGTGTGGCCAACAAGATCAGAGAAGTGATTGTTCCCCTGTACTTGGCACTGGTGAGCCTGCATTTTGAATCCTATATTCAGTTCTGGACCCCTCACTGCAAGAAAGACACTGAGGTGCTGGAGCTTTTCCAGAGAAGTGCAATGGAGCTGATGAAGGATCTGGAGCACAAGTCTTATGAGGACTGACTCAGGGAACTGTGGACCACATCACTTTCTACAACTACCTGAAAGGTTGTGGTATCAGTCTATTCTGCCATATTGCAAGCAAAAGGATGAGAGGAAATGGCCTTAAAGTTGCACCAGTGGAGGTTCAAAATAGATATTAGGAAAAATTTTTGCATTGAAATGGTGATTAGGCATTGGAATAAGTTGTACAGAGCAGTGGTGAAGTCACATCCAAACATCTCTTCCAAGGCCTTCCAGTACCAGAAGGTCTACAAGGAAGATGGAGACTGCAAGAGCATGCAGTGACAGAATAAGGAGGAATGTCTTCAAACTGAAGGAGAATATGTTTGGTTTAGATTAGATATTAGGAAAAAAACCTTTACTGAGAGGATGGTGAGGCAAGAGAACATGTTGCCAAGAGAAGTTGTGGACATCCCATTCCTGGAAATGTTCAAGACCAGGTTGGATGGAGCTCTGAATAACCTGGTCTAGAGGAAGGTGTCTCTGTCCATGTCAGGAAGGTTGGAACCAGATGATCTTTAAGGTCCCTTCCAGCCTAGGCCACTCTCTAATTCTATGATTCTAAGTTGCACCAGGGGAAGTTTGGATTGGATATTAGGACAATTCCCTCACTGAAAGAGCGGAAAAGGTTTGGAATAGGCTGTCCAGGCAAGTGGTTGACTCACCTCTCTGGAAGTGTTAAAAAAACGTGAGTGTGGCACCTGGGGGCATGGTTTAGTGCTGAACATGACAGTGTTAACAGTTGGACTTGACAATTGCAGATGTCTTTTCAACCCTTAACAGCTATATGATACCATGATTCTGTCATCCTTTCCAGCTCCTGACTGTAATTAAGGGACCCCAGCAGGCTAACCGTAGTTAGATTCAAAAGTCCTGGTAATAAATTTACAAAGCAAATGTGACCCTTTGAAGGACTGACCTACTGCACATGTGTCAGCAAGGTGTATTAAGCACCTGGATCCATCAACTTGGGTATATGGGGACAGTCAATGTTATCAATCTTCTGCCGCATCAGATATTTCTTACCTTAGTTCTCACTTGCAATTACCTACCAGCAAGCCTCAGGGAAAAGCAGAAAGGTAAACCTTGACTATTTTCTCCAAGGTCATCCCAATTAAAGGCAGCTATTTTTGTCATAAATCTAAGTAAATAAATCTGCAGAGGCTTCCT
Source organism: Pithys albifrons albifrons (assembly GCF_047495875.1). Lineage (NCBI taxonomy): Eukaryota > Metazoa > Chordata > Aves > Passeriformes > Thamnophilidae > Pithys > Pithys albifrons. The sequence continues at coordinate 74,055,511 of NC_092497.1, read as the reverse complement.
CTCCTGTTCCCCCCAATAAATAAGGCTAAAATAACTACCTAATTACATTTGCAAGCTTTTAATAAAGGAATGAGATTGCTTTTGTTGTATTACTGCATCATGTAATTGAAATGCAACACTCACAAATAGAAAGTATTTAACATGGTAAACCCAGAAAATATCTTCTTGAAAAGGAAAAGTTTGGGAATTTTTTCAATAGTAAACATATTGCAAATGTAATTATTGGTAGAGTATAGGTGTGAAAATACACAAGTGTCTTAGCATGTGACAGAAATAGTGTGGCCAGCAGGACCAGGGAAGTTACTGCCCCCTTGTACTTAGCAGTTGTGAGGCCACACCTCAAATGCTGTGTTCGGTTTTGGGCCCCTCACTGCAAGAAAGACATTGAGGTGCTGGAGCATGGCCAGAGAATGGTTTAGAGCACAAGTCTCATGAAAAATAAATGAAGGAGCTGGGATTGTATAGCCAGGAGAAGAGGAGGCTGAGGGGAGACCTCATCACTTTCTAAAACTACCAGAAAGGAGGTTTTAACAAGGTGGAAGTCCACTTCCACTCTGTAGGAAAACAGAATAGGACAAGAGGAGACAGCCTCAAGTTGCTCTAGGGGCTTGGATAGCTGAGAAAATTTTTTCACTGACAAGGTTGTTGACCAATGAAACAGGCTGCCCAGGTAGTTGGTTAAGTCACCAGCTCTGGAGGTATTTAAAAGATGTATAGACGTAGTTTTTAGAAACATGTTTTAGTGGTGGACTTGTCAGTCCTCTGTTACTTGTTGGACTCAATTATCTTAGAGGTGTTTTCCAAACTTTGTGATTCTATGACTGATACAGCATGCTGCAGTATTTTTATGGGAAGTTTCCCAAGAGTGGTTACCTTAAAAAAAAAAAAAGAAACAAACCCATTCTCCCCACAATGTGGTGGCAAAGACTCACTTATGATACTTCAGGAAGAAGAGTGAAAACCATTAAATCCTCTCCTACTTTGTAACTCTTCAATGAGACTCTGAAGTTTTGAGTAACCCATTGAAATGATTGAGATGTCAAAACAAACTAAACAATTTAATTATTTATTGCATACAATCTAAGACTGGTACAGTTTGGATCATATTAAATATAAGAAAGGAAGAATTGGATAGTGACTCTAAAAATGAAGAATATTTGGTGTTCAGCTTTTTCCTCTCTACTAAAACCTTCTGTTATTCTGGTCAAGTCAGCTATTGCCACGTTTTGACAGTGTAATTGGAAATAATTATGTAATTTTTTATGAAAATGTACAACTAGAAGGTATTAATTTCTGAACATACAGTAGAATACATAGTAGAAAAGTTAGTTCAAGGTGAGGACCCCTACGGTACAACTAAAGACAATGTTTTACCACATAGCTGACAATGACAGCAAAGAACTTTAGCAAAGTGTATGCTTCTTATCACCATGATTCCATTCAGTAATTTACTTCAAATTAATGCTGAAAATCCATGTACCAGTGAAGAAGTGTTGACTTGTTACAGACATGATGCCCACATTACTTGTATTGCAACCCAAATCTGTCAGAATTCCTTTCAATTTATTTTTTCCTAGATATTGCATGTATTTATAGTAATTTTGTAGATAAGCACAGCTAAATGAGCAAGGAAGAAAGATATTTCTCATTTCCATGATTTCAGTATTTGTTTTTAATGAGAACTTCAGAGTTAATATTTTTTGCTTTCCTATCTGATTTTCCTCTGTTGAGATTTTTAAACATAAAAGTCCTGATGCAAAATAGCAGTAATCTTAAAATATGGGAGGCAGATAACATGTTAAACTGTTCGTTTTGATGCCCAGTACCAGGCACAATGCAAAGTAACTGGTTTGCATCATGCAACCGAATACTGTACCCAAATGCTGTGACCATAAAAGGGGGATAATGAGCATTTTCTTCTATATCTATTAGTAAAAAACAAAAAAAGGAAAGGCAGACTGAAGAAGTTAGATTTTTTTGATGGAGATGCTGCTGTAGCTAAACCATCAGGACACACAGGTATTACCCCTAATGTAACATAAAATTCAATTGTCTTTTCAAGAACTTGGAGCTAGATCACTCAGGAGCCTAGTAATAGGTTAGAGCATTCAGTTCAGGTGATTGTCTCAAGAGGGACTGTAGTATATAGGTGAGACTGAACGTGGCACTTAGTGCCATGATCTGCAAAGTGGGGCTGGATTAAGGGTTGGACTTGATCATCTCAGAGGACTCTTCCAAACCAACTGATTCTATGATTCTATGATTCTGTAATAGGAGAAGTCTCAAAACACATTCCTTTCAAAGTTTCAAAATTGACAGTAGCTTTGTAGCCATCTCAGTGTTGAATGGAGAACTATTATAAGAATAGTCCATCAGGGTAATGTGTCACCAGTAAGTTAGGTGCTGACTGAGCAGACTGAACTAGCTAAGGTGGATGTTATGGGTTTGGCTAGGTGTGGGCCTAAATTTAGGTTTTGGTTTTCAGGGTAGGCCTGAGGCTGTCAGCTGACTTGAGCTGTCCTGGGCTGACAGCTGACTTCTTCTAGCCAATAGTATTGTATTCTATACCATATTATGATATCATCTTAAAAGGGATGACAGCCGGTGTGGAAGAGGCTTGGGTCAGCTGCTTCACAGGTGTGGTCCTGGGAGGACACACTGTGCTTTCCCAGGAGGGACGGGAAGGCCCAGGCCCAGCACCGGCTCACCACCATGTTATCTTAGGGAAGTAAAATGTTTGTTCTTAGTCTTTTTCTCTGCTTAAGTCTGTCTTTCTGGGGATTGAGTCTCTGGAGTGATTTGTAGTTAGAATAGTAGAATTTGTGTTTACTGGGGAGTGGGAAATTATTTCTAGTTATTTCTAATTTGTATAAGTGTATGTTCTATTGTAGTTTAATTTTTCTCTTTTCTGTATAAATATATGTAGTTAGTTTAAGCATAAACCTAGTTTGAAGGGTTTTTTCCCCCTTCTCCTTTTTTCTCGGCTAGAAGGAGGAAAGCTGAATCTGTGTTGGGCAGTTGGCATTTTGCCAGTTCAACCCAAGACAGTAGATAATTTGGTTCTTTGTTTTTCAACAGTAGATAATTTGGTTCTTTGTTTTTCAATCTATCTAGGCTTGTTGTTTCTGCTATGATTGACAGTCACAGAATTTTTGAAAAGTGGGGAAAAAGTAGTTTGGTTTTAGGTATAAGTAAAACAGACTAATTGTGTATTAGAGGTTCAGTAGCTAAAAATATAAAAACTTCACGAGAAGTTCACAGCATGAGAAGATATATTAGACTTTGATCTGGTATTCATCAAAATGCAAGAGTTCAGCTTGTCTTAATCAGAAGAGGAAGGTGTAATCTTACTGTCTTATTATGAGGGTCACACATATGTTTTTCCTGCGTATCTGCTGAGCGTTCAATAACTGGAAATCACCTTACTCAGGAAAATAAGATAACATGAACAGTAGAACAAGTTAAGGTGAACAGTGGAATAAATTAAAATGAACTGACAGGTAATGCAGAGAAATGGTGATAAATTTGTAGAGACTGAAAGGCTGAAAATAAACATTTACCATGGGATTCAAGCCTTCAGATTTACCTAGAAAAAATGCTTGCTATCTTCTCTTTTGATTTATTGTTTATGTCATCAACAGAAGGAATAAACAGCCACATTTCCAAACAAACCTTATTTTGAGTAATGTGCCAATTTATGTTCTAACTTGGTGTTAGGATTAGTAGTGCACAAAATCAACAGTGAAGCTGAAAAAAAAAAGCCAAAAAACCCCACATAGCAACAAATGTATCTTATTTTAAATTAACTTGGATTTCTAGAACTTTACAACAACAACAATGACAACAAAACCCTATAAATTGAATTCTGAAATATTTCTGAAAAGGAATAAAAGATTGGTTTGCCAAGTCATACTTAAAACTGTGGTGCCCTTCTTTTATCCACACATTAACAGGAGAGGCTGAGGCAGAGCCCACTTTCCAAAGCATGAAGATGACTAGAAGATGGTAGATTTTGACTAACAACAAGTTTGATGTAGATCACCAGGATGTGGGCATGGTGGGAGGCTGCAGGAACAGTGTCAGCAGGAAGAAGCCAAGGGCTGTGTTGTCCTGGACGTGGCTGGTTTCACAAGGGACCCTCTGGCAACTACACCAGTGAAACTGATGGCACCTCAGTAGAAACATACTTAACAGGGTAAAAACTATCAGATATAGAAAAGCAAAGGAGTGAGAAAATGCAGAGGGAAGATTTAGTTCAGATGAGGAAGAGTAGATAACATAACAGAGAAAAAAATTCTGCAGCCAGTCAAGGACCTACACTGACCAAATGAAAGGTACAAGGAAGAAGAAGAAACAGAGAGAAACTACTGTGTACTGACCATGGCAGACCCCTGCTCCCACTCCTTCCTTCCATGTTGAAAGGACTGAGCGTAATCTGCATCATAGCAAGGAGCACTGGGAGAGATGAGAGGCATATGGATCGAAAGAGTGAAATTGAACCTGGTGAAGTGGAGAAGAGAGATGTTTGATCAAGGCATTTTAATAATTTTTTAATTTGTGTTGTTGATGCTTTCTTGTTTGTGATTTTGGTTTTGTTTTTTTGTTTGTTTTGGTTTCTGATTAACAATATCCAATAATGAGTACCTAAATATATGTATGTTTATTGGCAATAAATAGACTTCCCTAAGCCAAGTCACTTACGACCGATGTGATAATTGCTAGGAAAACCCTTAGGCTTTAGCTTTTTCACTTCTGCCCATTGAGGTAAAAGTGTGAGCTGGGTGAGAGTTTGACTGCTAGCAAGACCAACCTATTGCAGGTACGAATGGGAACTGTACTGAAGAGCAGGTGCAGATAAAGCCTCAGGACCTGTGCCACAGCTAGGGTACGGAAGGTAGTGAATACAAGTTACGTGCTATATATAGATCAAGATGGTCAAGAAGAGGCTGGTTGTGCTGAAAAGAGCATGTGCCACTTTGCAGAAATGCCAGATGCAGGAGGAAATGTCACATTAACATGTGATATTCAGTGTACACTTGTGTTACCAAGTCCCACAAAGTTCCAGAAGACCTCTGGGGTTTGTGAGGAAATTTGAAGAAAATGGAGTTGATGAAGGAGACAACACCTCCTTTTCTATAAGAAGTTGCCACTATTTAACAGAATGGCTACTTAATTTTGGTTTTAAAGCTAGGATTTTTGAATTTAATAATTAATAAATTGTGCTTTGAATGTTTTTTTTGCTTGTTCATTTGGTTTTGGTGGTTTTTTTTTGACATTACATTGATTTTTTTCAGGTGTAGATGAAGAGGTGGACTATGACCTTATTCACAGACTCTAGTCTTATTACATGAATTACGAAAAATGGCTTTGCACTGGGATTTTCCCACCTGATGGGGAAATTACTTCACTGCCATTTCCATTTCTTTTGAACAATGGCAACACATGCATGTTTTTAAAGCACATTTCGTTTATTTTTCTGACAGTGATGGTTCCTTTTGTGGTTGATTTTCTCTAAACTTCATTAATTTCTCAGGATCCCAAGTTGTTTATATCTTTCCACTGTCCAGATCATACCAGGCAGCATTAACAATACAGCCACACAGTGCAGAGTATGGCATGATGGATCAGATGCAGTTGCTCATAATATAAGAGTTTGCAGATGGGGAAAATAGGTGGAGGCCTGTGTGTTTTTACTCAAACCCTTCTAAACAGAAGGGAATGAAATGGATACAATATACTCCTGCTTATGACAGCAGTAACTATTTCTCAGCCTGAACATGCTGACAATAATAGTAAATGGTTCTGTTGCTCTGACAAAGTCCCTGTGGCATTTTTCTGTCTCATGGCAGCAGTTCCAAGTTTCATGAGTTTGGATAAGTCTTATTATTATTATTTAGGTCTTAATGAATACTGATAAAATATTCATTGTCTTTTCAAATTTTCTTTTTAAAGTTTTTTTTTTTAAATAATGCACCTGTGTGGGTAACTAAAGGTATCCTGCAATAAAGGTTCATAAAAAAAGTCAACAGAATGAAAGCATCAATAAAGTTGTCTTTATAGTTACTTCCAAAGTACATTTTCTGCTGACCTGGATTTTATTCGTTCTTTAAATAGTAATTGTTGATTTGCTAGTTTGAAAATACATCCTGGAGTTTCCCTAGGCACATGGATAAAAACAACAAAACTAACAAAACCTTATCAAGACTTGTATTTAAGAGGAATGTTCTGAAAGCCTCTCCTCCCTGCAAAATCTTGTTTGTAAGTCATGTTACCCTTCCAGCAAGTGAATATAGGGTTCTGGTACTTGTTTTTTTGTACAATCATAGATTCACAGAATGGTTTGGCTTGGAACTGATCTCAAAAATGATCTAGTTCCAATCTCCGGGGACACCTTCCTCTAGATGAGGTGCTCCAAGCCCCATCCGACCTGGCCCTGAACACATTCAGGGGATCTACAACTTCTCTGAACAACCTGTTCCAATACCTTACCACCCTCATAGTAAAGAATTTCTTCCTAAAACTAGTCTAAACCTACCCTCTTTTAATTTAAAGCCATTACTCGTTGTATCACTAGAAGTACTTGTTAAAAGTCCATCTCCAGCTTTCTCATAGGACTCCTTTAGGTAGTGGAAGCCTGCTATGTGATCTCCACAGAGCCTTCTCTTCTCCAGGCAGAACAGCCTCAACTGTATCATCTTAACTTCATAGGAGAGTTGCTCTAACTCTTTGATAATTTTCATGGCCTCCTCTGGACTTGCTCCAGCAGGTTGATATGCTTCCTGTGCTGGGGACCCCAGAGCTGGATGTAGCACTTCAGCAGAGGACTGAAGGGTGAGTAGAGGCAGAATCACTTCCCTCGACCTCCTGTCTTTTGATGCAGCCTAGGATGCAGTTGGCTTTCTGGGCTATGAGCTGCAGTTGCTGGGTCACATCAAGTTTTGGGTCCACCAGAACCCCCAAGCCTTCTCCTTAGGGATGTTCTCAATCTTCTCCACCCTGTCTATACTGATACCAGGGATTGCCCTGACCCAGGTCATAGAATCATAGAATCATAGAATCGATTGGGTTGGAAAAGACCTCCAAGATCATCAAGTCCAACCCTTGGTCCAACTCTAGTCCATTTACTAGATCATGGCACTCAGCTCCACGTCCAATCTGCGTTTAAAAATCTCTAGGGATGGCGAATCCACCACCTCTCTGGGCAGCCCATTCCAATGCCTGATTACTCTCTCTGGAAAGAATTTTTTTCTGATATCCAACTTAAATTTCCCCTGGCAGAGCTTAAGCCTGTGCCCCCTTGTCCTATTGCTGAGTGCCCGGGAGAAGAGACCAGCCCCCACCTGGCTAGAACTTCCCTTCAGGTAGTTCTAGACAGTGATGAGGTCACCTCTGAGCCTCCTCTTCTCCAGCCTAAACAACCCCAGCTCCCTCAGCCTCTCCCCATAGGACTTGTCCTCCATTCCCTTCACCAGCCTTGTTGCTCTTCTCTGGACTCGCTCCAGCACCTCAATATCCTTTCTGAACTGAGGGGCCCAGAACTGAACACAGTACTCAAGGTGTGGCCTCAACAACGCAGAGTACAGGGGAAGGATCACTTCCCTGATCCTGCTGGCTACGCTATTTTTGATACAGGACACGATCCCATTGGCCTTCTTGGCCACCTGGGCACACTGTTGGCTCATGTTGAGCTTCCTGTCAGTTAGTATCCCCAGGTGCCTTTCTGCCTGGCTGCTCTCCAGCCACTCTGTGCCCAGCCTGTAGCACTGCATGGGGTTGTTGTGGCCAAAGGGCAGGACCCGGCACTTGGCCTTGTTGAACTCCATCCCACTGGAATCAGCCCATCTCTCAAGTCTATCCAGATCCCTCTGCAGAGCCCTCCTGCCTTCCAGCTGGTTGACACTCCCTCCCAGCTTGGTGTCATCAGGAAATTTGCTGATGATGGACTCAATCCCCTCATCTAAACCATCAATAAAGATGTTAAACAGGACTGGGCCCAACACTGACCCCTGGGGAACACCACTAGTGACTGGCTGCCAGCTGGATGCAGCTCCGATCACCAGCACTCTCTGGGCCCGACCCTCCAGCCAGCTCCTAATCCAGGAGAGGGTACACTTGTCCAGGCCAGGCCAGCTTTTCCAGAAGTATATTATGGGAGACAGTGTCAAAGGCCTTGCTGAAGTCCAGATAGACCACATCCACAGCCTTCCCCTCATCCACCAGGTGGATCACCTGACCGTAAAAAGAGATCAGGTTGGTCAGACAGGACCTGCCCCTCCTAAACCCATGCTGGCTGAGTCTAATCCCTTGTCCACCCTGAAGGTGCTGTGTGATTGCACTCAGGATGAACTGCTCCATAACCCTGCCAGGCACCGAGGTCAGGCTGACAGGCCTGTAGTTGCCAGGGTCCTGCTTGCAGCCCTTTTTGTGGATTGGGGTGACATTCACCAACCTCCAACATCTGGGACCTCCCCAGAGAGCCAGGACTGTTGGAAGATGATGGAGAGCGGTTTGGCAAGCTCTTCTGCCAGCTCCTTCATCACCCTGGGATGGATCCCGTCTGGTCCCTTAGACTTGGTAGGATCCAGATGGCTCAGTAAGTCAGTAACTATTTCCTCCTGGAATACAGGAGGGCTATTCAGCTCCCTCTCCCTGTCTGCCAGCTCCAGAGGCCAGTTGTCTTGAGGGCCACCTCTCCTACTGGTGAAAACTGTGGCAAAGTAGGTGTTAAGTACCTCAGCCTTCTCCTCATCTTTGTTAGCTATATTTCCCTCCAAGTCCAACAGAGAATGGAGGTTTTCCTTGCCCCTCCTTTTGTTATTAATGTATTTATAAAAGGATTTTTTGTTATCCCTAACTGAAATAGGCAAATTTACTTCAAATTCCACTTTTCTTTCCCTAATTTTTTTCCTGCATGACCTAGCTCTATCTGTAAATACTTCATAAGTAGCCAGCCCTTTTTTCCATAGTCTGTAAACTTTGTTTTTATCCCTGATTTCTTTGAGAATCTCTCTATTTAACCAAGCTGGCTGTCTTCCCCTCCGGCTGCCCTTTCGGCACACTGGGACAGCCTGTTGCTGTGCACTCAAAATTTTCTTCTTAAAACATGTCCATGCCTCCTGGACCCCCTTGCTTTTAAGGGTTGTTTCCCAGGGTATGCTCTGAATCAGTTTTTTGAATAGGCCAAAATCTGCTCTGGAAGTCCAAAGTAGAGGTTTTAATGGTGGCTCTCCTTACATCCCTGAGGACTGAAAATTCTATTATTTCATGGTCACTATGCCCCAGGCGGCCTCCAACCACTACATCATCTACCAGCCCCTCTCTGTTTGTAAATAGTAGGTCTAGCAGAGCCTTACCCCTGGTAGGCTCATTTACCAGTTGATGAAGGAAATTGTCCTCTATACACTCCAGGAACCTCCTTGACTGCCTCTTCTCTGCAGTATGAAGCTCCCAGCAGATATCTGGCAGGTTAAAGTCACCCACAAGAACAAGGGCTGGAGATTTTGAGACATCCGCCAGCTGTTTGTAGAACAATTCATCCCCTTCATCATCCTGGTTGGGCGGTTTGTAACAGACACCCACAAGGGTGTCAGCCTTGTTGGCCTTGACCCTGATTCTGGCCCACAGGCACTCAACCTTGTCACTGCTGACCTCAACTTCAACAGAGTCAAGAGACTCTCTAACATATAAAGCCACTCCTCCACCTCTCCTTCCCTGCCTGTCCTTTCTGAAGAGCTTGTAGCCCCCCATAGCAGCACTCCAGTCATGTGAGTCATCCCACCACGTTTCTGTGACAGCAACTATGTCATAGTTTTCCTGCTGCACTATGGCTTCCAGCTCCTCTTGTTTGTTTCCCATACTGCCTGCATTGGTGTACATGCACTTCAGCTGGGCCATTGATTTCATTCTCAACTCGGGCTCTATGCCCTTAAGCTTATCTCTGGAGAGCCCAGTTGCTGTCCCTTCCCCCTTCAAACCTAGTTTAAAGCCCTCCTAACCAACCCTGCCAACTTATGGGCTAGAGTTCTTTTGCCCTTCCTAGATAAATGGAGCCCATCTGCTTTGACGAGACTGGGCAACACGGAGTTTGCCCCATGATTAAAAAACCCAAAATTTTGACGATAGCACCATCCCCTAAGCCACCTATTGGTAAGCTGGGCTTTCCTAAACCTCTCCTCATTCATCCCAGCTAGCACAGGAACTGAGGCAATTACTACCTGTGCTCCTGTCCCATGAAGTGGTCGGGTCAGTGCCTTGAAATCCTTTTTAATTACTCTGGTACTCCTTTTATTAATGTCATCACTTCCAACCTGGACAACCAACAGCAGGTAATAGTCTGAGGGTTGGATAAGCTTAGGAAGTCTTTTGGTAATATCCCTCACCCTGGCCCCGGGAAGGCAGCAAACTTCCCTGTGGGATGGGTCTGGCTGACATAGAGGGCCCTCAGTTCCCCTCAGAAGGGAGTCACCGATTACAACAACCCTTCTCTTTTTCCTCTTACCTGTAGTTGTAACCCGTCCGGTAGGCTGGGGGTAACCAGAAGACCTTGTAGATAGATCCTCCTCCTGACTGTCCTCCAACAGACTGTCTGAGTCTAGGGCCATATACCTATTTTTTAAGGGCACTCTGGCAGATGAAAGGGGTCAAGAGGGGGTGTTTTTGCCTCTGCGACCAGGCACCTGTTTCAATTCCTCCCCATCCATATGGTCTGTTCTGTCTGCCTGATGGCAGGAGGGGCTGGGCTTCACCACCTCCTGCTGGGCTTCCTTAGGAGTCGAAATGGTGTGACTCCATCAGTCAATTTCCCTTTCACTCTCCCTTTTGTTTCTGAGCCTATCCACCTCTTCCTTTAGCTCTGCCACCAGGCACAGCAAATCGTTCACCTGCTCACATCGTATGCAGGTGCTTCTCACACTGTCCTCTGGTAGTAGGTCCAGGCTCAAACAGTCTATGCAGCCAGAGGCCTGAGTGGCTGCATCCTTTTTAGAGGGTTCTGTCTGTATTGACACCACTCTACTGGTAACAGGAGCAACAGCTTTCATTTTTTTGGGAGGCATGACTGCCTTGAACTGTGGGGAAAGGTAGAAAAGAGAAACAAACAAACAAACAGGAAAAAGAAAAAAAGGGCCGCACAAATACCTAGGCCTATACCCTGCCTGTTCGCCCTGCCTGTGCAAACTGCCGTGCCACGCCCTCACTGACGTGCCACACCCCTGTTTGCCCGCTCCTGTTTGCCGTGCACCAGGTCGCTTGCGATCCTTAGAGATGTTTTTAAAGCCTTCTCACTCTCCTGCTAACGAGCGAGCCACACCTCCAACTCCCCTCTGAGTTGCCTGCTGATAGCTGAAGGAGCAGCAAACAAAGCCTGGCAGGTGCAGCACTTTGGACTTGAAGGTCATGTGGGAGAGTGTCAATTTTTTTACGCAAGTCCGAAAGGTGACATCAGCTGCTCTTCACTCGTCCATGACTGTAACTCTGTAATAGATGGTCACTAAATTTGTCAGGCATGATTTGCCCTTAGTGAACCCATCTTGGCTGTCACCAATCACCTCCTGATCTTCAAGATATCTTAGCATATTTTCCAAGATCTGCTCCATGATCTTGCAAGGCCCTGAGGGGAGAATGACCAGACTGAAGTTCTGTTTCCCTTATTGGCTGTTTTAAAAATGGAGGTTACATTTCCCCTTTCCGCCCCCCCCCCTTTTTTTTTTCAGTGGGAACTTCACAGAACTGCCATGACTTCTCGAATATAATGGAGAGCATTTTCTTGGCCAGTTCCTGCAGGACCAGTGGTTGAATCTTATCAGGTCCTATACCTTGTGTATCTTCTGGTTCCTCAAATGGTCTTGAACCTGATCTTCTATAGTGAGAAGTTCTACTTTTTCCCAGTCTCTGTCTTTGACTTCTTCAAGTCAGGCAGTGTGGCTGGAACACTTCCTGATGAAGACCAAGGCTAAAAAAGTCCTTGAGCATCTCAGCCTTCTCCATGCCTTGAATAAACCTTCACAGAAATGAGAGAACCAGAGCTGGGAAAATAATGGAAATACTCAGAATTCTTCAGTTGAAAAATGGTAACTTTCAATCTGCACATCTTAGTTTAACTACTGGGTTTTGTCTAGATCCTAATGATTTTAATTGTAAGGGGACAGCAAAGAAAACTTTTGCAACTTTTTCCTGAAAATGCCTTTGCAGGCTGTGCAAAAACCATTTCTCCATCTTGGTGGACCCCAAGACACAGGTACCAGTCTTTTGATTTACATTTATTGTAATAGTTTAAAATTGAGATGGCTTTATACTCACTCAGTCCGAGGATGATCTTCCAAAATATTCTAAGATTTTCAAGATTAAAATGTAGTTCTCTCCTAAGCTCATTTCCTTACTTTTAAAGAAAAGCAATTTTTTTCTTCACTGCTACAGTGTTCAGAGTCCTTCCTCACTTTTATTGTGTCTATCCTTTGCAAGTCAAGCAGATTTCTCCAATTAGCAAAGTTCCCATATGTGATGTTTGGACTTTGTGTGAATGTGTTTTATATGCTGTCAAAGCTGGGAGCTGAATTGGGATTCAAAGTAAAACCCTCATGATGGTAATAGCTATCAATTAGTCAAAGATTTAAGGGCAAGTAACAAAATACGAGAAGGCATTCATCCAGTAGTGGTCAAATCCCTATACCCTTCTAACCAGACTGACAGATGATTTAGAATGGTTTACTGTGCTTGATCTTAAAGATGCCTTTTTCTTCATTCTTATGAAAATACCCAGTCAAGAGCTATTTTTCTTTTGAATGAGAAAATCCTGAAATAGGGAGAAGAACTCAACTCACTTGGGCTGTCCTACCCCAGGGTTTCAAAAATAGTACAACTATATTTGGAAATCAGCTCATGAAAGAACTAGAGGACTAGAGAAGAAAACAGCCAGATGGAGTTGTTTTGCAATATGTGGGCAACATCCTATTTGCTGCCAGAGATCAAATTGAGTGCATCCAGTTCACCGTAAATTTGTTAAACTTTTTGGGATAGAGTGGGTATTGAGTCTCAGGAAAAAAGCACAAATTGCAATGGAAACAGTGGTCCATTTGAGGCTCTAGATCTTCTGTGAACATTGACAGCGCAGCACAGAGTGGAAGGAAGCCATCTACCATCTTTCAGAGCCCCACACCATGCAAGAAATGCAAGCTTTTCTGGTAATGGTATGTTGGTGTTGTCTGTGGATACCTGACTATGGGTTGCTAGGTAAACCTCTGTATGGAACATTAAAAGCGGCTGATAAAGGGATCATGGAATGGAGAGACCATACCAAAACCGCATTTAAACAGCTGAAACTTTCTCTCATGTCAGCTCCAGCATTAGGACTGCCAGACTTACCTAAACCTTTCGAGTTGTTCACATATGGGAGACTGAATGTCACTCTGGGGTTGCTTTCACAGATCCCTAGGAACCAGTGAAGGGCTTGTAGCCTATTTTTCAAAACAGCTAGACAATGTTTGAAAGCTGTAGCAGCTACTATTGTATTGATCCAAGAAGGCCAAAATTTCACCCTTGGACAGCATATTGTCCTAATTGTACTTGAGCAGACAGGGAGTCACTGGTCATCCCCTAGCAGAATGCTTAAGTGTCAAGCTGTGCTGTTAGAACAGGATAATGTTACTCTGAAAACAATATCTGTTGTCAATCTTGCTATGTTTTTGTCCTCAACACTGACTGACAGTGTTCCTGAGCATGACTATTTACAGACCATCGAAGAGGCCTATTCCAGCAGACCAGATCTCAAAGATCTCAAAGATCTAGAAAATCCAGATTGGGATTTGTATATAGAAGCAATTTCATCTGAAATGGTTAGCGAATGACAGGGTATGCAGTGACTACCATGGACAAGGTAATTGAAGCAAAAGTCCTACCATCAGATGTGTCATCACAGAAACCTGAACTGCTTGCACTGAGGAGAGCTCTGGAACTAAGTGAAGGACAAAAGGTAAATATATGGACTGATTTTAACTAGGTATTTCGTGTTGTACATGCCCACGCAGGAAAGAAGGAAAGAGGGCTGCTGACCACTCAGGATAATGGAATCAAACATGGTGAACAAATCCATGCACTCCTGCAGGGTATTTGGAAACCTACAGAGTTGGCCGTTAGATGTTGCAGAGCTCATCAAAAAGGGAAAACAACTCTTGAATTAGGGAATCATTTTATCAATCAAATGGCAAAAGTGGCTGCTGAAAAGGGTATCCTAACAGTAACACCACAAAAGGAAACTGACCTCTCAGGTTTACTCCAAATTATGATCAGAGAGGCCAACAGTTAATTGAATCCCTGAAAGCTGAAATCCAAGAAAGTGGATGGGTTGTTACACCTACAGGACAGGTTGTAGTTTCACTCCAAGACCTGTGAGAGATAGCTGTACAGGAGCATGAGACTACCCATTGGGGAACTGAAAATCTTTTGAAACATCTGAGGAAAATAGTAGTAAGAATGACTGAAATTGTGCAGTCTGTAGTAAACAAATGTTAAATCTGTTGTCAGAACCATCCTGATACAAGCAAGAGTAGACAAGGGGTAAGTAAGGCTGAAGATCTTCCTGAAGATTATTGGCAAATAGATTTTCCTGAGTTACCATGTAAAGAAGGATGCAGATACGTACTGGTATTAGTTGATAACGTCAGTGGATGGCCTGAAGCTTACCCCTGTGTCACTAACACAGCAAAAGAAGTGGTAAAAATTTTGCTCAATCATATAACTCCAAGATTTGGAGTTCCTTTATGATGTCATCAGACAGAAACCACAATTTTTTGCAACAGCAGTGGAAGAAGTTTGTTGTATTCTGGGGATTGTTTGGGACCTGTATACTCCTTACAAACCTCAGACAAGTGCCAAAGTTAAATGTATGAAAAACACAAATAAGCAATATCTGTCAAGAGACATCTATATCATGGATTCAGGTCTGGCCTAAAGGTTTACTTATGAATCCACATGCAACCATGGCAGAGAGATAACATAAGTCCCGGTCAGCTGTATCAGATCACTCATCTTCTGGGAGACATTCACATGTGGGAGAAAATTGATTAACAGAAATGTTTAATATCTCTAAATTCTACTTTGCAGAAACTGCAGAAATCTGTTGTGTTATCTAGACCTATAAGATTAGACAGTCATGCTCATCTTTTCCAGCCTGGAGATTAGGTCTATATTAAATGGTGGGATAATGATCCTTTACAAGTCAAATGGAGAACACCATTCCAGGTTCTGCTAATCACCCTCACCACTGTCAAGGTTACAGGCAAAAGACCCTGGCTTCACTATTCCAGAGTTAAGAAAACCTCTTCTCCTGGAACAACTGCAAAACCAGAAACTAGTACAGATGAAGATGATGTGGTTTAGACTGTTCTTTCTGTGTTTATTACCTACATGGTTAGAAACCATGATTCAGATTTGGAACCAAAATTCACATGTAGCTCTGGTCCAAAATGTAACCAATATTCTTCACAAACATGACTGTTGGATTGGTATTCAAATGCCAACAATTGATGAGGATAACCACTGTCCTTTAATTGGTGTCTTAATGAATGAGACAAACATTAGCAAGGCCCCTAGAGGCAGTGACAACTCAGTGGTTTAGAATCTGGAACTTGGACACAAGTCACTAAAGCCTACTTACCTATAGCCCTAAGCAGCATAATTCCAGACCAAGAAAATTATGCAGTGCCCTGTGTGATTGTTAATGCCACCAGAAAGATCATTATCCTTCCATTGTCATAAAACTGAATCTAAAATAAAATTAGCCCCAAAGATGGTAATAAAGTTGGCACAGACACCCTGGAGAATGTTTCCCCCACAGAGTTCAGGATGGCATTGGATATATAAAGATGAATGATGGAAAGTTTTGCTCCTTGATAAAAATCAGGCTTGTGCTCTTGGGGCTGTAATCCCAAACATAATGATATTTGATCAAAATGAAGAACAAAATGGGTGGATAAGAACTTAGGTAAGAAGGCTAAAAAGATCCGGCAACCATCTCATTGAACTCCCCATGACTTTTCACAGTGTAGTTAAAGCTCTTATTCCTTCTTTGGGAATAATTGAGTTAGAGAAGACAATCATTAATATTTCAGCTGTTATTGAACATATTGAAAATTATACTTTAAATGTAATTATGGCTTTGCAAGAAGAAGTTTGTGGTTTGTCTCATGTGGTTTTGCAAAACAGAATGGCTCTTGATTTTCTATTAGCCTCATAAGGAGGCGTGTGTACCATCATTAACTCCAGTTGTTGTTCTTACGTATCAGAGCTAAAGAATTTCAAATTATTTGGCTGAAATTTGGAAACAAACTCAAACTCTACATCACATAACTCTTAAAAATGTCTCTTAGGCCTTTGAAGATATCTTCAACAAAATTACTTCCTGGTTACCAAACTGGCCCTGGATAAAACAACTGTTTATGCTAGTCATATTTGTCATTAGTGTTTGTTCAATAGCTTACTACGTGATTCGATGCTATAGTTGCTGCTCATCTTTATGTGACAATGGTAAGTATAAGTAGTAGAGACTAGACAAGATAGAATTGTTGTCAAGTCTCTAAGGGGAGAATAATGCCTTAGGGTTTTATATATCTGTAGATTTTTTTATATAGCTGTAGAGGTTCTCACATTTGAGAAAGCAGCTAACAGTTTTTAACTTTGTGCCACATTCCTGAATTTCTGTCTCAGAGGTCAGATAGCAGCCAGAACATCCTGTCTGGGACACATGTACCAGGACAGAACAACATATTGTAGTCAAAATAAGCTGGAAGACCCAGGACCCTTGGAGCGGGCTAAGGGATTAATGAGTTGGATGTAACTATTAGTAGTGTTGTAAATTTGTAATACCTCATATGCTGGGCGTGTGCCTATGTATACCATGCATCTGAAAATTTTCATTAAAGAACTACTCTCTACTTTACCCATACTAATGCTGTCTCAAAAAGTTTTTCCCTAATTTTAGGCAACACTAGCAATTTGATATCAGTGTCAGTGAAAAATGCCCAGAGTCTGGAGAAGGGTTGCACATTGGCAGGAGAACACCCAAAGGTCAGCACAAAGGAATTCCAAGCCTTCCAGTCAGAAAGTCACCTTCATTGGGGCCCAACATAAATGGCTCTGTGAAAAACCAAGTAGCAGGGAAAATAAACAAGTTAGGACAAGTTAGATATATATGCATGCCTGCAGAGCTATGATCTTGCTGGCATCAGTGAAGTTCTCATTAAGATGACATGTATCTCACCATTTTTAAAAAGGAAAAAAGGGACAACCCAGGGAACTACAGGCTGGTTAGTCTTACCTCAATGCTCAGCAAGACCATGAAGCAGATGTTCCTGAAAACTACACTAAGCCACATGAAAAAGAAGGAGGTGATTGGTGCCAACAAATCTGGCTTCACTAAGGGCAAATCACGCATGACAAATGTGGTGGCCTTCTACAATGAGGTTACAGCTTTGGTAGATAAGGGAAGAGCAAGTGTTGTCATTTACCTGGACTTGTGCAAAGCTTTTGATGTTGTCCTAAACAACATCCTTTCCTCTAAACTGGAGAGACATGGATTTGATGGCTACACCACAGGGAAGAAAAGGAGCTGCTTGACTAGTCACATCCAAAGAGTTGTATTCGATGGCTCAATGTCCAGGTGGAGAGCAAAGAAGAGTGGTGTCCTTAGGAGCTGGTATTGGGACTGGTGCTGTTTAACATCTTTTCTTGTGACAGAAACAGTGGAAGTGAGTGTGTGCACCTTCAGCAAGCTTTCCCACAGCACCAAACTCTGTGATGTGGTCAACACACTCAAGGGAAGAGATGTCATCCAGAGGAACCTTGACAGGCTTGAGATGTGGGCCCATGTGAACATTTATGAAGTTCAACAAGGCCAAGTGCAAGTCCCAAGCACAAATACAGGCTGTGCAGAGAATGGACTGAGAGCAGCTCTGAGGAGAAGGACTTGGGTGTGTTTATTGATGAGAAGTTCATCATGACCCAGCAATGCATGCTTGTGGCCACACCTTGGGCTGCACCAAAAGGGGTGTAACCAGAAAGCTGAGGAAGGTAACTGTCCCCTCTGCTCCCAGGATATCCCATGTGGTGTATCATGTCCAGGTGCCAATGTTTTGGGGGGGGTGTTATTTTATTTTATTTTATGGGTTTTATTTATTTTATGATTTTATTTATGTTATTATTTTATTTTATTATTTTAATTATTTATTTTATTATATTTATTTTTATTTTCTATTATTTATTATTTTATTTTATCTTATTATTTTATTTTATTTTATCTTTTAAATTTATTTTATTTTATTTTATTTTATTTTATTTTATTTTATTTTTTTATTTTATTTTACTGGGAAACTTGCTTTTTCTGTTTTGCCAGGGTTCCAATTTTTTCCATCTCACCAACTATTCTGAAAAAGACCTATCAGATTAGAAATACATATTCCTAGCAGATGGCTAAGAAGTAGTTCAGTATGTAAAGTGGCGTTAAAGCTATAACTTTCCTCATGGTTTTTTAACAGAGGTTTTGCAGAACTGATCTGCCTCTAGAGAGAGGCTTGAAATTAGTGAATGGATGTCCTTTCCTCAGAAGAAACAATGTAAGTTATATATGTGCTTTTCTAATAGTAAAAATATTACTAACCCTGCACATGAATGGAAGACCAATTCACTAACTACAACCTTAGTTTTAAGACTGTGATATTCAATTCCCAATAGCAGTTTGGGGAAATCACTGCTTTTATCTTAGTTCTTAAAAATATGCTTACCTACCTCACAGACATGGAGAATACAAACATTCAAAGATGTAAGGTGTTCAGATCCTCATACTATTAACTATATATATGCTTACTTGTCAGTATACACAAAATACTATAGTTGGACCAATATTTCATAAATTAGTGATTTGAATGTATGGAATGTAACAGTCTTTTTAAATATGTGAATAGAACCATGCTGTGTCAATGTAGTAGACAATAATATGTAAAAAGTGAAGTTTACTCTGGAACCTCAGTTATTTTGTTTCTTTTAATGAACATATAAAACTTCTATTCATACTTGAAGAGATCAGCATGCTGTGCAACACTAGAAAGCTAATTTGATCTTCAATAATTTTGGCAGCACATATAATCATAGAACAGCCTCTGCTGGAAGGGACGTTAAAAATTGTCTAGTTCCAAAACCCCTGCTGTGGCAGGAACACTTTTCGCTAGAGCAGGTTCATCAGAGCTCCATCCAACCTGGCCTTGAACACTTCAAGGGATGGGTGATCCATAACTTTTCTAGGCAACCTGTTTCAGTGCCTCACCACCATCACAGTAAAGAATTTTTTTCCTAATATTTAGTCTAAACATATTTTCTTTCATCTTAAAGCCATTTCCCTCCTTCCTGTTAGACACTTGTAAACAGTCTGTCTACAACTTTCTTGCAGGCTCCCTTCAGGTACTAGAAGGCTGCAATTGAGTCTTGTCTTTTCCGGTCTGAACATTCTCAATTCTCTCAGCCCTTCCTCACTGGAGACATGCTATGTCCCTCTAATCATCTTGGTGGACCTTGTCTGGACTTACTCCAACATAATACACCAGAGGGCAGCACACATTCCATCTGGCATGTTCACTTCTGCCCCAGAGTGTGACTCAGTAGGGCAAAAGATGCTATCCACAGCCATTCTGTCTTGAGTTCAAAGTCTCAACAGGTCGGGGCAGGTGTCATACATTTATCTGCAAGCCAAACATCCTTGCATTTCCACCGATAGCTACTTGTTATTCAAGTAGCTCAGTGCATACTCATGATCTTAGTCCTAAGGTCTTAGCTCAAGGTTTAGTGCATACTGATGATCTACTTTCCATTCTCAATCTCTTAAATTTTCTTCTTTATCATTCCTTGATTTATTTATTCTACTAGGTTGGAATTCTATAAATGGATCAGAAAATCCATTTTTTCATTTGCTTCTTACTCTTTTGTACCACAGACTATGCTTCTAATAATCAAAGTGATCCTACAATTTTCATTGTTTCATCTTAATGGCTTCAAGTACCTGAAGTTATTCTGTGTTATGGATTGCAATGAGGTTTTGCCTCATACATCCTTACTTATATTCAGGCTTAAATACTTGAAAACTTTTAGTGATTTTCTATTCCAGTGTTCTGAGGAGTGTAGGATAGTAGTCAGGAAGCATACATTCAGTCTCCTATCTGTAGGAAATACAATGATCTGTTTGATAACTGCAAAAATACAGAAAAGACTAATGATTTTGTAAAAATGGTGAAAATACATGTCAGGAGACAGATCTGTCTAAAATACTTTTTGCTAACCTGTTTTACACCAACCATGATCCCTAATTTCTCTTCTTCCCAGTGAAATCTCTATAACTGCAGTTTTGTGGTCAGAAAATAGCAATATTTCCCCTACAGAAAAAAGAAACTGTCCCTTAAACTGACAAGTAAACAATTCATCCTCATATGCATGCACTTTACCATTTCACCTCAAAAATGCAATCCATACAACTCTCCAGAAACTGTAATTCTTATTTATGAAACTGGCAAAAATAACGATTCATGAAAAAGTACATTTGCTTTTAGGTATCTATTGGAAAAGTACTAGTTTGCTTCCTCTCCCACTACATTCACCTCCTTTTAAAATAATTTTCACTAATTCAAGTGGAAAATTCCTGATCTGAGCGTATGGGGGATTTTTTTTTCTTTTTTCATTGTAGAAAATTAAAAAATGTTGGAATCTTTGACTAGAGATTAATTACTAGTACTTCACTTCAGGAAATTCAGAAGAAAAAGAAAAAAAGCAATGAACAGAACATCAAAAATTAGAAGATGCAAATGAGTACAGTTCAGTTCTTACAGCAAACAGAATATATAGGTGATAAATAACTTGGCACTACAGAGGTTATCCACAGAACTTCTATTAACTTTGAAGAGGCAGAATTTTTTTTTCTAATTTCCATTTGTAAACTTACTATACTATATTACTGAAAACAGAGCAAGCAGGTCTGCCATTTGTCTGTTCCTGGGGAACTATGGAAGCATTAAGTGCATATGTACCTGCTGCAGTACTAACAAATTAGCTGCTGGGTAGTACCATGCCAAGGAATTAATTCGATCCCTAGAATAGGAACTACATCCCTGTGCTGATACAGAACTTCTGCATCTTGTCATGAAGGGCCAGGCAGTTGTGATGTAACAACATGGATAATTGTTGTATGTTACTGCTTCTCAATTATTGTAGGCTATCTATTGTGATTAATTGATCACTGACCACAGAAAACACATGCAGAAAAACTGAGACTGCATCGTAGCAGAGTTGCCATTTCCCAAGGCTTCACTACAACTTTTCTGTAAACTATATCAAATCATGACCTAACATTTCATGAGCTTTAATTTTTCAGTATGGATTAAGCTATGTAAAGTTAGTATATGTATCTTTTATGGAAATATTTCAGCGATTTACATTTACATAAAACACTCATAAAAGAGAATTTTAATTTTAATTGTTATGAATGTAATAGCAATAGGGGCAGAACACAACCCCCTACACGTTACCCATATTAATTGTAAAACACTTGAAAGCAGGAAAGTCCATTTCAAAAACAGATGTTTTCAACTATACAAATGCACTGTGAAAGTACTTTCTTAACACTTAAGTCCCATGTAAGATACTGGAATAATCATTTAAATTATATTAAATATGGGTTTATGCCTGTTTGGGGCTAACTAAACTAAAATACTTTTAGCTACATAGAATTTCAGATGTACCAAGCTTCAATACAAAACATCATCTACACAGAGAAAAAAGGAAAGCTCTTTGTAAACTTTGGCCAGTGACAGAACCTGAACAAATGGCCTAAAGTTATATCAGTGGAGGTTTAGGATGGATATTAGAAAAAAGGCTCTTCACCCAGAGGGTGGTTGGGCATTGGAACAGGCTCCCCAGGGAAGTGGTTACAGTACCAATCCTTAAGGAGCCCAAGAACTACCTGGACAATGTCCTCAGGCATATGGTGTGACTCTTGGAGATAGTCCAGTCCAGGGCTAAAGGTTGGACTTGATGCTCCTTGTGAGTCCCTTCCAATTGAGCATATTCTGTTTTTCTGTGATTAATCTCAGTTAAGTCATCTATTTATTTTTTCTGTTCAAACATCTAGGTTTGCAGAACAGCTGACTAGTATTGCAAATAAAAGTCCAACAGTAGAAAAACAGCCCTTCCAATGAGCAGCATTATAAGGAGGAACGCATTAGAGTGATCCACAACATTAAATTGATTTATTTTTACAGCTGGTAAAAAGGGATAGCCAAAGCCCTGTATTCAATTTGAGGTTTATTTACGTCACTGCTGGACCTTCAGTTATTTTAGGAAACCAGCTAAGGAATTTCTGCCAAAATTCTTTAATAGCCCTTCTGAAGATAAACTTTAAGGACCATTATAAAATAGTGAACAAAAGTACAAAGTAATAAAAAACCCCATACCATACAGTATGTCCCAAGAAACGTCCCTACTTTTTGAGTTTTACTATTATCTATGTGTTTTTTCATGATTTCAACTATCTACAGCTAAACGTTTGGAATTCTGCAATAAATATATTGAAGACTTTCACCTTAATCCAAGGATGTGGTTCACTTCTTGTGTGTACAGAAATAGCTACAGTGACTTCAATAAGAGTATACTCAAATATTTAGAGAATAATTGTGGCCTTAAGTCATCCTATAGGGAGTTGCTACAAATGCAGTTTAAAAAAAAAAAGTGCAAGGGAAGCCTATCAAATATTTCCATGTACTAAAAAAGTCTACAATTACCAGAAGTATGAACTATTTCACTGTTAACACAGTAGTAGTTTTTTCAGGAATTTTGAAAGGATTCAAAGCACTTCACAAGATTTTTCAGTTTTATGCAGTTTTATATTTTTTTCCTTATCTCAGTAGATATATTTATTTGTCTTAGTGGCATTCTCATTCTAATTAAGTCAGAGAAAAAAAGTTTAGTGAAAGATTTCTGATTTATCATTGAATGTGTGTATTTAAACATCCTTTTCTCTTCCATTTTAATTTTTACTGACTTATAAATTTTGATGCCATGACTGTCTTACATCCACAAAAACTATTTCATATCTTCAGGTATTTTCAATAATATATAAAACAAGGCTTCAGCAAGGCTTCTGAACATGCAAGTCTATAACTTACAGGTAGTTCCCTTGGGTGCCCTTGATCTTATCCTACATACTTGTTTGACTCCTTGATAAATCAGAAGCTAATTACATGCTGGGCTTCTGAACAGACATAACAAAGTCTAAAGATGATATTTAGCCATTTCTTCTTGCAGAAGGGTAATTGTCGAAATAAGAGACTGAAATAAAGCTTTTACTTTTCTAAAATAGAACTAATACTTTTACAAAAAACATTTATTAGTGCTTCTAAAGAAAACTGCAATTTTTCATAATGGAAATAATACCATGAATTCTTTGAGATCAGTAGAGAGGCTCAGTGAACTTGCTTATGTCTGAAAATCTCTGGTATTTTATGATGAAGTATCTGTTGCCTGAACAATAAGAAGCAGGAGGAATTACAGAATCACAGAATTGTTAGGGTTGGAAAAAACCTCTGGAGGTCATTTAGTCCAACCTTCCTGCCAAGGCAGGGTCACCTAGAACAGGTTACACAAGAACACATCCAGATGGGTTTGGACTGTCAGAAAGGGAGACTCCACAAACTCCCTGGACAGCCTGTTCCAGTGCTCTCTCACTCTCAATGTAAAGAGGTTCTTCCTCATGTTGAGGTGGAACTTCATGTGTTTTCGTTTATGGCCATTGATCCTTGGGCTCCACTGACAAGAGTCTGACACCATTCTCTTGACACTCACCTGTGAGATAGTTACATGCAATAATGAGATTTCCTCTCAGACTTCTCTTTTCCACTCTAAAGTAGCCTACCTCCAGCAGTCTTTTCTCATAAGAGAGATGCTCCAGACCCCTGATCATCTTTGTGACCTTTTACTGGATGACCTCCAGTAGCTCCTTGCCTTTTTGTGTTGATGACCACAGAACCAGACACAGCACTCTAGATGTGACCTCACTTTGGCCACACTCTTCCTGATGCACCCCAGGATACCACTGGCCCTCCTGGCCACAAGGCCACACTGCCAACTCATGGACAACTTGTCATCCATAAAGAGTCCCAGGTCCTGTTCCACTGAGCCAATCTCTCGTAGGTCAGCCTACTCATCATCATCATCATCATCATCATTCATTCATGGCTAGGCTTTGTGAATGAAGATTTGGGAAGGGCACTACTGCAAGCGTGCTGCACTTGCTGCAAGCGTGCTGGTGGCTAAAAAGGCAGATATGGGCTAGGCAGGTGCCGTCACAAAAGGCACAGCGGAACATCTCCTTTGGCAATATTGGTGAGGAACAGTTTTTTATGCATTGTCTTTTTTCCTCGAGCCTGGATTGTCCACGGTGATCCTCATGTAGCAGGATGATCATTTTGAAGAACTTGGGGGAACATCCTAAACGTTCCAAGATCTGCCACAGGCCTTTTCTGCTCACAGTGTCAAAAGATTTCGTGAGGCCAATGAAGGTTACATAGAGACCTTTCTTCTGTTCCCTACACTTCTCTTGCAGTTGTCTGAGAAAAAATACCATGTCTGTGGTGCTCCTATTGGCTCTGAAACCACACTGGCTTTCAGGTAGAAGTTCTTCTGCAATAGTGGGTACTAATCTGTTCAGAAGTATTCTTGCAAGGATTTTACCAGCAATGGAGAGCAATGTAATACCTCGGTAATTTGAGCAGTCTGATTTTTCTCCTTTCTTCTTGTACAGGGTGATGATGACTGCGTCACAGAGATCTGATGGTAGTTCGCCTTGTTCCCAGTAACGCACAAAAAGCATGTGAAATTTGGCATGGAGTGCTTGAGCTCCATACTTTCAGATTTCGAGTGGAATTCCATCAACCCCAGATGTCTTGCCAGTTTTCACCTGCTGTATGGTGTTAAGTGTCTCTCCCGTATTAGGGGCTGCATCCAATTCATTTTTCACCGGTTGTTGTGTAATGTGCTGTAATGGTTTGACTCATGGCTTCCTCAGTAACCATTGTATCTAAGAAAGTTACAAGTATTCCACACATGTCTTCCACGTAGCAGTGGGGGGAGTGGTTTTGGGCTCTTCTCTCTTGGCCGAGGAGGTCGTGGGTGGTGCTTGCAGCCTGCTCCCTCCAGTTGTTGGTGGTTCTCCTGCCCTGGGTGAGATTGTTTCATTCTCGTTCCCCTTCCTTGAGGTTTTTAATTGTGTTTGTTTTCATTCATTTGGTTTCTTTCGGTTGGGTTGGTGTCTTCCCTATTTTCTGGCTAATCAATCCCTTTTTTTCCCTTCCCCTCTCCCCTGGGGGTGGGGTCCTATGTACTGTGTATACAGTGTGGTTTGTAAATGTTAGAAAATATAATTTATTCTTTTTATTCAGTTCAGTTTCTTTAGAGTGCATTTCTTTCCAGTAATTTTTTTTTCTTTCCTTTTCTGGGAAAGTTCTGGGAGGGGGAAGGGGGGCCAGTCCAGGATTGACAACAGCTAGACCAAAACGGTGCGACATTATTGGAGGTTCCACCGAGCTAGACCTTGGATTGTTTTGTAAATAGTTCTCTATTTAGAGAACAGTGTCCGGGAGAACTGCCAACTGAAGTGGTATTTTCAAAACAATCACCAGGAAGGCAGCCAAGAGTACCTTGTTGATATAAACAAGGTTTTTCTTTGGGAACAGAGGACTCAGGCATAAGGTAAACAATAGAAAGAATGGTTTTTACCCTTTTTAGCAAATTCTTGAGAGGTACCAGAGGAGGTCACTCCAACTATGCTGGCATGGCCTGGCAGTCTCTTGTAGTGAAAGGCCTCCTGTTAAGTGTTTTTCTATTTTTTTACATACTGATAGTGGTAACGCTTACTCCCACTCTGAGAGGTCTCCTAGGGACATACCTAGGTCTGCCTGATAATTGTCATCCATGTAAGGCCCTCCTGAATCTTGGCATTAAAGGCCTGTTGAAATATGACATTAACGGACTATTAAGAGAGATCCCTATTGTTACAATTGGTCCCAGTTATTACCTAAATTGTATTGTGGCAGCACTAGTGTTTATGAAGGTGATGAAACTGTTGTATAAGATTGGAAGAATGGTGTAACTTCGTTGCTTCCCTTGTTTCAGACCTAAGAAAGGCTATGCCTCTGGGAGACTCTCTGGAACTTTGGAAGGGGCTTCAGACAGGCCAGTCCTGGGGTGGGATGGGGCTTGGTCGGATCTCGGTAAAGTGCTAGGGCATATCTCACTCCCCATTTATTGGAAGTTCACGTCAGAACAAGTGTGTGACTCTGTTGAGGTGGCCCGCTGTTTATCAGAAGAGTGTTTTTCCTACAAGGACCCGTATACGCGAGTCTCTGCTTTGTGTTGGGGCCTGGCTAGTGGTTATTGCTTTGCCATGGACTACTGTCAATGGCTTGAGGACAGGATAGAAAATGGAAATATGCTGTCAGACCCCTGTAGTCCCCGTTCAGACTACCGAAAGCAGAGTCCAAACACAGCATGAGGTCAATGCTGTTTCTGTAGAGACCCAAATTCAAGCAGCTGAAACTAATACAGCCTCCGTCTGCTCTGTAGAAACCCAAACTCAAGTTGCTGAAGCTAATAAAGCCTCTGTTTGCTCAGTAGAAACCCAAACTCAGGCTGCAAATCTGGACAAGGCTATTTCTGCTGTCCCTGCTACAACCATGGCTGAAACTCAGATGCAGGCTGAAGCTAATACAGTCTCTCTTTGCTCAACAGAAACCCAAACTCAGGCTGCAAATCTGGACAAGGCTATTTCTGCTGTCCCCGCTACAACCATGGCTGAAACCCAGACGCAAGCTGAAGCTAATACAGCTTCCAGTTGCTCTGTAGAGATTCAGACTCAAGCCGTAGATCTGGAGGTTGCCGTCAATATTAAGCCTGCTAAGACCACAGTTGAAGTGCAGACGCAGGCCGACACTAAAACAGCTCCCATTTGCTCTGTAGAAACTCAAACGCGAGCTGAAGATCTGGAAGTTGCCATGTCTACTAAGCCCACCAAGACCACAGTCGAAGCTCATACTCAAGCCGATGTGGATACAGTTCCTATTCGCTCTGTGGGAACTCAAACTGAAGTTACGAACCGGAAGATTATCATTGCCGATCCAAATCACTATGACATCTTGGTCCCAGAGAAGATGCCATGCACCCAGCCGATGTGGGATAAGGTGATGGATGGGGCCCCTAAGTCTTATATGCCATGTCTGATATCTGCATACCCTCTAAGTATGGACAAGAATGAGATACACGTTGACAGAATGTGTCACTAGATACGGAGAATATCGGAAACCATGAGGGTCCCCTCTAATTCCGGCATTTTTCCCTCTACCGTGGGGCAAGGAATGCTAGACACTCTGTGTATGAAGAAGAACCTATAGGCAAAGGTTCTAGAGGTCGCAAAGAAAGGTCTCGTTCTCATTCTCGTTCAAGTTCCTGTTCCCGTTCTTGGTCCCATTACCGTTCTCGGTCCCGTTCCTGTTCTCGGTCACCTCATGCAGCACGAGGGAAAACTAGAAGCCACCAGAGGAATACTAGATGCTCTGTGTATGAAGAAGAACCTAGACGCAGACGTTCTAGAGGTCGCAAAGGAAGGTCTTGTTCTTATTCTCATTCCAGTTCCCATTCTCGTTCCCATTCCCATTCTCGGTCATCTCATGAAGCACGAGGGAAAACTAGAAGCCCCAGGAGTAAGACACAGAGTGAGCGTAGTGTCTCATGGACCGTTCTGCACGAACTAGGGGAAAACATGAAAAAATGGCACAGTGAACGGACCTCCAAACTTAAAGCCCGACTCCAAGAATTAAAACGGAAATTAGCTGGCAAGAAAGCTGTCCACATAGTTGAAGCAAAGACCCCGGGAAAGAAACATCGATCTCTGGGACACAAAAGAAGCAACTCCCCCCATGCCGATGAAGGAGCCTCTGACAGAGCATTGCACAAGTCAGATGGAGAGTGCTCCGAGCAGGAACAACAATAGAGGGGCCCTGCCTCCTGCCAGGAGGAGGAGAGGGACGAGGATGATAATCGGGTTTACTGGGCTGTGTGGGTTCGATGGCCTGGCACATCGGATCCTCAGAAATACCGAGCTTTGGTAGATACTGGTGCCCAATGTACATGAATGCCATCAGAACATGAGAGTACAGAGACTGTGTCTATTTCTGGAGTTACCAGAGGGTCTCAGGACCTCTCGGTGGTAGAGGCTGACATGAGCTTAACAGGAGACCAATGGGAAAAGCATTCCATTGTGACAGGCCCAGAAGCCCCTAGCATCCTTGGTATGGACTATTTAAAAAGAGGACACTTCAAGGACCCGAAGGGGTACCAGTGGGCTTTTAGTGTAGCCGCAGCGATTGAAGGAGAGTCCAAACAGTTGTCTACTCTCCCTGGTCTCTCAGAAGACCCTTCTGCTGTGGGATTACTCCGAGTCAAAGATCAAGGAGTACCGATGGCCACTGCAACTGTACATAGGCGACAGTATCGTACAAACTGAGATGCTGTGATTCCCATCCATAAAATGATCAGGAAGCTGGTGCGTCACTGCCACCTGCTGTTTGCAAATATAATTGCACAGGGAGGAAATTACAGGTTTTTCTTGAGGGTTGGTTGGTTTTTTGTGCTGGAGAGTAGCTTGCTCTGGTCTCTTCATAGTTGTACCTATATCTATCTATATATACAGTAGTTAAGAACAATAATCCTTCTTATATACATTTTTAACTAAATTTAAAAAAAAATTAATAAAGGGTGAAGTGGCCATTGAGGAGGAGTCCCCTCCTCTAGTCTTGGTAAACCCCTTGGTTTTCTTTAAACTAGGAGAATGTCAAGTAGAATTATTTAGCCAAGCAGGAGCATCCAAAACATAATTATTGGCTTGACAGCTGTCATGTCATAGCCCTATATTCTGATTCTGGCTACCTCCTGGTACCAGAGAATGCAGGTGTAATACTTCATAACATCCTTCCTGCACACTAATTGTTTACATTTAGGTGGCTGGTCAGTCAAAGGAATCAAGTTTTTAAATGCAGTTTGATTTTAGTGTGATAGAGCAAGGTTCATGCATAGCTGTCATGTGGTTTATTGAGGGATACTTCTAACTTAAAAATTAAGATTTCAGTATTTTGTTTTTGTAATCCAGTTCTTATTGGGTGGTTATGGCCAGGGAAAAGTGGTTTATTTTAACATTAAAAACACAAACATAATCTGTCTACTTTCTGACTTGTATTTTTTGGCTGCTTGGGGATTATGGAGAATTCTGAGGATGGAAAAATCTGTATTTTGGTCCTGGGTTAGGTAACGATAACTAGTATCTGCCTTCACTAAACTTAATTATTTTGCTTTCACCATTAGAAAAAAAACCCAACCCAACCAAACCAAACCAAACCAAAAGACCAAAACAGAAGAGTGTGGTAATTGATGTTATATATATGGCCATTTCCAGGGATTATAAATACTGTTGTACTGTATAGGAATTAGAAGAGGAAACAAAATTTCTGGCAGGAGAATGAGGCAGCAAACAGCGTGAGCTGATTCTTTCTGGGCAATTCAGTTGGTAGAATACATCTAAGCCCAGAGGCACTTCCCCACATACATCTCTGGTTTTCATATTCTCTATTCAGTATTGTAACATGTACATGTATTCATTAGAAATTATTGAGAAATATAATTTTTTAGGTTTAAAGTAACAAATGAAGAATAATTTGCTTTCAGTTGGCTTGGGTAAATCCAAAGGGTAAGTAAAATTCCTGTAAGTAGTTTGACCAAAGGAATTTAGCCCTAGGTTAAAAGTGACAAGGTAAATCAAAGGTAAAAAACTATGTGTGGTGCCGAATTTCATGCTTTATTTCAAAACTCTGGGCTTGATTTACAGGTTTGGTGCCTTCAGTGGACTTATATCTAACAAAATGCATTACATTAAGTGCATCCCAAAAGCCAAATGTACCTCAAGAGATAAAAAAGCAACAGGACATCTTCAGTACTTTTTGATATTCTGAGAGACTTCAAATGAGTCTGGAAAAGCAGATGGAACTAGTAATTTTCCCTTATCATGAGTAATATTCCCTTATCATGCTCCAGTTTCTTCTGTACTTCATTTACTTCAAACTCAAAAACTACACAAAAGTTATAGTGAAGAGAACCTTCATAATTTACCATCAAAGATGATCAGATGAAATATGTTGGTTGAGAAAATATTGAATATATTTGTTTGTAACATCGTTATTAATATGCTTCATTATATCTAATATAAAAAAAAATTACCAATATTTAGTTAAAAGAATTTTCTTGTATTTGACAGTTGATGTTAAAGAAAAGATTTGGTCACATTCTCTCAACAGGAGCAGAGACTGTAGATATTTACTGCAGGAAAATAATCTAGTGGCTAATTTTAGTCAAACAGATTAATAATAATAATAATTTAAAAAACCCTGAATGTGATTTTTTTACGTCATGTGATTCCTTACATTAAAAATGCTGGGGGCATAACTATGTTAATAGAATCAACTTGTTGTCAATACTTTAGCATAAAAGTTGTATCTTCCCATCTAACCAGATAAAAATATCTAAGCATATATTGAGGTTCTGATCCTGTTCTCTGGGAAGATGTCCTGGGTTTAGTTAGGCCCAGATTTAGGTTTTGTTGTTTAGAGCAGGCTCCGGATTATCAGCTGACTCAAGCTGGGTTAGGCCAAATGACTTTTACTGGCCAGTGATATTCCGTACCATATTCTACATCATCTCAGATATAAAATGAATGGGGAGGAGGAGCTTCCTTCTTCTGATCATGACTATGGTAGTGACAGGACATGCTGGTGGTGTTCTGCTGAATTAGGCTCCACTGCCACCTCACCGCTATTTTATTTCAGGGAAGTAAATGTTTATTCTTAGTGTTCTCTCTGCTTGGGTCTGTTCCTTAGGACGTTGAGTTCTCTTGGATGATTTGTAGCTGGAGTGGTGGAATTTGTGTTTGGGGTGGTGGGGGGGAGGGGAGTTATTGTTGCCTTTTTTTACCTTTGCATATATGTGTTATATTGCAGTTTGCTTTTCATTTTCCCTCCTCCGTGTAAATATATAAGCCAGTTCTGTTTTAAGTTTCAGGGTTTTTTCCCCTTTTTCCTTGGGCTTGCATTGCTGTGGTAAATACTTGGTATTTTGCCAAGGTTTCAAACCACAACAAAATACCACCTACACACAGGACATTCATGTGAAAGACAGCTGAGAAGGGGTCATAAACCATCAAAGACCCCCAAAGCACTCTGCAAACTCATTCCTGAGGCCTTCTACCACCAGAGAACTGCACATGATAGAGGAGATAAAATTCCACAGCCTATTGCTAGGATCTCCTGAATGTATATTAATCCATAAGACTCCATGCTTTGTGGGACCCTCACCACTGAGAGGACAAAAGGACACTGCTGGGTTACACAGAGTGGTGATACATTTTCTGTCGCTCTATTTTTCTTCCCCCCCTCCCTCCTTTTTCCTATTTCTTTCTACTGACTTTGGTGTATGGTCTCATTTGCAGCTTAATTTGGGCAGAGACATTTCTAATAAATTTAATAACCAGATAATAACATAATCCTAAATTATGGAGGTTTTGCACATCACACTCTCAGTATTATGCAGTGTAATCTTTCCTGAATATCTATTATTGGTTATTTTTCTGAATGTTCCATCAGAAAGGATGGTTGAAATCCAGTTTGAAACAAAAATATTGAAAAAATCCCCACCACAAACAAATCATTCCTTTGAAACTAAGGGGGTAGTAAGAAATAAATGTGGGGAAATAACATCTGTTTTCAACCCAACTACAGAACTAGCTGGATGAAGAATCTTGTCAAGTTCTGTTGTTCCATACCTTGTATTTTGTCTCCTTTTGAAACAAGGTTTTTAACACCTGAAGACAGCATGTTCAAAAGTAGGTATATAAAGTGTTTATCTCTAAAGGTTAAAGTAACAACTAATCTCTTTTTGGTGAATTATCTGGTATATATCTCCTATCAGATCTTTGAATTGCTTGGTGCAACACAGCTTACTTAAAGACAAGACTTAAAAGGAAATTTTTGTTCTATTTCTGGTTTATATTCTAAATATTTTTCTTAAATTTCTTACTTTGATTTGGTAGTTTTTAATTATTTTTAATTAATTTCAGCACAGTTGCTGAGTTAGCTTTATTAATTTCTTCCTTATCTTGAGATTTCTACCAGATGTCTCATGACTTCTGCATTCTTTTTGTCCACTGTCAGTGGGCATCCTTTTTTTTCAATCCTTGTTAACCTCCCACTAGATCCGAGACTAAGCCAAGATCTAATGTTTAATAAGGTATTCTACAAAGTAACCTATTTTTCTAACACATAGACATCACTTAAAGCTTTCTTGTTATATTTCTTTCATGGATGAGATCTCCCTTCTTGTTGATTAAGCTTGAAAGTATTTCTTAAGAAATTTTACATATTCCGTATTTTGCAACATCTACTTCAGATTTCTAGATCTCACACCTAGTGGCCTCCTCAGCTGGAGCCAAGGAGAAACGCTGTTGCAGCAAAAGTATTAGAATGGTGCTTTTATTTTCCCTCTTTATAACTTTTCTTTTTTTTTCCCCCTAGGATTTAGAATTGTTATGATAATTATAAGATTAATAAAAGATATTAAAACACTGATTAATATTACATTAGGCAGTTTGTACTATAACACTCTGTTCTTCTGGAAAGTACCAGTCACTTAAATCTAAAATATTTCTGAAAATGATGAAAATTCTAACACTTCTACTGATTTTTCCTTTAGACATAGGATACCAGTGTCTTCAAAATCCATTGTTTGGTCCCCTGGTCTGCCTTACTCCATATGTAGAAATTCTGAGAACCTAAAAGCACACCATTCTGTAGAAAGAATACTATTTACTTCAACTGGGAATGATTAGGTACAGGATATGAAAGAAAGCAAAAGTGTTCCTGCAGTTTGTGTTCTCTGAAAAATTCCATTACTATGGAGAAGTAGTGTAGCTCTTTACTACAGAACCCCAGCTTTAAAAAGTTCATCTTGAGGCCATCATGCCAAATGCACCTGATTTACAGCCATGCTTATTAAAACCTGTAATAAACATTCCATACGAGAAAAAGTATTTGAAATTATTGTTAAGGGGACATTTGTTACCTTGGTAACAAATAAAATCTGTATTACTATTGTGTATTATATTTTCATTGAAGAATTGAATCCTTTTCAATTATTGTGTGGGATGGGAAAGTTGTAAACAAGGTTATAAATCTCTGGAATTTTCTTCATGGTAATAGTACATTAAGCAGGCAACTGGTATTTTCCATGCATTGAAGTAGAACTACTATGACTCACTACTTTATAATTATGTGAGGATTATTAACACAACAGGAGAAGTAAATTGGCTACTCAGCACGAGTACCACTCTGTGTCTTAGCTAATTGCATATATCCTAGGTTAGCTGATTTAGACAGATCTCCCATTGTGCTTGGAATTGAGAAACATACATAAAGATGGTAATTATTTACAACATAAAGTTGGTATTGAAAATTACAAAGGTTCTCAGAGGATTATTTAAATTGTTTGATATTTCATATATATATGTATATATACATATGTGTATGTGTGTGTGTATACATATATATTTTTTTTTTAAATAACATCAGAGCAGTCAAAAAACAAACCAAAAAACCCCAAAAACCCACAAAACAAAACCAAAAAAAACCCCAATCACTCTATAGGATTTAATTGAACTTTTAGGTCTTATCACTCTTATGTATCTTGGGTGGCAAGCAAGTTTGTCAAGTTGAATGCATACATAAACTAGTACAGAATTATTAATATACCTGTATCTGTTATGATTAGTTACTAAATCTTACACAGTCACAATGAGATAGCTGCTTTCAAATAAAATACACTTTTAGAGTGTTTGGGTGCATATTTATACAAAATCAATATAAAAATATATTAATGTGTGCTTCTGATTAGACTATTTGTATTATTTGCTGTGGTTTTAGGGAAGTAATGCTCATATGAAAAATGTTTCAGAGATTAGGAACATGCAAGTAATAGAAATGCTATAATGTATAAAGAAACATGATATTTAGTGTTGTGAACTCCTCTGGTTTTGTAAACATGTATGTCTTGAAAAAACTTCCTTTGTTGAGTGGTTTGTGAAATAGTTTCCAGGAATAATCTACAAATATGCTTAAGACTATGATACTATGAACTTTTTTGTAGTGACTTGCCTGTGGGAGCACAAGTAGTTCTGTTGGTTTTAGCAACTTTACATACAACTGATCAATATAAGAATCAATTTTACTGTGAATGTGTAAATTTTATGAGTGGAAATAGTATGATATTGTAATAAGAATAAATTTTCTGGCACTCACTTTGTCTAAATCCTGACATAATTCAGTTGAGGACTACATACATAAAAGAGCCTTGTAGGCTCAAGAGTCTTTATCTCAATTTCCTTCACAACTGGAAATAAAAATAGTTATAATATTTACTATTATAATTGGTATAATAAACATTAAAAGGGAATAAAAGCAAATAGTGAGTGTGTGTGTTCACGTGCACATTTTCACTTTCATCTCTGCTTTCAGTAGCAAAAACTAATATCTCAAACATCTTATTTGTAGAATTTCAGCAGTGGTCTATATGCACTATAAATCCAGAGCATTTCCAGCCATAGCATCAAAGAAGATGACAAAATGTCATAAATGCATAATTAAGTTCTTATTTTTATCAAAACAATCTCTTGGGTTTCTCTCCCTCTTATTCAGTTTCTTTCTATATTATTTAGCACCTAAAGGTGTAGAATATAAATATCTAACATTATATATGAAAACACAAAAATAAATGCAATTTTACTCAATATAACTGTTGTATGTAAAATATGAAGTACATTTGTCAAAATCTGCTTTGAGGAACTAAGATGTGCTTGTTTTGACTGGGATTTAATTGATATTCCTCACAGCAGCCCACATGGTGCTGTGTTTTGTATTTGTTGATAACTGTGGAGTGTTTTATTTATTGCAGAGCAGTGCTTGCCCAGCATCAAGGCCTTTTCTACTCCTTACACTGCACTGCCAGTAAAGGGGCTGGAGGTGAACAAGAAGCTGGGAGGGAACACAGCTGAGATAGATGACTAGTTGCTTGGGCTCACTGAGGCCATCCCATATGCCTTTGTGCTTGGCAGTAAAAACTGAGGGAAAGAAGGAAGAAAGGGGGGATATTTGGGATAGCATTTCTCATCCCAAAACACTGCTAGGCATGATGGAGACCTGCTTTCCTGGAGGTGGCTGAACAACTGTCTTCCTATTGAAAGTGGTGAATTAATTCCTTGTTCTCCTTTGCTTGTGCACACAGCTTTCTTTACCTACTAAGCTGTTTAACACACAAATATTACTCTAGATGTGTCTTCTCTGTCATGATTTTACTAGATTATAAATGAATTTCTAGGATAATTTCTTAAAATCTGCTAGTGTAAATTCTTTATAGTGTAAATTTATTCAGAGCCCTTATTATTCTGAATAAATGAAATGCATCAGTTGCTTATTGCTATCAAGTATTTTTGTTAAATACCATAGTTGATGGAATTAGAGAAGAGTTTCTGTTTTTTGAAATGTAATTGAAAAGAGTTTCTACTGTTTCATTTCACTTTCAAAGTCCCACTTCGGTAATTTGGGACTGTGACTGTCTCTCCTTCTCTTTCTGTGAACTAGTGAAATTGGACCATTAAGCAAGTACATCTTCATTTTTCATTCTAATGTAACAGAAGTTATTATTAAAATTAGAAAGTATTTTATGTTAGAGCTTTGTTCTATACATCTTCATAAAAATCTGATTTAATCTTTCTTGTTCAGCTTTCAGATGTGATTGTTGGTTAATTTATCAATTTGGTTGTTCATTTACTCTGTATAAAAATGACAGACACAAAAAAGTTCAGGAGACAGTTTATGAACTAAACAAGTTATTAATGGTTGAAAATGCTGTTCTGAAGACTGTTGGAAAATTACAGACAGAAATCTAGAAAACATAAAAAAAGAAAAAAAATCATGCTCAGTTCTTAAGTTTGTTTTGAACTCCTGGAGAATACTTCAGAATGTCACTCCTTGATTCATAATTTTCATCCAACTTTCATCAACCTTATTACAGACTATGGAAATCAAATAAAGAGGTTGTCAGTGTCTCATTTTTAGTCACAGGTAGTTGGTTTAGACACCTACACCGGGAGGGAAAAGCAGGCAGCATTATAATGAAAAGCAAACCAGACATTTGGCACTAAAATAGTGGTTCTGACTTTTCTACTTAGTAAATGGGGAACAAAGGGAGGGGGAAAATAAAGGGAACCACAAAACCCTGGTAATAATGCGTAGAGTATGACCTATCAAATAGCTAAACACAGACATATCTGATTATAACAGCTCATTGCCATGTACTATTTGTTTGTTGCATTTTGTGAGGGCTGGAGATGAAACAGTTTCTTACAGTTCAATCATCTTCAGATTGCAGTAAATGCAGCCATCTTCACTCCATCTTGCTAATCCCTGAATAATCCAGGCCCACAACTTTCTCCTTTTGATGTCCTCTCTCATGCTGGATATAATAATTCAACAGGACACATGACGATTGTGGTTTAATTCTTGTGGTTTTTTTATCTTCATCTAGATTTGCCCAACAATTAATTTCAACTGACTGAAAAACCTGAAGCAATGGCAAGTTTACTTATTCACAAAATATGATGTGCTGGTTTAAAGATAAACCGGCAGGAGAAATGGACCCACCACAAGAGAGATTATAAGGCAGAGTTACAATTTAATGAGAGATATTACAATAAATACACTGACACAAAGAGAAATTGCTTTTAACTCACAAAACCCAGCAGTATAACCCAGTGTCCTGGGGCACAAACCCAAAGGGGTTTGTTAGCCCTTATGCTGAGACCTGCGTGGTTCCCCCCAAGTCCAAAGCAAAAGGAAATGAAAAATCTGTTGGTGCAGGTGATGGCTGTAGTCTGGTCAAGAGCAGTGGTGGTCTCCTCCTGTTGAGGTCCTGTTGCTCCTCTGAATCTGACGAGAGGTTTCCAAGGTCTTCTTACTCACCACTTATGTACCCTCAGGAAGCACCCAGTCCCTACCCCAGGGTGGGAACTCACACAATGGGTGATTAACTCTGTGATTCATGGGGTATTTTTGAACCATTGATGACGCATTAGCAGCCATGGCCCCTCAGGCTGAGTGTGAAGGTGCTAATGACTCCCTGGGCAGCTGCTGCTAATGGTCCATTGTCCTTTGGAAATTAATAGAGAGGGTAGAATACACAGCTTTGATCACCCCCACAGAGTGTTAACTGGTCCCACCTGCTTAACTAGGACATATGATTAGAGGCCAGCCGGTGGGGACGACGCCCAGCTTGGTTAAATAGAGAGATTCTCAAAGAAATCAGGGATAAAAAGAAAGTTTAGAGACTGTGTTGAAAAGGGCTGGCTACTTATGAAGAATTTATGAAGAGAGCTAGGTCATGCAGGAAAAAAAATCAGGGAAAGAAAAGTGCAATTTGAAGTTAATTTGGCTAATTCTGTTAGGGAAAACAAAAAGTCATTCTATAAATAAATTAATAACAAAAGGAAGGGCAAGGAAAACCTCCATTCTCTCTTGGACTTGGAGGGAAATATAGTTAAGGAAGATGAGGAGAAGGCTGAGGTACTTAACACCTACTTTTCCTCAGTTTTTAGCAGTAAGGGAGGTGGCCCTCAAGACAACTGTCCCTTCAGAGAGGGATCTGAATAGCCCTCCTGTATTCCAGGAGGAAATAGTGACTTACTGAGCCACTGGATCCTCACAAGTCTATGGGACCAGACAGGATCCATCTCAGGGTGATGAGGGAGCCGGCAGAAGAACTTGCTGAACTGCTCTCCATCATCTTCCAACAGTCCTGGCTCACTGGGAAGGTCCCAGATGATTGGAAGTTGGCAAATGTCACCCCAATCCACAAAAAGGGCAGCAAGCAGAACCCTGGCAACTCCAGGCCTGTCAGCCTGACCTCCGTGCCTGGCAGGGTTATGGAGCAGTTCATCCTGAGTGCAATCACACAGCACCTTCAGGATGGACAAGGGAATAGACCCAGCCAGCATGGGTTTAGGAGGGGCAGGTCCTGTCTGATCAACCTGATATTCTTTTACGATCAGGTGATCCACCTGGTGGATGAGGGGAAGGCTGTGGATGTGGTCTATCTGGACTTCAGCAAGGTCTTTGACACTGTCTCCCATAATATACTCCTGGAAAAGCTGGTAGACCATGGCTTGGACAAGTGTACCCTCTCCTGGATTAGGAGCTGGCTGGAGGGCCGGGCCCAGAGAGTGCTGGTGAATGGAGCTGCATCCAGCTGGCGGCTGGTCACCAGTGGTGTTCCCCAGGGGTCTGTGTTGGGCCCAGTCCTGTTTAACATCTTCATTGATGA
Source organism: Pithys albifrons albifrons (assembly GCF_047495875.1). Taxonomy (NCBI): domain Eukaryota; kingdom Metazoa; phylum Chordata; class Aves; order Passeriformes; family Thamnophilidae; genus Pithys; species Pithys albifrons. The sequence goes on along the minus strand of NC_092497.1, from coordinate 74,016,970 downwards.
TTTAGATGAGGGATTGAGTCCATCATCAGTAAATTTGCTGATGACACCAAGCTGGGAGGGAGTGTCAACCAGCTGGAAGGCAGGAGGGCTCTGCAGAGGGATCTGGATAGACTTGAGAGATGGGCTGATTCCAATGGGATGAGGTTCAATAAGGCCAAGTGCTGGGTCCTGCACTTTGGCCACAACAACCCCATGCAGTGCTACAGGCTGGGCACAGAGTGGCTGGAGAGCAGCCAGGCAGAAAGGGACCTGGGGGTACTAATTGACAAGAAGTTCAACATGAGCCAACGGTGTGCCCAGGTGGCCAAGAAGACCAATGGGATCATGTCCTGTATCAAAAATAGCGTGGCCAGCAGGACCAGGGAAGTGATCCTTGCCCTGTACTCTGCATTGGTGAGGCCACACCTTGAGTATTGTGTTCAGTTCTGGGCCCCTCAGTTCAGGAAAGATATCGAGGTGCTGGAGTGGGTCCAGAGAAGAGCAACAAGGCTGGTGAAGGGACTGGAGCATAAGTCCAATGGGAAGAGGCTGAGGGAGCTGGGGTTGATTAGCATGGAGAAGGAGAGGTTTAGAGGTGACCTCATCACTGTCTAGAACTACCTGAAGGGAAGTTCTAGCCAGGTGGAGGTTGGTCTCTTCTCCCAGGCACTCAGGAACAGGACAAGGGGGCACGGGCTTAAGCTCTGTCAGGGGAAATTTAAGTTGGATATCAGAAAAAATAGTTCTATTTTTCTGTATTACATCTGATGCCGCATACTTACTTAACAGAGGATAGGGTGAACAGTAGTGTAGGAATGAGGAAGAGGGACAATGAACAGTTGATTGTTAAAGAGATTTTCTTGGAGTATTTATCAGCGAGTAACATACTGAGAATATCAACTGTGTAAATGTTCCTGAGATTTGCTTCTTGACCTAAGCCAAGGCTTTTAGTAATTTGCTTGCCTTACACTTAGTTTACTGTAAGTTGAGTATTATATCATGCACACTAAACACAGAGCTGTAAAAAACAGTCAGACTTTTCCCACACTGAAGAGTTAACAGGATGTATGAATTCCATCTTTTTACAAATGTTTCAATAGTAAATTAGCAAACTACAATATAACAGAATAGCAGTGTTGCATGCTGCCTACAATTTTCTCAGAAATTCATAAGTTCTGGTAAGTCTTTCAATTTTAAACATGCAGTTTAAAACAATGTTTTATTCAGATATGAAAGCTTACATTTGATTACGCTTTTCCTAAAAGCATTTTATTGACAAATCTGCTTTGTCTGTTGCCACTTCCTTCTTTTTATCTGTCCAATATAAATTCATCCCTTGCACAAGAGTTTTGCATGTTCCAAAGTAATTTTGCTGGCTTGTTGAAATCATCATCATGGCTAGGCTTTGCGAACAAAGATTTGGGAAGGGCTGTCCCCAGATGGCGTAACCTTTGAGCCTGCGCAGTGTATATTTTAGGTGAGGCACTGCATGGGCAGAACTGGCCCCACCCATTAACTCCTCAGGTTCATCTGCCACGGCCAAGTGAGCTTGGACGGTGACAGTAAAGTTCTCAGGACTAGAACCTACAGCCCCCAGTATTACCAGGAGGTCTCCCATCCAAGTATTAATGGGGGCTGACTCTGCTTAGCTTCCAAGATCTGACGGGATCCGGCGTCAGGGCAGCATTTAACTGCCTTACCTCACTTGCTCAAATAAACACTAAGAAATCATTTAATCAGGAAAGGAGACATGGTCACTTCATTTGTGTAATTGTATTTAAAAGGGTAAAAAAAAGTGATGATCCTATAAAATTTAAATCAAGTTCATGGCCCTGAATTGTGAAATTAGCCACCCTTGAGTGAGTTGTAGTCTGCATGCTGCCCTTTAGCTCTTGCAGCTGAACAGGTTATCATACAACAGTAATATACATACAACAGTAATATACATAAAATTTCTCATCCTGGAATGAGAAATTTTAATATAATCTCTGAAAAAATATAAGAATAATTAGACTGATAAGTTGTTAACTATTTGACATCAAAGTGAAAACTGCCCTCCCTTTCTCATGTCTTTTTTATGACTTCTTTGTAATTGTGGTCCTCCCACCATCAGCAGAAAAAGGACCAGTTCACTGTTAAGTGATACTTCATGTTATTTTAAATTTATATTTCATTCTATAGAGGCAAAAAGATTGGCAATTTTTTGCCTTCCTTAGCTTGAAATATTTAAGACTTCTTACTTACCAAACAAGATGAGGCTGTTCCAAAAAGATCTTGATATTTCTGTTCAGTGAGTTTCTATTTTCTGTCACACTAGTTGCTGTTATTTTTCTTTCTGTGTCCACCTGCCAGCTACAAACACACATAACCAAACAATAAAAAAGTTGGTTTTTTGTTTAAAAAAGTAAATGAGAATAAGAGACGCACTTGCACATAATAAAATCTGTCAGTTGAAATAGTTATATGATACTGACTGAATCACCATTTGTTGACAAATGCAATGGAGAAATTTCTTCTGTTGCTTTATTACTGATTTTGTTATGTGTCACAGAACTTTGGGGTTGAAAAACCCTTTCACCAGACCAGGATAACGGAATACGCTGAGCTGGAAGGGACCCACAAAGATCACCAAGTCCAAATTTTATCTCTGCACAGGACTATCCCCAAGGGTCACACCATGAGCCTGAGAATACCATCCAAATCCTTCTTAAACTCTGTTAGGCTTGATGCTGTGACCTCTTCCTTGGGGAGCCTGTTCCAGTGCCCAAACACCCTCTGGGTGAAGAATCTCCTAATAACCAGTCTAAACCTCCCCTGACACAATTTCAGGCCATTTGTTCAGGTTCTGTCACTGGTCACCACAGAGAAGAGATCAGTGTCTGCCCCTCACAAGGAAGCTGTAGACTGCAATGAGATCTCCCCTGAGTCTCCTTTTCTCCGGGCTGAATAAACCAAATGCCCTCAACTGCTCCTCATACAGTTTCCCCTCAAAGCCCTTCACCATCTTTATTGCCCTCCTTTGGATGCTCTCTAAGAGCTTAATATCTTTCTTATATTGTGGTGCCCAAAACTGCATGTAGTATTCAAGGTGAGGCCACCCCAGTGCAGAGTGGAGTGGGACAATCCTCTCCTTCAACCAGCTGATGATGGTTTGCCTGATGCCACCGAGGACACAGTTGGCCCTCCTGGATGCCAGAATGTTGCTGACTCATATTCAACTTGCCATTAATTAGGACCCCCAGGTCCCTTTCCGTGGCGCTGCTTTCAAGCGTTTCATTCCCCAGTCTGTATGTACATCCTGGTGTCCCATCCCAGGGGCAGAATCTGGCATTTTTACTTGTTGAACTTCATATGATTGGTGATTGCCTAGTCCTCTAATTTATAAAGGTCTCTCTGCAGGGCCTTGCGGCCTTGAAGAGAGTCAACAGCTCCTCCAAGTTCTATGCTGTCAGCAAACTTGCTTAGTATCTCTTCCAGTATATAAGCAAGAGATAACAACACTACATAGTCCAACACCTGAATTTCTCATTCAATAATGATAGGCTACAAACAGGGAATTAAAAATCCTCTGTAGACAATGATTGCAGCAGTTCATCTGGTACCACCCACACACACTGATACAGGCTCTCACCATCAAACCCTCTCTTCTCTTACTGTTCTACCTCTTTGTTGTGCTCTGCTGACTGCTCATCAGGGCTTCCATTTTCAGCTTCCCCTCTCAGCTGAGTTTGTGCCTGCTGTGGTTCAGAAATAGGGCGGTCCCATGGTGTAATGGTGAGCACTCCGGACTCTGATCACAAGGTCGTGAGTTCGAGTCTCAGTGGAGACCGTACCGGGCAGTTCAATGCCTGCCTGCCATCCGATTCCGTCAGATCTCGGATGCTCAGCAGGGTCAGCCCCGGTTAGTACTGGGTGCTGTAGACAGTCCTGAGGACTTCACTGTCACTGTCCAAGCTCGCTCGGCTGTGGCAGATGGACCTTGGGACTTAAAACGGTGGGGCCAGTTCTGCGCACGCTGAGCCTCACCTAAAATCCACTGCGCAGGCTGGAAGGGCACACCCCCACCTGGGGAGAGCCCTTCCCAAATCTTCGTTCGCGAAGTTTGGCCATACATACATACATACATACATACACTTTGGGGGGTTCAGAAATGGTATTAGTGCTTCCACTAAAATGAAAAGCCACAAGCAGATCCTCCCTCCACCCCCTCTGGTGAGAGAGAGAAGAAAGACAGAGATCCTGAGCTGAGGTAAGAACAATTTTCTGGGATCAGCAATGAGATAAGAAAACTAATAGTAAGAGCAGCAATATTAACAAAAGTATGCAAGAAGAGGTTTGTTTACACGAAAAAAATGCTCACCAACTGACTGAGCTGATCTGGTGTCTGGATGCTCTCTGTGTGTATTGTATTTTTTTTCCCAATCCCAAGACAATGAAAGCTGTGGTGGATAAATCCTATAGGCAAGACCAGGGTTACCTCACCACTCTGCTGACCACTCACCCTGAAAAAGGAATGCCCCCCTTTTGGGAAGTGAGAGTCCCTCTCCCTTGCCCCCCAGCCATGATGGTATTGAACGGGACAATGTATTGGCCACATCACACTAGGCCCTACCCTCTCACAGCTACTGCAAAAATTAACCCTATCCTTAGCCCAAACTAGGGTATCATCCACCCCTATTTCTGTACTTTACATCATGCCCAGATCATATACTTTCCCACTATATAAAATATATATGTAAATATAAACAAGCTCATGGTATCATTTCCATGGTCAATGGCTGTCTTTCCAAGATGTCTGTTGAGTTCATTTAGTCCATCACTGTGAGTTCTATCTGTCCTAGAAATCTTCCAGGGCAGGAGAAGTGATATGATGTTGGTTGGTTACAAGCTACATCAGGAGATCACAACTGGTGTATCTGGAACACCTTATCCTCATTGTCCATGATAGTTACGTCATGCAATGGCAGTGTGTTTCAGCAAACAATAATAGACAATTGAAAATCATAGGCTGCTCTCACCCCAAAATCAAATCCTCTTGAAGTACACGTTGTGTTTCCCTGTTCCTCTACATTATTCACCAAGTGCATCCAGGTCCTTGAGCAAAAACCATCCCATGGATGGGTTTGTCTTTACTCAAGACAAGACTAATACAAACTGTCCTCCTTAATACATTTGTCATATGCACCGTGGGGACTTTATCCCCTCTAGAATATGTGAAAATTCTGATTGAGCAGGGACAGGTCTACTAATAGATCCTCTAGTGTTACCTAACCAGGTGGCCTTTGCTAAATGTAGATCCCAATGTCCCACTACCCATTGCTTTCAATGTGGCTTTTAACAGTCCATTGTACTGTTCAATTTTCCCAGCAGCTGGTGCTTGAAAGACAATATAATATACCCGCTCAATAGTGTGCTCTCTTGTCCATGTGTCTATGAGGCTATTTTTGAAATGAATCCCATTGATGGACTCAGATCTTTATGGGATGCTGTGTCACCACAGGACTTGCTTTTCATATGCCCAAGATAAATTCCAGGTGATGGTGTTAGGTATAAGGTATGTCTCCAGCCATTCAGGACTTTTTTCCACTGTTGTAAACATGTAGCACTGGCCTAGGTGGATTTGCAGGAGTGTGATGCAATCCATCTGCCAGGTCTCCCTATGCTTGTATTTTGGCCATTGACCACCATACAACAGGGGTTTTACCCATTTGGTCTGCCACAGTACCACATGTTTCATGTGGATGTGGATTCATATGGATAACCTGGGAAATAGTGTCTATGGTTAAGTGCATGCTTGGATCAGGAGCCCATCTGAATGCTGTACCTCCTCCCTGATGACCTGAAGTGTCATGGGCTTGCCAGTCCAGATCCACTTGAGACACCTTAATCTTGGCAGCCTCATCCACATGTCAACTGTTCTGATGTTCTTTAGTAGCCTGACTCTTGTAGTGGTAGTGATCACTACCTGTTGTTCTTCGATGCTCACCAGTCACACAGCAGAAAGGTTCTCTGAGATACCAGGCAAGGTACTCAGCAGTCTAATGTCTTCTATCTCTACCGCAGCTATCCCTAAAGCCCAACAATGCCCTGTGGAGTCCTTGAAATACCCTCTCCTGAGATAATCTATGCCAAAGATGCATGGGGCCTCTGGGCCAGTCACAAGGGGATGCTTTTGCCATGTGTTCTCAGTCAGGCTCACTTCAGCTTTTGGTACAGTCAGCTGTTGGGATCCTGCTGTTACCCCAGAAACAGAGATGGATTCTGCCCCTACATATCTTGATGGCATCAGGGTACAATGTGCACTGGTGTCACCTAAAGCCTTACACTCTTGTGTGTCTGATGTGCCAGGCCACAGATCCACACAATCCAATAGATCTGATTTTGCTTTTCCTCCACCTGGCTTGAGGCAGGACCCATTTAGTTTTGGTCATGGTACTAGTTGTTCACTTCTTGTAAATATGAACTGGAGGTCCCTTCAAGAGGATTGGAAGGGACATCAGCCCTCCTATTCTATCTGAAGACTTGCCCTCGGGAAATGAGCTGCATGTATTCTTGAAGAATACCCTGTGGGGGTTGTTCTTCCTTTCAACTTACTTACCTGTGCTTTTAGGGCAGAGGTGAGTTTTCCATCCCCCTTCCTCATCTGCTCTCTGTGGTCATGCAGGCAAAATCAGAGGTTACCTTGTGGAGTGGACCCTCTCTCTCAAGCAGGGGTGCAATTACTCTCAATAGCAGAGACTCTGGTCCATAGTGGCAGGTCATGGGACATTTCCTCTTTAGTTTGCCTGAGTCTTTTGGATCTGTCCACAGTCCTGGACAGTTTTTCCACAGACAAGGAGGGAGGTAATGGAAACCAACGTAAGGGAACGGCTCGTCAGATAACACACCACACACAAGGTGGAGGGTAACCCAAAAAGCCCTTATTTTCATGTGAACATAACTTTTAAGGACTTGGTTCAGGGAGGGGCTTGGAAAGGGTGGAAACAGGAAGGATTGGACAACACATCAGTCAGTAACAATTAACATCCAATGGAACAGGATCTGAGGCAGGATTGAAGAACTCAGTCATGATAGGCTTGAGTGGCGGAGCAAACTGAATGATGGGCAACATGGATAGGCAATAGAGAAACACCCACAACTGACCAATAGCGGCTTAGGGATCAGGAGGAACCACGGGTGGACACCCAGGAGGGGAAAGGAACATGGGGGATACTGTTCCTGGAAGAAAGAATGTCCTATCTTTTTGGAAGTGAGAGAAGGTCCCTTTCCCCCACCTCCGAGCCTTGATATAAGATGATACTGAATGGCATAATGTCTTGGTCATAGCCAGGCAGCTCTAGGCTCCACCCTGTAACAGTTACTGTGAAAATTAACCCTGTCCTTGACCAAAACTAGGACAGTGATCAAGAGATTCAATTCAAGTCAATCTTATTCAGGCCATGGTTGTTCCAGCAGGACATTGTTGCCTACCAAAATGTGATGCATTCACTTACATCCTGTTGGATGTCAACTAGTAATTTATGGGCAAAAAATGTTTGCCTCTGTGATGTTTTTATTATATCCTTCTAATGATCTTCCTCTAAAGCTGTTTCTTACTCCTAGTAGTGCTAACACTCCTTGATTTGAATAATATTAAATGCAAAACCTCACAATAGAAGTGTCTGGAATATTTGGTACCTTGTATAGCATCTGTGTATCTCATTCTGGTGGTGTTATATTTTCCTGCTGGGCACCAGCATTTTTTAATTTCTTTGTACAGTTGCTAAACTTACTGAGAAAAACCACATTGCAGGAGTGAAAAAAAAAAAAAAAAAGAGAATACTTAAATATATGTCTGTTTTAAAACATACAAGTAATTTTAAATGAGACTCTGGAACTTATTATATGCTTAGTTTAACACTAAATTAGAATGTATAAACTTTCATATTACATATGAGCATTAGATATGACATGAAGTATTATTACATTTTTATACATCTTTAACTATTTTCCAGATATCTTCACACCACAATTTTTTAAGGAATATATACTGCTATTTTCAGTGCCAGTTTTAAGGAATCACAATTCATAGAGAACAATATATTTTCTTAAGCAAACAAATAATCCAGCCAAACAAAACAAGAGACAGAACCTTGTAGAAAATGCTATTACTCAAAGATTCATGCTCGTACTGTGCACCAGGCATTCTTTCCCTAACCTGAGCAATATTATATTGAGTAGTACTGAAAATTCAGGTGTCAGTACAGTCAAATTAGTTTGTTAAGCAAGAGATCTTACTAAACTTGATAGAACAGTCTCGGTTTCCGTTGCAGTCTTATTTCTTTCCTGTCTCTTGAGGTTGGGTGCCATTACTAATGAAAATTGTCTTTCTTTGGTTAAAAGCTCATCTACAAAACTGAGAAACAAACAGCTGGTCTTGATCAGAGCAGACCAGTGAGTTTTCAGGCTTGCATATGAATACAGAGACCCACATATCAGACTCTTGGCTAAAGCAGTGAAACATTTTTATAAAATTACCATTAGTTTCATCAAGTTTCCAGTGATTTATCACCATTAGTGGGATAAATAAGACTCGTGTATTTTTGAAGAAAAAAGTAAACAACCCTTAACTTTAATAAGTTGTCTACAGTCCTTCATTGTCTTAGAGATAGCACAAAACAGAAACTTCTGTGGTAGAGGTGGACTCTGGGAACACTAATGGAAAAAGAAAAGTTTACACTTGCCCTTAAGGAAATGGAAGTATATTGTTCATGTTTGGATGGACGCTTTCCATCCCATCTCTTTTGATCCAAACCCTTGGATTGCAAGGGTTATGAAAGTAGTTTAGTAGCAGAAATAGAAAAAGGAAAATAATCTTATTTCATCCCATGTATAAGAGTCACAGTAGAACTTCAACAACGTGCAATAAGGAATAACAGATTACCAACTTTTCTTTGGGAATATTCCGCCATAAAGCTGCAATATAAGTGGCTCCATGTTGGTGCATTTATATGCATCACTCATAAGACCATGTTAGAATCATAGTGTCTCAATACTGGACAAAATTTTAATCATCATTTAAATAGTTTTTGTATCTTGTTTTTTTGTTTTCCTACTGGTTACATTTTCAGTGTTCTCATCTAACTAATATTTTCACAGGGACCTGTGTCCCTTAAATGTACATTTTTAACTGTTACTTATTACTCTGAATGCTCACACAAGTCTTAGCCCTCTGATTTGTGGATGCCATATTTATTTTTAATCCAGACTTCTTTGCATGGTCCAGGAGAGTATCAGAGTCCATCTTACAAAGAGGGAATTCATGAGAAGCTCGGGGGTTTGCTAAGAGCTCTCCATATCTGGTGATGGGAAATTTTCATACATGGGTGAACTGCAGGGATAGAGGGACCAAGTGAATCAGGGAAGTGTTTTTTGGTAAATGTTGTTAAGAGACAATGGGACTGAAGAGTCCTAACCTAATCATCTGTCAAAGATGGTAGGTACTAGACGAGGTGCTGTCTTTGCTTCCCCAACACACTTGATTTTGCTCAAATACTTAATTTTTCTGTTATCATATATTTAGGATTCTTCTTTTACTTAATCTTTCAGTTGTGTGTTAATTTATTTTCTCTGTGGGAGCTTGGGGTGTTTGTGTAAAGAAATCTAGTTTCTTACCCTCTACAACCACTACCAAATCACAGAGCACATCAGTGAATAAATCAAGCCTGAGTGAAAAAAATACATCTGCTTGCATTAAAATGCACAAATGCACCTTTTAGTATTACCTTGGCTCCAAAGCAGATTTCCTTTTGCTATCATGTCATATCATGTAAGCTTTTTTCCTCCCTCCCTGACCGCAGCTCTTGAGGTTTGTTGGCTGAAACTAGAGTTAAAGATCATGTGAAAACAAAACCAATAAGGGCATGCAAGAGTTAGGGAGAAGCCAAAATATAATTGGATAAAATTGTTCTGTGATCTCTAAATGAGGAGAAACACTTCACTTGCTGATTGGCACCAGAAAAAACCTTTCCCTGAAAACAGAATTGAACCCAGCTGCCTGACAGACATATTCATTTCCTTTTAAAGGGGAATTCAGGTGGAATACTCAGGAGTTTTATGCTTATCAAGTAACTAAAGCAGTAAAGTATGCATTTTCTGATTTATATTTACCTGTGATCAGGACGTAAGGCTAGAAAGGCATTTATATAACAAAAGCATTTGTAAAGTCTGTATTTTCAAATCAGAGACTTTTTTTTCTGTGCCTTCTATTGTGAAATCATCTGTAAAGCAGGTATTAGCAAATTGCCTGTAGGACTATATTTTTAGCACTATATCTTTAGTACACAATTAAAAGGTCTCTTCAGGTTTTTGCAGCTGTAGGAATTTTCATTCACACCTATTCCCCCCAAATTGTTTACCATCAGATTTACTTGCTATTAAATCTAGTACAGCCAAAGATGTTCAAATTTTTCTGTTATCCATCTTCATTTTTACATTTTTCAACTTTATTATTATGCATACGGTGAGGGTGTTAGTTGATTATAGATATATGAGTTCATTACTCTTGAAAATTGAGTCCATTACATACCTATTTGCATAATTTACTTCTTTTTTTTATTCTAGAAAAAAATATAGCACACAACAAAAAACCTTACAAGAAAACTACCCACATCAAGCAACATGAATAAGAAACCCTTGCTGTTAGTTTAGAACATCTGATGCTACAGAATGATCACAAACTCTCTTATAAATGACCACAGGATCTATTTTTTTTCAACAAGAGAGATTCCCCAGAGCTTGCCTTGCATAGGATAACCTACCTGCTTTGTACAAAAGAATACTGCTCTCTAGTGGAATATAGGAAAAGATTCCATGACCTCACCACTTAGCTTGCTCTGTCTGCATTCTTAGCTGTTTGCAGATGAAAGGCAGCTTAGGTTTGTCCCAAACTTGTGATATGTTATGTTATATGGCTGCAATTACTGTGAGGCTATACTGCAAAGTGGCTTTTCTTTTGGAATGAAGTAAAAGAATTATTTTTTATGCCCCCCCAAACTCCTTTGTAAATTTAAATCCGTTGGTTTTCCTTACCTCCCCAGCCCCTCCTTCCCCCTTCCCCCCCCCCCCCCCCCTTCCTGCCAACGTCTATATCAAGAGTGGGGCCAGTTCTGCACACGTTGTGCCTCACCTAAAAAATCTACTGTGCAGGCTGGAAGAGCACACCCACGTGGGGAGAGCCCTGCCCAAATCTTCGTTCGCGAAGTTTGGCAATACATACATTACAAGAGTGGGGAACTAATTACTATTTAATTTACAGAGGGCCATATAATAATTTAGCTGGCGTAATAGCGACATTTCTACAGCTGAAAATTTTAACAATGTCTCTCTGGAATATATAGTGATAATATTTTATATTCAGGATTTGGTTTCTGTTGTGTTCAATGCCTCCTTTGGAGTAGGCAAGGTTTTCTCAAGCCGGGATCAAGCTGAACAAATTGTTCAATACATTCTGTCTGTCTCAGTGGGTGGGACATGATGAAAACACGCACGCACATGCACAAAATGTGATACTTTCAGTTTCCTTCCTCCAGGGCTGGTTACAGATCTGTCATCTGTTTGGCTAGACTTGATGGGATCAGGGCTCTTTTGACAGCATTAATCGCTATCACTACTCACAGCAAGCCTGCGAGCTAGAGAATTGACATGCTGGACATACTTAAAATGGTCATGTAGTGCAGCACTGAAATGAACCTAGCCTAAAATGTGCTGTAAGTGTGCATTCAAAACAGACATGAACTGCTTTGAGGTATTACAATATTAAACCTGGAGCCAGCTGTTTTCTGAAGATTTGTTCTCAATATGACCCATCCCTCAGGCATTGGAAAGTAACTTAAAACATCATCTGCAATAGAGCTTGTTAATCAGTGCCCAGAGTGCCTGGTTCTTGTTTTGTTTTTTGGAAATGAAGGCAGACACAGGAGGTTCATGCAGGAATTTTCTGAATAGAACTTCACTGAATAGCACCTCACTGAATAGCTATTTAAGGCACGTACTTTTTAGATGGTGAAGAGAGGAGTGTGGAAAGACCTGTAAATAAATGCAATACTTTTTCCTTAAAAAAAAAATAAAAAAGGCAACAGTAATATAAAGCCCAAACTGAACCAAAAAAACTAGCACAAAACATCTTAAGTATATAAAAAGGGCTTCTTAAGCTGACAAGAATAGTGAACTTAGGATGGTTGCCTCAGATGTTTTACTCTGTTCTTTTCTGCAGGGTGTTCTCATTGTCCATGTGAGGATTAGAAATTTAGAAATTTTGAAATATCAGTTTAGAAATTTGAGGGATGCCACAATTCACTGGTGACTATACTGAAACAATACATCAGAAGAATAGCTCCTTTTCTGAGGAACTCAGAGCACTCAAGACTATTGCCTTTTTATACTGTTGATTAGACACTAACAATTTTGTAACGTTTTCTGTGGTCACAAGTCTTCTGAATAGGAACAATTTCTCCTTAGAATTTTTTTCAGTAATGTGCTGTATTTCACTCAGAGAAATCTGGTGTTTTGCTATCATACCAAAATGGACTTTTTTGTTTCACAAATATAAATGACTAACCATCACCTTGGATTTCTGCTGCCATTTATGCTAGAAATTCCTAAACTAGAATCAGCCCTAAAAGCATTGGTAAATTTATCCTTGAAACATGGTGGGCTTTAGGATTAAAAGATTATTGTCCTCTTTTGCCGGTAAGGAAATTAAGGTAGAAAGAGTTGAAGAAGTGTTAAAATTGCATAAGGTTTGTACTAGTGCTGGTAATAGAACTGAAATATTTTACCTCCTACTCCTGTGCATTAACCAAAGTATTATGCTTCTGTCCCTCGAGTATTTACAGTCTTTCATTCCTGCTGGTAACAGAAAGATTTCCTACGGGTTAGAAGAAAAACTATAAATGGAGAATACAAATAAAACCATCTGGAATAGAGGAAAACAAAAGACAAAATCTGGTAATGTGATACAGCAAATAATGAACTATGATTATCAGGCAATAGTTCTAATAGTTTGAAGCACGTATTAGCAAAGTGGTCCTTGATAGTTCTCAGATGTCTTTAGCAGTCAAATTGTAGGTTGCAAAACACAGGGATCCATTCATAAGGTCATGAACACAATAGTACTCAAGTTATACCTTAAGGTTTTCATTGTGCAATGTACAGAGACAACACAAAAAGACCATAAGTTTCTCAGTGGAAAAGCTTTGCATAGGTGGTATTACTACTGGGAATGTGGTTTCAGCTAATGCAAGAAAAATTTCCTTCCGACTTGAATACAAAATATTGATATTCTCCTATTGGTCCAGTAATTATAATTAATTAATTGGTATGGATGTTTGTGGAATGCATTTAACATAACAACTACTATTTAAGTGCCAAGTAATATTGTTATTGGTTTACAGCACCTTTTGCAAGCATGAGGGCTTTAAAGAATAAGAAAAACAATAACTAGTACAGCACATTCTGGTTTTAATTTTTAATGTTGAATTATATGGGTAAATGATAAAATAGAGTGACAAAAACTTTCAAGCCAACATTCAAAGGAAGTCAGGCAATTAGTTGTTCAGCTTTCATCCCAGAGACTGCAATAAAATCAGAAACAGATGAGAAAAGCCACATTCCCTAGAATATCACATAGTAAAATTGATAGATGAGGTTATACATCAGAAACATAAATATATGTTCAAGATGAACTTACAAATGTCTGCAAGTAAAGAATAGTAGAATCAAAATAGTCTCTATCCATATATCTACTACTGTTACAGGTCAGAAACCACAGATATGCTCATGAAAGCATTCCTTTGCTAATGAACATGTCTTATGTCTAAGTCCATAATTTCCATGGCTCAAGCAGTGAGTATGTGCCTCAGGTGCACATGGGGGGAAAAAAGACAAGATATTTTCACTGTCAGAGGCTGAAGATGGAAGACTCACTAAGAAGTTGAAATTGTTTATCAATTTCTGACTTGTTTTTTCTTTTAATTCTTCATTCTGCTGTCTATCAGCAATCCTAAAATATTGCTGTATCAGCCCTAATGATTTTTATCTGAAGTACAAAGAATTTTCCTTATGTATTTGCAACAAGGAAATGCTGGAGTTTTACATCCTGTAGAAAGCAATTTTGGGTGTTTAAGTGTAAAACAATGTCTGAGATATCCAGTTCAAAAATGTATATATACAGCAAAGACTTTGATCTTACATCTGTCTTCTGTGGCTGTTTATACTATTTCTTCACAATATTTAATATGCTGTCATTACAGACTATTCTGAGTATCAGTATGACCTTGGGCAATGAAACACAAAGAATGAAAAAGGACAAGTACTGCACAGTTGTCAGACTCTGTCTGTTATCCAGAATTATATCTCCAAGGATTTTTGAGTCCAAGTCAGTGTTTTCAGCTCAGGGAAAATTAGGTGCTTTCCACTGGAGTTGTTCTCTGAGTTGCTGAAAGTTTCTAGATCACAAGAATTTTGAGCAATGTATTAAATTCAATGGAAAAACCAGTTCCATTATCAAAGGAGGTAGCTCTTGACTGTCGTTTCATGATAATACCTTTGTTTTTATTATCAATAAATCAGTATCTCGTGTCTAATTTCTACATAACATTTCTCAGAATGGGAAAAGAAAGAGAAGTGATGCCTAAATTCCTGAAAAAACCCCACTCTCAAAACGACGTAATTGGAGAGAGAGAGAGAGAAAGGGATAAACTAACCTTTACTGGAAGCTTACAGGTGCACCCTGAGAAAAGTAAAAGGAATAAAATAAAGGAAGTACTAAAACAAGACAGGGTTTCACTTGGAATTCCCAGAGCTCGTTAACACTTGACTGTCTGATTAAAGGCTGACAGTGGGACATTTGGAATTCATCATTCATTCATGGCTAGACTTCGCGAACAAAGATTTGAGAAGGGCACTACCAACACTTGCTACAAACGTGCTGGTGGCTAAAACGCCCGATACATGATAGGCAAGTCCAGTAACAAAAGGCACAGTGGAAAGTCTCCTTTGGTGATATTGGCAGGGAATGGTTCTTTCTGCATTGTCTTTTCTCCTTGAGGCTGATTCTCGGTGCCTTCTCAAAGGAAGCAGCAGCATCGTGAATGGTGTGTCTCCATGAATCTTGATTGGAGGCCAGAGTGTACCATTCATGGCAAACAATATGGCCAAGGCTGAGGTGTTGTTTCAGAGAGTCCTTGTATCTCTTCTTTGGGGCTCCTCTCTTGCGGCAGCCGGTGGCGAGTTCACCATAGAGCATAATCTTTGGGAGGTGGTGATCCTCCATCCTGGAGACGTGCCCTGCCCAGCGCAGCTGCGTTCTCATCAGCATGGCCTCAATACTGCTGACCCCTGCCTGTTTGAGAACCGACACATTGGTCACATAGTCACACCAGTGGATGTTTAGGATTGAACGCAGGCAGCACTGACAGAAGCGTTCGAGAAGCTACAAGTGGTGGTGATATATGACCCAGCATTCAGACCCATATAAAAGAGTAGACAGTACAATGGCTCTGTAGACACTGATTGTGTACTTTTCTTCAGGTGTTTATTGAACCAGACTCTTTTATGGAGTTTTCCAAAGGCTTTGTATGCCTTTGCTAGCCTCTTGTCTATGTCTTTGTGAGTCTTACCCTCTGAGGAAATTATGCTTCCCAGACAGACGAGCTACTGGACTGACTTAAGCTCTGATTCACCTATGGTGGTGTGGGAATGATGGAAGACTTGTTGAGGTGCAGGTTGGTAGAGAACTTCTGTCTTCTTCAGGCTGACTTCCAGCCCAAAAAGCTCAGCAGCCTCTGCAAAGTAGGATGTGAAGCTCTGCAGAGCTGCTTCTGTGTGAGCAACAATGGTGGCATCATCAGCAAAAAGCAGCTCACAAAGGTGATTCAGGGTCTTGGTGTGGGCCTTCAGCACCTGAGGTTGAACAGGCTTCCGTCGGTACCATATCGGATGTAGATGCCGTTTTCTTCATTGAGGTCTCCCATGGCTCGTGGAGCATAATGCTGAAGAAGATTGTGAATACAGTTGGTGCAAGAACACAACTTTGATTCACACCACTGGTTATTGGGAAGGGCTCAGAGAGTGCATCACCATATCTGACTTGTCCACACTGATCCTCACGTAGCAGGATGATCATTTTGAGGAACCTGGGGGGACATCCTAAACGTTGCAAGATCTGCCACAGGCCTTTTCTGCTCACAGTGTCGAAAGCTTTGGTGAGGTCAACAAAGGTTAGATAGAATCCTTTGTTCTGTTCCCTACACTTCTCTTCCATTTGTCTGAGAACAAATACCATGTCTGTGGTGCTCCTTTTGGCTCTGAAACCACACTGGCTTTCAGGTAGAAGTTCTTCTGCAATAGTGGGTACTAATCTGTTCAGAAGTATTCTTGCAAGGATTTTACCAGCAACGGAGAGCAAAGTAATACCTCAGTAATTTGAGCAGTCTGATTTTTCTCCTTTCCTCTTGTACAGGGTGATAATGACTGCATCACGGAGATCTAATGGTAGTTCGCCTTGTTCCCATTAATGCACAAAAAGCTCATGAAATTTGGCATGGAGAGCTTGACCTCCAGGCTTCCAGATTTCAGATGGAATTCCATCAACCCCAGCTGCCTTGCCAGTTTTCACCTGCTGTATGGCCTTCAGTGACTCTACCATATTAGGGGCTGCATCCAATTCATTTTTCACTGGTTGTTGTGTAATGCGCTGAATTGCTGGCCTTGGACTACACGGCTGGCACTGAAGAGAGTCTGAAAGTGCTCAGACCATCGGTTCAGGATGGAAGTTTTATCTGTGAGAAGTATTTGTCCATCTGCACTGAGTAGGGGGCTTTGAACCTGGTGTGTGGGTCCATCCACTGCTTTCAGGGCCTCATGGAATCCTCTTTGGTCACCCAAATCTGCGCATAGTTGTGTCTTTTCTGCTACGTTGAGCCACCATTTGTTCTGGATGTCTCAATGTTTCTGTTCGAGCTTATTGCATGTAAGACAAAAGGCAACTTTTCTTACATGGCAAGATGGCTGAGCAAGGTGTGCTTGGTGAGCAGTTCTCTTCTTCAACATTTCCTGGACCTCTTGAGTCAATGAGGTGCCAGTGCTTGGATCGAGGATGCATCCAGGTTGTCTTCACGCTGTCTTTCTGTTGAAAGACAGTGTTGGTGATGGTGAGCTACTGTTCTGCACAAAACTCTAGCAGGAGGCATCTGTTGTCGTTGCAGTTTCCAACGCCATGCTTGCTCAGGACTCCTTTCCAGGCTTCAGAGTTCTGACCTACTCTGGTGTTGAAGTCACCAAGGATTATGATCTTATTGTCTGCAGGAACCTTTTGGATGAGGCAACTCAGGTTGGTGTAGAATTGGTCCTTTTTCACTGAGTCAGCTTGGAGAATTGGGGCATATACACTAAAAAGAACAACATGTTGCTTATTCTGTAATGGGAGGGGTAAGAAGATAATGCGATCATAATGACCTGTCGGCAGATTTTCAAGTTTGGAGGTGATGGAGTTTTTAATCATGAAGCCAACTCCTGAAAGGTGTCTTTCGGTTTCGGGTTTGCCTGACCAGTAGAGTGTATAGCCAGCACCATGTTCTTTAAGGCTGCCTTCATCATGAAGATGACCTTCACTGAGAGCAGCAATGTGGATGTTGAACCGTGCCAGTTCGTGGACAATTAGAGCACAACAATGCTCAGAACGTCCACTATCCAAAGTATCAAGCATGGTTCTGATGTTCCAACATGCGAGTGTTAGTTTGAGCACACCTTTGCAGGCAGGTGTAGGCCTTTGATATTTCTTTGGTTTTGTTTGACCGAATGGAAGATGCCGGTTGGCCGTGGTTATCCAACTGGGTGTGGAGATGAGCGTTGTTTAGGCCACCTTTTCCAGATCTCTCTCCATGTGGAGCCCAAACCAGACTGTCATCTCCAGGGTCAGACTCGAATGACCAATATCCTGAACTGCCTGCATGCAGGGTTGAGTCTGTGGCTTCCAGCTGCTTCCTATCATCTGCCATTTTGACCCTCACCTGTCACTACAGGGCTTTGCAATGTGAGTGAACCCTTCAAGCCTGTGCAATGGATTTTTTAGGTGAGGCACAGCATGCGCAGAACTGGCCCCCCCCTTTGCTCCTAAGGTTCATCTGCCATGGCCTAGCGAGCTTGTACGGTGACAGCGAATACCTCAGAACGTAAATTTGGTTAGAGTATCCCTTAGATAGAAAACCTTACAGTGCTAAGCGAGCTCCGTCTGCCCAGGTTTGGATTAAGAGTTGTCCTTCTCCTAGGATGGTTGCAGGTGGCTGGCGAGCCCATCCTGCCCGTGGACACACTTTGTCTGACCCTTCTGCTGAGACCTGTCTGGCATGGAAGACCCTACCGGCAGCACAAACCACAGCCAGCATAGCTCTCAACCTCATGAGGGCACGCAAGCTTCTCCCCCGTGACAAGGGGGTGTCCCCAGAGAAGATTTGTGGTTAATACAGTGTTGAGAACTCATACTGCCTTCCTGTATTCATTGATCTGTACGAGTTGCAACATTTGCAACAGTACAATGGAGATAGCATTTAGGTTGCATTTTTTATTGCTTTCTAATCTGTTGATAGAAAACATAACTCGGCAGTCTTAGATATATTAGATATCTATATCTGCGATCATGAGAAACTGCAGAAATGGTTTTGATTATTGGGAGAGATGGACTGCTATTTCATAAGTCCAGTGAAGTCCAAATGCAATTAATATTTGGACATAAGTCCAAAGATAGTGACTCTTGTTTAGTCCTTGCAATAAGGAATTATAAATATTTTGTTACTTTTAAGTGTCCTAGTCTTAAGTATAAATTTTAAAACTATATTTCCATGGGTTTTTCCCTCTGTTTGGGCTGCTCAGAAATTTTTTTCCAATAACTGACTCTCAGAAATCTAATATAGATGACCTGAGCAGTACTTACAGGAAGGCTGAAAAGGGACTTTTCGCAAGAGCATGTAGTGATAGCACAAGTGGTAATGACCTTAAACAGGAAGAGGGTAGGTTTAGGCTAGATATTAGGGAGAAAATCTTGGCTTTGAGGATGGTGAGGTGTTGGAAGAAGTTGCCCAGAGAAATTGTGGATGCCCCATCCCTGAAAGTGTTCAAGCCTAATGTGAATAGGACTCGAAACAACCTGGTCTAATGAAAGGTGCCCCTAGGGCATTGAGGGTTAGATCTGGAAGATCTTTAAGATCCCTTTAAACATAAAATATTCTGTGATTCCATTAAAAAAAAAAGACAGCTTAAACATTTATTGGAATAGGAGTTATGTTTCTGCTTGGATAGTAATCTCTGATCATACTAATGTAAAGTTACTGCTGAATCTTACTTCATATTGAAGGAAATCTAAGCTCTGTTGAAGTTTGTCTAGCTTTGACTTTATAAAGGATACAATCCAGTCAACAGAATACATGAAAAACTAATCCTAAAAGGATGCTGATTGTTACATTTAATGCTCATCTGAAAGATTGTGCCATCTGAAAACTCAACAATTTAATGAGAAATTGAGGGTAAAGAAATACTTACATATATTTATTTTGGTTTCTGTTAACAAAGCAAATTGGTAGAGAGACATAAAAGCAGTCTTTTATTATTAAGAACATAATAGAAAAATGTACTAAAAATGTTGGGTTTTCCTGTAACTGCAGAAAGGATGTTTGCAGCAAACCCTTGATTGTGATTGGGAAAGGTAGTACTAGATCCCAGTGTTTCAGAGTGTTTCTAAGTCCTGTCCATTTCTCACTGACTTTAAGTTGATGGGTAACTAAAACTCAAAAAACACACTCTGTTTAGTTTCAAAATGTCAACATCCATTCATGGGACAACACTTTACAAACCCCAGTCAAACAAGACTGGTGGCAAGCTGTTATAATATTCATAACTAGAGGAGAAATATCAGGTCTGTCAATGGTCTTTCCTGTACAGGATGTCATTAGATTACCAGCAGTCTTGAAATCACTTTTCTATTACTTCTCTCAACCATGATAATCAAATCTGAATGAATAAAAATTCTAAAATACTAAGCAGAAGAGCAGAAATGGGAGACAGTGAGAAGTTTCTTATCAACTGGTTATCTTCTGTGTATCTCATCTTCACATTACCTGAAGCTTTCTTGTGACTGGCTTTGCATTTTTATGATAATGTATTTCCAAGAACCTGGGCAAAGGGCTTGATTTTTTACCTCAATCTTTTGGGTGAAATTTGTCAATTTTGCAATGCTAATAACTTCTGTAGTTGTAAGGTTTAAAGCCAGCATGCAACAAATGAAATAACCCTTTGAATGATCTTCACAATAGAATGTATCTATGAGGTTTTAGGTATGGCAATTCCAAAGAAAGAGATTTTGATTTATCATGGATTTATAAATAGCTGTCACTGATTTCCAGACCCTTACTTTCACCCACAATTAAGGTAAAATAACACCACTGAGTTCAAAAGAGTTGAAGCTAAGTAAACTTAGTCTACTAAAGGCAAATAGAAAACAAACCTTCTACTGTTAAATTTGCCTTTTACAGAAAAATAATTAAAACCCCCTTAATCTGCTGATGGAAATCATATCTGCTTAATGCGTGAATGCTTCACAGGTAGTTCTGGAAGTTCTGGAGTCAAATTTCAGATCTCAGGGCATGTAATAATTTTTTTAAAAGTCTCTATCTTTCCTAGGGAAAATTAACACTCCAAAGTTTTTGCGGTTTTTTTTCTATTTTTTTTTTGTTGTTGTTGTTGTTGTTGTTTTGTTTTTAACTTTATTGACAAAATATCAACAGTCTTCTCTGAAAAAGATTAGGAAAACTTTATAAATCATAAATAGTTATCGATGAAGGTCAATACATCTAATTTTGCATACATGTCTTAGAATTATTTTTTGTATTAAACTAATTAACAAAAAAGTTGACACACTTTGTGGGAATGTATTTTAGAAAATGCATTGTGTGCTGACTGATACCAGAGGGCCTTAATAAACTTAACTGTGTTCCATATATCAGCCCACAGTGTGATGATACTACATAATCAGCAAGATATTGCCTTCATACCTTGCAAATCCTGTGACCAGCTAATTGATCTGCTGAGTTTTTTTTCTGCTTGGAGAACTTCACATTCTAAAAAGTAATTATAATTTAGTGTTGGATTTCTATGTTTTTCTTGATCCATTCTGAAGTTCCCATAATGTAATGGTGAATACATGCATAAATGTGGAGTTAATTTGCAGGATGCATCTGAATCATCCTGCTTAATAGATGTGCTCAAAGTTTGTGGATGGAGTTGTATGGATTTCTTTCATTTCACTTCCCCGTATGTGTCACCAGAGTATATTTCTGTATGTTCAATTTACTGTTTCTTTGCATGAGCTCCTTCCCAGCTCTGCCAAGTGCACTCTGATGTTGAGACCGCAGTATATTGATGGATATAATAATTTAAAATCTCTGCAAAATGGCCAGACCCACTGCTAAGGTAAAACAGCATTACAACCTTTTTATGAATATTAATATTTTCACCTCAATAACTACATTTTTCTCCTTTGTTTTTGTTTGGACAATTTGACAACCCTGTTGAAGAAGATTCCAAATTGTTACTCATTCTATGTCTAAACTTTTGCAGATAAAACCATAAACGTAAAAATTTATGTGAGTTGATAGATGTGCTGTCTGTATTTCTGAGCTATTTAACATCTTGGCATATGACCTGCACTGCTGACATTGTAATACGTTTCACATAATTTCAATAAATGAAGACTTTAAGGTTAAAAGCTCTGAAATGCTCAAAATGAATTTATCTAGGATGTATTGTGATGATCATGCTGTTGTTTAACCTACATACAGCTATAACTACATTGTAGTTCTGATATGGCGCTAACTGAGATGCAGTTCTGTTCATGGTAGTTTTACCTGGTATTGCTCAGTATTGAGAAAATAAGAACTTAAGAAACAAGCAGACATATCTCAGAAAGCAGCTTTTTGCTAGTAAAGAAGTAACTTCAAAGAACTGCAAGAAAAAAAGTTTGTTCCACTTTTGTCATTGATTATCCACATTGAATGCTTTGTTAAGTAAAGCAGGCTACAAATGGGATTATTCTCTCAATGCTATCTTCTAAAGGATTGTTGTATTTCTAAATAATGCAAATCTGCTCAGGTGCTACAATGCTGAAAATGCAATCATAACAGTAAGACAAAAATATGGTCATTTAAGGAATTTCTTGTGTGTATAAAATCCAGACAGAAGCACAATATTCCAGTTTGTAGAATACAGGTTTGGAATTAAAAATAAGAATACTTCTCATAGATTTGCCAACATTTTAAAAGGTTTAAGCAAATTACTAAACCATGTGCACTTTCAAGTAATGAAATTTGAATACTTCTCTTCTGTAACTTACTTTGAGATCCACGAATATAAAAAGCAACATAAGCTGTAGAGACTCATACTATACAGTCGTTTCAAGTCAAATGGAATATGTGCTACAAAGAACACTGCTTTACAACAGAATGTGGTTTAAAGATACTTCTTATTTAAAAAAAATATTCCCATGGGCGAAGTTGGTACCTTTCCCTCTCTGCCCCTTTAAAAGATATTTTGCTATACTCCTCTAAACTTGCTGCCTAACTGTAAGTTAACAAAAATATATTTACATTAAGAAACAATTTTGAGCTAGATGCTGAAATATTACATTTCTCTTTTCCCAAATGCCATTTCCAGGTTTATGTAAAAATTCATTCTTCATTTTAAGAACTCACATCTGCTTAATCTCTTACAAGGGTCAACAAAAAAAATGAGAGAAAAGAGGAACTGTTACACAGATGCTCCTTTCTTTCTTTCTTTCTTTCTTTCTTTCTTTCTTTCTTTCTTTCTTTCTTTCTTTCTTTCTTTCTTTCTTTCTTCTTTCTTTCTTTCTTTCTTTCTTTCTTTCTTTCTTTCTTTCTTTCTTTCTTTCTTTCTTTCTTTCTTTCTTTCTTTCTTTCTTTCTTTCTTTCTTTCTTTCTTTCTTTCTTTCTTTCTTTCTTTCTTTCTTTCTTTCTTTCTTTCTTTCTTTCTTTCTTTCTTTCTTTCTTTCTTTCTTTCTTTCTTTCTTTCTTTCTTTCTTTCTTTCTTTCTTTCTTTCTTTCTTTCTTTCTTTCTTTCTTTCTTTCTTTCTTTCTTTCTTTCTTTCTTTCTTTCTTTCTTTCTTTCTTTCTTTCTTTCTTTCTTTCTTTCTCTTTCTTTTCTTTCTTTTCTTTCTTTCTTTTTCTTTCTTTCTACCATGGAATCTGAAACACAAATTCCAGTTTTTTGAAGCCTTCTCTTAAAAAGATTTGGGATAGATGCATTGCACTTATCTCTTATAACAGAAATTGGTTACAGAATACTCAGAAATATTGTTAAGAATTAGTCTACTTTGTATTTTAGCCATTAAATCTTTTCAACCATTTTCACAGTGAAGAATGAGACTGACCAGCCAAGTTACTGCAACTCTACATGTAAAATTATCTGAACTGTTGTAGTCCTTGCCACTCTTCCATGCACTCCTTTCCCCTCTTCCTCCCTCCATTTATAGCATCGTAAAGTCATTACTTTGCAACTAAATTTATAATCCTAATCTCAATCGAGAAGAAAAACATTTTTGGAGTTGTTAATAAATGTATTCCAGACTTCCACTGCACTGTGATTCTGGTTGTCTGTCCAACACACAAATTGCTAGAACTCACTTAGGTCTCTGGTTAGGACTTGCTCAATTTGGCTGGGTGTATACTTCTTGCTAAATTTTGTCTAGCGTGAAAGGAAAGCTAAAATTGTGATTTTGTGAGGGAGGGTTTTTTTGTTTAGTTTGGTTTTGATAAATGCAAAAAAAAAAATCTAGAAGACTGTTATTTTTTTTTCCTCCTATGTTTCCTTATGTTATAGGAAAGCAGATTCTGTCTGGACTTAAGAGACTTGGGTGAGTGGAGGCTAATGATGCAGGGGCTAATGCAATGAAGACTAATGAAGTGACAACATATGATATACTTTAGAACTTTGTAGCAGAACAGACCATAACCCTCATTAGCCTATGATTTCTTGTCTATAGATCATACTAGTGTATCATAAGAGAATTACAGAGGAACTGGGCACAGGCAGTACTCTGCTCCTACTTTGCCATCCTGTCTTCCAGCAACTAAGATACAGGGACTTCCTGAGTTTTGTGTTTAGGCTGAATGATGTCTTAAGACTTTTATATACTTTTAGATTTTAATAATTTATATATTTGTAGATTTTTATATAGCTGTATAGTTTCTCACACTTGAGGTAGCAGCTAACAGTTGTGACACACAGATAATACAGAAATGCCATATATTATGTTTTGCCATTGTTTCTGCCTGTCAAAACTTCCTACCAAAACTTTTCTGTCAGCTTTCTGCTAGAAGTTCTCACCAGATCTTCCTGCTGGTAGATCCTGCAATTGTTATCTCTTCAAACATCTGAATAGGGCTACATTCCAAGAAACCATGTACAACCTCCTCTGAACAATGTAAAAGTTAAAGGGAGACTTTGGAAAATCATGAGGAGAGGAAAGA
This sequence comes from Pithys albifrons albifrons, assembly GCF_047495875.1. NCBI lineage: Eukaryota > Metazoa > Chordata > Aves > Passeriformes > Thamnophilidae > Pithys > Pithys albifrons. Next base: position 73,992,419 of record NC_092497.1, on the reverse strand, counting down.
GAGAAAGAACTGGTTACCATAGCCTGGAATCTCTCCCCACCTCCTCGCCATATTTTTTCTCTGCCACTGCCTGCTGCCTACCTGCCACTGAAGACTGAAACTCTGCCAGCCTGAAGAGAACTGAGACCCACCATGCCACATGCATGCATTATATAATCCTTCTACCCTTATGCTATTTTTGAGGGCCAAAGGGTGCTGCTAAACCAGGACCCTGCACAGCCAGCAACACAGCTCCTCATGAGTGACAAAACCACACATCCTGGCTGCATTCCAGAGAACAAAAGCAGCTAAGATGCCCCCCACAGCTAAAGAGATAACAACAAAAGCAGCAGAGACAGGAAAAAAAGGCAGGAACAGCTTCTCTTTCCACCCCCCACCCAACTCAGCAAAAAGGTAGGTTTTGGTGGCATCTTTTCTCTGCTTCTAGAACTAATCTTAGCTTTTTTCATAATTTTTTCTTGTTTCTTCTCTTTGCATCTTTTAGCAATTAATAAAAATCTGGTTTGGTATCAACAGATAACTGTGAATTTTAATTTTGCTGTAGGGAATATTCAAATCTAAAGTTCTTTCTGCATCATTTAAGCAGATTGTTGTTATGGGTTTAGCCAAGTAGGCCAAAAAAAAATTAGGCTTTAAAGTTCAGATTAGGCCTGAAATTGTCAGCTGACTTGAGCTGGGCTGAGCTAGCTAACAGCTGACTTCTTCTGGCCAATAATATTGTATTCCATACCATATTGCATCATCTCAAAAGGGGTAAGAGCTGGTGTGTGGGTGTGGCTTGTTCAGTTGCTTCACAGCTGTGGTGCCAGCAAGACACTCTGCTGTCTCAGGAGGGATGGGGAGGCCCAAGCCCAGAGCACCGGCTCACCATCATGTTATCTGAGGGAAGTAAAATGTTTGTTCTTAGCTTTTCTCTCTGCTTAAGTCTGTCTCTGAAGAACCAACTTCTCTAGAATGATTTGTAGTTAAAATGGTAGAATTTGTGTTTACTGGGAAGTGGGAAGTTATTTCTTGTTATATATAACTTGTGTAAGTGTGTGTTATATTGTAGTTTCTTCTTAATTTTCTCCTTTCTGTATAAATACATGTAGTTAGTTTCAGCATAGACCTGGCTTTGGAAGTTTTTTTTTCCCTCTCTCCCTCTTCTTTTTTTCCCTTGGCTTGTTGGGGGGAGGAGGAACCCTTTTCACCCTGTCCTGGACAGTTGGCGTTTTGCCAGCTCAACCCAGGACAATTGTACTAACAGTTTCTAACAGCTTCTCATTGTTTGTGCCACGTTCTTGAAATTCTATTCCATGTCTTTTCAAGGAAAAAGATTTCAGCACAAACATCTTGTTTGGGACACATGTACTATGACCAGAATATTAAAGTGCATTATAGCCAAAACAAGCTAAAAGGCCCAGAACCCTTGGAGGGGCTCCAGTGAGGCAGTTCTGACAATGGTACCATGGGCAAAATGGTTTTGGGGTTGGTTGTACCCATTAGGTATGGTAATTAAGTAGTGTTCTAAATTTGTAAGAGCCCTATACTGGGTGTGTACCTATGCACCTCGTGCTCCTGAAAACTTTCATTAAAGAACTGCTCTCTATGTTATCTGTACTAATATTGTCTCAAAAGTATTTTCCCTCCATTTTAGGCAACACGATCACCTGGGTGATTAATGGCATCAGAAGACCTTCTGAAGGATAAAAGTGTGGAACTGTATTCTGACAGCTAACTAGTAGAAGAGACATTTTCATGCAGGTGATGTCTTTTCTTTCCCCTCCAAAAGTTTGCTGGCAATGAATTACAGCCCAGAAAAACAGACCTGTAGGCTGGAAATGCTGTAGCATGTTTAGCAGAGGGTAGAAAGCTTACACAACTGCAAGGAAAAACTGAGGAAAGAAGACAATATTTTGGACTATGCAGAAAAAAATAAACAAGCTGTAAAACAGAAAAGCAGTTCAAATAAAACTCATGTGAAAAATATTCTCCACAATATAATAAAATCACTGAGGTTCAGTAACATTTATGGAAATGTACAAATGGTACTTAGGTACTTGCTGAATGTCATGCTATTGAGATTTTTAAGGGCTACAGTTGCTCTAGTCATATTAAAAATACCTCCTGAAGCACTAGTAGAGATCAACACTTGAAGTCAGTCTATAGGCTGAAGTCTCTGTGTTTCTTGTTGGTATCTCCTTCAGAACTCTTTTTTTGACCTTCAGATAAAGAAGACACTGTCAGTCTGGGATAAGTGTTTTTTTCAGCTAAAACATACAGTGCATCAGGAGGAACTGAAAGTCTAAAGTTCCAAATTTCCACCTACTGTTTGCAAATTAAATGCAAATGTGAACAGCAGGATGCTGACTTTTAAAACAGACAAGTGTTGTGACACATTTATAAGATGACTCCCCTTCAAGTGTCTATATTGGCTTCCTTACATCTTCTGCATGTAGTTTAAACTTCTAATTCCTTATTTGTAATTGTCCTATAGCCTCCAGAGTGTGGCACAAAAAAGAGACTTATGGAGGCACCACAGGAAAATTTTGGAGAAGCAAACACAGAGAAAGTATGAGCCACTAGGAAGTGTAATCTCTAGACAGGCCCTAAGACACAGCTGAAAACTCTGTGGTGGCATTTGAAAATGAGCAAGTCAGACATAACAGTAGTTCCTCTTTACTTTGTAACTCAAATTTTTATTAAGTCAGAAGTGTCCCAAGACATTGCCCCTGTCTACCAGACTTCTGAAGATTAGATGTTTGTGTAATATATATTTAATTATTTCTTGCTTTTCATTTTTCTGTTTATTTCCTACCCTATATTATTTTCTCACTCACATCCTCTTTTAACACATCACGTATGATAATATCCTAGTCTTTCCTCTGCTTTCCATAAAAGTATTTACCTGATCCACTTGAGCCCTGCTCTTTCTTTCATTTTTAATACCAACTTTTCCTAGCTTTCTCTACATTTCCTGCCATTTATCTACAGATACTAAAATGGCCCATTTTTATCAATCTTCTTAATGTGTTATTCTTCTGTATTTCCACTTGCACAAACAAGTTGTGCTCTGAACTTCACCATTTTTCTTCTTACTATCAATCATCTTTCATCTGTGTAAATACAACCTCCATCTAGTTTGAAGATGACTTCATGGTTATTGATATAACCTTGGTAATATAGCAAGGACTTTTTTCTCTAGGTATAGTTGGCCCACAGTACAGAAAAATTATTCTTGCTTACTTTTATGTCTGAAGATAGAACTGTATTATGGAGAAAAGTTATGAAGATGTGAAGATTAATTTTGTTTCCAGAGTGTCAAAAGAGAGTGGCTTAGAGGTTTCTGGCAATACTCTGTTAATTCCTATCAAAAAACATATATTTCCCAAAAACTTTTTAAGTCCTTGATACTATTCCCACTTCCTCTTGAAGTTTATTGTGTTTCATCTGCAGAGCTTCCTTACAGAAATATTCATTCAAAAACAAACAACTAGCATTTTCTCAGTAAGGTCTGGATTTTTAGCACTGTACTTTTCAAATCAGGTCAATATCTATCATCAGTTTATGGAAGCTGTGAATCTCGTCTGAAGTGATCATTCTGGAAGGGATGGAAGGACAACTTAACAAATAGATGTATTTATGCCTGCTTCTTAGTATGACTTATGGAAAGTGGGAGGGGTGTGAATTATAAAGGATTGTGATAAAATATAAAAACTATGTGTTATTTCTGTACACTGACAAAACAGTTAATTGTCCACATATTTTAATATCTAGCTACTGCTACCAGCTATTGAAATGACAAGGGGCAAGAAACCATCATTTATAAAACATTGATTTCATTGGCAGGAAGTTTTTTGGTAGCTAGGGAAACCTCAATCTCCTTGTTTTATCTCCTGGTTCTTACTTCAGTAGTCTTAATCTCCAGACATATGAATAAATCTGTTTAGGACCCTTCACCAAATCAGATGATTGTATGTGGTCCCAGGCAATGAAAGAATCGAGTCTAGTCAAGGGTTCTGTCAGGCTGAGCCTCTGGAGCTGAACTGAACTCTATTAAAATGGTAGTGAATTTATTATAGAGTAGGGGGGGCAGTTCCTGGGCAGAGCATGGGCAGGGTATATAAAACAAGGGTCTGGAACAACCATATATGGGGGAATGGTGCAATGCGCCAAAAAAGAGTCAATCAGGGGACAAGAAGGAGAAACCATAGGATAACATGAGGGAAGGTTCTAGAAATAACTGGGGAATTACAATCCATATAACAATTAACATTGACAGCCGTAAACCGAAATAAGAATAACAACCCTTAGAAATCAGTTTCTTTAATAACAATGTCTGCAGGCTCTGAGTATTCCATCCAATGCTTGAAGTCATCTCTTCCAACAGTGGTAGGTACACAGTCTGCAGTAGTACCGATTCTTCGATCTCAAGGCCTCCGTGACAATGTCAGAAGCATGAGGCTATTTTTAGTAATGAATATAGGCCTGAATTAAAGAAAAATTCTGACTTCTGATGAGAGCAGATTCTACTTCAGAGATATACTTTTCCCTTTGTATTTCAGTAAGTTTTTAATTTTTTCCTTTTATTATTTTCCTCACAAAAGGGGTTTTATCTGGATTAAAAACCTCTGCTAACTTTCACTTACATGCTTGGATTGGCTCTTCAGTTGTATGAAATGTGATTAAAAGAGGTTCTGCTTCAAGAATGGCTCTTGAACTTGGGCCAATCCACTTTTGATAAATCAGAGTATAGAGGATATGTGTATGTGATAGCATGTATGTCTTTATTCTGCTCCTTTAAGGTCTGTCTGATTTTAGAAAAATAATGCAACAGTGTAACTTACAGTAGGTAGGATAACAGAAGAACTATCTGCTAAAAAACCATTAGCTGTATCACACAATCTGCTTGACAGTACAGCTCATAGCTAAGGAGACATTAATTTGTGGCCTATTTAGGGCCATGGGTTATGTGATAGGGAAAAAAATGGCATAAGGTTATAAAATGACATTTCAGAGGAAAATGAAGAATTTAAGAGTGTCACAATCTCACTGGAAATCCTTGAACTCTCACACAAACTATTTTTGACTTTAGTATAACCCTTGAAATTTCAAGTATTGAGCTGTAATGCAAGAAAGCAAAATTGATTCAATCCCTTTTCATAGTCCCCTGTATATTGTTAAAAACGTTGGCATATGTTTACTCTTGTTCTGATATGCTGGAAAAATATATGTATGACTCCTTATTTCTTTTTCTTATGCATGTGTGTACACATGCACATACAGACACACCAACACTCACCTTTCACAAATCTAGGAAAAACAGAAAACAGCTTACAAATAGTATACCGATTAGAAAAATGTGCATACTATTTCTGTATACAAAAGTAGAAGACAGCCTTTAAAATATTTTGTGACATCAGTAAATGTAGGTTAGGCATAGACTTGATAAATGTTAGGTGCTTAAATGTAGTTAATAATACTGGGTCTATTGCAGTGTTAAAAGTTCTTATTTTGTGAGCTGGGATTTTAAGGTCTCCAGACTCTCATAGTATTAGTTGGCATTGTGTGGTTGACACGGCACCTTATGCTTTTTTTTTAGACATATAGCTGGTCATTTCAGCTATATATTTTACAGGCTCTTTTGGAATTTGTAACACCTATGTAGGCATAGACAGTGTTATGTCAGATGGAATTGTAAAGGTTTAGCTTAGAATGCCTTCTGAGGAGGAAGTCTTGGCTCTTTAGGAGGTGAATATAAATAATGGATTGATACAATCTTAGTCTGGGTAAAAGCTGGACTCAACAACTTCTCTCTGAAATATTTGTCTTCTTCAGACAAAGGCAAATATACTCCTTTAAAATAGTTATTCTGATTTGTGTCCATTGTGCTTTCAATTCCTCTTCCTTCTGTCAATGGAAAAGCTATGTGAGCTCATTTGAATCCTACCAGGTAAAATTACATTTAATAATATAACCCACCAATGAAAGAGGCTTGAACTAACCCTGATCAATCTTCTAAAGCAGATTAGGACTCAGTCACATAATATTTTCAACTGGAAGTTCCGAAAGAGTAATGAGCAGGAAGTGGAGGTAAGGAAGTAGAGCCTTTTCTGTGTTTGCTGACACAAATAGAGCTAGAAGACACATATGTGATTTTAGAAATACCCTTGATTGCACACAAATTAAGGTCAAGAGTAGAACTCCAGTAAATTTTCAGTGATAAAACAGCATCCCAGCAGCTTTACTCTATGACTCATGCTGTGCACAAATTGAAGGAAAACATTTAAACTTGTAGTGCTCCTAAGCTGAAAGCTACATATTATTCATGCCCAAATATCTCTTAAAATAAACCTTGCTATAGTTCACAGTGACTGAGAGATAGATATTGGCTGTTTGTGCATGGCTAACAGCACTACAAGATTGAGTGCTTGTGCCGTAAATACATTTTTTCAGAGCATGTTGAAAGGCACATCCATTTCATTCAAGTCCAAAAGTGGCAATCATTGGTTTTAGTTGAAGTAGAAGTTGAGCACACAATAGCTTTTCCTTTTGTTACTTAAAAAAAATCCCAACAAAACAAAACACAACAAAAACCCCAAAACAAAACAAACAAACAAAAAAACCCCACAAGCCAAAAAAAGCCCAAAAGACACTTCAAATGGAAAACTTTCACTTTAATGTCCCTAAAAGGAGTTTAACTCAAAGGATTTGTCAAAATATATATTACAAAAACTTTTCTCATTTAACTCTTTTCAACTTCAGTTTTCAACCCTTTCTTTAGTGGTACAGAGTTGCTGCAATCTTAACTTGGCCTGCACTAGTTCTTGGTTTGTGGAACTCCTTATAGATGGGACAAAGTAAATGTTTAAGAAGAGGCCTGTCTTTATTATGAGCCATCATCAAAGATCTCATATGTTCTGGGTTACGCAAAAATTCTGGTATCCAACTTTTCTTTTCTTTTTTTCCTCCAAATATTTCTTTTTGCCTTTCTGGTATTTTGCTTTCTTTAAAGAGAGTAAACTGCTAATGGTCCATGACTCAAGTCACCTGCAGTGACTACCCAGGTGCTGTAAGAGACTGGACTACTGCTGCTCGTAGTTCAAGTGCTCTGCTAAAGTGTGCAGAGTGGTCACCCAGGCCAGAGGCTGAAGGCCTGCACATCCAACACCTCAAATTACAAGCTGGGTGTTAATCAGAATAGGGGAAGAGGCAAATCCTACAAGGTGGGGTAGTGCTTCTTCTTCCTGACACAGATGACAGCTGCCATAACTCCCTGGAACATTAAGACATAGCCTGATGGTATTATCTCTTGCTGATGAACCATAGTGGGCCATAGTGGACTCAGCTGCATTGACAGAAGAGAAAGCAGCAACATCTTAGAAGGTGTTGAAGAATCCTGGAGTATCCTGTGACTCACAGTATTACCTCACTGAGTACAAAACTACCCACCTCTGGAGAGGTACCAGAGACATTCCCACCTGAACCTAAGTGTATAGAATTCTGAATTTCAGAGCTTCCCTCAACCACCCAGGCTTTCCGCCACCACCTCAGCAGATCTAGACTGTGATCATCACTTTGACCAATGAACATAACCAAGGCTTTTTGCTAGATTCCGTGGATGTCTTGTGGATCCTTCCAGTCACCTGTAGGGTCTGCAGCCCTCCTCTGATTTCCTGTACCAGCCTCGTGGCCTCACTTCAGTGCCACCCAAATGCCTGCCAGTATTGAATCCCAGTCATCCTCTGTTCCCCCACCAGTGCTGACAATCCAACTGTTCTGCCAACTTTTCTGAGTTTGGTGGAGGCCAACCACATGGAGGGGCGGTCACCTGGTCTCTTGTCTCCTGTAGCCATGTGTGTTTTTTTTCAGGTGGAGGAGGCAGCCGCCATCTTGATTTGGTCTGGTGGTCAGAGCTTGGTAAGTTTCTGCTCATTGGTTGGTATAACCCAGTTTTATCAGTATTGTTATCAGCATTCTTTTTGGTGAAAACTTTTCTTTTCACTTATATCTGGGCATATTTCATCTCTCTCTATATATATATTGGAGAAACCAGGGATATTGAGTCTGAGAGACGAGGCTTCTGTATCCACAGTCTCCATACCTCCACATTGTCTCAAACTGAGACAATGTAGAAAGAAGCAAAGCTGGAAGGCTGATTCTGCTTATGTTATCCACAGACTACCTTTGAGCCTTATTCACATGGCCAGAAAATTTACTTTGTGTTAAATTTGAATTTACTTATCAGCAAGTCTGAGCTTATTGCACACATTACTGAAAAATAAGCATCTTGTTGAGTAAAAGAATCAGAATTTGCTCCAAAATATATGGAGTGCCTTGTAAGTGAGTTTTTACAAGGCTAGTGAATGAGAAGAGTCAGATCAGATATATCTAATTTTCTATTTTTGTCATAAGTTCTCCTGAAGGATTTTTTGTGCTTAACAGAAGTTATTCATCTATCATTATTACATAGTCTAGAAAGATGGTACTGCTGAAATTCAGTATTCGGACACAAGGAGTTCTGGAACTGTTTTCCTCAGAAAGTTGTGGGTGATCAGCTCTTTGGCTGGTTGAAAATGAATTACACATCCAATTTAAAAGTTGTGGAATCTCCATCCTTTAATATGTTCAAACTAGAACTATAAAAAGCCTGAACTAGAGAAAGCCATGGTTCATCAGATCAAATGCTGGCAATAGCAGGAGGTAGCATTGACCTATCTCTCTTTAAAGCAACATTCCTGAGACTATGTGAAGTCTCACACCTGAATGACAGAGAGTGGAAAGGGAGATAAGTTAGAGAAGAAAACTAGGCTGAGAGTCAATCAGTTTATTTTTTATCAAGAGGTACTGTGCTGAACATAGGAATCAGGCTTCAATAGTACAACCAGTTCTGAGTGGTTAAACTCTGCACAGAGACAGATACCCACGCTCCTAGTTCAAATATGCTGCATTTTACACTAAGGACAAAGCACTTACATGACTTCTATTATTACATTTTCCTTTCAATGGCCAAACTTGACATGCAGCAGTGTATACAGATAACATGAATCACATTTGCACTGCATGGTGTGATCTGTAATAATTGCTAATAGTAAAAATGATCCAGAAGTCTTGTTAGTGTTATTGAAAATATAGTATAAACAGCAGGTGCAATGGTATTTTATTAGAAAATGCTAGCAGTTATTTTTGGAAGAAATTACCTTGTCTCTTTCCCTTAAAGAATTAACAAGTTGGGGGTTTTTAAAAAATGAATACCTACTTTCTTAATTTCAGTAATTGAGTCTCTGCTTATTAGGTAACTCAGAGTTCATGTTGTCAGTTTTGTACTAACAAAACAATTCTAGACTGAAGGTCTAGAATTTTTCAGCCACTTTTTAGGCCTCAAAAAGTAACCTATTTTCTGTGCAAACTTACATGGCTGAAGGTTGCCTTTAGTATGTGAAGGTTTGTTGGTTTTATTTTTTCATATCTCCAAAAGTACAGCAACAGGTGACAACATAACTTTTAACAAAGTCATAACAATATGCCCATTAAGTTTTACTCTGTAGGCACAGAGGTGGATTTATTAGAAGAGCATCAATTCCACATATAGACACATATGACACAGTCACTTGGCCTCAGATTGGCATTGTATGTCTGCATGACATAGCATTAAAGTACTGCACACTACTTACACTGTAGATGTACATCTAGTTAAGCATTGCAGTAAATTCAAATGCTTAGAGGTTAAAACAAAGATATGTATACTTGTAAACACTCAGATTACACAAATCTGTGAGAAACACAAACATGTAAAGTTTCTTAATTAAGTTATTCTGGTTATTTATCCTTAAACAATTACAGATTGTGTGTCAAAGGCTTCAGGAAAATAACACTAAAGTTCAAATTTTCAAGCTAACTGGAAAATAAACAAAAATATAAATCAACATACGCAGGTAATTACCTTCCATATCTGAGCTACAGGATTGTATGTCAAAAGGCATAATTTTATGAGAAGCAAAAGATATGCAGAAAAGGTGCAAGGCTGTATCTTCTTTTTTGTTTGAGTTTTTTGGGGGTTTGTGGTTTTTATTAGTTTGGGATTTTTTGTTTAAAGTGAAGTCAGAAACGAATTGTGACTTACAATAAGGCTTAAAATATTGATGCATTTTGGAAAGAGAAATAAAAATATTTCCTTTACCTCAGTGACATGTAATATGATCTTATGATCAAGGGTTTTTTCAGTAACTTCCAGGACAATTTCCAGGACTAACATGGAGAATTTAATAAACTTGAGATTTTTCAGGCAAATATGTAGTACACCAGCATCCTTTCCTTTATTTATTATGCTGCTTTGCTTAATTCACATAAAAATTGTGGATGATTCACAGTAAACTACTCCCCATGATAATGATTGAAAACTGTATTATAGAAGTGAGATTTTATGTATTATCTATTCTTTTTCATTAACTCTGAAGTTTAGAACCCTACCAAAACTTAGTAAATGCAGTTTTCTAGTCATATCTTAAGAGGAATGCTACCAGCAATTTTGCCATCAGCTCTTCAGTTTACATTCCAGTGAAAACAAATCTCAGGAAATATAACAATTAGACAGTAAGCAGTTCTACCTAGTAGTAAATCCTTCTGGAATCTAGTTTTTATAGTAAAAACTGGATCCTAAGCATGTGATGTTCTTCTCATTGAAGTCAGAGGAATGATTTGGTTTCAGTCTCTTGCAGAAAACTGCTGTTAAGAAATAATACATTACATTATATTGCAACAGTAGCCAAGTTTGAATCAACAAAAATATTCTACTTTTGTTACTGGCAGAGGATTATTCTCTCTGCATAGGAAAATATAGGGTGTCCATGATATTTTAAAAGTTAAATTAAAATTTTGAGAAAGTTTGATACTTTTTATTGCAGAATTCATAGCTTTCATTTATCAAAGTCTTAATCTTCAGGAGCTCATTCTTTTCAAACACCTGCATTGCATGCAGACTAAATAGGGGCATGTCATGCTTCAAAACACAAAATAAATATTCATTTGAGGAGAATATAGGAATTTTGAGGAAATGGTAGTTCAAGCTGCCAGAAGTCAGATCACTCATGTACTGTAATAACTTATCTTAAGTTTGGATGACCATTTAGAAGACTGAGCCTAATTTTGAATTCACTGGGACATAAGTATTGAATGTAAATGTTTTTTATCTCAGAGTTCACTTCTTCACCCTTCAAAATTCACCCTAAAATGTTCATGGCAACAAGCGTTTGTGAAATAGGAAGATATCTCTGCATTATATCTAATTCCACATGGAGATTATGAATGTTTAGTTCAACAGTCTGTGAATTTAGTGTTAATAATGAGGAATTTCTGCTCTCTGCTATCTTTTATCTTGTAACAGAATTCTAGTTACTGACCCCCAAGATTTCTGGGTAATTCATTGGGTTTTGATAATCTGTCTTTCTATTGGAAGTTGTCCTTGACAAAGTAATTGTTGGAGGGCAAAGCTGTCTACCAATTAAGTAATTAGATAAATAGGTAATAGATTTCAGATCATTCCACACATAAATGTCAGATCAGGAACTATTTTGGTAATTGAATTTGAAGAGATACTCCACATGAAGGGCTTCATCAGGAATTATTTCCATCAGTCATTTCAGAAAGCTAAATGAAGTAAAGTAAAAACCTGACTGCAAGTCTGAGAATTTAGTCTGTATTTGAAAAGCCATGTACTTAAGAAGGACAGAAGACCATAAAGAAGCCTGGAGAAGATGAGGTTTAGAGGTAACCTCATCACTGTCTATAACTAGCTGAAGAGAAGTTCTAGCCAGGTGGGGGTTGGTCTCTTCTCCCAGGCACTCAGGAATAGGACAAGGGGGCACGGGCTCAAGCTCTGCCAGGGGAAATTTAAGTTGGAGATCAGAAAAAAATTCTTTCCAGAGAGAATAATCAGGCATTGGAATGGGCTGCCCAGAGAGGTGGTGGATTCGCCATCCCTGGAGATTTTTAAACTGAGATTGGATGTGGCACTGAGTGCCATGATCTAGAAAACAGACTGGAGTTGGACCAAGGGTTGGACTTGATGATTTTGGAGGTCTTTTCCAACCCAATCAATTCTATGATACTTTGGTTCTATTCCATGATCTACAGAAAGATCTTAGAAAAGGCTGAGGGAAACACAAGCCCTGTGAAGAAACTGAGATGAAGTGTATTCAATTGCATTGCTAAGATCTGTTTATCTCTTTTATTTTGATAGGTAAAAAACATGGCCTGGATTAATTCTGCTTAGTTGAAATGGCTGGAACGGGTGTGCAATCTCCCAGTAATCAGAAAACTGAAAAAATGCTAATGGTAACTTCAGTTAGGTATTTAATAGACTGAAGTGTCCATTCATATCCTTATCTTAGTAGATAAATTGTATAGGGATGATATTCTTAGAACTTAGTCACCTCAGACATGGACTTGCATTTAAGTGATGAAAACCCAGACCTCAATGTTTCAGAATTCGTGTTCACTAAATTTTTATGTTATATATTTGTTTCCACATTTTGTTGCCACACGTTTCTAAAACAGGAAACAGTAAGTGTAACTATCTTTGAATGATACATTTTGGAAAGAATGAAAAGAAATAAGAGTTTGTGTTACATGAGATCTGCAACTCTGCATCCTGTTTTTGTAACATTGGTTGCCATGAGCAATATCTCCCTTTTCCTTGACACAGACACTGTTATCACTCAAATGTACTCTTGCAGGTTGGTAGAAAGCTTACTGCAATTACTAATTTTCTTAGAAATTCCAAAGCAGGAATTTCACTAGCCTGTCAGACTGTTTCTTGCCCTTTTAAAACTTTCAGACCTACTTATCTTCATAGACCTTTTCTTTATTTCTCTCTTCTTCACATTGGGATCTTCTCACCTCTTACTTATCTCAGAGCAGCCATTTTTCTGCAGACAGGATTCATCTTTGTCAACACAGAGGTCTGAGACTGTCCCTTGCTTTTTTGTACTGCAGTTTCTCTTTAAATGTAAAAGCAGTCCTCAATTCCTGCTTAGTGGACCAAAGTAAAATGCAGATCTCAGGTTCATTTCTGTGCTGTAGAAATACTAACTTAGTCACATAAAAATCTTCAGTGCAAATGTGTTTTAAATTGTGTTTTAAAACAAGATATATTAAGTGCTTCGGATTTTTTAATTTTTTCCTTCTATTATTAATACACTGTTTTTCTGAGTTTCTAAATAAATAAATAAAAAATGTCTTTGTAGGAAGGAACTTTAAGTAATAATGCCTTCTCTGTTTATCAGAGAAGATAGACACATGATAGAATTATGCCTGTGATGAAGTAGAGAAAACATTGTCTGCCATTTTACAGAATGTATTCAGGTTTTTGTAATAGAGAAACTTCATCAGGAGTTTATCATTGCAGAAAAATGTAAATTAGATAAAGGTAATTTTCTTGATCTAATCTAAAAGTGACCTTCTACCTGTGTAGGGATTTATTTAATTTTAAAGAAGCATTCTTCTTAAACTAATGTACAATTTTTAAAATATTGAGTATGTGTAATGAGCAGAAAAAGCAGATTTGAAATATGTAAAATTTATATTTAACTAGAAAATAATATACAATTTAATTTTAAAATGTACATAAATAGTTAAAGAAAATAAAATTGCTTGGAAAGCGACTTCTCCAAGAGTACAGTGAGTGAGATTTTTTTGGAATCAAGTAAGAGAAAGTCTCAAGATTCCTCATTCAGGAATTTTGAGGACTCAAAATAAAAAAAGAAAAATATGGTATTTGTAACGTGGAGTCCCTGACCTGAGACTAGTCCAAGGAGAAGATTTTCTCCACAGTTTTTAGCATTAATCAACTAGACTATTAAGAGATGTAACAGGTTACTCCCATTATTTATCATGCCTGGGGGAAAAAAAAATCAACAAATCTGAACCTGTTAATTCCTAATGAAGATTATTCTTCCTCGTCTTCAAATAATGATATTTTAAAACCCATCTAGGACCTCTGCAGATGTACTTGAAGCATAAATGATTTTTTTCTATATTCTATATTTCTGTACAAAATGTGTTTTTGCTAGACATTGACTTTTGACAGATTTCTGATTCCTGCAAGATGGGTGTCTAACTCTCAAAAAATTACCACACAGTACCTTTGACAGCAACAGTTCTAGCTTACTTGCCTGATATGTTTGTGAGCCTCTTCAGCTTATTAAATACACAAAAAATTAATTATCTTTCAAAAAAATTAACTTCATTTTTATTTGCTCATAATATTCAGTGAATTCCCAGACTATTACTTTACTAAAACAGCTATCAATATGAATGTGGCTCTGCAAAATACTGAAAATTTGCCTAAGTAAAAAAATAAAATAAATACCCATGGGTATTTTTAAAAAGGGATTTCAAGTTTTCCGTGGTTTATTCCTTTTCGATGTATCTCCAGGAAGGGTACATCATGTTCTATTTCAGAATGCCAACTGGAAATCAAGTAGAGAGACAGAATAATACCACAAAAAGCAGATTATGTAAAAGATATCAACACACACACACAAAAATCACATAAATTTGATTTGGATCAGGATTATAATTTCTCTCTCTCCATCTTTTTCTCCGTCTTTTCTTCTCTTTCAATAGACTATATTCCTTTCCTAATCTCAGAATCTCCATCCAATATATGTACACTTTTGTCTTGTTTAACCTTCTTCTTAATAGTCAGTATAATGTGTTTTAGACCTAGTATGAGAATAAAGCTTTGTTTTCTGATTGTACTCTTTCCAGGAATATTTTCCAAGCAGAAAATAAATCTTCACATTCTTGAGATAGGATTTCACTTAATTGATCTTCACATATGTATCTCTGTGGTTTTTTAACTTTCTAAAACATGTAGATGAGGACACCAAGCAAAATTGCAATTTTTAATCAGAGTTCTAGATATAGTTATTCATTAAAATTGTGGGGAAAATAGTTACCTTTTTTTTTTTTTTTACAAGGATCTTCCATTCACAATTTTGGCATTAATATTATCCCGCTGCATTGAGTTCTTCGAAAAGCTGGGGTTTTTCCATTTGTTTTTAGTTGTTTACAACAGGAACTACAAAGAGTCCAGTCATTGTCTTTACACTATATATATCTTTCACATAATATTCCCATCTACCTAACAGCAATGTTATTTGAAAATTAAACTTTTCCAATTTGTAGGAGTAAGAAAGTACTGGAGAGAGGTGGAGTCATCTCGTTAGATAAAATGGCTTGTTTTACTTAAGCCATGACATTATTCCATTGTTTTAGTCTTCTGACTACTTACCTATCTTCACCCAAAAGAATTCTAACATCTACTTCCGGATGTGATCAAAACACACAGTACTTTGTACTGTCAGCTATGGCAGGAATAACAGGCTAATAAGGCCAAATTCTTTGCTAGCATAAGTCTGCTAGCTCATTGGAATTATTCCAGCAAAAGTCTTGACTCCCTGTTATTTAAAGAAAAAGCAATGACATATTAGTACTATCAAAGCCTTTAGCCTTGGAAGTATAACTTAAGTATGTGTTATAATCCAACGGATAATGTGTACACTATCAGAAAACAGGTTTTAGAAAAGAAAGCTAAAGCATTATTATTAACTAACATGATATTTTGTTTGTCTATGCCTTATCAAGGGTTGATGTGTAATACAAAATCCCAGCCTTTTTTGAAGGCTAGCTGTTTTTTTAAGCACCTACATAATATCAATGGTACATATGAAATGATTGTTGCTTTACAGTCTTCACAACCTACCACTGATTATAGCCTACAGTTGTAATCCTCTCATTGCAAAATGGTACATGACCTTCAATCTCCACATCTTGGCAAGTGTGCAATCTTTATCTTCATGGAGATGAAGAATGCAGAAATTAACAATGGAATGCACTATCTAGCAGTATGTCCAATATTTTACTTTACAAGAAACCACAGAGAACAGCCAGATTTGTGAGTAATTTGATTTGGTGCAACAAGGTCTTGCTGTGATGGTTACTTTCACGTGGTGTAGCATATCACAATTTCTGACCAGGAAGCATAAAAATAACAGGAGTAAAATAGCTTTAATGAGCGTTCCTGCAGCAATATGCCTGCTATCTAAGAAGAGTGAAAAAACCTGTCTGTGCTAAGCAAGCTCTGAAACCATTTTGCCTTTTTTTGCTGCAGTGTTCTCTTTTTCATTTTACCTAAAAAAATAAAAAAATCAAAAAATCTAGTGTCAGTCCCTCTAATATTTATACAAAATACTTACTTCTTTTCTTTTTTTTTCTTTTTTTTTTTTTTTTTTTGAGAAAGGTGAGGCAGGAGGATGCAAGGTAGAAAGGAAATTCACAGGAAAACAGTTCTTTCAAAATAATATTTTAATTTTATTTTGAAAACAGTTAATTGAAGTTTTGAATGTTAACACAGTTTGTCCAACAAGGCATACTGGTAGGAACACTAATTGTTTGGAGGACACAGTGAGGTTGAGGGAGTATCTATTGTGGCCAAAAGCAATAGCTGCTGCACATCTTGGCAAGACATGCTTGCTTTCACCTGGAAAACGGCCCCATCCAGTGCTTAGTGAAGTCAACTGAAATCTTCTCTAATGAGAATTGCACTGGGTCCCTATGCTTTGGTAAGATGACTGTGGAATTGAAGAAACTATAATTCAGACAACCTTTGCAAAAGCAATATTGAGCATTTCCCCTGCTAAAAGCATAAGAAAACCAAAAAGGAAGAATAAAGAGGAGCATGGCTCAAACTCTGAAGTAGGTCCTAGTTTGCTGGGTTTTGTTTTTATTTTTTTTCTGTAGAAATAGTACAAGAAAAGATGCCTAACACACCGGTATTTTGAAATAAAGAGCTATTAAAATGTTTCTGTTTTCCTATTAAGTTGACATAACATATGAAAACTTAGGACATGTGTTATGTTTTATCAAGGAAAAAATTCATTCCTGTGATATGGAAGGCAAATTACTGTTTGAGATATTCTTTCCAAGAAAATAAATACAGCAATAATTCAGAAAATTTGCATTATCCTTTCAAAGTGTTCTTATTATCTAGTTTAAGGGAAAAGATGATCTTAAGTTTCATTACTCTTTTGGTTCAGGACAGAACTCTGTATTAGGCCTCTGTCTGGAAAAGAAACCAAAACAAACCAAAACAAGCCATAAAATCAGAACAATATGAGAAGTTTAAAATTCAAAGTTCTTTCTTGTCAAACAAAGTATAAGATATGAAAGGGCCCAATCTCTGTTTCAGTTGGTAAGGAACTGGGTCTTTGTGTTGTGGAAGAAGAAAATTAGAACCATAAATCCTAACCTCCTGATAAGTACTTTTAAAACACAGCAGATTTATTCACAGTATTTTATATTTTTTTCTGTTTCTGCAGTAACACAGAATATAGATTTTGTCTTCATCCACACCAGCCCACTTTTTGTCACCATTTGTGAGATTATGAGACTAGTGCAGGTGACCTACTCCTTGTCCATATTGTATTCTGCAATATCTTTTGTTAATCCATGTTGGCAATTTGATTTTGGAAGTCACACCTTGCAAGTCACCTGTACTTTCATATTCATGTATAATAAAAGCAGAGATACATACCTTATGTATGTATGTTCTCTTATAATTTCTTCTAAGTTTCAGGTATTGTTGTTTCTTAAAATACAGCACTCATTGCTTGATCATTGCATTTTCTTGCTAAGAATTTTTGTCTTCTTCATACCACAGTTCTCAAACACAAATTAAAGGAAATTGGTATCAATTAGTTATCCTCAGATGTCTCTGTAAAGATAGCAAAATATCAGGACTTAAAGTCTGTACAAGAAATAGACATATTAAATGTTGAATACTATAACTACAGACTTCTTAAAGTACAAGATCTTCCAAAAATCAGCAAAATTAATAAATTTTATGTGGGGTTTCCAAGTTATTTGGTTATATTTTCCCAATTTTTCATATATCTAAAGATTTTATCTTTAAGCCTTGGAGGAGAAATATGTTTAAAACTTTTCATAAGTGAACTACTTGTCACTTTACTAGTTAAATGGGACATGGAAAATCCTCATCCTCACTTATACTGCTTTCTCCCTTGATCAGGATTACCGTTCTTCAGTTCTTAGAGATTTGGAGCTGCAGTAGTCCAGCATATTATAAGCTCTCTATCTTTAATATAGTGGTTTTCACCATTGTATTAACAACCATTTTTCACTTAAAGATTATTCATGACATCATATGACAGCCACTTTTGCATTGAACTGTTCCTGCTATTTCTTATTTATGTCCTTTTGTACAATTAGTTGACTGACTGCCTGAATACCGAAATGAGTGAATAGCAATATTTCAGAGAAATTCACTCAGTTTGGCATAGCAAGGACTAAGTAACATTTCATAGCTAAATATTTTTAGGAAGAAGTTATTGTGCCTTTCACTGATATTTTAGGTAAATATAAAAGAGGAAACTGCTTCTCAATAAGTGAGCTGTCAAGGAGGAATCTTGACTAGCTGTAGGTCAGGAAAAAGGGAAAGAATTGGTAGTGCAGGTTGTTTACTATGTTGTTTAAAACAACATCTAAGCTCTACCTCATGCTCAAGTCTGTAAAAACCTATTTTTTGTTAGGAATTGGCAAATCTTTGAATTCCAAAGAATATATTCTCTCTTCTAAGTGTAGTAGTGTTGTCATCTCACATTCTTTCAAGTGTGTAAGGACAAGCTACATAACAAGTATATATAACAATTGTTTTTATGAGATGGCTGGATGTTTGAGCTCTGCTGGTAATGCGTATCTACATTCTAGAATTATTTATACAAGTAAAACCCAAAAATGTCTACCTGTGCTTTTACAAACATTCATAAGGTATCGAGCTTCTCAGAGCATTTGATGGATTCTTAAAACTTCTGTTCCTGAGTGCAGCAACCTACAATGAAAAAAAAACCCCAAAAACAACAACAAGAAAAATGAACAAAAACCCCCAAAATAAAACAAACTAACCTTTTTTTTCTTCTTTTCCTTTAAAGTGAATTTTTCTATTTCTCACAACTCTCCAGTACATGGTGAAGGATTATGTTGTAGTTTGGGATTATTATGTAAATTCTCTCCTCTGCCACTTAACTGCCCAAGCCAGCAGCTAACAAAAGAAGCAGTTAACCGTTGATCTCTTGGGTGGGGGCAGGTTTGTCTCTTTTGGGTTTTTTTGGATATTCTTTTCCAGTCTTGGCTCGGCGGAAGGCGGGAGTGGGGGCTCCGAGGAGGCAGGCTGCCCTGCTGGTTACTGATGGGGCTCTCCTGGCTGTCTCGCTGCCGCTGTGCCCGGACTGCTTTTCTGGCCACACGGCTGCTGCTGCCTGCCCCTGACTGCTGTTCTGGCCGCGTTGCTGCTACTGCCTGCCCCTGACTGATTCTGACCGTGTTGCTGCTGCTGCCTGCCTTGGATTTGCTTCTGGCTGCTCGTACTTTTCTGCTTCTTGGACGGGGAACACAGGGGGAAGAGATGGAGTCCATCTGAAAGCTCACTACTCGTCTGTCTCGCTGGAGAGGGACTGAAACTCACTCTGCAGCCAGCCAGGCTGTGACATTGATCCTTAAGTATAACTTTTCCTCCCGGAGGAAAACCTGCTGGGTTTTTGTTGTTGTTTGTTTTCTTTTCTTTCTCTTGTGGTGTTGGGAAGTGGGTTGCACTAGTCTGTATATATATATATATATCAGTTATCCTTCTTGTATTAAAATTCCTTTTCTTAAATTTGATAAAGAGTGGTGTGATTGTCGTGGAGGATGCCCCTCCCCGGCTTGTGGGTAAACATTTTGGGTTTTTTCCCCTCAAACCAAGACAGATTACAAATGGGCTGTGTTGAAAAACATGCACAATAATTTCTGACCAAGGGTGAGTTTTATACCATTTGCACTCTGTGAGTATGACTTGATTATATTAGAAATTTCTAATACATGTTGACAAACAAGAAACTGCACTTTTATTCTATCTTCTTTTGGCCTTTTATGATGGGAATTCAGAATACAAATAAATGGAAACTTAATGGAATTATAGTCTTCCTTACTCTTATTATTTTAATAGCATCATTCTATAGTCAGCCATTGTATAAGGATAAAGGGTATGATTCTCTTGGACTTGCAATACAATTTTGTGAGTAGCAGTCAGCATGGATTTCTCAAAAATAAGTCATGCTGAAACAATCTGATAGTCTTCCACGAGTCTGTCACAGTGTTTCTTGAAAGAAGGGACCACCTGATTGCAGTGGTATCGTGATTTTACAGAAGTAAAAAATTAGAAATTAGAAAAATGAGAAGAGGGGATGACACACTATGCAAGGAGCTGCATCAATTCTTGGAGACCTTCAAAGTAAGCATGAATCCAGAGACTTCCCAGTGAGTGTCTTATCTCCATGTCTATTTGACTCCTCTCCACCTCTCTCTCTTAACATTTCTGTACTGGAAGTATGGAATAGTCCTTTCCTGCACCTTCTGATCTGAGACTCTCCAACACAAAGTGGGAGGCTAACTCTATCTCTTTGTTACTCAAGGCACTCCCCATTTCATTTGACCAATGCCTTTCCGTTTCACCCACCTTCTCAAGTATTGTATGGCTAAAGGCTTTGAGTATGGCTGTCTAGGTCAAGAAAACAGCCTGGGTAAAACGTGAATTTTAAGAAGTTTAAATTTTTCAGGTTATCCCACCAAAACCAAAACTATTTCTAGTCTGGATCAGGTAACTAGGAAGGAGCTGGAAGTGTAGAACTGCTTTCTTCTTAGCATAATCAAAAGTCCATGTGGAAATATACTGCCAGGTTTAGAGAAGGAGGTGGGTCAAAAGTGTAGGGAAATCAAATACAGGGATGTTTGTTTCACTAATGATTTTAGATAGCAGGATTATTTTTAAAGAAAGTATTTTGCTTTGTAAGTTTGATTCTGCACATGTGTAAATAGTCAAATACTTTCAGAGGTAGTACTGCACTTGAAGTGGATATGTTTGTTTGTAAGCATTTTAAGAATCTAAAATGCTTCTTTTTATTAAGTTTTGATGGCAGGTAATTTCAGGAAGGATAAGAAAAGGATTAAAGCTCAAATATGTGCCATGAATGTGGTTTGTTGTAAATCAATATAATTATTTTTTTTATATATTTTCAAATTTTTTTCCATTCCATATATGTTACAGTATCACAGAAATGTAGAACTGATTGGGTTGGAAAAGACCTCCAAGATCGTCAAGTCCAACCCTTGGTCCAGCTCCAGTCCATTTACTGGATCATGGCACTCAGTGCCACATCCAATCTCAGTTTAAAATCCTCCAGGAACGGTGAATCCACCACTTCTCTGGGCAGCCCATTCCAATGCCTGATTACTCTCTCTGGAAAGAATTTTCTGATCTCCAACTTCAATTTCTCCTGGCAGAGCTTGAGCCCATGCCCCCTTGTCCTATTGCTGAGTGCCTGGGAGAAGAGACCAGCCCCCACCTGGCTAGAACTTCCCTTCAGGTAGTTATAGACAGTGATGAGGTCACCTCTATGCCTCCTCTTCTCCAGACTAAACAACCCCAGCTCCCTCAGCCTCTCCCCATTGGGCTTATGCTCCAGTCCCTTCACAAGCCTTGTTGCTCTTCTCTGGACCTGCTCCAGTACCTCAATATCTTTCCTGAACTAAGATGCCCAGAACTAAACACAATACTCAAGGTGTGACCTCACCAATGCAGAGTACAGGGGAAGGATCACTTCCCTGGTCCTTCTAGCCATGCTATTTTTGATACAGAACAAGATCCCATTGGCCTTCTTGGCCACCTGTTGGTTCATGTTGAGCTTCCTGTCAATCCAAACCCCCAGGTGCCTTTCTGCCTGGCTGCTCTCCAGCCACTCTGTGCCCAGCCTGTAGCCCTGCATGGGGTTGTTGTGGCCAAAGTGCAGGACCTGGCACTTGGCCTTATTGAACTTCATCCCATTGGAATCAGACCATCTCTCCATCCTATCAAGGTCCCTTTGCAGAGCCCTCCTGCCTTCCAGCAGGTCGACACTCCCTCCCAGCTTGGTGTCATCAGCAAATTTACTGATGATGGACTCAATCCTCTAATCTAAATCATCAATAAAGATGTTAAACAGGACTGGGCCCAACACTGACCCCTGGGGAACACCACTGGTGACCAGCCGCCAGCTGGATGCAGCTCTGTTCACCAGCACTCTCTGGGCCCGACTCTCCAAGCAGCTCCTAACCCAGCCGAGAGTACACTTGTCCAGCTTTTCCAGGAGTATATTACGGGAGACAGTGTCAAAGGCCTTGCTGAAGTCAAGATAGACACATCCACAGCCTTACTCTCATCCACCAGGTGGATCACCTGATCGTAAAAAGAGATCAGGTTGGTCAGACAGGACCTGCCCCTCCTAAACCCATGCTGGCTGGGTCTAATCCCTTGTCCATCCTGAAGGTGCTGTGTGATTGCACTTAGGATGATCTGCTCCATAACCCTGCCAGGCACTGATTCCTATCTTTTGCACAACTCTTGAGAACAATTCTATTAATGCCTGAAGAGTAATGTCATTTACCACATTGCACTTCAGCCTTCAGAGAAACATCATTCAGGAGCTGAATAGTGGAAAACAAATACATACTTCAGGTAATTTCTTTTACTGTAATGATAATTTCAAGTCACTAAGTGGGAGTCAAACTCAGCCTTAAGGAAAGAATACTTTTTTTTCAGAATAACATTGAGTACACAGTTTCCCTAGATGATAAGAAACGGGATAAGTCTTCTAGTCTTGCAGAAGAAATACAGTTTTATGTTATACATCCTATCTGCCAAAATATAAATTCAATGTGCTATGTCTCACTCCTTCTTTCCTCCTTTCAATCTCCCCTGTAGGCCAAAATTGTGCACAGATCTTGCCTGAGTGCATAAGAAATGAAAAATGGAAAGAAAACAGCAAAAATGTAATGCAAATTCACAGATGTCCTGGTTCTACTGTCTGTGAGTAATTTCAAATTTTTCTTCAAAAAGACTTTTAAAATGCTCAGAATATGAGCAGCGATGGGTTGTTCAAAGAAGGGTAGTAATATATATTTCTGGACTAAATATGTTCTTCTGAAGAACCAGTAGTGAGAAAAAATGAAAAACATAAAACTATTAAGTGTTTTCGAACATACACTCTTTAACATTTACTGATAATCAGATATTTAACAAGCTTTCACATAGACTCTTAGAGCTTGTGAAATAAAATTCTCCAATGTCGTCTTTGAAGCTTATATCTAATATGACTGCTTGAGCCATGTGAAAAGAATCTAACAAACCCCTTTTTCTCTCCTAATCACTCCTTTGTGCCTACCATACCAGCCAGAAAATGATATGTTGGTGCTATTATGTGACATTTTTTGCTTTGAGATGTTCTCACACAGAAAAGGAAACACGTTGGAGCTCAGTTTGCCAGAATCAGGCTATGGAGAAAACAAAAAGTGGAATGTGATTCTGAGAAATAATCAATGTGTAAATAAATAAAATATTTGAGCTTGTAGGAACTGTTAGAGTCATAACACCATTCACTGATGTGAGTGATATCATGTCTCATTTTGTTTAACACAGGATGCGAATTGCAGTATTGCAACTTAGCTATTGCTAATGGCGGCAGCAGCAGCATTAGACATGATAGCTATCCTATTGTATGCCATTGCCTGAGGTCAATTCACTGTTCCTGTGACTCTGAACACAGAATCTTTTTTCCAGTGTTTACCTGAGTTGTATCACTACTGAGTCCATGCTGGATATTTTTTTTTGTGAATGTAAAAGTACCGGCTACCTTCTGGTCATGGAGATACTCTGTTTTAAATGTTCAGATTGAGTTCTGCCATAAAGGACACAGTAAATTTGGTCTTATTTAAAAGTTACTTGGGAATTTAATCTTCTTGGTGTTCAGGAATGTTGTACCACTTTTTCACCCAAATGTATACTGGACTATTATGCACTTACTTTAACTGCAGCTATCCTTTAAAGCTCAAACATTTTATTTATCTCTACATTGATTTCCTCCTGTTTCTCCCTGATATATTTCTAAATCAAAATCAAATACTGTTTTGACCTGTTGTTTTCTGAATAAACCTAGATCTTTTGGTGTTCACCATGATTGTCTAGTAATTCCTAGTTTTTTCTTGCATGTTTCTATCAGTCTTGGACTTAACATACTGTTTTAGAAGTGCTACCCAACACTTAGGTGATTACTCCAACACTTCCCATCTCCAAAGGAAATATTTTGTTAAGGCAACAATTAATAGAACTGTATGAATCCTAGACACAGTTTGCATTGCTTTGTTTTCATAGAGGCAGTCCTTGTGTATCTTTGCTTTCCTTATTTACAGCTGAAATTGTGGAGTAGGTACCTCAGATCAAAATAAGCTTCAGTCAGTTTTTGTGTCTGCTGTTTACAAAGGAATCATAGCCTAATTACAACTGTATTGGTCCACAAGCCTCAGTTCTGTATTATTCAGTATGAGGCAATAATGCAGAAGCTTTAATGTAGAGCTCTTAACATGAGACAATGCAAATGACATTTACTAGCAATTTTTTCCCCGTTAATGAACAGTACTTTAGGGATTGTAAAGGCAAGAGGCATATAATTTCTGAACTATTTAAATTGCTAATTAGATCTGTACAGGAGGTGTAGTCCTAATGCAGACAATTACAACGGCTCCTAAGTGTTTGCCTTACAGTTGCTAATTACTACAGAAGCCAATTAATTGTTGTTGACTTTTTGTATTCTTTTGCATATCACCAGTTAATATTTACATTTATAATGAAGACAAAATTGGCAAACACTGTGTCATTTTGTAATGAACAATTCCAGTGTCTAAACAATGAGCACATTATCACATTTGTGCCTGAAGAGTACAGCTGATTAGCATATGTTCTTTGCACGCTAGAACAATATTGCTCTTTCTTCTAAAGAGTGAAAATGTCATTTAGGTGTAGCAAGTACAGGTGCAGTGGCTCTGAGGTGCTTAGATGTGCTTGTCTTCATAAACTATTTAACAGCAAAACCAAACACACCCTCCCATGTATACCTGAATGAATGGTTGCAAAACCACCAGCTCCAAAACTTCAATATATGTGTCAAAAAACTGCAGATTGTTGTTTCCAAACTAGGCAGACCCACCCAAAATTTCTGAAAGTCCCTTTCTAGAAAAAGTAGGCTGAAACTGTCCTCTCTGGCAGGTCACAAAATCAGACACAAGGTGAAATCTTATCCCACCTACTGTAGTTCTGGAGTCAGCTTTACAGATGGAAGCAGTGGGGCCTGGTTTCATGTGCATTTCTATGTTACTTATTGCCTCAGGTATTATAGCAGATATTACTGGCTGCAATAGAAACAAAATTTTGTTTGAATATCCCCTTTTTATGTCTGTGCTATGGAATTTGATATAAATTACATTTCTGCTCTAGAGTTCCCTAAGAAATGTATGAAAACCTAAGCCATTAGTAGAAAAGCATTAGATTTGCTAATACTCATATGAAACCAAATTGTGACATTTTAATTATATATATATATATCTAATGATCTGCCTTGAAATCTGTCCATTAAAGAACCAAAAATTTTACACTTACAGTGGACCTGCCAAAAGTAGAAATTATTAGACCTGCCTTTCAGTTACTTCACTTCAATGATTATCATATCCAAATGAATAGAGGCAGAGCCAAGATTCCATAAATTGTTTGTCCATGCTTCCATAACTGCATGAAAGTAAGAGGACAATAGCGGTAGTCAATAAGAGCTTGGTGCCCGTTCTCCTCCCCAGCTTACCTGTAAGAGTAGTGTTTATTAATGGGAACTGTATAAATACTGTAAGGGGAAGTGATTAAGACTCTCTTGGACTGTCTTCTGTGTGCTTTGGATCAGACAACTAGAGAACAAGAAGATCTTATGAATGCAGTTCCTAGGTAAAGACAAAACTATCTCTTCCTCTGTGTGCTGGTTTAAAGGTAAACTGGCAAGAGAAATTAACCCAACACAAAAGAGATTATAAGTAAGAGATTATAAATTACAGTTTAATAAAAATTTTACAATAAATACAGTGACAAAAAGAGAAATTGTTTTTAGCCCACAAACCCAGAAGTATAACCCAGCACACTGGGGCACAAACAGAAGGATGTTCCTTAGCCCCTGTGCTGAGACTCACTTGGTTCCCTTGAGTGCAATGTAAAAGGAAGGGAAAAAAATTCTTTTGGTGCAGATGAAGGTCACAGTCTGGCTGATAGTGGTGGTTGCAGTCCTGTAGAAGTTCTAGTCTTCCTCTGGATCCAGCGAGTGGTCCCAGCAGTCTCCAAACTCCGAGATTATATACCCTCAGGTTCAAGTAGGAATGCCCAGTCCCTCCCCCAGGGCAGAGAGTCCCACAGTGGGGGATCTAACTCTGTGAGTAATGGGGGATTTTTGGAATCATTGATGGCCCATTAGCAGACACGACCTCTCAGGCTGGGTGAGAAGGTGTTAATGACTAGCCGGAGGGGAGTTATTACTGCTTCTATGTCACAGGCTTCTTTAACACCCAGCTTGTAGCCTGAGGTGTCAGGTATGCCCTAGGCAGCTGCTGCAAATGGTTCATTGTTAACAGTTCATGAGAAATTATAGAGGGTGTAGAATACACAGCTTTGGTCATACCCACAGAGTCATAAACTGGTCCCGCCTGTAGAACTAAGACTCTCTTCTGTGCAGAAGACAGAGAATGTCAAACAGCTGTGGAAGCATTATATTCACCCACAGCATTAAAATATTCCTTAGGGGATTAGTGTAGAGAGAGGATGACTGTGACAAGTGAAAAGTATCAGCTGATGAAGTCTGTATCAGTATAATTAAAGGATTCCATGAATCTCTTTGCATAATTCATTTGCTAGGTTTTTTCAGTAAATCCAAGAAAGAATTCTTATTTTTCCTCTATCCAAAATGAACTCTACTAACAACTCTGCCCTTTCTGTTCAAGGCACATGGAAATGTACATCAATTTATTTCCACCAAATCAAATAAACTGAAATTAAAAATGATAAATTGGACAGCTATAATTCTACAATGGTCTGTGAAATGCTCTTTGAGTAGCAATTACTTCAGAGATAACAATAATACATTATTTTACATGTCTATCATAATTTTTAATTTTGTATCTATTGTCAGGGCACTAATGATAATAAGCTCTTCGGAGACCTAGGTGGGCAATACATTCTTTCCCTAGGTGTTCCCAATTTAATGCAGAATTCAGTTAGCATTAGTAATAGAACCTTGAAAGAACATAAAGCTGGGATGTTTATATTTTTGTCTGTTTGTTTTGTATGAAATAACCATGAATAAAGAGTATCCAGTAATCTTTATTTTAGATTAATAAATCAATAGGCAGCACCCAACAAAATTCCACAAGGCTGCTGGCTGCAAAGATCCAAATGCCTGATGCCTCTTCTTATACAGATCTTAGAATCATACCCTCAAAACAAATACAAGGGAATTTTAAATCAATGTACTTTTATGAATGTGTAATATTTGCTCATAGAGGGACCATCTGTGATTAGTGCAGCTAAAGAGATGCAAGGAAATAAAAACAGAAAGCTGCTTCTGTTTCCTCTTTTTCCCAAAGAGAAAGACATCTGTAAACAAATAAATTTTGATTCCTTGAAATTTGTAGCTTTTTCCATGTTATATTAATTTGTTTGTTTGTTTTGCTTGTGGTTTGAGGATTTTTTGGTAGTGGTTTTGGTTGGATTTGGTTTTTTTGTTTTTTTTTTTTTTGTTTGGGGGTTTTAGTGTTTTTATTTTTTCTGATTGTTTTGATTTATTAACAGCTATGGAATATTTAATCATGAGAGGCCCTTGCTTTCTTCTTTTCATTGAGTTTACATGTTTCTCAAATGGAAATGTCACTTTCATCTCACTAATTTTCTAACATTGCTTTGACTACTTGCCCTGTGTTTTTGATGCTGCTTTTATTTTTCTTTTGTAAATTAGAATGAATCCATCTAAGGGCTAATTCATACAGGCTGCAAAGTTCCGCGTTAAATTGGTAACCACATTTATGCAAGGTTTTATGCTAGGCAGTTGGTATTTAAAGAGATTTGGCTGAATTTTCTTGGTCTGACACTGTAGCCATAAGTAGCTCCTGAGAGGCTGGATTGTCTAAATCAGCATGTATCAAGCAAAGCAGAGTCTATAGTGATTCTGGATATGTCCTTGTAATAGTTGCTGGAATGCCAGTAGTGAAATGCAGTGCCCATTGAAAGTACTTACTTTGGTGAATGATTCTGAACATTTGAAGACAATCCAGAAACAAATAATTAGAACAATAAGGTGTTCCATATGTTACAAGATAGAAGTTTTTAGCTTAAAAATGGAAGGTTAAGAAATTATTTGCTTTTTGTCATCATCATGGCTAGGCTTCGCGAACAAAGATTTGAGAAGGGCACTACCCACGCTTGCTGCAAGCGTGCTGGTGGCTAAAAAGGCCGATACGGGATAGGCAGGTCCGGTCACAAAAGGCACAGCGGAACGTCTCCCTAGGTGATATTGTCAAGGAACGATTCTTTCTGCGTTGTCTTTTCTCCTCAAGACTGACTCTCCGTGCATTCTCAAAGGAAGCAGCAGCGTCGTGAATGGTGTGTATCCATGAATATGGCCAAGGCTGAGGTGTTGTTTCAGGGAGTCCTTGTATCTCTTCTTTGGGGCTCCTCTCTTCCGGCAGCCGGTGGCGAGTTCACCATAGAGCACAATCTTTGGGAGGTGGTGATCCTCCATCCTGGAGACGTGCCCTGCCCAGCGCAGCCGTGTTCTCATCATCATGGCCTCGATACTGCTGACCCCTGCCTGTTCAAGAACAGACACATTGGTCAAGTAATCAGACCAGTGGATGTTTAGGATTGAACGGAGGCAGCGCTGATGGAAGCGTTCGAGAAGCCGCAGGTGGTGGCGGTAGATGATCCAGGATTCAGACCCACACTAAAGAGTAGACAGTACAATGGCTCTGTAGACACTGATCTTTGTACTTTTCTTCAGGTGTTTATTGCACCAGACTCTTTTATGGAGTTTTCTGAAGGCTTTGTATGCCTTTGCCAGCCTGTTGTCTATCTCTTTGTCAATCTTACCGTCTGAGGAAATGATACTTCCCAGACAGGTGAACTGCTGGACTGACTTAAGCTCTGAATTGCCTATGGTGATGTGAGGATGATGGAAGACTTCTTGAGGTGCAGGTTGGTAGAGAACTTCCGTCTTCTTCAGGCTGACTTCCAGCCCAAAAAGCTCAGCAGCCTCTCCAAAGCAGGATGTTAAGCGCTGCAGAGCTGCTTCTGTGTGAGCAACGAGGGCAGCATCATCAGCAAAAAGCAGCTCACGGACAAGGTGATTCAGGGTCTTGGTGTGGGCCTTCAGTCGCCTTAGGTTGAATAGGCTTCCATCGGTACAATATCAGATGTAGAAGCCGTTTTCTTCATCGAGGTCTGCTGTGGCTCTTTGGAGCATCCTGCTGAAGAACATTGTGAATAGAGTTGATGCAAGAACGCAACCTTGTTTCACACCATTGGTTATTGGAAGAGGCTCAGAGAGTGCATCGCCATATCTGACTTGTCCGCTGATCCTCATGTAGCAGGATGATCATTTTGAGGAACTTGGGGGGACATCCTAAACGTTCCAAGATCTGCCACAGACCTTTTCTGCTCACAGTGTCGAAAGCTTTGGTGAGGTCAATGAAGGTTACATAGAGTCCTTTGTTCTGTTCCCTACACTTCTCTCGCAGTTGTCTGAGGACAAATACCATGTCTGTGGTGCTCCTATTGGCTCTGAAACCACACTGACTTTCAGGTAGAAGATCTTCTGCAATAGTGGGTACTGATCTGTTCAGAAGTATTCTTGCAAGGATTTTACCAGCAATGGAGAGCAAAGTAATACCTCGGTAATTTGAGCAGTCTGATTTTTCTCCTTTCTTCTTGTACAGGGTGATGATGACTGCATCACGGAGATCTGGTGGTAGTTCGCCTTGTTCCCAGCAACGCACAACAAGCTTGTGGAATTTGGCATGGAGTGCTTGAGCTCCATGCTTCCAGATTTCGAGTGGAATTCCATCAACCCCTGATGCCTTGCCAGGTTTCACCTGTTGTATGGCCATAAGTGTCTCTCCCATAGTAGGGGCTGCACCCAATTCATGTTTCAGCTGTTGTTGTGTAATGTGCTGAATTGCTGAGCCTTGGACTACACGGTTGGCACTGAAGAGAGTCTGAAAGTGCTCAGACCATCGGTTCAGGATGGAGGTTTTATCTGTTAGAAGCATTTGACCATCTGCACTGAGTAGGGGGCTTTGAACCTGGTGTGTGGGTCCATACACTGCTTTCAGGGCCTCATAGAATCCTCTTTGGTCACCCAGATCTGCGCATAGTTGTGTCTTTTCTGCTAGGTCAAGCCACAATTTGTTCTGGATGTCTCGAAGTTTGTGTTGGAGCTTACTGCATGCAAGACGAAAGGCAGCTTTTTTTTATATGGCAAGATGGCTGAGCAAGGTGTGCTTGGTGAGCAGTTCTCTTCTTCTTCAACAATTCCTGGATCTCTTGATTGTTCTCATCAAACCAGTCTTTGTTTTTCTTGGAGGGGAATCCTACGGACTCTTCAGAGCACTGCAGGATGCAACTTTTAATATATTGCCAAAGTGCTTCAGGAGAGGGATCTATGGGATTATCTTTTAGTCTAGTTTGAAGGTTTCCCTGAAAGCTGTCTCTCACTGTGGCTGTTTGAAGATTGCTGACTTGGAGCCTCCTCCTTGGAATGCCACCTCTCTTAGGTTTGGGCTTGAAGTGGAGGTTAAGTTTGCAATGCACAAGGCCGTGGTCTGTTTGACATTCTGCACTCGGCATCACTCGAGTATGACGGACATCACTGACATTTCTCTGTTGTACTAAGATATAGTCAATGAGGTGCCAGTGCTTGGATCAAGGATGCATTCAGGTTGTCTTCAGGCTGTCTTTCTGTTGAAAGGCAGTGTTGGTGATGGTGAGCTGTTGTTCTGCACAAAACTCTAGCAGGAGGCGTCCGTTGTCGTTGCAGTTTCCAACACCATGCTTGCCCAGGACTCCTTTTCAGGCTTCAGAATTCTTACCTACTCTGGCGTTGAAGTCACCAAGGATTATGATCTTATCATCTGCAGGAACATTTTGGGTGAGGTGGCGCAGGTCTGTATAGAATTTGTCTTTTTCCACTGGGTCAGCTTGGAGAGTTGGGGCTAAAAAGATCAACATGTTGCTTGTTGTATAGAGGGAGGCGTAAGGACATAATGCGATCGGAATGACCTGTCGGCAGATTTTCAAGTTTGGAGGCAATGGAGTTTTTAATCATGAAGCCAACTTCTGAAAGGTGTCTTTCGGTTTTGGGTTTGCCTGACCAGTAGAGTGTGTAGCCAGCACCATGTTCTTTAAGGCTGCCTTCCTCATGAAGACGAACTTCACTGAGAGCAGCAATGTCAATGTTGAGCTGTGACAGTTCGTGGGCAATTAGAGCAGAACGACGCTCAGGATGTCCACTATCCCCAGTATCAAGCATGGTTCTGATGTTCCAACATGCGAGTGTTAGTTTGAGCACACCTTTGGAGGCAGGTGTATGCCTTTGAAATCTCTTTGTTTTTGTTTGACCGAATGGAAGATGCCAGTTGGCCGCGGTTATTCAACCGGGTGTGGAGTTGAGCTTTGTTTAGGCCACCTTTGCCAGGCCCCTCTCCATGTGGAGC
Source organism: Pithys albifrons albifrons (assembly GCF_047495875.1). Taxonomy (NCBI): domain Eukaryota; kingdom Metazoa; phylum Chordata; class Aves; order Passeriformes; family Thamnophilidae; genus Pithys; species Pithys albifrons. The sequence continues at coordinate 73,960,727 of NC_092497.1, read as the reverse complement.
AAGCAGTGCTGTCCCTAGAAAAGGCTGCTTGGTCATTCAGGATGCTGCCACAAGAGACTGTCATCTCCGGGGTCAAGTCTCTAATGACCAATATCCTGAACCACCTGCATGCAGGGTTGGGTCTGCGGCTTCCAGCTGCTTCCTATCATCTGCCATTTTTGACCCTCACCTGTCGCTACAGGGCTTTGCAATGTGGGTGAACCCTTCAAGCCTGCACAATGGATTTTTTAGGTGAGGCACAGCGTGCACAGAACTTTACTCCTAAGGTTCATCTGCCACGGCCTAGCGAGCTTGGACGGTGACAGCGAATACCTCAGGACATAGGTTTGGTTAGAGTATCCTTCTCTTAGATGGATGGCCTTACAGGGTTAAACAAGCTCCATCTGCCCGGGTTTGGGGTTGGAGTTGTCCTTCTCCTAGGATGGTTGCCAGACGGCTGGCGAGCCCATCCTGCCCATGGACACACTTTGTCTGACCCTTCAGCTGAGACCTGTGTGGCATGGGAGACCCTACCGGCTGCACAAACCACCTCCAGCATAGCTCTCAACCTCATGAGGGCACGCAAGCTTCTCCCCCGCGACAAGGGGGTGTCCCCAGAGAAGTTGGGTTTTGTATTTGAGTATATAAGAGCTGAGAGTTTAAGTATTGGAAAGAATGATAATTTACATCTTAGGACACAGGGCTTGGACTCAACAGACTTGAATTTCAGTTTTGACATGAATTTCTTCTCAGACCTCAGACAAATTAACAAAGCTGTGCTTAATCCAGTTTTTGCATCACTTATGTAAAATTCAGTGCACTAAAAAGTAATAGTGGTCTCTAGGATAGAAACCTCAAATACTCTCTTAGACTCTCTGAAGAGCCCTGGAAATTCAGTTATTCGATGATTTCAGTTGTTAGCTGGCATTCCTGGTATTCCTGTTGAAATAAGGAAAGGTCTGCTTATCATCATATGACACAATTTCTCTCTCTTCTACTGAGCATTGACGAAGTACCAGATAACACTGTTCTCCAAAACACATGGCCATTGATGAACCAATTGCAATGTGGAAGAGATTAGAGCCTCTTGTGGTAATTATATAGTGTCTGCCAGGATCCCTTTATATATTTGTTCTACAATATATTTGTAAGTTTTTGAACAAGAATAAAACTCCTGTGATAGTATATACTGTTGGAATTAAAACAAGAACCACAGAATAATTCATAATAATTTCTCTCTATTCAGTGCTTTCCAATTCTAATTTTTCAAAATTTAGGAAAAAGAGAACATTTTTCTGCAACTAACAAAACTGACGTAACTGACCTTTTGGAAAATCCTCTTATTCATAATCCAAATTTTTCTTTTTCATCATTTAACTAAATGGTGACTTGGAAAGATTAATCCTTCCACTGCATCCTTTTTTGTACAGCAGAGTGGGATGACTGTAACAATACCAAATTAGAGACTTATCCTTTTCCAAAATAAATAATAATTAAAAAAACCCCAAAAACCAACCATGATTTCTATTGCTTAGTGCAACAGTTTAATTGATTATAGTGCAAGATGCCTAATTTAAGAAGTACTCATCTTCAGAATAGTCCCATTTTTAGACTGCAAGCATCAAAGCTTTGGTTATTTGGCTAAGATTTTTCATCCAACTCTTCTTTGTATTTGTAATTGTATTGCCAAACTTCATGAATGAAGATTTGGGAAGGGCTCTCCCCATGTGGGTGTGCCCTTCCAGCTGTGCAGCGACCCTTATAGATGAGGCACAGCATGCACAGAACTGGCCCCACCGTTTAAGTCCTAAGGTCCATTTGCCATGGCAGAGCAAGCTTGGACAGTGACAGTGAAGTCCTCAGGACTATCTACAGCACCCAGTACTAACTGGGGCTGACCCTGCTCAGTATCCGAGATCTGATGGGTTGGGATGGCAGGGAGACATTGAACTGCCCTGTGGATGGTTCTCACTGAAACTCGAACTCAGGTCCTGGAGATTCAGAGTCCAGAGTGCTCTCCTTTACACATAGGACTGCCCTATATTTGTAATTACATGCATTTAAAATACCAAAACGGTCAGAACTAATAAGTCTGAAATCTTGCTGCCTTATACCTTTCACAGAATTGAGTGGAAAAGTGGATTTCTTCTCCAAGACCACACATTCATCTTTCCTGTGTCTGCTCATTGATGGAAACAGACTGCAACAAATCAACTTCCTCCATAGTTACAGAAATTGGATTTGCAATTATCGGTCAGTGTGGGATTTTTTTGTTTTGTTTTTATTTGTTTGTTTGCTTTAATGTCTCTTTTGTTTCCTTTTTTGTTCTTCTTCCATCTCCACATATGGAAAGGAGGAACTATTCACTTATGTACTTTAATGTTTGCTTTAATGTCTCTTTTGTTTCCTTTTTTGTTCTTCTTCCATCTCCACATATGGAAAGGAGGAACTATTCACTTATGTACTCTGTCCAGTTCTTGGGGCTCCCTAAACTGCATAGGGATCTGGAACTCAGACACGGTTTATCTCAGTTTGTCTTACTAACCAGGATTTTTCCTACAAAACAGCCAAGGCAGAAAAATTCTGTAAAATTAAAACTCATTTGAGTAAGACAGCTGAGCTCTTTTGGGCTGAATGAGAAAACAGAAATCACATTTGAGAAAAATGTGCTGCAGGATACAGAGGAAAGATAGTACCAGTGACCTGCAGGATGCACATTGGAATAGCAGTGCCAGCTTTTTGCCATCTCCTTCTTTGACCTCACTCCTCTCTGATGTTATTAATAGAAGACAAATGACCTAATCTGGGAATAAGCAAGGATTGTTTGCCTAATATTCTACAATCTAGTTAACAGGTAGGGCTGCTACCTTCCATTGTGTTCCTAATGGGTTACTGCCTTGAAGTTACAGACCTGGCATAAAATTTTTCTAAGTCATTTTGGCTTCATCCCCTGCCTAGTAGAGCCCTTGACATTCAATTTTTGATTAATTTTCACACAAAAGGTTTTGTTTGGTACTGGCATTAAAAAAGTCAATCAAACAAGCAAGCAAACCCCAACCAACTAAAAAACTCTAAAAAATCATTCAAACAGACTGAACAAGAAATAGAAGTGACCAGCTGGCTGAAGTTTAATTGGAATGGTTTGGTCAATGTAAGCAAATTTAGCAAGATTTAGTCTTCTATTAGCTTAGGTTTTCTCCTAATTAAATATATCTTGTATATCTATAGCCATGAATGAATTATTATTCCTTACCATCTCCAAAGCTCATTTAAATGTCAGTCATGAATTAAAAAAAGGAAAACTCTAACATAATCTCCTGACATCAGATGGAAAAAAGTGAAGGGAAAACATTTTGTGCTTTGCTTTTCCAGAGAAAAAATAAATGTTACCAACCTTCTTTCCTATTTCACATTTTAAAAAAACCCACAAACAAACAAATAAACACCCAAACAGAAAAACCCACAACCTGAAAATCTTCACAGGGACATATTTCAAACTGTTAAAATTAATGAGGTATTGTGCATTGCTAAACTCAGCTGTATGAAAATATGTTGTGTCACTAGAAAGATCTGTAGTGAGGAAGTTACTTGTTTTACTTGGGCTGAAGGAAAATGTACCTAAACACTACTTCCTTACAGAATAAAGTTTGTAGTCTTGTTCTGTTTCCAGTCAGAAGGTTAAATAGGCTATGCAAACAGTTATTTTTACTGTACTCATTCTTGTGGAACAACTAGGACACTCGATTCATTCACCTTTTGTCCAGTTTCTAGTATTTTTATGGGCAGAGGCCCAATAAATTCAGCAAGAATTTTGCTAATTAATTTAATGGGTGTCATTTTAATTTCATATAATGAATCACACTGGCTATGCTATATTATAAAAACTGGTTAGTTTTTAAATTTGTTATGTTGAAGACTATTAAAAATTACTAGTAAATCCATTAACAGTTTTGAAATTCTTATTATTTGAAATAGAGATATGATTGTTTACAGCTGATTGGTTACAAATCAAATTGTAGCAGTGTTCATTATCATATAACTATAGTAAATATGCCAACTTACAAATATTTCATAAGAATTATTCATATGATTCTTTAATGTTCTTCCCTATTGACTTTACTGATTTCTTTCTTTGAAGAACACACATGATAATCTTAGGACTGCTCCCTGATATCTTAATGTATTTTTCTTTCTTTCTGTGTTGTTAATTTTAAAGTTGGACTACATTTCCATTTAGGAGACTATCAGGCACACAATGGAAACATTTCCCTTTCTCTGTAACTTTATATTGCCTAGAATCAGAACATTATCTACCAATACAATATATATTATGAAATGCAAAGCTTTAATATTTGAAGATATGTAGAAAATAATGAAGCTTTCTGGATTAAATGCTTTAGGGCCATGCATGTTGATACCTCAGGGGTTTTTTTTCATTTTTTCATTTTTATAGATTTTAGAAGTACTTAAAACTATAATAAAATGCAGAGTTAGTGTGTTAATATTTCTAACAACTTAAGTTCAATATTTATGTATTCTAAGCCCTATCCCATATCAATACCTAACATTCAAGTTAGAAGGCTGAATAATACCTAAAGGCCTGTGCTATGAGACATAAACATCAGCCAATAATCTCAAAGTCAGAACACTGGAAGACCTCCAAGTATTCCTGTGTGCTACGAAGAAGAGAATGACAATGAAGAAGGGGTCCCACTGTCCCCTAGACTCAAATCCTGATGGAGTGTGCTGGGAGTGGAATGGGGCTGGACCGAAGAGATGTGAGAACTAGGGATTGGATGGACACCAGAAAGTGCTGGTGAATGGAGCTGCATCCAGCTGGCGGCCGGTCACTAGTGGTGTTCCCCAGGGGTCTGTGTTGGGTCCAGTCCTGTTTAACATCTTCATTGATGATTTAGATGAGGGGATTGACTCCATCATCGGCAAATTTGCTGATGACACCAAGTTGGGAGGGAGTGTCAATCTGCTGGAAGGCAGGAGGGCTCTGCAGAGGGATCTGGATAGACTTGAGAGATGAGCTGATTCCAACGGGATGAAGTTCAATAAGGCCAAGTGCTGGGTCCTGCACTTTGGCCACAACAACCCCCTGCAGCGCTACAGGCTGGGCACAGAGTGGCTGGAGAGCAGCCAGGCAGAAAAGGACCTTGGAGTACTAATTGACAGGAAGCTCAACATGAGTCAACAGTGTGCCCAGGTGGCCAAGAAGGCGAATGGGATCCTGGCCTGTATCAAAAATAATGTAACCAGCAGGACCAGGGCAGTGATCCTTCCCCTGTACTCTGCGTTGGTGAGGCCACACCTTGAGTATTGTGTTCAGTTCTGGGCCCCTCAGTTCAGGAAAGAGACTGAGGTACTGGAGTGGGTCCAGAGAAGAGCAACAAGGCTGGTGAAGGAACTGGAGCATAAGCCCTATGGGGAGAGGCTGAGGGAGCTGGGGTTGTTTAGCCTGGAGAAGAGGAGGCTCAGAGGTGACCTCATCACTGTCTAGAACTACCTGAAGGGAAGTTCTAGCCAGGTCGGGGTTGGTCTCTTCTCCCAGGCACTCAGCAATAGGACAAGCGGGCATGGGCTCAAGCTCTGTCAGGGGAAATTTAAGTTAGATATCAGAAAATAATTCTTTCCAGAGAGAGTAATCAGGCATTGGAATGCCCTGCCCAGAGGGGTTGTGGATTCACCATCCCTGGAGGTTTTTAAACTGAGATTGGATGTGGCGCTGAGTGCCATGATCTAGTAAATGGACTGGAGTTGGACCAAGGGTTAGACTTGAAGATCTTGGAGGTCTTTTCCAACCCAATCAATTCTATGTTTCTACAATTCTATGCTTCTATGATAAAACCCATGGAAATCAGATTTTGAAGGTGTGCACCATCATGTATTGCTGAAGGCAAGCCCTGAGCCTAGACATTAAAGAATCTACCTTTCTATCTTATCCCACACTAACTTGGCTTGGAGTCCAGTTTTCTGCAGTCTCTGATGGCATCAATGTAAATTAACCTCAGTTAAAGGATGGTTTCAGGGTACTTAAAAACTTCTCAGAGAAATGATCTTCCATTCTCAAGGAGGCTACCAATTCTGAAAAATACTGAAATTGCAATCTGAATATGGAACTGAATGTGAAACTTTCTCCTGGATGTTGGTCATTTGTAACATATCTTTAATGTTTTTATAAAGCATGTTAAAGGCTACACTGAGCTTTGCAAAATAGGAGAGGTGAAAGTGGAATATTAACCCAAATATTTATTCTGACAGTGTTGCTACATCTCCCTTTTATAACAAACTGAACTTGTTTATGTTTAGACTAGTGAATGCCCAGACAAACCAACAGAGGTCGAATGGGTAAAAAAGTGATTAAGATATTTAGCTCAGTCTTTACTTATCTTGGAACAGCTTCTCTTTCCTCTTTAGATTTATTTTGAGCATCACATCTGTGCACAGTGTTTCTGTATCAGCAGAGAGAACAGCAGCCCAAACTGCAATCTATTGATTACTCTATTCCTAGCCTCAGGAGAACCACTTGTTAACTTGTACTGACTATGATGTTTACTGCTGCACAGGGTAAAAACCTCTTCACTGTTGCAAAACAGTTTAAATTGATTTAAAACTATAGCCTTCTAGCAGCTCATTGTTAAGTAAACTCAATGGCTATTTCTTTTTAATTTTCTGGATGTGCTTCTGAATTTTTGGTGTACAGCATAGACTTTTTCACTTAACAATTTCTCATTTTCCTGGCTTTGCCAGTGACATTACCAGAGAAGAAGACTTGTCCTATTGCAGGAACAAGACTACCATTTCTGCTCAGAAAGGGCAATGATCCTTCTTTAAAGAGCTAGGGGTTTGGATATTGACAGGAAAAAAAGTGGTGCTTTCTTGCTTGTACAAGTCCCATTAAGTCCAGCATCTCTGAGTCCTACTATTCACTACAAAGACTGACATTAAAAAGAGGCAAGAAATAACAATTCTCCTAACACTAAAAACTCATCAGTAGAATATAAACACACCTTCCTTCTTGAAAATCACATCTGTGCTGGCAAACAAAAATTCCTCTCTTTGCATCACCTAACAAAAAGAAATGTTATATGTTTGAGTAGAAAATAAGATGTGTTGTTAAAATACAGAAAACTGAAAAACTCAGCTGCAAAAACTTGCAGACAGAGGGGAATGAGTTAGTAGTAATTTTTTCATGTTTTAGTAGAATGCATCCTTTTTATTCACCCATCAGTCTTCACAAACAACACCAAAGAACAAAAGCTGCGATTTATATATACGGACAGGTATACACATGCACTCCTGACCTCCTGCGTCCTTCCTCACCCTCAGCACCAGAAGTAATTTATGGAGACCAGTCTAAATAAACATTAAAGAGTCAAGGCCACAAACTGACAGCAAGGAAAATCAATGGTCTAGAAACCAGCTAGTAGGTTCAATAAAAGAGATTAGGCATCAGAGGCTAGTGTGAGACACTTACTTGTAAATGTGGCTTATATTTCATCTCACAGAGCTCTCTCATCATCAGGACAAAAGCTGCTGTAGAAATAGAAGCACACTGAGTAGCCAATGGAAAATCTTCCTTAACTGCAAAAACTAAATGCTGACCTCTGAATTAAAGGGATTTATGCTGAGGCCATGGGGAATTTCCAGTTGCTTTTCCAGAGTCATCTCACACATCTGTGCCTTTTTGCTTAGGAATCCTTTCAGATATATATGTGGAGAAATCTCTGCATTTTCTTTGTTTCACTTTCCTGAATTGTTTTTCAAATTCTTTTCTGTGAAGCCTTCAACTCAGTTACACCTTCCTCTGTAACCTGCTCAGTTACAGGTTACACCAGGGTAGGAAGTTTCAGTTGAAGTCCATTAAATGCAGTCACTTTCTACAGCATTACCTCAACAGACTGAAATCTCCCATAGAATGGGCAGCTGCAGGTTCAGAATGGAATCTTTTACCTAAGCCCACTTTCTCCCTGTGCAGTATTGGGTGACTAGAGAAACTATTCTTGCCATTAAGCCAGTGTATGTCTACTTTCTGACACTGTAGGACACTGCTTTTCTTCAGATCATAAATGTTTATGTTTTACATAGTGATCATCCAGTTACCAACAAAAATCTAAAGCAGATTGATACCAATGACCACAGCAGTATTTGATACTGTCTTCATGCCAAGTTTTGCCTGATTTTACTTCCTAGTTATATCCCTAGTAGGTAGACACTCACTGTGTATTCAAAAACCCACTGTGAAACCCATAGTTTAATTTTAGTAACTTCAAGACTTCTCTGAAAGGTAGCCATGTAGAGACTGCATAAGTTACCTTGGACCAATTCTAATGTAAACTTCCAGGTTAGGGTGCAAAGGCTATCTAAACTACATGCTAGAAGTAATGAAGAAGTAGGAGAAGAGATAAAGGAGGAGACATCGTTTTGACCTAATCCTTCCTTCCTTCCTTCCTTCCTTCCTTCCTTCCTTCCTTCCTTCCTTCCTTCCTTCCTTCCTTCCTTCCTTCCTTCCTTCCTTCCTTCCTTCCTTCCTTCCTTCCTTCCTTCCGCACTTCCGCACTTCCGCACTTCCGCACTTCCGCACTTCCGCACTTCCGCACTTCCGCACTTCCGCACTTCCGCACTTCCGCACTTCCGCACTTCCGCACTTCCGCACTTCCGCACTTCCGCACTTCCGCACTTCCGCACTTCCTTCCGCACTTCCTTCCTTCCTTCCTTCCTTCCTTCCGCACTTCCTTCCGCACTTCCTTCCGCACTTCCTTCCACACTTCCTTCCGCACTTTCTTCCTTCCGCACTTCCTTCCTTCCGCACTTCCTTCCTTCCGCACTTCCTTCCTTCCTTCCGCACTTCCTTCCGCACTTCCTTCCGCACTTCCTTCCGCACTTCCGCACTTCCGCACTTCCGCACTTCCTTCCTTCCTTCCTTCCTTCCTTCCTTCCTTCCTTCCTTCCTTCCTTCCTTCCTTCCTTCCTTCCTTCCTTCCTTCCTTCCGCACTTCCTTCCGCACTTCCTTCCTTCCTTCCTTCCGCACTTCCTTCCTTCCTTCCTTCCTTCCGCACTTCCGCATTTCCTTCCGCACTTCCTTCCGCACTTCCTTCCGCACTTCCTTCCGCACTTCCGTCCTTCCGCACTTCCTTCCTTCCGCACTTCCTTCCGCACTTCCTTCCGCACTTCCTTCCTTCCTTCCTTCCTTCCTTCCTTCCTTCCTTCCTTCCTTCCTTCCTTCCTTCCTTCCTTCCTTCCTTCCTTCCTTCCTTCCTTCCTTCCTTCCGCACTTCCTTCCTTCCTTCCGCACTTCCTTCCGCACTTCCTTCCGCACTTCCTTCCGCACTTCCTTCCGCACTTCCTTTCGCACTTCCTTCCTTCCTTCCTTCCTTCCTTCCTTCCTTCCTTCCTTCCTTCCTTCCTTCCTTCCTTCCTTCCTTCCTTCCTTCCTTCCTTCCTTCCTTCCTTCCTTCCTTCCTTCCTTCCTTCCTTCCTTCCTTCCTTCCTTCCGCACTTCCTTCCTTCCTTCCTTCCGCACTTCCTTCCTTCCTTCCGCACTTCCTTCCGCACTTCCTTCCTTCCTTCCTTCCTTCCTTCCGCACTTCCTTCCTTCCGCACTTCCTTCCTTCCGCACTTCCTTCCTTCCTTCCGCACTTCCTTCCTTCTGCACTTCCTTCCTTCCTTCCTTCCTTCCTTCCTTCCTTCCTTCCTTCCTTCCTTCCTTCCTTCCTTCCTTCCTTCCTTCCTTCCTTCCTTCCTTCCTTCCTTCCTTCCTTCCTTCCTTCCTTCCTTCCTTCCTTCCGCACTTCCTTCCTTCCGCACTTCCTTCCTTCCGCACTTCCTTCCTTCCGCACTTCCTTCCTTCCTTCCTTCCGCACTTCCTTCCTTCCTTCCTTCCGCACTTCCTTCCTTCCTTCCGCACTTCCTTCCTTCCGCACTTCCTTCCGCACTTCCTTCCGCACTTCCTTCCGCACTTCCTTCCTTCCGCACTTCCTTCCGCACTTCCGCACTTCCGCACTTCCTTCCTTCCGCACTTCCTTCCTTCCGCACTTCCTTCCTTCCGCACTTCCGCACTTCCTTCCTTCCGCACTTCCGCACTTCCTTCCTTCCGCACTTCCTTCCTTCCGCACTTCCTTCCTTCCGCACTTCCTCACTTCCTTCCTTCCTTCCTTCCTTGGCAGGGGAAAGAATTTACATAATAATCCCAAACTACAACAAGGAGCAAGCTGTGAGAATGGAATGTGTGCTGAAAATTTCTCATGAAACTAAATTTACATTTGGAGAGTGTGTAATATCCAGTTAGAAGTTGTGGCAGTGTCTATGGACAGTGTCATGGACATATAAAAAGTGACCATGGGAAGGATTTAGAATACATAGAAAATAACTTGTAGATTTAAGTATTCTTCTTATTATTGTTCTTTTTATTTTTCTTCTCCTTCTTTTCCTTTTTGACTGTGTTACATGTAGACTAATAAAATTAGTTTTGACACCTGTGGCCCTGTGCTCCTTGTCTGCTACAACTCTATGACAACAGAGAGCCTTATGTGGGCTGCATTATAAATGGCTTCTTCTGAAATGACAATGTCAGGTTCCAAGTCAGAAAACAGCCATTGTCCTGCTATAAGTATTATGAGTGGTTTGTGATAGGAACACAGAAAAAAACCTCAGTAACAAGTAGAATACACACACCTTTGTACTATATTGTCTTCTCTAACTGTGCCCTTCTTCAATCTGCTGGAATTGCTAAATTTTATCTGATTTAGTTTTCACCATTCTTCTTCCATCTTATACCAAACATCAGTACACTTCACATTTGAAAGGTAATGTGTGTGATTTCCTCTATTAAGGAGACTGACCTGACAAACATGCCTTTGTCTGTGAGAAGCATGTCAAAAATAAGCACATTCTGTTATGTTAATGAAATGCACAGTAACCTCAAACTTGGCATCTCCATCAAGGCTATGTCATCATCAGCAAGGCTAGGCTTCACGAGTGAAGATTGGGAAGGACATTACCCACGCTTGCTGCAAGTGTGCTGGTGGCTAAAAAGGCTGATACGGGATAGGCAAGTCTGATCACAAAAAGCACAGTGGAACATCTCCTTTGGCGATATTGGCAAGGAACTGTTCTTTCTGCATTGTCTTTTTTCCTCGAGACTGTTTCTGCGTGCGTTCTCAAAGGAAGCAGCAGTGTTGGGAATGGTGTGTCTCCATGAATCCTGACTGGAGGTCAGAGTGGACCACTGATGGCAGTCAATATGGCCAAGGCTGAGGTGTTTTTTCAGGGAGTCTTTGTATCTATTCTTCAAGACCCCTGCCTGTTCAAGAACAGACACATTGGTCACGTAATCAGACCAGTGGATGTTTAGGATTGAATGGAGGCAGCGTTGATGGAAGTGTTCGAGAAGCCGCAGGTGGTGGCGATAGATGACCCAGGATTCAGAACCATATAAAAGAGTAGACAGTACAATGGCTCTGTAGACACTGATCTTTGTACTTCTCTTCAGGTGTTTATTGGACCAGACTCTTTTATAGAGTTTTCCAAAAGCTCTGTATGCCTTTGCTAGCCTGTTGTCTATCTCTTTGTCAATCTTACCATCTGAGGAAATGATACTTCCCAGATAGGTGAATTGTTGGACTGATTTAAGCTCTGATTCACCTGTGGTGATTTGGGGATGATGCAAGACTTCCTGAGGTGCAAATTAGTAGAAAACTTCAATCTTCTATGGTCTGATTTCCATCCCAACAAGCTCAGCAGCCTCTGCAAAGCAGGATAAGTGCTGCAGAGCTGTTTCTATGTGAGCAATGAGTGTGGCATGGTGACCAAAAAGCAGCTCACGGACAAGGTGATTCAGGGTCTTGGTGTGGGCCTTCAGTCGCCTTAGGTTGAATAGGCTTCCATCGGTACAATATTGGATCGAGATGCCGTTTTCTTCATTGAGGTCTCCTGTGGCTCTTTGGAGCATCATGCTGAAGAAGATTGTGAATAGAGTTGGTGTAAGAATGCAACCTTGTTTCGCACTATTGGTTATTGGAAAGGGCTCAGAGAGTGCATTGGCACTGAAGAGAGTCTGAAAATGTTCAGACCATCGGTTCAGGATGGAGGTTTTATCTGTGAGAAGCATTTGACCATCTGCACTGAGTAAGGGGTTTTGAACATGATGTGTGGGTCGGTCCACTACTTTCAGGGCCTCATGGAATCCTCTTTGGTCACCCATATCTGTGCATAGTTGTGTCTTTTCTGCTAGGTTGAGCCACTATTTGTTCTGGATGTCTCAAAGTTTGTGTTGGAGCTTACTGCATGCAAGACAAAAGGCAGCTTTTCTTACATGGCAAGATGGCTGAGCAAGGTGTGCTTGGTGAGCAGTTCTCTTCTTCAACAATTCCTGGATCTCTTGATTGTTTTCATCAGACCAGTCTTTCATGGAGGAGACCCTACAGACTCTTCAGAGGACTGCAGAATTCAATTTTTAATATATTGCCAAAGTGCTTCAGGAGAAGGATCTATGGGATTATCTTTAAGTCTAGTTTGAAGGTTTCCCTGGAAGCTGTCTCTCACAGGAGCTGTTTGAAGATTGTTAACTTGGAGCCTCCTCCTTGGAATGCCGCCTCTCTGAGGTTTGGGCTTGAAGTGGAGGTTAAGTTTGCAATGCACAAGGCGGTGGTCTGTTTGACATTCTGCACTCGGCATCACTCAGGTATGACAGACATCAGCAATATTTTTCTGTTGCACTAAGACATAGTCAATGAGGTGCCAGTGCTTGGATCGAGGATGCATCCAGGTTGTCTTCACGCTGTCTTTCTGCTGAATGATAGTGTTGGTGATGGTGAGCTGCCATTCTGCACAAAACTCTAGCAGGAGGCGTCCGTTGTCGTTGCAGTTTCCAACGCCATGCTTGCCCAGGACTCCTTTCCAGGCTTCAGAGTTCTTACCTACTCTGGCGTTGAAGTCACCAAGGATTATGATCTTATCATCTGCAGGAACATTTTGAGTGAGGTGGCTTCTCTCAGTGTAGAATTTGTCTTTTTCCCCTGGGTCAGCTTGGAGAGTTGGGGCGTATACGCTAAGAAGAACAATGTATTTTTTGTGTAGTGGGAGGCATAAGAAGATAATATGATCGGAATGACCTGTTGGTAAATTGGAGGTGATGGAGTTTTTAATCATGGAGCCAATTCCTGAAACGCGTCTTTCGGTTTTGGGTTTGCCTGACCAGTAGAGTGTGCAGCCAGCACCATGTTCTTTAAGGCTGCCTTCCTCATGAAGACGAACTTCCTTGAGAGCAGCAATGTGGATGGTGAGTCGTGACAGTTCATGGGGAATTAGAGCAGAATGATGCTCAGGATGTCCACTATCCACAGTATCAAGCATAGTTCTGATGTTGCAACATGGGAGTCTTAGTTTGGACACACCTTTGGAGGCAGGTGTATGCCTTTGAAATCTCTTTGGTTTTGTTTGACCAAATGGAAGATACCGGTTGGCTGTGGTTATCCAACTGGGTGTGGAGATGAGCTTTGTTTTGGCCAGTTTTCCAGATCCCTCTCCATGTGGAGCAAGCAGTGCTGTCCTTGGAAAAGGCTGCTTGGTCATTGTGGATGCTGCCGAACCAGACTGTCATCTCTGGGGTCAGTCCTGAATGACCAATATCCTGAACCGCCTGCCTGCATGCAGGGTTGGGTCTGTGGCTTCCAGCTGCTTCCTATCACCTGCAATTTTGACCCTCACCTGTTGCTACAGGGCTTTGCAATGTGGGTGAACCCTTTGAGCCTGCCCAATGGATTTTTTAGGTGAGGCACAGCGTGCGCAGAACTGACCCCATGCATTACCCTTAAGGTTCATCTGCCATGGCCTAGTGATTTTGGACGATGACAGCAGGACGTAAGTTTGGTTGGAGTATCCCTTAGGATGGGTAGCCTGACAGCCTAAGCGAACTCCATCTGCCCGTGTTTGGATTAAGAGTTGTCCTTCTCCTAGGATGGTTGCCAGAGGGCTAGCGAGCCCATCCTGCCCATGGACACACTTTGACCCTTCATCTGAAACCCGTCTGGTATGGAAGACCCTACTGGAGGCACATAGCTCTCAGCCTCAAGAGGGCACACAAGCTTCTCCCCTGCAACAAGGGGGTGTCCCCAGAGAAGTCAGCGCTGTGTATGCCAGTCATAATAGAGTGATGGGCAGAGAGAGAAACAGGTATCTTGATCCACATTTCTTTCATCTAAGAAAACAAGTATTTTTTGAGTTTGCTTCTCATTGAGATTTAGGTCAAGGAAATTAAAACTGCAGATGAAGCCCAGCTAAAAAAAAAAATATTTAAAAACCTTTGAGAAAGAGGCCTTGGAGCTATAAATAGACTTCATCTGGTGAACTTAGTGTTCCAGTTCATATTTAAGTGCATATTTAAGCATTGAGGCAAAGCAGAAATGTGACTGAGTCTGTGATATTTAGGCAAGTGCTCCAACTACTCGGATTTTTCTTACTAGAGGTTATTGGTATCCCTTGAACTTTCATCTAGATTTGTGAAATTTTACTTCTGGTCAAAATTGCTACTAGTGTTAACTAACTATTTTTTTTCCAGTTCGGTAAATTGGCTGTTACCTAAGACAGCCTTCTCATTTTGGATCAGATCTGTTCTGGATCCCAGAGCAGCAAGGCAATTCATAGTTGGCACAGGATAGTTGACCATAGCACTAACCTACTGAACAGTAAACTTAATTTCTGGCATTGGAATTCTTTTACTAATGGGTTTCTTCCTTCCTGTCAGTGATTTCTTACTCCTGTTGTCATGCCTCTCCCTCATTGCTGTGAGTCCAAATATTTCTGTCTTCAGGCACACTGTTTCAGAATATTGATCCACATGAAAACTAGACATTTTTAACTGGGTTAGTTTTAAACTGGAGCAGTTTACCAAGTCACAGAATGATTGCTAAGCATGAACAGGGTTTATCACAACTTGATGTGTCTCTGTGGGTTTTTCATTCTTTTTTTCCAGTATTATCATTAATAGAGAAGCCATTAGAATTCCTTACTTTAGTGATGCTGCCATCTCTGGCAGCTGCTAGGCTGATAGTCATTTGTGATTTGCTGAAATATCTGAATTTTTAAAAATACATCAAAAAGTGGAAAAGACCAAAACATTTCAGGTGTCAAAAACTAGTATCCAAAAAAGGTCGCAGTTACTTCATCTGACACACACAGAGTACTAGCACCTTTTCACTGCAAATGTCTCTGAAGAAAGTAATAAATCAGAGTGAGTTCATTAAGGAAAGTTCAAACAGGAGAGAATAAAAGACTGTGCTCTAAATTTACCAAGATCCTTTTAAAAAGTGTGAGGATTGAAACTTATCTAGAAAAGCAACCACAAGGATTTGTATTGAAAGTTGTGCATGTAGCATTTGAAGCAGGAATTAGTATGGATCATAACATATCTAAATTTAATATCCATTTGCATTTGCAGGTTGTTGCAGTGAGATGAGATGGACTCCAAACACTATTACCCGATCACCAGAAACTCTATGGCCATGCCTTCAGAGTATCTCTGGCTTTGCTCAGCTGAGCAGTGTCAGAGGAGGACTTTACAGTGCTGAAGTCCTAGGTTCCTTGAGTTTGGTAGAACTATGTAAGAATTTCACACATAATTTGAAGTTATAATAAAGTTATTTTTCTATTATGTCTACATAATGTGAGGATGAAGTGATGCTCAATCAGAATGGTAGAACTGTAAGGCCACGTAAATGGTGACACGAGATAAAGGCACCATGATTGTGCAGTGCAAGATGAAAACACGAAATGGATATGCAAGACAGGGCATTCAATATTGCCACAGTGTTATGTCAAGCATACTTTCTGAGGATAGCCAAACCTAGCGAGGATTGTAATAAGAAGTACTAAATTGAAGAGACAAATGTTTCCATACTTCTGAAAATAGTTTGAATGTGGTTGATTTTCACTACAGGAATAGTTGAAGATTACTTCTGTCTTTAGTTGTGAGAGTTTTGTTCTCATTTGCACCAAAGATCAATCGTCTTAACCTGACAGGAAGTGAAATTATTTACATGTGCTTTATGACCACTAAAAGCTACTGCATTTTTATGACATTTGATGGCTTCTGCTCCGACTTACTTGGGCTTTAGAAATGAGACAGTGTCTTGAAAATTGCTACTACCCAAAACTTGAAAATAATTTTGATCTATCCAGTTTTGTACAGTATGTAGTGCAATGGAATTTTGTAACAGGATTACCAGAGTACAAAATTTGTCAAAACATGCATTCACGTAAAAGGCTAACTTCAGGTTATGATACCTTAATGTGGTTAATCTTGCAAAATTGTCTTTATGCTGCCTCACAGAGAAGATGAGGATAAAGGTGGCCCTTACAATAAGAAAAATAAAACCCGTAATTTCATCCTGTTTGGAATTTAATAACTAAAATAACTCTTTTCACATGTAAATGTTTTAACCTGTATCAGTCCATCCTGAAATTCTTTCATAACTCTATTTACATATATCTCCAATTTCCAAGTAGTCCTATTGCTTGATTTTAAGTAGATTTATTTTCATATAAAACTCTAGCCTTGAAAACAAATTTATTTTGGAGAACAGGAGGAGACTCAAAAACCTTGAGGGTTTTTTGTTTGGGTTGGGGGTGGTGGTGGTGTGGGTTTTGGTAGTTTTGTGGGAGATTTAAATCTTTACACATCTGTTCCAAGATATGCACTAAATGTAATGTGTGAGATACATCCCTCTGGCAAATTTGCCCTCTGTGCAAAATCAGGTGGTACTTGTCTTTTCCAATGGCTAGATTTATGATTTCTGCTTTCAGACCTCAAACTTGGTCATTTATTCTGAAAGACGGAAACTATTTATGCTTCTTCATGGTTTTGATTACCTGTTTTGGGGGCTTTGCAGTTAGTTTTAACTGTGGGTCTGTTTCTAAAGTGCATACAGTGTAATAGATGAGCCACACCTACAGTTCCATTACACAGTGAAATAATCCAACCTCATGTTTGTTAAACAAAATAACAGCCTCATACCTATATAGTGACTTCTAAAACATTTTAGTGTCACCAGGGAAGTCTTTACTCCCATAAAAGTTCAGCTGACAAAAGTAACCCAGGTTCAATTTTTATTTGGTAAAGGCCTGCTTTGAAATGGTTCTTTATATCCAGGGTGTTTTGTGGAGATGTGCTGGGGGCATTCATTGGATTCCTATAATGATAAAAAGGCAGCTGTGCCACAGTTTTAAAACTTATACTAGAGAGTGCTTGAAACTACAGTTCAGCACTGCTTTGCACTTAGCTAAAGCAAGTGAAACATGGATAGTTCAAGGCATTTTGTTGTAAAATGAAAACTGCCTTTCTTACTCCAATGAGAGAGGAAAAAGATCTGGCTGCTCCTGGCATAGAAAGGAAATGAAATAAGAAAAGAGCTAAGGGAAAGTAAGGGAAAGAGCTTTGGAGAACAGAGCAAGTAGTTTCTGCCTTTGCCTGGGGAGGAAGGGAAATATGAAAGACTGTGATAGCATCTTTGCCAAGGATGCACCCACTCTAACACCCAGGACAGAAGTCAGTCCAGTTTTTCCACAGCAGGGACAAAGGAAAAATAAGTAGGAGGGCAACTACTTACTACTGTTTTCCAGCCCCTGACTTTTGCAGTCAGAACAATTGCCTACTTAGCTTTTGCCTGGAGTCAGTCCTGGAAGTCACTGCACACGTTGAAAACCAAACCAAACAAAAAATCGTGCAGCCAAATTTTCTATAGTTTAAGCTGCCTGTTCATTTGAGGCCTTTAGACCCTGTTGAAATGAATGAGTCTCTCCCTTGCTTCCTGAGTAGCTGGATGTAGCTCTAACTTTGAAATGGTGTATTAATGATCCACATGAGGTGAAGTAGTAGCCTGTCTTGGTTTGAGGGGAAAAACCACAACATTTACCCACAAGCGGGGGAGGGGGCCTTCTCCACAAAATCATGTCACTCTTTATCAAATTTAAGAAGAGGAACTTTTAATACAAGAAGGATAACTGTTCTTAACTGATATATATATATATATATATATATATATATATATATATATATGTAAACAGACCAGTGCAAACCATGTCCCCAACACCACAAGAGAGAGAAAAAAACCAACAACAAAACCCAGCAGGTTTTCCTCCGGGAGGAAAGTTATACTTAGGCAGTGTCAGTGTCACAGCCCGGCTGGCTGCGGAGTGAGTTTCCAGTCTCTCTCCAGCGAGACAGACAAGTGGTGAGCTCTTAGATGAACTCTGTCTCTTCCCCCTGTGTTCCTTGTCCAAGAAGCAGAAACACCAGCAGCCAGGAGCAGCAAAGAGCAGCAGCAGCAGCGAGCAACCAGAAGCAGTCCGGGGCAGACAGCAACGAGACAGCCAGAAGCAGTCCGGGGCAGGCAGCAGCAGCAGCAAGAAGGCTTCTCCTCAACCCCACACACACACAACTCCCCAGCCCTGTGTAGTCCCCAAGAACGAAAGAGACAAACCTGTCCCCACCCAAGTGATCAGCAGTTAACTACTTTTTTTTTAACTACTGGCATGGGCAGTTAGTGGCAGGGGAGAGAATTTACATAATAATTCCAAACTACAGCATAGCCAAACAGAGACCACTTGGAAATAACCAGAGTCATGTTTAAATAGACTTCATTGGTATCCTAATGCAGGGTTTTATTAAGTAATTTGTTTCTATTTTTCTTCTCCTATTTTCATACTGTCTCTCAGAGTGCTTCACTTCCCTGATTGCTCTGTAGATCAACTTGGGAATTATTTTAACAGCAGTAAGCAGTGTGCATATCTCATGCACATTTAGCTTATTATAAATGCACTCCCCTCAGCAGCTGGAAGCAAAATTATCAACATCCAAAAACTGAGTGGAAATAATAATGGGGAATCCAATCAAGAACCTGGATAAAACAAAGTACTGTAACGCTGAGACATTCTAAGAAGGTCTGTTATGAGCTTCTATCTCCTCTTTCCCTCAATATGTATCACTGACTAGATGTTGTTATAAAATTGCCATAAACTGAACTTGTATTAAGAAGTTTTCCATGTCAGCCCCTTAGGGTAGCTGATTATAGGTTTGACCTTTTGAGATTCTTTATATTTCCCACTTAATCAGTGCTGGAATGAGTTGCTGCTAAGTAGGATCTATGGGAATCCTATGGGAAAAGAGAAGCCATCTAAAATAATGAGTCTCTTTCCCCCTCCCTCCCCTCCTCACCTTTTGAGCTCTATTAGGCCATGATAACAGTCTTAATCTAGGCTACACAAAAGCATAATATGGCATGTGATGTTTACATTATATAGAGAAAAAGAGGGGCTCTTGACAGCCTGGAATGTAAATGAATATTTGCAATATTGTTAAAAATATTTTCTGCAAAAATTTTTAAGAAATGCTTTACTTTCCCCCTATGCTTTTCTTTCTTTACACACTAAGATTTGTTTGGTTAAGCTAAGGCCTTATGAAAATTTCAAAATCTGGTACCTAGGATTTTGACAGAGTGATTGGCTCTCCCTTGCTGGAGCAATAATACAAAGTTGAGACCATCTCCATTTTGACTTGTTACAGAAATAAACTTGGTGGCTTAGATAGAACCTCACATTGTAGTCAGTTAAGTCATTACTTCATTTCTTAATAGTTGAGGCCTGTGGATTATTTCCTGCAAGAAAATTTGATTTCTTCTCACCCTCCTCCCTCCATCCCCCTTCCCCCACTTATATGTCTTCCCTCAATAACCATTTGTGAAACTGAACAGCATAATAGATATAATTAGACCTTCAGTAATAGGACTGAATGGAGCAGGCAATGAGATTTCTTCTCAGGAAGCAATCAGTATTAGTCCCCAGGACTGATACTGCATTTAACAAGGGTTGGGGCTTAGGGATTGTGGGTCTAGGATTCTGCAGCTTCCACAAGAGAAAGCGCTACCCAGAATGCAAATCTTCATTTACTGTTGCTACAAAAGGGAGGAAAAGAACATTAGCCACTTTATTACACAGATAATGAAGCGAACTGTATCTGTTGATAATTCTTTTTCTTAACAGTAAATCAAGTGTTCACAAGTGCTAGTAAGTATGAATATGTATTTAATCTGTGTTTTCAGACCATTTCCTCTGTTTGTTTCATCCATCCTTGGAAAAAGAAAGCCTTGAGTTGTGTCAAACCAATAAACTTCATCAAACTGACACCAGCATTTTTCCATGCAGATTCAACAAATCATCTAATGAAATTATTGAAGACACAGTTCATTTTGATTTGAATACAGATGTGTAAAAGTTTACATGTGGACTGTTGATTTCCATTTCTAACTGTGTAAGTATATGTTCATATGAAAAATTTACCTTTTTAAAATTAAATTCTTTCATTATAACATTATAATGATAATGTTATCTTATCATTACCTAACTGAACCCTTTACCTTCATCCATTTTGCCTTCTACAACATGATGTGGTATGGACTTCTATGTATGCTTCTTAGTTGCCATTTATGTGAATGTGTGCTTCCTTATTTCAATCACCTGTTACCCAGACCCTGACATACATGGAGAGGAACGAGAGGATATTGGTCCTTATTCATGGTCAAATTGTTTGATTGATGTGGGACACAGACAGGGAAAAGGGGATAAAGTAAGACACGTCCAAAAGCAGATAGATATTTCTGAGGTCACTGTTCAGAGTGGTGAGGAAGAGAAATGCTTATAAAACCTGAAGAAACCTACATCCGCTTATCATGACACATGTATGAAAAGCAGGCAGAGGAAGTCAGTACACTGAGCTAAACTTGACCAGAAGCCCTCTGAAATTTGGAGCCAGTGACCTACAGGATGGCTGACCTATGCAGGTTCCACAAACCCAGTGAGGCCATCAGGCTATGTCATGCTGTCCTGTGTTGTGCTATGCCACGCTGTGTTGTGTCACAAGCATCACTTGGGACAACCCAAGTACGGTGCTGGAGGAGCCTGCAGGCAGCTCCTGCTCATCACTGCCATAGCACCTCCAGTGTGGTCTTCCCCTTGTCAACAGTGAGCTAAGGAATTCTTATGAAAACACCTTTAGGAACAGAGTTGGTCTATTGTGAGGAAATTGTACATGACTTCAAATTACTGAAAGGGAGAGTTTGTCTTCATGGGCAGGATCTGCCCTGTGCAGAATGTCATGGGAAAATACATTCATGCCAGATGCTGCATGAATGTGGGGTGCCCAGTACCTGAAGCATTGATAAGCTGATACTTGCTACCTATATTCCTCTCCTTATTCCATCTTATTGAAGCAGTTATTAAGTCATTTGTTGTTGAGCCTTTCTTACTGAGGTGCAGAAAGACCCCTGTGACAGTTCCCTCTTGCCTTGCCTCACAGCCAGTCCTCATAGTGCAGAACACACACTTAGAGTTATGACATTTTGCAGACTCTCCTCCTCTGTGAAAAACGAGTTGTGAGAGATATCATGCTGCAAAAGAGAAGGCTTCAGGGTGACCTAATTGCATCTTTCCAGTACCTGAAGGCAGACTACAAGAAAGATGGAGAGACTGTTTACAGAGACAGGTAGTGACACAAAAAGGGAGAAGGACTTCAAATTGAAAGAGAGCAGGTCTAGATTAGATATTAGTAAAAAAATTCTTTGCTGTCAGGGTGTTGAGCCACTGGCACAGACTGTCCAGAGAAATTTTGGGTGCCCCATGTCTGGAAGTGTTCAGGGTCAAGTTAGATGAGGCTTTAAGCAACCTCGCCTAGGGAAAGGTGTCCCTTTCCCTGACAGTGTCTTTGGAGACAGATGATCTTTAAGATACTTTCCACTCCATCCTTTTTATGATCCCATGATTCTGTATCTGCAACCAGCATAGCTACCATCTTACTTAGATGTCAATAAGGAGTATTTGTCACTTCACCTGAAAATTCCTATTTCCTCTGCATTTCCACAAGTCCTATCCTCACACTTATTGCCACACACAATATGGTCTGATTTTTTTTAGATGATGAATATTCTCAGACATAGTATTAGCAATTTACAAACTTTCTTTTTTCTTGATTTTTTTAACCCAAATATAGTCTCTAACAGAAGATATTTAGAGCTAAATGACTGCATCTACTAATTCCAAACTTTCACCAGTATACTATTAGATTCACTGATTATATACTTCATAAATCTTACATTTAATTCTGAATGAAGTCTTGGGTTTATAGCAACAATTTTCCTTTTCTTTTGTCCAATTCTCAGATTTATTTAATAATTGCTCCTCATTTTCTGGGATACTTATTATGTAAACTTTAGGATTATCTAAAATTTAGGATACAGTGTTTTCAAACCACACAATGGTACTGTCAAATATTTCAAGTCTTATTATAATAGTGATGATAAGCAATAATTTAAAAGTTAGGTTGTATACATGAGCTACACTTGGAGCTGTTTGTTCTCTCCTTTATTTAAACAGGTTCATAAACAGGAATTTAGACTGAAAAAAACTGCACACACTTTTTATAGGAGGTAGAACAGGAATGGAGATTTTGAGCTGAAATTATTATTTTTTTTTTAGATTTTAATAATCTAATATAGCTTTCATGCCAGGAACAACAAAATAATCTCAGTACAATGCCTTCCCATTGCTCTATAGTACTTCTATTACGGTCTTAGATCAATACAAAGTAGCTATGCTTTCTTGACACAGAATCCTGCTTCAAACCTTGCCATGTGTTTTTTTAGGTCTTAACTAAGCAGTTATTTTGTGGTTATTTTTAATCATTCTCAGTAACTGAATGAATCATCAACTGGCTAAGACTGAAGCTCTGCTGATCAATCCATTCTTATGATAACATGCAAAACTAACTTTAAAGATAACTTATATCAATACAGCAACTTGCCTGGGCCCCATGGGTGTACAGGCCTAATTGAAGGGAAGAGGATAATCAAACCATTGGCTTTGACTACAGATAATGAGCAGTGCTATGGGAGAAAATCTATTATCAAACTAACCCCAAGAGGTCTGAAAGAGAATAGCCTCATTCTACATGATTAAAAGCTTTTTTTTCAGGTCCAGAGGACACATTTCATTCAGAGACATCAGAATTACAAAGGTGCTTCTAAATCTCTGATCAATCAACAATGCTGATATAAAGTCTCTGAAGGGTATGTTGCCTGTATGAAATTAGTTTTGCATGATCAAAGAGTTAAATGCCTTCCAGATCACTAGAACATTGAAACATAAGCTCTTGTAGTGAAGCAAGATCTCAAATACTACAAAAAGATAATACATTAAGTAAAGTTGATAGTTAAAGATACAGATATTTTTATTTCAGGTTAGACCAATAGTTCACTTTTTGCCTGTTGAGAGAAAAAATTGAATGCTTAAGGAATTTGGGAAACTCCATCAGAGGTCATCCTCTTAGCTACTGAAGTGCCAGTCAGCAACACCAGAATTGGTAGTAGGTTGGTTGCAATCAGAACTAAGTTAACTAACGTACAGTTGAGACTTTTTCTGCCCTCTTTTTAAGCCTTCTATTAAATTTTGTGTATCCACTTTACAATCCACATTAGTATTTTATAAAAAATATTTATTAACAAAATGCTTTAAAGATTGACAATCTAATCCTGTTTTTGAGTGCAATGGTTGACGGCCATTGACTGATGGCAATGGCTCCCAGTCACACACTCCATGTAGGTTGAACCTGAGGCAAAGAAGCAACACGGACTTTTATAGGGTCAGGTAGGGAAGGTACTGGAAACTGGGAGGTAACAAGGTTGGGATTGGATAGACACAGGGGTGGAGTGCATAACTTGGGCAACAAACAGGCCAATGGGAGAAATATGGTCAACTGACCTACAGGAGAACAGGGTTCTGAACAGAGGCAGGAAAATGGACTAGGGGCTTATGGGAAGGAGAAAGTGACTAAGGGAAAATGACAATGGGAATCCATTTTGAAAAACAAGAGAGGGGTAACACCCATAGAACTGTAGAACTAAAAACGTACCACAAAAGTTGCAATGTCCTTATTCAAATATTCATAATATTGAACTTAGTGTCCTTAAAAGATTGTGGTGCCTCAAATTCTTCATCATCCTCATAGATCCATTTCTTCTAGTATTTTTCCACTCTTGGTAGTCAGACATTCTCCCACAAATGGACAAAGGGACCCTGATTTTACTTTTCTTGATACATAGTTGTTTGTGAAAAAAATGGAATTTATTTTTTCTTCCAGGTGAATTATTAATGCTTGCTAAGTTTGATATACAATAGTGAACTGCTCATATTTGTGAAATCTATTATAAGCATTCCTTGTTTGCATTTTCTCATATTTGTGAAATCTATTATAAGCATTCCTTGTTTGCCTTTTAAGTTACATGTATGGTACTTTACTTACAACATAATTCAATATTTCCATGTGGATCTCTTAACAGACATGTTAAAAATATTCATGTTTTCATAATAACAATTTGATGTATCTTTAAGTGCTTAAATCTGGCCCATTTCAGTGAAAAGCAATTTTCAAATATGACTGGGTAGGTTCAGCTTGATTTCTGCCCGGTACTCACGAAGACAGTTTATCATTGTCCCTCCTTAACAGAACAGGGGATAAAAGTCTGAATGAAGGCTCATGGGTTGAGATAAGAATAGGGAGATCATTCAGCAGTTATGATTATGGAAAAAAGAGACTTCACAGAATTTAAGTTGGCAGAGACCTTAAAGGTAACCTAGTCTCAAGCCCCCCGCCATGGGCAGGGACACCTTCAACTACACATTGCTCAAAAATCCGTCCAACTTGACCTTGAACACTGCTGGGGATGGGGCACTTACAGTTTCTCTGGGTAACCTCTTCCAGTGTCTCAGTAGCCTCACAGTCAAGAATTGCTTTCTAATATTTATTCCAAATCTGTTCTCTTTCAGTGTAAAGCAAATCCGCTTTCTTTTGTCACTATATACCCTTTCAAAATATCCCTCTCTGGCCTTGTAGTACTGGTTTTGGCTGGGACAGAGATACTTTTCTTCACAGTAGCTGGCATGGAGATGTGTTTTGGATTTGTGTTGAAGACTGGGTTACTAATACTGAGATGTTTTTGTTATTGCTGAACAGTGTTTACACAGACCCAAGGTCTTTTCTGCTTTTCATACTACCTCACTGGTGAGCAGTCTGGGGGTACATGGGTAACTGGGAGGAGACACAGCCAGGACAAATAACCCCAGTTGACTAAAGGGATATTTCAGGCCATATGGCATCATGCTCAGTGTATAAAGTAAGGGGGACAAGGAGGAAGCGGCAATGTTTGGAGCAATGTCATTTGTCTTCTAGACATTATATATAATGGAGCCCTGCTCTGCTGGCAATTTCTGAACACCTTTTGCTTTGCTTGCATGGACAACTTTTGCTTTACCTATTCAGCTGTCCTTATCTCAAACCATGAGTTTTCTGGATTTTACTCTTCTTAATTCTTTCCCTGATGCCAGTGATGAGAAAGTGAGTGAGCAGATGTGTGGTACTTGGCTGCTGGTTGGGATTAAACAATGACACTTGTAGACCCCCTTCAGGCACTGGGATGCTTTTATAAATTCTCCTAGGAGCCTTCTCTTCACCTGGCTGAACAACCCCCACTCTCTCATTTTCTCTTTGTAGGAGTGGTGCTCCAGACTTCTGATTATCTTTGTAGTCTTCCTCTGGACTTGTCTGAACAGGTAAATTTCCTTCCAAGGTAGAGGACCCCTCAGCTGGACACTGTTCTCCAGGTGGGGTCTCATAAGAACTGAATAGAAGGGCAGAATCACCTCCCTTAACTTGGTGGTCACATTTCTTTTGATGTAGCCCAAGGAAGTTTGCTTTCTAGACTGCAAGAGCACATTGCTGGGTCTCATTGAGTTTCTCATCAACCAGCATCCACAAATCCTTCTCCTCAGAGCCAGGCTCCATCCATTCTCCACCCAGCTGGTATTTTTGCTTCAATTTGCCCTGACCCAGATGCAGCACCTTCCATTTAACTTTGTTGATCTTCATGCGGTTCACATGAGCCCATCTCTCAAGCCTGTTAAGCTCCCTCTGGATGGCAACCTTTTCCTCTGTCTTATCAACCACATAGCTTGGTGTTGTCTGCAAACTTGCTGTCACAAATTACATGCATGCAGGTATGCTAGATACCAAGCTGCAGCTAAGGTGCTAGGAACAACTTGATTTCCAAAAGTCAAAAGCACTAACAAATATAGTGCTAGTTTACACTGGGCAGACAAAATGCAGAGCATCTGTTCTCTTGGTGCCTTTTATGGCCTGCCTGAACCCTCTGTGGCCTGCCTAACTCCAGACATGTCCATGAGAACTTGATAATTTCTTGTAACAGGGAGTCAACTACCCTGGCAGGCAGGAAGAGAAACACATGTAAAGCTATTCAATAGAGAGTTAAGGAACTCTTATGAGAACATCTTTAGAAACAGAGTTGGTTTATTGTGAGGAAATAGTACATGACCACAAAAAAAGGAAAGGGAGAGTTTCTCTGCATGGACAGGATCTGCCCTGTGCAGAATGTCATGGGAAAATGCATCAGATGCTGCATGAATTTGGGGTGTTCCACACCTGAAGAATAGATAAGCTGATACTTGCTACCTATATTCCTCTTCTTTTTCCACCTTATTGAAGTAGTTATTAAGTAATTTGTTATTGAGTCTTTCTTACTGAGGTACAGAAAGAAATCTTTTCCCAGGCAGCAAAATTTCCATGAGTGAACACTTGTGTTTTTTCCTCTTCAAGAAATTCTTCTGAAGGTTTTCTACACTTACATTTGCTGAAAGTACACTTGATCCCACTGTTTATGTTGACAGCAAAGATGCTAAAAAGTGCCAGTCCCAATACTGATCTCTGAGGAGTTCATCACAACTCTTTGAGTGGGACCATCAGCCAACCTTTATACACTGAGTGACCCATCAGTCAAATCCATGTCTCTCCAGTTTAGAAGCAAGGATGTCATGCAGGACAGTGTCACATGACTTACACAGTCCAGATAGATTTGGAGAACTTAATTTAATTTATTGCAAATCAAATCAGAGTAAGATGATGGCATACAAGAAAAAAGTCAAAAATACACCTTCCTTCTCCTATCTACTCCCCTCCACTCCTGTCCTCTCCCTTCCCTTCTTCCTGGACTCAACTTCACTTGTGACTTTCTACCTTCTGCTCCAAAGTAGTCCAGAAGGAGGGAAACTGAGGTTGCAGTCAGTTCATCACATGTATCTGCTGCTCCTTCCTTATCCTAAGCTCTTCCTCAGCTCCAACCTGCAATCCATCTAGTGACATGCAATCCCTCATGAACTTCTCAAGTGTGTGTCCTTCCCACTGACTGTACTTCTTCAAAGACCACTGAAGTGTGGGTTCTTTTCATGGGCTACAGCTCTTCAGTAATGCATTGTTGCGCCATGTGTCTCCTGTGGAGTCACAGGACCTGTCAGCAGCCTGTACCTGCATGGGCTCTCCACGAGACTGATGCTTCTTTCAGGGCACATCCACCTGCTCTGGTATGGAGTCCTCCACAGACTGCAGGGTGAATACCTGCTCCACCACAGTCCTCCAAGGATGGTGGGCCCCCCTCCTCCATAGGACAACCTATCTCAACCTGGTCTTCACCATAGGCTACAGGGGGAATCTCTGCTACGGTATCTGAAGCACCTCTTCCCTCTCTTTCTTCGTTGACCTTGATGTCTGCAGTACTGTTTTTCTCATTCTCACTACACGGCAGTGTTTAACCCTTCTTTAAACATGTTGTGGAGTTTTTACTACCATCACCAATGGACTCAGCTTTGGCCAGGGCCGGGTCTGTCTTGGTGCTTGCTGAAACTGGCTCCGTCCAACATGGGGGAAGTTTACGGTAGCCTTCTCGCAGAAGCCACTCCTGAAGCCCCACCTACTACCAAAACTTTGCCACATAAACCCAATACAACAAAATATTCATTTTTCCCCCTGAGGTATATGAATGAACATTTATCCCTAACTTTTCCACAGCTGAGTAAGAATAACTATGACATTTTTAGTTAAATCATTGCACTGTATATTTGCCTGCCTACTGCTTAAAACTGTAGAATGAGTGAGAGTCTTATTTAAAAAACATATAAACCTTAAAGTAAGTTCACAAACCTTTGCATAGATGCTGTATTATTTCCAGAGGATTTTTCTGAAGAAAAGAGTAAACAGAACAATTATCATGAAAGGTCTTGTTCACTTGAGTTCTACAGCTATTAGAAAGGAAATGGTTTTGCCCTTCAGTAGATCTCTGTTTTGTCAACATGAGTTTGATTTTTTTTATCATACATGAAGACCTGCACTGGATAATATATATTGTGTGTTAAAATAATAGGGTAATTTTAGACCTGACTTCTGGAAAGTACTGGCCCCTAAAAAAAAAGTAAATCCTTTTAGACCAACTTTGAACAGTACACTTTTTATCTTTCACTAGTTTAATAAGTTTTAATAAAGCTTTTCTTTCCAGAGTCTTCAAAGACTGGATTTAAAAACCTTAGGCTTAATTGTAGACACGAATTTCAGAACCTAAGTCAATGCACTGCTGCCAGAATCAAATGTTAGCCCTTGTTACAATTTGTAGTGCAATTGAATTAAATGATCAGATAGGCATTTCCTGCAATCTTCACAGAACTCCAGGAATATTAACCCTAGGTATAAAATAAAGACTTGTTTAAAATGCCTTTGACTGGGTTTGTACTTTCTGAGTTGTTGCTAGCACTTTTTCACACACTCTGGGCTTTTTGCTTATACAATCTATAACCCAGAAAAAATACACAATACACTGAGGATTGCAATGCGGTCATAACTCTACATTCTTAGTAATAGATCGTATTTTTGTGTTGCTGTTGGAAGCAACTTTCTACTTGACCTACAGCATTTTTCAATGACTAGACCCACTCCTTGTAGAAGCCTTCAGTGTGACAGAGTGACTGCACAATAGCTACCTGAGATATGAAAACTCTCCCATAAACTCAGCCTAACAGAGTAAAAGATGTTAATCAGAAATTGCAAGAAAAAAATCAAACAAGGAACAAAACAACACTCAACTGTAAACTGAACTCCAGAACACTGTGAAGTAAGAAGAAAATCTCCCATACTCTGCTGGTGAGAGCACTGCTCCTTACATAGTTCAGTTCTATCCTTTGAAAAATAAGCAATAATTCCTTAGCTACTTTGTTCAGAATTATAAGGGAATTGACCACTATGTGAAAAAGAAAAGCATGCACACTATTTCTCCTTTTTGTGCCTTGCTGTTCCTTCTCACAGTACACTGACAGGCACCAAGATGAAAAAAGAGATACAGGTCCTTCCTGTCACTTGAAAGTTGGAGTAGAAATTGTGAGCTTCAGAAGCAAAAATTTGCACAGACAGCAACAATTAATCTAGAGGGACAAGTACATTAATGACACGTATTTGTTTTGCATGGCAAGGTTGTGGTAGAGAGAGCTACAGCGCTGACTTCTCTGAGAACATGCTAGAAGCTTTCCCCATGTTCAACAGACACAATGCCATAAAGCTCTGAGACAGACCTGTCTCTGGACAAGGATCAGCCCTTAGCAAGGTGGCACTGCTGCTGGGAAAAATGTGTTTAAGAAAGGGAGGAAAAGTACTACATTATTAATTGCAGACAGAGGAAAGAGTAAGAATATGTAAAAGAAAATTCCCTGCAGACACTGGGGTCACTGAAAAAGGAGGGGGAGACCATAGCCCATGTGCTGGAGCAGAGATTCCCTCACAGCCCATGATTCAGACCATTGTGAGGCAGGCTATCTACCTGTAGCCCATGGACATCCATGGTGGACCAGATATCCACTTACAGCACATAGAATCATAGAATTGATTGGGTTGGAAAAGACCTCTGAGATCATCAAATCCAACCCTTGGTCCAACTCCAGTCTGTTTACTGGATCATGGCACTAAGTGCCATGTCCAATCTCAGTTTAAAAATGTCCAGAGAAGGTGAATCCACCACCTCTTTGGGCAGACCATTCCAATGCCTGATTACTCTCTCTGTAAAGAAATTTTTTTCTGATATCCAACGTAAATTTCTCCTGGCAGTTCTTGAGCCCATGCCCCCTGGTCCTATTGCTGACATGCTGAACCCAGCAAGATAGATGTGCTCTAAGAAGGCTGTAACCTCATGGGAAGCCTGTGTTGGAACAGGGTACTGGCAGTACCTATGGTTTCATGGAGACAGGAGCCCATACTGGAGCAGGCTTGCTGTCAGGACTTGTGACCCCTTGGGGGACCCACAGTGGCACAGACTGTGCCTGAAGGACTGCAACCCATGGAAGAGACCCCCAGTAGAGCCGTTCATGAAGAACTGAAGCTCATGCGAAGAAGAAGGACTTATTTTGGAAAAGTTTGAGGGGGAATATCTCCCCTGGGAAGGACTCCAATCTGGAGCAGGGCAGACAGTCCTTCCCCTGAGGAGGAAGCAGCAGTAGAAATGATGTGTGATGAGTTGACCATAATCCCCCACTCCCCATCCTGCTGTGCCTCTGGTGAGAGAATAGTGAATAAAGTTGAGCCTTGGAAAGTGGATGGGGAAAGGGTAAGGTGTTTTTAAGATTTGGTTTTATATCTCATTATCTCTCTCTGATTTGATTGATAATAAATTCAATTAATTTCTCCAAGTCAAGTCTGTTTTGCCTGTGATGGTAGTCAGTGAGTGACCTCTTCCAAAGTCTTTCTGCTCCCATAAGCCTTTTATTGTATTTTCTCTCCCTTATCTGGGGAGGAGTAGAGTCACTTTTATGACCACATGGCATCCAGACAGGGTTAACCCACAACCTGAGGAAGTAACAAAATTAACAGACACCTTAGTATATTGAGAGCAGAAGAGAAGATTGCAAGAGGGAGAAGAGATTAGGATGGTATCCTAGTTACAGTAGCCATAACCAGTTTATCACTGTGTGTGGGCATAACCAAAACTGTGTATTCTACACCCTATGTGTCTTTTCTCATGAACTAATAGGTCATTTGCAGCAGCTGCCCAGGGCACAACTGACACCTCAGGTTACAAACTGGGTGTTAGAGAAGCCTGTGAAATAGGGTCTTCACACCAATGACTCAGGTGTGGTAACTCCCCTCTGAGGAGGCACTAGCACCTTCACACCCAGCCTGAGGGGTCATATCTGCTAATGGACCATCAAAGATTCCAAAAATACCCCATGACTGACACAGTTAATCACCCATTGCAGAAGCCCTGACACTGGGGTGAGGTACTGGGCATTTCTACCTGACCTGAGCATATATAATCTTGGAGTTTGAGATCTTCAGGTACCACTCTTACAATCCAGAGGAGGACCAGAACTTTTACAGGACTATGACTGCCACTCTCAATGAGACTGCGACCATCATCCTCCCCAACAGGTTTTTCTTTCCGTTTACTTTGTACCCAGGTGACCACGTAGTGCTCAGCACAGAGACTAATGAACACTATCCTGTTCATATCCTAGGGTGCTGGGTAATACATCTGGTTGTTGCAGGTTAAAAAGAATTTTATCTCTGTATCATTGTATTTGTTGTAGTCTTTATAGTAAATTGTAACTCTGACTTGTAATCTGTCTTGAATTGGGTTTATTTCTCCCACCAGTTTACCTTTAAACCAGCACAGATAGTAAAAGTAAATAGAATAAAAAACTAGAAAGGAATAGACAAAGGAAATAACTCACTGAATATAAGATTATGCAGAAGTCACCTAATTTGGAAAACAAAACTCTTCTGGTTTAAATTATTTTAAAAGATAAAGAACATAGCTTTAATGAAATGAAGAAATAAAGTACAACAGATGGTCTGGTTGGCAGAACAGCTGCATTGCACTTTGTGTGGCTTTTGTGAGATGCTTAGAAATAAGACTTACCACAACCTTATGTAAGGTTATAGCTCACATCAAGGTTTCTGAGTGTGGCTTGCCACTCGTCTCAGCTCTTACATTGAAGAATCACTCCTAAAATCAATTCTGGTTGTCTTAGTTGCCCTTTAGATATCAACCCTGAAAATGAAAACAGAGATCTCAGGATCCCTTAAAGAATCATGTATTTTATTTCATATTCACTCTGTATACACATCAAATGTTGTCCTAATTCAGCAGGTGAGACCAGCTTATCACTGTGTGGGTGTGACCAAATCTATGTATTCTACACCCTCTATTAATTTCCCATGAACTGTTAAAATGGACAATTTGCAGCAGCTGCCCAAGGCCCACACGACCCCTCAGGCTGTAAGCTGGGTATTAAAGAAGTCTGTGAGATAAGAGCTGTGCTAACTCCCCTCCAGGAAGTCTTTAACACCTCCACACCCAGCCTGAGGGGGCGTGTCTGTTAATGGGCCTGTAACAATTCCCAAAATACCCCATGACTCACAGAGTTTGATCACTCTTTGTGGAACTCCCCGCCTTGAGAGAAGTACTGGGTGTTCCCACCTGGACCTGAGGGTATATAGTCTTGGGGTTTGAAGACCTCTGCGACCACTTGTCAGATCCAGAAAGGAGGGCCAGAACCTTGACAGGACTGTGACCACCACTCCCGACCAGACTGCAACCATCATCTGTACCAACAAGTTTTCCCCTTCCATTTATTTTGGACTCCATGGAACCAAGTGAGCCTCAACACAGGGGATAAGGAACGCCATTCTGTTCATGCCTCAGGGTGCTGGGTTATACTACTGGCTTTTATCAGTTAAAACCAATTTCTCTTTTTATCATCATATTTATTGTAATATTTTTATTAAATTGAAACTCTGAATTATAATCTCTCCTGAGCTGTGTCCTTTTCTTCTGCAAGTTTACCTTTAAACCAGCACAAATGTAAATAGCACATTTGGTTTGCTTGTTGAGAAAAATAGCACACTAGTACAGTCAGGTGAATTATAGCCACCTAAATCCTGTATCAGCTCATCACTTGCTTCTAATACATTCGTTTTAAGGATGTTTGAAAGAGATTTCACATGGTTAGATAGATAAGTCTTAACATGAGACTTTTGCATGGGGTTTTGCTGTGAATTGCAAGGGAAGTTTATGTTAGGTTTATAAGGGGGAGAGAGGGAGGAAAAACATCTTGAAGACTACTATCTCCCATTCAGAGGACATAGGTATGCTTCTTGTATTAATGAGTATAACTTGTGACTTGCCATCTAGTATTATTTCATGGATATATTCTGAAAAACTACTTGACTTGTATTATGTGTTCCTTAACTGTGTGGCACTGAAACACACACAAAAATGGAGGTCTTATAATAGTTACTATCACAGACTATTCTGAGTTGGAAGGGACCCACAAGGATCATCGAATCCAACTCTTAAATCAATGGCCAACACAGGGAATTGAACCCATGACCTTGGCATTATTATAACCAAGTTTTAATGAACTGAGCTAATCTGTGTGAAGAGTAAGTACCTAAGCTAATAATCACTCAAGAAGTAGGCTGGGTAGATAACTTCAAGGTCTTCGGTCCCAAAGAAATTCACTGAACTGAAAGCAAACATGCACAGTTCTATCAGTATTCACTGGATGTTGTGGAAATGCTCCTTTATGAATGCTCTGTGGGCTGTGCATCAATGCCTGTCTTTCCATACTGAAAGACAGCAGATGATGTTCAGGGCCTACAAGATTTAATCGGAAATTTGTAATCGACACCAAGAAAGACAAGATTACTGACATGATTTTCACTTGTTTTTTTTTGAGCATTTTTGTTGGTAATGCTCTTAAGAACCAGCCACTTTAGTACAAGGACTGTGATTTGTCCAGAATCAATAAGAGAGAGTTGCTAACAAACCTTGCAGAGTCCTGCTGGAACAAAAGAG
Source organism: Pithys albifrons albifrons (assembly GCF_047495875.1). Taxonomy (NCBI): domain Eukaryota; kingdom Metazoa; phylum Chordata; class Aves; order Passeriformes; family Thamnophilidae; genus Pithys; species Pithys albifrons. The sequence continues at coordinate 73,926,962 of NC_092497.1, read as the reverse complement.
TTCTTAATTTTTCTCTGCAAATGGAGACCAGAAATACTATTTTCTCACTAGCTGGCTACAAATGGAAACAAAATCCCAGAGTTGACCCTTCATCAAATGGTTTTGGTGTTCTCATCAGGTTACAAAATATTTCTTATGCTGATATTTATAATAGTTATCTCAGGATAATGAAGAAAGAATCATTTGGAATATACGTTAGTTAGTGCAAGGTTGAAAAATTCAGTTTAAATAATGAAATGCAAATCCTTAAAAATTTGAGCCATATGCTTTTACTCATTCTTGCTCCAAAAATGTTGATTTTAATCATCAGAAAAACCCCAACAATTATACAAATTCACGCTACAAGTAAGCCAGAGTCTCTGCAGTTTTGTATTCATGTCTTGAAGGTGTGCTGTTTATATTGATGCCAAAAGGGGTGTTGATTGTTCACATTTTGTAAATTTTAAGAACACAGTGACTGTAGCAAATGTAGTGCTTATATTTGTAACAGCTTCAATTCATTGTTTACACATCCTAAACCCAACCACAGATTAGTAGCTCAAATTGTTTTAGCTATTTAGGCTCTCTTCAAGGTACAAGAGCTGAAGACTATCAGAAAGGCCTGCAGAACAAGACCAAACATAAACCAACAACCTTGAGTCTAAGAACACTGGAAGAACTCCAAAGCCTGAGGAAGAAGAGAATGAAGAACAGAGGGTCCCAGTGACCCCAGCCCCAAAATCCTGGGGGATGGCACAGGGGTGGGACTGGGGCTGGACTGAGAGATGTGTAAACTGGGGATTGGGTGGGCAATATTATAAAAACCATGGAATTCAGTGTTCTAGGAAGACGGGGGGCACGGAGATGTCATCATGTATTCCTAAAAGCCCTAAACCTGGCCATTAAAGAATGTACCTTTTTATCTTATCCTACATTAACTTGTCTTGGAGTCCTGGTTTTGGGGCAATCATGACATCAATATCAGAAGAGACACTATTCTTAGAATAGTATTATGCATCATATAATAGATAATATGAATTGATAATACAAGTATCATTATCCAAAATCTAAACAAAATGTCTGTATTGAATTTAAATTTACATTAATAGGATTTTCCCTAATTAGGTACTGTTTAAACAGATAGATTTTTTCCAAATATTTTAGATATTTTGAACAAGTATTTAAGTTTTAGTTATGTATATTGCTATTCATTAGCTACTGTATCTTTTAATTTTGTTGGAAATCAAGAGAATTGCTGCATTTCCTTATGGCAATGCATTAGGCTGATAATTTTCTGCCTGAATTAAAAGGTGAAAGAATGAGGTAGTGACAGGGATACCAAGTTAGCAAATAAATCAAATACTGCCTGAAAAACATGGAATACTTGGGCAAGCAAATATGAAAGGACAATATGAAGTTAAAGAACATGTAATGAAAAAATAAAGGTGATTGATTATGAACATTAAACACTTTAATATGATCAGAGAGTGCTGGTACTATTCACTCCCCTAAAAGTTTGTATGCGGTTGATTCCACAAGAGACTGTACCAAGCCTTCTATGTTCAGTGAACAGCTCACTTTCTCAGAGTTCATAAGAATGTCGATTTAAGACTCTTAAGAGAGGCTAAACCATGTTTCTAACATCATAGAGCACATACAAACTTGTGTATTGCTATTAATTTACTATAATTGTGAAAGTTTGAGAGCTTTGTTAAGTAGTAATTCCAAAATAAAAAACATCAGGGGAAAAAAGTTCTCTTTCAGTAGTCTGTCTCTCAATATGAAAGTAAAAAGAAATGCAATAGAGAAAAATAAAGTGGAAGAAACTGAAGATAACTACTAGATTTGGTGATTATGTTTGAAGTTTTGTTTAATTAATTCCACTTTACTGTTGTTGTTTTTTTTAATTTTAGTTTCTTCAACTCAAAGCTGTGGGCAAGCTTTTTTCTGTAAAGTTTGAGATTTTTTACCCCCTGTAATTTACAGATCCAGAAACATGTTTTAGAATTCCAGTGCTTCCTTCCTTCCCCTTCCCCTTCCCCTTCCCCTTCCCCTTCCCCTTCCCCTTCCCCTTCCCCTTCCCCTTCCCCTTCCCCTTCCCCTTCCCCTTCCCCTTCCCCTTCCCCTTCCCCTTCCCCTTCCCCTTCCCCTTCCCCTTCCCCTTCCCCTTCCCCTTCCCCTTCCCCTTCCCCTTCCCCTTCCCTGCCTTTCTCCGTGTCCTTCCCCTTGCCCTTTTCCTCTCCTGCCCTTGCCCTTGCGCTTTCCTGTCCTTTCCCCTTCCCCTGCATCTGTGAGGCTTTATTTCCCTGTTCAAATCTAAGTTTGAAAAAAGTGGGCTTTCTAATTGTGGTATGTTGATGACATGTAGTCAATTCTGTTCATAAAATAATTCAGAGATTTCAAATGCACTATTTTACTCTGCACTTCTACATTAATCATGTGAGTCATTTGTACTGTAAGCTGTGTATTCACATGCTATATCATCTCTGGTATCTCAATTATAGCAAGATTTCTTAGTTATTCTTTATTATCAAAACCTAATATGTGTTTCAGAAGAGTGAGGGGTAATTCCATTCATGTACTTATTCATACCACTTTTAGAACAAGGAAAATTTTATAGTCTTTGTGACCAACCATGTCTTACACTTTTAAGAAGCAAATCCATATTTTAGTTATGACTTCAGCCTTGACCTCAGAGTTAAATCCAGTGTTATATCCATCTACTCTCTGAAGCATGAAACAGGATGTACATGTGAAATAGGTATTTAGAAGTAAGATTTGTCTGATTTGCATACTGATATATTTGTAATTATTTTCGTATGACATGGTACAACTGCAACTAGCATAAAATCAAAGGCAGTAAACCAGTAAATTGTTTTGTTGCTTGCCTGTTAGCAACATGCTAAGAATCCTAGAGTACTTTATCAGGCAACAAGAATTTTAAACTCCAAGTCTGAAAAGAAATTTTTGTTTATTTCTTCTTCCCCTTTTTTCTTTTTTAGTATAGGCACTGTATTTCATGCCATCCTTTTCCTTCTTTGAAAGTTTTTCATCTCATTTAATACACTTTAGAAATGGTTTTCTAGCTTATCAAAAGATTTGCTACACATGGGTAAAAAGTCAAGATTTTTGACTTCTGGAGCAATTAACAAAATTACAAATAGCCTTTTTCTTGCGTTATTTTCTCAGTTCTTGCTGTCCATATTAAAGACATTTTCTTATATAGACAAGAAGGTTAGAAAGTTAAAGTTCAGTCTAGAAAATAGAACTCTTTGGTTTCAATAGTTTTTCATCAACACTCCCAAGTACGTTTGTCGGTATCTTGAAGTACTTACATACCTTTGTAGTAAATAGAAGCTCTCCAAAGTGAGTATTTTTGTGTTTAGTATTATACTTTTTAATTTTTAAGCTAGTTTTCTAAAACACATACAAAATCCGAAAGATCTTTCTTCCAAAATGTTTTTGTGCTGAATGAAGCAATCAGGAGATTTTAATTAGTATGCATTTTAATTTTAATACATACTTCCCCAGTGAGATAACGTTCCCACCCTTGGAACTGTAACACTGTCTTAACTTCACTACACACTAAAATAGCCTTTATTATGATGGATAAGCAGGCCAGTCTCCTCTTAGATTACATTTTTAAGTTTACACCTTTTTCCTGTTTTCTTCAAATGTGATAGATCAGCTAGGTGAAAGCAAATGAGATTTTAAAATTTTTTTCTAATAATGGAGGGCAACAAACTGGTGACCAGATTTAAAAGAATTTGATAGATTCTTATATAAGTTTCCACTTCATATGACAAGTCTGTTGCCAAAGTTTTAAATGAAGACTCTACTTAAATCAGACTGAAGATGCTCAAGCATATGACAACTTATATAAGTGCTGTTGGACTCCCTACATAATTTTTCTTTAAAGAAGGATAATGCATTTCAACCAGTAGCAATTACTTCCACTTTGAAGTAATGTAGAGTTACAGAGGGGAGTAAGGCTAACTGCTCAAGACTTCACTCTTTTTAAATAAAGATCCTTCTTCACACTGAAGTTATACGTATAATTAAAGTTGGGGGAAAACTACATTGCATTCAAGAGTAGCACAGTTCTTTAATTACTGTAGTTGACATATCTACCCAACCCTGGTCATTTAGGTATATAATGTAATATGTTCTAAATGTGGTATTTTATCAGAGATTTGAAAATTTTCTGTTTTCCTAGTTAAGATGCTGATTTTATATTGAACAGAAAGACTGAACAGAAACTAGAATATAACCAAAATTTTTGTATGCAAAATGAATAGGTTTAATTTTATTTTAATTTAAAGGGCAAGAATAAAATTGTTTTTGTTTTGACACCAACAAAGAGAAAAATCTGATTTTCTGATCACAGTAAATATATGGGAGTCTATTATAATGATCATCAGTTAATTCAGCATTTTGGTAATGGAGGAGAGGAACATAGTTATATTAGGTATTCATTTTTGTCACTGACTTCTCTTTAGTCTTCTTTGGCTGTGACTCAGCTGTTTGTCATCCATCAGCCTATATTCTTAAGATGCTGACCCTGCAGCAAGAGACTGAAATATATAACTGTGTTTCACCTATTACTAGTGTGCCACTGAAAACAGCTAAGCTTCTCACGTGATTTACTATGTAGGGAAGGAAGACCACCATTTAGCTAAAAGCAGTGAACGTCTCTCTTCATTTGAATTTTACTTGATGCTTAATCTCATTTAGTGATGATAAAATGCTATTCCACCAATTGTTAGCAGATTCTGTCACCAGATTAATTATGCTTTGTAATTAGTAGTTTTGAACTTTGCCAGAGAGTGTAACAGCACCAGCTTGGATAATTGGCCTTTGAATATAGCTTTCAGGAAAACAGAGAATTATTGAATACCCTACAAGTTGGAAGGGACCATAATGATTATTAAATACAACACCCTTCTCCTCCTCGGACTACCTAAAAAAAAAAAAAAAAGTCATATGACTAAGGGCATTGTCCAGATGATCCTTCAACTCTGACAGTCATGGTGCCATGACCACTTCCCTGGAGAGCCTGTTCTCAGTGAAGAAGCCTAATGTCCAGTCTGAACTACCAAATAATCTGTGTCACCTCTTTTGTTTCTATTCCAGATCTTGGACTGAAGCTGTGCTGGTAGGCATTTCTGTTGTGAAGCAAATGATGTGGTACTTGAAAGGCTGGAGAGCACTGTGGGATTATTTCTCAAGTAAACTTGTCCATTGAGTCAGTCTGCAGTGACACAGGATCTCTGCAAGAAAGCATTTGATGGTTTCTCACAAATGTGCAATAGTATTCACACACTTCTGTCAAAACTAATTTTGCTGCATGTAGTGACAACTACAAATCTACCCTAGACCTTTCTTCACTGTGCTAAGTTCTGAGTAAAGATGTCTTTTCAGTCTGAGAAAATTTTATTTCTTTAGCCAGCTGGAACTACCTGTGGTACTGTTAACTTCCTTTTTTATGAGACTTTGAAATTGTGACATTTACATGTTAAAAAAAAATATTAGGAAAAGGTAAGAAACTGACTCCAAATTTTATCTGATCTCCCTCTGGAAATGTTCATAAAATTCTTTGACTATAGTCTTTTGAAATATTTCTACCTTTTCTTTCTACATGTTTTCTATAATTCACAATTAATTTCTTGCATATCTCTCCTTTATATTATTCACCCTATTTGGAGCAAGTTGAAATCACATGTGTGGCTTCTGCTTCCCTCAAACCTCTGAGGAAACTGCTGTGATAAATTACCTCAAAATACCCATTCTGTGTTAGAACTGCAATACTTGCAACTTTCCTCCTCTCCACAGTTTTCCTATACATTCTTAGGATTAATGGAATATCTCTAAGATGTTCACACTAACAACAAAAATGCACCAGAGGAAAAACCAGTCTTAGTACTTTGGGTTTTACATTCTTCCACAAAATATTACTGTTCAGTAAAACAATGTAATCTACCTGAGGTCTATGGGTGACTTAATATTTGTCCTGTATCTGATACATATTTTGCTGCTAAATGCAGCATGTTCACTGACCACTGATGTACTTAGCAGCTATTACTCTGTGCAGCTCTTTCAGCTGCTCTACCTGGCACTAGACAACCATATCGTCGTGTTATTTGAAATTCCATCTCCTTGTTTCATTGCTATTGTGGGTTCAGTCTTATTTCTCTTTTCTTTTTTTTTTTTTTTTTAATGACTCTGAACTGAAAGAATTAATTGAGGTCACCTAAAATTAAAAAGAAAAAAAAAAAGAAAGCGATCAAACAAAACCCTCTAATCTACCATCTGAAAAAACCCCCACTCCAAATATTCTTCCCAAGAGGGAATAGGTCTATGTAAAAATGTAGACCAAAAAGATCATATAGATATAGTTACAAATATAGCAAAAAGTTGGTGCATTTTAGCTTATAAATTTCTGCTACATTCAGAAATTCATGAGCATGATCTTCATTTCTTGGCTTGGCAGAAGGATTCTGTTTTAAAGTCAGTGAAAGGTATGCCAGGAAGATTTCACTGAAAACAACTTAAATCATACAGGACAAAATACAGAGCTAAAACCACTGAACAATTATTTCCTGCTTCAGATTTGAGCAATAATACAACTGATTCCTTCTAGAAACATTCATTTGTATGTGAAGCTTTGGGAAAGTTGGGAAAGGGAAAGGGAAAGGGAAAGGGAAAGGGAAAGGGAAAGGGAAAGGGGGAAAGGGAAAGGGGGAAAGGGAAAGGGGGAAAGGGAAAGGGGGAAAGGGAAAGGGGGAAAGGGAAAGGGAAAGGGAAAGGGAAAGGGAAAGGGAAAGGGAAAGGGAAAGGGAAAGGGAAAGGGAAAGGGAAAGGGGGAAAGGGAAAGGGAAAGGGAAAGGGAAAGGGAAAGGGAAAGGGAAAGGGAAAGGGAAAGGGAAAGGGAAAGGGAAAGGGAAAGGGAAAGGGAAAGGGAAAGGGAAAGGGAAAGGGAAAGGGAAAGGGAAAGGGAAAGGGAAAGGGAAAGGGAAAGGGAAAGGGAAAGGGAAAGGGAAAGGGAAAGGGAAAGGGAAAGGGAAAGGGGGAAGGGGGAAGAGAAAGGGGGAAAGGGAAAGGGGGAAGGAGAAAGGGAGAAGGGAACATGAAAGGGGAAAGGGAATGGGGAAAGTTATGGGGCAAAGGTACGGGGAAAGGGACGGAGAAAGGGAAGGAGAAAGGAAAGGGTTAAAACCCTTTGAACTGTTAAGAACCAAGAATGTATGAGTCGCTTTTAAGAATATCCAAGAAGGCAATCCTCTAAAGAAGTAGGCATGCTATTGGCTATTAGTTATGTCCCTTTAATTATGTTTGTGTTGCTATATCTTAAGTGGCAAGAAGTTGTGATAACAAGCTGTCATGATGTCAGTTTTCAGTTTAATACTAAGAGAAATTTCAAAATGGCAAAGACTTAAGTGTTCTTCAATGTCCAGAAATATCTTGTTAACCCTTATTCAGCATACTTCAGAGAATAATAAATAAAATTAGTTTAGAAGGGACAAAAGGAAGATAAGTATTGATCTGCAGATCGAGTTGCTTATAGCTTTGTCCAGATGAAATCTGAAGAGCTTGGGAGTGAATATTCCATGACCTCTCTAGACCTTGGTTCTATTGCTGGACTGTCTTTCTCAGGGAAAAAAAAAAAAAACATTTGTCCTGATACCCAGTCTAACCTCTCTTGTTACAGTTTGTGTGCATGGTCTCTTGTTGTCCTGCTATAAATGGATGCAAAGAACCTATCTGTGACTTCCTGACATACTCTTCAGAGGTACTGTCTATAAGTGCCTCTAAAACCATCCCTTCTGCAGGCTGAAAAAGTCCTGGCCCCATACTGTCTCTTTAATGGGCCTCACAGAACTTTGTCCAAGTTCATCAATGTCTTTATTATGTGGAGACCCCTCCCCCACTCTGGACACAGTCTCTAGACGTGGTCTAGTGAACTCTATGTAGATGGAAATAACCACTCCTCTTAACCTATCGGCCTTGCTCCTTTTCATATGTTCCCAAGATACTCTTGTCTTTCGTTATTACCAAAGCACTCAATACTTCATGTTCAGCATATTGTTTTTATTTTACCATTGAGAGATAAAAATCAAATTATTATAAATATGGTGAATAATGCAATTAAATGTATGTTAAACTTCAATGATAAAGATCACATTCGTATGTGTACATTTGACTGTATATGTACCTTACCATGCTGCCCTATTTAGAAACAAAAAAATTGAAACAATATTAAATGTGATACTTCTAGTCTTATATTCTAGAAAATTTGAAGTTGTTTTGTCCTGAGAATAGTCTTCAAATAAGAAGACTTTTGAATGGTACACGAATTGCAATAGTTAAATATCAGCTCAGTCTGGAAGACTTTAAATGCAAAAATTTTAAATAAAAAAAACATACCCTAAAACTGCACTTTGAAAAGTGCATCTTAACATCCTTCAGTATAGCCATGTTATGGAAAAAAATGTTACTTATGTTGAAAACAACTTGACTTTTCTTAATAAAAAGTAGTATCAAAAAAAAAAGGACGTAAACCCATGAATTAAACACTATTTTAATTATCTTAGTTCTGTCAGAACTCAAATTATTTTCCAGTTCTTAACAGTACATGGAAGCTGTGAATATTATTTAACTCCTGGAGCAAACAGAAAAACCATAAAGCATTTCAATGGAAGTAACAATAAGGTCAACTATCATTTGAATAAAATTCTCATTTTAGACCCCTTTCCAGTTAGTGCAAACAAAGAGATTTCTAGTTTTATATTCCTGTGTGTTTATATTTCTGTTTCTACACATGCGTGTTTCTGTATTTGTAGTATAGGTAGGTAATTTACTGTCTTGTCGCCACTCATTATTTTTGTAATGTTAAACAAAAGATACAGTGGAAAGGATTAGTGTGAATAAAAACATGCAGAAGATTACTGAAATAAACAGCAAATATTAACATTTTAATTCTTCTAAAGAGACCTCTTGTACTCAGTGTGCTTATGGGTTAATGCAGAGGGGTTTTAACTACCAGCCACAGAGCAGTCAAATCTCATCACCTTCAGCAGGAATAATTTATGTTTTAATCTTACATGCAGGCGTACTAAATTAGTATTACTCATCAGAACTCACATATTAATAAAACAAGCTGAATTAGTCACCAGAGAATCATATTTGGAAATTCAATGACAATTTTCCATTTTTAATAAAGGCTCAGAAATATTATTGCAGAGTAGGTGGTATGAAGAAATGTGGTCAAATTTGACATTCATTAATAATTGAAGTGTGGAACGTGACAGAGGTGAAAACTGATATTGATTTTTCCCCCCTCTAATATTTGGATAAGTTCTGAAAAGTAAATAAAATGAGATAACAAGATATATCAAGTCATCCTGATTTCTTTGATCACCGCTTCCTCTATGCACACATATATATCACTATTTTCCCTATCATGTTTTTGAATAATTCAACACCCATAGTCTTTCCAGTTTAATGCATTATAAAACATGCTCAAGCTGAGTTTCAATCATATTAGACTGAAAGCTGAATATTTTATGAAGGATTATTTAAAACAAAATGTGTCTTGGGCCCTACAGTCTCTGAAACCAAACAATCCTGAGAGTTCAGTGAAGAAATGTCAACACTGTGGAGAATTTTTCAATTCAAAAAATTAAAGGAATTCTGTTTGAGGTGTATTAACCATATCAATATTAACAAAATTCTACTGGATTTCAGAAGTGATATGAGAGTGGCAGTAATATCAGTCTTGCATTTTAACTTGATGACAAAGTTCTGAAATGCTTGCACTCATACTGAACTTGACCTGTGTTTTGCACAGCTACAACAGCACTCCTACTGATTTCAGTAACACCAGTTTGTAGGCTCAGTTGAAGTTAGACTCTTTAGCCTCACTGAACTCTAAACATGCAAGGAGGGCCACCAGCCTCAGCTGGCCAAACTCCAGTATGCTGTAGGCATCTCCATGGGATATTTTCTGGAGGATTTTTGTGGCTGTTAGAGGTCTGTAGTACATTTTATCATACATGTGAGCTTGTTTCAGCATTTCCCACCTCCTTCTGTCCTCACATAGGCTTGTGAGGTTTCACTACAAGACATCTCTTAGTTTAGATTCTTCATTCACAGGCATGTCTATTTACCCATTCTTAGCCTGACCGTGCTGATAGAAAGAGGAGAAACTCATTGAAAAGGAGCTGGAGCCTTCTATTACTGTGTGTGTAAAAACGTAATTTTCTTGCTTCTGGAGGAAATAATCTATTCACACAGTCTGGCTATAGCTGTAAACATTATGGAGAAAATAAAAGAAAAATACATTTTCTCCATAGTTTAATGTATAGAGGATTTCAGACTCTGTTTCCTATTTGAACCTTTAAGATAACCACATACATATCCACACTTCAGATTCTTTGAAATATCACAGTTCTTTCTTCTGCATGGTCTCCTAGAAGCTTGTATGGAACTGTAAGAAAATACTGTTCTCCTGGACTTTATCACAGTAACTTTCTGGATTTCTTGCTATCCAACTTATTTAAATAATCAGCCTGCAGATTTTTTTAATAGATTTATTAACCTTCTTGGTAGAATTAGTTCTTTAGAATTAATCTGTGGGATAGGAGTAGATCATGGAGCTCCTACCTTGACTATTAAAAACCAAAGGCAGCTATAAAATGTCAAAGCACCAGAACATTCAGAAAAGACATAAACAATCAGAAGTTAAGAAGGGAGGAAGTAGAAAAGCTCAAAAGCAGGAGGCAGAAAGTGTGTCAACTCATTAGATTTCCTTGAATTCTATTTTTATTTTAAGGGTGCTTTTGTGTTTTGAGATGAGCATCTCTTCTTCAAGATACTGAGCACAAATAATATTGATTAACTAAAGTTATTATATGCTCTCATGGCTTCTGTCTGCTGCAGAATAACTAACTGTTTCAAGGTCCCATTGGCTCTTAACAAAGCAAGAGAATGATGCCGTAAGTCTCATTTTGTTAGATTGAATTTATATTGGCTTCAATAGCCAGCATTAATGAAATCTAATCAAATAATGGAAAACATATTGCTCAAGGTGTTTTCATTTAATTAGTAAGAAGTATTGCAGAAAATAGAAGACGGCTGAGATATTAAAATATAATAATACATTATTGTCCATTTATATCTGTCAAATATTAATGTTAGAAATGTAACTCCAAACTGTGAGTTGTGTGCTATTTAGAATCCAAGTGCCATTTCTTTGGTCTTTTTAATTGTTATGTGTATGTTTTCATGAGACAGGAAAAAATGTTAGGATTTTCATTAAAATCAGACATTAGCTTTAATGACAACAAGGAGCACCATTATTAGGAGAGTCAAACTGTTATGTGATAGACCTGACGTTAACAGGAACATGTTCCCTTATGAAAAATCTGCAGTTAGTTGTTAAACAAAAAGATCATTCAAATGGAAATATTCGTCTATCTGTCACAGTTACCAGCTTAGGTATGGTCTTCTATCAGCAAAAGCAGATTTGGTAAGTGTAAGGAAAAGTAAACTGTAAAGAAAGAGGTGAGAGCATATGATTTGAGTTGACTGATTGCACTACTTGGAAAATAAGTGTCCTTAGGTCACAGTGCACCGTAGACTATAATGTTTTTCTCCTCCACAGTCAAAACCTTGGACAAATCTAATTGAGCCAGAAATGCTCTAAGTACTGAGTGTTTCACATCAGTCATCTGAAGGGCTGAACACTAAACAAAAATAAGCTTTTATGCATCCCTTAGATCCCAGAATTTTGATTGGATTCTCAGTCTTGTGAAACTACAAATATCATTTGTAAAAAAACATGTGTTTCCCTCCTGAGTTTTGACAGCTTCCCTCTCTGCCCCTGTCCCCATATCTGGAATTGGATGGGGAATTTCAGTACTTATCATCCTTTTCTGTGCCATGTTTCACAAATTGGTGTTACGTCAGAGATCACAGCTGTGATTTTGGACAATCTCTTTGTTCTGTGCTCTTCTTCTGAGAAGAAAAAGTGTGTCAAGAGTTTTATATGGTTGGTAGAAGAGTTATGGAGCAAATCCTTTTTACTGAAAACACTTTGTTGCAACATTTTCATTTCCTCTGACAACATTCTTAATACAAATATTAAAAAATATGGGGACCTCAGGTTTTCTCAGTACAATTTGCTACAGTCTTTTGTCCTTCTTATTCTGGATATATTGGTTATTTTGTCCAGCATTACACTACATATATTACACATAAATCACACACATATTTATAGAAGTGTATGTAAGACAGACTCAATATATCAGTACCTCAAACAACTATTTCCTATCACAAGTCTATAATAGATGGATATCTGTCTCAGGGTCTGAAAAATTCTACCTTTTCACCTGGGAAAACATGTATTTCACCACTAATGGTGAGGCAGGGACCATAATCTGGATAATGTTTTTCTGAAAATATGGCCCTTGTAACATTTCTGTCATTGCTAAACAGTTGCTCATGAACTGTCCAAAATTGTCAGCTTGTATCTACCAGCCCACTGAACTTGAACTTCCAAGTAATGCCTCAGGCTACAGTTTTTTGATACTCCTAAAACCCAGTCATAAAGCTAATTTAAAAATATTTTGTGCAGTGAAGGCTCCCTATACCTTATTTAAAACCTCAAATTCCAACCACTTACTGTAGCTGCACTTATTTTCTTCTGCCTCATTGTGCTTAATTTTTTCACTTGTGGTTAAAAATTACGGTTCTTAGGAGTTAATGTACTATCCAAAGGCAGATGAAAATGGATACTTTAGAAGTAATAACTAGCTTTCTCTCTGTCTGGAAATCTGCCATTTTTGTAAAAGTCTACTCCTCCCCCATGAACCTAGAGGTCTGACCCAAGGATCTGACCCTTATTCCATTCCTTGTTCCATTATTACAAGAAGATTACTTGATGAAAGAATAGTTATTCCACTGTGATCAAGATTTTTTTTAAAATGTCTCTTTTCTTATTTTAGCCATTAGAAGAAAGCTGTGGAGCTTAATAAGAAGGCATCCTGTTAGAAAGATAGATGGATAGATAGATTAGACAGACACATGGATGCATACATACATACGTGCATACATACAGTGACAGTTATACAATGACCTCATGTGCTATATAGCTTACTTTACTTTTGATACCAGTCCACTGATTTGTCCACTACTGAGTCAGAAAGCTGGACATCAGTTTTGTAGCTCAGTATCCAAGAGACAGGTCAGAATTTTGTGACATATGACAGAATATAAATGAACAGAAACTTAAATTTTCACTACCAGGAAAAGCTGTCACACATTGTGAAAAATTATGCCTACTGTTTATATTTTTTCTGCATCCAGAGCCTATCGGTGCCTATTACTATGGACCATGGAGACATGAATGAGAAACACAGTGCACTTGCTATTAGGTTAATCGTATTGTCAGTCAGCCTCTAAGGATCTTAGGCCCTCCAGTGAACATACTAATTTGAGTTGGTCAGAGAGCTGATTCGACCCATCTCCTTTGTTCAGTATTTGAGGAGACAGTGTACTTCTGTGTATCTGACATGACATTAATGCCAAATTTTGGACTCCTGATTCTGAAAAGAATATATCAAATTGATAGAGAATGAATGATTAGACAGATTGTTATCCTCATAAGAGCTCAGAAGTCAATCCTTCAGAATAATTTCAGTTGAAAGATGTAGAAGATCAATTTCTATTAAATAAGTGGCCAAATGCAGAATATGTGTGGAACCACTTAAGACATCACTGAACATGGAGGAGGCATTCCCAGAAAACTATTGTCAGATGAAAATGGATTGCACAAGCAGGGACCAAGTAGACCTCAGAGGCTTCCTGAAATTCCTCAGCAAAATGAGGAGACTTGGCAGCAACAGCCTGATAGGGTTAATGAAGAATGGAGTGTTATGGAAATAGTGTGGCATTTCTTCACAACATCCTGTGGGAACACAGGGAACTGAACCTTAGGCCTATGTCATCTGTCTATCACACCCCAAATTACTATTGGTTATCATCACTCAAACTCCCTAAGAAAAAGAAAAGGTATAAAAAGATAACAGACAGGAACAAAAACTGGGGGAGAAGTTCCATCATCTCTGTGGGGGTAACCAACAACCTGCCCTTTCTTCTCTCACTCTGTTGGACACTGTAGGGAAAAACCAACAATTTACTCTGCTTTTCTATGCCTTATACCTTATGCCTTCTGCCTTGCAGATTACCATCTTTCACCTTTACCCCATAGATACATTATTTACTAATTGTATTTTGCTACTTTTATACTAATTTTACCTTGCCCTACACCTTGTAACTTACCATGTATATATCTTACTATATATTCTTTTTTTGTTGTTGTTATTATCCTACACTGCACTTCATTGCTGACTCATTGTTCCTGTTTTACCGTCATTCATTATACTTGCTCATTATTTTCCTGTTTTTTGGAACACTGACTGGAACAAGAAAATTCTTGTCTTACTCTCATTTTCTGACATTGTGTTATATTGAGTTCTGGTGTAACTTTCTAGGTGTTCTCCTTGACTGAGTCAGTAATCTGCAGGGATAGCCTTTCTCTCCTCCACCTACCTTTAACCTGTCTTTGAAGAGTCCTGTTCTCTGGGTCATTTACTTCTAGCTTGTCCTAGCAAATGAGGCAATGAAGTCTGTTTCTGGCTTTGCAACAACCAGTCACAGGAGAACCATCAATTAATTGCTTCAGTTCTTCTTAGGGAAGAGATCTTTACTTCTTCTTATTAGACCATTTTCCCAGGAAAAGCTGTTAGCTCAAGAAATAGAATGTGTTTGGAGGAAAACATCTTGTCATTGAAGGGAAAGAATAATCTATCCAAACCTGTTTAAGTCTGTTGACAGTCTAGTCACCATCAACAGAAACCTTTTCATTGTACCTTCCATCAAAGGCCAAATATTCCCTTCTGCAGATCAGACCTTTTACCTAGAAACCCTCACATTAAAGGACTGCTTACACTCCCTAATATTTATCACAAACGCCTTTGCCACTTTCCTGTCCCATATACATTAAATTGGTTATGCATTGGGTAGGTCAGTTACTGTATCTTTGTTTGCTTGCCTTGCTGTTGATGAACATTTCTACCTTCATTTCTTGGAAAGTATGCAGTGGTTTTGAAATGAAACTGCACTTTCCTGCTCCCTGGAGATGCTTGCTTTACCTCAGACATTCATCAGCAGACACACTGGACTGTTAGCACTTTAGTGTCCACATATTCATCCATGAACATATATAAAATAAAATAATATGAGAAAATTACATCAATAACAGGTTCTGAATGGGCCATCTATGTTTAAAAGGTGAGAAAACATGTTGTGATGTAGCAGTTTCTATACGTAGAAGTTTCTTTAGCCATTTTACCTCCACATCCTGCAATTTGGAACAGCTACTCCCAATGATGTCTGCTTCAGTAGCTGCTTTTGGCTTGCCTTCTCCCAGAATTGAGGATCTGGATTGGACCGTAGCTTGCAAGGCTCAGCTGTGGGAGCCTAATTTGAATTGCTCATGAGATATATGTGTGAAAATCTAATACACCTGCAAGTATTTTAAAAAAAATACTTGCTGTTATAATATTGGTATAAGTATTTGTCAAGGCAGTTGGTCATAGAATGTGACAGTTTTACTGAACCTCTGAGGGATTTATTTTCACCACTTCTGTTCCTCTCAGTCTTGATGGGGATTAAGACATTGTCTACTTTGGATATTTTCACACAGAGTGTTGAATAACTGAAATAGGTTTCAGGATGGTCTGGCAAGATGAGAACAGAAGGCAAGAAAAATTTTGTTGTCCAGTATTACTGTTTGGTGGTTTCTTCCTCTATCTAAAAGGATAAAAAATGTATATATTGTGCAATAAAGAAGAGGAAATAACAAAACTCAGATAGTGCCGTGTGTAACATGAAGGCATTCAGTTATTCTAGATGTCATTAAAAATATTGGAGTGCAGGTACAAAGAGTATTCATCATAGTTTGTTACAAATGGTATTGTTAACAGTATAAGATTTTGGTTCTACATGGCATGTCTTCCATCTCTTTAGGTACTGTTAGATACTTTAGGTACACTGTTGACACCTTAATATTGCAAGACACATTTCACCAAGCAGCTTACAATATGAATGTGCCAAGACATTTAACTTCATTAACCTTTTATTCTTTCCAGATCAACAAAAGAAGAGTAAGACATGAAAAACCAATTGTGATGTTGTTTACACTTCCTTACACTATGCAGAAAATGAAAAGAAGCAGTGAAAATAATGGATTGTGTGGTTCTCATAAAGCATAGTTGCCATGTAAATCTGTGTAGATAAATTCATGTTACAAGCCAGTTGTGAGAGTGGTTCAGTGTACCCCTTGATGTCAGTGGTCTTAGCTCTCAGCACCTAGCCAATACTTTATTTGGCTTGTTCTAAAGTCAACCCTACAGATTCTAGTGCAGCAAGAGTGTTTATGTATTTCCAGGACTGCAGGAAATTTGTGATGCTAATGGGCACACATGGCATCATTTACTTGTTATTTACCCTGCTCCCCACTCTTGTTTGCCCATATTTGGAAGTGGATGTGTGATACTGACTCTGTAAAGACATTGGCAAAATTAATATTTGGCCAATATGTTGATATACATATATTTGCATGCCATAACTATTTAACATTCAGTTTTGCAGACACCAAAGTAGCTTTGCCTTTGCTATTTTTAAATTTCCCACACCTTTCACGACCACTGTACATGGGAACATAAGTCACAAATACATATATTGAAAGCAATCACAAATATATGTGCAGTCATAAACAAAAATATACATTAGGTCTACATAGGGAAGTGGGGAGAGAATGATATGGATGTGGAGGAAGGGGGAGTGGGATTGAATTCTGGGGTTTTCCCAGCATACACACTTGCACAGGAGCATGCGCACAACATACACAGGCATAATTCTCCACTACCTGCTTTCTTAGTAAACATAAAGAATGCCTCCATTTATCCCAGAGGCTTAATTTTATCAGACTTTGTTTGATACATCACTTTGTGCCTAGGGTTAATTTTTCACTTCAAATGCCATATCTTTTATCTTTTATTTACAGTGATCCTCATATTCATTTCTCAACAAAGGTAGTCACTGTGAGGACAGAAGGCATTGCTCTTTAATTAGTTTTCCCTTCATAATACATACTTTTTGACCTTAAGAAAATGTACAGATCATGAAAGAGAGAAATTAAATGGAAGAAAGAAAAAAAACCCTCATACTTTGGGAATTCTTCCCATGAATTTAGAAAAGAAGCAGCCCAGTTCATCTACTAGCAGATGTGGCTTTTAAGAAGAAACAAGTTCATTAATTTCTCTTTGGGTGGGACATTTGTATACTATATTTTAATTGAGCCTTGAATGTGAAAAGACAGGTGGAGAAGCAACTTGGGAAAGGAGACAATAGTTTGGAAATACAAATAGCAAGCCTCTTTTCATGAGTTTGGAAATAAAAATAGCAAGGCTCTATGCATAAACTTACAATAAATTCATCTGCAACCATAAGAGACCTACCTATCAGATAAATTATTGCTATTTAAAGATTTCAGATTCTAACTTTTCTTGAATAGTAGTCAGCTGGACTGATGAAACAAGGTCAATGTTCTGCCTCATAATGCTGCCAGTGAATAATCAGTTTTCCTTGTGCCAATCCAAATGGACAAGAAATATTGCCCAAACAAAGGATTCAAGAATATTATCCCCTTTTTCAGTCTGAAACACTGATTACATAAATTCTGAAAAATCTGAATTCCTAGAGAAACATTGTTAAGACTCCATTAAATTGTCATTTTCTTTCCATCGTTCAGCTCTTCAATGCAAACCCATCTTTTCTCCTTAAACTTACCCCTATTTAAATTGTGTAAGCTTGTGTGCCTGTGCATGTGTGTGTATAAGTTTTTAATTGCACTGCAATCCGCAACATGAACACAATTTACTTGCCTAATACTGCTTTGTTTTCATGGGAAATCCTCAGATTTTATATTTTTAGCAAAATTGTCAATTGAAATCATATACATTACGGGAAATACTCTAGTCATCACTCTGAAACTGAAAATCAATGATAAATCAGCATGCTTGGCAAAACCTTTTGAATCCCAATTTGGATATCAACACAAACAAAAATTCCAATAGTAGCTAGAGAGAAATAAGAGTGACAAGAAATCTGAGACTTTATATGAATTCATGCCGACAGATTACTCTGTGCTTAATTAGCTGCCAGTCATTTTTATGCATCATTCAGAATTCAGCATAAAACCACTGGCATGGGCTGGGGTAGATGTAATGCCACACCATACTAGACTTTGCCCCAGCTTTAGGGTGGTTGCCTGAATGCACATGATAATAAAAAAAATTGACTATTTCACCTTGGGTGCAATGTATTCAGTTATTTCCACATTCAGTTGATTTGAAGAGCAGATCTGTAGACAATCCTCTTTATTTTCCAGTCATTCTGTATTCACCAGAAAGAATCTTGTTCTAATGAGTAGCCTGTTATACAAGTGTCTGGTGTATGTAAGGAAGTCATTACCCTACTCAATAAGAAATATATTGAGCTACTCTTTTCTTGTCTTGATGCATGTGGCTATGTCTTTGGTGATGAGCAGCTGTGTACCTATGAAGGTGGGAAAGAGAGAGAATCAGTTATTTCTAAACTTCATGCACAATACATTATGTCATCATTAAGAAAAATATGAATCCTCTTCTGGTATTTCATACTATCTGGGGAATCAAAGTAACACAAAAAGCACATAAAAAAAATTGCTATACAGAAGTCAGACCACATCCCACATAGGTTATGCCTGATTATGTGAAATGAACATGGCTCCAAAGGAAATTAATACTTAAGTAGTTTAAATGAAATATGAATAAGGCCAAATTATAAATCTGAATTCCTTTCCATTCATTACCTTACCTTAACACAATGGTGGACAACACAGAGCTGAAATTTTAGGTAAAGTTCAAGTCCATGAACTACTTCAGGCAAATTTTGTGGAGTTTCACTCACAATTTTGTGAATTAAATTAATATTTTTTTTTATTCCAGGAATTGACAGACCTAAGTGTTTTGGAAAAAGTAAATATCTCTGGTGAGGAAATGTGTAAGAAGAACACAAGAATACCAGCTGGTTTTGGAGGTGCTTTTTATGAGACAAGCTCCTGATGGTGCAGCCTCTGACAGGACACATATGTCTCTCCATCTGACATCATACATGTGTGCAATGACTGGGATTTGCCCACGCATTCTGGTTAATCTAGTAACAAAGACAGCTTCAAGGGAAGTTTCAACCACTTAAGATTTGAACCTCCAAGGCCAGAATGGATGGGCCTCTGAGCAACCTGGTCTAGTGAAAGGTGACCTTGTCACCTGGCTGAGGCATTGCAACTAGGTGATCTCTAAGGTTCCTTCCAACCCAGGCCAGTATATGATTATTAAATTGATCAATCTGCTCTTCCAGAATTATACTACTGAACACATAACAGTATACAACATCACCATTTCTTTCTGATAGAATCATAGAATCATAGAATCATAGAATCGATTGGGTTGGAAAAGACCTCCAAGATCATCGAGTCCAACCCTTGGTCCAACTCTAGTCCATTTACTAGATCATGGCACTCAGCGCCACGTCCAATCTGCGTTTAAAAATCTCTAGGGATGGCGAATCCACCACCTCTCCGGGCAGCCCATTCCAATGCCTGATTACTCTCTCTGGAAAGAATTTTTTTCTGATATCCAACTTAAATTTCCCCTGGCAGAGCTTAAGCTCGTGCCCCCTTGTCCTATTGCTGAGTGCCTGGGAGAAGAGACCAACTCCCACCTGGCTAGACCTTCCCTTCAGGTAGTTCTAGACAGTGATGAGGTCACGCCTGAACCTCCTCTTCTCCAGGCTAAACAACCCCAGCTCCCTCAGCCTCTCCCCATAGGGCTTGTGCTCCAGTCCCTTCACCAGCCTTGTTGCTCTTCTCTGGACTCGCTCCAGCACCTCAATATCCTTTCTGAACTGAGGGGCCCAGAACTGAACACAATACTCAAGGTGTGGCCTCACCAATGCAGAGTACAGGGGAAGGATCACTTCCCTGGTCCTGCTGGCCACGCTATTTTTGATACAGGACAGGATCCCATTGGCCTTCTTGGCCACCTGGGCACACTGTTGGCTCATGTTGAGCTTCCTGTCAATTAGTACTCCAAGGTCCCTTTCTGCCTGGCTGCTCTCCAGCCACTCTGTGCCCAGCCTGTAGCGCTGCAGGGGGTTGTTGTGGCCAAAGTGCAGGACCCGGCACTTGGCCTTGTTGAACTTCATCCCATTGGAATCAGCCCATCTCTCAAGTCTGTCCAGATCCCTCTGCAGAGCCCTCCTGCCTTCCAGCAGATCGACACTCCCTCCCAACTTGATGTCATCAGCAAATTTACTGATGATGGACTCAATTCCCTCATCTAAATCATCAATAAAGATGTTAAACAGGACTGGACCCAACACAGACCCCCGAGGAAAACCACTGGTGATCGGCCGCCAGCTGGATGCAGCTCCGTTCAACAGCACTCTCTGGGCCCAACCCTCCAGCCAGCTCCTAACCCAGGAGAGGGTACACCTGTCCAGGCCATGGGCTACCAGCTTTTCCAGGAGTATATTATGGGAGACAGTGTCAAAGGCCCTGCTGAAGTCCAGATAGACACATCCACAGCCTTCCCCTCTACGATCAGGTGGGTCACCTGATCGTAAAAAGAGATCAGGTTGGTCAGACAGGACCTGCCCCTCCTAAACCCATGCTGGCTGGGTCTAATCCCTTGTCCACCCTGAAGGTGCTGTGTGATTGCACTCAGGGTGATCTGCTCCATAACCCTGCCAGGCACAGAGGTCAGGCTGACAGGCCTGGAGTTGCCTGGGTCCTGCTTGCAGCCCTTTTTGTGGATTGGGGTGACATTGGCCAACCTCCAATCATCTGGGACGTCCCAAGAGAGCCAGGACTCTTGGAAGATGATGGAGAGTGGCTTGGCAAGCTCTTCTGCCAGCTCCTTCATCACCCTGGGATGGATCCCGTCTGGTCCCATAGACTTGTTAAGATCCAGCTGGCTCAGTAAGTCAGTAACTATTTCCTCCTGGAATACAGGAGGGCTATTCAGCTCCCTCTCCCTGTCTACCAGCTCCAGAGGCCAGTTGTCTTGAGGGCCACCTGTCCTACTGGTGAAAACTGAGGCAAAGTAGGTGTTAAGTACCTCAGCCTTCTCCTCATCTTCCTTAACTATATTTCCCTTCAAGTCCAACAGAATGGAGGTTTTCCTTGCCCCTCCTTTGTTATTAATGTATTTATAAAAGGACTTTTTGTTATCCCTAACTGAAATAGCCAAATTTACTTCAAATTCCACTTTTCTTTCCCTATTTTTTTTCCTGCATGACCTAGCTCTATCTGTAAATTCTTCCTAAGTAGCCAGTCCTTTTTTCCATAGTCTGTAAACTTTCTTTTTATCCCTGATTTCTTGCAGAATCTCCCTATTTAACCAAGCTGGCCGTCTTCCCCTCCGGCTGGCCTTTCGGCACACTGGGACAGCCTGTTGCTGTGCACTCAAAATTTCCTTCTTAAAACATGTCCATCCCTCCTGAACCCCCTTGCCTTTAAGGGTTGTTTCCCAGGGTATGCTCTGTATCAGTTTTTTTGAATAGGCCAAAATCTGCTCTCTGGAAGTCCAAAGTAGAGGTTTTAATGGTGGCTCTCCTTACATGCCTGAGGACTGAAAATTCTATTATTTCATGGTCACTATGCCCCAGGCGGCCTCCAACCACTACATCATCCACCAGCCCCTCTCTGTTTGTAAACAGTAGGTCTAGCAGAGCCTTACCCCTGGTAGGCTCATTTACCAGTTGATGAAGGAAATTGTCCTCCATACACTCCAAGAACCTCCTTAACTGCCTCTTCTCTGCAGTATGAAGCTCCCAGCAGATATCTGACAGGTTAAAGTCACCCACCAGATCAAGGGCTGGAGATTTTGAGACATCCGCCAGCTGCTTGTAGAACAATTCATCTCCTTCATCATCCTGGTTGGGTGGTCTGTAACAGACTCCCACAAGGGTGTCAGCCTTGTTGGCCTTCCCCCTGATTCTGGCCCACAGGCACTCAACCTTGTCACTGCTGACCTCAACTTCAACAGAGTCAAGAGACTCTCTAACATATAAAGCCACTCCTCCACCTCTCCTTCCCTGCCTGTCCTTTCTGAAGAGCTTGTAGCCCCCCATAGCAGCACTCCAGTCATGTGAGTCATCCCACCATGTTTCTGTGACAGCAACTATGTCATAGTTTTCCTGCTGCACTATGGCTTCCAGCTCCTCTTCTTTGTTTCCCATACTGCCTGCATTGGTGTACATGCACTTCAGCTGGGCCATTGATTTCATTCTCAACTGGGGCTCTATGCCCTTAGGCCTATCTCTGGAGAGCCCAGTTGCCGTCCCTTCCTCCTTCAAAGCCCTCCTAACCAACCGTGCCAACTTATGGGCTACCGTTCTTTTGCCCTTCTGCTTTGACGAGACTGGGCAAACTAGACTATATTTGAGGATAATTTTCTGCAATATCTAATGTTGTGGCCACTTCTGATAAATCTTTATGCTTTTTCAAATAGTCATAAACAACTTTTATGTGTTTCTAGCCTACTCTTTTTCATGTATCAACAAAGACAGTGGATACAATTACAGAGTTAATTTTCTCAGCTTTTTGCTTTAGATTCCTAGAACACATTGTGTCCAACTTTAATATTTTACACTGTAAGCTCTATCATCTTTTATCTTTTATTTACAGTTAACCTCATATTAATTTCTCAATAGCATCTGACACAGCAGGAGGGACAAGTCATTGATCTTCCAATTTAACCTCTATTTTTACATATCCTGAGGTCGATGCAGTCTAAGAGAGATTGATGGGCTTTGGCATGACAACAGCAGCTGTGTGTTTCTCATGCACTAAAATCAACAACAGGAAACCAAAATTTGACAATTGACAGTAATATCAGCAACCTCAGTAATAAGCATAAAAGGATGGTCTTCAATAATTTAATGGAATATTGGGTATTTCATAATGAAAAATTAGCCATGTAAGAGAATGTGTATACCGCTTTGTGAGATTCTGTACGTTTGCAACAGCAAGGTAAGAATGCAACCATACAGACAATACACATATATGTATTTTCTCTGACTTTACAATACAAGTAACTGAGCTTCACCTTAAGATGTGACTTGTACTTAGAATCATTCATACAGCCTGATAGACACAGGTCTCTGAAGGATTACACAAAGAGAACAGTTTTTTAATATTTTATATTGTCTGTAGTTGCACAACAGGGTTTGACAGGTTCCACAGTTTCACTCACACTTTTTATCTTTTCAGAAATAGAAAGTTGATCTTCATTGTTAGCAGTTATGAACCACATATTAATCCTACTGTCCAACACCAGTTCCATTTCCTATCCTTGGTTAGATGCAATAACAGAGAATGCTAGCCCTCTAATGTTTATTTTCAATTGAATATACCTGCTGTAGGAAGGTTATAGGGCTCTGCAGACACAATTTTAAACATAAATTTTATCAGCTTTCTCTGCTGAGTGTGTCTAAACACAGAAATGCTATTCTACTCAAAGGAAGAGCTATCTATCTAAATTTGGTTAGCTAAGGTGTGCAGAAGTGAAGCTGACTCATCCAGGCACTCTGAGTAGTAATCACTGCATGAGCCCACATTATGATAAACCACAGGTATAACTGTAGCTTGTGCTTCTAATTATGCAACATACAGTAAATGTTAAAATGTCACATTCACTGCCTCTTCTCCTATGTGACTTTAGGTGCCTGGGTTCATCTCTCTTCCTGCTTTGCTTGCTGTCTTTCAGTCACTTGGAAAAACAGTAACAGTTGCAGTATCACCACTGTGCCAGAGCTTTCTGACTCTGCAACCCATGACTCAGATGGGGTAATCTGAGAAATACTGAGGAGTTTGGATTCAAAACCAGGCTTTCAGCTGGGAAAATGAATAACATATGAAGAATGGAAACAATCTTATCAGAGTGTAATATGAGGATCAAGAACCAGAGCCAATAAAAATAGAAATGGACAACGGACTTGAAACACTGGAATTTTAATTGTTAAAAGTTGTGGAAGATTTTGTACACATTTGAGGTTCAAAAAATTTTCTGTCCACCCCCCACGTTCATTCCCTTCCTGTGTAATTCTCCTGTCATTTGATGAGTGTTTCCCCATTGGTCTTCCAGTTGTCAGTTGTCCACTCTGCTCCTGCCCTCCACCAATTGCATCCAGGTTCCAAATTCTTCCCCTCAGACATCTCTCCTCTCTCTGAGACTCTGTTCTTATTGGATGTTTAATGGTTGCTGATTCACTCTCACCCAATCCCCTTTAAGTTTTCACCCAGTTTCGAGTACCTTCCCTAACCAGCACTTTAATATGTTGCTTCTTTGTTCACTCTCACTGACTGTGGAGTGTGTGCCTGGAAGCCGTCCCTTCTCGATCGGTGACCGTAGTGACCAATTAATCAGAGAGAGAGAAAGAGAAATGCCATTGCCATACAAGGCAAGGGGACATATTGAGACTAGAAAAATCTACCTTATTCATGGAGCTATTACATGTGCTCCAAATGTGTGATGGCAAATATCAGATCTGAGTTAGATTTAGGAACACTCTGGAAATACATGCATGGTTGTACTTACAGAGATGCTGGGGAAACCTCTGTTCACTTTGGAGCTGCATCCACTGGTGATGGTGTTCATCTACATATTACTTCTGAAATAAAAATTAATCTCATCCCCTATAAGTAGGTTTTAAAATATCAAAAAGAAGGGAGGAGTGTATTATCTTTCTGACACTTTAAAAACTGCAAAAGGATAACTCCCCTACTGTTCAAGGTGTCCTTTGGTATCTTATGAAGACTATGGAGGCACAGACCTATTCCATTTAGCAGTCCATGAGGTAATGTTCGGATAAAATGTGCCATGTATGTAGTAATCCTACTGCCTTAAAAAACCTCAGAGTTTTAATGGCTATAGTAAACAGAATATCTTACTTAAAGCTTACGGCAAAAGACAACGAAGGGTTTTAAAGTACAGCACAGAAATTGCAAGAAACTGTTGAAAGCTATTTTTCTATTTTAAAATTTTTGAGAATATAAATACCCTTTATTTTTAGAAATTCAGACTCATGTAAAGAATACCTGCTTTTGAAGTGTATTTATTAAGAAAGGATGAGAAATCTCTGAATAATTACCCAAATCTAGGAATGAGCTTAGGCTCTTTCTATGTAAAGGGGTTTTTCTTGTTTTTGTTTTTTAATATTTGAATATATTATTGCATACTGGCTTCATATGGGACTCTAACAGGAAATGCTGATAAATGAGAGAGGCTTTTCTCATAGTATTTCTGGATATAAGCAGTAATAGATGTCCCAGAGTTTTCACTGGACAGATTTTTAAGATGTTTTTTCTCATTATTTTTTAATTTTATTTTATAGAGTTCAATAATGTCCTGGGTACTTCAAGTACAGGTAAGACAAATAGTGCATTAAAACCACCAAAATGGTGTCTGTCCCAGGGTGCTCACAATCTAAGTTCATGCAATGGAAAGAAGAAAGAGAATAACAAAATTAAATAGAAGGGGGAAAGACAGAGATTAGTTAATTATAATTGTCTAATAGTTCCATGATGGCACATGCACTTCACAGTATTTTTCTGTAAACCCACAGCTTCTCCTGTATTTTAGGGGTTGAGGGGAAAAAAAAAAAAAAGGAAAAAAGCTTTATTGGTTTAAGTTTTCTTTTCATTATCTGTATACTTTTTTCCTTACAAATTTCTAAGTCCAGGAGGATATTCAGAGTTGTACTGGGCTGCCACTTCTATTGAAGTGGGCTTGAAAAGGAGATTCCTGCATCAGTGACACCATCTCTTTGGACACACTGTGAGCTTATTAGGAGTTCTCACAAACATCTTGGAACTAATAATATTTTCCACAGAAAGGCTGAAGTATCATTCCTCTTTTAGACAGAAAATGCCTTTTTTTACCTTAGGCATCAATAGTAATGGATACCTTTAGATTCTTCTTATAAATATTTTTTGGTTTCGTATCTTCAGCATTTTTCTAATAATTCTTCAGCATGAATTGCGTAAAGATGGGGATTAGCATGCATAGTGCAATGCCATTAGTATTCTTTGTGCTTAGAGTATACCTAAAGATTACATGTAGTGAAATCAAACTGCTGTTGGATAGTTGACAACACACATATCATGAATAATTAATATACAGATGCTTTTTCCACACCTATGACACTGTCAATTTATTGTCCCAGTTTCTAATATCATTCAGTTTATCCCTTACAGCAGTTCAGCCTCTATCCTTCCAGTTGAAAGTCATCAATTAATTTCTTTAGCAACCACTTGTTTTTGCTTTGGTGAGTTCATTACTGAAAATCTTAGATAGAATTTATGCTAGGACTCTTGAAAAATTTCCGTTGTAACATCCCATCTATACCACAGTGTGCTGTGTTCTAAAGAATACATGGACCAACATACTAAACTTTGCAAGTCTCAAATGACTTAATTACAAACATGAAAATAGCTAACAATTCTTTAAAGCACACACAACACCCTTGCATTCTAGCAGTGTGCTGTTCTGAAACTGGAAAAAAATCTCTTGTTAATACTGCCATGTGTGCCAGGTCAGGGCAGCACTTTGTAATAACAACATAATGGGGACATAGTATGGGGAATTGTGATGGTGAACCTTGGGGAAGTAAGTTAGAATCATAGCATAGGAAGGATCCTTTGTATCTACAGGTATAGACATGTATTCCAACTGTTTTTCTGGAGGGAAAGAAGAAGGTGCTCCTATCAAGACCAGAGAGAGAGCAGAACTGCATTTTCATTTTTCTGGCTTACTCTTTTTCTTCTTGTCTGGGTTTTTTCAAGAATGTTGCATTTGTTCAGGACACTGTGGCAGTGCATATAACAAGTAGAGGAAAAATAGTAGCATTATGAAAATATTTTTTTTTTCCAGAAAAGAAGAAAGCAGGCAAGAGATGGTTTTATTTCCACAGCTAATTTTACCTTTCAAAAATCAGAAATTTTCCAAAGTACTGTCCCCTACCTCAGTAATCCTCTGCTTTGTCTTATACAACTAAGACTTTTGCAGTTTGGTCTAACTATTCTTCTCCTCCTTCAGAGGATTTAATTTTAAGTGTTTTCTTATAAATATGAAGAATGAGAACCTTGTATATACATGTGTGCATGTCCAAGTCTGTTAATGCAATTGATAGTTCATAATATGCTGTGACCCTCAAAGAATTAAATCACAGTCTGTATTATTAGGAAATGGGAAGATAGCAAGGCATGGGCTCCTTGGGCTAATGCTCATCGTGGTTCCTGATACCATGCAATTATGGTATCAGGGAGAAGGAAGGAGTCTCAGGAATGTGTTAGCAAGGAGCATAGGCTACTAGGTCATACCCTCAGGTTCACGGAGCCCCTGGACCTGAAGTAACCTGACACTTTCAGAAAACAAAGCTGTTCAGCTGTTACAAAGACTTGGACTTAGATTATTACAGCTGGTGACTCAGAGAGAAGGAAGTTTAAAGTGAATAAGAGTAGTAGGATATAATGTTTAATTCAGAAAGCAGTGACAGTAGTAACATGGATAAAAAAAAAGGATGAAATACAGCTTGCCATCGTTTTTGGAAAACAGGTGACTGCAATACTTGAGAACTACTGAATCAGTGTGGTAATGTCTCTTTTCTTGGTCCAGACAAAGGAGGACCAAATAGGTAGGTTTTGAATGTGGACCTTATAGCTAATTCATGAATTCTGGCAGAGGGAGATCAAGGGCAGATTGATTTTTCCAAGTGTGGGTTCATCTACTTCACTCCTCACCACACCATATGATCACTTGCAGCAGTGCACTAAACTGTGACAAACCTAATGGCATCTACTCTTTTTCCATCTGCCTCCAGGCTGAGTCTTTCTAATTTCAGGAGATGCTGCTGGTCTCTCATATTCTGACTAAGCAGTGCTGGGAAGAGGCTGTCCCCAACTCCTCGATGCCTTCCCCATAGGCACTGTTCTGGGCTGTGAGGTGCCCCAACACCTCCTCTGCTCTGTGCTGAACCAACCCAAGCCCCACAGACTCTTCTTGCCTCCCCTGAGCCTCTCGGGTTTGTTCTCTCTCTTGCCTGGGATCCCAGAACGCAGTGCCCAGATGAGACCTGATGCATACTGAGCAGAGGGGATCATTCTTGCACTCTCTGACTAGATGAGAAACAC
This sequence comes from Pithys albifrons albifrons, assembly GCF_047495875.1. Lineage (NCBI taxonomy): Eukaryota > Metazoa > Chordata > Aves > Passeriformes > Thamnophilidae > Pithys > Pithys albifrons. The sequence continues at coordinate 73,898,623 of NC_092497.1, read as the reverse complement.
AGGAGAAAACCCACAAGAGCAAGCCAAGTTCTGAATTTTTTAGTCAATTCTGAAGTGGTCAGGCAGTTGTACTAGATGGCTTGTTTCCCTCCATTCACTCCTTTTTATTCTTCTCCAAAACTGTATTTTCTAAAAAGGGTTCTGAACCAGTAATGCCATGCACTTATACCCAGCTCTCACTCACCCACATGCAGCACCTTTTCCCATAGTTCCTTCCCATCTGTTGATGTCAGTTCCCTGCATTACTTCTCAATCACCTGGATGTCTCTTATTTGTCCTGCTGTTCAGCAAAATTTGTCATAGCATTTTTTTAACTTACTAGCAGAAAAAATTACTGCAGTCTGGTAGCCAGTAAGTGATCACATTCTACTTGCTCAATTGGAGATAATTGAAATAATAAGAATACAGCAAATAAGCAATGAGGGAGCAGTGATGAAGAGAAGCAGTAGAGCAAGGCAGAACATTTTGGCCTAAAGGATGTTGTATGAAGACTTGGGCTGATTAGAGAGCCCTCTGGATAAGGTCCTCAGTTTTTCAAACTGGAATGTGACCTCTGCACAATGGATAATTCTTGGCAAGCTGCATAGTTTTTTCAAGTGACATGTGGTAGAAACAGTGGCATAATTCTCATTTGTTTTACCGAGTACCCTGAGGAAATCAGTATTCTTATCAGTAAAATGGGAATAATAATACTTATTCAACTTTGGCAAGTGCATCATTACCTAAGGATCCAAGTGCTAGTACAACAATTTTTATTATTACTACTTTCATGTGTAAGACACAATTAGTTGTAACTGTCTTTGAAGTTGTTGTGAAAATTCATACCATATTTCTCTTCCTCAGTGATTTAATTTGTGAATTAGTGATGTGACAGACCATAAGAATCTGTTTGAAAGCTTTCCAGTTGGTCTTCTCAATGTGTCTGCTGTGAACATGCATTTAGGTCAGTAGGCAGAAAATGTCCTCAAGTTATTACTACTGATTTCATCATTTTCTCAGTGAAAGAATTTGTGTAGTTATAAATCTTTTTCTTGATATGATTAATTTTATGATCTGGTTCAATTATCATAAATTATATTTACAAACCCAAAGTTGCTAGTCATATAACCTAGCTACTCCCACAATCAGACTGGTTTAGTATGGATGTATACTTCCTTGGAATTAAGCAGGTTTGCTATAAGCTAGCACTAATTGGGGCCTACTTTTCATCAGAAAATCGAGTCAATATTCCTTTGGCCATCCTCTGGACTTAATTAATTGGTCAAACATACATCATCTTTCAAGAGGAAAATTCAAAAAGAGACATAATCTCCTTGTCTTGCCACTCTAGTACAACTCCTTTCCCTGTATGCAGTTGCTTCAGACTCTTACATAAACGGGTCAAAATTTTGTGTTATTTAAAACCTTTGCTAGTCATTAGTCAATGAATTGCATTTCAGCCTCCCATGTTGTGAATCCAATTAGATGGTTGAAAAAAAACATATTCCAAAAAAGCCTTAAGTTTGCAGAGTTGTACTTACACAAACCTTTTGCAAGACAGAATGAAAAAACAAGGACAGAGCTAGTTGCATCCTAGTTTGATAATGAAAACCTTGGAGATTATGGTACTTTGGGACTATTTCATAAATGCATAGGGAATGCTAGGGAGTTCAAGACACTTTGAAAGTCAAATTAGTTTTTACAGAATGTACTGCGTTAAGTCATATGACCAGGTAGCCCAATAAATGGCCAGAGTGATTTTCAGTAAGAAAGAACAGTTAGCCTCTACATTTTTCAAAATCTTTTGCTCTTCTATTTCAAATAAAAAGATTGCAGCAGCCATTCTTTTAATGAATGCTATGATATACAATATTTTGGGCAATTAAATCTTCTTTAACACTATCTCACTATTGTAATACTATTATAAAAATAACTGCTAGTTTAGAAGAAAATACTAAACCATTAAGTCAAAAAATTGTCTGAGTGAAAAAAATAAAATGAGATTGCTCTTTCTAGATTTTCTCTTGATTTTCTATGCAGAAACATGGTTCTACACAAGGTATTTCAAACCAAATGTTAAGAAGTTATGAATAGTTAAAACCTGTCTTCCTTATTATAGTTGCTTTAAAATTGCATTATTTGTGACTTGCAAACTGCTGAGCCAATTGTCTCCACCACAGCTTATTTTGCAGTTCCTATGTGACTTTAAATAAAAAAAATTATGGCAGTTTGTCAATATATACAGGAATAAATGAAAGACAATGTTTGGCAAACAAAGCTAATTTTTAACTAGAGTCTTAATTGGGAATTCAGTAGAAAAATTGACTTTTTGACTTCAGAAATCTGAATTCTTCAGTAGTAGTTCTATATGAATATTTTACTTGTCTCTACTTAAGAAAACCCAGAGTGCTCCAGTTCTTAGAATGAATACCTCATTTCTTAATCGGATTGATATCTTTGGTCACCCTTCTGCTGGAAATATTTCTTTTTTAAAAAAGCACAGGAGGTCTGTTATCTGAGGAGACAGAAACTGTCATATAAATGATTAAAAGAAGCAAGGTAATAACAACAGACACACTTTATACTCTTTGTATGATACTGAGAAATTAGTGACAAAGAGGACATTCTACTTATCTAAGCTATCATCCTGTTAACAGTTTTTCTTAACTTTTTCAATGTTTTGAGATGTTTGAGATAACTCAGTGAAATGCTATGGCTAAACATTCCTGATGTCTTCCACTACATATAAAATTACTTGACATTACCCTATTTTTAATCCTACTCTACGCTGTTCAAATCTTTATTCCTCTTTTGATGTTTGAATATGCAGCCCATGAGAAATTTAAGTAAATAGATAGGTAGATATTTTTGAATCAAGAAAGGTATGAAAATGTTAGAATGTGTAAACAGAATTATGGTTTTATTTTAAAATGCTGAATTCCATTTCACTGTCTAACTATCCACAGTGTCCAGAGGAAGCGGAAGTGCAGCAGTTTAGCTAGAGGGAATTTTATGCTTTATAATGAATGACATAGAATGAACAATTATTTATGGTTACAAAGAAGGAGGTAGACACTGTAGTTCTCAAGGTACCAGGGTAATGGCAAGACTTTATGATTCAGACTGGGTAACTGTTCGGGTAACACAGAAGAAAATAATTGCATTTGATTTGAAGAAACTGTGATACTCTGACATGTACTTGCTTGATCCTAGGTAAAATACTCTTGAGAAAACTTTTAACAAATATGTTCATGCTGTGGAAAAGCTTTTTTGATACAAACATGTTTTGATAGGACTCTTGACTTATAGCACCAGTCAGTAGTTCTCAGTCACCCCAGCAGATTTTCTATGTGTCTTCAATTCCATTCTGTTGGTTAAGGACCAGAAATTCCAAACCTGTGACAGATGGCCCCATAACTAAAATTTTCTGTTTTGGAGCACCTACTGTAAAGCAGCTATTGAAAAAAGAGACAGCCAATCTCTTTTTTTTTTAGCATGTGTCTACACACATGCTAAAGACATGTTACTTTTGCTGCCTTTTTCCTTGCTAGACACTCCTTTAGTAGCAATCATATCACAAGAATCACTCTTTATGGTGGGGAGTACTATTTTTGGTGCGGGAAATACACTTTAAAGGAGCTCATGGTCCAAGAAGAATAAACTTTTATCTTGATGTTGATATGCATGATAGAATCTTAAGAGACACAACAAGTATTTAAGTGCCTATTTTTTATTTCACTTAACAAACATTTCAACATTTCACTTAATAGAGTTTGAGTAAAACTTCTTTCTAGCACAGAATGGCAGAATTTAATAGCTTTAGATTTGTTTAGAAATTAAGACAGATTTGCAGTCCTGATGAATTTAGACCCTTTTAAGTGAACTTATTATTATGCTTGACATAGAAGTCATAGACTGTGGGTTTATTACAACAATATCAGAACATTCTATTTAAATAAAATGTCATTTCCATTGATCTGTTGACTCTCTAAAATTAAGAAGTCATATTTAAATTAAGAAAGAGGTTAATTTGTTGACCTCAACTTTGTTTAATTGCTACTAATTCATTTTATGCTAATTAAGCATGCTTTCTCAATAATGCCAGGAGGGAAAACAAAGTTTTTAAGGTTCCTACTAATCTAGCACCCTGTGGCTGCATGTTTCTAATTCTTTCATTTTAATGTACCAATTATATGCATTATACCAATAAATGTGTCATATAGATTCTATCATTTCAGCAACCCTTAAGCTTCAAAATCTTTAAATTATATTAAAATATATAAAGCAGTATCTTTCCTTAAAAGCATCAAAATAACTGGCTAAAACATTATTGGCATTTTCTAATAATGAAATCTTAAAAGCTCCAAGTCAGTTGTCCATGTATAACAGTAAATATCATATTGAGAAAATACAGTTACTGCACACAATAAATATGTTTTACCCTTAGATATGATTTACCATTTTTCAGTCACTCACTTTTAAACATTTATAATGGTCTTAAAATTTAGCTCTACTTCTCCTTAACACTTCTATTTTGCAGCTGCATCCCAGTTCTCTGAATAATCAACAGAAACCCAAATACTAAAGTGATAGACAATACTGTAGTAGAATTTTTTATGTGTTTACTATTTATGAAAGAAGTTTGACATCCTTAATTTGCAGGACAAGTCTATATCTTTTTGAGATTGTGTGATTTATTGACTAAGACTTCTGCAGTGGCTTAGTCTGGACCTGAATTTAACTCTCTGCATATCAGTAGCTTTCTAGTACCATTACAATATCTGAACATAAGAGTTTAAGATGAGTAGCAGCACCTCAAGAGCTTCACCAGAGCAAAGACTGTAGTGACTTTTTCCAGCATATACACTGTCAATATGATTTGTATGTTATTGTTATGGAAAGTCTCATACTTCAACAAAAAAGAAAAAATCAGGCTTTTGTGTTTCTTTAAATATCTTGCCTCCTCTAAGTGATTTTAGCATTAAAACATGAGAAGATTTGAGGAATTATGAGCAAAAATCTTACCATTAATAGTTTTGATGCTTTCCACACTGTCACGTGAAACAAAAAGCTCTTTTCCTCTTGAAAATATTAATTTTTTAAAAAATCAAAAGATAAAATAATTATGACATATTAATTTCTAGATTTTAATACTGAATCAACTGGAGTATATAAATAGATAAAATCACAGAATGCACAGGAATATGGTATTTTGTCCTTATACTTTACTATGAAACTATCACATAGCACAAAAAGATATAAATACTCATCTCAAAAAATGTAAGTCTTGTGGGGTTTAATGTTTTTGGAACATGAAAATCTTTTTAGTTGTTTTGATTTAAAGATGACTTGTGAAATTCCAGAATAAACATATAAAAATTCATTCAAGTCCATCTGTATTATACACATGATGTTTCCCAAAACTCAGCTCCAAAAAGCAGCCAAGAGAAATTTAATGCAAATATAATTATATATGTGCTTCCCCCTTTTCAAAGCCCATACACAAGTGAAAGTTGTGAAAGTTGTCATTTTTATGAAGCAGAGCCTGGTGTCTAATCAGACAAGAAAAAAGACCAACTCTGATATATGTTATACATAAACTGTAACACAATAGCACTATTAAATTTTTGTCAGGCAATTAAACTTTATGCCAAGCTAATTGAATTTTGTTGCTATTTTATTAAGTCCTATGAAAAAAACCTAAATCTGTTCTCTTCAGTACAGAACAAGTTTCAAGTTTCCCAAATTTCTTAACTCAGACTCCTTGTTTTGCTATTTTGATGTATTAAATATCCAACAAAGGATTTCCAGGGTCATAAATCTAGAGTGATATTAATCCTATTGCTGAAGAGAAATAAATATTTTATTGCAGCTTTATGAGCTGTTGTTCCCATTTCAATTGCAAGTGGGTGTTGTTTCGTGGGACAAAGAAATTTAGCTGCTGAAAAATGTATTAAAAACAGCACAATGGTAAGAGAATTCATATCTACAAAGCTGTACATGTCTCAGAATGAAGGTCTAAGAATATCTGAAGGAAAACTTAAAACACAATATTGTAAATAAAAATATTGCGCTGATTATTCTTCTTACATTTTAAACACCAGGAATAATTTTACTCTTATTAGTATTTTACAATGGAAATTTTCTACAATTTCAGCTGGGCAATAGCTATGCACTCTAATTTACTAAATGTAAATGAAACATGTAACCTCAAAAATCAAAAATGCTCATCTAAATAATTCTTCTCTTTTTCCCCATTCTTTCTTAGGAAAGCAAAGAAATTTTAAGATTGGAGATGATCATGCTGTGATTATACCTTGGTCTGAGGTGCTAAGCATTTACAGAAATTATTTAGTCTATTCAAATCTGTCACAACAGACACTGCATTTCAAATCCATATTATCTGAGTTATAACAAGTGTGGGAGAAGGCCCCAGACACTCTGCATAGTGTTTTCATGATCAAGAGGCTGGGAAGAGAAGAATGTGAAGGTAGGAATTTCCATCAGAGTAGAAACAAATGGAGAGGGATCACAGCATTTAGTTCTATATGTTATACAGAGGGAATCACTTTCATCAAAGCAGTGTTGCAGATAAGCAAAGTGGAATAGTTCTGTGCCGTTACTGTGTGCTTTACAGCCATTCACAAATATCTAGAATTACTCTAAAAGCTCTATTCCAATTTGGCAAATATTTACCTGAAGTTTGCACGGACTGTGATGGCTCTAAGGCTCTGGTGACAAAAAGTCATTTAGTCCAGTGCTTTGGTCTGTTGTTAAAAATATTGGCAGATCAACAAACGAGATTGGTTGTGTGGCTTAATCTGAAGGAGAGATGATGCATAATGTTTTGACTAAACAGGACAAATAAATTTGTCCTCAGAAATGCACAAAACCACTATAAAGCATCAGACAGGTACAAAGTATTCACAGGTTTATTGTTTTGGTGTTGTTTGGGGGTTTTTCCACTTTTTCTGTGAACTCCTTTGTTAGCTTGTTACTTTTTCTGTGAAGACCTGGCACTTTTTAATGGGCACTTCTGATGTTCAGATTTATGCCAAATTTTCAATTTTTGTAGTTACTAAGTGGAATTGCAGATTACGAATTCACAGTTGCAAGTGGTGGACCATGAGTCCAAAAGACTGTAAAACTGCAAGTAAAGCTTAAACAAGTATTAAATTTACAGAATGTCAAGAGAAGTTTTCAAAATTATTTGTCTGTTGAGAGATATGGACAAGTTTAGGAAGAGAAATGTTATCAGGATAGACTGTTCCAATATTCAAACTAAATACATACAATGACTTTAATTAAAAGGTATTCTACCATCCACCAAAATAAAGAGCTGGAACACTTATAAAAATTTTCTTTAAGTTGATTGCATTTATTAATTTCCATGTTCTTCACTGTCAAATTTTACATTTAATCCATACCAGACACCTGGCTTTGCTTTTCTACTTTTACAGTTTATCAAGAAAAAAGGAAAAATCAGAGACTGAGACAACAAAATGAACTTTTTGGCTGGTGTCCTGCTACTGGTCCCTAAATAAGAGGAGCCTTCTGAAGAAGCCTTCATGCTCCACCTACAGCAAGCATCATGTTCACAGGCTCTTGTCTTGCTGGGTATCTTCAACTGGTCTGACATCTGCTGGAAAAGTAGTACATTGAGCTGTAGGCAATCCAGGAGACTGATGGAATACATGAGTAGAGGATAAGTTCCTCATCCAAGTAGTAGATAGACCTATCAGAGGAAATTGTTGCTGGATCTGATGGACACCGATGTAAGCAAGTTAATCAGAAACACCAATATTGGAGACAACTTGGACTGCAGTGATCACACATGGGTGGAACTTGCAGTCCTGAGGAATATGAATCAAGTAAGGAGTAAGGTTAGGTCTTTTAACTTTAGGAAACCACAATTCCAACTCTTCAGAGTTAGTCAGAGGGATCTTCTGGGAGACTGCACTCAGAGACAATGGAGTGGAACAGAACTTTAGGGAAGTATTCCATAGAGAGCAAGAACTAGAAATACCCAGAAGCAAGAAATCAGTCAAGGAAGGCAAGAGATAGCATTGCTGAGCAGGGAGCTACTGGTCAAACTAATGGGAAAGAAGCAAATACATAGGCAGTGGAAACAACAGGCGACCTTGGAAGAGTATAGAAATGAAAGTCTGGTAGTTCAGTGGTTGTAGGAATGGGCTCAGGAACTGAACCTGGTACGGGGTGCAAGGGGATTCCTGTCGAGCCTTTGCTTCTCCTTGGGAACAGATTCACATGAGTAAGGAATGGGACAGGCTCATTAGCAGGTGCTAGAGAGGGCTTTACAAACGTCTCCAGTGAGCACAAGCGAACTGGACTGCAGTGAACAGGAGCAGGCAAACAGGGGCATGGCACGTCAGTGAGGGTGTGGCATGGGGGTTTGCATGGCAGTTCACACAGGCAGAACCCCCCAAGAAGGATGCAGCTATTCAGGTCCCTGGCTGTACAGACTCTCTGAACCTGGCATTAGTAGCAGAGACCTATGTGAAAGGCACCAGCATGCGTGCCTGGTGACAGAGCTCAAGGAAGAGGTAGAGAGCCTAAGAAGCATTAGGGAAAGTGAAAGGGAAATGGACTGGTGGAGTTGCACCCTTTCAACCCCTGAGGAAGTCCACCAGGAGACATTTAAGCCCTACCCCTCCTGCCATCAGGCAGGTGGAGCAAACTGAGTGGTTAGGGGGAGGGGGCGGGGGGGGGGGGGGGAATGTAAACAGGTCCTTGATTGGAGAGGTAAAAAAACCCCTCACAACCCCCATCCCCTCCCTGACTGCCCTTAACGAACAGATATGAGGTTCTGGAGCCAGAAAGTCAAATAGAACACAGTCAAGAGGAAGATCTGTCTGGAGGGTCTGCTGGTTGCCCCCCATCTACCAGACAGATACCAAATACAGCCATAAGAAAAAAAAAAGAAGGGTGGTTGTAGTTGGCGACTCCCTTTTGAGGGGAACTAAGAGCCCTATATGTTGACCAGACCCATCCCACAGGGAGGTTTGCTGCCTTTGTGGGGCCAGAGTTAGGGATATTAGTAGGACACTTTCTGAGCTATTTTAACCCTCAGATTATTATCCACTGTTGGTAGTGCAGGCTGGCAGTGATGACACTAAAGGAAGGATTACCAGGGTAATTGAAAAGGATTTCAAGGTGCTGGGTCGATCAGTTCATGGAACAGGAGCACAGGTGGTATTTGCTTCAGTTCCTGTACTAGCAGGATGAATGAGGAGTTGAATGAGGAGAGGAGTAGGAAAGCCTATCTTATCAATAGGTGGCTAAAAGTTTGGTACCATCATCAAAATTGTGGGGCTTTTTGACCATGGGGCAAACTCCATGGTACCCAGTCTCCTCAAATCAGGCAAGCTTTATCTATCTAGAAAGGGCAAAATGACTGTAGCCCTTAAGTTGGCAGGGCTGATCAGGAGGGCTTTAAACCAGGTTTGAAGGGGGAAGGGATTGAAACTGGGCTCTCCAGAGATAACCCTAAGGGTGGAAAACCTGAGTTAAGAGTGAAATCAGCAGACATTGCTAGAGAACGAGGTTGCATCCAGCTGACAGCTGGTCACTAGTGGTGTCCCCCAGGGATCAGTGTTTAACATACTTATCAACCATTTAGATGAGGGGATTGAGTCCATCATTAGCAAATTTGCTGATGACACCAAGTTGGGAGGGAGTGTCAACATGCTGGAAGGCAGGAGGGCTCTGCAGAGGGACCTTGATAGGTTGGAGATATGGGCTGATTCCAATGGGATGAAGTTCAACAAGGCCAAGTGCTGGGTCCTGCACTTTGGCCACAACAACCCCCTGCAGCGCTACAGGCTGGGGACAGAGTGGCTGGAGAGCAGCCAGCCAGAAAGGGACCTGGGGATTTGGATTGACAGGAAGCTCAACATGAGCCAGCAATGTGCCCAGGTGGTCAAGAAGGCCAATGGCATCCTGGCCTGTATCAAGAATAGTGTGGCCAGCAGGATAAGGGAAGTGATCCTTGCCCTGTACTCAGTGCTGGTGAGGCCACACCTTGAGTACTGTGCTCAGTTCTGGGCCCCTCAGTTCAGGAAAGAGACTGAGGTGCTGGAGCGGGTCCAGAGAAGTGCAACGAGGCTGGTGAGGGGAGTTGAGCACAAGTCCTATGAGGGGAGGCTGAGGGAGCTGGGGTTGTTTAGTCTGGAGAAGAGGAGGTTGTAGCCAGGTGGGAGTTGGTCTCTTCTCCCAGGCAACCAACAGTAAGACAAGAGGACACGGGCTTAAGCTCTGCCAGGGGAGGTTTAGGTTGGCTATTAGAAAGCAATTCTTTATAGAGAGAGTAATCAGGCATTGAAATGGCCTGCCCAAAGAGGTGGTGGATTCTCCATCCCTGGAGGTTTTTAAGATGAGACTGGATGTGGCACTTAGTGCCATTATCTAGTAATCACAGTGGTGTTGGATCAAAGGTTGGACTTGATGATCTTGAGGATCTCTTCCAATCCAGTTGATTCTATGATTCTATGAATGCAAACAAAGGCTTCTACAGGCAAGTTAAACAGAAAAGGAAGGTCAAAGGTGTAAACCATGTAATAAACTAGGATGGCAAGCAAGTAAAAGTCTGTTATGGGTTTAGCTAGTCCTAAATTTAGGCTTTGATTTGTAGAGCAGGCCTCGGAGTATCAACTGACTCAACCTGGGTCAGGCCAGCTGACAACTGACTTCTACTGGCATATGGTATTCCATACCATATTCTGACGTCAAAGCAAGTATAAAAACAGTGTAGGAGGGACTTTGATCTGTCTTCTTCATGGTCAATTGGTGACTGAACATTTTATCATCGTACCAGGAGCGTTAGGCCTTGCCACAACATCACAGCTGTTTGGTTCGGGAAGTAAACATTTTTTTGTCATTTGTTTTTTCTCCTCCCTTGCTGGGTGTCTTTTTTTAGGGGGAGTCTTTTTGGGGTGTTTTTGTGGGTTGAGGTGGTGGAGGTCTGTGTTGTTGGGTGGGCGACTCAGTGGGGTTGTTTTCGGGTTTTTCCTACATTTGTATACATATGTGTTATATCATATTCTGTTTTTAATTTTCTTTCTTCTGTATAAATATAAGAAGCTTACAATTTCACATTTTGGGTTTTCTTCATTTTTTTCTCTCCCTCCTTTTCACTTGGGTGGAGGCTCTGACTCTGTGTTGGGTGCTTGGCATTTTGCCAAGCTAAACCAAAACACAGTTGATGAGGAGAAAGCTGAAGCATTTACTAATTTTTGCCTCAATCTTCACTGTCAGTCTCTTTCCCACATTTCTTGAGTGGATGGACAGCAGGATGGGGATTAAGGGAGCAAAGTACCTCTCATTGTAAGTAAACATCAGGTTCATGACCACCTGAATGTACTAAGTCAATGGTGCCAAATGGGACACACCCAAGGGAATTGGCTGGGGTAGTTTCCAAGACACTCTTCATGATATTTGAAAAATCATGACAGTCAAGTAAATCCCAGGGGAATGAAAAAAGGGAAACATTATACCCACCCTTGAAAAGGGCAGAAAGGAACTACCAACCAGTCAGCCATGCCTCTGTACCTGGGAAGATCATGGAACAAATCCTCCTAGAAGCTATGCTAAGACACATGGACGATAAGGAGGTGATTTGAGGCAGCCAGCATGGCTTCAGCAAGGGCAAGTCCTGCCTGACCAACTTAGAGGCCTTCTGTGGTGGAGTGATTACATCAGTACACAAGGGAAGGGCTACAGGTGTCATTTATCCAGAATTCTGTAAAGTCTTTGACACAGTCCCCCACAACATCCTCTTCTCTAAATTGAAAGGAGATGGATTTGAAGGATGGACTGTTAGATGGTGTCGCAGGTTTGGCCTAGCTGCTGCCAACCCTGGACTGGCCACCCTTTCCCCTCCCAGAACTTTCCCAGCAAAGGAAAGGGGAAAAAAACCACTGAAAAGAAACGCACTCTAGAGAAACTGAACTGAATAAAAAGAATAAATTATATTTTCTAACATTCACAAACCACACTGTATACACAGTATGTAGGATCCCACCCCCAGGGGAAAGGGAAAGGGAAAAGGGGAATAGGGGACTGAGTCCCTGGGAAATTGAGAAGAACACAAAACCAAACCAAAAGAAACAAATGAATCAAACAAAGCACAATTAAAAACCTCAAGGAAGAGGAACAAGAATGAAACAATCTCACCCAAGACAGGAGAACCACCAACAACTGGAGGGACCAGACTCCAACCACCTCCCACCAGCTCCTCGGCCAAGAGAGAAGACAGCAAAACCACTCTCCCCCCCTGCTACATGGAAGACATGTGTGGAATAATTGTAACTTCCTTAGATAACAATGGTTACTGAGGAAGCCATGAGTCAAACCATTACAGATGGATAAGAAAGTGGTTGGATGGCCACATCCAGAGAGTAGTGGTGAATATCTCAGAGTCCTGATGGACATCAGTGACAAGTGGTGTCCCTCAGGGGCCTGTATTGGGACCAGTGTTATTTAATATCTTTACCAATGATATATGCAAAGGGATGGAGTCCTCCCTCAGCAACTTTGCAGATGACACCAAGCTATGTGGCATGCTTGACACATCTGAAGGATGTGAATCCATTCAGAGAGTCCTGGACAAGAATCAGGCCTATAGGAACCTATGAGGTTTAATAAGACCAAGTGCAAGGTGCTGCATTTGGATGAATACAGGCTGGGGGTATGAATACAGGCTGGGGGAATGAACTGATCAAGAACAGCCCTGCTGAGAAGGACTTGGGTATGCTGGTAGATGAGAGGCTGGACAAGAGCTGACAGTGTGCACTTGTAGCTCAAGAAAGCCAGGTGTATCCTGGGCTGTATCAAAAGCAGCATGGCCAGAGGTGAAGGAAGATGATTCTGTCCCTCTACTCTGCTTTGGTAAGATCCCAGCTAAGGTGATGCATCTAACTCTAGGGTCCCCAGCAGTGGAATGGGAATAAGACCTCTTTTAGTGAGCCCAGAGGAGGGCCACGAAGTATTTTGGAAGGATGGGTCTTCTCTCCTATGAAGAAAAGCTGAGAGGCTTTGCATTGTTCAGTCTGGAAAAGAGCAGGCTTTGGAGTTATCTAATTGCAGCCTTCCAGTAACCGTCAAGGAGTCTACAAGAAAGATAAACTGTTTACAAGAGCATATAGTGGCAGGACAAGAGGAGAATGGCTTCAAGCTGAAAGAGAGTCAATTTAGACTACATATTAGAAAGAGATTCTTTACCATAAGGGTGGTGAGGCACTAGAACAGTTGCCCAGAGAATCTGTGGATGTCCCATCCCTGGAATTGTTCAAGGACAGGTTGGATGGGACTTTTAGCAACCTGGCCCAGTGGGTGGCATTCCTGCCCATGGCAGCAAGATTGGAGCTAGATGATCCTCAAGGTCCCTTCCAGCCCAGGCCATTCTATGATTCTATGTTTGCTTTTTAAATTTTCATAATAGGAGTAGTTAAATCTAGCAACCAAAACAAAACAATAATACTTCTTTTTCTGGTAGTTCCAAACATATCTTTACCCTTTTTTGTTTTTGCATGACTTTCTTTGGGCTGGGCTGAAACCTCTACTATACTACATATTGTCATTGAAAACATGCAGCAGCTGTCCTTTCAGTGCAGCTTGCAGACTTACTATTCTTGGAGTGAATGTGGTGGTGTTTTGGGTTTTTTTACCTTTTCCCTTCCATAGTGACAAGGAAGTCCTTAGATGCAGAAGAATCAGATATTTCTAAAACAGAACAGTACTGACTTTCATTAGAAACAATTTATGGTAGAAAATAGCATAGAAAAATGGAAACTGGCACAATGAAAAATATCTTTTGGAAAGTGTTGGGGGAACCATGGCATAATTTTAATGGTGTGAAATTAAAAGGATTAGAGAATAGTTATGCTCCTGGCTTTTGGCACATAAAATCACACCAATTATTATTCCTCCTTGTTATTTAAGCCTGATGGTGAGAAGAATTTCGGGTTTTTTCTTTTTTATTTTTTTTTTGGCTTTCTAATTTAAAATAAAAAGGATGGTGCTTTTCACTCAGTAAATAAAAGATCTTTCCCTAATGCATGTGAACTATTTAATAGTTTAGAATGCATGACAGAGCTAGTTATGTTTTAATATTTTTCAGTAGATCAGCATGATACTATTTCTTATAAGACTACTTTAACATTTCTAGCCTGTGGCTTCTTTAACAATGAGAATACCAAGAGAAACAAGAGATTTCCTGTAGTGTTTATCTGATTATGTTAAATTATAACATTATCTGCAGCTTTTCTCAGTAAATGGTTGAGTTAGCTTCACAGTTTAACTTGGTTATACAATGACATGCTTTTAAAATTCAGGAAAGTTAATAAAAATAGTTTTTTCAAGAGTTTGGGTATTTTTATTTTTTAACAATGCAATTATCCATTTGTACACTTCTCAAAGGGAAAAGGGACATTTACATTTCAGGATCTTAGCCCCTCTTAGTCACAGCAAGAAAACTAACATAGTTCAGGTTCTCAGCTGTTATATCAGGCATAATCCTTCTATGGCTACTATATATGAAGTCAGGAATTAATGCTTCCTAGAAATAAGTATTAAAATCTCATTAGTGATGTTTATTCTGGCTGTTTAGGGGAATAGGACAGTTGTAAATTTTTTGCAATATATTCACGACTTTATTTAACTAGAAACTTCCAAATCCATGTGGATCTGTCTAAACAAGCAAAAGCAAGAAGGTGAAAGAGGGTACAAATACCTTGAAATTCAAAATTTTTTACTGCTATTTTATTTTTTTCCAATGAAACTCATTGTGAAGGCTTTCCAAAGGAAACAAAGACACTATTTCTGGGACACAAAGAGAGGAAGAGTTAAAGTACTCATACTGACTTTTTCTTTTTTTCCTCCCCTACACCCAGGACAAACCTTAGTGCAGGATTTTCGATTATTAAGAAAGATTTTTTTGACAACATGAATGGAGATTCTTCTGTGGAATAAGCAGCATTAAAAAACCTAGATGTTCTCAAAATGCTCTTGAAGTTTCCTGAAGTGGTGGAGACCACTTTGTTAGTTTCTTCCACACAGTGGATTGCATTGCACCTTATCAAACATTAAAGATGAGCATTTCCCTTCCAGGATTTTAGCAGACACAGAGAAAATCATTGTTATATAAAAAAAGAATTCCATCTCTGAATTTTTTATAAATCATTTTACACAATAAAACCTTCAAAGTACTGATCCAACTTATATAATGAATGGCTACAGGTAGAGAATCTCAGCTCTGTATGAATTCATAATCCCCAACAAAAATAAACTGTTGGCTACAGGCATGGTATCCATCAAAAAATTATTAGGAAAGTTTATGGCAACAAATCCTGTCATAAAAAAGCCACTATGCTTTTGTTTCAAGCAATATTGCCTCAAAAACACATTTCAGCCATTAAAAAACCTCTTCAAAAGATTTAATGTGTCTAGTGCAAGTTCTACAGCAAATTTTGTAATAAACTGCAAAAAACCTCAGTAATTGAATGAGGTTGACTTCTACAGTCAAAAATAATGATTTAATGGTAACCATCAACAATATTTTATTAGGAAGGTTAAGATTCTTTTGGCAAATCTAGATGTGCACTTCACTTTTATTTAAATTTGCAAAAACCAGCATTTAAAAAACATTTTAATTTTTAAGAGAACTCTGGAATCCCAACTAAAATAATCAGCTTAGTTTTGTATTTTCATGACATTTATAATGGCAACTTAATTCACTTTGAAAAAGAATTTTTGTTCAATATACTTTCTCCGAATTCTGTCCATGCACAGAAACTTCTTTTAACAAACAGAAGTAACAATGTGTTATCAGAAATAGAAGGAGTCAGGGCTATGATTTTTTTCCCTTCAGATACTCTTTTAGATTTTCTGTTGATTGGAGTGGGTTTTTTCCTTCTGCTTTTCTTCTCTACAGCTAAAGTGACAGTGATGGACAAAGGACTCTTGAAACCTGCAAAACCAATTTCAACATTTTTAAGTGAAATAAATTGTAAAAGTTGAACAAAATTATACTACATTTATTGAAAAATGTTCACAAACATTCAAAGTAAAATAGTTTTTGCAATATTATTCCCTTTTCTACCAATGCTCTTTTTCCTGTAAAATGTCACTACTTATATTGGCAGATTTCATCAAAAATCTCAAATGCACAAAGTGAACTGAAGTAAAGATCTAAAACGCAGTGGAAAAATTATACCTGGCCACAACAGTATATATGATAGTGTTGTTTGCTCTACCCATAATTTAATATGGATGCTACTGACTTGTTGCAGAGCTGGGTGTTATCTTGAAGCTGCATCTGACTGGAGCTAAATGACATATCGAATCTGAACTTCTCTGTGACTACTGAGTGGAGTATGACGCTGAGTGGGGAAAAAGCTGACATATGAATGTAGCACAATTCACAGACTATTCTGAGTTGGAAGAGACCCACAAGGATCATCGAGTCCAGCTCTTAAGTCAATGACCGGTACAGGGGATTGAACCCATGACCTTGGCATTATTACAACCAAGTTTTAATATGACCTCATGAGAAATTACTCTAATTGGAAAATTTAAAAGTTGTGAAAGAATGGTTCTTGTATGTAAAAGAGAATACCAGACAAACTTCTAATTAAAACATTTAAGCCATAAAATCATTGCTTTTAGGAGTAAGTTATTCACAAGCTGTGTAAGAGCTGAGAGCACAGTGAGAGCTGAGACTGAGAAGTTCCAATTTCTGAGAAATTTATTTTGTAATTTGAGCAATTCTCTATTAATTTTCAAGTTCAATTCTCATGAGGAATTTTGTGGACCAAAAAGTATAATTTCTTGCAGGGATACAAAGTTTAGCTTTGTTCCTTTTTTTTTTTAACAGGAACTGGTGAACTTGAACCCCATGACTAAGAGTAGTATCATCAAGACGTATATCCTGAAGTTTTCAAGCAAGTAGATTATGCTTGTTATCTGCCAAATGTGTTTAAATAAGAATGGGTTCTTCACAGTGATATTCTGATAAATAAATGGGGTTTTTCTTATTAGAGTGGGCTGCCAAAACATTGATGTTCTATATTTTCTAAGTTTACATATAGTTCATATCCAAATTCACTGAAGTCAACACAAAAACTTTCAGTGTAAAACCACTGCTACTTGTCCTGTGACTAAAGACACTGGTAAAAAAAACTGTCTCTGTCTTTCTTATAAGCCACCAGCTGAAAGGTCAGAAAAGATCACTCTGAAGTCTTCTTTTCTCCAGGCTGAACAACACCAGTTCTCTCAGCCTTTCTTTAAAGAAGAGGAATTCCAGCCCTTTCATCATTTTCATAGCCCTTCTGTGGATTCACCCTAGAGGTCCATGACTTTCCTATATTGCAGACCCCAGTGTACATAATATAGTATACAATTTCTTCTCCTCTTAGCAATCTGTTAAGGAAATTTTCCTGTAGTACTGTCCAGTTGGCACTCTGGAAGTCACCGCCTGAGACTTCTTTAACTGCTGGGACCAAGGCCAGTTCACAGTGGGTGGCTCCAGTGAACTGACAGGTGCACAATCGAATCCCTGCACACATCACACTCACAATGTCAGACAAGTTTCTGTTACCTGTTCAACCCTGGGTTTCCCATAGCAGAATCTCAGGACTCTGGTTCACTTAAGTTAGTTGTGGTGAAGGGACAGAATAACAGCTCAAGCTGTTATGCCCCAGGGAGGGACCTTGAATAAAGAAATCCCTGGGCTTTCATATTGTTGCAGTAGTCATGTATCCTTCACAGTCTCTACGTGTGCTTCTTGCTCCCATGGTTCTATTTTGTCTGGGGTCTTCTTACTGCTCACTGAGTCCTGCAGAGTCTCTGAGTGACTGATCCCCCTCAGCTACCTGGCACTGCAGGACTGCTGCCTTTTGGTAGGCAGGTCAGCATCTCTTCCCAGATGATCGCCCAGATCTCCAGCTATTTTCCACCAGTCAGGGCAAACTTTGCAAGCTTGCACATCAAGTTACCAGCACTATCAGTGTTCTGTGTTTTCACAGTGTGCTTTTAAGTTGTTAATTTATTAACAAGTTTTGGAATTATTCTCAGGTTTTAAATCTTGAGTGTTTTGTATATAAGACTGCATTCATTATAGGTACCTGCGCTTTCTTCAGTATTAAGAAAACTCACTAAAGGTGTCCACCAAAGCCTACTAATCTCAGGGTATGGTTCCATCCAGTAAGCAGTATCCCCATTCACATAGCTATGAAAGATCTAACTATACACCTTGCAACTTTTTGCTTATGGCAACAGATTCTTAGTGTTTTAATTTTAAAATATCTGTGTTAGAAGATGTGGTCATGCAACATGTTTGGTAAACCATAACCATTACTCCAGCAACCATGGAAACCCACTGCACACACTCTAGCACAAGACTGCATGAACAGCAATCACAGATGACCACTTTGTTCTCAGAGCTACTTCCTGTTCTTTCTTAAATATCAGAACTAGATTCTGGACAGAATTCCACTAAAACACACAAAAAAATATTAAGCTGACCATGTCCAAAAAAATCTTCATATATATCTTCATGTACTAAGAGATTTTGGATTCTGTGAAAAACTTTTGTTGGCACTAAACAAGTAAACACATACTTATATCTATATCTGTATCTATATGTAGATATAGATAGATATAGACACATATACATTTGCATATACATATACATATACATATACATATATGTCCATATCCACATCCATATCCGTATCCATATCCATATAATCAGCTTTGCTTTCTCCTGCTATGAAATGGCTTTTATGGAGATATTGAAACAATAACAACAACAACAGCAACAACAAAAATTGCAGGGCTTGTTTCTCCAGAGAGTTCAATTATTTTGAGGGCTGCTAGCAAACTTTGATTGATAAATCTAACCTTTTCTTTCCAGGCAATGGTTTGATCAAAAGGTGATGAGAAAGAGTTAGAGAATGGAAAAATAATACTTGCATTGCAACAGAATAATAAAAATGCAGAGAATGTCTTTGACATTTGCAAAGTGATAAAGGATTTCCCTTTTTGATTATGTGATGTCAAGAATCTCTTCTAAGAGCAGGTAAGTCTGGGCTTTGTATGATTTTCTGAATTGAATTTTCAAAACTTACAAGATTTCTCCAGACTTCCAACTAGAAATTCATAATACATCCCAAATGAAATTCTAGTTGCAGTAGAAACACACGTTTTCAGCAGCACAAAATGAAGGATGAAGTGGTGTGGTGACCACACATTATATGTGAAATATGAACTAAAGAAAACACTCCAGCCCTCAGGGAAAAACAAGCAGCCTTTGTATGCAAAACAAATTTATGAAGTTTTCTAACTGAACTTACAGAAAACATTCATAAAAGGTGTCCATCATGACCTAACTGGACACTTCTATACATTGTTCATTTACACAATATTTTTTCACTCTCTTCTAAAATACTTCTTAGTAGCCTGAAATCCTCCATCACTATTTTCATCAAAAGTTCTCCTTCATTTTTATGTAGAAGAAAGAGAAGCTACCAATCAAACAAAATGAAGATAGACCGTTTAGTTTTATATTATCATCATAAACTCCTTTATCTAATATCCTTCATTGATATGGACAAAGGAGATATGCCTAACCTTGCAAGAAATTCCATGAGAAAGAAAGAAAAAAGAGAGAAAGTAAAATTTTGCTTTAAAATATAAGCTTGATCATTTAGTTCTATTTTGAAAGTAAATCACTTAACAACATTTAAAGTTGTATTGTTTAAGTGTTTTCCAATTTCAACAAACAATTCAAAATATTATATTGAAATGCCTGAATTTTTTTGGAGTCTGGCAAAGCAATGATTGTCCATCATTAATTCTGACCCTTTGTGATTCATACAATATTTTTTGAGGTTGAAGAGCATTTAAAAAGTAACTAAATAAATAAATAAACAAACAAACAAACATACAAATAGGTAAATAAATGAATGAATGAATGAATGAATGAATGAATGAATGAATGAATGAATGGATGGATGTGAAGACTTAATTACACCATCCACACCAATAGGCCAAAATTTTATGTATCAGTGTCATAGTAGTGCAGAAAAACAGAGAAAACAGTCAGATGCATTAGTAACTGGTCTAAAGAAAGCACATTGAAATGCAGATGTTTAAACACAAATCTTACAGTAAGAATCGAGCATGGACATGAAAGCCATGGCATTTATCAGCTTCCAGACATGATGTATCAGAATTCTGAAAGCCAAATTAAAGTTGCCCTTAGCAAAGGTGTGCTGCTGCAAATGTTGTCCTCACGTATACGCTCCCTCTGCCCTTGATAAGCCATGTGGGACAGATATAATTTGGTTCTAATATTTTAGTTAAAGAAATCACTGCTACAGTCTGCGAATAACTGCAGCAAATGGGCTCAAAGTTAAATAGTGCTGTGCATGCAGGCAAACATGACCATTAGATAACCCCCTATGTTTCTACTTACTTCTATAGTTTTTTACTGACTGACTTTTTTAATATAGAGCTAGTTTTCTGAGGCATGGTGTGCATGTGCAAAATTTAAAAATGAAGAGGTCAAGTCTTAGATAGAAACAGTAAATCTGTTCAGCTTTGGAAAATTTATTTTCACTCAGTAAACTGTCAATATCTCCCAGCCAAGCTATCACATTTCATCTGCTTTTCTTGTTTTACATACTGAAATGGAAAAATACATATTCAAAAATATAGTGATGCATACATATACCACATATATTCTACTTGCATCTCAGTGACATATTGCAAAACCACAGAAAAAGTAATATTTCCAGCAACTTAGGCTGTTTATCTTCCATCTTCTAAGTCATCTCCTTGGATTTATTAGTGTCTTGACTTCCAAAAAAGCATTATGTATCTTGGGTTTTTTTTTAAAAAAAACAGTAATCATCTACCCCAAGACCTTGGCTCAGTGAAATATTTTTTCCATTCTAATAATGAATTATTTCTAATTATGAACCTTTGTTCAGTTTCAGGGGAAAAAAACCACTTCAAGCTGATTATAAGAGTTATTGATTTGCACCTGATGTGCAAACAAAACTGAACAATTGTGGTACCAAACCACAGGCAAAAAAAATGCAATTTGTTTTTGGAAAGCAACTAATAATTTGTCATAGATATTCTGTGCCAGCAACACCTGAAACATGTAATGACAGGTGATGTTCTGCATGACGCATGCTTCACAGGTTAGCAAATTCTCAGATTTTAAACACATAAAACCACAAAATGCATTTTCTACAGACACCTAAATTTATACCTGTCATGATTTAATCCCAGTTGACAACTAAGCCCCATGCATCTGCTCACTCACTCCCTCACCAGAGCGACTGGAGAAAGAATTGGAAGAGCAAAAGTGAGAAAACCCGTGGGCTGAAATAAGGAATATGGTGAAAGCAAAAGCCATTCACGCAAGCAAAGCAAAACAAGCAATAAGTTCACCACTTCCTGTGAGCAGGCAGGTGTTCAGCTCCCCCCAGGAAAGGAGGAGTCCATCATGTGTAACTGTGAAAGACAAATGCCATCTCTAGAAACATCCATCCCTTTCTTCCTTCTTCCCCTAGCTCTATATGAAGAGCCTGACATAAGGTCTGGATATCTTTTCGGTCAGTTGGGTTCAGCTTTCCCAGCTATATCCCCTCACAACCTCCCATTGTACCTCCAGACTGCTCACTGATGAGGTGGCACAAAAATCAGAAAGGTCTTGACACCCTGCAAGCATGCCTCAGCAGTAGCAAAAACATCTCTATATTATAAACTCTGTGTTCAGCACAAATGCAAAACATGGGCCCATACTAGCTACTGTGAAGAAAATTCACACTGTCCCTAATACCTCTGAAGTTTTTACTGCACTTGTCCAGCAGAGACCATGGGTAACTCTGCTCCTGATGACATGTGCACTTACTTGTAGTATTTCTGTGTGATTAAAGCTAACAGCTACATAGTTATTGAAGATTTATGAATAGGAGGTGCCATATAGCATTTTTATGGTGTAAAGATTCTCCAGAATTACCTCACACTCAAACTCCATAGAAAAGTGAGGAATACTCATAATATCATTACTGCTTTTTTAATGCCTTTTTTATCCCTCAGTATTTACTATTACTGTTCCTGTGAGTAGAACCATGACTGCAGGAGAATTATTTTCCATTTGTGGACCCTAAAATAGTAAGGGGCCTATTGTACCAACTCAACCTTCATGGAGTCTGACAAGAATTCATCCCAGAGTACTGAAGGAATTAGTGGATGTTAATCCAGAACCCCTCTGTCATAGTCCACTGGTATGGATCATGATGCTCATTATAAATTCTCATTAGGCTGAAAAAAACCACCAGACTATGTGTCAGGGAACTCTTCTGCTTTTATTGTACAGTTGCCATAACTCTGTCCATGAGCCTGCTATTTAGACTGGAAAGGTGTTGGCTAACAAGCCTTGAAATTCTTACAATACACTTTCACAAAAGTTGTTCACTAACAAGCCTTTAATTTTGTACAATACACTTCAGTAATTACTCAACTACCACAACAACTTCTCAAAATGGGCTGACTAACAAGACACTATACACCGGTACTCAAAAGGTGTTGGCTTACAAGCCACACAACACCACTGCTCAAAGGTCAATAAGGCACAACACAGTTCCACAAGTTCCCAACTCTCACAGCAGAGTTCAGTACAGAGTATGGACTACATTGCTATATGGTAGCCACGCTTTGCTCAGACAAAGCAAGGGAAGAAAAGAAAGAACCTCACCAGTCCTCAGTTCCCATGCTGGTTCTGCCATGTGGATTATCCAGAGCTGGGGTTGTGGGATAAAGAAAATAAAAAAAGAGGGGGAAAAAAGAGAGTTGATGGGGGCCTGATTCACTTCTTCTTATAACCTGGTGCTCATGTCTTACATAAACTAGATTTTTCATGCTGTTTTATTCACACATGCACAGCCAGCCCTTCTCCAGAAAGGGAGACGGGGCAGACTGAGCATGAGTTTCAAAGCAGAGCAGGAAGTCATCTCACAACAATGCTGCCCCATCTCAGTGGGACCATTTCCTCCAAGCATACCTTTTCTGTAGCAATACTCAGAATTTTTGAGACAAAACATTGTGTCTGTTCCTCTACACCTTCTCAATCATCTAGTAAAGATTGTGAGACCCTAAACATATCTTCACTGATGGGAAGCTAGCCAATGTGCCTTTGATTGTCCCAGGGAAAAGAGATTATAAACTGAGAGAGGAGTGCCTGGACAGCAGTCCTGAAGAAAAGGATCTGGGTCTGCTGGTCAGCAGCAGCTCAGTGTCAGTCAGCACTGTGCCTGGGCAGCCAGGAGGGCAAACCACCTTTCTGGGTGCACCAGACATGGCATCACCAGCTCCCAAAACGGGATCATCCTGCTATATTCAGTGTTGGTGCAGCCTCACTTTGAGCCCTGTGTAAAGTGGTGGGCCCCACAATTTAATTTAAGAAGTATGTGAAGGTCCTTGGATGCATACAGAGGAGGGTAACAAAGGAAGTGGAGGAGCTGAAATGCATGTCTTGTGAGAAGCAGCTGACAACCTTGGGTTTCAAAGGCTTGGAGAGAAGTAGGCTAAGTAGTAAACTGATGCCCTTTACAGCTTCCTGAGGATGGGAAACAGAGAGGGAGGTACTTCTCAATATTCAGCGATGAAATGTGTAAGAATGGCTCAAACCTGCATCAGGGGAGGATCAGGACTAATATTAGGAAATATTTCTTTACCAAGAGGGTAGTCAAACAGAATTTCTAGAAAGATGGCTGATGAACATTACACATACACCAATGAGTATTTCTGTTCTTAAACTGTTTACATGGCAAGATTTTGGGAATGAAGCATGTTGGTTACACCTTAAGGTGTTTTTCTGCAATTCTACCTTGAAAAGAAGACTAAACAGCTAACAGAATTTTGAGAAACTGATATGGGATGGGGCTGGTATGTGCAATCATTAAGCTACTGAGGTTATTTTTACTGGTACATTAAAATCTACATCTACTACAATTTCTTGTAAAATCTATAAAAACTAAAAAAAAAAATCAAAAAATCAAAAAACCCTCAGGCATCATTGTAGAAGCTTTCTCTGTGTCCAACAGAGCTACTTGGTGGCTCCTGTGAGAAACTGCTGGTTCAAGCCAGCTTCAAGATCTTCCTGCTGCTGTCCAAGGCTGAATCCACCAGTCACAGCTGTAGTGCTTCTTAAATATATTTAAGAATGGGGAAAAAATCTGCTGTGGACCAGCATTCAGAGAGAGAGGAGTGCGACTATATGAGAGAAACAGCCCTTCGGACACCAAGAAGGAGGTACTCCAGGCACTGGAGCAGAGATTCTCCTGCAGCTCATGGTGAAGACCACAGTAAGACAGTCTGTTTCACTGCAGCCCATGGAGGATCCAATGCCTGAGCAGCTGGATGATCAAAGGAGCCTGTGAACCTGTGAAGTTTGCACTGGAACAAGCACTTGGCAGCATGGGAAGCAAGTTTGCTAGCAGGACTTGGGATCCCACAAGTGACCCATGCTGGACAAGTCTGTTCTTGAAGGACTAATGCAGTCCTGGAAGGGACCCACATTGGAGCTGTTCATGAAAAAACTACAGATCATGGGAAAGACTCATATTGGAGAAGTTTGTGGAGGACTGTCTCCTGTGGGAGTGTTAGGGGTTTAGCTAGGCCTTAATTTAGGTTTTAGTTTTCAGAGTAGGCCTCAGACTATCAGTTG
Source organism: Pithys albifrons albifrons (assembly GCF_047495875.1). Classification (NCBI taxonomy): domain Eukaryota; kingdom Metazoa; phylum Chordata; class Aves; order Passeriformes; family Thamnophilidae; genus Pithys; species Pithys albifrons. The sequence continues at coordinate 73,873,884 of NC_092497.1, read as the reverse complement.
ACTCAAGCTGCATTAGGCCTGCTAATAGCTGACCTCTATGGGCCAATGGTATTCCATACCATATTCTGACATCACGTCAAGTATAAATACAGTAGAGTAGAAGGAGTTCTCTCAATTTCCATCATGACTGAGAGAGAGACAGGACACACTGCCACTGTCCTGCTGAGGTATGCCTTACTGCTGCCCTGCTACTACTCTGCATTTTGTTTTAGTTCAGGGAAATAAACATTTTATTGTTATTCTCTTTCTTTACCTTGTTGGTTATCCTTTGGGGTGCTTTATGGATCCAGAGTGATGAGATCTGTTTTTGGTGAGAGGTAGAGGATTGTTGTTATATCTAACTTGTGTAGGTGTGTGTTATGTTGTAGTCTACTTTTAATTTTCTCTTGTCTGTATAAATATATAAACCTATTTTAAGTTTTCCATGTTTCTTTTCCTCCCTTGTCTTCGCAGGGTGAGGGAGACTCTCACTCCTGTTTTGGGTACTTGGCATTTTGCCAGCTCAACCTAACACAGGGAGGAACCCCACAGTGGAACAGGGTAAGAGTGTGAGGAGTCCCCACTGAGAAGGAAGGAGAAGCAGAGACTACTGACCGCAGCACCGATTCCGCATCCCTGTCTGCTATAAAATTTCTGACTCATTACTGAAGAAGACAGAAGTCTGACGTGAATGAGGTATTCTTTCACAACAAAAGCAAATTCTGTTTGATAAAATGTATGTTAAAGAAGACAGTCAGATATCCTTTCCACATGAATCTACCATTAAGTATTCATCATTTTCACTGATATAAGACTCTGAAATGTGATTATTAGAAATGATTTTTGCTTCTCTCTTCAATGGTAGTCATTTGGGGCCTTGCTCATCATATGAGTTCCATATAAGAATTCAGTACTATGAAAAAATTTTTAATTTTTCCAGTTATATCTATAAATAATAATATGTCTCTTGTTATATTCTCTAACTTTTCTTCATCTGGAATAAGACAGAATTGTATTGTCACCTTTCAGAAGTGTTGTAAAGTTGTAAAAACTGTTGTTGATGAGTTGTGAATTACTCATTTCTTATGATCCCTTGTAACACTTGCTGTTGCCCCTGTTGACATAGAGGAGGATCTCTGCACCCACTGTGAAGTGTGATTGATTAAGTAATGCTTGTTTTCAGTGAACTGCTCTGTGGAGTTTCCATCTCTCACTGTGATACTTTAGTAGAGTCTTTCTGAGCAGAAGATTCCTTGTGTTATCCTTTGTTGACTTTCAGGCAATGATGACTTTCGAAAATGTTATCTCTGTGCCTAAAGTATTTTGACCCCACATTGTTGGCTAATACAATACAGACTACAAATTACACTGATTTTTTGGGTGTTATGGTTACTACTTGATATGTAGTTTTAAAAGGTGTTTGTTTCCCCAAAATCAACTTTAAGCCCTTGCTTTTGCCAGATTGGTGGGCTTTAGGTACCTCTACATGATGGTTTTTTCTTGGATTACAAGTGAATTTTTTTTCAGTATCCTAATCAAAAACAAGTAAAAAGTATTCTTATATACTATAGAGTCTACTATCTGAACTTACAGCAACATGTATTTAAAATTCAAGTAATTTAAAGTTATTGTTCAGTATAAAATGATCTGATTAAGAATACCAAACATGTATCTGGGTCCAAAGTTATTTTAAGTCCAAACTCACATTTAGTTTTGTGTGTTAACAGTCACAACCACTCCAATGGAGCAATTTAATCTACAGATTCTCCAAAAAAGTAAATAAATCTGGGGATTTACGCTATGCTTCTTAGATAATAAAAGGAGCCTGACTGGCTAGATCTGACCTAGTGGATGAAGGGAATGAGAGGAATAAAGGGAGTAACACTGTGATGACTTGAAATTTGAAAATATATTTACAAGTATATCTAATATTTGATTTCACTGTGAAGTTGCCTGAATTTTAATACCTTCAACTATTACTTTTAGAGACTTTGTCCTGCACAGGACCACTTAAATCAAATCATTGTCACTTGCTTAAAATTGGACTACATATATATTTTCACATCTCCTCTTCATACTATCTAATCTTCTCTTGCCAATATTCTCTATTCCAGTTGTACAGAAAATTTGGGTTCTCTACCTAATAGAGAATATTGTCATGTCCTTCTCTAGGCAAGGCATTATGTGATTCAAAAGTGCTCCTTTTACCTCTGTGATCTCACCATACTTGTTTCAGATTCCAGAAATCAAAGTGACAGATTTGTAAAACATGTAAGACAGGATGTCCTAGTTCAGCAGGTGGGAACAGTTATCACTGTGTGGGGGATGATCAAAGCTCTGTATTCTACCCCCTCTATTCATTCCCCAAGCACAATGGACCATTAGCAGCAGCTGCCCAGGGAGTCATTAGCACCTTCACACCCAGCGGGCGGGATGGGGGGGAGGGGGCCGGGCGGGGAAGCGGGGGGGGGGGGGGGGGGGGGGGAAGGAACTGCTAATGGGCCATCAACGGTTCAACAATTCCCCCTGGCTCCCAGAGTTAATCCCCATTGTGTGAGTCCCCGCCGAGGGGGAGGTACTGAGTGCTCCCTGAGGGTACTTAAGTGGTGGGTAAGACCGCGGGAAGGGGTTTGTTGGATCCAGAGGAGCAGCAGGACCTTGACAGGAGGAGACCACCACTCTTGACTAGACTACGACCGCCACTCTCGACCACACTACAGCCATCATCTGCACCAACAGGTTTCTCACTTCTTTTTTTTTTTTGCTTTGGACTTGGGGAACCACGCGGGTCTCAGCACAAGGGCTAACAAACCCCTTTAGGTTTGTGCCCCAGGACACTGGGTTGTACTGCTAGGTTTTGTGAGTTTAAAGAAATTCCTCTTTGTGTCAGTGCATTTATGGTAACATCTTTCATTAAATTGTAACTCTGACTTATAATCTCTCTTGTTGTGGGTCCATTTCTCCTGCCTGTTTAACTTTAAACCAGCACACAGGAAAATATCTGGAGAGAGAAACAAGACTAACAATTTCTGCATCTTTTCCAATTCAACAGTAAAAGGTCATTAGAAAAGTTAAATTATTTTTTTAGGTTAGGAATAGTGAAAGACCCCAGTTGTTTTCCCAGTGTTATTTCAGCTGGTGTGCAAGAGCCATCAACACACAGTCAAGATATTTAATTTTATTACAATTCTGTAGAATTAGGCGCTAAACATCCAATACAGTCAGTAGATCTTTTAGAAAGCAAACATAGTCTTTTATATTAAAAAGACAACAAAGAGAGAACCATACAGAGACAGATTATTGTTCACTCACACTTATAAAATAAAATTCTCAATGTGCATGTGGTTGTTTTGGTCCAATTCATTTTTACTTAAACAAATATCCCTAGGGTGTGTTTTTTTAGCATTATAATTGTCTAAGGTAACTTGAGAGTATATTTTTATTTTGTCAGCTACCACCAAGTTATTATTTAACCTTATACTCTATTACAGTCTGTGTTTAAGTTTATTTAAACAACTAGTTGACAATGAAATAAGTATTCTGCTTCTGGGGACTCTTCATTGAATTCTGTTTCTGGGTACTCTTCAGTGTTACATTGCTTTGGCACCCTTTTGTCATGGTTTCAAGACTGACTCACAGTTGCTGTGAATTAAGTTGTGGATTTTTTACTTAATCTGACATCAAAGTCACAGTCTACAACTTCCTTGTGAGGGGAAGAGGAGGGGCAGGTACTGATCTCTTCTCTGTGGTGACCAGTGACAGCATCTGAGGGAATGGCCTGAAGTTGTGTCAGGGGAGGTTTAGGCTGGATATTAGGAAAAGGTTCTTCACCCAGGGGGTGGTTGAGCACTCATACAGGCTCCTCAGGGCAGTGGTCACAACCATCAAGCCTGCCAGGGTTCAAAAAGTGTTTGGATGATACTCTCAGGCACATTGTGTGACTATTGGGGATGGTCCTGTACTGGGGTAAGAGTTGGACTCAGTAATCCTTGTGGGTCCATTTCAACTCAGCATGTTCTGTGATTCTGTGAAAGTCATGAGGTCATCTTGAAGATTCTACCAAAATATGATGTAGAAATGTATATCAGCATTTCAGAAGTGCTATCTTTGCAATATGATGGACTGCTGTTTTGATTGTCTGTAATAAATTTAAATTTTGAACTAATCTGAATGAGAAGAGAAGGAGAAGATGAAGCAAGTACAATAATATGTAACATTTACTTCCTGCCCTGTGTTTGGAGAGAAGATTTTGCAACTGAGATTTGCTTTTCAGAGTAATGGCAATGTAGGTGTTCTACCTGATTCCCCTATAAACTTTTTATTGTAATAAGTAGGAAGTCACTGGAAAGTATATGTTCACTTGAGAGAAAAATAAACATGTTGATCTTCAGTTCTTTCCCCATTTTATTTTCTTCTTATCAAAGGATGACAGCATTTAATACAAGGACAAATGTCTGCATTTTTGTGAGGAAAGTAAACAATGCTGTCATGAAACAAATAGCATGCAGGAGCAAAAAACTGGAAGCCTTTCAAAAGGCCTAATGTGTAAAAGAGGCAGTTTCAGTGAACCTATCAATGTATGTCAAATCCCTAAATAAGGGGGGGGAAAGCCTTTTGGAGAAATAAATTTCCTTCTGCCCTGAGCTGTGGTATTTTTACTGGAGAACTAAATACACGTCAATGATAAAATTTCTAATTGTTTTGTTCATTTTAATGCAATATGCATTTTTTTCCTCGGGCTTATTATACCACTTATTTTCTTAATTATTCATAATATTTAGAGACCAAAAGCAAGACAGCTTCCCCAAAAAACCATGTTAGCTGAATGCTAGGTGTGGCTTTTTTCCTACAACAAATCTCTGACTCATTTTACCAAAGATTATTTTTTTTTATTCCTTACTCCACTAGAATCAAGGTAACATACCCTCTGAAATAGCTTTGAAATGTAATAATCACAAAAGTAATAAGAAATATAATTTGTACTGTTCTGATGGGAAAAGTATATTTCCCACTTATGTAGTTTGGGGAAGCAATTGCATCATTTGGAAACTACAGATTTGATGTTATTGCCATAGCTTCTGTCTATAAAACTTTGTGTTCATTCTCCACAGTTTTTTGCTTTTATCAGTCCAAATTTGCAAATGTCTAATAAAAGAGTTCCTGGAATCCATGATGTAAATCCTCAAATATAGAAGAAATGTGTCTTTAATCATAAAACTTCCAAAACAAATATTGGAAATTTTGCGCTCATTTCTATATATTCCCTTGTTTAGCAGATTCTACCACCATATGTGCACAATAACAAAATGAACACAAAATTGGATGAACGTATTAAAGAAAGCTAAACCTACCCAGCTCAACAAATCCATTCTCCTACCTGCTGTGTGGTGGAACATGAACAGAGCATTGCTGACTGGGGTCTTGCTAATAGTCTGTAGTCAGGTATCCAGAGATGACACCAGCTCATCACTCTCAGGAAAGCTTGCATTTCCCTCACCGTGCATGGCTCTGGAAGACCACAAATGGCTTTTTTCTCTTCTGTGTTGAGTTGCTGATGTTCATGGAATATTTTAAGCTTCAAATAGACTACTCCTTGGCAATTCGTGCTTTCTCTTTTGTAACTCTTTTTAGTAACTTTTTTTAGTTTCAGGGGGTATTGTTTTAGTCTTACCACTTTTGCACCTGGTTTAAGTGCAATGCTTGCCGGCTCTGCTCCTTTAGATCTTCCAGGGCAGTCACCTGCTCACACAGAAGAAATGACAGATTTCCCCACTTCTATGGGGATTTCACTATGATTTTCCCGTACAAAAAGAGTAGCTGCTTTGAGATAAGTAGTTTCTGGAATTATAACTTTTATTTCCTCCATCTTAGTGAATTTAATTTCAGCTTCCAATTTCTCCAATAGATCTCTATCTAACAAGGATCTGGGAGGGTTTGGCGTATAGAGAAATTGATGAGTTACTCAGTGTTTGCCTAGTTTAAATTTTAACAGTTGAAAGAAAGGCCTTGTTTCTGTCACTCCCGTAGCACCAAATACTCATACAGTATCGTGACTTAATTTCTTCTTCAAAGTATTTAATACAGAGTATTTTGCCCCCATGTCCACCAGAAACTCAACACTGTCTTTTACCAGCTTAGCTATAGCCAGAGGTTCTGCTGGGGAGATATCCCCCAGTCCCCATCATTCTTCATCTACATGCATTTGGGGTACTGGTTCTGGAAACATGGAGATTTCTTTTTCTTGAGAGTGAACAGTTCTTTTTCCAGTATCCTTCCTTTTTACAAAAGGTACATTAACACTATCTCAAAGAGGAATTCTTCTTAGGTGCCTTTTTCTTGTCAGTTTTCTTTTGATGGGGTGGTTTACTTTTATAATGACGTTCAGGTTCTTCTTCCTTTTCAGTTGAACCCTTATTTTTAAACAACGCCCAAGCTATATCCAAGTATTTACTTAAATCTGTCTTTTTTTCCAACTTTTGCAACTTTTCTTCTTATATCTGTAGCAGCTTGACTTATACACAGAAACACAAGGTATGTCTTCCCTAGGTCTGATTGGAGATCCATATCAGTATCTTTGATCAGGGCTTCTTGTAAGCTATTAAGATAGTTTGTTGGAGATTCATCTGTATTTTGTTTCACAGTGTATATTTTTGATCAATTCATCACTTTAGGAATAGCTTGTTGCAACCCATATACAACTCTGTTCCAGTAACTTTTTAACTTTTCTATGTCAGTTTGGTTATTTGGGTTCCACCCAGGGTCATTAAAGGGAAAATTTCACCAATAGTGCCTTGTAGCTGATTAGGTACTATACATGACTCAATGACATTTCTAGCAGCTCTTCGAACTATCCCTTTATCTGTTCTATCAAGTAACATTTCCAACACAGTTTCAAAGTCCGACCAATATGGGTTTTGGGACTTTATGGGTCTTTCTACAAACTTAGCTACTTGTTCTGGATTATCTCTATATTCTCCAGCTCTAGCCTTCTATTGGTGTAGTTCAGTAAGAGAAAAAAGCACTTTTATTAAAACTGGACCTTGAGTGTTCTCAGCTTGCTTTAGAGGAGCTAACACAGATGGATCTGGCTCTTTCTTTTTTGATCTTACTCATGCAGCAACTGGATCTCGAGCTGCAAGAACTTCTTGAGTTCTTTTTCTCCATTTTTTTCTAGTAGCTACTGATATTTCTTCTCTGGGTCTTTTATTTACAAGTGCTTCTTCAGAGCTGGTGTCTGATTCTTCTTATGTTGAGGAATATGAATCTAAATTTGTACTTGTATCTTTATCTGTATCTGTAATTCTTTTATAGGGAAATTTCTTTTTTTCTTTCTTTGTAACAGCTGCTGGTTTCTTCTTTACACAACCAGAAGCACCTCTTTGGGATGGACCTGGTTCTTTAAATGTGGTTATGCTCCTCTTTAGGGCACCATAATGCATCGCAATTGGAGAGCCTGTGATACCAGCTGTCTCCACTCCAGTCCTCAAAGGACCAGGGCCCAGGAGGACAGGGGCTGTAAACTGCTGCAGTTTCTGTGCCATCTGGTGCAACTATAGTGACTGCCCTCCATCCCCCACCCACTGCAGTTACAGCACCCTGAGAAAGAAAGGCTGTTTGGTAGCTATAGCCACTTGCCCTGGCAACAGCAGCTGTGGCGGGGCCTACTTGAGCAGCACCTGCTCTGTCCTCAGTGCCCATGGCAGTGTCTGCTTGGCTCCCCACCACTGTGCTGGTGGCCATCATGGCTATGCCTGGACCAGCAGATTCTTGGGTGGGGCTGGCCACAGTGGTGGCGGTCCCAGCCCTGTTGGTGGCAGTTTCTGCCCAGGGGTCAGCAGCAGCACTTTCCTGGCCGCCTGCTGCCATGCTGGCAGCTGTCATGCCCGCAGCAGCGGACTCTTGGGTGGGGCCAGCCGCAGTAGTGGTCGACCTGGCCCCAGATGCAGCCATGTTTGCTCTGCAACCAGCAGCAGTGCCCACTCCTCCTGCCATGGTGGCAGGGGCAGTCAGTCCCTGGGTGAGGTCACCTATGGTGTCAGTGCCCACCCTGAGGCTGATGGCAGCCGGCCCCTGAGCAGGGCCAGCTCTGGTCCTGGCCCTATCCGCAGCTATGCTCGCCCCACCCTCTGCCGCAGCTCCCTTGGCAGTGCTTTGGGTAGAGCCATCCATCACAGAGGCAGTGCTCTGGGTGGGGCTTATTTCGGTCTCCCCAGTGTCTGTGCTGTGGCAGAGGTAGTCCCGGAGGCAGTGTCCTGGGCAGCCAATGCAGGGGCAGTGCCCTGGGCAGGGCCAGTCATCACAGGGGCGGTGCCTTGGGCAGGGCCCAGCTCTGTTCCCCCCAAGGCAGTACTCTGGACAAAGGCAGTACCAGTAGCAGCCGTGGCCAGAGCCTGGGTGGGGCCCACGCTCACATCACCTACTCTGGTCCTAGCTGCAGCTCTCCGCTCTGGTGCCTAGGAATTGCTCCTAGCACAGATCTAGAGAGATTAATAAATCCAGATCTTCCAGGGATTCCATAACCTGCACATGGGGAATAGGTAAATTTTTCTCTTTCGCTTTTCACTTTTCCTTAACTCCATAATTGACATTTCTATGGGTGTTTTCCCAGACTCAGTCTCAGAGGTCATCTGGGAACCACTGTTTTTTCCTTAAATCTGGATGCTCTGTCAGCATCTGAAATAGATCTGCATATCTTGCTTCTCTCCACTTTTGTTCTTTATCTAAATATAATAAAAGCTGCAGTACTAAATTACTCCAGAGTGACCTAAACACTGGTTATTTTCCACCATTTCTCTAAGCATAAATTGGCCAACTAGTTTCACTTAATCTTGTAAGTTCTTATCTGGTAAGGTCTCATTCTGATCTCACTAAGTCATGCCAATATCTTAAAATAAACCCCAAGGGCATTTCTTTAGGAATTTTATGTCTAATGGGATGCAGAACCTTAATTTTCTCAGTAAAACTGCAACTAATAATGGAGAGAAGGCATGGTCTTCCCCCTCCTCCCTCCTTCCAACTCTGTATAACTGATCTGTACAGTTATCCAGGGAGGGACACACCCCTCTCTGCAAATAGAGTGGACTTGTTGGGTGAAATACAGGTTTTGGCCACTTGCCAAAATCTACTGGGCTAGATATAAATTGGACAGCTGCCACTTCTGCCAATTACAGGTGACTTCAGAAGATGAGGAAAGAATGCAGATACAGAAAAAGTAGTTGAAAGGAAAGAATTAAAAGCAACCCCGGTCTTTGCCCACACTTTAGATCAAGGATAACCACAAACAATTTTTGCCCGACTCAACTACCCAGTCTGCTCTCTTTGGGGTCTCGTCTATCTGCAGAGATTTTCAATAGTTAGCTAACACCTTAACAGGTTTAAAAACTTTCTATCTTACCTCCCACAAGCAGTCCACTGAGTTGCAGGTGGAAGTTGTCTCCTTGGTCAAGACAAAAGAAAATGTCCTAATTGCTGGCGGGGAGTTTTCCACCTTCCGAGACGGTAATTTCTTGCTCAAGAGAGGCCAGCCTACCAATTCTGACTTACTGGGCAATGCACCAAAACTGTTGCCTAAATTCCTGTGAAAATAGACACTCGAAAACACTTTAATGGAAAAAGACATACAGGTTACTTTCTCAATGCCTGTTTCTCCACAGACACAGTTTTCAGTGGGCTTTTATGAGGCTACAACCTCTAGTTAATGAATAAAACACTTTGACTGCATCTCATTTTAATTTTTCTTGTTAGTTTTTTCAAAGTCCTCTTTGTCATGGGTTACAGCTACTTGAGGAATCATGGAAAGAAGGGGCAAACTATGTTTACATTAACACCTTTTATCATTTTCTGTGCAGGAATTTCACTAACTTCAACAAGGGCTATATGTAGAACTATTTTCTCACATTGTAACTCACAATTCTAAAACCTACACATACCATGCAAACTATCTAACATCACAAGGTCATAGCTAAATATTAAGTAATATATATTTCATAAAATTCCTGGATTCAAACAGTCTTTATGTAACTTATTTTGACTTGGAAAAAGAGATTTTTAGATGTATTCTTCTGTAGAGTGTTATTGGTTTGGCTAGGTGTGGGCCTAAATTTAGGCTTTGGATTTCAGGGTAGGCCTGGGACTCTCAGCTGACTTAAGCTGAGCTGAGCTAGCTGACAGGTGACTTCTTCTAGCCGATAGTATTCCATACCATATTTGCAACATCATCTCAAAAGTGTAAGTGCCAGTGTGGGAGTGGCTTGGTCCGTTCCTTCACAGCTGTGATCCCAGGAAGACACACTGCCGTCCCAGGAGGGATGGGAGGCCCAGGCCCAGCACCAGCTCACCACCATCTTATCTTAGGGAAGTAAAACGTTTATTCTTAGTTTTTCTCTCTGCTTAAGTCTGTCTCTGGGAAATTGATTCTCTAGAGCGATTTGTAGTTAAAATAGTGGGATTTGTGTTCACTGGGGAATGGGAAGTTATTTCTTGTTATTTCTGACTTGTGTAAGTTTGTGTTATAATGTCGTTTACTCTTAGTTTTCTCTTTTCTGTATAAATATATAGAGTTAGTTTAAGCATAAAACTGGTTTGAGTCTCTAGGTTTATTTTCTCTTTCTCCCTTTTCTCAGCATGGGGTGGGGGGGTGAGAGCTCAACCCAAGACAGCAGAGTTTTAGCAAGTTTCTTTTCTCGCTTCTGCATAAACTCAAGGTCTCCAGAGAGATTCCATTCTTATCTCAGCAGTTTGAACCAGCAAGTTTGTTCTTGGTTCACTAGCCTGAAAATGTATGTTTCCCAACAGGTTACCTTTATTAGAAGCTTCTAAGGTGCACACCAGAAGATCTGCACACATGTGACTAGGAATATTACAATTTTATAACTTCTCCAGAAATTTACATATGAGATATCGATAACCAACCATGATTCTCATTTCTCTCTGTGCTCTACCCATGAGGTCTTCAGAACTGCCCCTTGGAGATTTTCCAGGACCTCTTGGCCTTTTTCTTGTGTTTTGTCTTCTCGCTATCTACAGGTGGCTTCTCACAAACACTATGGCCTTGCCAGGGCATGAGAAAACTCACAATTTTTGAGAAAGAGCTTTAGTAACTCACTTTAAGATGTGAGCAACCTAGAAGAATCTATACAACTTATATGATTCTACAAATCTGCAAAAACACACTAAAATCCTTAGGCATCAGTATCATAAGGATTAGTAAAATGGGTCTTGGTGAACATCATGATCATGTGGATAAAATGATTATTTCTGAAAATCAATGTATGATAGCTGGGATACCAGTGATTGTACTTACTTAACACATTATTCTAATCCAATGGTTGTGGGAATTTTATAATTATTTCAGTTGAACAAATCAGCAATTATATACTAAATAAAGTCAGGAATATTTTATGTGAATGAGCTGGGATCCTTTTTTCTCTTTGGGGAAAAAATTAAATACCTATAAGTAAAGTTTAGGGTTAGGGTTAGGGCTCAGTTGACAAGACTCCAGTCAACTTACTGTAAGGTAAGATAGAAGATTTCCTTTAATGACCAGGCCTAGTGCCTACAGGAATACGTGACACTCCTCTGTATGTCCTGACACTGGTTTCATAGTTTTTATAATGAAGTCCATCCAATTCCCTGTTCACATATCCCCTCGGTCTTGCCCCATCCTGCCCCTGGCACACCCTGTCAGGAACTGAGTCTGGTGGCATTCTGGGACCCCCTCTTCATTATTGTCATCTTTATTGTGGCACACAGGGCACTTGGAGGCCTTCCAGTGTTCTGGGCTTCGAGGTCACTCTGCCAATGTTTGTGTCTCGTGGCACAGGCCTTAAGGTATTATTCAGCCTTCTGCCTTGAAAACAAGACAAAATAGCTAATGGGTTGATAAGGTATAAGGGTTAGTATGCATAAACTTTGAACTTAAGCTATGAGGAATACTGGTATACTAAAATCTACATTAAACTACAAGTACTTCTAAAATCTATAAAAATGAAAAATCAAAAACTCCTAAGGCATCACAACCCATTTCTCATTCAATAGCATTCACTGTGAAGAGCATAAATTATCTTTACTGGTAGAACTGCAAACAAGCTGGGATACTTGTTATCCCCATTGGTTATCCCAAAGCTGTAGAGCATCAAATTTCAAAAGTGATCATGATTGCAATTCTTTGATCTCTTAATACTCAATGGGGCTTAGACTATTGCTTCCGTGGTGTAAAGAGTTTCATCGCTTAAGCAGTCCTGTGTGTTCTGCTAGCTCAACGTGAGTCAAAACACACAATTGTAGACTTCATCTATTCTTACTGTTTTCTGTCTTTGGAATTGGGGTAGCAGCCACTTTTGAGGATTGTCACAGCTAATTTGTCAGACTGTTGAGAAACAGGTAGGTGTATTCCTACCAAAAAAAAAACATTAGCAATCTTCTGTTCATATTCTTACTTTCAAAAAGTGAAAAATCATTCTTTCTTCTAAAGTGTCTTTTATCACAGAATCATAGAATACTTGGAGTTGGAATAGACCTTTAAAGGTTATCTAGTCAATGATCAGGGTCATCTTTGACTAGTCCAGGTTACTTAGAGCCTGCTCTAACCTGATCCTGAATGTTTGCAGGGATGGGGCATCCTTCACCTCTTTGGGCAATCTGAGACAGTGTTTTACTATCCCCTTTGTAAAAAACTTCTTTCTTTTATCTAATCTAAATCAACCCCTTTTAGTAGAAAAGCATTAGCTCTTGCCTTAGTGCAACAGGCTCTGCTAAAATGTTTGCCCCCGTTTTTCTTATAGGTTTCCCTTAAATATTGAAAGCCTGGGACTCTTCAATATGGAGAATTCACTCTTTATGTTTTAGTTTCTTTTTTAATTTATCTTTGACCTATCTCCCAAAAAAGATTTAGAAGCACACAACTTTTCTGTCTTATATTTATAGGGCAAGTTCTGCTAGGGATGTTTAGGAAGAGAAGCAGACCTTTCAGGTACATTGTGCTTTCTGTCATATGAAATGAGTGTGGTGCCAAAGACAGCCCAACTCAAATTCTTTTTCTTTCCCTAGGCAGTAATAGGAAGAGGAGAGCCACAATATCTCCTTTTGTCAATGACACAACAACATCCAACTCTTGATGTCTTTTACTCTTATTTTTCTATCTCCAGCATGATTTCCTTTTATTTTCTTCCTCATTGATTCAAATGCTGCTAAGTAGCTTTTGGGACAAAAGAGCTTACTTTAGTGTTGTGACCATTACTATTGCCTTTATCATAAATGAAGGCCCTAAACACATGCCAATACAGTGGAACAGACTGATATATGCAAATCATCTATACAGCCGACAGGAACATACTTGGATATAGGTAATGGGGTAAAATAAATGTGGATTTACTCTTATGATCATTTCTGAAAGTAATTTTCAAACTTGTCCCCTGTGGACACACTGTGTGGGTGCAAGCCTTTACATACTAGAAAAGTGGTGATTGAGCCCACAGCTGAAGGATCCTGTAGAAAAAGGGTTACTAGTCTAATCTAATGTGTTTCAAATCATATTTAGTTTATGTAGAGGGAGCCAGCACAACCACAAGACACTGGAAAGATGTGTCTCAGCAAAAGTTGGTGAGCTTGTGCTTTCTAATGTCTTCTGAAAGGAAACTGTATGTTTCAAATGCCTTGTCTGAATAAACAGTAGCTAAAAAGAGCAATTCTAGACTCAAGTACAAGAATGCCAAAGGACTTATCTATCACTTTTTAAATTGAATCCACTGTGAAACAGGACACAAACACTTTGAAGCATTAAAGTCTAAGTGAAAAAATACAAATATTCATTTTCTTTATGCAATTTCAATTTATTTTTTTACTGTTCCTCTAGACTTACATTTTAATTATTGGTGTTTCTGACATTACATTTAGTATCTGCAAACTAAATCAGCCAATTTATGCAATGCTTCTGAGATCCTAAGTCACATTTTAATTCAGTTGTTTTGAACTGAGGTACATTCCATACTCTTAAAGCTCTGGAAAGCAATGAATAGGCAAGTTTCACCCATATGTTGACATGAAACAATTTCAATATTCCCTGCCTTACATCCTCACATTCACACATAGCTTTGCCTTTGCTTCAAAAATTAATTATAATGAAGCTACCAATATTAATTTTTACATTAGCAGTGTGCTTAAATTTGAACTTTCACAATGTAGGTATTGCATGCTTCTACATGAAGTGCTTTCAAAACTACTTATGTCTAGTGGCTAGCACTCAGTTTTTCTAATGGATGAATGAGGTTTGGAGATTATTCCCTAATTTTTCCAAAGCCTTTAAGTCTGATTAACAATGATGCTGGCATTAAAGTCCATGTTAAATTTATCATATCAAATACAATCCTTAGGATAATTTTGGGGTTATATTTGAAAAATAGACTTGAATATTGAATTGCAGAATTATCAAGAAAAATATTAACTGTCAATACCACTATTAAACCTGTAAAATTCAATACTGTAAAACTGAATCTTTCACACTTAAAGCTTTTCTCTTGTGTTCATTTTTTTTTTGTAAGACACCACCAAACGGGACTGAAGAAGTCATGTGAAAAGTGAAGATTTCTTTGACCCTTAGTGATCTGTTTGTCTGCCGGTGCCCTAGAAAAGGTGAGACCTTTATACCTGACCAGTCTGTCAGTGTCCCTTTATGGGGACTCTTCACCAAAGGGTTCCACTGGATTGGAGGGCAATTCAACAGCTGTTTACCAGGGGGCTAAGCCGACAGTTTAAGGGAGACCTTCTCAGTGGATTTTCCTACTTTACTTAAGTGTTACCCACTGCCAGCAACTGCCAGTGCCTGTGAAGGTCTCATGCTGACAGTTTATGGAATAGCACTTTTTATATTAATACAAAATGGAGCAGGTCCAGAGAAGGGCCAAAGAGATGACCTGAAAGCTGCAGCACCTCTCCTTTGAAGAACAGCTGAGATAGTTGGAATTGTTCAGCCTGAAGAGAAGGCTCCAGGGAGACCTTATTACAGCCTTTTAGTACTTAAAGATAGCTTGCAAAAAGATGGCAGAGCAACTTTTTTTATGGCCACATAGTGACAGGACAAAGGGAAATGGTTTTAAACTAAGAGTTGAGAGATTTAGATTAGATGTTAGGAAGTTCTTGACCCAGTAGGTACTGAGGGCCTGGAAGAGATTAAACAGAGAAGTGGTAGATGCCCCATCCCTGGAAGTGTTAAACTCCAGGCTGGATAGAGTCCTGAGCAACCTGATTTAGTGGGTGTCATGCCTGTTTAGGATAGTTGGTTTGAAACTAGAGGATCTTTAAGCTAGAGAATCCTTGACATGAAGAAACACCTTCCTCCTACCATTCCCTTCCTGTCTTGCTTCAAGAATGTATCCATTCCTTACAAAGCTACAGCTGTACAGCATACCCAGCCACCCTGCAATTAGAGCACTGATATTATATGAGTCCTGCATCTGGAGACACTGGATTATTATAGCAATTATTGACTCAGACCAACTCACGTGTGTGTTGGAGGGCTTAAGAAGAATAAGGTCAAATTTCACAAAGGTGAGATGATGCTCTGTCCCACACCTCAGCCACTGTGAGCCTCAGTGGGCAACCCCAGAGCAGCTGTCAGTCTGGACACACTGCCCTATATCACATCTTGGAGTCCCTAACTCAGCCTCAGATCACTGTAACTCCGAAGTCCCACCTGGGGA
Organism: Pithys albifrons albifrons; assembly: GCF_047495875.1. Taxonomy (NCBI): domain Eukaryota; kingdom Metazoa; phylum Chordata; class Aves; order Passeriformes; family Thamnophilidae; genus Pithys; species Pithys albifrons. The sequence continues at coordinate 73,858,210 of NC_092497.1, read as the reverse complement.
CCGGGTGTGTGGCCACAACAGGGCCAAAGCAAATAAAAGCAGCAACACAGGCTCTTTGTGTTTTTTCAAACCCTGACACCTGCACACATGGGAGCTGGTCTCTTGGGTGGTAGCTGTAATTTTCTCTTTTTCTCTCTTCTTTACTTCTTCTTCTCCTCCTAATCTCCTTTTTTAGTATTTTGGGTAGCTTGAGACTGGATGGGTTGGCTTTGCTAAGTTGCACTGGTTTGCATGTGCTAAGTCAGTGCTTTGTGAAATGCTTTATTTTGGTTGAAAGTTACCCTCTAAACATTTCTAAAGTTTGCAAATAGAGGTACCTCCTAAGAAAATGTGTATAATTTTTCTCCTTTGTGTTCTCTCTTAAGGTCTTAAATTATATATATGGAGAGCAGGTATTGTTGCAGCCCTGTATATTTTTAAAGTGAAACCCCTTTGGTGAGTTTGTAGCTCAGAGCCTGAGTTATTACACACATGTAGGTCTCACACCATCTATTTCTTTATCTGTTTTGTTACAAAATGCTTTCCACAATCTCAGTTGTGCAAATGACAGGTGTTTTTACCAAGCAAATTATTTTTAATTCTGGAGACTTCGTTCAATTATAAGGAGGTTTTGTGTTCTGAGCATACAATTGTGACTAATACTGTGCAGATGTGTCTTCACATTTATCAGTACATATTAAAAAAAAAAAAAACAACATTCCTCCCCCCCAAAAAAAAAAAAAAACACCCAAACAAACAACAACAACAACAAAAACACAAAAACTTCCCACCAAACCCCAAACAAAATAGTGAAATTAAGACAGGTTGGTGTTCTGGTGAGTACAGACTAACGTTTCCAACTTTTTTAATGACTCCAATGCAAATCTACACATAGATCTATTATAAGTGCAAGTTATTATGGAATTTATTCTAGTCATGACAGAAATTGTGACTGTACTCAGAAGGCTCCAGGCACTGAATTTCAAGGTGGATCTAAACAGGCAGGTGAAGAAACACAGAAAAATCATGTTGATGGTCAAAGATTGAATACGTACTGTTATAACAGGAAATATGTTGATTATTCCTAAATGAACAATGGTAGAGCATATTAATTACCTTGTCAGTTATTACCTCAAATTAGTTCTCTGTCACAGGAAAATTCATTTCACATTCATCAGGATTGTGGCAATTAGATACACATCAATCTGATTGCCAGGCAATTGGCTAAGTTGTTTCCTTCTGAATTCAAAGGTAAATATTCTAAACTGGTTAAAATAGACAAGCAGAGGTTTTTAACATGCCCCTCTTGGTATGTAAGTATTTCTAGAAGAACTTTGAGCCCCTCTTGGTATGTAAGTATTTTTAGAAGAACTTTGAGCTGTCCTGAAACCAGTATGTCACCTGGTGTGGAATCTTTCAGGCAGGATTCTAGCAGGTTCTCCATGCACTACTTCCAGCAGCCTCCTGGAAGGTGACCTGCACATGTTTGGCAGGTATTTCTAGATATGTAGGAGAATAGAAATATCCTACACCCTCCTTTAGAGTGGAAATATTTGCAAATTACTTCATGTAAGATCAATCCACCCTGCCTTCCATGTTTTTAAGGGAACATGGTTTCTGTGAGAAATGTAAAGACTGTTTACCTTAGCTAATTTATCCTCTCCCTTAGTATGTTTATAGAAACATGAACTTACAAAACATAAGTTTACTATTTTTTCTTCTAAGATGACAGTGAGATGCTTTCTTTAGTCTGTTTTTTACCACAATTCTACCAGATGTAAATAAACCCTCCTACTTCTTACACCACTACTTCTTTTTTCTTTTTTTTTATCAATCCCCAAAGCTCTTTTTACCTCATTTTATAAAACATCCCCATAAAGATCTCATGCTACAGAAGGTTCCAGTCAATGCCACTCTTTAATCAACTGCACGGATCACTACTAAATCCTCTAAGGCTTGATGCTCTTGTCCATACAATTTCTTGAACTAAATATTCTGTTTTCATGATAGTGCTAGTTCTCACTACCTCAAGGAGTGAGGGAGACTAGTGGAGAGAAATCAAACTAATGTCTCTGATGTGTCATTGCACGGCATATTGCCACTAGTATGATATATAAGCAATTTTAATTAATTTTCTGAGTCATTTCCTAAGGGCTTAATTTTGTAATCTTATTACCATGAGCTAACATGCTATAGTAAGACTATGCTTTCTAATCTTTCTTTTGTTGTTAAATACAATCTCTGCCTTCATTAGCAAACTCCTGAAATGAAGCAGGTTGCTCTTTTCAATGATGAAATTTTTCTGTGTTCATTAGAAATTAGTAGTAGAAATTATGTAGTGGAGTACATCAGTTCTTAATACAGAAGTCATTACCTACTTCTCTCCTTTATTCTTTTACTATAAAATCCTGCTAGAAGTGTTTGAGGTTTCTACTTTAACGAATGAACGTATCTAGAATTTTAGATATGAAGTAATCTCACCCCATTTTATTTTATGTACAGAGAAATAAAACTTTATCCCATTTAATTCAGTGACATTTTAATTTCTTTTTACCCATTCTAAGCAAATAAACTGTGCTCCTAAAGTTATATATATATATATATATATATATATATATATATATATATATATATTATGAACTGCAGGATAGTGTGCTTTTGCTTTTTGCTTTTTGCCTCTGCTTAAAGAAGGAAAATAATTAGTAACTGATTGGCTAAAGTAGAGATACTTTTTTCTTAGTAGCATTTTTCCCTAGAATTTACACAGCTTACAATTATATCAATTAAGTTATATATATCACATCCCACTGCTCATAAGCAGTTTTTAATTGCTGTAAATTTACTTAATCTGAAGGGTGACCAAACTGACAGAATCATCAAAATTTTGGTTTTAAGTTACCAGTGTATTTTACATGGCGTATGTTTTTAGGAAGCCATTTTTAAGTCACAAATATGTGATATCATTACTTAGATATTCTATAATTATCCTTATTCTCTAAATATTTCAGATATGTTACTTAAAATATTAATTCCCATAGCACTGTCAAGTTACAGAAATGGAATTTTAGAGCATGAAATATTACATCAGAGAAACAAATACAGTTTTAACATAGAAGACTGGGAAACAGAGTCAAGGCTTTGAACATTTAAGAAAGCAGGTAGGTTTCTTACTCATGAAAGAACACCAAAGTACATGCCCTTCTAGCAGCCCAGGGCGCTTGGAAAAGTATATAAAATTGTTATATAATGATCAGTAACATTCCTATGCCTTTCAGCATGCCCCAGAAATAAAGGATAAGGACAGAGTGAAGAAAGTTTGTCTGCCCTTAAACTTTACACCCGATATGGGATAAAAAGCAATTCAGTTGTCATGTATGCCTTTGAATCTTTCTGCCACTGATTATCACAATTCTCCCAATATTATTCTGTTCCTACATACAGGAAAATTAATTAAGCATCAATCAGAAATCATATATGTAAATATGGAAATTTTCAGTGTGAAAATAAGCTGAGTTATATCATGTTTTAATGCTTTGAAATTATATCAGGTTTAATGCATATGATACAGTCTAACCATTGGAAAAGATTTTGATTTTTTCTTTTGTTTTCATTTGATTTTGACAATGTTATTACAATTAACATTGACTATGATAAAGAGATTGATTCTACCCTTTGCAAAAGTCATACTTCCATCTTCTTTTTTATACATTTGTTTATTCACAGTGTGCAGAAAGAGGCAAAGTGTAGTGCTTTCGTGAATAACAGAACTGTATTCAGCATGATAAAGTAAGGAGTGCTTTGATAAATTGTTTTAAGGGTTCTAGCAGTATAATTTGTGGTAGTTTTGGCTTTAGTTTTAGCTAGACCTCAGTTTAGCAGGCCCAGACAGACTGACATAGATTAGAGGGAACAAGTGACCCTGACTTAAGCAACCAGAGATATTTCATAACATCTGACATCACAGAAAGTTTAAAAAGGAGGTGGAGCATCTGTCTCTTTTTGGTCTTCACCTTGGACCTAGGAGGACCTGCTGCTGTGTCTCTACTGAGATTAGGCCTTGCTGTCATCCCCTGCTGTGTTATCAAGGGCAGTGAACATTTTCTTTATTTTCCTCTTCTCTTGCTGGGAGTTTTCTCTGGAAGAGTCTTTTGGGGGTGTTTTTGTGAGCTGAGATGGTGAAGGTCTGTGTGGTTTGCGTGGGCGACTTGGTGGTGGGTGGTGGTTTTTTTCCACATTTATACATATGTATTATATCATGTTTGTTTTTAGTTGTCTATCTTTTGTATAAGAAGCTTGTTGTTTTGAGTGTTTGGGGGTTTTCCTCCTATTTGTTTTCTTTATTTTTTGTTTCTTTTTTTTTCCTCTCTCCTTTTCCCTTGGAGAGGTGATACTCTAACTCCCTGTGATGGGCAGCTGACACTTTCCCAGCTCAATCTAGAACAACATTGAAGAAAGAGATTTCAAGAAGAACATGTCAGGTCATCTTACAATTATAAGGAAGGTAACATCTATTTCTGGTTTTGGAGGGTAAAAATCACAGAGATGAATAGCAACAACATTTCTCATGCTGTCTCTTAGCATCAACAAAAAATGGATACTCTGAAAGACAGTTGTATTAAAAGTTTATGGTACTGTATTGTAGGTGTAATTCTAGCAGTCACCAGTGTTACCTTCTTATCCTTTTGAAAGTCTGACACAACTAGTAGTCAAAAACAGAGGTAAGCTCATTTCAGCTAAGCTGAAAGGACTGACGACCTTTCCCCTCCTTCCCAAAATCAAAACACAAAACTGAGAAAAGAGAGAAGTTCTGAAGAAGAGTCCTGAAAGAGTCTTCAAGTCCTGAAGGAGAGAGCATTCCTGAAAGAGTCTTCAAGTCCTGAAGCCAAGATCAAAAATAAGAACAAAGATACATCACCATTAAAGAGTAAAATTGCACTAAATTCCACTCAAAAAGCAAGAACAAGTAGCATGTTTGAAACCAATAGTCTGGACATATACATACAGTTTAACAAGGGCTAACAAAGGTTTTAAACTCTTTCATAAACTACTGCTTCACTAGTAACATGTACTGCAATATCTTTTGCCAACGTAGACTTCTTGCAAGTCGATTTTTCTCTCACATTTCTAGTTTCCAGTGTCCACAACAGTGTTTTTTCTGATTTACATATTTTCTATAGATTAAATGGTGAGATAGCAATAAGTGAAGCGGATGAGGCTGATTAACAATGACACCACCATATTTAAAAGCAAATACTTTTAAGGTAGATGATACAACAATTGCAAGAGGCTTAACAGCTAAGATTTTGTATGTGACCCTACACCCACTCAAACAACCTCTGAAAACCAGATTCTATTTTGTTCTGTGGAGCTCTAAAACATAGTACAGTATTCCTGTCTTTTCTGTGGCACCTGGTTCTTTCTGGTAGATTTGACTGTCTGTCTGTTACCGATATTAAAGAAAAGCTCTGTGGAAGTGAGTAGAGTCATGCTGGTGAAAAAGTGCTATAAATGGAAGAAAAATTTTGCATTTTGCATAGTGATCTGACATTTGATAGCTGATATTTCTCATTGAAATACCTACAGAAAAAGGATTTCTTTGGTGATTTTCACTACCACAATAAAGAGCAGAATGAATTTGCAGAGCAGTGAAGTTATAGAGAACTGCAAACAAGTGGAAAGAGGTCAGTTTTCTGGACTCCAGGGAAAGCAAAAAGACACTTTGGAACAGTGTGGAAATTATACTTTCTCCTCTGTAAAGTGAATTCATTTGGAGAAAGAGACAGTTATTGATGTTTTATTCTCTTGACACACAAAAGTCAAAAATATTAGCAGCACACTCTCTTTAATGGAAGAATATTTGTTTTTTCCAGAAAAAATCTGCTCAGTATTTTGCATTTTCAGTGATAATTATAATTCCAACTCATTATAATACAGAAAAATATATTATTTGGGAATGTCTTAAGAAACCTTAAAAAAATAAAGCTGTTTTTAGAAAGATAACATTCCACCTTTCAAGTACTGTTCTGTTACTGAAGGGAAGAAGGGAGCAGCTGGTCCTAGGAAATTACTATCTGAGTTCAATTAACAGCTCTGTATGACCAGCAAGAGTTTATTTCATTAAGTAGTAGTAACATTTCCTGTGCCTTCAATTAACACTGATTTTACTCAATCTAATATTAGTTCAGACCTTATATGATCAGAAAACATCATTGCCAGCCAAGTGCTCTTCAAACATAACTGATTTATCATTTTGGTACCTCATTAAAATGCAAAATATGTTTAAATTTATTTTCAGCACTTTCAGGCAGGAATGTTTGTAATCATGTTAATTTGCAAGTTTTCTCTTTTCGTATGTATTCTGTGTGCTCTGGTTGCCATGTTCAGCCCAAGGCTATTTTTATTGTGCAGACAGAAAATGAAGAGCAAACATTTATTTCTCATATCTTTGTGAGCAACCTGAGGCACATGAAGATATTTGTGCTGTAACAGGCACAGTCAATCTCTCTCACTCCCTTTAGTCACTATATATCAACAGCAAGCTCCCAGCTAGTCTTGCTGCAGCAATTAACCTGCCAGGGCTTTCTGCTGTCAGACTCAGTAATAATAAACTACCCCCAGTGAAAGATAGAGCTATAGATTCTCTTCCTGCAGCTTCCAGAGCGGGTGAATTATTCAGAATCAGCATGATTAAAGAGATGACATGGTATTAGTTAAAAACACATACATTTTTTCTTTCTGACTGAGATTTAAACCTGCTAAGAAAAAACAGTGGAAGAAAATGGGTCTTTATCTTAAAAGTTTAAGGATAAAAATATAAATAACACAAGGATTGACATCATCATAATGGTTAGGCTTCATGAATGAAGATTTGGGAAAGGCACTACCCACGCTTGCTGCAAGCATGCTTGCGGCTAAAGAGGACGATGCTGGATAGGCAACTCCAGTCAAAAAAGGCACAGCAGATAGTGTCCTTAGTCTCCACAGTTCTTTCTGTGTTGCCTTTTCTCCTTGATATTGATTCTGCGGGCATTCTCAAAGGAAGCAGCAGTGCTGCAAATTGCATGTCTTCACAAATCCCGATTGGAGGCCAGATTGATGGCTGTCAATACGGCCAAGGCTGAGGTACGGTTTCAGAGAGTCTTCATATCTCCTCTTCGGGGCTCCTTTCTTGTGGCAGCCAATGGCGACCATAATCTTTGGAAGGCTGTGATCCTCCATCCTGGAGACATGCCCTGCGCAGTGAGGCTGCATTCTCATCAGCATGGCCTCAATACTGGTGACCCTTGCCTGTCCAAGAACAGACACATTGGTCATATAATCAGAACCCAGAACCCAGAATTCAGACCCATATAAAAGAGTAGACAGTACAATGGCTCTGTAGACACTGACCTTTGTACTTTTCTTTAGGTGTTTATTGCACCAGACTCTTTTATAAAGAGATTTCTGAAGGCTCTGTATGCCTTTGTTACCCTGTTGTCTATACCTTTGTCGATCTTACCCTCTGAGGAAATGATGTTTCCCAGACAGGAGAACTACTGGATTGACTTAAGCTCCGATTCACCTATGATGCTGTGGGGATGATGGAAGACTTCCTGAGGTGCAGGTTAATAGAGAACTTCTGTCTTCTTCAAGCTGACTTCCAGCCCAAAAAGCTCAGTAGCCTCTGCAAAGCAGGATGTCAAGCGCTGCAGAGCTGCTTCTGTGTGAGCAATGAGGGCGGCATTGTCAGCAAAAAGCAGCTCACGGACAAGGTGATTCAGGGTCTTGGTGTGGGCCTTCAGTCGCCTTAGGTTTAATAGGCTTCCACTGGCATGATATCAGATGAAGATGCTGTTTCCTTCGTTGAGGTCTTCTGTGGCTCTTTGGAGCATCATGCTGAAGAACATTGTGAATAGAGTTGGTGCAAGAACGCAATCTTGTTTCATACCATTGCTTATTGGAAAGGGTTCAGAGAGTGCATCGCCATATCTGACTTGTCCACGCTGATCCTCATGTAGCAGGATGATCATTTTGAGGAACCTGGGGGGGCATCCTAAATGTTCCAAGATCTGCCACAGGCCTTTTCTGCTCACAGTGTCAAAAGCTTTGGTGAGGTCAATGAAGGTTACAGAGAGTCCTGTGTTCTATTCCTTACTTCTCTTACAGTTGTCTGAGAACAAATACCATGTCTGTGGTGATCCTATTGGCTCTGAAACCACACTGGCTTTCAGGTAGAAGTTCTTCTGTGACAGCAGGTACTAATCTGTTCAAAAGTGTTTTTGCAAGATTTTATCAGCAACAGAGAGCAAAGTAATACCTTAGTAATTTGAGCAGTCTGACTTTTCTCCTTTCTTCTTGTACAGGGTGATGATGACTGCATCACGGAGATCTGGTGGTAGTTCGCCTTGTTCCCAGCAATGCACAACAAGATCATGAAATTTAGCATGGAGTGCTTGACCTTCATGCTTCCAGATTTCAGATGGAATTCCTTCAACCCCAGATGCCTTGCCTGTTTTCACCTGCTCTATGACCTTAAGTGTCTCTCGCATAGTAGGGGCTATATCTAATTCATTTTTCACCAGTTGTTGTGTAATATGGTGAATTGCTGAGCCTTGGACTATACAGTGGGCACTGAAGAGAGTCTGAAAATGGTCAGACCATTGGTTCAGGATGGAGGTTTTATCTGTGAGAAGCATTTGACCACCTGCACTGAGCAGGGGGCTTTGAATCTGGTGTGCGGGTCCATCCACTGCTTTCAGGGCTTCATAGAATCCTCTTTGGTCACTCAAATCTGTGCACAGTTGAGTCTTTTCTGTGAGGTGGAGCCACCTATTCTGGATGTCTCAAAGTTTCTGTTGGAGCTTACCACATGCAAGACGAAAGGCGGCTTTTCTTACATGGCAAGATGGCTGAGCAAGGTGTGCTTGGTGAGCAGTTCTCTTCTAATTCAACAATTCCTGGATCTCTTGATTGTTCTCATCAAACCAGTCTTTGTTTTCCTTGGAGGAGAAGCCTAAGGATCCTTCAGAGGACTGCAGGATGCAACTTTTAATGTCTTGCCAAAGTGCTTCAGGAGAGGGATCTATGGGATTATCTTTAAGTCTAGTTTGAAGGTTTCCCTGGAAGCTGTCTCTCACTGTGGCTGTTTGAAGATTGTTAACTTGGAGCCTCCTCCTTGGAATGCCACCTCTCTTAGGTTTGGGCTTGAAGTGGAGATTAAGTTTGCAATGCACAAGGTGGTGGTCTGTTTGACATTCTGCAATCGGCATCACTTGGGTATGACGGACATCAGCAATATTTCTCTGTTGCACTAAGACATAAGTCAATGAGGTGCCAGTGCTTGGATCGAGGATGCATCCAGGTTGTCTTCACGCTGTCTTTCTGTTGAAAGACAGTGTTGGTGATGGTGAGCTGCCGTTCTGCACAAAACTCTACCAGGAAACATCCACTGTCATTGCAGTTTGCAACACCATGCTTGCCCAGGACTCCTTTCCACACTTCCGAGTTCTTACGTACTCTGGCGTTGAAGTCACCAAGGATTATGATCTTGGCATCTGCAGGAACATCTTGGGTGAGGTGACTCAGGTCGGTGTAGAATGTGCCTTTTTCTGCCGGGTCAGCTTGGAGAGTTGGGGCATATACGCTAAAAATAACAACATGTTGCTTGTTGTGTAGTAGGAGGAGTATGGAGATAATGCGATCGGAATGACCTGTTGACAAATGTCCATTTTGGAGGCAATGGAGTTTTTAATCAGGAAGCCAACTCCTGAAAGGTGTCTTTCGGTTTTGGGTTTGCCTGACCAGTAGAGTGTGTAGCTGGCACCATGTTCTTCAAGGCTGCCTTACTCATGAAGAGGAACTTCACTGACAGCAGCAACATCGATGTTGAGTCATGACAGTTCATGGGCAATTAGAGCAGAACAATGCTCAGAATGTCCACTATCCACAGTATCAAGCATGGTTCTGATATTCAAACATGCAATAGTCAATTTGAACACACCTTTGGAAGCAGGTGTATGCCTTTGTCTCTTTGCCTTTGTTAGGCCGCTTCAGAAGATGCCCATTAGCTGTGGTTATCCAGTCAGGTGAGGGATGGAGATCAGCTTTGGTTAGGCCATCTTTTCTAAGCCCCTTTCTGTGTGGAGCAAGCAGTACTTTCCTTTAAAAAGGCTGCTTTTTCATTCAGGATGTTGCCTCACGAGACTGTCATCTCCGGGGTCAGTCTCAAGAGACCAATGTCCTGAACCGCCTACAAGAAGGATTGGGAATGCGGCTTCCAGTGCTTCCTATCACCTCCTATTTTGACCTTTGCCTGTTGCTAGAGGGCTTTGCAAAGTGGGTGAACCCTTCAAACCTGTGCAATGGATTTTTTAGGTGAGGCACAGCATGCGCGGAACTGGCCCCACCCTTTACTCCTGAGGTTCATCTGCCACGGCCTAGCGAGCTTGGACAGTGACAGTGAATACCTCAGGACGTAGGTTTGGTTAGAGTATCCTTCTTTTAGATGGATGGCCTTACAGGGCTAAGCGAGTTCCATCTGCCCGTGTTTGGAGTTAGAGCTGTTCTTCTCCCAGGATAGATGCTATAGGGCTAGTGAGCCTATCCTGTCCATAGACACACTTTGACCCTTCAGCTGAGACCTGTCTGGTATGGGAGACCCTACTGGAGGCACAAACCACTGCCAGCATAGCTCTCAAACTTATGAGGGCATGCAAGCTTCTCCCTCATGACAAGGGGCTGTCCACCGAGAAGGTTGGCCTAGTTAAATCATAAAGAATTTGTAAATCCAAGAACCAAATAAATCAGAGTAAAAAACCCAAAGGTATTATTTGGGAAGAGAATTATAATGTTGAATCTGCTTTTTTAATGGAAAACATTTTCTCAATATTCATCATTTTTATCCAATACTATAATATAGAACATGTTAAGGAGATTTTGAGGAATAGGAAGGGTGTCCCTTATTTATAGTTTTCCTTTTTTTTTTTAGGGGAAAAATAGCGTTATTATAAATATTGTAATATATTACAAACAAATCAATTGTGTACTTTTCCCAGTGCTAGGTCAGCAGTGTAATTTAGCTTACACCCTTCTAGTCCCATTAAAATCATAATTCACTTGCCAATCTCAGTCTGCTCAGCCACCAGGTAGCACTTCCTTAACTAAATGCTCCTACTTATTTCCAGAGGAATTATCTCTTTAAAATGCAGGACTGAGCCTGTGTGTTAGAAGTGGTGCTAAATGCAGTCAAATTCATATTCTGTGGCTACTAAAGCTCATCTATATTAAATTGAACTAATCTGTTGATAGAAAAGAACAGAGATGAATAATTTTTTTTTGTTTTGGTTTATCCAGACCTTCAATACAGGTATGAATGAATTAAGAATGTATTCCATGCTAATGCATTTTCCTTAACATTAGATCATGCAAATAGTTAATGAGTGCAGGTAGAGAAGCCACATACACGCAAAACTAACATATACCCTACAATATGCTAGTCAAAAGATATATAGCTTTGTAAGTCATATCAATGGATAAATTTTTTTGAAATAAAATAAACTTCTTGAAAGTCAATGCAGGAGTAAGTATTTCTTTATGTCTCTTCAAAATAGTTGATGAGTTACTTCTACATATAGACACAAATGAACTCTCATTTGCCATAGAAAGGAGAAGGAATTCTATAATATAGCACTCTGTACCATTCTGATTATATTAATTGCTATTGTAAAGTATGTGCTCTATGTTTGCATCATATATGATCATTTATGAAACTTATCTAAGAGGTCCAACAAATGTCATTAAGACTTCATGTGTTCACAAGATCAAAGGCTTTGATGGACTACTCTTGCCACTGCTCCCAGTACAATCACTTAACCTTGCTGAAAAGTGCAGTGTGGCTGAAAAATCAGGATATAAATAAGTGCCAAGTATGGAATGTAAGATAATGTCATCACTACTCAGAATGCATATTGGGGAAGAGCCAATAGCCTTTTCTTATGCTGAGCATTAATATGTTTGTCATTTTTGAGGGGTCTACTATAGATTTTACTGTGATAAATTGTTTGAGTCAAGATGTCAGAACACAACACGCTTTTCTTTCTGCATCTTTTGTTCTTACTGATGCCCTTTAAAATATCATCTTTAAAAATAAAAATAATATCATCTGTCCACCTTTCCCTTCAAGAATTCCTATTTTTAATATTGCTTGATCTGCACACAATCAAAACCACAGTTAATGTGGGTAATTCTCAAGCTTTTACCACTGTGTTCCAAGTGGCAATTTTAATTTAGACCCATTTGTTTTGTTCATGTTAATATGACGTATATCAATAACATATTAAATAAAATATCTCTGGAAGTATTTCACATTCATCAGAAAAAAATTAATGGATACTTTCAAGTCCATGATTAAGCAAATTCTCCTTTGCTAATCCCCAAAACTTTGTCTCTGTTTGTTAGACAGGGACAGGAATTTTAAGGAGCACAATTTTTCCTTCTTGCTTAAAGCACAAGTTTTAACATGGCTTGTTACAAATGTTTACTTTCCTGTTGCCAATAAAGAATGCTTAGGAAACTAACAGAGACTGGATATTTCAGTTTAGAAGGCAAAATCTTGTCTTACACAATACAAGAGCACATGCTAAATTTCATGATCTTGTTGTGTGTTGCTGGGAACAAGGGGAACTACCACCAGATCTCCGTGATGCAGTCATCATCACCCTGTACAAGAAGAAAGGAGAAAAGTCAGACTGCTCAAAGTACTAAGGTATTACTTTGCTCTCTGTTGCTGATAAAATCTTGCAAAACCACTTTTGAACAGATTAGTACCTGCTGTCACAGAAGAACTTCTACCTGAAAGCCAGTGTTCTTCCAAGTTTATCCAGCTTGAGAAGGAGATGGACATAGATGATTTCCAGAGGTCCTGTCACACCTAACTGTTTCTGTTATTTTACAGTTTTTGGTTCCAAGTCATTTAGGTTGCACTAACAATCTGAACTAGGCTTGACATCGCATAAGTCTACAATATGAATTGCATCAATAAAATTAACTATTTATTAGTAACAAACTGGATTCTATAACCCTTGTATTTTTTTCCATGTGTTTAGTGAAACTACTTTTGAACTTAATTCCTTAATTGTTAGGTTGGATTGTGCTGTATTATATATATGTGCATTAAGCTTCTGTTTCTCTCCATAAAGACAAAGGTTTTTTGCCTTATTGTCTTATTCTATTTCAGAGATAAAGTCATATTCCAATCAAATATTAGCTTGAGGGTAACAGTGCCAGCCAAAGGGCACCCAGGTAAGCATTTAAGAGATAAAAAAAAGTGTGTTTTTCAACTAATTTTAAAATTTATTGTTCTTTATTGAACAGCATGAAAAACACATATAGCTATAAAATTGTATCCTTCTTCACTCCAATGCTTTAGAATACCCATTACTTGGAGTAACTTAATGTCCTCAAAGGATCTGCTGCTTACAATGCAACTCATGATATTATGAGGCCTTAAATCACAAAGCCCTTCTAACACTGCTGATTTTTTTTATATTCTTAAGTCCTGAAGCTGGCTAGTCCTCTCTGATTTTGGGAACCTCATATTTGGTCCTCTTTTCCTGAACAAAAAAATCTCTTGTTTCCTCTTTGAGCTTTCCTCAGATTGCATTTCCTTCTATGATCATTATAATTAGCTCTTTTATTCTACTCCGTGTTTTTGCCTTCTCCAAATTTCAAAACTGTCTAAGGAAGAAAACAGTTCTCCATATTATAAATTCTACTTGATAAAAATTTGAAGTGTTAACAGTTTCTTTCCTCTGCAGTTTACTTTACTGTACTAGTAGCCTTATTTATAAAACCATACAAACTCTCTAGTGTGTCCTCTGACTCAATAGACTTTTTTTTTAATTTCATGGTAGAAATATTGTAATAGCAACCAGATGTCATAAACTTAGATAGGTGCCCAAATATTCAAAATTCACTGGTGAAAAAATAGTGATGTAAGATACATGGCAAATATTATCTTGTACTATGCAGAATTTTGTTATGCAGAATTTTGTATTCTTATCCCATTAAAACTGTATAGAAAAAGAAATTATAATCTCTCAACCAAGCCACAAAATTGCAGTGAGTTTAAATTTCACAGTGTGCCAGGTAGCCTGACAAACACAAATGCCTCTACTCTGGCAGAGATTGATTTTGACTTTCTGTGAAAAATTTGTTTTCAATAAAGGAGGTGTCAAAGTCTATTTGGAACTATCTGGCTGGTGCTGTGTGACAGATAAATGTTTCATTTTATTCTGTGTACACTGATTAAATTCTGAGATTTTTCATCCATCCAAGCTGCAGGCTGGATTCCTGTCTTCCTGACTAATACAGTATTCAGTGTAGTTTTGGACCTAATAATGTGTTCTGCTTGGAAATGCAGAACATTAGTTGTCCTACAATATGATATCATTAAGCTTTTTCTGGAAAACGTATCGCAAAATTAGCAGTCAAAATTGATGCTTGGTATCACTTCAGTGATAAGAGATAGCAATATGTCTTGAACTGAGCACTACAGGAAGAAAATATACTGGGGTTTTTTTCTGTAAATGAAGTACTGTGTTGCCTCTTGGTCACAGCAGAAATTAAATTAACAGTAATGCTCTTCTTTGAGGGCGGGAAGATATTTCCTTTGCTTTTAAATGTCTCAAGAGTTGAGTGATAAAAATTCTTTAGTTCTTAATACAATTAGTACTACTATTATTTTAAATTCTTTTTTAATTATAGAATTATGTTTTTAGAGTACTTTATTATTTCTTTCAACACAAGCTGCAAGCTTGTCAACACCAATTTCAAAAATGCTCTTCCCTTAACTATTATATAATTTCACATTTTGTCTATTGTTTAGGGGTTTTTTTAAGTAGCTTTGAATTTATTTAGCAAATTAAGTCCTCACACTACTTTCAGGCTTATTATCATCATGCCTTTCCCTATTCAATATCATCATCCTACTCACCACAATCTTGCCTGAATCAAAGGCTGCTTGTTTCTTGTTCGTTGAAGCTTTGAATGAATAATTCATCTAGAAAACGCCTCCTATGTTGTACACTTCCAGAAGACAGAGCAATTCTCTTGTCAATCATAGTACTTCTGTCAGTGCTGAGTTCCATAGAGTATGTGCTCCAAATATACAAGGAATGACAACCAGCTGAGATTACCAACTGTGTTAATTCTGGCTATCCTTTTAGCTTTTCTTTGACAGAACATTCAAATTCAAGTCTCACTCTAACACTGCATTGAGAAATCAGAGTCAAATTTTCCTCTCTGTTCTCACCAATATAGTTTGCCGGAAAGCTCTGACATATATTGTGAAACAGAGCAAGACCCAAAACCTGAAGAGTTAGCCCCCACAAAGAAGTATGGCTAGCATGATTAAGTTAGGGAAACATTTAACATTTAGACAGGCCAGAAGCATGAATGTATAGCTAGTATAATTAGGTTACAGGAACATGGAGCATTTAACATTCAGAAGGCATGAGGAATTGTCCAAGGGGGTAGGGAAGCTTGCTCAAGAACAAAGTAGAAATGTTCACACCTTGGCAATGTAGACATGAAGTGGAACAAACTGACCTGAAAGAGGAGAAACAAGAAGTTCCAGGTGCAACCTTTGGTAGAATCAAGCCTAGAAGCCAGCCAAAAACTGCAGGGTTGAAAAGTTCACCGAGGAAGAGGAGTTGGATACGACCACCACCAGATGAAGTAACAGGATCTCCCACCATAATATTCCTCAAATAGACAACTCCACCCATGACTCCGCCTAAACCCCACCTGCTACGTATATTATAATCAAGTGTTGTAATCATACGAATATTTATGCATGTATGTTGTAATCACTTATCGGTAATGTATAAATACTGCAGCTTTACACTGATGATTTTGGAACTCTATTGTCCAACACTAGTTGGGGAGTTCCCCAACGCTGCACCAATAAATACCTTGACTGTTTTCTGACTAAAATAATGCCTCTAAACAGTTTTATTTTGCCTTTTTGGGCTTCATAATTGGCGAGCCAGCCAGGAGGGGTCTCTCCACCAGTGTTGTGATCTGGGGGGGCCCGGGATGCTGAAGGGGCCCCACGACTGAAATTTCCGTCGCAGTCTCCCTAATCCCTTGGCTCCATACGCCGGTAGATAAGAACTTCCTGAAGAATTAAAAGCTATTTATTACTATATTTGAATATAGAATATCACTGTGAAGATAAACGGGATGCGGGGGACGACCCCAGAACTGGTGGTTGGAGTCCTCAGCTTCTGAGTCCCGTTGGGTTAGAGTCCCACTGTGGGTTAGAGTCCCACAGAAACATACGTGGGTTAAAGTCCCCCAGGAAAATACGTGGGTTAGAGTCCCACCAGAATGGTGGTCACCAAGATTTTAAGGTTATAACAGTATACTGTGTGTTGTGTGTGTAATGTTATCTTGTCTAACTGTTTTATGTTGCTGTATGTTATCTGGAGGGCATTAAGCATCTCTAAGGTTGTTGCTGATTCCTGATCAGGAGTCCCCTTGTGAAAACTGCTATTTTGTGTTGTTTTAGTTGTGTTTAAATGTATTGATGGGAGAAGATAGTGAGAACTTGACAATAAGTAAACCTTGATCTGAAAAACCACAGATAAACATCTGCCCGCTTTGTAATTGTTCACCATTTATAATTGCCAGATGTAATTATTGTAATAAGCTGATCTTTGAGGCAGACTACGAGTTGGGAATATCATACATAAAGTGTAAATGTTGTTTTTGGAACCAAGCGTTAGAAGAGGTTAAATGGGTAGAATATTTCTGTGAAAGAACTCGAGATTTAGTTTTTGTTTAAATACTTCCAGATTTGCTATAATTTGAAAGAAGCCTAACAATTTACCGAAAATCTGGTATTTTAAATATTGTCTTTATTATAAAAGGTGCATTTTGCGGTTTACAGTAACATCTTGTGGCTTTGAAATAGCAAAAACCGACAAAACGAATTGAAAGCCGGTATCTCGTGGTCTGTAGAGACATTTTGTGACAACTCCTGGTAACGCAATTTTAAGTGTGTGAGAAAAGAATAAGAGGAGTGTGTGACTGTGAACGAGAGGGGACACAGTCCCCAAGCGAGTGCGGAGCTCTTCTAACTGCAGTTCTGTGCCCCGGCGACGGGACAATCAGTGAAGGGGCGAAGTGAGTGGTGATTTTGTTGAGTGTTAACAATGGGAAGCGGACAGAGTAAAGAAATTAAAGAAGTAAATTTGAAAACTCCCTTAGGGGGTATCTTGAAGCATTGGAAAGAATTAGGAGGAGTCCCGGGCGGAGACATAAGCAAAAAGAAGCTGCTTAAATATTGCCAGGATTGGGGCCCTTCCATACCCTTGATGAGGGTGAAAAGTGGCCATCGGAGGGTAGCCTCAATTACAGTACAATGTTGCAGCTCCTGCTGTTTCTTTGCAGATTACAAAAATGGGACGAAGTAATGTATTGTGACATGTTTTTCACCTTGAGGGACAAACCAGAGTGGCAGAGAGACTGTGAGATAAACATCCCACCCCAGAACCCTTTAGTGTTGGCACTAGAAAAAGACCAGAAAGGATCCAAGTGTCTTAAGTATAGAGGAAGAAGGGACAGTGATAGTGAAAGAGAAAGCTTCACAGATTTCACAGATTTAATTCAAAGGTTCCAAAGGTTTGAGGCTGCCACAAAAGCAGGTGTGACAAGGAACATCCCTGCATTATCGGGTGCAACAACACGGGGGGAGGAAAAGAAAGCAGAAACTGCTGATGCAATAACACTTAAGACACCACCAGAAACCCCAGAAATAGTCAAAAGGGTAGGAAATGAGGCAGACATTGGAAGTTCAGTAGAAAATATTATAGCACCAAGAAAAGCAGAAGGAAAGATAATCAATATCCAAGGAGAGGAAATGGCACCGTGTATAACTCTAAAACGGGATAGAACTGAGTACAGAACTCCAAAAAGAACAGCAGTGTCCAGCCGAGAAGTAAGCAGTAGTGATAGTGATGAATCAGGAGAAGGGACCAGTCACTTGTATCAGACTCGTTCGACAAAACAAAAACCCAATAAAGGGAAGAGAGGAAAAGGAATCACTGCTCAGTCCCAAGTAATTGCGCTCCTCAGGCAGGTAATGAATCTCAAAGGAGAACAGGGGAAAGTAAAAGTACCTTTTTCCTCTGGCGACCTGGATAGATGGAAAGAAGCTGTAAAAAGTTTTAGAGAAGACCTAGAGAGTATAGCCCAAAGATTTGAACTAAGAGCCAGGAACCAAGATATTGACTGGGAAGATGTAGACCTTTTGCTAAATGCACTCACACCTACCGAGAAGGATTTAGTATTGAATGCAGCAAGAACATATGCACGGACTTTGCATGGAAATTTAGCAGATATATTCCCAAGAGAAAATCCAGAATGGGATGTTAATCAAACAGCACAGTATGAATTGTTGAGGCAGTATAGGCATATAATTGCAGAAGGTTTAAGAAATGCAATACCCAAGGCAATAAATTGGGCTGCTTTATATGAGACCAGGCAAAAGGTGGAGGAATCACCCTCAGACTACTTAGATAGACTTAGAATAGCAATGAGGAAATATACCCCTATAGATCCAGCTTCAGAGATAGGCACAGCACAATTAATAGGATTATTTATAGGGCAAAGTAATCCAGACATTAGAAGAAAATTGCAGAAGATAGAACACCCAGACAATAAAACCTTAGAGAAACTGATTACTGAAGCCTGGAAAGTGTATAATAATAGAGAAAAAGAAGAAAAGATGCTAATAAGAAAAACGCATTTAGTAGCCATAGCCCAGGAGGTCTCCAGAACATATAGTCAGTGCCCTATGAGACCTAGTGGGAAGCCCCCTGGACCTAACTTTAGGGTTGGAGGCCGTGTCAACCCTACACAAGGGAGAGGAAGTGCTCAAATGCAGGCAAAAATAGGGCCGAATCAGTGCTCCTATTGTTTGAAAACAGGCCACTGGAAACGAGATTGTCCCCTTTTAGTAGCGAACTCTGAAAATTCCCCCCCACCACCACCATTGCACACTAAAGTGATCAATGAGGGGGACCGGTGGGTTGTACCCTAGCAGATTCACTGGTTAAAATAAAGCTAGGGGAAGGCAACAGAGAGTTAAATTTTTTAATCGACACTGGAACAACATTTTCGGTCTTAAATCAAAAACTGGCACCAAAAAGCGGTGAATCTGTGCAAGTTATAGGAGCAACAGGTCAACCAGAAAAAGCATTCTTTTTAAAACCCCTAAAGTACAAAATTGGGAAGCAAATGGGGATACACCAATTCTTGTATTTGCCTAACTCTCCTAAGCCCTTGTTAGGGAGAGATTTGTTGGAAAACTTGGGAGCAGTTATTAAATTTAATAAAGGGGAACTTGAATTTGTGGTAGATGAAGACAAGTGGATAACAGCTCTAAGCTTGGCCATGAGCTGCTTTATGCCAGAGCAAAACAATAAAAATAGCAAGCGAATTATGGATGAAGCTTATCTCTTGGTATGGGTAACTGATACACCTGGGAGGTCAAAGCAAGCAATACCCATAAAAATCAAATGAATATCAGGGGCAAAACTGGTAAATAAAAAGCAATATCCACTGAGGCTATAAGATAGAGAAGGAATAACGCCCATAATAAAGAAATTTTTAGAACTAAGACTATTAATAGAGTGCGAGTCAGAATTTAATACACCCATCCTGCCAGTAAAAAAACTGAATGGAGCATATAGGCTAGTACACGACCTGAGGGCTGTAAATGAAATCGCAAAAACTATACATCCCGTGGTAGCTAATCCATACACCCTTTTAACCAAATTGAAAGACAGTTTAATCTGGTTTAGAGTGATAGATTTAAAAGATGCATTCTTTTGCCTTCCTTTAGCGCCAGAAAGTCAGAAAATTTTTGCTTTTGAATGGGAAACAATTCAAGGAAGAAAGACTCAATTAACTTGGACGGTGTTACCCCAGGGTTCCAAAAATAGTCCCACGATTTTTGGGAATCAATTAGCTAAAGAATTAGAGCAGTGGGTGCGACCACCGGGAGATGGCATTCTTCTACAGTACGTGGATGACCTAATGATCAGGACAGAAACTGAAAAAGAATGTGTAGAATGGACAATTTCCCTCCTAAATTTTCTGGGTTTGAATGGATATCGAGTCTCTCTGCAGAAAGCACAACTGGTACAAAGACAAGTTGTGTATCTGGGGTATGAAATTGCTAAAGGACAAAGGTCTCTAGGAACAGCAAGAAAGGAAACTATATGCCAAATGCCCAGGCCAGAGACACCCAGAGACTTATGAGCTTTCCTGGGCATGATGGGATGGTGTCGGTTGTGGATATACCAATATGGGGTATTAGATAAGCCACACCAAAAGAATTGTACAATGGACTCCAGAGGCAAATGCAGCTTTTAAAAGACTAAAACAAGAACTCATGAGGGCCCTGGCCCTAGGCTTGCCAAATGTGACAAAGCCATTTTGGCTATTTTCACATGAACGCCAGGGAATGGCCCTGGGAGTGTTACCCCAACAGTTGGGACCATATAAGAGGGCCGTAGCATATTTTTCAAAGCAACTGGATGAAGTGAGTGAAGGATGGCTTGCATGTTTGAGAGCGGTAGCCGCTGTGATTTTAAACATTGAAGAGGCCAGGAAGCTCACCTTGGGGCAAAAGATGACAGTGTTAAAGTCCCATACTGTGTTGGCAGTATTGGAACAAAAAGGTGGCCACTGGTTGTCACCTTCAAGGTTCCTGAAATACCAAGCGATACTAGTTGAATCAGACGATATAATGATTCAAGTGACTAACGTAGTCAATCCAGCTTCATTCCTAGACGGAAAAATGACGAAAGAACCACTTGAACATGACTGCATAGAAATGATTGAAGCGGTGTACTGCAGCCGTCCAGATCTCAAAGAGGAACCAATCCCATGAGCGGAAAACTGGTTCTCAGATGGCAGCAGTTTTGTGAAGCAGGGCTTGAGGATGGCCGGTTATGCAGTAACCACCATGGAGAAGGTAATTGAGTCAAATCCCTTACCTGTGGGAACCTCTGCACAAAAGGCGGAGCTAATAGCCCTCACTTGAGCTCTTGAGCTAGCAAAAGGACAATATAAGAATGTGTGGACTGACTCTAAATATGCCTTTTCTGTTGTGCATGCTCATGGAGCAATATGGAAAGAGCGAGGGCTGTTGACGGCCCAAGGAAAGACTATAAAACATGCAGAAGAAATTCTACAATTGCTAGAAGCTGTCCAGCTTCCAGAACAAGTAGCCATGATGCATTGTAAGAGACACCTGAAAGGTGACATTGTCCCAGAAATAGGTAATGGGAAAGCCGATGAAGAAGCTAAGTTAGCTGCTATAAAAAGCCGCATTAGAACCTGGGGAGTTAGATACCGACTTCCAACCAGAATATCAACAAACAGATCACAAATGGATACAGAGAAATAAAGGAAAGCTGCTAGATAATAGATGGGGCCAATTAGAAACAGGACAGCTAGTATTACCAGGAAAATTAATTTGGCAATTTGTAAAAACAGAACATGAGAAAACCCATTGGGGTCTAGATCCTCTCTATCAGCACCTGAAAGCTAGAATAGCAGGACCAAAATTATATACTACTATAAAGCAAGTGACCTCCCGGTGTGAGCGTTGCAGGAAAAATAAGCCGAATGCTAGAACCAAAATACACTTAGGGGCAATTAACAAAGGAAAATTCCCAGGAGAGATGTGGCAAATCGATTTTTCTGAACTCCCAAGAAAAGGGAGGTATCGATATCTTTTGGTATTAACAGACAGATTTTCTGGGTGGCCTGCAGCCTTTCCGTGTAGGACATGTAAAGAAAAAGAAGTGATTAAAGTATTGCTGAATGAGATTATACCAAGATTTGGTGTGCCAAAGGGCATTTCCTCGGATCAAGAAACAGATTTTTGTGCAAAAGTTGTAAAAGCAATAAGCAAAGCATTACAAATTAAATGGCAACTGCATATGCCCTATAGGCCACAAGCTAGTGGGCAAGTGGATAAAATGAACCATCTTATCAAACAACAAATTGCCAAAATTTGCCAAGAAACCAATTTACAATGATACCAAGATTTGCCTATTGATTTAGTCAGACTGAGGGTCAAGCCAAGAACATAAGAGAAACTGAGTCCATTTGAAATCCTGTATGGGCGACCCTATGCCATGCAAATTGTAAATAGTGAAGCTATAGATCAACATTTTGATAAAAATGCTACAATAGTAATAGAATGACAACCCAAACAACCTGACAGTAAATTGCATCCATTTAACCCTGGTGATTGGGTATATGTTCAGGATCTTTTAGGAAAACCCCTACAAAAAAAGTGGGAAGGACCATTCCAAGTGTTGCTGACCACCTTTACTGCAATCCGGATAAAAGAACGGCCTACCTGGATCCACTACTCACGAGTTAAAAAGGCCCCAGAGCCTAAGCAAGAAAACCTTCCTTCGGAAAATGGGCTTAAATCTGACTAATGAACAAAAGCATCATTGGATAAGAGTCTTATTACCAATAATTACAGAATTTAGGCCAAAAATAAAACCCTGGTAGGTAATACCATTAGCACAAGAGTTAGTTTGGACCAATGGAAGAGGTTGGTCAAAATTCTCACAAATCACAGAAAAATGGTCAAAAGAACCAAGTAGCCACTGTAAATGTGGGCAGCCTTGGCACCACTGCGTTTGGTATAAAATACTTTGTGGTAGGTGTCAGCAAATTTGGTGGGTTCACTATGATTTTTATAAGGCTCATGGTATTTGTAGCAATTGTAATTGTAGGTTCAATGATGGGAAAACCCTGGTACAGCTGAGAGCAGGAACAGCACCTGCAACAGAGACCGTGTCCCGACCGACAGTGAGGGAACCGTGGCCAACCTTTTCCCCTCTAACCCTGTTGCTAATAGTCCACACCTCCCTTGCCTAGCAAGCATGGGATGTGGACATCTCATCCTGATATGCAGGACACCATTATCAGGCAGGCAATCTAGTCATCTTGACTGCCTCGCCAGGATGTGCAAAATTACTAACTGCAAAAAGGGGGACAAATTCCTCCACCTCCTCTGAGGGCATTTCCAGCTTTTCCCCCTTACCCCTGCCACCAAGATCAGAAAGGAGAGGGGTAGGCAAGAAAGGTCAAACAATTGCAGTTACAAGCTGCCTGAACAGACACAGTTCATTCCAATGTAGATGAATATTAAAACACTAACTTAAGTGTAATTCACTAAGGTGTAAAGATTCTGTCTGAGTTTACAATTTTCTTATTTCCACTTTCAGAGAAGCCTCAACATCTCACACACTGAGGCAGACTGCCAAAGCAAAGACTTTCTGTGGTAGTCTCTGTGTTCTGAGTTTGCTCTAAGCTGCTCCAACTCATAACATGTCTGTCTCAGCTTAGCTCTGGGGCTGCTGAGAACCAAGACCAGTGTCATACTACTGCAAAAAGCAATCAATAGTTGTCACCTATGTATTTTTAAACTAACCATCTGCTGTTAGAATATGATTATTTGCAGACAACCAAAGAAGTCACCACCAGACCTGAAGGACATGCCTCTCAAGAATCCAAACTGGAAGTAAAGTTGATGAAAGCATTGTTGTGCAAGCATTGTGTAAAACAACTGTTATGTTTATTAGTGTTTTGCATAATAGCTAGCTGTAAGATTTAATGCTATAGTTTTGTTTATCTTTTTAGTGTAATGCTAAGCTTAAGTAGTAGAACCTATACAAAATTTTTGAGTTTTGTCCGTTTCTAAAAGGGGGGACTGTGATGCCAAAGGGGTTTTCTGATTTTTCATTTTTATAGATTTTAGAAGTATTTGTAACTGTAGCAAATGTAGTGTTCATATTTGTAACAGCTCATGTTCATTGTTTATACATCCTAACCCCTACCACATATTAGTAGCTCAAATTCTTTTAGCTATTTAGGTTCTCTTCAAGGTACAAGAGCTGACAACTATCAGAAAGGCCTGCAAAACAAGACCAAACATAGACCAACAACCTTAAGCCTACGAACACTGGTGTCCTAGTTCAGCAGGAGGGACCAGCTAACCCTGTGTGGGGTGATCAAAGCTGTGTATTCTACCCCCTCTATTCATTTCCCAAGGACAATGGACCATTAGCAGCAGCTGCCCAGGGAGCCATTATCACCTTCACACCCAGCCTGAGGGGGACGGAGCTGCTAGTGGGCCATCAACAGTTTGACACCCCTTGGCTCCCAGAGTTAATCACCCATTGTGTGAGTCCCCGCCCAGGGGGAGGGACTGGGTGCTCCCTGAGGGTACATAAGTGGTGGGTAAGAAGACCTCGGGAACTTCTCGTCGGATCCAGAGCAGCAGCAGGACCTTGACAGGAGGAGATCCCTGCTCTCGCCCAGACCACAGCCCTCGCCTGCACCAACAGGTTTTTTTCTTTTCCTTTTGCTCTGGACTTGGGGGAACCACAGGGGTCTCAGCACAAGGGCAAACAAACCCCCTTGGGTTTGTGCCCCAGGACACTGGGTTATACTGCTGGGGCTTTGTGAGTTGAAAGCAATTTCCCTTTTGTGTCAGTGTTGTTATTGTAATATTATTAATAAATTTTAGCTCTGACTTATAATCTCTCTCGTGGTGAGTTCATTTCCCCTGCTGGTTCACCTTTAAACCAGTACACCAGGACAGTTCCCGCTCCCTGACTGCTGTTATCAGGCCTTGCTGCTGGTCCACGTGGCTGTTTACCCAGGGACGTGAGCACATTCCTGTTAATTCCTCTTTCCCTCTAGCTGGGAGGTGTCCTTTGGGGAGGAGGTTTGGTTGATTTGGAATTTCACTTGTTAGCTGGGGCAACCTCGGTGAGCCTGTTGTTGTTTCCTGTCACTATGTGCTATTTCATATTCTGTGTTAAGGTCTCCTCTTCTCTGTATAAATATAAAACCCTCACTGTGTTTAAAGCCTCGTTTCTGCTGTTTTCCCTCACTCTCCTGCTCTGGGAGTGGACTTTTTGACTGGGTACCAGGCAGCTGGCATTTTGCCAGCTCAAACTGTAACAGGAATTTTGCTCCAAGAAATACGAGAAATAATAGCCAGAAACTGTTCCACTATTCAGTTCGAGAAAAATCATCAGGCTTGGTGGCAATTAGTGAATTTCACTTATGACCCCCAGCATGAACAAATTGAAGCCTATGTACTCACAATCAGTGCTGCTAAAGAACGAGCAATTTTTCCGGTTTTAACTTTAGGGTCAATGCACCAAAATGTTTTAGTTCGGCCAATAAATCATAATGTCTGGGCAAGTTATGACCACATTAAAGGCAAATGGCAGTCAGTTAGTCTAGAAACATGTATCCCAAAGGGACACCTAGGCTATGTGTGTGAAAACACCATCGTAGAAGGAGAAGACTTGTGCTTAGATGCTGAAAATAGTATTTGTACTTTTGAAATGTTTCCCCATAATCAAACTCGATCACAAATTTACTATATTGGTAATGGATGTGCGTGCATCAAGACTTTTGTGCCAGCTTCACCATTGACAGCTGTCTCAAATCAACTAACAGCACCAATTTTTGTGTATGTAACTTTACTCACATTATAGGTTGTGATTTTAATTATACTGTTCATGTAACCACTAGACAGCTAATAGAAGTAGATTATACCTTGTATCACAATATACCCCACCTAAAAATAGGCATGAACACTGAGCTTTTTAGAAAAATGCTTAAACACGCTGACATAGAGAAATTAGTACAAATGGTAAATGAAACCACTCAGCGCACACTGTGGCAAGTGGAACACAATGCAGCAGACATGAAGGCTATTCTAACGAAAGTAGAATGGGAAGGAGAACATCATTGGTGGGATTTCTTTACAGGTCGCTCCCTTACTGCAGCCCAAGTGTTCCATTCTTTAGTACATCCACTGATAAGAATGGCAATAAGCACCCTCCTGCTGACATTCCTAAATGTGTATCTATGGTACAAAGTGAGCACCATTGTACAGAGAACACAAATATTGTGGATCATGGTGCGGACATTTCAGAACTCCTTTTGGACTTGACGGAAGAATTCGTAAGCCATAAGAAAAGGGGGGAAATTAAACAGAGCAAGACCCACAACCTGAAAAGTTAGCCCCCACAAAGAAGTATGGCTAGCATGAGTAAGTTAGGGAAACATTTGACATTTAGACAGGCCAGAAGTATGAATGTATAGCTAGTATAATTAGGCTACAGAAGCATGGAGCATTTAACATTCAGAAGGCATGAGGAATTGTCCAAGCGGATAGGGAAGCTTGCTCAAGAACAAAGTAAAAATGTGCACACCTAGGCAACATAGACATGAAGCGGAACAAACAGACCTGAAAGGGGGGAGACAAGAAGTTCCAGGTGCAACCTTTGGTAGAATCAAGCCTAGAAGCCAGTCAAAAACTGCAGGAGTTGAAAAGTTCACCGAGGAAAAGGAGATGGATACGACCACCACCAGATGAAGTAACAGGATCTCCCACCATAATATTCCTCAAATAGACAGCTCCACCCATGACTCCTCCTAGACCCGACCTGCTGTGAATATTATAATCAAGTTTTGTAATCATATGAATATTTATGCATGTATGTTGTAATCACTTATCGGTAATGTATAAATACTGCAGCTTTACACTGATGATTTTGGAACTTGTCCGACCCTAGTTGGGGAGTTCCCCAACGTTGCACCAATAAATACCTTGACTGTTTTCTGACTAAAATAATGCCTCTAAACAGTTTTATTTTGCCTTTTTGGGCTTCAATTGCAACCAAACTGGTCACAAGCCACAGTTACTTATCTTCAGATAATTACTTTTCATTTTGGCTTCTGAGTCCCTAGTTTTCTCATGCTTACACAGGTTGGTTCTGAGCTCAGCCTGGCTCAGTGTGAAGTCTAAGTTTCAACAAATAGTGTAGAGAACTTCAGATATGGAGCCCTGTAGGCCTAAACATATCCCTACTGACACAACTTGCACTCAGCTGTAGCCTCTTGGAGGACATTCTCCTTGTCTTTTCTTTGAAGATTAATCTTCAGAAGACTAGTTGTTACTAACAGATTGTGCAGTACAACCAGAAACATTAAGCTGTACTCTAAGGAACTTTCCCTATGAAACAAAGACAAACATATGGAGAGATAAGATGTGGCTCTTCAGAGATGAAGGAAATAAAGTTCAAAAGTAGACATTTTAAAAGTCCATGGTTTTGTTGCTGTAGTTTTTTTTATCTTTTCATCTTCTTTCTAACTGAGCTTAGTCAGTATGAAAGATTAAAAATTTGAATGACTGGCATTAATTAGGTATGTCTCTCTGTTCCGATCCACTGCAATCATTTGTGAGTAAAAGGCTCTGCCTACATTAGCAAATGGTGTAGCATTAAAGAAGCAGCTCTCTCTAACATGGATATGAATGGGGAAAAAACCCCAAAATGTTTACCCACAAGCGGGGGGAGGGGGCCTCCTCCATGATAATCACACCACTCTTTATCAAATTTAAGAAAAGGAATTTTAATACAAGAAGGATAACTGCTATATATACATATACAGACTAGTGCAACCCACTTCCCCAACACCACAAGAGAAAGAAAAAAAAAACAAACAACAACAAAAAAAACCCAGCAGGTTTTCCTCTGGGAGGAAAAGTTATACTTAAGTGTCCATGTCACAGCCCGGCTGGCTGCAGAGTGAGTTTCAGTTCCTTTCCAGTGAGACAGACGAGCAGTGAGCTTTCAGTTGGACTCCATCTCTTCCCACTGTGTTCCCCGTCCAAGAAGCAAAAAAGTACGAGCAACCAGAAGCAAATCCAAGGCAGGCAGCAGCAGCAACGAGGTCAGAACTAGTCAGGGGCAGGCAGCAGCAGCAACATGGCCAGAAAAAGCAGTCAGGGGCAGGCAGCAGCAGCCGCGTGGCCAGAAAAGCAGTCAGGGGCAGGCAGCAGCCGCGTGGCCAGAAAAGCAGTCCGGGTCCAGCGGCAGCGAGACAGCCAGGAAAGCCCCAGCAGTAGCCAGCAGGGCAGCCTGCCTCCTCGGAGCCCCCGCTCCCGCATTCCGTCGAGCCAAGACTGGAAAAAATATCCAAAAAAAACCCCAAAAGAGACAAACCTGCCCCCACCCAAGAGATCAACAGTTAACTACTTCTTTTGTTAACAGCTGGCCTGGGCAGTTAAGTGGCAGGGGAGAGAATTTACATAATAATCCCAAACGAGAACACATTCACACCATAGAGATTTTGCAAGGGTTTTTTTCAGATTACCTAGGATATCATTCTGTGAGATAAACAGTCAATAGCTTGTGAAGCATATTTGACATGCTTCTGATCTGATTTTATAGAAAAATAACACAGTTTGCATAGTCCAAGACTAAACGAAATTCAGTAGAAAGATTAGCAAACCCATATTAAGATCCTGCTCATTTTTTCTGGCCTAAAATTCTAATATATGACACAAAGCTCCTAGTTCTAAGAATATGAAGAATATGGAGGTGAAGAACAGATCTAAGACCTCTAAAGATTAATGGGAATGAATAATTGATGAATTTATGAATTTGTAAATTCTAGGAATAGATTTGGAATTTTGCTTACCTCTTTGGAAGGTAATGTCATCCTTTAGAAAGAAGTAAAGCCTTCAAATAAACAAATATATAATTTTGTGCATACCTAATGACAGTGACTAATTCCACTCCTTAAAGTAAACACAATTTTAGAATATATTCGTAACAATGAGATGTCTTTTAGATACAGTGGTGCTGCAAAACATCTATTTAAAAGTCTACTCTTATGACATAGTCTATCAATTAAAGTTGGTTTTCCTCATTAGAAAAGGGATTAGAGCCAGCTTGTTGAGAGGAACTTGCCTGACACATGTAGTACAAATTTCTATATGGGCTTGATATGGAGGAAAGATGCGTTCCTTGATTTTCTGTTTGTAAACAGCAAAAAAAATCCATGGGTAAAATAGTGATTGATGGCTGTCTTGGTCACAGTGACCTTGAAGTCATTGCCTTTCAAATTATTGCCCATCTCTCAAGAGCATATAAGCAGACAATCTGGAAATGTCAGAAGTCTGGGACAAAAGGCTGTCTTGGTTGAGCTGGAATCTCTTTCTAGAGCTCAGGCTAAAAAGGAAAGTGTATGGAGCCACAACAGGCAGCATGTGCACAAAGAGAAGCTGTTCACTTCAGTATGGAGGAAATTTGTACAGTCAAACTTCTATTAAGGATTGAGCTCATCAGCACTGTGAAGAACAATGAAAAGGGGTTTTTAAAATATGTTAACAGCAAAAGGAGGAACGAAGCTAACATTGGTGCATCACTTGTCAGTCATCTCACAAATAGGGACATTGATGAAAGAGAAATACTTCATATCTTTTTGCCTCTGTCTTTAACACCTGGGATCTCTGGACCCCTGTGTAGAAGTCTGTTTATTATCTGTGGAGATAATAAACTCACAGTTGACTCTGAGCTTGCTCAAGACTTGATTCTCCTGGTGGATACATATGAATCTGCAGGTTCTAGTGGGATTCACTTCAGGGTACTGAAAGAGCTGGCCAGTATCTTCACGGGATGTCTCTCCAACATTTTTCAATGGGCTGCAGAGTTTGGAGAGGCTCCAGTCAATTGAAAGCTGGTAGATATTGTCTCAGTTTACATGAAGAGAAAGAAGGAAAACCCTAGTAATTACAGGCCTGTCATTCTCACTTCAGTGCCTAGCAATATGATGGAGAAGGTTATTCTGGGAGTTACTGAGAAAACACTTAAAAGACAACACAGTCATTGGTCATAGCCAGCAAAGGTTCACAAGGGGAAAGTCGCAGAATTACAGAAACACATAACTGGTAAGGTTGCAAGGGACCACAGTACACCATGTGGTCCAACGGTCCTGCTCAAGCAGCACCATTCTAGAGCACATTACACAGAATTGCATCCAGACAGCTCTTGAATCCCAAGTAAGGGATGGGCAATCTGTTCCAGTGCTAAGTGACCTGCACAGTAAAGAAATTCTTCCTCATGCTCAGGTGGAACTTCCTGTCCCTAAGTTTCTGCCCATTGTCTCTCATCCTATGGCTTGGCACCACTGAGAAGAGCCTGAATCTGTTCTCTTGACAACCTTTGAGGTACCTGCTTTGAGGTACTTTCAGAAATTGGTGAGGTCCCTTCTCAATTGTCTCTTGTGGGAGCTAAACATGCCTTTCAGCCTTTCCTCATAAGTGAGGTGCTGCAGTCACTTAATCAGGGCTGAGTGAGAGAGGCAGGATCACCTCTCTCCACCGGCTGGCAAGGGTCTTCCTAATGCACCCCAGGATGCCATTGACCTTGTTGGCCACAAAGACACACTGCTGGTTCATGTTGCCAATCAGGATCCCCACGTGCTTCTCTACAGAGCTGCCTTCCAGAATGTCAGTCCCCAGCCTGTATTGATGCCTGGGGTTATTCCTCCCCATAAGCAGGACCCCACATTTGCCTTTGTTGAATTTCAGAGAGTTCTTCCCTGCCCTCCTCTCCAACCTGCACTGCCCTCTGGGGTATTGGCCCCTCCTCCCAGCTTTGTGTTTTCAGCAACCTTGCTGAGGAGGCATCTGCCTCTTCATCCAAGTCACTGATGAATTAAAAAATGCTGGACCCAGTATTGAACCCTGGGGGACACCACTAGTGACAGTCCTCCAGCTAGACCCTGTGACACTGGTTACGAACCTCTGGATTCTGCCATTCAGATGTACATTCATCCAGGCTGCACTTCCTAAGTTTACCTGTGAGAATGTTGTGGGAGACAGTGTCAAAAGCCTTGCTGACGTTGAGGCTGACAATATCCACTGCTCTCCTCTCATCCATCGTGGTAGTTGGTCCATTGCAGAAGGTAATTATGTTGGTTAAGCATGATTTCGATTTAGTGAACCCATTAACTACTCCTGATCACGTTCTTGTCTTGCATGGGGATAGAAATGGCCTCCAGAATGAGGCACTCCAACTTTTTTTCCAGGGATTGAGGTGAGGCTCACTGGCTGATAGGTCCCTTGGTCCTCTTTTTTGTCCTTGTTGAAGACCAGGTTTACATTTGCTTTCTTCCAGTCCTCAGGTACCTCTCCTGATTGCCATGACCTTTGACAAAATGATTGTGAGTGCCTCAGCAGTGGTGTCTGCCAGCTCTCTTGGCACTTGTGGATGCATCCTGTCAGAGCCCTTGGACTTGTGGACGTTCACTCTGCCCAGGTGGTCTCTATCCCATTCTTCCATGACCAAGAGAAAATCTGCCAACATTCCTTTACCCTG
Organism: Pithys albifrons albifrons; assembly: GCF_047495875.1. Classification (NCBI taxonomy): domain Eukaryota; kingdom Metazoa; phylum Chordata; class Aves; order Passeriformes; family Thamnophilidae; genus Pithys; species Pithys albifrons. Next base: position 73,826,957 of record NC_092497.1, on the reverse strand, counting down.
GTCTCCTGGGTCAAAGGTTCCTGAGAAGTGGTCTTGTCAGTGAAGGTGGTGCAAAGAGCACATTTAGTAACTGCCTTACCTGCATCCTCTGTCACCAGGTTTCCCTCCACCATTTAGTAACAGGTCCACATGTGCTGGTTTAAAGGTGAACCAGCAGAGGAAATGAACTCACCACGAGAGAGATAAGTCAGAGCTAAAATTTAATAATAATATTACAATGACAACACTGACACGAAAGGGAAATTGCTTTCAACTCACGCAACCCCAGCAGTATAACCCAGCGTCCTGGGGCACAAACCCAAGGGGGTTTGTTTGCCCTTGTGCTGAGACCCCTGTGGTTCCCCTAAGTCCAGAGCAAAAGGAAAAGAAAAATCTGTTGGTGCAGGCGAGGGCTGTGGTCTGGGCGAGAGCAGGGATCTCCTCCTGTCGAGGTCCTGCTGCTGCTCTGGATCCGACGAGAAGTTCCCGAGGTCTTCTTACCCACCACTTATGTACCCTCAGAGAGCACCCAGTCAGAGCTGTCTACAGAAGATATGACCAGATGAAGAAACTTGTGTAGAAGATGTCTGAGCTGCAGAAGGCAGTGAGACACTGCTTAACACCAGGAAAGCTGAGAAAGAGTTAGATACGTGGTTCCAAGCACAGCCTGCAGGGAACCAAAACCTCACAGCCAAACAGACAAAGACTCCTTCAACAGAAACCAGATAGAAGAGCAACCAATAATGAAGAAAAATGGACACTTGCCCCGGTAAGGACCTGCAGGAGGAAGGGACTTTCCCTGAAGCCTAAGATGTCATTACAGAATCACTTTGCCACTCTGCAGACTGAAGAGGCTGTAGATGTTGACTATCTAGATCTCATAAAAGCATTTGACACCATCTCCCACAGCGTTCTCCTGGAGAAACTGCACATAGCTTGGACGAGCGTACTCTTCATTGGGTGAAAAACTGGCTGAATGGCTGGGCCCAGAGAGTGGTGGTGATGGAATTATACTCAACTTATGGCCAGTCTAGTAGTGGTGTTCCCCAGGGCTCAGTACTGGGCGCAGTCCTATTTAACACCTTTATTGATGATTTGGAACAGTGCATCCTCAGTAACTTCACAGACAACACCAAGTTAGGTGGTGGTGTTGATCTGCTCAAGAGTTGGAAGGCTCTGCAGAGAGATCTTCACTGACTGCATGATGGGCTGAGGACAACTGCATGAGTTTCAACAAGGCAAAGTGCCAAGGCGTGTCTTTGAGTCACAACAACCCCATGCAGTACTACAGGCTGGGGGAAGAATTGTTCAGCAGAAAGGGACTTGAGGGTGCTGGGTAACAGATGGCTGGATATGAGCCAGCAGTGTATCCAGGACAATGGCATGGAATCATAGAATCACTTGGGTTGGAAAAGAGCTCCGAGATGATCAAGTCCAACCCTTGGTCCAACTCCAGTCCATTTACTACATCATGGCACTCAGTGCCATGTTCAATCTCAGTTTAAAAACCTCCAGGGATGGAGAATCTATCATGTCTCTAGGCAGGCCATTCCAATGCCTGATCACTCTCTGTAAAGAATTTTTTTCTGATATCCAACTTAAATTTCCCCTGGCAGAGCTTAAGCCCATGCCCCCTTGTCCTGTTGCTGTCTGCCTGGGAGAAGAGAACAACCCCTACCTGGCTATATCTTCCCTTCAGGTAGTTATAGACAGTGATGAGGTCACCTCTGAGCCTCTTCTTCTCCAGGCTAAACAACCCCAGCTCCCTTGGCCTCTCCCTATAGGACTTATGCTCCAGTCCCTTGAAGCAGAGCAAAACCCAGAACTTAAAGAGTTGTGTAAAATAACCCTTAAAAGGTAGTAAAAGTACCCAACATTTAGATAAGCCAGGTGTAAGGAATTATCCAAAAGAGATAAGGCTTGAGACTCATCCAAAACAGGACAAAATATGCATACCTAGATACATAACAGAACAGCTGACCCGAAGAAAGAAGATAAGAAATTCCAAGCACCATGTTTGGCAAAGCCCATCCTAAAATCAGCAAAATCTAAGCAAAGTTGAAAAGTTCACTGAGGATGAGAAGCAGAAATACGACCACTGCCAGATGAAGTAACAGGATCTCCCACCATAATATTCCTCAAAGAGACTACTCTGCCCCCGACTCCGCCTAGACTCCACCTGCTATGAATATTATAACTAAGTGTTGCAATAATATGAATATTCATGTAGAAATTTTGTAATCTCTCACAGAAAATGTATAAATACTGTAGCTTTGCACTGTTGACTTTGGAACTCTATTGCCCGATGTTAATCGGAGAGTTCCCCAACGTTGCACCAATAAATACCTTTGCTGTTTATTGACCAAAATTCTCTCTCTAAACAGTTTTATTCTGCCTCTTTGGGCATCACCCTTCACCAGCTTTTGCTCTTCTCTGAACCTGCTCCAGCACCTCAATATCTTTCCTGAACTGAGGGGCCCAGAACTGAACATGCAGAGTACAGGGGAATGATCACTTGCCTGTTCCTGCTAGCCATGCTATTTTTGATACAGGCCAGGATCCCACTGGCCTTCTTGGTCACCTGGGCACACTGTTGGCTCATGTTGAGATTCCTGTCAATTAGTACCCCAGGTCCCTTTCTGCCTGGCTGCTCTCCAGCCACTCTGTCCCCAGGCTGTAGCGCTGCATTGGGTTGTTGTGGCCAAAGTGCAGGACCCAGCACTTGGCCTTATTGAACTTCATCCCATTGGAATCAGCCCATCTCTCAAGTCTATCCAGATCCCTCTGCAGAGCCCTCCTGCCTTCCAGCAGGTCGACACTCCCTCCCAACTTGGTGTTTTCAACAAATTTGCTGATGATGGACTCAATCCCCTCATCTAAATCATCATGTTAAACAGATGTTAAAGAGAATCTTGGCCTGTATCAGGAATAGTGTGCCCAACAGTATCAGGGAAGTGATTGTCCTGCTGTACTCAGCACTGATGAGGTTGTACTTCAAATCCTTTGCTCAGTTTTCGACCCCTCACTTCAAAAAGAACATTGAGAGGCTGGAGCATGTCCAGCAGGTAATTTGAGTAACTCCAAAGGAGTCTGAATACTTTTATGAATTTTATCCTTCAGAGACCTATGGATATTAGCTGAAGTTAATAATTTCACTCTAATGATGTTATTTGCTCACATGAGATTAGCTCATAACCACACACTTCAGTTTCACTGATTTCTAATGAATTACTTTGTAGGAGTGAAAGCAGAATCAGAGCTAGACATTAGCATATCTACTGAGCATATCTAGCAAATTATTATTTATTGTAGCTTGAATATTCAGAATATTGGACTCAGAATATTAATATTGAATGTCTGTCCCTTTCTTATGAAGATGTAAGAAAATTTATGGCTATTAAGATAATGCCTCTTCTGTTGTTAGCAGTGTCGTTTTATGCTACCAAATTTTCTTGATGACTAGATTTTACTTTGATGTTAAAAGTACAAAACAAGGGTATTTACTTTTCTAGACTTTTAGTGAAATTCCAAGGCATGTTTATTTAGAAGGTTTCTTGTGGGTCCTATAATACCAAGAGCATTACTCTTTTTCACCCAAGGACCTCTTTCACCTTTTCCTTTCCCCTTGGATTATGAATTAATAATCCATACACTCATATTTTCCACTTGTCAAATTCAGGTAGCAGTGAAAATAAGCAGCACAAATTGGCAGATAATGCACCTTATTTCCATGCAGAAGCAGGTGCATTTTCTTCAGCGTAAGTGGCAAGATGACACTGATACACTTTGATGGGCAGGCAGATCTAAAATTACTCAGCACACTTTGCCACTAGTTCAGGAAAAGTCTCCCACGAGCATGTTCTGAAATTCCTCTGTCCCCAGAGTGTTAATTAAAATTTACTGGATAATATTTTCAAGTCTCAATGGTTCCAGCTACAGCAATTGTCAGTTACTAAATGTTAGTGACAGAGATGACATCTGATGATTCGATGCTTTATTCAAGATATTCAAGAGGGTTTTCCCCTCCTTCTTTTTTCAATCCTCCCTTCAGTTCTTGAAAACACTAGATCAGCTAAGTGTTTCAATCAGCCTTTAGGCTAAAAATTATTCAGATAGGAGTTTAACTATCTGTCATTGAATTTCTTGACAGATGCCAGTAAAGGACTTGCAAAAGAGGAACAAAGTTGTTACAAGAGTCTTTCAAAAATGCAGAAGCCAAAAGCCCTTCTGTGTTATAATTTTAGTAAGCAAAACAAGGGTCAGCTCAGGAAAGGAAAGAGAGCACCTTCTAAATAAACTTACTGCTTAGTTCAGATTTGCTCTACAAACTCTCAGATTGGAGACTGGTTAATCACACATGCAATAAACAGTGACATCTTTCAACTTACTGAAGCATGGCTATCAATAAAATTCACTACTCCATGCCTACCAGTAACTTCTTTCTCTCTCTTTGAAGTTTCATCAATATGTTGAAATACACGTACTCTAAAAGAAGTATTTTTACACTTTTGTTACTAGGAGAAAAAAGCTTCTCTACACTTTGAATCATTTTTATTTAGATGTCATAATGCCCCCCAACATTTAGAATAATATTTCAGATCACTCTATAGGAAGAACCCCATTCTATGCTGCAAAGCAATCTGACAGCAGCAGTCAGAAGACAAGATAAAGGCAAAAAGAGAGCCAAAAAGTTTAAAATTATGGAGGAGGACAAAAAAGGCATGAAAAGCAAGGGCTGGTGAGGGAGCAAAGTTTGACATCACATGGGTGAAACATTTTCACAGAAAAAAAAATAGGAAAAAGAGTAAACATCAATACCTTACATAACTTTAATTCTTAAAACCAACCAAACAAAAAAACCTTAATTCCTAATGTTCTATTGTTTTCCATGATGAACATGTTTTATATCCATACACATTATGTCAACTACTGAACATTATGCTTGACAGCTACTGTAGGTACATAGGTGGCTTTTCAAGCAAATTTCTTCTCTTAACACACGTACATGCCTATCTCTGTTTCAATACACTTTCATATTGCAGAAAGAATATAGATCTCAGCAGGCTAGCACTTCAAGGTAAATCTCTCTTACCTCTCTTCAAGCCAGTAGTGGGGATTCTAACCTAGGGAAATAAATCAGTTACTCTATAAATCTATATTCTTAAAACATAAAGAAAAATTCTCTTGTTACCGACTTTTCATTGAAAAAAAAAACCTGAAGGATAAGAATAGATTGGGGAAATGGGCAAACAGGAACCTCTTGAAGTTCAGCAAAGGTAAGTGCACAGTTCTGCACCTGGCAAAACACAAGCCCATGCAGCAGTACATGATGGAGGTGAACAGTTAGAAAGAAGCCTTGCAGTAATGAACCCAGCGATCTGGAGGAGACAGATGAAGAGCCAACACTGTGCTCTTGTGGTAAAGAAAGCCAGCAATATGCTGGGCTGCATAAGAAGTAATATTGCCTGCAGGCTGAGGGATGTGATCTTTCACCTCTCCTTTACACTGGGGAGGCCACGATTGGTGTACTATGCCCACCTCTGGACTCTCCAATACAAGAGACACGAGAGACACTGGAGAGCATGTAACCAAGCGCTGAACTAAGATGAGGAGGGGGCTGAAGCATCTCTCATAGTAGGAACATCAAAGAGACCTCAGATTCCTAAGTCTGAAGAAGACTCTGAGAGAAACACTAACGTGTTTGGATACCTGAAGGGTAGAGATGACAGAGCTAGGCTCTGGCCGGTGATGCATGGTCACAAAGTGAAAACAACAGGCACAAGCTGAAACATGGCAGGCTCCTCCTCAACACAAGATGGTCTTTTACTTGGACAGTGACTGAGCATAGCAACAGGTTGCCCCCAGAGAGGCATTGGACTTTGTCCTTGGAGACCTTCAAAAGCCATGTGAACAGGGTCTTGGACAACCTGGTACTTGAGCAAGGACCTAAGACATGAACTCCATAGGTCCCTTCCAACTATTCTATCATCTCCACCAACTAGACACAGGTCTTTCTTCCCTGGGAAGAGCCCAAGGAGGACCTGAGCCATGGTGCTCCTTCCATTGGCATGTACAAGCTCACCAGGAGCTACCTTAGTGCATTGCTGGGCTTCCTGTTGCCACGTGTTTTTCTTTGGGGTGCCAGCCTCTCATCACAAGACTCTTAGGTTCAAGAGGGTAGCATCTGCACCCACTCTATGGAATGCTTTCCAACATCATGTGGCAGTGAGCTGCCCAGGACCATGTCCTGTGTACACTGCAAGTGGAGAATGACCATTAGGAGTATGGAGGTTGCTCTTCTGCCTGCCATCAGTAGAAATACTTACCAGTCCGACAGCACAGGCCTAATTTGTCCTTGGGGATTCAGAAAAGCTGTCTGGACATGATTCTGGGCAACTTTCTCTGTGGTGTTGACTCTCAGAGCTCCCTTCCAACCTGTGATTCTGTGGTCTGAAACTCAGAAAGTAGAATCACAATTTTTGTTCCTTGACTAAAATGTAAACCAGTACAACCTTTTTTACAGAGATACCCTTACAGCCAACCTGCTTTACATTTTCCACTTATATCATAAACACTTGGCTAGTATTTGCTATGAAACTTTTATCTTCATGGTATCCTGAATACTAGAGATTTCTAAAATATTATGGTCAATTGGTATAAAACAATGAGATATCATTCTTAAAAAATATGCCAAGACCACCTAGTTGGGCTGTTGAGTGCTGATTTTTTTTGTTAGGCATGCTTTTTTGCTGTCTAAAACATGGCTTGATGTAGTCATAAGGTTTCTGGAGAATGTCAGGAAGCATTAGTCCTATTTTTGACATTGATGGTATTTGGCAGTGCTGTAACTGAGTTTCAAAAATATTTACAAGGTGGTTGAACTGGATTGTACCACTCTGTAAAGTGTGTTGAGTGGGCATTTTACCTAAAAGTAGATTTCTTTCTTGCTGTGTGAATGGTTTCTGACTATTGTGCAATTACCAAAATATATTTCTCTATAAAGAGGAAGATCATCCTTCCCATGGAGAACAGCTAACATTTGGTTGGCAACACAAAGTGAAAGGTTTGTTGATGCCAGGGAAAAGTGCTGAAAGAAATACAGGAAATTTTACATGGAATTTTTGCAGGAAATTCACTTCTTTGGCAACACAAGGATCTTGTCATACATTTTTGATCTAGCTTAGTTTTATTTAGGTATTCCTCGTTGATGGCTGAATTACTTGAGGCACATTTCTTGGAGACATTTAATTTGTTGGCCCTTGGGCTATGGAAGTTCACTGACTTCCAAGGAAGTATTTCATTAATCTTTAATTCATCTTCACCAGTCTAAATCAGACTCAACATCAGACACTTTCTGAAGGGAGTTAATTTGTAGATAATCAGCTCTATGACTACAAAACACAGGGTTTATAAACACATTCCCTTTTTTCCCCCCTTTTTTCTCATGCTTTTGCCAAGACATTTATTATCATTTAAAAGCCCTCCAATCCCATTTTTTTCCACAATAAATTTGGGCCTTGACATTGGTTGAAAATATGTTCATTTTTTCTTGTCTTCTGTTTTGAAATAACACAATATGATACCATTTTCTAAAAAATTAAAGGAAAAATGCAGTTTATAAAAGTCTTATTAATATTAGAAATAATATTTTTTCATCAAATTATGTATTCTAGAAACTGAATGTATCTTCACTTGCAAATGGCTTCTGATGTTATCCACAACATATTTTATGCTACAAGCCTTGTGAGATTAAGGTCTAAACATCATTTGCCCTTTCAGAAATTTACCTTTGTGGCAATGAAATAAATTGGAATTTATTACAGGTTTGTAGAGATCTCCATACATCTGTTCTTCACTTATTGATCTTCTGGAAAGTTGATAGTATGCCCGGTCATTGGTAATGACTGCAATTTTGTTTTGTAAAAAGGCAATAGCACTAATGTCTCTCACAATCCCTCAGACATTTCCTGCTCCCTCTATATTAAGCCACACTGAAACTAAAACTTCTTTTCATCCATATAAAATTATTAGCTCTTATTCATTATTCCATTTGTGCTAAAGAAATGTATATTTTAAAAGGTTCTTCAGAGGAGATACTCCTTCTTAACTTTTAATTTGTTTGGGGGTTTTAAGATTTTTTTATGGATTTTTTTCAGTCAATATCCTTCATAAAAGTTTTTTAACTCTAATCAACAATTCTAAAAATTACAAGCATTTAATGTAAATGTTACCTATTGACATGAGCAAAATACTGCCTTTGAAAAGGTATTAAATAATAAAAGTATTTAAAAATTCCTATAAAAAATAGCAACAAGAAAGCTTTTCCCCAAAAAAATATATGTATACATACCACAAAGTGCAGGAACTAAAAGTCCATTTTTCCAGAAGCATCAGACCACCTATATATGTGCTAAACAGATATTTCTCTGCTGGGGAAGGGGATGAGGTAGAGAATGCAGAAGTCAAATTGTGATTGGGGAGAACAGAGGGGTGGGGGGATAATATTGTAAGATTTGTGGGGTTTTTCTCATTATCCTACCATGATTCTGATTGATAATAAAGTAAACTATTTTCCCCAATTTGAGTCTGTTTTGCCTAGGATAGTAGTTGGTGAGTGATCTCTTCCTGCCCTTATCTAGACCCCTGAGCCTTCATTGTATTTTCTCTCTCCTGCCCAGTTCAGGAGGGACATGTTAGGGCTGTTTTGGTGGGCATCTGACATCCAGTGTGGTCAACCAATCAAAGAAAGTATGGCCTTTATGACAGGAACAGTATGAACTACATGGATTGGGAAGTAAAACACATTGGACTGTGGATGTAGCCCTTGTGTATGCATACATGGGCTTGGAAGGAAATTAATCAGATTAAAAGAATTCCATGATGAACATCTGAAAAAAAGAGATAACAAATCTTGGATTTTATCTGTCCAAATAGTTGATATATAAATGTAGAGCAACATAAAGAGCTCAGACACTGTCAGTGTTGTTCAGCTATGGTCTTCATAAAGCTGCTTATATATGAACTCTCTTCCTCTGAGCATAGCAGTTGTGCACATAGACTTCTAAAACCAGCTAAACCATCTCAGATTAACGTCCAGGAAATGAAGTTCCACCAGTGATCAGAACTGAATCCTGGCCTCCGGTTGGACAAAAATGTTTCTCTATTACTTCAGCTGCATAAGACCAGCTTTTAGCTGTACATAAATGTCTGGACACATCCGTACTTTATATTAAGATACTTCTCTTCCTGTTGAAGGATAAACAATTTCCAAAAGAATTCCTCTTCCTAATGTGGACACAAAACAGGTCAAATATTTCCAACATTCTTCACTTCTGAAGATTACAGTTTTTAGGAGACATGTTCTCATCTCTCACATTGTGACTCTATATATGAACCATATCAAAACTACTTCAAAGAGCAAGCAATTTATATTCATAATACAGAAGGTGACCTTTTCACTCATGAGTGGTGTAGTCATGTGGAGTGGCTAATGAGAGAACCCTGACTGAGAGCAGATAAATTTCAAACCTTCAGAATAGTTATCAGAATTTTTGGTATTTGTATACCTCCCTAATTTCAAACTGTTCCTTGATTTATAAAGCCATCTTAGGTTTGTAAGCTATAATGATAGTCTCACCCAATGCCAAGGACTGATGAATTATTCTCATAGAGGCTTCTCTTCCTTGTACTGAATGCCAGAAAAATGCAACAAGAAGTTAAAAACAGATTTATAAGGAAAAAGGACAGAGAAGTATGAAAGATGACTTGGAAGGAATGAGGGAGGGAACTTCTGCACTATACTGATTATTATCTTTGCACAGTCTATGACACAGAGGCAGTGGTAACAGTGAGGCAATCATTTTACTTGCCTGTCATCTGCAGAGAGTATTTCAAATTGCAGGGTGAAATTCTGGCTCCATTGAAGTGAGAGACGAAGCTCCTGTTGATTTAAATGAAGGCCAGGATTTCTGTGGATTCCCAGAGAGGGGCAGACAGGCAGAGTGGCAGCTGTGCCATCTCCTTGACTATGTCAATCTTCATCAGGATCTTAAAAGCATTTCTTCAGCTCCATTTCCAGAAGTGTATGAAGGATTTGATAATACAGACACTTTCTCAAACATGCTAAATTAAAAAAGGACAGCCTCAGAGAATCTGACCCTGATTTGGAACATCTTTACATAATAAACACTGTCCTTGTAAGTTTATGCATGGGGCTGTGCATATTTTAATTCATATTTCTGGTTTTTTTTTCCATTTGTCTATACAAAAAGGGTCTCAGAGCATGTGACAGACAACAAATATCATCATTTACTGTTGTCAAAGTAGAGAACATTCCTCTATCATGGCTGCAAGAAATTTACATCTCGGAGGCAGAAGAAGTTTTCCCAAAATGTCTCAGGTGCACAGTTATGATTCTTCTCCTAATTAACAAGGAACACATGGACATACATGCTGGGGAGGACAGATTTGGTAAATTACAGCCAATGCCTTTGCCAGAGAAATCCTTTTGCAGTGGATTTTAATAGAAATAAACCTTAATAGAGAAACATGGTAAGTGAAAAGTAATATTCAAAATAGGAAAGTGGCTAACCAAGGTATCAGATGTACTAATACTTGCTGAGAAGCAAAGAAACTGAAGAAATGAAAAACCAGAGGTAATCCTCCTATAGGCCCCTATTGTACTTCAGGGAGATGTTTATTCAAACTTCTATACTAAAGTGGTGATGATACAGAAGTGCAATCATTCAATTTGCTACCTGAGTCACCCAATGAGAATCTCTGTTTGCTAAAAACCTTCTGGTACACATTCCTTATCACTTTAAAAATATATAGATACTATTTATTTAGTGGCACTGACAGCCTACTCTGTACGCATCTCTTGCAGTCACCGCTGTGAAGCAGAGGGACAGGTGATGTGGCAAGAAAATCAAATAGATTACAAAAACTTCTTTGTGTGTATATACTATCATGTATTTGCACATATGCATGCAAATATCTGTACATGCATTTCTGTATGTGTATATAAAAGATTCTAATACTATTTAAGTCAGTAACTGATTGCAGTGTGTCCACAATATATAAAACACATATACAGAGGCCAGGATAACTTCAGAATATGGTAGCTATGGTAAATGTTGTTTTGGTTGAACTTTATCAAAGAATGCAAAAGAAGATTACAATGCCCAATTTTACTTGGACAAAATAAAAATCAGAAAAAATCTGGGGTTACAATTTCACCTAATGTAACTGAATTAACTATTCATAAGTGAATCAATAGAAAAGACCAAAAATTTTATGTATTGGCTGCTGTGAGACAATGAATTATTATATTAATTACTGTCTCAGACCAACTCTTGCAAGTGTGTGGTAGGGGAAGGGACAGGTTGAATTTCATGGAGGTCAGGTAATGCCCCATCCCACACCTCAGGCCCTGCCAGTGTCCTGGGACAGCTGTGGAGCTGCTGTCAGTCACTGGCACACTGGAACATTCCCCCAGACCACACCCCCTGGAGCCTCTAACCCAGTCCCAGAATGGTTGGCACACCAGGAGCACTTCCTCTCACCCTGCCCTGGAGCCCCAGAGTGGACAATGGGCCAGAAGTCCCACTGGAGTTGGGTGGCCACAGGTAGCAAGAGCAGATTAAGACATGTGGTCTCCATATGTATGAAGCCTCCCACCTGTACACGTGGAAGCTGGACTTGCACAGGACTCTGGGTGGTAGCTATAATTTTCTCTTTTTCTCTCTTTCTTCATTTCTCCTAATCTTTCTTAATATTTTGGGTAGCTTGAGACTGGCTGAGTTAGATTGTGCTAAATTGTATGGGTTAGCATGTGCTAAACCAATGCTCTATGGAATACTTTATTTTGGTTGACTGTTACCCCTTAAACTTTTGCCAAGTTCCCTTATTTTCTTAAGTCTATCACTAAAGTACCTCTTGAGAAAATGTGTGCAGGTTTCCCCCTTTGTATCCTTTCTTAAGGTATGAAAAGAATTGAAGGATCTTCTAACATATCTGTAGGGCAGATATTGTTGGAGTCTTGTGTATTTTTAAAGTAAAACCTGTTGGGTGAACACATAGCTCATGGCCTTGGGTCTTAAAACTGGTATTTCTGTTTTGAAAGCATAGTGGCAATGTATTTATAAGAGATAGGAAGTTTAAGCTAATTGAAAATTTGTAAGCAGGTGCTCTAAGGTTCTGCACTACATAAAATATGCCATGATATAATTATGCATTTTCACATTTCTTGATCTGTAAAAAATAGAAGAGACTTCTGAGGAGAATAAATCTGAATCACAACAAATTATTTTCATACTTTCAGCTCAGTTTAATTATCTGACTTATCTTCTTGTTTTCTAGGCTTATCTTCTGTGGCCTCTGGGTCCGGTTTGTAACTTCTTAACTTCACACATTTCTCTTCTATATTCATAGACAAAACCTTTTGCCTTGGATGTTTGTGCTGCATGTAGGACCACACTGCTTTTTGGGGATGGGAGATGTTCCGCTTAAGGGAAAAAATATTTTAAAGCGAGTGAATATTTATACACAAAATGTAAAATATTTGCAGTGTTAGATTCAAATCTTGAGGAGCTTGAATGTTGAGGAGCTCAGTATCAGTTACTTAGTTTGTCTTAAGAGAAAACAGGACTCCAAGCCAACTTAGTGTATGAGATAAGACCATAATGTTGGTTCCATGATTTTTATAATAATCTCCATCCAAACCCCATTCACCCATCCCCCAGTTCTGCCCTGTTCCACTCCCTGTCACACCCTGTCATGAATTGAGTCTGGGGAGTATGGGACCCTTCCTTCATCATTCTTGTCTTCCTCACAGCACATAGGGATCTTTGGAGGCTTTCTGGTGTTCTGGGCTTCAAAGTCACTTTGCCAATGCTTATGTCTTGTGCAGGCCTTAAGATATTTTTCAACAATTCTACCTTGAAAAGGAGTCTAAACAGCTAATAGAATTTTGAGGAATTGATATGGGATGGAGTTGGTTGTATAAGGATTGAACTTAAGCTGCTAGAAATACTGGTACACTAAAACCTACATTTACTACAATTCTGAAGTCTATAAAATTAAAAATAAAAAAAACAAAAACAAAAACAAAAAAACCCTGAGGCATCATTAGGAAGCCAAACTCCATTAGTCTGGATATCTCCTCCTTTCTTCTCCACCTAAGCTAAACGGGAAGCCATATGGTCTGGGATACCCCTGTGGTTACTTGGGATCAGCTGACCTAACTGTGTCCCCTCTCAACTCCTTGTGCACCCTCACCTCACTCACTGGTGAAGTCGGGTGAGGAGCAGAAAAGTCACTTTGTAGAAGTGCTGCTCAACAATTACAAAAATATCCCTGAGTTACCAACACTGATTCCTGCACAAACCCCAAAACACAGCTCCATACCAAGTACTATGAAGAAAATTAACTCTACCCCAGCCAAAAACCAGAGCACACGGGTTCTTAACATTGCATTTCCCCACACACCTTTTTTTTTTTTCCTTCAAGTGCATCAGTTTGTTTGACTGCAGGCACATCGGTTTGGTTTGCAAAGAAAAAGCTCCAAGATTTTGCTATAAATTTTTTTAAGAAAATTAGTAATTAGTGCCACCTCAGCTAGTTTTCTCAAAATTCAATAAATATTTGGATTTTCATAAATTCAAATAGGTAGAAACTTTTTCACTATGATTCTCAAAATGGAGAAAATACTGTTCTGAAAATAAGAGGCAACTTTTTTTTTATTTCCACTCTTCTATAGTCTTGAAATCACTATACCAGCTCTAAAGTTAAATGTATAGCTGAACACCTCAAGTCACATTAATGGAAGACAAAGCAAAGATATGAGAATATCAAGAAGCACCTCTTTAGTCCTACTGTGCAGTCTGAATATCTGATGCTCTATTCCTCCCACACATACTTTTAATATTCTCTGCTCTTAATTCAGTAACAATGAAATAGCAGATCCTGTTTTCATATAGGCACAAGATATTTCATTTTTTGTACCAAGGCAGGTGAATGCCAGTGGTAGAGGATCACAATTAATTTTCATACTGTTAACACAGTTATTATATCTAAACTGGTTTACTTCTTTACGGAACTTATTCAAATATCTGAAGTTTTTGAGGACCAGTACAGTGAACAACCTTGTTTGTTTCCATTATTAATTATGCTAAGTTGCTATGTGCCTAGTAATAGCTCCAAAGAGCTGCAATCTCATACTATTATTCCATAGAATTAAACTTATATTAAATTAGTTCTTGAATTGCAAGGGCAAACAGCACAAATGACAAACAACTTTATTGACTTCAGGTTATTTGAACAACCTTGATTTCGTACCTTTTGTAAGTGTGTTTTGGTAAAGTTTATATAAAGTGACACTACATCTATCTTTCAGTTTCCTGTTTCATATATATGGACAATATAGTGGTTGTTACAACACTTGTCCAAACCACTGCTGTTAGCAAGGGATGAAGGCCAAAAATTCAAGATCCTGATTTCTGTTCCTTTCCTTATGTGCTGAATAACCTTGTGAAAGTCATTTAATTCTACTGTGCTCTTATTTACCTACCTCTTATGTAAAAGAGCAATACATTTCATTAGTACTTTTAAGTACTTCAAAATCCTCATTCTAAAGGAACGACAAAAGTGATTTATTACTCTTTTATGATATAAAGCTGAAAGTCAAAATGATAGAGGCTAATCTATGACTCTAGCTGATGCCTTAGGGGGTTTTTGATTTTTGATTTTTACATTTTTTATAGATTTTAGAAGTACTTGTAACTGTAGTAAAATGCAGATTTTAGTGTGTTAGTATTTCTAGCACTTAAGTTCAATGTTTATGTATTCTAACCCCTATCCCATATCAATGGCTAAAATTCCATTAGTTGTTTAGACTTCTTTTCAAGGTAGAAGGCTGAGTAATATCTTAAATTCTGACCCAGGAGACACAAACATAGGCCAATGACCTTGAAGCCAGAACACTGGAAGACCTCCAAGTATCGCTGCACGTTTTAAGGAAGAGAAGGGTGTTGAAGAGAGGGTCCCACTCTCCCCCAGACTCAATTCCTGATGGGGTGTGCTGGGGGAGAGATGGGCCTGGACTGAAGGGATGTGTGAACTGGGAATTGGATGTAGATCATTATAAAAACCATGGAAATCAGGGTTTGGCATGCGTGTCATCATGTATTCCTAAAGGCCCTAGGTCTGGACATGAAAGAATCTACCTTTTTATCTTATCCCACAATAACTCAGCTCAGCGCACTGTTCTCTGTGGTCTCTCAAGGCATCAAGCAAAGCAGCAAAACCTCCCACAAAAGGGATGTGAGCAGCACAACTGAATTTCACTGCCCCTCACTTGAACCAGTCAGCAAAGTTCAGTAAAGGCAGTTAAAGCACACAAAGAATAGTTCTCCTCTGTGGCTTAGTGCTGTACTTCACAGCTGCCCAAACAACCCAAGTGCCCATCAGGCACTGGGGACAACTGAACATCTATTTTCCAGTCAGTGATGCTGAGATTCGTGTGTGAAAACCTCAAAACTCATCCAGAAATTATAGGGCAGATGCAACCCTAAGAGCTAGACTGTACCATAGGGATCAAAATTCAGCTTCTAGCAGTGAAGAACTGACAAGCTTAAACAGCAGGCCTTGGTCAACAGAGGTTGAAAGAAATCCTATCAACTAAGAAATGAAAGTTCCCTCATAAGACTTGTTGATGTTCAACCATGCTGATTAGCTGTCTGTGGCTCCAAGATAGAGATGGACCTTGGAATGTTGCTATCAATTCATATGGAAACCCTTTGTTTTCTTCCTCCCATGTTAAATCCTTGTTATAGAAAGCATTAACTAATTGTGTAACTTAGCCAAAACTTGTGTAATCCCTTAGTTAACATATGTTACCATAATCCATATTCCTTATTAACATATCCTGGCCCCAAGACCTTTAAATTGAGTGTCAGGTGTTGAATGAACATTCCAGTTTTTACCCCAGGCTGGGATTGGTAGTTTTTTAGACTCTTACACTGAACAAAATCCAGACTGCAAGTTTTTTAATATCTTCATTTTAGTAAAACTCCTTAAATTTCATTAAAGCTAGATCTGCTTAGACTTTGGAGAGTATAAGGGTGGGAGGAGGAGACATTAAATAGTTTCATCAGGCTCCTGAGAGAGGATCCTCAGGCATGGGTCATTCAAGTCAATGGCAAAAAAGTGAAACGAAGCAGTCAGCAAAACTAACATGGAGCACATTCCTGTTATATTTCACAAATAAACAAACAAATAAATAAAGGTGCCATTTCAGAGGACAGATGAAATCCAGGGTTTACGGGATGTGAACTGCCACTGGAGAGCAACACTGCTGAAAGTGCACTGAGGGTCCTGGACAACGGCAAGGTGAATATGAGTCAGCAGTGCTGTGGCAGACAGGGAGGCCAACCGTGTCCTAGGGGGCATCAGACAAAGCATCACCAGTTGGTTGAAGGAGGTGATTGTCCCACTCTACTCTACACTGGTGTGGCCTCATATTGTATATTGTATGCAGTTTGGGGTTTAAGACATTAAGCTCTTAAGGAGTATCCGAAGGAGGTCCATGAGGATGGTGAATGGCCTTGAGGAGAAGCCATCTGAGGAGTGACTTAGTCTGTTCAGCCTGGAGAAGAGGAGACTGAAGGGAGACCTCACTGCAGTCTTCAAAATCCTCAAGAGGGATAACAGAGGAGCAGGTACCAATCTCTTCAGTCTAGTGACCAGTGGCAGGACTCAAGGAAATGACAGGGAGGCTTAGGCAGAGGTTTAGGTTAGATATCAGGAAAGGTTTGTCACCAAGAGGGTGGCTGGGCACTGAAACAGGGTCCCCATGAAAGTGGTCACAGCACTAAGCCTGTCTGAATTCAAGAAGCGAATGGACGTCTCAGCCACATGGTGTGATTCTTGGGGTATCCTGAGTAGGACAAGAAGTTGGACTCAATGATCCTGATGGATCCCTCCCAACTCAGACATTCTATGATTCTGTGATAACAGAGCAGGGATTTTGTGCCCTTCTTTCCCATCACTAGGAGCAAAGACACTGCATGTTACCACACAATACTTCATCCTCCACATGGATACTCATTCACTGAAATAGAAAATGCTCTTAGGTTTTACCACTTTCCCATTTTGCCTTGGTTAAGGACATGGAGTGCTCTGAGCATATCTCCTTAGCTCTGGGGACAGGATGGGAGAAGAACAACAAACAGCTTTACTTTTTGCCCTCACTATCACCTTTTCTGTCCCTCTAATTAGGCATGCCTCCCAGTTTACCATGCCAAACTGGGACATGAAACTAGCAGGGCAGGTAGGTGAGTTTGCTAATATTCAGAATACAGCTCTTTTTCCAGAGAACATGGCTGCTCTAAGTATGGGATACTGCAGGTGGTGGTAAATAGGAAATAAATTATAAGCCTGGATAAGATAGACTTGAGACTCCTCTATAGAAAAGACTGCAAGACACCTGAGAGGTTTAGTAGCTTACACTGCTATTTTTATGATAGCACAGTAAATATCTTCAAATATTCTCCTCATCCTCCAATGCCACTTGCCTAGCTACCATCAGTATTGCTTTTTGCCTGACTGTGAGGAGCAAGGTGGGGGAGAAACTAGGGCAAGGTAGAAGAACTGTGTGAGAGAAGGGAAGGCAATATCCAATATCCATAAAAAATTTGTTTTTAATTCCCTGGCTATCACAGATAGTGGCTGCTGCTAGCATTTAAGATAAGATTAGTCAGTGTTGTGCTATCAGCACCTCCATATTTTCCCTACAGGGACTCCTTCTGACAGGCTGAAGCTGGAGGCATGTCTGAGGATTAACACAAGCTAATGATTATACACTAAAGCTTTGGAACTGTTGGACTAATAGGATTAAGCAATACCAGATGCAGGTCCCCGTTCAGGTTAAAAATGCACTTTTTACATTACAAAGTCAGGCAGATCCCTTTGAACATGCAATGAATATGGATATTTTCAATTATCACAGTCTTCCAGGGCTATGCGATATGGTAAATTAATCCCTTTAGAACATCGGAAAGAGGACAAAATAGCCTTCTTGAAGCTGAAATCCCTGGTTTTAGATTTTCTTTCATGGGGATAAGCAGTGGTGCACCACACATAATTAATCTTATTACAAACAGAGAGAAAAGAGAAATGTATTTTTTTGAAAAAAATGGCCAAAAAAAAGTTAAATATTTGAGAAACTAAGGGGTGAAGGAGGTGGGAAAACTTCAAAATCAACATCTCTTAATTAATTTCCACAACAGTGAGAAATGTGGAGATACTGTTCAGCAAATGAGACTGCTTTTCTGTCCTTCAGGCAGCAGCAAAACACAATAGTAACATTAAACAAAGCCTTTTAGAAAACAGACAATGAAAACACTTTTTTTAGCAGAACAAAAGGTTTTAGAATGCATTCAGTTCTGCTTTGAATGGTTCAGACTTGGTGAGTGTGGTAAGTAGAGTGTCTGAAGTGGCACAGATTTGGCCCTTTCGGATTTCTGTAATAAAAGGTTGCAGTTTCTGTAAAGAAAATTGTAAACAGTAGTGGAAATAGCTTTAAGAAAAAGCAGAATGTTATCATATTCAGGCTGACTTTGGCCCCAGACTCTAAACTTGAATCTTGAGAGAAAACATGGAAGAAATTTGATTGAGCAGTCAAAAGTAGTGGCAGGGAACCCTTGGAATGCTTGGTGGTAAAGTTTCTTTCAGTGGCATCTGTTGCAAACAGACCTAGGTTTGAATGAGCACCAGCTCTTCTATCTTATTTGAAAGAATTAAAAAAAAAATCTGCATGGTTGTCTTGGGTTGAGCTGGCAAAACACCACCTGTCCAAGACAGAGTGAAAAAGGGAAGAAGAGAGAGAGGAAAAAAACCCCAAACTAAGTTTACGTTAAAACTAACTATATGTATTTATAAAGAAAAGAGAAAATTGAGAGAAAACTACAATGTAACACACATTTACACAAGTTATGTATAACAAGAAATAACCTCCCCACTCCCCAGTGAAAACAGATTCTATCACTCTAGATCTGTGAGCACCCAAAAAGACACCTAGCAAGAAACAGAAAGAGTAACAACAAAATGTTTCTACTTCCCTGAATTCAAACAAAATGCAAGTAGTAGTAGCAGTAGCAGGGCCTAGCAGAGTAGAAGAGCTACAGCATGCCCCCTATCTTTTTCAGCCATGATGCAACTGACTAAGCCACTCCCACACACTGGATTTTACCCCTTTTGAGATGATGTAATATGATATGGAATAAAATATTATTGACTAGAAGAAGTCAGCTGTGAGCTAGCCCAGCTCAGCTCAAGTCAGCTGACAATCCCAGGCCTGGTCTGAACTTTAAAGCCTAAATTTAGGCCTGCTTTGCTAAACCGATAACAATGGTAAAAACAGAAAAAAAAAGAGTCTTTTGCAAAATTTAGATTGAAATTTATGGCTGCTAAAATTTTTATCATCTTAATGTTTGCATGGAACTTTTCTTCCACTGGTGATCAGCAGCATGCAGAATACTCCAAGGCTGAGTTCAGATTTTGTATGCAAGTTAATGACATTTAACTTACAGGATCATTGGTTCTCACCTCAAAATTCAGCCAATCATTCTGACTGTCATTAAAGCTAGAAGTGATGCCAAAGCCCCTTCACTTTTGTCATATCGTGTAAGTGTATGAAGAGGGTTGAAAATCAGTACTCTAGAACATGTCTGGAAGCATAACATGCATTAGCACGATTCATGGTGCCTTTTCGAAAGAATAGAAATAAGAAAATTGGATCAGATTGCCTCTGGAAACAAATATCCAGCACATTAAAAAGTCAAACCCAGACACCATCTAGAATTTACAAAGAGAATAAATGCTTTAAATTCAAATCCCATGTAATTTAAATCTGCTCCCAAATTTTAACGTGGTTTATTTCTTATCAAAACAAAACATAACAAAAACTCAAACAAACAATACAAAAAAAAAAAGCACCCAAAACCCCCCAAACAAACCAAACAAAAACAAAAGCAAAGCAAACAAATAAAAACCCCAGAAGTATTCACTTTTTATTCCACTTTATTTTCATTTCACTTTGTAATTTTCAAAAACAGATAATTTAGTGCATACAGCTAGTTGTAAGAAAACATGTGCTATAAAATCCTCGAGCAAAAGGTGATACTGAGCAAAATTAAATATTTCCACTGCATTTAGATGATACTGCAGCATGCTGCTTAACAGTTTGAGAAATTACAATGTCAGAACACATTTGCTAAGGGATAGAACCTACTTCAGGGTAAGATTTTACAGCCTTTTTTTTTAAGCTTCCCTTCCCATAGACAAAAGCAGGCTATATGTACCCAGAAACAAGTTCACATATGAGTGAATTAATTGATTGATTAATTAATTAAATGATAGGTAGATAGATAGATAGATAGATAGATAGATAGATAGATAGATAATAGATAGATAGATAGATAGATAGATAGATAATGGATAGAGATAGATAGATAGATAGATAGATAGATAGATAGATACATACATACATACATACATACATACATACATACATACATAAGAGCAAAAAATAAAGATGCCTGAATAAGAAAGCTGTTTTTATTACCAAGTACTTCTCAGACTGTGAGTTATATCTCCTGTTCTAAACTAAGTATAATCTTCATCATCGCCATCATCACAATACTTGCTAGGTGAGATGAGAGGAACGTACTCTGTAAGTAGAAAAACAGTCAGAACATGAACATCAGTGTATTAATCACCATAACTAAATGCATGAAGCAATCCTCATGTTTCTCTCTCTATAATAATATATTATTGTGTAAATAGAGGATGACATGATGACAAGAACTTCTTCTGGAGTTTTGGAAATATTCCCTGTTTCCCAGGCATTTTCTTCATTTCAAACAGAGTTAAAAGTACAATTTATGTTCTCCATTCTGCAATTAGAACTTCAGAAAAGTGTGCCAAACTGTAAGAACAAAGAATGTAGCCATCCACTGCTATTAATGAGAGAAGAGTCTATTGTAGACAGACTCTTTCATTAAAAGTTTCCCCATCTCTCTATGGGTGCAAAGGTTACTGCTCTTCTGCAGCATTTATTGACAATGGAATGAGAGTTTGGAATACGGAACTGAAACACTCTTGTCTCCCTAAAAGATAGCAGTTCAGTGGAAGGCTCTGCTCTTCTTCATCAGCTTCCTAAATGCATTTGGGGTCAGCTTAGTGTCAGTCATCATTCATCTTGTAAAACTTTATCAGTTTACCCTCAGAACAACAAAACCATGCACCTGATCACAGTGACATACACTAAGCTTAGTGACACCTTTCAGACAGGTCTTTGTAAGAGAGGTGAGCAAATTAAAAGTTTTGCCCTATCCTCATCTTTTCTGTTTGAAGTTTTTCTGGTCCCTGTCAGAAATTATTTCTGCATTTCATGTGCACTGGATTTCTAGGACATTCTTCAATGCCATTTGGGGGGGCCTTAATCTTTTAATAGGAAATTTGCCTCTAACTACATAACTAAGCACAGAGATATATTTCATCTTCTTAACAGTTCCGTGAAAGTTGAGGCTTTCTATTATCTTTAATTCTTTTCTGAAAGCATTTCTTGTGTTCAGAAGACGTAATAAAGCAACACAACAGTACCAAAAGGTAGATAGTTTGTGGAAGAGATGAAATAAAGCTTACAGCTACATTAAACTAAAAAGCAATCTGGAAAATATATTCTCAAAAAAAGAAGCCTTTTGACAATAGGAGTTCATCACATAAGTGACCTCTTTGAGTAAGATACAATTGTTTCTGTAAATCGGGATAATGTACTCATCTTTAACATAATCACCAATTGCTAATATACCTCATTTCAGTCTCTCAGCCTATTCTGATGGTTTTCTGTGGTTAACTATCATCTCCATTTAGATAAAGCATTTAATTTATGACTTGTCTTTCCTGTACCTATGAAATAGCTCAGATCTGCTACAAATTTGGGTCTGTTTTGGGAATAAGAATTAATCAATTCATAATTGCATGAAGTGCAAAAAATAGCCACAATAAGGAAATTGCATATTAAAGAGGAAAGGATTAAAAAAGCTTAATATTCTCCTTACAGAGATGAAATCACCATAATTCCACAGAAAATGTAGAAAAGGATGAAAAAATATTTATACAGAAAAAGTACTAACAACCAGGGTATAGTCTGGATTTTGAACAAGCATTCATATTAAGAGATATAGACACAGAAAGCTCTTCAGAGGAATTAGTCTTAGCATGCAAAGCTACTTCATTTCTGATATTCTGAGGAAATAAAAAAGATTTTTTTCAGTTTTAGTGATGTATCACAACAGCATCTATGTGATTCAGTTGGGAGACTGACTTCTCTTAGTTATAGTCATCATGTACCCATGAAACCTGAACCTTCAACTTTAATTCAGGTTACTCAGCCTTTTCATTAAAATATTTTGATAGTTTATTATTTTTAAGTTATGAGAATGAAGCACTGAAAACACAGTGATTCTGACACAGAAACACAAACTGTAAAGAATCCAAATTAGATAAGAAATCCAGATCCAAACTATAAACCCTAGATGCACAGAAAAACACTTTAGGCTAAATGGCTCCCATCACTCTACATTGACTCTAAAATATATTGTTTTGGCCCACCAGAGGGAGCCCATAATACTTCATGAATGCAAAAGAAATGCATTGACAATTATATAGAAAAAATAAATGAAAGTTATAGATGCAGTATATGAATATCTATGTGTGTATATTTGCACATTTGCTATGTATTGCATAGCGAGTCCTCAAGTAGAGCATTGTGAAAAGGAGTTTAATAAGAAGTGCATTTCCATGATGCAACACCAGGGACAGATATGTGCAACAGTATCTTTAAAATCACAGAATCATAGAATACCTTAGTTGGAAGGGACCCACAAAGGTCGTAGAGATCCAATTTCTGGCTCTGCACAGGACCACCCTAAGAATCACAACACATGCCTTGACCTTTAGATGAAGACCAGAGAGTATTATGTTGAACAGGAACAAAGACCACTTTGACTTATTATCAACGTAGACTATGGATAAAATATTGAATACATTAGAACTTAATGAATTTTGAAAAGAGAAGCTGATTCTGATATGAATGTTGCTCTGAGTTTAACCTTCCTGGAAAGGCCTTAGGTTCCCAGCTAAGTTCCAAGGCTTGCATTCTGAAAAGGTGCTATGTTAATCATATATGTGTTGCTCTTTCACATAAAAGGCAGATCATCAGTCTACTGTAATAAAGTAGGACAGACCAGAACTGAGACTTGTATATTTGTAGGCAGAATCTAGTGGAGATATGTCCTCCTCACAGATGAGGTAGAACAAGAATTCCAATTGTTTCTTACCACCACAGTAATGTAGCAACCAAACATGAGTCAAGGTCCTGGCAAAGAAATGCTGACTGTGACATAGTAATATTGACTGAGAAATCTTTTGCTCCCCTGTTGCTCCTAGTAATGCCACTGGCAAAACCTATCTTTCCTCCCAAAATAATTTCTTGCCCTTGACTTTATTTTTCTTAACATTATTTTCATATATGGAGAAGGCCAATCAGAAATTACTTAATATAAATTGGGACTAGTTTCAGATTTCTGCTTTTAGACATGTAGAGTAAAAACTCTGCAATCAGTAAGACCTAACTATTTTCAAGTCCGACAGTAGTTTGGGGTTGGGATATTTTGGGGTTTTTTTGGTATCGAGTAATAGGAAAGTGACTAAAAATATTTTAGGTCTTTGGTAATTTCTCGAACAAGAATTGCAACAGTTTTAAATGTCCAGTACTTTTCTTATGAACAAAGTATGAGCTTTTAATAAAAATGACATGGCCGCATTTTCAAAAAATATATATTAGACATTGTATTAAGTAAAACTTCTAATCACTGTGAAATACAGGCTTCCAATTTTCAAATAATTAGCTTATACTATGAAATAAACACTCAGTAGGTGTGTTCTGCATCATTTCATCACAGAATTTAAATAATACTTCTTACTCAAAAATTATTCTCATTATCACAAATATCTGGTTTGTTATGCTAACAAATTTCAGGCATCTTATGGTGCCAGCAGCTCTCCCAGGCAGCATTAGATACTGTGCACCATTAGCTAGTTATCAATTCTGTTATTAAACAAAGACTAAGCAGATATGTCTCTCAACTCATAAAATCTTTTGAATCCAAACCTACTTACACAGTCTCCCTATAGTTGTACTCAATTGATTAACTCCATCCTTTTATCAATAAACCACTCATTTAATTTAGCAATCCACTAAAACTTCAGTTAAAATGCATCATGTATCCCCTTCTTGGGCCTTAAATAATTATTCATGTCTACTACAACTTCTACTCTGTTTCTTAAAGAACATCTCTAGCCCTTCATAATTTAAAAGGATGACAATATAAGTCTTAAACAAAAAAGTTGAATGTTTTGAAAGGAATATAATGACAAATGTTTAGATCTTAGAAAATGAACAACTACTTCCTTACTATCTGTCAGACTGGTGACTCAGTCACCAAAATTAAAAATGGAAAACTTGACAGCTTAAGGGTAGATGGCAAAACTGGCTTACATGCTGCAGTGCTGAGCATCACAAAATTTTCTGTGATCTGGATGGCTCCCACACTGGATCTAATCAGTTGACTCACACCTAGACATACCAGTTTGGTCATTTAAAGTGTGATACATAATCACCAGCACATTGACCCAGTTACAGGGATCTTTACTGACCACAGCAGTAGGACACACAGAGGCCTGATAGAAGTCATGCGGACAAATACCTTTTTCTCAGTAATGATTTGATTTAGATTTTTCAGTCTGTCAAGACGGAAGCAGCTCTGGTTATGGGCAAAATGTACATTTCTAGGCATTTTTCTAGGCATTTGGGTTATTTCTACATAAGAAGGAGTTTTTTGAAATAAAATCTATGTATTTTTGAAAGCTCATGCAAGACCATAATTTGTCTATCAGCTCCAAGTTCTATTGAAGCACAGGCTTAAATATTTACTTTCATGATGTTAGGGTTTTCTCTCCTTTCACACAGCACAGAGTTGGAAGAGGCTAAAGAAAGATTAATTTGGGGATTAGCACATTTGCTTAACAATGGAAGTTCTTGCTTCTCAAGGAATCCTGTAAAGTTTTGTCTAGTCCAGAACAGCCATTGTACAAAGAGTACAATGTTTCTCAGTTCCTGAGAAAGTCTCATATACTCCAGAATCTCATTTTCTGAAATTGAATTCATTCTAAATTGAACACATGCATATGTTTAGTATCCTTATCTCAAATAAGTTACCTCCCCTTTTTAGGTCCACATTGTGATCTACTCTTGCATCTTGTGCAAGGAAAGTAGTTATTGAACACAAACATGGCTGTCTGGGGAACATTCTTAAAAGAAATATCAAGTGCAAACAATGCTGCTTACCTTCACATCAGCTACCACAGAAAACCTAGTCCATAACAGAAGCAAATTTTCTAAAGGTCCTAGAGAAAGAGCAGAACATATGTTCCCTGCTCTTGAATGAGACCATTAATCTGGAAAGAGGTCATAAAGGATCAAGAGGCTTGTAAGAAATATGAACCATTTTATAAACTACAGTATGTATTGCAAGTCATTTCTGTGAGTATCATCCAAGTGGATTAGTGATCCTGGCAAACTCATACTTTCACTTGAAGAGTTTTGGTGGGGGTTTTTTCCCCTAAGACCTGTGTTCATAAACGACCAGGAAATAACAATTTGAAAAAAAGAATTGATAATTACATACAGCAGTTGATGAAACAAAATCTAAATTTACTAAGGTTTTCACAAGAATTTCATAATAGAAAGCAACAGGGAAAACCAGTCAAAATGAAGTGGTATTAAATTAAAAATAAGGAACAAAGAGGAAATACATGTTATAAATTAAAACTTACTGGAAGCAAAATAAATTTCAGAGTCTTCACGGACAACTCTCTCAGAAACGAAAAGTAAAATCAGATTGCTAACAACTGTTAGTCAAAGAAAAAGAACTAAAACGCATATTTATGAACTCTTGTAACAACAGTTTAAGTTGTGATATCCCATCTTAAAAGATATGAAACAGAACTATAAAAGACAGAAGAGAAGAAGGGTGCTTAGGAGTATGGAATGGTTTCTGTAAAAAAAGTAAGGAAAGAGGCTTTTCACTACGAGAAGGAGAAGGCCAAGAATACGACCGCTAGGTATGAAATAATTAACAGCTTAAAGAAAGTGAATAGGTATGGCTATTCACCATTTTACATAGAGACAACTTAAGTGCAGCCAAACAAAATTAACATCCAGTGAATTTAAAATAGAAGTTAGTATTTTTTAAACAAAACAAAATTAAATTGTCGTACACACTGGAACAGTTACATTAATAGAAGAGGAGAGAGATAAGAAATAATTCTGAGAGCCACCCTTGGAAACAACAATCTCTGAAGAAGAAGGAGGAAGTGGTGTTGCAGGTGTGGGAGCAGAGATTCCGGTGCAGCCTGTGAGAGGCACAGGGGTGGAGAAGATACTTCATTGTGATCCATTAAGTACTCCATGGAAAGAGCAGGGAACAATGTGAGGAGGAAGGAGTGGAAGAGAAGAACTCTTATGAACTGACTGCAAGCCTCCATTCCCCATCCTACCTTTTTCTGCTGGGGCTGTGGAATCAGATGATAAATGAGTCAGGAATAAAGGAGTGAAGTTGAAATTGGAAAGAGGAGTGTGAACATGGTTTAGGTTTGGTCTTCATTTCTCAATATCCAACTCAATTTAAACTGGTAATAAATTAAAATACTTTTCCCCAACTTGAGGTTGTTTTATCCATGAGTATAATGGTAAGTGATCTGCCTGTCTTTATCTCAGCTGATGTTATTTTCTTCTCTTCCTCTACCCTGTTGAGGAGGGATAGATGGTGACAGAGTGGCTGGATGGGTGCCTTGAAGCTGGCCAAAGTCAACCAACTAGAAGGCTCTGTCAAGGTCTACTGAAAAACACTAGATGCAGTTTTCAGCTCAAAAGATGTTCAGAAACTTCAGATTTCCAGAAAATGAAAGGTTGTAAGAATGGAAGGACCAATCTATATTTCTGTGGGTCCTTTCCTTAATCTGTAAGCAGCTAGTAGATGTCCTGAGAGAAACGAATTTGCTCAAACTCTGCTAAGAAAATTTTTATCTCAGCCTCACATCTGAATTGTAAAACTTAACTTTGTATTTTATGCAATGCACATGAGCAAATATCTCTGTCAGAAATGTTCTTTAGTTTGAAAGTGGTTCAAAAATGTACACATATAGTATGATAGGTGTGTGCAGGCAACATATTTGGAAGTGACTGTGATGCAGTCTAGGTGGTAGAAGATGAAAGTCATACAATATACTGATAAAGGTGTATAATATTTCCTCACACGAGTCTTTCTAAAGGAACAAATATGCTGACCTCAGGTAAGGTTTGCAACTGAAGGTATTTCCCCTCACATACCTGTTTTTCTGCATGGCATGAAGCACTAAGGCACTGCACAAGGCTGCATGACATTGCCACATTTCATTGTCCACAAAATTAACATGGATCTGAGAATCCAGTGAGGGCAGACAGGGAGTTGTCAAGAAAATCATCTAGGTGAAGTACAATGAAATTCTTTCCCCACTCTTAGCAAAAAAAAAATTAAGTTACCGTACATTAATGTATAACTCTTCAATAACTCAACTGCAACTTCCAAAGAAAGTGGAAAATGAATCAGTAAGGAAACAGATTTCAATGTCAAGCACTAAAGGGATAATTATAAACAAAGAAAGGGCTTTTTTAATTATGAAAAATACCATGACAGCATGCTTTTAAATTATTTATAATGGAAAACAAGGTGAGTCACGTAATCATACTCCTTTTGACACATAACAATCTTCATCAGTGATCTTTATCCTGCCCTCATGTCAAGACTGTAAAAGGGGGGCAGGCTCCCTGAAATATGCGAACATGAATCTAATCTAGTACAGTGAAAATTCTTGCGCACTCCCAAGAATTGCACCTTTTGAAACCACTCAACGTACTGTAGAACAACTACTTAAGATATAAAATAATCATTGAATATCTCTTAATTGTAAAAAACTAGCATACAAGATTGAAGACATCACAGATAGAATATTTATGATATAACCTAAAATCCCTTCAGACTTTGCCAAATGTAATCTGAGAGAACTGATGTTCAGTGTGTCAGTGTTATGACTAGTTATACACTTGGTAAAGACATAAAAATATAGCCACTACAGCTAAGCCAAAGCATTAACTTTGGGGTTCTTCTCTGGGGACACCCCCTTGTCACGGGGGAGAAGCTTGCAAGCCCTCATGAGGTTGAGAGCTATGCTGGAGGTGGTTTGTGCTGCCGGTAGGGTCTCCCATACCAGACAGGTCTCAGCTGAAGGGTCAGACAAAGTGTGTCCACGGGCAGGATGGGCTCGCTAGCCCTATGGCAACCATCCTAGGAGAAGGACAACTGTAACTCTGAACCCGGGCAGATGGAGCTCACTTAGCCCTGTAAGGCCATCCATCTAAGAGAAGGATACTCTAACCAAACCTATGTCCTGAGGTACTCGCTGTCACCGTCCAAGCTCGCTTGGCCGTGGAAGATGAATCTTAGGAGTAAAGAGGGCAGTTCTGTGCATGCTGTGCCTCACCTAAAAAACCCATTGTGCAGTCTCGAAGGGTTCACCCACATTACAAAGTCCTGTAATGACATTTGCTTAATGGAGTATCTGAGAAATACATAAACTTATGAAAAATTGTATGGATGTAGGATTTACATGAAATCTAAAAGATTATGCCATTGATTTCAACAGGACATAGGGTATGCTGAAATCTGTTCTTTTTTCAAGACTGTTCAGTTCTAAAAGTTTCAGGGAAAGGACAATAGTTCACTTTTGGCAGACACATAATAATTTGTATTAATACTATATCTATCCTAATCTCTTTAGTTAGGTGTACTCATACACCCTCCATAATGCAGTTTAATACCTCCTAACATGTTTAGTTATAATTTGAAGTGATAATTAAAATTCTGAGCATTTCTGTTGTCCTGTAACTTATTGCACAAAGATGTGGATCCCCCATTAGTAGAAATCTTCTAGGCCAGGTTGGATGGGGCACTGAGCAACCTGGTTGAGCAACCTAGGTGGCCTCCTTGCCCATAGTGGAGGGGCTGGAACTAGGCAACCTTTAAAGATCTTTAAAGTCCCTTCCAACCTAATCTATTATATGATTCTATGAAATTTTAAACACTGCTAAGAATTATACAAAATTATTGGCCAGAAGGAGAATGTGTGGGTCACTGCATTTACAAATATGCCTTGATATTTTTAACAGACACTTTTTGCTTTCTTGGATGTTCTCTTGTTCTCAAGCTTTGCAATAGGAAAAAAATGTCCTTTGCTATTTTTTCCATAATGTTTACTATTTTTCATTTTTTTATCCTGTTTCTTCTTCTTCATTTCCTTTCTGAGATTAAAAAAAATCCTTTTTCAGTTTCTCTAAAGTGTTTTTCAACTCCCTTAACAGACTCCTCTTCATAATAATTTCCTTCATCTTTCACTGAACATTTTCAACTTCTGCAATATCCTTTTCAAGATAGAGAGACTCATATTGCTAGAAAATTGAAAATTTTAGTTGAGGCTCTACTGCTATTTTCTTTCCAATGGTAACATACTATCTGCATCATTCCCTTTTTGGGATTTGAAATTTTTTTAAGACAAAAGCTGGATAGTGAGAGAAGTTTTTCCTTGGACTGTCTCCCTAATGGCCGAATTTACATAGCAGAGATACCTCTGAAGTTTCTAATGGCACTTGGGAACGCCTAACTAATCCTTATGACCTGATACAAAGCTATTTCATTAATCCCATTCTTCTTTGGCTGTATATGTGCTTAAAACATTACATAGGACCTAAATATGGAATCCCAGTGTGTTCTGCTATCAGCATCTACAGTCAGTTTAATCTCAGTCTTTGCTTGCTTTCTTTTGTCTGTATTTACCCTTGTCATTATATCTTTTTTCGCATTGTAACTATTAAACTACAGTAATAACCCATTTACATGACCACTCTCACATCTTTTTACAATTCTCATTAAAGCAAATGCAGTCTTTCTTCGCCTTCCAATACTTTACTGAAACGCTCAAACAATTCAACTAAGGAACACGTAATTTTTATTTGCATGAAAAATAATGTGCACAAAATATCCCTTATCAGAGAATAATCTTCAGAATATTTTCACTGCAAACTTTGGTATAGAGAAACATAAAAGATGAGGATGAGTGTAGGCAAGGGTCACAAAATGGGACTTCTCAACAAAGAGCACAGATTTTAACTACTTGACCAGCTCAAGCAGCCAACAGAAAGTGCTGAGAAAGCAGTTAGAAATCTCATCCTTCCATAGGTCTTACTCCTTGTCAACAGGTTTTCACAGCACTTAAATTCTCTTCTGAACAGCTGAACTCCCAATTTTCAAGGATCAGAAAAGGTCAAATCTTTCTAACAAAAACTAGGAAAAAAATGTTTCTTTACACTACTACTTGTTATTTAATAGATTTGGTGTTACGACAAATGATGAGGTTTGAGTAAACTCTCTAGTGGCACATGTTAGAGAGCCTAGCTCGAATCACCAAAAGGAGGACCTATGTAATAACATCCAGTGACATAACTCAGGAAACCTAGCATGCTTCTTCTGATATGCTTAGACAACAAGTGCCACCAGCCTTGAAGAGCAGGTAAACTTCAAGTCAAATTAGCACGTTCTATGCTCTTCAAGGTTCAGTCCGGGAGGAGTAGCTTAATAACAGCAGAAAATCTCCAGTGGGTCAGGGAATCAGCCTGAGGCCATCATATTATCTTCCTGTCAGCATCCCCTTGATACATCAAATGCTTTAATAATATAGCTTTTTGGAATAGAATAATATTATTGTTTCACTCTGACTAGTTTCAGAAAATTCCTGTGACTTAGCAGGTAAACTCTTTTTTCCATATCTTTCATCTTTTCTTTATTATTTAAGAGCAAAGTCATTCTGAAGCTAGGGAGGGGATATGACCAAGAGCTGCTCAAAAAGGACTCCAGTGAGTCATTTTAAATAGTTTCTAAATCAAAGAATCATAGAATCATTAGGGTTGTAAAGGACCTCTAAGCTCACTCAGTTCAACAGTTGATGTAGCACCACCATCATGATTACCATTAAACCATGTCAAGTGACATATCCACTTTTTTTAACATATCCAGATATGGCAACTGCACCACTTCCTTGGGCAGCCTGTTCCAATGTTGAACAACCCTTCCTGTGAAAAGTCTAGAAGAAGGAAAAGAGAGGAAAAAACCTCCATGTCATACCATGACTTTCCTGTAGGACTAACTTTTCGTTTGTTATGCAGTTGGCTCTTTAGTTAATACAAATATTGATTTAGGGTTTGAGAGCAGCTAAGGCTAGTGTTGCAGAACAGTGCAGGAAGGAAGAACACAAATACCCCAAAGCCATTTTGCTGTAGGAATAATGATGATGTGTGCTGGTTTAAGGGTGAACCAGCAGAAGTGAACCCAACACAAAACAGATTATAAGTCAGAGTTACAATTTAATAACAATATTACAATGAATGCAATGATACAAAGAGAAATTGGTTTTGACCAACAAAACCCAGAAGCATAACCCAGCACCCTAGGGCACAACCACAATGGTGTTTGTTAGCCCTGTTCTGAGCCCCACATGGTCCCCCTGAGTTCAAAGTAAAAGAAAGGGAAAAAACCTGTTGGTGCAGATGATGGTTGCAGTCTGGTTGAAAGTGGTGGTCTCCTTCTGTCATGGTTCTGGTCCTCCTCTGGATCCGACAAGTGGTCCCAGAAGTTCCCAAACCTCAAGATTATATACCCTCAGATTCAGGTGGGAACGCCCAGTACCACTCCCCAGGGCAGGGAGTTCCACAATGAGTGATCTAACTCTGTGAGTCATGGGGGATTTTTGGAATCCTTGATGGCCCATTAGCAGACACACCTCAGGCTGGGTGTGAAGGTGCTAACGACTCCTCGGAGAGGAGTTATCACTGCTCCTATCTCACAGGCTTCTTTAGCACCCAGCTTGTAGCCTGAGGGGTCAGGTGTGCCCTGGGCAGCTGCTGCAAATGGTGCATTGTTAACAGTTCATGAGAAATGGTATAGAGGGTTTAGAATACACAGCTTTGGTCACACCCACACAGCTGGCCGGCTGTGGTCCCGGCTAGCAGAAATAGGACATGATGATACCATTTAGCAACTATTCTGTGCCATTGGAGAATTCCACTAAGTGGTAATCTCCTATTTTGAAAGTCCTGACGTTTTATTTCTGTTTACTGCTAACTACCTAGCAGATTGCTAATGAAAAGCTGGATGACTGATACTATAGTAATCATAACTGTAATCTTAGAACTGAACTCTTACAAAGCTAATCTTTCACTGCATTAGTCAATGTAGAAACCTGGTTACAGTTAAAAATCGCAGGAATTATTTTTTAGTTAAAAACCTGAGCTAACATTTCAAAAGAATTAGGTGTAAGACATTTTATCTTGAAAAAGTATTAAAATCCTTGGGATTTTGAGAAAATTGGTGTATTAATATAAAAGGTAGAATTCGTAGTGGATAAGTAACAGAGGGAGGAAGTAAATTATTATATTTATATATTATATATATCTTTACCAATAGTACACAATTCAGTAATCAAGTGAATAGCTCATCTTATAGAATAATTTGAATAGCACTACTTAAATACTGAAATAGGTGCTTTCCAAATTTTACTACTGAGATAATTTAGTAAGTCAAGAATTGCAATATTAGAAAAGGAAAAGTACCAGTGGCCTCACAATTGAAATTTGGGGCATAAGGTAAAAATAATTGGATAGATGGATGGTAATTTTGGAAACAGTGGCATTCCATAAAGTAGCAATTTGTCTAAGTCACTAAAAAAACAGTATGAGATTTTAATCTTCCTGCTCTCCTCACTCACAGTGTCACATTTTTAGGTAGCTCTTTACTTTTACCTTCTAGATCACGCTGAAATAAACTGCCAAACATCTCCTGCACCTCTGTGCCATCTAATTATAGCCTGTAACACTGAAGAATGCTGACAGTGCTGAGCTATTGACTCTTGACACACTCTAAAGCACTTAATTATCTTTTCCCACAAGCCCCTTTGAGACCTGTCAACTTCTTTGCATTGTTTATAAAAAAGTTGCATATTAAGATTTCAGGACTGTGCACCTGAAGTCAAACTTGCACGTACACATGGACTATTAAAAGGAGAACTTAATAAATGACAGAAGAACAGATGGATTTGATTTGGGAAGTCTTCTCAGATCAATAAAGGAAGAAAAAAATGGCCCTTTACAAAGATTCCTGGAGTGAAAAGAAGGAGTTTCACACTTTTGATTAATTTTACCAAAAGCTAAAAGGAAAAAAATGCCAGTAGGTTATTTATTTTTATTCCATGAGATTAGGATCCAGACTCGAAACTTAGTCTCTTTCTAATGAAAACTGGATCCTGGGAGAGGTGGGGTGGGAGGTGGGGGTGGAGGGGGAAGAGTCCTAAATTTATCAAGACCTTTCAAGTTTCCTGGAACCCTACCACGAATGACTAAAACGTAAAGATTTCCTAGGTGAATGGAATATTTTAGTCACTATAATCCAAATTATGTAAATGATTTCAGTGCTTTTAAGCATTTTGGAAGCTTTACTTTTTAAACCTGTTGAAAATATCCCTTAAATGACATTAGTAAACAAGATGTCATTTGTGATGTCTAAATTCATAAAATTTCATCACTTGCACAGCATTACAGCCTTCAACTACAACAGCTTGATGACTGGATGCATGAAAGATATATTTTACCACACTTGGGAATTCCTATCAAGTTTGAAATTTTTAACTACTTCTTGTGATTTGGCACAATTCTTTGTACATGACATAAAGTGTATGTGACTTTATATAGTAAGTTGCCTTGAGGATTGTTTACAAGTGCGTTGCATTTACTAAGTCACGTACTCACCAAGCTAGTGAGTTAATTAATCTAGTAGTTACAAAATTCTCGACTCTGAACATGGAATACATCTACCACACTTATTAACTAATTTTTTTTGTCTTATACTAATTTTTAATAATCAGCATATTCGTAAAAAAGCAACTAGTTCACAAGCATTTTCCAAACGGCAAAACAAAAAGCCTTCCTAAACAATCCCATATTTTGATACATGGAATTCTTTTGGATCACAAGGACTAATGATGAATACAAAAACATAATTTTGAGTTTAAAGAGAAGAATCCTTCTTTTCAAAGGCAAGACTTACTAGTATTTTCTTGGTATAAGCAAAGAACCAGCCCACTGGAAATAGGACAATTTTGAGAAGTTATGTTCTATCATGCCATGCACAAATCAGCTTTCTTTCTTTATCACAAGACTTACTTTAATCATGCTAATTATGTATGTGTGAAATATTGTCTTATGGCTGAATGTGGAACACTTAGAAGTTGGCATTGTGAAGATTAACAGACATAGCAGCTGTATACCTCATATGTTGGAGGTGTCAGGGCAGCTAAGTTATCCTGTGGTAGCAAAGTGAATAACTGTGTGTGCACATGACCAAGGGATCAAGTGTATTAAGATTTTTGATAGATGACACAAAATAGTGCACAAGAAGACATGAAGGACATTAGTTAAAAAGATTTTGTTTGGTTTTTTTACACTGACTTAAATTCTGTATGTGTCAAACACTCCCCTTTATTAAGTAAATTTGGAAACCAAGCTACACAAAACCAAATGAAGTTCTTTACTTCAAATAATAATTTCCGTAATAGGGGAAACCAATCAACTTGAAATTTCAGTGTAACTCTTTCTGAGCCAAATGCTTCTTTGCATGTTTCAAGCTCCTTGATTCATTAGCACTAAACAACAAGCAAAAAGACAAAGACATAAGATACAATTTATTAGGACATTCTAATCATAAAACAAAATAGAATAAGACAACTACAGCAATGTCAGTAATTATAGTTTCTGCTTTTATAACTATTTCAGTTGTGGTTTGATGTTATGACTTAATGGAATCACATGTTGTCCACAAAACTTGGTCCATCTCTACTTCTCTACAGCTGCTTAATTTTTGCTCATGAGCTCTCACAGAATGTTACTATCTTTCCAATTGGTCTTACTGTTCTAATGATTGCTCTTTTGCATTGTTTTAGAAATTTACTTTACTGTTCCAGTGATCTTTTTTCCCCTTTAGCATCATTACTGTGACTTTACATTTTGCTCTAGCATTAGCAATCACTTTGAATGTGTGCAACAGCACACCACTAAACTGAGTTTTGCTTTATATCACTAATCACACAATAAGTGAAATTTTGTCAATCAGAGGACTTCAGTTTCTTGATGTTCCATGTTATAGCAAGCAGCAGTATGTATGGGACATGGATATGTCTTATATGGGATGGACATGTTCATTGCATTCTTCAAACCTTTATCTCACCCACCTGAACCTTTTCTAGATACCCAAGTAAACATGGAAATTAATAGGGAGAGAAGGGGTTGGGTAGGCTTCAGTCCATGTACCAGGAGAGATTTTCTTTGCAAAAATTTCATTGTAATGCAATTATATAGTTCTCAGAGTTTGTTATAATTTAGTTATATCTCCTGTTTGTAGTCAAGCTGGGGTGGGAGGGGAGGGAGAGGGTGGGAAGGAAAAGCTTTATGGTTCTCCAACAGTTCACTAGAGTCTTTATATCATAGTTCACTTACAAACAAGGACCACAGAACTGCATAGCAACAAACATTTATTTTAAAGGGTTATACGTTCTCCATAAGTATTTGCTCTGAGTCAGTCCTCAAACATTCTATTCAATTACTTTTCTTCAGTAAATGCCACATAAATTTATCTGGAATGTGAGCTTTAGGGAAAAAAAAGTCACTTATTTTTCTTCCTGTATTTTGTAAATGCATTCAAGATATCTTTCCTTCATAGGTAAATTATCCCCTTTCTTCTTTTCTGTACTCTTCAAGTTCTTCTAATCCTGTTTGTAGAGTAAGCTGAAAGAGCAGTTAGTGACAAGGTTCTTCCTCCTCGGGAAAGAAGGAGATTGAATTTGAGATTATTCTGTTTTTCTGTGGCCCAAATTAGACTTCTCAATCTTTTGTGAAAGAACAAAAACCTTCTTTCAACAGCATTTCACATAAAATTTATTTAGTTCTCGTGGTGACTTGAAAACAAATCTAAAAATATAGTTAAGTGTTCCCCAAAGCTGAAAGACTTACTACTGGACTGTATGTTGGAGGAAATTTGAACAGTACAGGCCCCAGCCTGCTGTTAGAAATCTGTATGCCCAACCCAGTCTATGCATAAAATAGCAAGGCCTGTGTCCTTGAGATAGTTTCAAAAAAGAAGAGACTTGCAGTAAACAGCAGCCAGCAAAGACCAATCAAATCGTGTTGTAAGGCGCATGGACACTAGCTATTAACCAGTAGAGCGCTTGTATTATTCTCGTGCTTTTAGAGGTATGGAATAAAAGTTTGTGTGTCATAAACAATAAACTGAGCATTGATGATTACTTCTGTGAAGAGAAATCTTTGACCCCGCGCTGTAACCTTGGTGTCTCCTTACTTTAACTGTAGCTATCTTGATAAGATTCTTAGTAAGCATTTAGTGAAACAAAGGCAGAAGAAACAAATTCTCATCAGTGTTTCTAAAGTTAATTCATAAATAGAAATCTATTATCAGGGACATAAATCCTATCCTGTGCTGTGTAGCAGAAATGAGACACTGGAGAAAGAATAAGAAATTAAAATTGTCTACACTGTCTAAGTATTACATAAATTTAAAGGCAGAATTATATTAGAACAGCAACAACCAATCATCAGATTTATCCATTTTCCCTAAAATTTTAAACACTATTTCTTGTGCATTTTTAGAAGTAAAGTGGTCTCAATATTATAGTACAAATAGAAAGAAAGAGGACATCCTTACCCTCACATCCAACTGAGATGCAACCAAAGCCATCAAAGGAAACACCTATCTTTCCTTTCACTGTCTGCAACAGGCAGTCATTACTCTTATTTTTCTGCTTTCTCAGCCTGTTCTGTCTTTACTCTCTCCCATCATCTAGTAGCCTGTTGAGTTGTTCATAGTTCAAAAATTAAAAAACAATCAACTAACTAAAAAAAATGCCTCCCCAAGACCCCCACGAAAACAACCTCCTCCCCCCACCAAACAAACAAACAAACAAAAAGTAAACCCACAACTAGTTTTTGGCAAAATGGAAAAAATTAAAAGAAATAGAAGATAGATATGAACTTGGGGATATCCACCTCACAGAAAAGACTAGAGAGGTTTAATCAACTTCAGTTCCATATAAGCAGAAGTAACAACTACACTCTAGGTAATTAATAAGAATAAAAAGAAGAAAATATAAGTGTCAAAAGCATAGTAGGAAATGGTAACTGGAAGCTGGAACTACTAGCAAGATATAACTGCGGTCGTGGAGATAATTAAACAGCAGACCATTTTATAATCTTTGTCAGTCAATATCTTTATATTGAGTCTTGATACCTCTTATAAAAGCCATGGTCTAATCCAGCAGGAAACGAAAAATTTGAAACAACCACTTTAAAATTTTGTATTTTGTCACTGTCACATCTTCTGACCTTGAAATCTATTACTTGTCATCTACTTCCCTTATCCATATTTTGCTTCTATGATGAAAATTGCATTTCATGAAAAGATAATACTAGCAATGTATTTCATGAATGACAGATGGTTTGATTTAACCACTGGGAAAAGGAATTTCTCTGTGGATTTGTGAAAATCTTGAGCACACACCTTATAGAGCATAAACAGAATGCCCTTAGGTGTATAATAGTCCATGCACAGTGGAGTTTAAGAGTAATGACAGACTATATATAAAGATGTTTGAGATCTGTGTTTAGACCTTCTTGTGCTCTGTGTGGTTAATACACACTCATGGCCTTTAAAAGTTTGTGCAGGGCATCTATTCCACAAATAGAAAACAAAAGTTAGGAGAAACTTCAGGTTTCCCAAATTAGGCTTCCTTTGACCACTGACTACAAGGATCTATTTTCACAGAAATTGAAAAAAAGGGAAATACAAATTCCTTAATATCCTTGCACAAAGAGTAACTCTGTATGCTTTTCTGGTACATTTGTTAGCATTTGTTTTCCTCGTACATTCTTCCTTTCATTCCCTTAAGCTTTCAAAACAGCCCAAGAAAAAATTGAAGATGAATATTGAAAGACAGAAGATGAAGACCAGACCCTAAGCACAGCCTTCATCTACAATTTATTGAATTTATGAAGAGAATAATTGTCTATTTCTTCTAGGATCTGCTGCTTTTATGTTATCTTCAAATTCATCACATCTGTGAATATTGGTACTCCAAGATACAATTGTGATTTTCCTAAAACAAAGCTTAATAGAAACTCAAGTTTTATTAGTACAGACATGGGTACAATTTTTTGAGGCTTTTATTCATTTTTACTTCAAATATTCTCCACAGAAAAGAAACATACTTCAGTTTTGATCAGACCAAAAAAGGTCTTCAGGGAAACAACTCAAATGCCAGGCTTAAAAAAAAATACACTTCACTCATTGATATACAATATTGAAACATGCAAAAGAGGTACAAAGTCATTCAACTTTTTATTTGCTTAAATAAATGAATTTTAACATTATTTTTGACCTCACATTGCAAATTTTTTAATTTTTTTTCCCCAAGAATATATTTTGTCTAAACTTTTAATCATTACTTACCACATTCATTGGTGCAGTTACACCAGGATAGAAAACTTAAAATACTATAATGAAAAAATAAGAACACCCTAATTGAATTAAATCATGACAAGGAAAGCAAGATTTTATGAAGGAGATTCCTGCCCCATATCCAAAAAGAAAAGTTTACAACCCCCCATTTTTCCATCTGTGAACTTAATGAAAATAATGAAATCAAATCATAGACAAGGAAAGCCAGAATTTGTAAGCAAGATTCCTGTCCTTTTTCCTAAAACAAAAAAGTTTGCATAAACCCAGTTTTCCTCTCTGAACTTGATTTTTCTTTAATAAAGATATCTGTAAAATACTTAGCATTTTATCTATTCTTAATCCAAAACTAAATTACAGCTTTACAAGGTATAGAAGTAGATTTAAAAAAAAAAAGAAATTGGTAGCTAGGTTTTGCCAGTAAAAAATTTATTCAGATTAACACGTGCATTGGATGGTCTTTTTAATATGTAGTTTTTTGGCTGATCTTTGAAAATTAGATGGAGAGTAGTATAAATTTCAACAGGATAGCATACCTTTTGAGTATTAGCAAAGAGAAAACAAAAATTATCCCTCTCCTTTAGTCAATTTCTAATTCTAGAATTGACGTGTTTCTAGATTAAATACCTGAAGACAGTCTGTTAATTACTTTTAATACCAGTATGTGTAAATTTAATGAAATGTTTTGCTTCACATGGCATTTATGAAAGTAGGCAATGTTAGAATTGTTAGAATTCTTGTGTTTTTTTCTCTTCTCTAGAAACAGGACATTCTATAAATACTCCAGAAAAGACTACTCCTGACAAGAATTTATCTTATGTACAAGAGGCTATCATTACAGTTAAACTTCAATTAAGTCTTAAAAATACAGTACAAGCACAGAGAACTGTGACCTGTTTTGTGCAATGAAGCCAAGTTCTTAAGCACATGTATGTCATGGTTTAGGAGTGGTACTCCCCTATTTAGTGCTCCCACCAAGACTCTCCAAACCATTACTACTCAGCCACTCCCCCTCCCTTTCCCCCCATGAGGCAGGATGGAGAGAGAATTGAAAAGCACAAAAGGAAAAGATCACAGGTTGAGATAAGAACAATTTACTGGAAATAGTAATGAGATAAGAAAATGACTAGTAACAACAACCTTATTAATAATAACAAAACCATACAAAAGAGACAGTGGTTCACATGCAAAAAAACATTTACCACAGAGTTCAAGCCAACCACAGCCACATCAGCCTGACCCTCTGCCACTCTTACTCAGGCAAAAGGAAGCCCTTCTCCTCTAAAGATACTCCCTTTCCTCCGACACAAGCAATAACATGAGGTGGTATAGAAAAACCTCTGGGTTCTAGATGCACCCCTCCTGGCTACTGCAAAAATTAACCCTGTCCTGGACAGAAACCGGACAGTATGAACACATGTAAAGGTTTTATTCTTATTACTTTTTGTCTAACAAATCTCAAATTTATTATCTTAAAAGTGAACACACCTTGTTTTGTACAATTAACTGTTTTCAGTCTTTTAATTATGTAGTGATAATGCATAGATGTGTCCTCAATTACAATACCAAAAGACCAAAGTATACTTTTGGATTAATATGGACTAAGGAAGAATTCCTAGCATAGAGATCCTAGCAAGGAATTAAACCATGAAGTAGTGTTAATTGCAGTAGCAGTTTTTAAGATTAAACAAACATTATGCTGACAGCACTCAAGCAAGTGAAGACCACTGCTGTGTATATTTTCTGACAGTATGCATATGTTTATGTTACTTCTAGTGAAACTCTAGCTGAAAAACTGAGAAAGTGTACTAACTGGAGAGAATATTTTCTTTTCTATGATTTACTAGTATATTTTGGTATTCTCAATTTTGCTATTTCTTAATATCAAAGAGGTGTTCATTATTTGTCTCTTTCCACTCTGCCACAATTTTGATATTTCAAAGACTTCACATTCAAAATAATGTCTTCAAGAGGTCCAGAACAAACAAGCTAAAACATTCCAAAAATCGCACCAGCAATTTTTCTGAAAAGTATCTCAAATTCTGAGCATAGAATATAATGCTCTATTCTTTACAAAGTGCTCCTAGAATCGTAAGTGTAATGAATTGGAATCTAAGCCATAATGAATATCATATGCAGTTCCTATTGAAAACTACCTTTCACACCACCTTGTTAATACCAGGACTGATCATAGAACCTCTATACATAAATAATGCTGTAGAAAATCATCTCAAATACATCAACTTAACACTATCTACTGTTGAAAATATTTTACAATAATTGTAATTTATTTATTGCCCTTAAATACTGTATTTAAGTTTGAATACTTCAGAAATATATACCTAGAGATTGTAAAGACATCTTGTATGGTCACTTCTTATAGAAGAATGAAGACCTGTATTCACAGACAATTCTTTTACTCATAATGTGCATAGTGCAACTGTGATGAAATACCTGCCCTACAAAGTGATATTTTTTTAAGCAATGTTCTTTTAATTACATTTATTGGAGTTGTTGTAGCTTGGGATTATTATGTAAATTCTCTCCCCTGCCACTAACTGCCCATGCCAGCAGTTAACAAAAAGAAGTAGTTAACTGTTGATCACTTGGGTGGGGGCAGGTTTGTCTCTTTTGGTTTTGGGGACATTATTTCCATTCTTAGTTCGGCAGAACGCGGGGAGGGGTGGCTGCCGAGGAGGGAAGCTGCTCTGCTGGCTACTGTTAGGGCTTCTGGCTGAGACGCTGGTTTGGTTTTTTTTCTCCTTGCCGCGGCTGCTTCTCCTGGTGCCTGCATCTGGGATCCCGGCCTCTGTTCCAGCCACCACCGCCTGCACCGTCACGGCCTGCCCACCCCCGGCTGGGACAGTGACCTGGGAGAGAGAGGTGTGCAGCTGCTTTTGCAGGACACGTGGTGGTTTCCCACTTTCAGCTTTCTTTTTCTTTCGTCTGGGACGAGACACAGAGTTCATCTGAAAGCTCACCACTCGTCTGTCTCGCTGGAGAGGGACTGGAAAACTCACTCCGCAGCCAGACGGGCTGTGACATTGACACTGCTTAAGTATAACTTTCCTCCCGGAGGAAAACCTGCTGGGTTTTGTTGTTGGTTATTTTTTCTTTCTCTTGTGGTGTTGGGGAAGCGGTTTGCACTAGTCTGTTTATATATAGCAGTTAAGAACAGTTATCCTTCTTATATTAAAATTCCTTTTTCTTACATTTGATAAAGA
Source organism: Pithys albifrons albifrons (assembly GCF_047495875.1). NCBI lineage: Eukaryota > Metazoa > Chordata > Aves > Passeriformes > Thamnophilidae > Pithys > Pithys albifrons. The sequence continues at coordinate 73,784,911 of NC_092497.1, read as the reverse complement.
GTGGCATGATTATTTTGGAGAAGGCCCCCTCCCCCGCTTGTGGGTAAACATTTTGGTTTTTTCCCCTCAAACCAAGACAGGAGTAGTATTTAATAATCTACAGGAATCAGTTTCACACTTTTCTAATCAGATAATTATACAATTACACAATTGCTGTGGAATAAAATGGGAAAACATTATTTAATATGAAATTTTGCTACAAGTGAAAACTACTGCAACATATTGGTATTATCATTAAGATTTATATTTTTTATATTAGTAATTAATTATTTGGGCTTTCATAATTCAAAATTAAAGCATATATATGCAAAAGCAATGTCAACAAATCTCTTTGGTAACTTTTGAGATAAATTGTTGTAACTTTACTGCCCTGAATTAGTTAAATGATCTTTAACATTACTTGTAGAGCTGTCCTTTTTCAAAACATGAAACTGAAATACTTGCACATTTCACCTTGCCATCTTGCAAACTCAGATGACAAATTTTCCTTCTTTTTCTTACAGAGTGACAATCCATAACTAATTTTAGTTTTGACTTGTGCATTTGAAAGTATGCAATTGCTATGTGAGGATCGTACTACAGCTACAGTCAACTAAATCCCATTTTTTAAAAAATATTTGCCTAATAACATCATGACTGGTTTGATCAACTGTGCTTTTGATCTTATTATCTCCAAAAGCCATCTCCTCTCCAATTTCTATGACTCTGTTGCATTTAAAGTAGAAACAGAAGGGCACAAGATAGAGTGGCAGTCTCTTTTCTCCCTCTAGGTCCAATGGATATATAGTGCTACTATGAGAAATTTTCTGCTTTATTTCAAAATACAAGGTATGTAGTACGAAACAAGTAGTTCTTGAAAATTGTTATTCATAAGAGGAATATACAATAGGCTGAATTTTGATACATAATTTATGCTCACTTATTCCAAGTGACCTTTGTAACTCAATCATTCTGCCACTCATGAATTATGGAGTCATTAAAGCTTATGTAAATAAGATATTTTACATGCTGCTGGTATATATGGATTTAAATGGCAACACTGGATTTAAATAGCAAAGTCTGGATTTAAATTTCAACACTTCATTGACCATTAATGTTTTTGATCATGACATTTTTCTCTTGATAGTTTCAGAATGATTTTGCAGCATGATAAAGTTACTATCTTTGTTTCCTTTGGCAGGTGAAATGTGATTTACTGGGCCTGCCAAAAGATCCACTTCTTCCAGAAGTTCAAAAAATATGTCATATACTTCCTTAAATTAATAATTCAGTAAATTCTGCTTTAAAAGTAGTCCATCTTCATATATTTTTGCCAAATTATGGTACTATCCCAATTAAAAACTGTGAGGAAACAAATATTTTCCAGTGTAACTATTCCACAAAATACTCATAAAGAAGGTGAAATTTCTGGAACGTTCTCAGACTTAGTATTTACATGTCATATTGAGCTAGGCATATGTATTATATTCTTCAAAAAATATAGAGGTGTTCAGGATGATTTCCAGATTCCTATTACTAGAAAGTTAACAAGGGAAAACTTCACTGCTATATATCCAAGTTTATATCACAAGTATGAGAAAATATTTTCACTGGAATGAAGTCCTAATTACTCTCTAAATTGTATAAAGAATGTAGTTTTGTCTAAAACATGCAGATGTACCTGATAAATGGCATAGGATAAGAGCAGTACTTAGTTTTTTCATGTACACTCAGAGTCAGATTCTTGTGATTCTACTTTTGTTTTTGATATAAAGAAAAAACATATCTGAAAACTTGAAGGCAAAACCCAGCTTCATTTCTAACCTCAAAACTGTAAAGCTTTCTAATTTGGCCAGTAGAAAACAAGTGTTCACTATTGATCAATCACTGCAGTTGAAATCTATTTTGAGAATGCCACCTGAGAAGATAATTTGCTGACACCTCTTTGCTGTCCATCAAAGAAATTTGGTACTTATCGTTTTGACAGCTATTTCTATATACCTGGGAAGCTTGCTGTGCATGAAAAAACCCAATGAGATTAGCTGTAAAATGGTGAAGTTCCCTGATCATTTCTTTCCTACCTGAGGGTCATCTGAGGAACTGTAAGTTATCTTAATAAGAGGAAATGTGGAATAGCAGAAATTACGTAGAGCTGCTGCATAGAAACAGATTCACTACATGGAAAGTAGACTTTGGTTTAGAGAGAAACCAGCAAAATTGAGTTAGCTGAAATTACAGAATGCAATTTTTTTTTTACCAAAAAAAAAAGTATTCAGGTGTGTTAACTTTCAGCTCAGCTTAGGTTTGTCATGTCTTATTCATTTTTGCCAGAATCTCATAGGCAACTCCTAATTTATCATCAAGCACTCTGATTTGAAAAGCCAAGTAGAAGTGTCTAATTGGAACTACCATGAAGTGGTCACTCAAGACTGTCATGTATGTGGATCAATCAGTTCACAAGGAACAGTATGAATGCTACATTTATGTGGTTATGAAAGAACTTTTGCTAATGCAGGCATCTATGTTGAGATGTTACAGGTAAGAGTAAAGCAGTGATTTTTAATGTTTAAAGTGTTAAAGCCTCTGAAAGACCATTGATGAATGTTCGCAACAGACAGAATGGAAAAGTAAAAAAATACCTACCAAAACTAAACCACATAATTTCAGTTAAGCCTTCCATCAGCTTGAAACTCTGCCACGTTTAGAGACCTTCTTCCTTGTTTAACATTTTATAATTTTTCAAGTAGATAAATAATATTTTTAAATAAATTTGTCATCATGTCTAGGCTTTGCAAATGAAGAATTCGGAAGGGCACTACCCACACTTGCTGCAAGCATGCTGGTGGGTAAAAAGGCTGATAGGGGATAGGCAAGTCCAGTCACAAAAAGCACCATGAAAACTGTCCTTTGGTGACATTGGCAAGGCACGGTGCTTTCTGTGTTGTCTTTTCTCCTTGAAACTGACTCCATGTGCGATCTCAAAGGAAGTGGCAGCGTTGTGAATGGTGTGTCTCCATGAACACCAACTGGAGGCCAGAGTGGACCGTTGATGGCGGTCCATAGGGCCAAGTGAATGGGAAAAGAAACAATAAAAAAACCCTAGTTTTGTGAAATTTCTAATACTGCTTTGCAAAATGTTGTTTGCACAGCAAGGCCACTAAACAGCATGAAATGCTGAGTCACTTTGTTCTGGTACAGACCATCTAGCCATTATGGAAACCAGCATACCATAGATTAGAAGTCATACGTTAAACTAAGATAGATATTTCAATAGGATACAATGGTAAAGATCCAAGATTTTATAGAGTTAGAGCCAAGGTTTTACAAGTTTGAAAGGTCATGTCACTGAACAAGGAAAAGGCAGAAGTCCAGCAGTGATGAAGATGCTTCAAGACGACCCTGAGGGATGAAGTCAAGAGATCACTACTCAAATTCGAAGCCAAAAGGAAAGCTCCACCCAAGATTTCACCCCATTATTAACGTGGAAATAAGAAGGTATTAACTATGAACTGAAGACTATAAGTGGCTTATTTTACACAAACTAGTTAGGCAAGATTTTGCCCAGTATGAACTAGCTTGCCTCCAAAATTGTCAATAAATACCATGCCGCTATTAGAATACTAAACTTTCTTTTAGCAGTTATTTTTTTCTGGCATTTTTAGTTATCACCAAGGCTGAGGTATTGCTTCACAGAGTCCTTGTATCTCCTCTTTGGTGTTCCTCTCCTGTGGAAGTCAGTGGGGAGTTCTTCAGAGAGCACAATCTTTGGGAGGTGGTGATTCTCCATCCTGGAGACGTGCCCTGCCCAGCACAGCTGCGTTCTCATCAGCATAGCCTCAGTACTGGTGACCCCTGCCTGTTCAAGAGCAGACACATTAATAAAGTAATCAGTCAAGTGAATGTTTAGGATTGCACTGATGCAGCGCTGATGGAAGTGTTCAAGGAGCTGCAGGTGGTGGTGGTAGATGACCCAGCATTCAGACCCATATAAAAGAGTAGACAGTACAATGGCTCTGTAGAAACTGATCTTTGTACTTTTCTTTAGGTGTTTATTGCACCAGACTCTTTTATGGAGTTTTCCAAAGACTCTGTACACCTTTTCTAGCCTGTTGTCTATGTCTATGTCTTTGTCGATCTTACCATCTGAGGAAATGATAGTTCCCAGATAGGTGAACTGCTGGACTGACTTAAGCTCTGATTCACCTATGGTGGTGTGGGGATGATGGAAGACTTCCTGAGGTGCAGGTTGGTAGAGAACTTCTTTCTTCTTCAAGCTGACTTCCAGCCCAAAAAGCTCAGCAGCCTCTGCAAAGCAGGATGTTAAGCGCTGCAGAGCTGCTTCTGTGTGAGCAATGAGAGCAACATCGTCAGCAAAAAGCAGCTTGCAGGCAAGGTGACTTAGGGTCTTAGTGCTGGGCCTTCAGATGCCTTAGGTTGAATAGACTTCCAGTAGTATGATATCAGATGGAGACGCTGTTCTCTTTCTCTTTGGAGCATCATGCTGAAGAAGATTGTGAGTAGAGTTGATGCCAGAATGCAACTTTGTTTCACACCATTGCTTATTGGAAAAGGTTCAGAGAGTGCATCGCCATATCTGACTTGCCCATGCTGATACTCATGTAGCAGGATGATCATTTTGAGGAACTTGAGGGGACATCCTAAACGTTCCAAGATCTGCCACAGACCTTTTCTGCTCACAGTGTCAAAAGCTTTGGTGAGGTCAATAAATGTTGCATAGAGTCCTTTGTTCTATTCCCTGCACTTCTTTTTGCAGTTGTCTGAGAACAAATACCATGTCTATGGTTCTCCTTTTGGCTCTGAAACCACACTGGCTTTCAGGTAGAAGATCTTCTGTGACAGCAGGTACTAATCTGTTCAGAAGTATTCATGTAAGAATTTTACCAGCAATGGAGAGCAAAGTAATACCTTGGTAATTTGAGCAGTCTGACATTTCTCCTTTCTTCTTGTACATTGTGATGATGACTGTGTCATGGAGATCTGGTGGTAGTTTGTCTTGTTCCCAGCAACGCACAACAAGATCATGAAATTTAGCATGGAGTACTTGATCTTCATGCTTCCATATTTCAGATGGAATTCCATCAACCCCAGCTACCTTGCCAGTTTTCACCTGCTGTATGACCTTAAGTGTCTCTCCCATAGTAGGGGCTGCATCCAATTCATCTTTCACGGGTTGTTGTGTAATGTGCTGAACTGCTGAGCCTTGAACTACAGGGTTGGCACTGAAGAGAGTTTCTTCACACCATCGGTTCAGGATGGAGGTTTTATCTGTGAGAAGCATTTGACCATCTGCACTGAGTAGGGGGCTTTGAACCTGGTGTGTGGGTCCATACACTGCTTTCAGGGCCTCATGGAATCCTCTTTGGTCACCCAAATGTGTGCATAGTTGGGTCTTTTCTGGTAGGTTGAGCCACCATTTGTTCTGGATGTCTCAAAGGTTCTGTTGGAGCTTACTGCATGCAAGACAAAAGTAGCTTTTCTTACATGGCAAGATGGCTGAGCAAGGTGTGCTTGGTGAGCAGTTCTCTTCTTCTTCAATAGTTCATGGATCTTATGATTGTTTTCATCAAACCAGTCTTTGTTTTCCTTGGAGGAGAACCCTAAGAATTCTTCAGAGGACTGCAGGATGCTATTTTTAATGTCTTGCCAAAGTGCTTCAGGAGAGGGATCTATGGGATTATCTTTAAGTCTAGTTTGAAGGTTTACCTGAAAGCTGTCTCTCACTGGAGCTGTTTGAAGATTGTTAACTTGGAGCCTCCTCTTTGAAATGCTGCTCCTCTTAGGTTTGGGTTTGAAGTGGAGATTAAGTTTGCAACGCACAAGGTGGTGGTCTGTTTGACATTCTGCAATCGGCATCACTCCAGTATGAATGGCATCACCAAACATTCCTCTTGCAGGAAGACATAGTCAATGAGGTGCCAGTGCTGGATCGAGGATCCATCCAGGTTGTCTTCAGGCTGTCTTTCTGTTGAAAGACAGTGTTGGTGATGGTGAGCTGCTGTTCTACACAAAACTCTAGCAGGTAATATCCACTGCCATTGCAGTTTGCAATGCCATGCTTGTCCAGGACTCCTTTCCACACTTCAGAGTTCTTACCTACTCTGGCGTTGAAGTCACCAAGGATTATGATCTTATCATCTGCAGAAACCTTTTGAATGAGGTGATGCAGGTCAGTGTAGAATTTTTTTTTCTTCTGCGTCAGCTTGGAGAATTGGGGCATATACACTAAAAAGAACAACATATTGCTTGCTGTGTAGTGGGAGGTGCAAGGAGATAATGTGATTGGAATGACCTGTTGGCAAATTTTCAAGTTTGGAGGCAATGGAGTTTTTAATCTTGAAGCCAACTCCTGAAAGGTGTCTTTCGGTTTTGGGTTTGCCTGACCAGTAGAGTGTGTAGCCAGCACCATGTTCTTTAAGGCTGCCTTCCTCATGAAGATGAACTTCACTGAGAGCAGCAATGTCGGTGGTGAGCCATGACAGTTCGTGAGCAATTAGAGTAGAACAATGCTCAGGACATCCACTGTCCATACTATCAAGCATGGTTCTGATGGTCCAATATGCAAGTGTTAATTTGAACACACCTTTGGAGGCAGGTGTATGCCTTTGAATTCTCTTTGACTTTGTTTTTGTTTGACCGCATCAGAAGATGCCGATTGGCCACTGGTAGCCAACTGGGTGAAGAGATGAGCTTTGGTTAGGCCATCTTTTCTAGGCCTCTCTCTGTGTGGAGCAAGCAATGCTCTCTTCAAAAAAGGCTGCTTGGTTGTTCAGGATGCTGCCTCACAAGACTGTCATCTCTGAGATCACATCTCAAAAGACCAATATCCTGAACCACCTGCATGCAGGATTGCAGCTGCAGCTTCCAGTGCTTTCTATCACCTGCCGTTTCGACCCTCACCTGTCGCTACAGGGCTTTGCAATGTGGTTGAACCCTTCGAGCCTGCGCAATGGATTTTTTAGGTGAAGCACAGCATGCAGGGAACTGGCCTCACCCTTTACTCCTAAGGTTCATCTTGCACGGCCGAGCTAGCTTAGACAGTGACAGTGAATACCTCAGGAGGTAGGTTTGGTTCTTCTCTTAGATGGATGGCCTTACAGGGCTAAGCAAGCTCCATCTGTCTGGATTTGGACTTAGAGTTGTCCTTCTTCTAGGATGGTTGCCAGAGGGCTAGTGAGCCCATCCTGTCCGTGGACACGCTTTGTCTGACCCTTCAGCTGAGACCTGTGTGGTATGGGAGACCCTACTGGAGACTCAACCTCATGAGGGCACGCAAGCTTCTCCCCCCTGACAAGAGGGTGTCCCCAGAGAAGAATAAATATATATACATTACATTAATTTCCTAGTTTAAGGGAAACCAAAGTGTTTGCCAATACTAGAGGAGGGGACTCCTCAATAACCACTTCACAACTTATTAAATTTAAAAGAACTTTAATTAGAAAATGTATATAAGAAAGATAACTATTCTTAACTACTATATATATATTGATGTAACTATAAACATACCCGACCAAACTACTTCCTCAGCACCAAAACAATGCCCCAAAACTGTAGTTTCCTTCCGGTGAAATTATATTTACGGACAGCAGGTGGCAGTGTCACACCTCAACTGGACACAACGTGCATTCTGAGTCTTTTCCCAGTGAGGCAGAAACAAGAGGCTGTATTACTTATGTGGGACAAGATAGAACCTTTTCCCTTAGGAAGAGCAGACTCTCTCCTTTTCCTTTGTACAAAGAAGGAACTGCTAGGAGTTGGGGGGTGAGGGGTGGGAGTGGTGGGGGTGGGGTTGGTTCTCAGCAATCCTAGTGCTGCAGTAGTCAGTTCCCAGGAAAAATGTCTGTAGTGTATCACAAAGCAGCTGTGACCCTCCGCTCTCTCTCCATCTATGATTTCTACTCACAGCAGCTACCCAAAACAAAGTGAAGCCAGCACCCAGGAAAAGCCTCTCCTCCTCCCAGCTGCTAGGATTCTTTTCCTCTCCTCCACCCCACCATTAGGTTGGAATTTGGAGTCATCAACCACACCTTTGTTTTCAGTCCTAGCACTTCAACTCTTAAAACCTATGTGTTGGTAGGGAGAGAAAAATTCCCTGAAGCACCCCTCCCCAACCACCTTTCTTTGTTTGAACTTTTAACAGTAACAAACAATGTATGAGAGCCTGCTTACAAAGATTTTCTCATCTCTTACAACTTTATTTATCAGCCTATAAACTGACATATTGGATAAGGCAATTAATTTCAGCACAAATTTGCAAACTCCCTTCCTGCAATTATAATCTTGAGCTGTCTTTTAAAAATAGGTAGGAGGGGACATTTCTGTCTCATAAATTTTTACAAAGATTCTTCCTTAATAAATCTTCCATAGTTTTCCATAATCCTGTCGAAGGCTTTCTTTCAGTATTCATACATAGCAGCCCAAAGCCCACCTACTGCCCACCAAACAGCACTAGTTGTTGTAAATTTTAACTTGATTTGGAAGTTCAGTTAACAATGTCAGGCTTCCACATATGCACAGCCAAACTCAGTAGGTTTCTAAGTCATCATGTCATCCTGTCCTTCCACACATCTACCCCCTGGTTCATTTTACCGGGAAGTATCTCAACAGCCACTCTTAATACCTGTATATCATCCATCAGCTGTTTGTTCAGTAAAGAAAATTAGAGGATCTACACTCTAAGGATGGCAGGAAGTAAGTGGATTGATTTACTTATTTTTATTTATCAGTTTATAGTCACAATGCCTGATCGCCACCGACACAGTTCTCAGTTGTGTGAATAAATGTTGCAGATGTTTCCTATGAAACCAACTTTCATCACTAAACTGTTTTTATACTTGTTTATCATTCCTGTGTTGTACTGCTTTGCTAAGCAAGAAAATCAGCAGTAAACACTAAAAAAATGGTGGTAAATATATAAATGGAATACTTATAAAAGATTAAAATATTTTTCATATTGACTACATACAGGTGCAAGAAAACTCTTCTAATTTATACCAGCCCAAAGATCAACTGAAACTGGTGACAGCATCATGTCTACAATTTCATTGATTTCACTGGGAAGACTGACAACAGAAATACTGGTGTGACCTCAACAAAATTTATCTTGTAAGAACTATATGGCTTAATTGTTTTCACGTAATTCACAAAACTGTATGACAATCTGAAATAATGAATACATGAAGATAACAGCCTAAGCTTAGAGATAAGGCTAAAATATTCTTTTTTAATAATAAAAATTATTCTCAGAAAATATCATTTGTACCAATGTCTTTTGAGTTAAACTGCAAATAATCTACATTAATGAATTCCAGAGTCACATAGTCACTAATTATTTATTGAGAAGTCAAAAATAATGCAAGAAATGGTAGAACATGAGAACGTAGAAATTGCAAGCCATTATTAACTCTGATATCTTGTTTCACATTTCTAGTCTAAAGTCCGATCAGTGGAAAACCAAAGCAGGTCTGATTAAATACTTTTCAACAAGGGAGGCACAATGCTTAGAGACTGCTAAGGAATGCCTCTAGACTGAGGAGAAGACTAGATTGAGAAAGCATATATTCACTTAACTGATTTTGAGTCAACTAAAAATGACTGTAAGCAGACAAATGAGGTAATAAATTTCAAAGAGTAAAAAGAGGAGCAGAAGAAAAGTCCTCCTACATCATGAAGTGGAGACAAAGCTATGTGGTCCCTTCTTTTCTGAGTAGACCATGGGGAGGTAAAAGTAAGGATCTAGAACCCTTTAGTCAAGGAACAAATGATTGTGCACTTCAAACCTGAACAAAATTTCAATTTCAGATAATAACACTTTTATGAGTTGCTTGAGAAATATTACTCTCCTCTATTGATTTCTGTTAAACATCTATCTCTGTTCTGTCATTGATATGTCTGTGTATGGAGAATAAAGGTGTGCACATCTCTGTGAGGAAGAGGTTTTAAATAAGCCTTAAAAGGCTTTTTGTATGTCAGATTGTCATGAAATGAGTTAATATATTGTTGTGAGTTAAAGATGTTGTTCTTAATCCATCACCTTATTTTTTTTATTTCAGGCTTTGTTATTTTACATAGTAAAGCATAAAACTCCAAAGAAAGTAGAATCAGTGATAGAAAGTGGTGAACCAGAGCTGTTCTAAGAGTCTGAAGTGTTTCCTTAAAATAAATAAAGGGATTTTCACTAGGTTACCTCTTTGGCTAAGATATGTGCAGAACCCTTGTATGAGTATTACAGATATATGTACTTCACCTAATTGGGCCAATACACTTGACTGACTAAAATACTGGCCGAGATTTAAGCTTTCTAGTCAGTCTAGAATTCCAAACCACCATAATGAGTCTTAACAGAAATCTATGCCAAATAATCTCAACTTCATAGCAGGATGAGTGAATTTCAATGTGCTTATTTAATTACTTTGAATGCATTGAATTATTTGTTTGATTTTTAATTGTGGCCTTTCATTGTGTCGGTTAATTTCATGTGTGTTTAATGTCCACTTGCTTTTTAATAAATTCCTGGAAAACATGTGCAATGGTTTATTTCACCGAACTGCAACATGGGTTACAAGCTCTGATGGCACAAGTTCACTCAGGTATTTATATTCTTTTAGGCCCTGTTCCAAAATCAGTTCTGACATGCAATTGTAACTATTCAATGAGAACTTGGGGAAAAGCACTGCCAATGACCTGGGAAGTAATCATCACATTTTCCTTCCTTAACAAGTAGAAAGAGATGTTAAATTTCTTAATGAGTCATACCAGCACAGGGCAATCTGAGATGACTTGTCTTCCTAGGGAAAGACATGTGAAATTAGATTTACTCTTTGAAACATTAAGTCTACTCTTACAGTACTGCAAGGAATCTTTCCAGAGTTCTGACTGCTGAACTTGATGTAGGCTTGTGAAAACATTTGGTCAGATTTGTTTTGAGGTTTAGTTATCTCTGAAAAACCCTGTGTTTTCAAGTGCACAATGGGAGAAAGTGCAACGGTTCCACTCAGTTTCTTCATTTCAGAAGACTCTGATGTCAGAAAAGAGGGAAGAATTTGCAAATGTTTAGAAATACTTAGAAATTCTTATGTCAAATGAGACAGTCATAATAGTCTTCAACCCTACATTTCTCTTCCTAACACTTCTGCTGCCCAGCTATTTATGTTAAGGAGGAAAGTAGTGGTGCTGAATCCCACTGGCAGATGCTACCTGTGACACACAATAAACTGGGGGGGCAAGAGCCTCTGACACCTTCACATCATCCCTTGTGTTTGGACAGCACTGCTGGGGGAGAAAGCTCTTTGATTTTAAATCCTATCACAGAATGTTGCTCCTGGCACATTTTGACTCTGAGCAATTGTGTTACAGAACAAGGTCCAGCTCCAGCCTTTGCTACCATACCATTTATTTAAACAGATTAAACCTGAGGTAGGAGGGTTTGAAAGAATGTTATAGAATCTCATGTCCTTGGAAATTTCTTCCTTCCCTCCTTCATAGAGTTGACAACACACACACACAAGTCGAACCTCAAAACCCCAAGAAAAGAGAAAACCTAAACAAGTTCTTGAAAGTTAAATGGAGCAGAAGAATCTGAACATTTCAGCAAGTTTTGGCACCATGGTAAAGCAAAGAACCTGAATGTGACAAAAATATTACAAAATTACCTGTCCCAAGGAAAAGCTGACTGCTCCTCAACTACACTGGGAAGGATGATCGTGTTGCAAAGTTCTGCTTACGGCATCTTCTGTGAAATAGCATTCACTTCTGCTGAGCTAAGTCCATCAATATCCTCACTGATGGCAAGTCTGAAGCAGAAGAATTCAAGCATTTTTGGTCACAGTGGACAATCTGTCCTTTGCCTCAAGTTCAGTCTTTTTATGCTTTTTTTGTCCACTTTGAAGCTGATGGAAGACTGTCTAAAGATGGAGAGGTCTGTGAAGAAGCACTGATGTGCAACCTACCGGCGCTCAACTCAAAATGGTGCTACAAGGGCGACAGCCTATGCCTTGCTTACCTAAAACCATTAAGAGAAATTAAAATCTGCCACAATTTTTAACAGTACCTACAACTTCTGCCTTTTCAGATGAGTTGTTAGAAAAGTCTAGTCAAATAAAAAGCTAAATTGGGAGAATAAAATGGGAAAGTAAGAAAGAAAATCATAAATAAGAGTAAGTAAGATACTGTAAGTTTGTATTTTACCATATCTGAGAGAAAGTGGTGAAGTTGTAAAGTAGAGTGTATCTTTAGGCCACCATTCAGAGCAGAGGCGACAAGACATTCAGGACCTCTTTTAATTCTATTTAAATAATATGTGTAAGGTATGGGAAATTCTGGCTGATTTAAATTTCAAGTACCCTTCACTTACAACAAGTGCAAAATTTCTCAAAAATCTTTCAGTTTGGAATTTTATTGAGGGACTGGGAGGTAACATTTCTGAGAATGAAAAAGTTTCTATGGACATAAGGATTGAGACTTATTATTGTAGGTATTTACAGACCAAAAGATACTTGAAAGCATTAATCTTTCCAGACTTAGGGATATCTTTAAAAAAATTACTTGTCTTCTATTCATTGTAAAAATATAAGTTTGTAGACATTTTACACATTTTTCCAAACTTACTCCTCTTTAAAAATAAGCAATTAAACAGTCTAACAACATTAAGGGGTTCTATTTTTTCTTTTCCTTACAAAGGAAAAATATCTCTAACAACTCTTTAACATCCCTCAGGATAGAGGATTAATGAAATATCTGAGTTGCTTTTCATTTCTTACTTTTTCAACAAAGTATTTCTGTTATCTTTCAAGGTTGAATATCAACAGATCAAGCTAGAATGTGATCAAACTACAAAGATTTAAAAAAATAAGGAATAGCGCTATGACATTTGAAGATGACTGTGTGATATGAATCTTCTGATAACAGTGACACTCAGTTTATTCTATGTATATGCCTATTCTCATTATTTCCCAAGCAAAGATAGTTCATAACTCTTGTCCATTTCTAGTTCTATTTATATATTTCAATTTTCATAATGATTCTTTGTAGAGTTCATGTACTGTATTTTTCATACTTCACATATAGGACAACCAGTGGATCAGGCCCAGGCAGCACAGGTTTGTTAAAGGTAGGTCCTGCTTGACCAACCTGATGTCCTTCTATGATAAAGGTGATCCACGCAGTGGATGAGGGAAAAGGCTGTGGATGTCGTCTACCTAGGCTTTAGTAAAGCCGTTGACATTGCTACTGACAGCATTCTCCTGGAGAAGCAGGCTGCTTGTGCCTTGGACAGGTATCCTGTTTGCTGGGTTAAAAACTGGCTGCATGGCCAGGACCAGAGAGTGGAGGGGAATCAAGTTATACTATCCTGGTGACCTGTCACAATTGTTGTTTTCCTAGATTCAGTGTGAGAGCCAGTTCTGCTCAGGATCTCTGTTAATGACCTGGACAAGGGGATTGAGTGTCCTATCAGTCAGTTTGCAGGTGACACTAAGGTGAGAGTGCTGATCTGCTGGAGGGCAGGAAGACTCTAGAGAGAGGTCTGGACAAGCCAGATCAATGGGCCAAACCCAGCTGTATAAGGTTCAACTAGATGAAGAACCAGGTCCTGATCTTGGGTCACAACAACTCCATGCAGTTCTGCAAGTTTGGGACAGAGAGGCCAGAATGCTGCCTGGCAGAAAAGTACCTGGGGTTGCTGGTCTAGAGCAGCTGAACGTGAGACAGCAGTGTGCTCAGGTGGCCAAGAAGGCAAGTGGCATTCTGGATTGTATCAGCAAAAGTGTGGCCAGCAGGATCAGAGAAGGGATCATGCCCCTGCACTTGGCACTGGTGAGGCAGCACCTCAGATCCTATGTTTTGTTCTGGGCCCCTTTCTTCAAGAAAAAACATTGAGGGGCTGGAGGATGTCCAAAAAAGGGCATCACAGCTGGTAAAATGTCTGCAAAGTCCTATGGGGAGTGTCTGAGGAGCTGAGGTTGTTTAACCTGGAGAAAAGGAGACTCAGGGGAGACCTTATTGCTCTCTACACCTACCTGAAAGAAGGGTGTAGCAAGGTGGGGGTTGTTCTTATCTCGCAAGTATGAAGGAACAGGACAACACATAACAATCTCTAGTTGCCTCAGAGGAAGTTTAGAATATATATTAGGAAAAATCTCTTCACTGAAAGATTATTCAAGCAATGAAACAATCTGCCCAGGGAAGTGGTTGAGACACCATCCCTAGCAGTATTTAAAAGACATGTAGAGATTGTGCTTAAGGACATGGTTTATTGGTGGACTTGCCTGGATTAGGTTTACAGTTGGACTCAATAGTCTTAAAGATCTTTTCCAACTGAAACAATAATTTCATTCTATGATTTAGGTCTTCAGTCTATGATTTAGGTCTTTAGCTAGGCCTCATATTAGCAGGCTCGGAGAGTCTATGTAGATTAAGAAAAACAGGTATCACCTGGCTTAAGCAACCAAAGAAACATTTCATACCAGATGATGCAAACCTGAGATAGGTAGGAGGAGTTTCTCAGTTCCTTCGTAGCTTTTGTCTCAGAAGGATGCACCATGCCATCCCAGGACAGATAAGAAGACCAGGCCCAGAGCACCAACTTGCCACCATATTATCTTAGGGAAGTAAAATGTTTGTTCTTAGTTTTCTGCTTAAGTCTGTCTCTCTGGGGATTGAGTTCTCTGGAGTAATTTGTAGTTAGAATGGTGGGATTTGTGTTCGCTGGGGAGTGAGAAGTTATTTCTTGCTATTTCTAACTTGTGTAAGTGCATGTTATATTGTAGTGTGCTTTTAATTTTCTCTTTTCTGTATAACTATATATAGAGAGAGTTAGTTTAAGTATAAACTGATTATAGTTTCTAGTTTTTTTCCTTTCTGCCTTTTCTCAGTGAGAGAGGGAAGGAGACTGACTCTGTGTTGGGTAGTTGGCATTTTGCCAGCTCAGCCCAAGACAAGTGGAAAATATCTATATAATTCAATTTATTTTCACCTTGAGTTTTCCTTTTCAGAATTCTCATTTGGTATGAAATAGTTACTGCATTCTTTAGTGTGTAGTTCCCTAGACTGCAAACACAAAATTTGGGATGTGTGGATAACTCAAACCAATGTAATAATCAGGGCATTTAAAAGTGCTTTCTTTTTAGGGTCAATATGAAATCCGTGCCCATTCAGTCTTGCAAAACAATTATAATAAAACTATTTCAAGTGAACTATGGAGTCTAATAAATTCTGAAGGATAAGGATACAGATACATTAAGATTGGAATTTGCAGTAATTCCCTGTCTTCCTCTTTTCTAATCATTTCAGAAAGAAATCTTTTTAATGTCCTTTTTCTGTACTTTTTGTGCATGTATTTACACATCCATATCATTCTTTTCGCAGAAATGCAAATCTAAAACAGAAAAGATAGACATAAGCAGCTACAGAGTCAGAGTTTTCAGATAAGAACTGCCACCTCTTGGATCAAAGCTCCACCTAGCCTAGCATTCCATCTCTACTGGTAACCAGGAGCAATCACAGAGGGAAAAATAAAACAAAGAAACTATACATGTGCTGTTCTTAGGCATATCTTCACAATATCGGTGACTTTGGTTGTGACTTGATGGTTCTTGTATTTAATGCCTGTATTGGACTTACCCTCCATGAAATTCTCTTAAGTTTTTTGATAAGCATGTACATTCTTAGATTCAACCAGTATGTGGAGCATTGAATTCCACAGAATATTCCTTATCTCCATTATTTTAATAATTATACAATTAAAATTTCCCAACTCAAATATTTCAGAATTTTTATATTTTTTTTAATTGGAGTGAATTAAAAAGTTTTACATGTGTTCTTTTACATTAGTACCTTTACATAAAACTTTCCAAACACTATTCTTCTTCCATCAAGTTCATTAATTTGGTCAGCAGACCTAATTTAACATACTTAAGCCTCAAATATGTATTTAGCCATGTAACGTGAGGCATAATTAGGATTTTGTAAGGGACAAAAGGGAAAGAATAATCAAAATAAGAAACAGTTAACCTTTCCTGATACAAATTATGAACAGCTACCAAAAGTTATTTTCCCTGCAAACTTTGCAGGAAAGAAAGAAGAGAAAGAAACAAAAAGAAACGAACGAAGGGTGGAAGGAAGGAAGGAAGGGTAGAAGGAAGGGATGGAGAGAGGGAGGCAGGAAGGAAGGGAGGGAGGAAGGGATGGAGAGAGGGAGGGAGGGAGAGAGGGAGGGAGGGAGGAAGTGCGGAAGGGGGGGAGGGAGGAAGGAAGGGCGGAAGGGAGGAAGGAAGTGCAGAAGGGAGGAAGCGCGGAAGGGAGGAAGTGCGGAAGTGCAGAAGTGCGGGAGGGAGGGAGGGAGGGAGGGAGGGAGGGAGGGAGGGAGGGAGGGAGGGAGGGAAGGAAGAAAGTGCAGAAGGAAGGAAGGAAGGAAGTGCAGAAGGAAGTGCGGAAGTGCGGAAGGAAGTGCGGAAGTGCGGAAGGAAGTGCGGGAGGAAGTGCAGAAGGAAGGAAGGACGGAAGTGCGGAAGTGCGGAAGGAAGTGCGGAAGGAAGTGCGGAAGGGCGGAAGTGTGGAAGTGTGGAAGTGCGGGAGGAAGGAAGTGCGGGAGGAAGGAAGTGCGGGAGGAAGGGAGGGAGGGAGGGAGGGAGGGAGGGAGGGAGGGAGGGAGGGAGGGAGGAAGGAAGGAAGGAAGGAAGGAAGGAAGGAAGGAAGGAAGGAAGGAAGGAAGGAAGGAAGGAAGGAAGGAAGGAAGGAAGGAAGGAAGGAAGGAAGGAAGGAAGGAAGGAAGGAAGGAAGGAAGGAAGGAAGGAAGGAAGGAAGGAAGGAAGGAAGGAAGGAAGGAAGGAAGGAAGGAAGGAAGGAAGGAAGGAAGGAAGGAAGGAAGGAAGGAAGGAAGGAAGGAAGGAAGGAAGGAAGGAAGGAAGGAAGGAAGGAAGGAAGGAAGGAAGGAAGGAAGGAAGGAAGGGAGGAAGGGAGGAAGGGAAGAAGGAAAGAAAGGAAGAAGGAAGGAAGTAAAGAAATTCATTGCTTAATTAATGGGTGGGCCGGAAAAGCACCACACCTTTACAATCACAGAAACAGTAAGATATCTGAAAACATTATTTACTCCTATTGAACAGTATCTCCAGAGACATTTCAGGTGACTGACTTATTAATTGCATTGGTATTACAAAGAAGAGATTTTATTATTCTTTCAAAAGTCCATAACTATTCTTACTAAGACATTTCAGCTTATTGGGTCAACACCTGCAGTGAGAGTCTTTAGCTTAGGGATCACTGATTTGTCAGACTCTAAGACCTTCAGCCTGACAGGTCAAAGTCCATGTATTACGCCTCTTTATGTCTACACCTAGGGAAATATATTTGTTAAAATCCCACCAAAACTCCACTACAGTCAAGAACAGATTTTATCTGACTGTGTTCTTCAAGTATTGAAGCTATATTTCTCCTAGAATTATACTTAGTTCATTGTAAAACAGTCCACTATAAAATGTTTTATAAAAGGAAAACTCAAATATAGCATTACAGTGCCAGTCTATGTACTTGCATTATCCAGCACATTTACAATGATCTATTTATAGAAGCAAAGCTAAACAAATATTTTGCCTTAAAAACAATAGATACAAGTCTCTGCTTACTTCAAGTCACACAAATTTTCTTGTTTATTTTATTATTACTCGTGTAAATAATATAAGTGGCCTTAGGAATTACTTGGTGATACATTACCTAGTAGTCAAGAACTGCATTTCCACTCTTCACTATAGACATACCTGTTATTCCCATTTGCCAAACACAACAGTAATAAAGCTGGTCTCTAAGATCATGGCAATTATTTACCTGCACAGACCGTTCATAGTGCTATACCAGGCTAGTTACCTAATGCAGTTAACAGCTATGGAACCCTTATATACCTCTCTCCTCCCTCTCTCTTGGGAGGCCATAAAATATTGGGAGCAAAATACAACTTTAAAAGAGCCTCTGACCCTTCCTGCCAGCCAAATCTGGCCAAAAGAGAGTCATCTTCACGGAGTATAACTTTGCTCCTCATTCCTACAAATATCAGTTTTCATCTCCTTGTTAAACATTTTACATATGAACTGGCCTAGAAAACACACATGCATATCTGCCCTCTAAGCACAAAAATGTATATAACTGCATCTTCCTTGCATTCCATTGCTTTGCATTTAAGAAATTATGCCTATATTTCTTTCCAATTTGCCTACCTATGGGAGATCATTTCTTAATAACAGTATGTATTAAAAAAAATAAGCATCATCATAAATCATTCTGCAAACACCCCAACTCTATTCATAGCCATACATATGTTGCCAGTTATACAGATAAATATAGAGTCATAGAAATACACACACAGACTTTGAGAAAATATGCCTCTAGACAGAAACATATTGTGCATATGCAAATAACTGTCTGGCATTGAAGCTTTGCCCTTTAGCATTCACTTAACTGTATCTCTTTCCTATGCTTTCTCCCTCCCATTTTCCCATCTGTTTATTTTTTTCAAACCTTCACTTAAGAATATGGCACAACTTTTCAAAATTGAAGAGATATGATCCTGCAAACACTGTCAGGTATAACGTTCAATATTGCTTGTGGGAAGTTAAAAAATACAGACGAGGATACATTCAAATTTTCTTACAAAGGTTACAGGAAATGACATTCTGTACCAGTAATGTTCATTTCAGGTCTGGCTGCTGTACTTTAAAGAAGCTGTGTAATCCAGGCCTTGTGATCAGCTTCCTTAATTTCTTTCCCTAAATGACAGGCCTGGCAAGACAGGCTGGCTTCTCAGATGTCTGGATTACACTGTAGCTATGGAAACGAGTGTTAAAGTGCTATGAATTTCAAGTTACACTGATATTCTGCACATCACGTTCTGTACTCATGATAGGTTATTTTACATGCTGACCAATACAACGGCATCAGTCTTACCGATTTATGGGAAACCATCATGTAAGAGAGTCTCCATCATGAACCTGGTGAGCTTTACCCAGGTTTTATGCTCAATGTGCCCCTGTGCACATACAGGCTAACATACAGAGGTAAAGGAACAGTACCTGTTACTACACCCTTTCCAAAGCCTTCAGCAGAGTCGCAGATGCTCAAGTTGAAGGATATTAATTTTTTCAGTGTAACGATATTCACCTTTTTTTCCTCTTTGTCAAAGACACCAGCTTGTAATCCATGCTCATGTGGAGAATTAACTCAGAGCTGAAGCCCTGCAGTAGTTTCCTTGGGTTTGCATGAGACTACAGAAAAAAAAAAAGATAAAAAAAACCCCCCAAAGCTGGGGGAGAGGAACATAAAAAAATAAATGCCTTTTGCTTCAGTACAAAATTGTCCATGCAGTGATAAACCTCCCTACCTAGTGACATGATTCCTGTAGAAGCTGCAACAGCATGAGAGACCAGGAGCCTACTACCAGTTCCTATTGTCCAGAAGAGAATTCATCTC